>NC_141861.1:2569000-3853500 GCF_024713525.1 Acromyrmex echinatior
CTGTCTATTTCTGTCAATGTAGATTAATTTTAATCTCGGTTTAACTTACTTTTCATCCTTTTCTAATTTTAAAAACTGAAAAGATAAAAAATAAGTTAAACCGAGATTAAAGTTAATTTATGGTGATAGAAACGAACGTCTATTCTTTTTAATCGAACTATTTGCACAATTTATCTTTTCTCTTTGGGTTGGTTTCACCATCTCCAATAGATTGGGTCGGTCGGTTCGATCGTGATTGATCAATTCTGATTAATTCTACTTAACAAATGCAATTGGTCAATTCCAATGGAATAATCGGTCAATCGAACTAATCGGAGATGGTGAAACCAGCTTTCTTCTTTTATTTTGCGACGTAAAAAAGAGGAAAAATAAACTGTTCAAGAAGTTCAGCTAAAAAAAACAAGCTTATTGTTACCAAAACATCGGCGAAGAGGTCAAACTCGAGAAGGAAGAGAAAGAGGATTTAACGATCAAAATCGATCATGTGATTCCATCAAGAATCTGATCGAGGCGTGAGAAAATTCTTCGCGAAACATCTCTCTCCGCGAAAGATCTCGGAATGACATCATTTTCCGCAACCTAGTCCAGTAAAAAACAGATGGAAGCGCATTTTTCCGTCGATCGTTTCCGACAATCGATCACGGATTCCTCGCGACTTCTCGCACCGATTAACTCGAGCGAGCGAGTGATCGCGCCTGTGAACGTTCAACGTGGGCGCGCGCGGATTTTTCCATAAAACGAGTCTCTCGCCCTGCTCTCTTGCCTGCTCTCGCCATGAATGTTGCTCAACCGCCAGCGTGTATCGGGATCAATGACACGCCCGCAAATTCTCTTCCCCATTGGAGGGATGCGCGGGATTGGCGTCCTCCGCGACCTGTGCGTGATCAGTGATGCTGCGCGGCGGGCGGCTTGTATGCAGAATTCCAAGCCGTCGCTGCCGCCTTTCTTGAGTTCGCGCGCGCAGCAGGACCTACTGGTTTCTATTTATATACCTCGAGCACGAGACCTTGCGAACGCCCGAACGGACGCGGCCGACGCGGCTCGCTCACCAATGCCGCCTCTCGCTGTGCTCGCAGCTTGCAGTTCGGCTCGAATTCGCTACATCGTGCGCGCCGCCCAGGCATGTTTTCGAGTTTCGACCCTCCGCGCTCTGGTATTAGTCGAAGTATAAAGTCGAAATATAAGCAAATAAATTTATATCTTTCGAGAAATTTTATTACGTTTAATAAATATAAAAATATCACTTGCGAATAGACAGATAATTTCAGAAAGTTTATATCTCCCATTCATGAGAGAGAGATTTTAAAAAAATCAAATTTTTTCGTCTTTAATTGTCGTCCTAATTTATATGCAAATAAAGATGAATTTATTAGGATTGACTATAAAAATGACAAACATTAATAACTGATAAAATTATATACCGCTGTTTCGTATATTATGAATTAATAAACGACGTGTGTGTAGCAGGCTATAAAAATGCGTAGAAATACATGTTTAACATAATTAATAATAAATCTGATTTAATATTGGAACTTAGATAATTAAGCTTTAATAAGAAATTAATTATCTCGAAAGAAATATCTTGTTTAAATATAATAAAATCGGGCTATATTTTTTTATTTAGTAATAATATATAAATATGTTCTGTTATTTGCATGTTATATTTAAATAATACATAAATATCGTTCATTTTTTTTATTAAGTGTGAAAAATGAAATTTAACGCTGAACGTAGCTGACGAATAATCGAACTAGCGCCATCTAATTGTAACTTGACACACTAACGCGCGCGAAAACTGCCCAGTGTCGCCATCTGTGATCGAACCAGTGAATCATGTGGCCACGTAGTATGCTCGATGGCGCACAAATGTTACGTCGTTGTTTGTAGATTGTTGCGACATTCATTCTGGTTTATTTGACAAGATTGATCGGTGCGTGATTCGTACACAGTCCAGTGTTGCGAAAGTAACTTTTCCTCGGAAATAAGACAGCATGGAATACACCATGTCCTCTAGGATAACAAAGATGTTCACTTCATTCCAAGACTGTCTGAACAACGAGCAAGAAATACGCGAGGTGTGTATTGATGTGTTCGAGAACGGACTCTGATTAGGTTATGTTGTGAACTAGATCGTGTGCAATTTCGTATCTTCCTATTTCTTTTTCAATTTTCCGTTTAAATTTTGAGGTTCACAAAAGCGCTCAAATTTAACAGCTTGTCTATTGTAACGCTAATTCCACATTCTCAACATAAATTGTCATTTTGAAGAGTGAAATCTCACTCTCAAAGATTGAAAATTAAGCCAGTCTTTTTCAAGACTGGCTCACTTTTCAATCTTTAGAATGAAATTCCATTTTAAAGAATTCAAAAAGTATATTGAAGGGTGTTATCGACTCTCTTCTTGTGCTGCTAAAAGCAGATTGTTTTCCGTATCTTTTAAGCCTGATTTTTGTATCTCTCACATTCTCTTATCGCATTTTTCTTATCGTTTTCTGTCTCCCAAAACCAACTTTGGATCAGAAACATGGTTGTTGATTGAACGGCAAAGGAAGAGAAAAAGCAGGAGATAAAATCAAGACATAAGAAGCAAAATATGTTTTCAGTGTTTTATCAAATTTTACTTTTCGTTTTAGCAAATCCGTGTTATTGTGAAGAATATCGAGAAAAATTCTAGGGATATATTGATGACATTGCAAAATATTCACACAGTTCATCGCACAATGGAGGAAAATATAAGTATGTTTTTAAACATAAATTTTATAGAATTTCATATATATATATATATATATATATATATATAATATAAAATATATATTATATATAATAATTTATTTGTTATTGATAAATTACAGTTGTATCGAAATATTGTTCAAAAGCAAGAGAGATATTTGCAGACATAAAAATACAATATGCGAGTCTTGCTGAAGTGGTACCAAACAATCAGTATTATCGTTATCACGATCAATGGCGTTTTGTCACTCAAAGGCTGTGCTTTCTAGTTGCTCTAGTAATATATTTCGAAATTAAATTCTTAGTTGACAAGAAAACTGTTGCAGATATATTAGGAGGTATATAAATAACCATATTTAATGTTTAAATAATTCTGTGCATTTAAACATTTGCTTTTACATACTATACTTAATTTTGATAAACTCAGAATAATTTTCATTTTTCTTGCAGTAAAAAATAACAGAGAGGACGGCTTCCATTTGGATCTAGAAGATTTTTTACTGGGTCTGCTTCAGTTGTCTGCTGAATTAGTATGTATTTTCTATAATGGTATGTATATTCTTCTCACATAACAGTTTCATAACTATGTTCTTTTTAGAGCCGTTTTGCTGTAAATAGCGTCACGAATGGTCATTATTCTTGGCCAATAGAAATCGCAACATTCGTTAATAAATTAAACGCAGGATTTCGGCTGTTAAACTTAAAGAATGATATATTGAGGAAACGTTTTGATGCTCTCAAGTATGACGTAAAAAAAATTGAAGAGGTAGTGTACGACTTGTGCATCCGCGGTTTGGTTTCGTCCCCACGGCCTATTGAAGAAACGCCTACTGAAGAGACGCCTACTGAATAGGTTTCTATATCTTTCCATAATATTTCACTTTAATATACCTCCATGTGTACAATGTCATGCGAAGAGATATATGGTGTTCATGCATAATATATAATATAAAAACATTTATATATTCTTTATTTAGATTTTTATACTTTAGATTATTAACAATCGATAAATTGCTAATATAATCAAATCATTTCAGATATTAAAATAGTTCATTTTTTTTATATTTAAAAACTGTTACTTAAAGTTTAATATTTCAATATTTAGAGGTATGCATCTAATTTATTTTACTTATTTAGTCGAAAGTAAATTATATATAAGTAATTATATAATTTATTTTGCGAATTTTATGACAGAGATATCTATATTTAATAGATAGTTTGAATCTAAAGATACGTATCTTAAAGAACTGTATAAAAAATGATAGGCATTTTATTTTTTGGAAAATTATATAAGTATAAGATTAAGTTATATGTGACTTAAACTTTATCAGAAACAATTACGAAGCTCAAGATATCTAAAACATATTTCTTTCAATCTGTACGTATATTTTAACAATAAATATTTATTGTGTGTATGCTTCTTGTTATCGTGATGAAACATTGTATAATCCTAAACCTTTAATAACCTTTATTAAAATCAAACACATTTATCATACTTTCTCCATTTACATATCTAGCATAATTCGCGGCGAATAGCTTCGCAACATTATGAGCAGTTGTTATACCTGAATTATGTGGTGAGATTGTTACCTAAACAGACAATAGTATTGTTAATTTTAAAGATTAAAATTTTTTTAGTTGATAATTGACAAAGAACAATTACTTGTAGAAGGCTCCATAACTTGCTCTCCTTTGGCAATGGCTCTTTTTCAAACACATCTAAAATAGCAGCTGAAATCCACTTCTGCTCAAGAGCATTTATTAGATCCGTTTCTTTAATAACGGAACCCCGGCCTATGTTCATGAAAACTGCATTCTTGCCTTTGCAATGTTCCAAGACGTTGCCATTTAAAAGTCCTATTGTATCCTGAGTTGAAGGTAACACATTAATGATGTAGTCGCAATTTTTCAGGATGTCCGGCAAATTATCTACGGTTCTGTGTTCATCGAGGTATGGTAATTTCTCTTTCGGAACGGTACGTGTCATTCCCCAGATACTTGCGCCAAATAACTTTAACTTCTCTGCAACTATGTAAATATTAAAAGAAAACATTTTTATTGAAACTTTATTATTTGCTTATACGTTTTATATAAACTTAATGATGAATTCGATCACTCATATTACATTGGATTAGTATATATTAAAAGCTGTTTTGTATAAAGTATTTAAATTCAATGACACAATCAACTTTGACAATGAAATAATACATGTATATTTTATTGAGTGACACGATAATATTATTGAGCATTTAATTGTTTAAAATATTTATGTGTTTTTACATTTGCTTTGCTAATTTCCTGTATATCAGTTTTTAGTATGCTTTAATCTATACTAGTATAATGCAAATAACTGAATTCGTTTTGTTATTCACAGCTTACCCGACTTTCCTATTGTTCCTATTCCTAAGATACCTATGGTTAAATCATGTATAAATCTGTGGTTTATCAATCTGCCTTCTTGTTTCCATTCAGCAAGCCTTTGATTCTCGTATTGTTGTCTCTGGTCACGCTCGTAGTTGACAATTTGCGCTATCACGTACTCAGACATGGCTAGACCAAATGACTCGCCTGAGAAACGAGTCAATATATAATCTCTTCGCGTGTTTTGCACATGTGGGATGAATTTATCCAAACCAGCCCAGGTCGCCTGTATCCATTTGATCGATGTCAACTTGTTTGCATAAGGTATTAATAAATCACAGTCAGCTATTAATATTTCTGCCTCATTGAGTTTGGATAAAGTATCAACTTGTCCTATTTAAAAAAATACATATTTAAATGGCTATGTGGATATTTTTTTGGAGGTAAATATTTTTGTCGCGATTATCATATTGCAATTTTTTTTGTTTTGTTTAGGTGAAAATTTTTTTTTTCAAAATTTTTATACATATTATAACACTTTTCAGAAATACTGAAAAAATT
This sequence comes from Acromyrmex echinatior, assembly GCF_024713525.1. NCBI lineage: Eukaryota > Metazoa > Arthropoda > Insecta > Hymenoptera > Formicidae > Acromyrmex > Acromyrmex echinatior. The sequence continues at coordinate 2,574,653 of NC_141861.1, forward strand.
TTCTTAGAATTTTATATGAGAAGTCTGAAATATTAAAAAATTTCTTATTCTATAATTTCTGAAAAAATATCTAATACCTAAAACTTTTAGATTTTTTTATAAGATTTCACCAGAAGTCAAGAAATTTTAGAAATCTCAGAATTTTAGAATTCACGTGTACAATTCTAGAAAAAAATGTAGACTTCCTCGATACTTTTGAAAAGTGTTTCAATTTGTATAAAAGATCTACGAAATTTTCTATGAAGTTATAAAATTATTCAGGAATTCTGAAAAATTCTAAAATTTATACAAGAATTCTAAGGAAAATTTCAATCAAAATGATGTACATCTGTGTTTAAAAATTACGATAATCTTAAATTAATAAGATCTGAAACGCGTTTTTAGTAAAATCGATTTTTTGCACGTCCATCATGTTTAAAAAATTAAATTCCTGCCACTGTTTGGCTCGCACGGCGAAACGTGATATATAATATCGAATTTTCCCGCGGTGGTGCGCGTACGCCCTCTCGCGGGAATAGCAGGAGGCCGCCACCAGTGGCAATGGGAATTCGACACGTGTTCGTCGCGAGGGGGTTATTGGCGGCACGCGGGACGATTAGCGAGCAAGGAAACCGCGTCTCGAGGCGCGGTTGCGTCGCATCGTGCGCGTGCAAAGCACCGTTACCTGGTGATACGTTCGAAATGCGCAGATTCGGCAACTGCGAGCGCAGGTGGTAAGATAACCTAGGAATCATAGACAGGACAGCAATGGTCTGCGTCATGTTGCACACCCAACTTTGTCGCGAACTCCGTGCAATTTCCGCAACGAGCGGGCTACGTGAGTCAAGCGTGTGATAACTGGCGATAATCGCCGTTTAATTTCCGTTTTCCTCCCCTTTTTAATCGACGGAGTCGGTGACACGTGACGAAGTATCACCGCGTCCGTCGCGCATTTGGCGCCGTTCGACGGCGACGTTTTGCGTAGATAATTTCAAGCGCCTCGTCGGTAAACGCGACAGATTGATTTGCTTCATTGTAAAGTACTGCATTCTCGTTGCTTCTCCTAAACTTCTCATATTTCTTTCTCTGAAACCCAAAACAAACACGCTCTACTTTATTTTAAATACAGAGAATGCAATCGAAACGAATGGATCTCGCAAAGCGAAGTATCTCTCATTTCGGATTTGGCGCGGTCGACGGTAGTCCGTAGCTAACTTCAAGCACCCGTCGCACCGGCGATGACGCATGCGCAGAAGCCGCGAGAATAGTTCCAACTGAACGTGCCTGGGACGCCTCATTTTTCCTTGTAATAATAAAAAAATGCTCACTCCTTGTTGTATCGCAATAATTAAATATAATGTAACGAGAAGCACCAGAACATAATTATGACAATATAGACAAAACAATATACATTAATTTTTTTGGACAAAAGAATGTATGCTACAATTGTAAACTCTTGTTTCAGAATTAGGTGTTCAACGGACACGAATCTGCACGAGATTGTATTTGTATGTAACGCAAATATAAAGACATAAGAGAGTACGGATTTTATTAAACAATACGTAGATGTGCGTGTCATTCTGACTTTTTTGTCGAGTGTATCGTCGTATGATTAGTTGTGGATCAACGTTGGAGTAAAGTTCCGCGTGGAGCGAGTACGGGAGTACGGTGTGTACTCAGCATACGGCTGATACGGCGGGAGCGTGGGAGCCAATAGGCGTGCGCGGGCCGCGTCACAACGGCGGCGATTCCCGCGCTGCACACGTCGGCCCGCGGAACTGCACGGCGGCGGCCGAACGTGTGTTAAATGGCTGTGCGTCGGCCATGATGGCTTTGAGCAGGGACCGTGTCACGCAAACATGTTTTCAAAGTGATATATCTCATTTGGTGACTGAGTGACCGTGCTCCAGCGCGATGGCCGGGGAACGATGAGGCCCTGAGCGCTCTCTGTGCCGGGTAATTCGGCCCCAGGGCCCCCAGCCAGGCCTCAATAGCCCAGGTCCACGGCGTTCCGCGAAACCCGAGGCCCCCCCAGCCGACCCGACTGGCCTCTTACGGTGCGGCCAGCCATCCTTGGTTGTCAACACGCGCGAGCCAGCCGCCCTCAGGATGAGCAAGCTGTCGTTCAGGGCGCGCGCCCTGGATGCCTCCAAGCCCATGCCGATCTACATGGCCGAGGAGCTGCCGGATCTGCCAGATTATTCGGCCATTAACCGCGCGGTGCCCCAAATGCCCAGCGGCATGGAAAAGGAGGAGGAATGCGTAAGTCGGAACGTCCAGCATCTCATTCCAGCATGTTTTCCCCGTCCGCCATCTTACCCACGGCGTAAAATTTCGTAAACAACCGGCAGATGGCGGCCTACCCGTTGTCGTATACCCTGGAAAATTAACAATTTTCCACCTTTAACGCAATTACTAGCTCACTCGCGATTCTCGCTCGTTCTCCCTGTACCCTTCTACCCTTGACTCGACTTCCTGCGATAGATGTCAACGTCTGGTTCGCTGTTAATCGCGAGCTCTCGCGCCACCCTGTGTTGCACTGACTCCCTATATCCCAAATGTCAAATGTTTCCTTTCCTCATGCTTGGACAATGTCCTGGCGATACCTTCTAGGTGCAAGAATCTTCAATTTGAAAACGATGACACGTCAGAATCTTTTTCTGCAAGAAAATTAAAAAATGGATGTCCTTTTGTTCCAATTCGTTGACTCCGTATCACATACGTAGCGTTAGACACTGTTTACAATTTGAAAGCACATTTGCAGTTGTGTAGCACTGAATCAATAAAAACATTCATAATTTTTCAATCTTCTATTGAGTTTTAATATAATTTATTAGTTTATTATTGCTTAAATCTAGTATGATTTTTTGTATAGTATATGCTGTGGTAGAATGTATCATTACATTGAAGATGAGATTAAGTAAATATCAGTTTATATAATAATAAATCAAATAAGTTCATTCATAATTTCATACTTTTCTTTGATTCATACATAATTTGACAATGCTTATATATAATTATGGTATTCAAATGTTTAACTACTTGTTTGAAATAAAATTCTCATAATAAGATTATGTTTGTTAAAGGTAAAAAATTTAAGTTTGTTATTAAATATATTGAATATGTTTTTATATGTATGCAAATATATTCAGAAAGTGTTATGAATGTGTAACAGCGATGATTATGTGATAGATGAGAATATAATGTGATTCTCATTAAATATATAATTCTATTTGTTATAGGAACATCATCTTCAAAGAGCGATATGTACGGGTCTAATCATTCCTACTCCTGAAGTAACTGATCTGGCAGATGCGGAGACTTATAACAAGATATATCCTGCTGATTATAAGCTGCCTCGTCAATTAATACATATGCAACGTAAGAGCATATTAAAATTGTTTTTATTATATTATATTTTTTAAATTTGTGTTAATCTTCGATAGATAATTTTATATATATATATATATATACATATATATATATATATATATATATATATATATATATAATTGGATTTACTTCTTTTTGCAGCCTTTGCTATGGAACAAGACATACCTGATTACGATATGGATTCTGAAGACGAAAAATGGGTTGCACTACAAAGCCGTAAGATGGAATTAACTCCTCTCCAATTTGAGGAAATGATGGATCGTCTGGAGAAAAGTTCAGGACAAACGGTAGTTACCCTTAACGAAGCCAAGGCACTTTTGAAGGAGGATGATGATTTGATTATCGCAGTGTTTGATTATTGGCTCAACAAGCGTCTCAAAACTGTAAGTATCACATTTTTATAATGTACTTTTGAGGTTATGTACTACTTAGATTATATTTATTATTAATTTAGAAAGATAGGAATGTGTATAAATTTTATTCTATGAGTTTTCTCTTTATTTTTTTTTCATAAAATTAAAATTTTTTTATATTTTTAAATTAATTTCTTGAATACAATATTAATAATAACATATATTTTCCACAGCAACATCCTTTGCTGTTAACTGTTAAAACAGAGAATCGATTTGGCTCTGCTGCCAATAATCCATATTTTGCATTCAGACGACGTACTGAGAAAATGCAAACGCGTAAGAATCGCAAAAACGATGAAACCAGCTATGAGAAAATGTTAAAGCTTCGTAGGGATCTTAGTAGAGCAGTCACGCTTTTGGAAATGGTGAAACGCCGAGAAAAAACAAAACGTGAACATCTGCATCTCACGATCGAGATTTACGAGAAACGGTTTGTACGAAACTATGATGACATCTTGGTATGCATTACAGTATTTGTTAAATGGAAATTTTACAGATATCAAGCGCAAGATTTCAGTGGACAAATATTATCAGAGGTGTCGGCGTTAAAGGCACCGAGACCAGCGTTTGCTCCACTCTTTACTAATCAGTTCGGTGTTCATCAAAATTGGACAAATAAAGTTTGTAAAGTATGTATCAGCTTTAAAGAAAGAATTTGTTCATCTTTAATAATTAAATTATCTTTAGGATGTTCCGAAGGAGCAATATTGCCTTCTGCTATATAGTATAATTTTTAACATAATTTTCTTTTAATTTAGGATGAAGTAGTACCCAGGAAAGAAAAGAGACAGTACAAAAAGCGAAAACATAAAACGGATAGCAGAGGAGGAAGTTTGGACGACACTGGTATTCGTAGCGGAACTGGTAGTGGTGGAGGTCGAGGAAATCGCCCAGGAGTTCTCGGAAGCGGGTTGGACCCGCTCATCAGTTCAGATGAAGATAGTCCGCTTCCGTCACACTCCCAGCCCTCATTACCCTCTGATCGCGATGACGAAGACACTGCAGACGAGGGTCAATTCGCCTTTCGTCGAAATAGGAATAGCTCTTATTTACCGGTAAGTTACTATACGTTTTTTTTTCTCAAAATATAATTCTATTTAGTTTATTATTGATAGAAATTAGACCGATAAGAATAAATAAGAAAAAGAATCCTGTTTTTGGGCTAAGCTGAAATTAAATACTCTGATGCATCATATTTTAATTCATTTTTTTTTGTAAATATAAGTACAGTAATGATGTTGAGTTGATTAATTATTGTGATCATTGCCTGATTGGATCAATTGATATTGAGATTATCTACGATATAAGCCTAGAGTCCTTTCTATAAGTTGCTGCAATTAAACAAGTCATTAAGATAGAAATAGTCAATGATTTCTTAGAATTTTAAACTTTTCTCTTTGCACAGCCTGTATCAGGTGGTTTTGGAAATTGGCCTTGGTGTGATAAAAACGAAGGCGGTATTGCTGATAAAAAGTACAGGTTTGCGCTGACTAGCATTAGCAAACCGATGCCAAGGTGTATTGGCTTCGCACGACGGAGAATTGGTCGTGGTGGCAGGTATGATATCTATTGAGCTGATAAATGTTGAGATACAATGACATTTATTTGACTGTTCGTTTTCTTGATGATTTGTAGAGTAATATTAGACCGCTGTACGGCCGATATGGATGATATATGGTCTACTTTAGATTTCACGATACATGACTCCAATCGCGAGACAATGGATTCGAACGTGACTACTACAGCAACGACTACCATCAAACAAGAGTGGTACGCTTTTCAATATTTATTATTAAATTACATTTATATTTAAAGAATATTTAATATTATTTATACTCATCAATGAAGGAAAAATAACTTTTATACATAATTGTATTACGTATTTGTTACATTTGTATTTCTGTCTTGGGCAGGTTACATTTTCGACCAAAGACTCCGCCTGTGTCGGTGCATAGTCCAAGCGAGGAAAGTACTGACGACACGGACTCGGACGTTGAGCCAACAATGTCTCGATCCAAGCTTCCATACCCGTTCCCACCTGACGCGACGTCCATATGCATCGAGGTGGAGCCGGAACGCGCGGGTGACGAATCGCCATTTACGTCGGAGTTCAATATCGCGGATTACTTCGTGATGGACACCATGTCAGACATGGAGCTCGCAGAGGCGAGCCTTAGTAATACGGGTAGTGCGTGCGTTAGTGGTCTCTCAGATAGCAGCGTGAACGAATCACGGACAGACGGCGAGCTGGGTAGTTCACATTTTGTGGTGACACCGCTCGTGAATAATCTGTTCGCGCCGCTCACTATGGCACAGCATACCCGGCTTATCCAATGTAGTGGTGGTTCTAGTGTTGTACATACTTCTACGAGTTCTTCGTCGATTCCTACTTTGTCCTCCGTCGTCGCGTGTACGACCAATCAAGCTATCGTGGCATCGAGTACAATGTCCACGCAGTGCACTGTCGGTGTCAGTGCCGTGGTCGATACACAATCGAATCATCAACCCAAGCAGCAGCACAGACAATTGCCGAACAATAGTGCCGCTGCTTCCATTCTCTCGAAATCTTTGACTAGTCCGACAAATAATAGGAATGGTAGTAGCTGCGGTGGTGGTGGTGGTAGTGGCGGTGGTAGTGCAAATGTTAGAGTGTTTAGTGCGAGTACCACATGCGGCGGCAGCGGTGGTGGCGGTGGTGGTAGCAGTAGTAGCAGTAGCGGTAACGGCAGTAACGTCACAAACTTTGGCAATAGCCACCAGAACGGCCCTCTGCCGCACATAAACAACTCTAATAACCTGACGAATAGCACTCACGTTATGAACAACCAACAGTCCACATTAGTTCTGCCACAGAAGCATCCGCCGTCCAATCTGTTACCCGGCCTGATAACGCAAAGTAAATTGGCGACCCTAGCGAGGAAGCAGCAACAGCAGACGCAAAATCAGGCGCCACAGGTCCCAACGTCCGGGGAAATTACGCTTAATAGTAATAGGTAATTCATTATGCTTACAATTATGTAATTAGAAATCTTACATAATTAGAAAAAAGCTAACGAATCTTTTTCGCGAACGCTTGAAATACCAGGATCTAGCAGGAGCATCATGATGATTCAATAACTGGAATGCGATGGCATGATCTTACAAAATTTTAATTAAACATTGTTTTAAACTTTATTGTGATTTATTATTCGTTTGATTTTAGTGAAAGTTTGGATATGGAAGTGGATGGAGTGGACAGTTCGCCATGCGATAGCAAACCGCAGCAGCAGCAGCTTGTACGGGCGAACAAAACAAATTCACTGGCGATGGAAGTGACATGATGCCTGCTATCGGCACCCCTGTTGCCGCCAATACGTCACTGGGGGCTTCGCTAATTCTCTTACCTTGCCTATGATGATCTGCTTCAGGCGGGAGATCGGACGCGTGATGATATACTGCTCTATGTTGACGTGAAAGAGCGATACGGCTAGGTACAATTGCTCCTCCAATCAGTTGTTTTATCATGGCGACACTAATCAGCGAATGCGTGGATTCTAATGCAAGTACCAAGTTTCTTTGTCTTCTCTCCGTTGGAGAGATTGTGCTCCGTATTCTTCAAATTATCTTTTTCCTTGCTCATTGAACGATCAATAGCAATTTACCGTTAAATACGCTCAATAGCCATGTGAAAAATATTGCCATTGTTTTTGTAGATGCAAGAAGTACCTTCCAACAAGAGAACACATATGATGACACGGTGTGACACAGTACATCCTTGTTCGCCAATGTAAACAAAGATAAGAAGATTATTGTACTGAGTCGCTTGTTGGAAGGTACTTAAGATTCCGAGAGAAACTAATCTATCTGATTAGCTGAAATTAGCACTAACGTTTTTCATAATAGTGCTCGTTTTTTTCTTTGTCTTTAAGAATAGGGAATAATATATAGTCTAAGGACACAAATTGGGTTCTAACTACACGAATAGCTTAACTGTAAAAAAAAAGTAAAAGAGATTGTGTGTATCATTAAGTTACTCGTCGAAATATAGCGTGCAATACTTCTCTATTGTTTTTAGTGACAATAGTCTGAAATAATCTCGTTCGTTCAATGCAAGGAAAACCATGATCGAAAATCGACAATGTAAATTAATTACGTTTATCTTGACTTAAAAATTTCTTATTTATCAGATCAATATCGTTCAATTATACAATAATTGGACGCACAATAATGCAACAAGCTTTCTCAGACACAGCATTGATTATTTAATTATTGAAATTCTACAAAAAAATCTTTTTAGTTTTATATATCTCAACATCTATACCATTCAAAGTAGACACTCGAAAATATAAAAGCTTTACATGGACGTGTGGTCCGATTAGAAATTGTTTTGTCCTAAAATCGAATAAAATCAGATCGTTGTTTTGGAAAAGAAATGATTTCGGATAGTTTCCTGTAAGTTTCATTCGCAACAGTGTATGGAAAATAGATACAAAACATTACATTAGCAATTGGTGGAGATTGTATAGTAATCTGCTTGTAAGTACAATAGAATATGCTCGAATTACATCTCGTCGCTTTCCAGATAAGTAATACTACAGGAAAGTAGATTAATTAATTTCTTACAAAAGTGTACGATTTTTCTTAATACTGTATATAGTTTCGGTTCGCGAGTATTGTACGACTTTATATAGTAATGCTCCTTATATACATATATATATATTATATATATACATATATATAATACTACGTTAAAGGCTTCCAGGCTGTGAAATATTGAAGCTATTGTTATCAATTAATCTTTGATAGCATTAAGTCATTGTAATCGTAAAATCGATTTTCTTTTTTTCCCCTCTTTCTCTTCAATAATCGCCAAAATGTACATTTTGATACCTGCATATCCGTCGGCACGTATTATACGCGACCGATATGCAATTATAATATAATGTAACTTTATAATGTTGCGTTTGGGAAGCTTGTATCACTGGAATTGTGTTTGCGCGGAAGGATCATTACATACTGTGTTAGAATCTACAAAGCTCACTGGGGGCCAGGGTTGGCAAAAACTAATATTTTTTATTTTTTTTTAAATTTTTTTTATTTATTTTTTTTTATTTAAGAATAAGACATTATGTTTCTTCTTAAATATGTTTCGTAATGTTTCAAATGTACTTTAAACAGTATTATAAAAAAACATGTTTAAAATATATTTAAAACAATAATTAAGCATGTTTTAAATTGTTTAAAATATGTTTTTACCAACCCTGCTGGGAGCAATGTGTAAAAATACTTACGTCTTTCACATCAGTGACTGAAATTACTACCACTATCGATGTAGGGAAATACTTCGAGTTATGGTGTTTGGCAAAGTAGATGTACAAGCGGTTAAATTTCATTGTCTCTAAAGGCAGATTCATTAACTGTACATGTGTTCTTCTACACGCGAATTTATTTCGTGACTTTTTTTATATTTCTCCCGTATAAATGAATTTAACGAAGCAAGATAATTATAAGATCGAAGCAAGCTATTACGATACTGCACTTCATATCACACTTTTATCTGTCCTCTCACAGACTCGGTATTCCATACCGTAGATAAACGTAAACGTCAAAAAGCTGTTCGATACGTGTTCTTATTTGTAGAATAGAATTCTTATGGCTCTCGAATATACAAATGCGGATACGAATGTCGGAATTCAAACCCATGTGAATCTTGCCACATGTTATAGGCATATTGAGAGATTCGAGCATGCTAATAAAATTCGGGCGTGCCATTAAATCTCTGTTTGGACAGGTATTTCAACGTTATCCTCCGAGAAAGCAACGTCATCAAATTATGAGTGGCATTCGTTCCCTTCACTGGTGTACATGTAATTCGCCTCAAAGTTCGAGAGGTAGAATCTGTTGATACAACTGAACAAATTATCTTGAATGTATCTACAGTCTACTCGAGCAAAATATCTCATCGTACTCGTACATTTAACCGATACAAACTTCCTCTAGGTAAAACATGTACGTTTTCGCTAACTCGGTATTTGATTCATTACCATGAAAAAAAAACATAGTATCTCTCCTGAGTTTTCCACATATAGATAACATGTATAACAGCTCTCTTCCTCTCTTAGTCTTTCTATAGGACACCACTTGCTTTTCTATCTTCTTCATCAAATTGCAAAATATGAAAATGTAAAAATATTAAAAAACATATAGAAGAAACGAGAGATTATCTTTGTGATCGAACTGATGATTTGTTGACTGTGTATTTTACTTTTATAAACACTTACAGTGTTTTGGACTTTTCCAAATTAATAATATCTTTTCGGGATATTGAGAGAGAGAGCGAGAGAGAGCGCGCGAGAGAGAGAGAGAGAGAGAGAGAGAGAGAGAGAGAGAGAGAGAGAGAGAAACAGATCAGAACGATTGTTTGGTCGGAGTGCCTTGCAGAGAAACAGATCACTTTTGTACTTTATAGTCACACTCGACTCTCATATTCTTCTTTGACATATACTGATAGCTGTACTTTTCTTGTTATTGCAAACAGAATAACCGTGTACAAGAACGAATGATGAATTTGAGATTATGCAGCAATTGATTGTTATTTGTTGCAAATTAAACTATGCAGACACTGATCATTGAGTATAATTGCCGGAGTAAACAAGGAATTCTTGATTTCTGATCTGTGAACGCCTGGTCTCAAAGGAATCTCTCGCGGTAGCGAGCCATAAAACGATTCGTCGCCAGCCGTAAAATGCGAGAATGAGGGGGAGTAAGATTATGGTGCGAGTGATTACAAAAATCGTAGGGAAACTTTTCGAAATCGTAATAAAATGAAATAAAAAAAAATCAGATATATTGTACATATAAAAATAATTACGCTTATTGTATCTCTTAATTTTAGGTAATTAATTAACTGAATAACTGTAATTAAAAAAAAAAAGAAACGTTGTTGTGGTAGACGCACAGCGAAATGTGTATGAAAATTTATGAATTTCAAGACGATTTTAGAAAGGAGGAGTAATAAAGAAATTTTATCCTGGATAGAACTTATTATTTTGATTAAGATCTTCACACTTTCGCCTGTACATTGTCGGGACGTGCTCTTTTTTTTGTGAGATCCGTTTTATGACACGTGTTTGTACATACTTTAGATACTTCGTCTTTTCTCTCGTTTTTCTCAGATTCACTGTTGAGCGTGAAACCGAAATTCCTCCGTTCTCTCCATCTTGTTTGCTCTCGTGTATTCATAGTATCTAGCTTTTATAAACGTTATCTGCTTACCGTAAACACATACACGTACACATACACAACAGAGACGCCATACGTACAGCGTATATATGTATATGCTGCGTATTGAGATTTCTAGCGACGCCTTGAAAACGAAAGAAGCGATAACTCTTCCGCCAAATGATTTTGAGAAGAACGAGCGACTTTATGCGAACGAAATGGAGGAAAAGGAAAATAAAGATTCGAGAATGTATTTGTAAAGAGAAGAGGTAAAATCGTTTATTTTAGTTGGAATGCTTTAAGAACAACGTATAGCGGATGTATATGGATTTTTATATAAAATTTATTAATGTTAAAGGTAATCCGATAGCCATTAAAGTTAAATAAAACGTCGAGAATCGAGATTTGAGGATCGCTCCAACCAAAGACTGAGTTCGCTTTACATTTCTCTGGTTTGGCAAACACGAAATTCCACTGCGGCTAAGACCGATAACTGTTCGTCTTGCGTACGCTTCGATTGGATTCCCATTGAAAGACGTTCCGAAAAATTTATTGATCGAAAGAAAAGAAGAAGAGGAGAAGAAGCGAAATAGAGAGGTCGGTCGTATCTCGAATGGTGAGACTTCGTGTTTACCTAATTCGTTGCATTCGCAAGAAACAATAGTGTATCATATAAGTAGAAGTTAAGACCGATCAATGCAAATATTCCGAATTGATGGTCGAGATGAAGGCGAAGAAAGGATAAGCCGGCTCGTTTATGCGTAGGGAACACGATTATCGGAAGGAAAGGAATGAGCTTAAACCTGGTCAATAGATCTACCTAGACGAGAAAGCTCCACGACACTTTTTCTGCGTGTTAATACAGATTTACGATTTAATATCAACGCGTCGAGGCACGATGTGTACCTACTTATATACATGTATTTTATTCTGTGAATACGGTATAGGGCTTCCGCGTCGCTGTGCGACACAGGAAGGTCCGATCGGAACGAAAAAGGAAAGAAACAAATAAATGAAAGAAGAGAAAAAGGAGACGACGCTTCAGCCAAAGCTCCAATTTGAACGCGAGACTTTGGGCACAAGTAATCTCTCTTGACAAGAACATTTATATAGTCGAAGGACTGAAATAGTCGGGAGCTGAAGGGAGACACTGAAAGTTCTATATACGATCGTGTACATGTATGGGATGTGTACATACAGAATATGTTGCACGAATCCAGCATTGTAGGAAAAAAAACAATAAAAAAGGATAAGACAAAGCTTTATATAATCTGCTCAAAATGTGTCTACTACTGTTTTCATTATAAAGATTATGCGGTCATAAAATGAAATGCATATGCCCTACAAAGCTGGACTTACAGGACATCCCGTAGAACGTTAACTCCGGACGGCCCTTCGACCTGTTCCTCGATTACGACACATCGTCTGATCAAGTCCGTCACCTGTTAACACCCCTCGACGCTGTGCAACGTCTTATTTATCGAGAAAGCTGCGATACTCGACACATAAATTATTACTCATATTATTATGTAAATTATATGAAATTATTACGCATATTATTATATAATTTAATTATACGTTTTATCTTTCCAAGCTTTCAGTTGCAATCGTTTCGTCCAAACACGAGAGATATTATTTCGATGTTTATTGTTGCCACGATAAAGAATAGAGAGGTGTTATCAGGTGGACGAGTCGGCATTTCCCCGCAATTTATGTATAGAGACCTAAGTATTAATTATTCGTAATCATTGCGATTAACGGCGCGCGCGAGGTAGCGGACATAATTAATTGAGTGTGTGTGTGTGTGTATATATACATATATTATAAGTCAATTTACGGGTTGCATTTTTTGGCTATTAAATATATTCTAATTAGCGTGTAACTTTGAGGGGGAGGGAGAAGAACGAAACCGGCGGATGCGTACCGAATGACTTGTACATATTCGTATACATATGTACGTATATACGTAGCGCATCTCGTGGGCTCTGTACATGCAAACACGACATACATAAATACATATATATCTGTGTGTGTGTATATATATTTATGTATGCATATATATACATATATATATATATAAAGATAAAAATATATAAAATGAGAGAGAGAGAGAGAGAGAGAGAGAGAGAGAGAGAGAGAGAGAGAAAAGAATGCGACGTGTTAGGTCACAATTCGCTGTATACAATACTTATGAGCAACTCGGCGAGCCGAATGCAATTGATATGAATCTAAAATTTGGTTGCATCCGTTTCGTTTGCGTTCGTCACGCAGCAGCAACAAGACTTTTAAAAAGCGCGTCACGAATCCCGTTTCTTTGTATTTGTTGAACGAGAGAAAAATAGATAAAGCGTCGTTCTTACGTTTTGAGAAAATTTGATACATCAAACGATAAAATCCGAACTCAGTGGACCTGCCAAAATAAATTCCGATTACGCTGGCTATTGAACAATCTTTCTTTTCTCTGTTTTTTTAAAGCTTACCTAACTCTTCAGGATTAATGCTTTAACTTTGTTAAATTTGTATAAGACAAATCTTTTCTCACAAAATTTTTTTTTTCCGTATAAATGTGATAGAATGTATATTTTCTTGTAAGAGATAACAGGATATCTTAAAACATGCGTTTTTACGTTCAATTGACGTTTTATTTTTGTTACACATTTATAAACTTATGTCTATAAATGCGTAATAGCGAATGCAATCACTGGTATTACTAAATTAGTGCATACTAAAAGTTAGTATTAGTGCTATACATGAACTTAGAAATTATTTAAATTAAATAAGTTTATAAATAAATTTATTAATTTAATTGTTTAAAATATTTATAGTTTACAAATGTGAAAGCATAAATATTTTTATTAAATATCGAATAATTATATTGTCATGTTATTCAACAGAATAATATAACATTATTTGTTGTCAAAGTTGATTATTTTGTCGCTTCAGATACTTTAATATGCACTCTCCAAAAGTAATCCAAGTGATCAAATTCGTTATAAACTTTATGTCTATTGGATGACGTAATCATCGCGAAAGTGCTGAGTCTTTACTCAATCGCTGGGTTTTTCCCACCGGGAAATTATATTTACATTTTGCCGCCCTCGTTTCCCGCCAAGCAAGATACGCGCGTCTGCGCGGAAGAGCGAATCTAACCTTATCTGACGGATCCGACACGGCAGTGTGACACATACCTGCACACACCCGCTCGCCGAGTTGGTGATTGATTCTATACAGGTGACATCGAGACGCGTCTCGCAGATTCGCAATCCCTTTAGTCTTTCCTACGGCGTACGCGCGACTTCTGGATCTTTATCTTTAAGGTAAGGCGAAAATGACGAAACTTACCGTTTCGCTAGGCTTTACATACCCCCGGACGTCCTTCAGTAGTTTTTAAACTTACGGGAAGAGTTGCAAGGGACAGAGTATTAAAACGCCGTCGATACTTAGATTTTGTCGCGACACGATCCACATCCTGGATCTGTATGGCTTAGACAAACGACACACTTGTATCCGCCGGTGATTTGTATGGACTGTGTAAATACTGTAATTTCCTTGGTCGATACGCTATGGTTTAAACTAAGTTCTACTTTTAAGGATAGGATAATGTACGAACGAAATAAAAAAGGATTGAGAGCAAATGGTTAATGCAGAGTGACCCTCCGTTCGTTCCTTCAGGTGTCCAAGAACGTGCTTGCAGTTGTGTCTGCGCTTGGGTCTCTTTTGTTTATTCCATTGAGGCATCAGCATGAGGTAAATAGTGTAATTTACACTAGTTTTCAGCAGATCATAGAGATGGTTTGACTTTAAGCTGAACATTTTTCCTCTAATGATGGCACAAACCAGAATAGATCAGTATTATAAAGTTACAAGCAGTAACAAGAAATCTGAAAGTGTAAAAAGTAACATCAAAAAATCATCTAATGTGAGATCTACAAGTCCAATTATTGGAAGGACGGTAAGTTATAATTGTCATTAGTTGTCTAATGAACATGATAACAATTTGAGTATTAATATATTGAATTTTATTTTTTTCTTATACAGAAAGGTAGACAAGTATTAGGCAATTCAAGAACTCCTGTACATAAGAATAAGCAAAGCCCATATAAAATAAACAAAAATCAAAACGGAATACATGGTAATGTCTCATTTGGCAGTGGGGCATCTTCTTTCAAGACTAATATGTATAACAGTCCAATTAAAATTACAGAAAATATGACAGTAATGTCGCCAACCATTAAACATAATTCTCCTGATATAATATATGTTGGAAGTCAACGACGTACTGTATCACACAGTGATATCAAATCCATCACGTCCACTCCCAAGACATTTCCAACAAAAAACGCGCGAGACAAATCACCACCCGCAAAGATACCGCGAAGGAAACTGTTCATAGATAAAGTCAAGTATAGTCCAACTAAATTATCCAAAAATAGAATCGAAAATAGTCCAATTAAAATTATAGAAAATAAGATAATGTCGCCAACCACTGAACATTTTTCTCATGATATAATATATGTTGGAAGTCAACAACGTACTGCATCATGCAGTGGTACAAAGTTTACGCCAAAAACATCGTCTCCAATAAAAAACACGCTATATAAGTCACCATCTTCAATGACAGCGCAAAAGAAATTGTTCAACGATAGAATTGAGGAACTGAAATCCGCAACGATAAGTAATTTAAATTTAGCCAAAGAAGGAGCCATTGCTAACAATGACATTGATCTAGAAAAGGTTTACTCGAGTAAGAGATTTAACTACGAATACAATCCCATAGACACTACAGTTTCGACAAAATACGAAATTAACGATGTAGTTGTACCTACGGATAAGAATTCGCTACTTTTCTTCTTAGCTATTGTTACTGTATTTTCTAAGCCAATCAATTGCGGATATTTCGATCAAGACGAACTGGATTTCGTGTTTTCGATGATCACTCTTCGAAGAAATGCACAAGCGTTACTGATACGTATGCTGAAAAGGAAGCATATGTGGCACAGGATAAGCAATATTAAATACGGTGAGATATCCAATGATTTGAAGCCCATCTTTGATGAGCTTGTATCACGATCTATGTTTAAAAATAACATGGATAAAGAAGACATATTCGTTTTACTAAACTTGCTGCACGCCGATGAAGTTAGCAAGATTTGTCGGGAATTAAAGATCAGTGTTCGTGGAAAAAGATTGAGTATAGAATCAATTTTGACATTCTGCAAAATGAAATCATTGTTTCCTGGAATGGAGACTCCTGCCACTAAACTACGTGCATCGGTCAACAAACTTTTGGGGGATTGCATATTATTGAACGACAAAGTAAAAGAATTGGTTGATAGAATAATTACGTTGCTGATACCTAATCGAAATCCTGATGAGACGTTTGTGAATGTATTTCAAACGTTATGGAACGTTGAGGCGGATGAGCTAGAGTTTCCAGAAGTAACTATAAGTGACCTGCCTATCTTCGCCAGCAAAAGACATTTGCTAGAGTAAATTTATTGCCTTTATGATTCATTACATCTTTTATCACTTTTCAACCTTATTTTAATTTGAACCTTATATATATCTTACAGTTATATTGAAGCTAAAAATGCGTTAACTTATATATTAACTGCAATTGAGAAAAAACAATGGGATACCGTACAGAATCTTGGAACTTTAGCTGCACAACGTTTACCACTCTTCTTAGAAGTAGAGTCGGAAAGGTAAGAAAAATGTAATTGACAGAATATATTTATTTAAAATGAAGTCATTGTATAAAGTAAATTTATTTTATACTGTTTCCATTTGCAGTTTTCAAGATTCTAGTCTTCCTCATCATATTAGACACTTTATGCCAGGTTATGTATGGCTCAAAGTCTTGTCGAAAAGCATCGACGCATTTAAAAAATCCAAAGAAACGCTGTCACAGGCGATAAAATTTTTGCTAATATTAATAGAGCAAAATTGTCATATGAAACATAGAAAAGGTCAATGGTACAGTGAATTGATTAAGATAGAAATGTTTCATAGAAAAAATTTTGAAGCTAGTTTCATGTTCTTATCAAAAGCAATATTATGTGAGAACCTATCAGAAGTTGATGAATTCAATCTGTTGGACAGAGCAAACAAAATTTATAAAAGAAAATCCGGTATTGAAAAAAGGACAAAAAATTCTATTAAAATTATGTTGGACACTGTATTTAACAGAATACAACTTACACATCAGAATTCCAAGACGATAGAAGGAACAGCATGCGGGTAAGATATAAATTAAATTTTAATTAAACTAAACTGTTTAAATAGAGATTAAGATATGTATATCTTTTATATATCTTGCCAGGAATACTTCACAGGGAAAGAGCACTTGGTGTATCAGCAGGGGAATAGACCAAGTATACGGTTCGGTTGAAAATCTGGCATTATATCACTACAAAAACGAGGGATATATCAAAGGCGTGCACTGTGAAGGTGCCTTTCCAATCACCCTGTTCGCTACATTATTTTGGAACGAAATTTATAACATAAGCGTTCCTGGCGCATGGGTATCATCGTATCAGGATGCGCCGTTAGATTTGTATACGTCGGAATTTTACGAGAATAGAAAAAAAGAAATAAACGAGAAGCTTCAAGATATTCGAGGTTATGATTCGGAAAAATTGAGCAAACATTTGCAGAATGAATTTGAATCATATTCTAAGTACAAGTCTATTTCTCAGGGTAATATTTTTGACGACAGTAACAGCCTCAAGGTAAGTAATAAATATTACCAGTTAACTAATAAATTTTAATAAAACATATTACAAATATCGCACTTGTTTTTCAGGAAATAGCGTTTTGCTTAGGCGTAAAAGGTGTGGTTGGAATATGCGAACGACTCATTCATAACTTTCCACTCTGGAAAGCTGGTTTTCCAGATATAATTGTGTGGAATATAAATACAAAACAGGTAGATCAATCTTTTTTTCTATATTACAATTTTAAAAAGCTCATATAAAATAGATCTTAATAATACCCTCTATTCTTTGAAAACGTAAGTTCCAAAATTATAACCTAATATATTTTTTAGTACAAAATTGTAGAAGTGAAAGGTCCAAATGATACGCTATCAACCAAACAAACATTATGGTTGAATTACTTAAATAGAATTGGATTGAATACAGAAGTATGCTACTGTGAGGTAATCATTTTTTATATTATAAAAGCTCAATTATTTTATTATATACCCTTTTAAGACGCCAGTGCTTCTGTCACAGTGATAGAACAAGGACCTTGAAAGTGATATCTGTAAAATAATTCATTTTTTTTTTAAATTATTGACTCATGATTTAATGTGATAGATCTGTTTTCTATAGTTAAATTAATTTACATATTTGGAACTTAGAATGAAATAGATATATGTTTGATATTTGGCGAAAGCGAGAAAGAAAGAGTCTAGTTTAGTGCACAGGAATAAAAAACAAAAAAAAAACAGATGTAATATGCAATGTAACATATTCTTTTTCTTGTTACAGTCAAATGCGAGTCATTCTCGAGGGCGTAAACGAAAGCATGAGGAAGCTGTGATATAAATAGTTATGCCATAAATAGTTATACAGATATTTTATATTTTATGCATGCATGAAAAAGATAAAGACAATATATTTTATATTATCAAGCTATTGTGATATCTATTTATATAGATCTATAGATTTTTTATCTTTAAACTATAGAAATTATTTTAGAGAACTTCCTTAAATTTTTAAATTATAAAAGACATTTTTTATTAACAAAGAAAAAATTTCTATACTCACTGCAATTGTTTTGTGGCTGGCGTTTCCTCTATATTAAACTCTGCAACCGGTACATTACGTTGCGCGACTTGCGGTGCAAACATAGCGGCTGGATATACGATTGCAGAGGTTCCAATAACCAGACAAGCATCACACGTTTCCACAATGTCATCTGCAGTTTAAAAAAATTTGTGAATGATAAATATATTTTAGTTTTCTCATATTAATATATATATACTTTATACATACACATTATGTTTTTAATCAAAGACTCTGCTTTCTTTCGCTCGTTTTATATGATACTTTATATGAATAGAATTTTACTTTATCATATTTTGAATGTATAGTTACGTTTTTGTTAAATAAAATTACGTACAGGCTTTCTCCAACACGTTTGCATCCAGCTGTTCTCCGAACCATATAATGTCAGGTCGCAGTAACGCTCCACAATCTTTGATTTCGCAATGTGGTAATTCTTCTATTGGAATATCAGAAGACATAATGTTCGGATCAGGAGATCTGCTTACATACATGATTATCAGACTGACGAGAAGATGGTTTTGTGTAACGTTATGTTATTTGCAATTATATTACAGAATTTATATGTACCCTTTTTCTGCTAGTGCCGGGCAGATGGGAATGTTTTCGTTAACAGCAACGTTGCGGCACTTTGTGCAGCGTGTTCTATAAAGTGAACCATGTAATTCCAGTACATCTGTCGCCCCGGCTTTTTGATGCAGATTATCTATGTTTTGCGTGACGATCGACACCCTTTTACCCTCCGCTATCTTGCGCTTCTGGAAATCTGCCACAGCTTCGTGTGCCTAGGAATTAAAAAGAAAGGACAAGAATAATACGTTTTACTATTGTTTTCCAGGCTCATTAAAAATAGAGTATTATGATAAAAGAATATTATGATGAAAGAAAAGCTTTTGTAATGTTAATATTTGTTTTTCTAACATTTTTATTTTTCGAATTACTTTATTTGGTTTGACTTTGCTCGCTAACTGCCTACGATATTCATAGAACTCCCAGACTAATGAAGGATTCGCCGCGAAGGCCTCCGGCGTCGCGAGACTCGGTGCCTGGTATTTACGCCAAAAACCACCAGCACCTCGGAAAGTCGGTACGCCGGATTCGGCAGAGATCCCGCTGCCGGTGAGGATCAGGATGTTACTGGCGTTTGCGAGGGCCTCGCGGAAAGATTTCATCACGTTGTGCATCGATGTCGTCCCGTGCGAAAATGAGTTGCAATTAAACAATGATTAATAATTCTCGCAAGTAATCCCGAGCGATCACGTGTACGCGACGATCAGCTGGCGAACAGCTGACCACGGTGACAAGCTCTTTGTTTTTCGTAGTTACGTTTTGTCATGCGTCGTCTGCAATATGCGGAGTAAGTTTCGTATAAGATCTATAAGAAATATTTAAGTACTTAAGTCAGAAATCGACCGATCACAATCGATTATTTCTCTCCCATTCGGCTGTGATTGGTTAACTTCTTGTTCTTATTTCTTCCATCAACTTATTCTGCGCATTGTAGATGACGCATTACACTTTACGCATTTAAAGCGAAATAGATGTATAATTAAATGTTGGAAAGAGAAAGAGACGAGAAATTAACCGCTCAATTGTATAAAAAACACATCCCTTGCATTGTCACGTTAAATCGCTAGTCTCGTAATATTTTTTTGCGTTTAAGAATAGGTCTTGTTTTTTATTCCTTTCTTTTTATTTTAGTTAAATGTTAAACATATACCTATTTCATTTTTTAAAAAGTGTACAAGGTCAGTCATAAAAACAGACTTTATTTTTCAAATTCCCTAGTTTTAGTATTGTATTGTACAATATATTGTATTGTATATAGAAACGTGTTCATTCCTATTGTATTACGTCATTCTTGTTTAATGTTCGGTAAACAAACGATGGAATGATACCTGGGTGACATTTAAGTGATAATCTAAACCCAGCATAGGTTAGGTTTGAGATGTATTGGAATGATTGGACATATTGTATATATGGACACGGCTGCCGAATCGAGCTCGAGCCCGAAGGAAGGAGAGAGTGGAACGTGAAACCAAGTGAGGTGTGAACTGTATAAGGTGTGAGGTGTGAAGTTAATGAGCGTGAGTTAAATGAATGAGATACACTTCCACATTTTACGTGATTTTACGGCAACGAACAAAAGAATAAGTTGGAATTTACATATCAATCGCATTTAATAATAGAAATTGCGCAATGCAAAGAGAGGAGAAACAACAGGACTCGGCCTTAGAAGCCATAATAATGCGAGTGAACGATCTAAAGAACGCAATTTCTGCAATGATATTCAAGGTAGAGCATGAGTACGAGACCTTAAATTGGCCGAATTTCCTGGACAATTTTGCTCTTATCTCGGGTCATGTAAGTATCCCATTTTACTTTAATTAATTAATGCTAGAACTACTGATGTATTAATATATATTATATCTATTTTTATTTAAATATAATACTGTATATATATTTTTGACAAAAAGATAAAAAGGAAAAATAAATTAATCAATACAAATAAGCAAAGAAGATCATGTACAGTTAAAAAAAGCAGGATTTTTTAGCCTAGTAATATTTTTGCGTAAATCTTACAATTTCTTAAATTGATCAGTCATTTATATATTACAGATTGTCAGATATTTGATAAAAAGTTACAAGTTATAGGACTGCTTTGATAGTTCTAATCATAGAACGGCATCTATCTTGCATGTTTAATCTATACATTATATCTTCAAATTACATTTAATGTGTCATTTATACAGCTGACCAGCCTCTCAAAAGTTCTCGGACATGACAAAGCCTTGAATCTCAGGGGTCTAACAGTTTTACCATTACGCTTGAGTCCGGAGAAGGATGAGGAATTGCTACGACTCACGGAGAATCGAATCCCTACATTCGCGCATGATTTGGTCCCTGATTATCTGAGAACAAAATTGGAGCCTCAAGCCGAGCAGAAAATGATGCAATTAGAAGCCAAGGCCGCAAATGTTAACATCGACACATCACATGTAAGAAATAATTCTATATATTCTACGCAAAAAGGATATTCTTAAAAATTGTCCTACGTTAAAATTATATATCGCGATTGTTTCTCGCAGACAATTAAATGTAGGAAAATTTTGAAAGCGTTTAATACTTCTTATTTGATTTAATAAATTCTCCCTTAAGTCAAGTAAAACTCATTGGAAACATTCGAATATCAGATATGTAATTGCGATAAAACGAACTTTTTACGAATATATCTGATGACAATTAAGTATGTATAATATCTATTAAGATAGACACATTGAAGCTAACTGAAAATGTTTTATTTTTCTGTTAACGTGCTAACTAAACCACAACTAGGACTACAATGTAAGCTACTAAATCAGATAGCTTCAGCTTTGTTGGTTCCATTCGCTTTGGGCTGAGATGTTATGTATGCAAGCCTATTTTGTAGCTACATAAATAGCCATAGATGTTTGATGTCTCAGATAAACGTTCGCTATGCAGAGATTTTTAAACGGTCCATTTAGCGAGTGGAACACGTCGATGCTGCTGCTTATTAAGTTCCTTGCATGCTTCTATTGGGTTGCAGAAACAACTGGCGCAGTATACAAAGGTGATTAGCCATGTGTGGGACATAGCGAATAAGGCACGCGAAGATTGGGAGGGCGAAGTTAGCACCAGAGCGACACAAGCGCAGACCAGCAGCGCTGCGGATACTCATGCTCTTTTAGCTGCTGTGGGGATGGGTAAAGGTTTGAAAGTAAGTTACAATCAGAAGAAAAAAGTTTATCTGAGTTTTAAAAGAGCCATTATACGGATATTATTGCTATCCTAATACATCTATCAGATGTAATGTTCTTATTTCATGTTCACAGTCTGATTCAATACAAATGGTTCAATCCGGCGTAAATCCAGTAACTAACAACATGATGGTAGGCAGACCTGGCAATCAGCAGCAAACAACAGGACAAGGACCACTGGGTAATCCACCAAGTAAGTGTTTCTCCGACAATTTCCTTTTTTTTTTCTTGTAATTATATAAGCATAATAATTTAAATTAATACTTTATAGTGGGACAAATGAACAAGGCGCCAAGTGCAATAAAAACCAATATCAAAGCGGCATCACAGATCCATCCTTATAGATAAAAATATTATAACATCTCTGTCATTTAAGATATATTACAATGATAGATATTTCAAACATGGTACGTTCCTAACATTCTAATTTTCCTAACATTCTAATTTTCCTATAGAATAATTTTAATATAATTTGATAATTGATGTAATCCTATAATCTATGATTTTAGTACAAGGCATAATGAAAATAGTACACAGTATGTGTGTTGTCGAGAATAACGTTTTTTATTAAAAAAGTGTTTTAAATATATTCTCGAGTTTTATATTATAAGTTAAAAATCTTACGGTTTTAAACGCGGTACACTCTTTTTTTATGCTTAATATTTATTAATTAATATTTATTATTATTATAATTTTCAGTATTTATTAGACACGATCGCGTATGACCGAGGAGAAATACACTTGTTCATCACAGGCACAGTAACAGCCTCCAAGCCTTGTTCGTGTAACCAGCATAATCGGTCCTGTAGAATAAATGACTCCGCCGGAAGTTGTAACATCATTTGTAATCCAGTGTAGATTTCTACAGCTTTCAATCTTGTACTCTGTTCCTCCCATACTCGCGTTATGTCCTTCTCCATTTCTTCATGTGTAATTACATTATCTTTATGAAGGCTCCATATTATTTATATTATTATGTGATTTATTAATCTTAGTATTCATATATATCATAAGTACTCATTTATCAATTACCTGTTTTGTTCGTATCTGGTACTAAATCGTATCTTAATAACGAGTCTTTAACGTAAGTTTGAAAATTTGAACATTGTGATTTTCTTGTGCCTTTCCGAACTTTCTTATTGAGAACATAATTATCTAGAATTTATGTTCCGTTAATCCATAGAATGCACATACGTTATATGATAAATACTTACTTTGTCGTGAATATAATTCGAGGATGGCTCTAGCGAGAACGTAAAAGGAATGTTCGTTGTGCTTCTCTTGCGACATTCCGCGCCATTTGTCTGCTGATTCTTGACACGCTAATCGCAAAAAGGGTATTCTTAAGAATTGTCCTACATCAAAATTATATGCCGCGATTGTTTCTCGCAAACAATTGGATGTAGGAAAATTTTGAAAGTATTGTTTTTCCTGCACACTTTTGGAAATCGAAAGTTTGTGGTAACAACAAGAAATCAGGATGAAAAGTTTAGCAGATTTCATTTCGCAGAAGATTCTTGATGCGCTTGTACTGAGGTCTCCACAGGCATGTAGACCAATCAAACATACGTCTGTAACGTCAGGAAACTCTTGCTGCAGAATAGATTCTATTATATTGGCCGAATCACACGTTACGTCGCAATGCGTGTATTTAACTTTAGTCAAAGAATCGGGATACTGTTTTTTCTGTCTAATAAAAGCTCTGCTAATATTCTTTTTATCTCTTTCTAATCCTAGAACTCGATAGCCATACAAATAATATAACATTTGACATACGTATCCCTGAAAGAATATTGTATTATAGCACGAAAATCTGATATATATATATATATATTCATCTTTTTTAAAAATATTATTCTCTTACCAAACCCGCACCCAAATCAATAATCGTTCGTATATCATACGGCTTGCATTGTATGTCCACTAAATAAGCCAAATGCATTATTTCATGTTGTTTCTTTTCACTTAGACCTATCTTAAAATTTTGCGGCAGTTCTATGGAAGGCAATGCAGGTACGAGTGGCAGTCTATTAATTTTCTTACATTTTGCAACATATGTTTTTAAGGAATCAGGCCAATCGGACTAGAACAATAATTAATTCACTTAATAATTTTAATATTCTATTATAGAATATTTGTGAGATTTCTCTTAGCTAACCTTTATTATTTTTTCCACTACAAAATTATTAAGTTCTTCATTTTCTAAAATTTGCAATTGTTCCAGCCATTCTTTGGGGACTGCATCTAAAGATGTTTTAGTTAATATTTCGGTTACTGGTATATTATGTAACCATTGCGTTTCGTAAAAGAAGCGTAATGCTTCGACAAAATATTTCTTTTCAGCATCGATATCCATGTATCATTTAACTAAAAAAAAAGAAAGCTTATTACGTTTTTACTGGTAGTAAATATATGATTTGATCTGTATTTGTATGTAAGAATGAACAAAGGTGAGAAATAAATTGAACAAAATATTTATTTTATATTCCTTAACTGAGATATATTTAATATATAAAAATAGCTTAAATTATATAATACTTAACATTATTAACTTAATATTATTAAGTAACATATGCTATTTTCTCATTGCTAATATTTATGTGTCATAGGAAACGCTTAACAATAGCATCGGCACATCTGCAATTCAACGTAAAGGAAAGAGAAGCTGTCTTTATTATACGAAATAAATAAAATCATTTTTGATCAAAAATGATTTTTGACATCTAGTTAGTCAGTGGCTCGTGCTCGGTCTGTTTCTTCCTGATTTAGCACTAACCAGTTTTCTTTGTGCCTATCTGAAATATCCGCATTTGGAGGTCCAATAAGCGAACGGCCGATTCTGATACCGTTTTGATCGGGTTTGAGATACTTTCCTGCCACGTGCAAGAGCTCTTCCTTAGTCACAGCTTTTAGCTGCTCCCTTTGTCTTTGAAGATCATCGTCTGTAACGTCGTTTATGAATTTGGTCATACCTCGATTACAGGGAGGAATGGGAGCATCGATTTGTTGGAAGATTCCCAATTTTGCTTCATCCACTTCGGTCTGGGATAACGGATATCCTGTTAGAAAATCATATGTCTTATCGAATAAATCGAAGGTGCGAGTGGAATTCGGGTCTCTGTAGGAATAAAAGGAGAAAATTCCTTCCGATGTTAATCTTGCGCCTCCACCGTAAGCTCCGCCTTTCTCTCGAATCTCTGGATGCAAGTACACTGAAGTGATCAACTTGGACAGCACACGTAACGCCGCATAATCCGGATTCGTATAAGGAACGGTCAGAATGGCCTTGGAGCAATAGTTCACTGTGTACGGCAGAACGTGGTGATTACCGCATTCTTTCATATCGATGCTTTGGTCACTGGTAATAATGTATGGATTCTTTGAACTACCCTTCAGCGAATCGTAGAACACGCGAATATCATTGAGAATGTCATTCTGGTGTTCAGACAAGTTAATGGCTGATCGCAAGTGTTCCTTGTTCAAGACATGAGTAGCTATTTCATTCATGTTGTGCATCAGAGAAGTCAAGTCGTGCATCTGTGCCACTTTCTTCATCCTCGAGATGTACTGCAATCCTGAAAGACTTTCCTTGATCCGGGCTATCGGGGAGACCAAGCTAGCTGCGCTGCTCATCACATACATATGACCGGCGTGCGAGATACCGTTGATCAAGTCGGCCGCGTTCATCTTAACAAGTATCTCGAATCTCTGAAGGTCGGTAAGTTTAACATTGTTGAACAGCTCCGTCCACAGTTTCCACATATCGTTTGAATTGCGATCCAAGCAGTACGACTCTATGAGAATCCCTTCCTCATATTTCAATTCGCTCTCCTTGTGCTCGGCGATGTGATTCATGAAGTTCAAACCACCAGTCTTTAGCTGCATCATCTGATCGAAACTCCTATAATCGTAATTCTGCGTACCCATTTTCGCAATAACATAGTTAAACAGCGGTATCAGCTGTTTCAATTCAGTCGGCAATGCTTGTGTGTTGAGTATTCCTCGGTAATAGGAAATCCCATTCGTGGGTTGTATGGATAGTTGAAGAGGCACTCCGGATACTTCCAAGTCGGCGGTCTTATATCTCTCCACATCAGCCTTCAGGTCTTCTATCTTTAGCGTCGGTAAGACTTCAACGTTCTCTTTTTTCTGTTGCTCAGCGAGCAAGATCTTTCCGTTTTTATATATCTGTTCCTTTTCCTCTACGGAAAGTTCCTCTAACTTTGTCTCCAGCAGCTCTTGCTCGGCGAGCATTTTATTTTGTTCGTAATTTTTATCCGGCGTCATCGTCAATGTCAATCTATGATTATTGTCCCTGAGATAAGTCTCAATTAGACTTTGCAGGTATTTAGGGTTTTCTCTCATTCGTGATTTGAGTTTCTTCATTGCATCGTTGATTCGCAACGACTGTACCAAGTCGCCGTTGTGATTCCACAATGATGTCAGATTGAAGAGCAAATTCAATCCAAAATTCGACGTTTGATGCTTCACCTGGAGCTCGATACCGTGCAAGACAGCTTCGACGTGATCCTTCTCGAATCCTTCCTCAATAACTTTCTGCACGGTCTTGTTGAAGATATTCTCGACTTCCTCGAAATTTTCCGGCTTCACGCCCTGCAGACTTACGACGAACATCGTGTCTCTGCACTGCGAATCAAAACCCGTGAACGGTCCGAAACCGGTACTTATATTCGACTCGATTAGAGATTTGTAAAATGCTGAATTCGGACCTTTCAGTAACAGCTGTGACAACACGTACATCTCGAAAGTAGTCTGTGTGTCAGTTATGTCGTTGCACAAATGCGCGATGGCAATGGTGCCATGTCTGGTAGGATCCGCGAGCAGTGGATCGAGTTTGCACGCAACATGTTCCTTTTTAGCTTCGCACCACCGCTCTTCTGCCGGTACTTCTGACATGGAAACGTCCATTCTGTCAGATAAGAAAAGGTATCGATCGTTGATGAATTTCAGATGATCTTCCAGAGAGAAATTCCCATAGGAATAAAAACGCGAATTGGAGGGATGATAGTACTTCATGTGGAAATTAAGAAGATCAATATATTGCAGATTAGGTATAATAAGGGGGTCGCCGCCGGAAATTACAGAATATGTGTGGCTTGGTAGAATAGAATTCAACAAGTATTCAGCCATAATAGCTTGATTGTCGTTGAAGACACCCTTCATCTCATTGAAGACCACTCCCTTGAATATGATAGGAGAATTTTTATCATTGACGTCTGTGTGCTCCAATCTCCATCCTTCCTGTCGGAAGTCTAATTCTCTCAAATTCGGTTTGAAGACCGAGTCCAAGTAGACTGACTGTAGATTGCGGTAATCCTTCAAGTTCTGTGTCGAGAATGGATATATGGTATAGTCCGGCCCAGTCATAGCGTTCATGAAAGTGGCCAGGGATCTCCTTAGCATTTTGAAGAACGGATCTCTGCAGGGATATCGCTCGCTGCCGCACAGAGTGGTGTGCTCCAGTATGTGAGGCAATCCCGTAGAATCCATGGGAGTTGTACGAAATCCAATGGAAAAGACATTGTTCGTGTCGTCCCTGGCCAAATGAAGATACTGCGCACCTGTACTCAAATGCGTCAGCCTCACTGCAGTAAGAAACAACTCATCTACGCTTGAGACTTCATCTACTATAAATCCGTGAAGAACTTCGCCCTTCTTGAATTTAGCCAGTTCATCCTGCACCAACTCCTTTTTTGAATGCAACGTACTCGACGTAGTACTTATTGATGATTTGAAGGTACGATATATAACATGCTGCTGTAAAGCTGTGCCTTTCAAAAACGGATTCCTCGATAATTTTAATAGTCTCAGCATCTTAGGATGATTTTACGTTTGAAACGGCAGGAAAATAAAATTGCATCTGAAAATAATGAGACTGCTTGTCATTTGTATAATTTAGGATTACAAAGCTTGTTAAAAGCAACATGGAAATTATATTCTATAAGTAATTATATTCTATAAGTGTTTTTTTAGAGGTAATGATACTTACCGATCTTCTCTTGAACAATCGTGAATAAATTTAAATTATATGTAAAACTTGATTACAATAGACATTCCACTTTACAAGTATACAATTTAAGAAAAGGGTAAATTTGTATTACATGAAAGAAAATGTTAATAACAAATTTTAGAATGTGACGAATATTGATTAGGAATGTCAATTCGTAAAGTAACTAAGCAATCTTTAGGATGATTTTTTTAGACCAAAAAAAGTGATGCAACATTTGCGGTAACAAGCAGACACCGGTATTGTTCACGAGTCAAAAATAGCGAAGAAATAACCAACAAATCGAAGTCCATGTAAATAAACTTACCTATTGATTCGTTTTGCTTTGTTAAAATGCCAACGTTCGAGACGTTTCTGTTAGCCTATTGCAAAATCGTCTGTCAAATATTCTTTGTATTCGCAAAATTGCAATAAGAAATTAAATTTCACACTTAGATTCCCTTTCGACAGCTGACATCAACTGACATGCTCAGAAGTCGGAGTCGGAGGTTAAGTTGGACGAACTTATATTACTTGACAGAAGTGATGCAAGTTACCGTTGAAAATGTATTCCTTTTTTTATTGTAATTTTTTAATAGGAAACGTCAAACAATCGCAATTCATGAAAAATGATGCTTAATTCAACACATGTCACATACGCAACAATTATTTTCTACCGTTCACTAAGGAAATAGGTAATATCGTATGCCTTCCAACAAGCGGTACAAATGACACAATGGAACATTATATCCTTGTTATTTGCCAATGTTAAACAAAGATGACATGATTACTTGTCGCATCGTGTCGCTTGTTGGAAGGCACACATTACGGTGGGCAGTATCTGAATTAATCACTAGTATCTGAATTAATTTGAAGAGAATTGTTGATAATCCGGTAGTATCTGTACATTCTGTACTTAAAAAATACGAATTTTCTTTCTCTCTTACATTTATATATTTATATTTCATACATACACATAAAAAATATATATGTGTAAATATATAGAATTTTATATATTTATTCGTATATTTTTTCGTTTTCCTTCTCCAAATACAATCTAAATAAAACTACAAATATTAACTATAAATTGTACAATATAAATAAAACACATCGTAGGAATATATTACACATCTATATTTTATTTCATACAAAACAAATGATCGATTTATAAGTCTTATTGCTTTAAATATATATTTTTATGACTTCGGGCAATATATTTATAAAATATATAAAACTATTTGTGATTTGACTTGTATATACATATATTGTTTGTCTCATTTATATATTTATTAGTCTCACTAATATTGCTCGGCATGGTATGACAATTTGTGCAATTTACACAAGCGATTCTAAAGAAAAAAATCTCGTTTAGCTCGGAAAAAATAAAGCGCGCATGAGATTTAATTATAGAATCATAATTAATATGTGTGAGATGTGAAATGTAATATATGCTTATTAGAGACCAAAGTTACATTATGCTCGGACGAAGTCCGAATTAGAATTATGCTAGAAGATACTAATCACATTCACGTTATTATTTTTATAAAAATAGAAACAGAATAATATATTAGGTCATTTAAAAAGTATCCGCGGTTTTTTGTTCAATTTTTGAATGAAAAACCGCGGATACTTTTTAAATGACCCAATATAAAATAAAAATTAATTATCTTCCTTTTATATAGAAATTTGGTATAGTCTTCATATATTGGAGTATAAAGCATGAACAGACATTTCTTTGCTGTTGCAATGGGATATCTGCTGAAGAAATATTATATATATATATATATATATATATATATATATATATATATAATATTAACACTAGAAGTATCAACATTTTTTCAAAAGGATCAAGCAAATAAATTATTATGAAAATAAAGAAAGTGATAAAAAATTCATTTTATCAGTATAAAGAACATAATTACTGAAAAATCAAAAAATTTCGGAATCCTATCTTTTATACAAGAAATACAAT
This sequence comes from Acromyrmex echinatior, assembly GCF_024713525.1. Lineage (NCBI taxonomy): Eukaryota > Metazoa > Arthropoda > Insecta > Hymenoptera > Formicidae > Acromyrmex > Acromyrmex echinatior. The sequence goes on from NC_141861.1 coordinate 2,605,189, forward strand.
ATTAATCTAAAAGATAGAAACGATCAATAAGTGCTTGATACTTCTAATGTTAAAAACTTCTAGCAAAATTATCTTATTACTAATTTGTGAGGTAAATAGAAAAGACGTAGAAAAGACGGAATAGCTTAAGACACAAGAAAGTTGAACTAATCAATCAGTGTTAATCAATCGTCGGTTGACTGTGTCGAATTTTGTTTTAGAACCTTTAGTATATTGGCACGATTCGCGGAGAAGGCGAGGGATAGCACCTCTTCCGCCTGTCGCAGCGGAGTTTTGTTCTGCAGATTGCGCATATTGGTGCACGCACCATATCTGATCAGCAAGCTGACGGATTTGATGTTGCCAGCCATGGTCGCCAGATGCAACGGTGTATCACCCTTGCGATCCTTGGCGTCTACGTCGCAGGTCGCACAGTTCAACAGTAGCTTCGCCGCATCGACGCGATCGTTGAGACATGCCAGATGCAGCGGAGTACGACCCTCGGACTTGGTTATTACATTTACATTCGCACCGGCGTCTAGCAGCAGCTGTACCATCTTGGTGCGACCGGTTGCACTCGCCACGTGTAACGCCGTCTCGCCTAGACCATTGCAGGTGTTGATCGCCAACGTTCGTTGTCTCTGCTTGCGCTCCAGTTTACCTTCACCAAGTACCGAGCACCGTTCGCAGTCGCAGAGCGGATGATGGCACAGACTTGTGCGAACGCCTGACGGCCGCTCGCAATAAATCTCCAGTCCCAGGTAATAACATGCCAGGCATATATCATCGTCGACTATAGCAGCGAGCAATTTGTCCATCATACGATGTTGCATCGCGTTGGTATAGCTCTTAGGATGCGACGGACTCTTGTTCTCCAACGTGACCCGACGACGCTGCTGCTGAAAAGACACCGACTGACAAGGCTGAACAAAAGAACGTGGGGATAAGGAGGCAACATTGTTGCAGATGTTGCTTGACGCCGCGTTACATCTGAGCAACTCTGCGATGGTTTCACTGTAGGTCATCATCAACGGCGTTTGACCCTTCTTGTTGGTCATTCTGCAGTTGGCACCGTACTCCAGGAGGATGTCGACGATCGCGTAGTAGCCCCACCGGGCTGCGAGATGTAGAGGCGTATCACCGTTATCATTTGCAATGTTCGCGTTGACCGGCATCTTCATGTGCTCCGTTAGATACAGCAATGCCTTCACGCAGTTCTCGTGACCACGATCTACTGCCAGGTGTAACGGAGTGTTTCCTCGAGAATCCGTTACTGCAGGATCCGCGTTCGCGTGCAGCATCAGCAGCAAAATGTTCTGGTGGCCTTTGATACAGGTGTAATGAAGAGCCGTCAGGCCATCCGAATCGACAGCGTTTATATCTGTGTCGCGATTTAGAAGAAAGTCCACGATTACAATCTGATCGTGCAACACGGCAACGTGCAACGGCGTCAGACCCTTATCATCCTTGGGACACGCGTTTAGGTCCCGCTGCTTCGTCCAGTTTCGCTCACAGGACGCACAGGTGCATAAAGGATGACAGAGCGTGATATCGTCGATCTCGTTGGATCCATTGTAAGTCAAACTTCTTTTCACCTCAGAGAGATTGCCACTCTTAATGCATGCGAATAAATAACCAATAGATGAACGTTCCGACTGACTCATTAATGTATTGTATTTGTCATCACTGTAGATTACTTCAGATTTGATGTGCATGATCGCGGCTTCCAGCGAAGTTATTAAGAAGCCAGTCTCATCTGTTTCATAAGCAGAGTTCGTGGAGAGACGAAATTGTCTCATGAAATATAATTGCGCCATCCAGTTCGACAGGCCAGCATTGACGATGAAGAATATGAGCACTGGCAGGAGATCATCTGATGTAACGGACGACAACGTTCCGCGCGATACGTAATTCACGGTTCTTCTGAGACATTCGATCTTGCCCAATACAGTTACGAAGGAGTCCAATCGTGACAATTCCATCTTTCCTCCATGAACACGAGACTGCAAGTCTGATCGTACTCGAAGATCGTTCAATTGGATCCCATCTAGGTTCCTAATGATCTTGTTCAGATTCGCGTCTTCTACAGTGGTACCGGCAGACAATGATTTTAGCAGTACATCTCTCAAAGCATACAGAATGTAAGTCTCGAGTGACACTCTGATATTCCAATGATATTGCTTATTACCCGAAGTCTTCTTTCTCAACATCGCGTTATCCAACAACATCTCGAGACAATCTGCATACAGTTCATGTACCAGATCCCTTTGTGTTTGTATCGATTTGCGCTCCAGATTCTTAACATAGAGGAAGTCTTTGATCTTGGTCTCGAGGTCATCGCGCAGCTGCCTGTCGAGCAGTTCCACTTGAAGAAAATTTACGGCTTCCTGGAGATTCGTAATTACGCTCACACAATTATCCGAAACATACATGCTGGCCTCCAGAGGCCGTTCAATGCACCTACAAAATAGAAATAACGTCAAGCCAATATCCGGAACTGTGACATTCAAGTGTTAGCTTACCATACACAATATTTACGAGAATCATCGCTGTAGAAGATCTCCTCAAAGAGCAGACGCGAGGAATATCGCTCTGCGTTGTCATGCTTGACATACAGGATTCGATCCTCGACCAAGACCTCCCTACCGCTCAGACTACTGAAGCTGGCGACAGAGAGATCTTTTCCAGGGACCAGGATGTGAGCATTGATCTCGTCCTCTTCTAATTTGCGGCTGATGAAGCTGCCGCTTCGTGGAACGCAGATGATCCAGCCTTCCTGAACAGCTCGCTGAAACGTTGCTTCATGTTCGTCCTGGAGTTCCCGCAGGAACCGATTTTCTGTCAGATCTTCATCGTATCCCGCATTCATGATCGGGAACCGATTACAGAGGTAAGTGTCATGTGGAGGACGATGAAATGAAACAGTTTGAGGGTCGCTGATGTTTTCGATGAGGCGCCTGTCATCGCGCCGCACAACGTGATTGACGTGAATTCAGGCTGCGAGTTATACAGCAACTATAGCGAGATTAAACTGTGTTGGAGTAAAGTTAGGTTAGGTTAGAGTACGCTGAGTTCCTACAGGTTCTTATTCTGTAATTCTTTATGACAATCGATCATTATATTGAGGTTGTCCTATACAGTATGAAATATTTCCAAATGTTTCATTGCACACAAGATTTAAAACATTTATTTCAAAAACTTTTCATGAATTCTTCCTAAAATATATTTATATTTATATTTTTTTAGAGTTTTTAAAACAAATTTTTTCTTACAATACATATATTTTTTTATATTATTTCTAAAGTAAATTTCTATATCTTTGTGAAATATTTTAATGTAATATTTTAAAACGTTTACAAAATATTTATTTCTGAAATATTTATTTATTGAAACATTTCAAACGGTAATTCATATAAATATTTCATAGGAATAATTTTTTTATCATATTATTTTTTAATATATTATAATGATATCAACTGTCGTTAAAATTTAGAATAGGACTCTGTAATTTTTACGCTTTATTATTATACGTATGGACTTGCAGCACACTCGAAAATATAACGTATCCTACAATTCGAGGCCGTATTACAGTTCAGAATTAAATTAGACCGCAAGAGATTTTTTTCGTACTTTTTACCTAGATACTTTCAAAAGATTTATACATAACAATTACGTCATTCACAATACTTACTTGTAAACATCGTTATCATTCCACAATAATTTCTTCGCGCATTAAAAATATTTAGTTTGAATTTAATATGATAATTAAATATAATTGCAAATTATTTTAAATTTAGTTGGATACATTTTGTTCTAATAATAGATATTACATACAGAAAAAAAGTAGAAAAATTAACGAGTGACATAATCCATTGTATGCCATTATTTCTTTAACATTACTTTTTTGCTAGTCAGCAAGACAAGATAAGATGTTTGATCGATATTATTTTAACTTTATCTAGAAATGCGTGTGTATTATACATACACATACATCTAATGCGTGTTTATACATATTAGATGTATTATGCTTTTGATTATTACATTAAATTACATAAATTATATTTACAATTAAATATAAAAATAGCACAATACATATTTAATATTATATATAATATTATATATAATATTACATATATAATTTCTATATTAAATTATGTGGAATTTAATTGAACACACATTTTTTTATTCTGTTAATGTAAATATTACGTACAGAAAAAAGTTGAATAGTGAGTATGACATAATCAATTGTATGTCATTACATTTTTTAATACTAATTTTTTTTTGCTAGTCAGCAAAAGCAAGATAAAACTTTTCAATGTATAACAAACGCATACATATTAATTACATATGAATATAAAAATTCCTGAAAAATTACGATCTAATTTGCGATAGACGATCACCGACGATTATTAGAGGCATCGCCGAGAATTCCTGCATAACATGAATACAAATCAGAGAATTAACGGTGTCCGTCTCCTTGTAGCTCTACCACCTCGGATCTCGCGAGAATTGCAATGCGTACTTTTTTTCTATATCTATTTATTGACATATAATATGTAATATACGATAACTCTAGATATACACACCACGCCAATTCTATTGCATTCCATTATTGTTGTAGTACGCATATTTGTACAGAATGCCGTGTCATTACGTATGTAGAGTGTGTTCAAAGTGTGTGCATAATTATCTCTCTTATCTCTTATTACTCCTATAATATGACTAAAAAAAAGCAAAAAAGATAAAAAAGTACAAGATATTTCTCGTTTTATTACGAAAGTATATTATCAAAAGATACGCTTTAAATCTTCCAAAGATTTCTCAAGAAGGATCTTCTTCCACGCTCGAGACGAAAATGGAAATATCCCAATGTAAAAATATGACTGCGGCTACCCAGGAAACCCTAGAATCTATCTGTTCTTTTCTCTTTTTCATCCTTCGCTTTTGTAACGAGGTTTATATATGTCAGTGCATTGACGTATATATTATCTATAGAACGTACACATTCGGATTTCGAGGTGAGGAAGAGGGAAAGGAGAGCACGGTGTATAAAATGCAAAATGAAGCAAATCAGGTCTTGACAGGTGCTTATGCAACAACGTCTTTTTGCCGAACCACATTTCCTGCGTCTACACGCAATCCTTGCAAGAATTGCATCCTCGCGAAATACCTTTGGTATAAAAATTCAGATGTTTCCGCAAGGATCGGAGCGTTACGAACTTGGTCGTTCAAGTGATCGTGTTTGGCGCGTAACTTGCGACCTGCACCGTCTTTCTCGTGGGAAAAACACCCACGCGCGATACCTAATTAAACGTTTACTTTGAAAGAACAAATACTGCCTGCGTGAGGCTCGTTAAAAATCAGGTAGCGCATAATTGCAGATGGGTCATTAATGGTGGCCGTTATCATTAACATGTACAATACATATAATAACATATATGCTTGCCCAAACCCATAATTTACCTAAATATAGCAAATGTCATGGGATTGAATACTAGGACTCAAGCGAGTGAGACATAAACTCTTTAAATTAGAGAACTTTTTATAAAAGACATATATAGTTTATATGTTTAATATTATATATATATATATATATATATTTATATTACATATATTATATAATTAAATATATATTACATATATATTATTTACATGTTTAATTATATAATTTATCGTATTATATATCTGTATAATTTACATAACGAGATAAGCAAGATGTTCACTTGTTTATGGAATTATGTCCAATTGGCTCTCTTATCACGTGTGCAACTTTAAAATCTATAACTCGCACTTAAGATAAAAGACAAGGAACATAGAGGAAGTCAAGTCCAAGAAAAAAATATAAAATATTTGATACGCTCGATTATGTCTGATTTTAATCGGCCGACGAGCAATTGGACGATTCTTTAAGTTTATCGGATACGATATTGTAATAGAAGCATTGATTATCTACACTTACATGGAACTACGAAAAATTCCATTCGACCTTCTTATAATATTGTCGTTACGTCGTTTATCATCTCTTACGATCCCGCTGTCGATTACGTAAAGTCGTAAATTAACTCGAGACGAGTCGCTTGAGGAAATTATTTCGACGACTCCAGACACATCCTGTGCATCGTAATCTTATCGTAAAACTACTCCTATTTGTGCTTGCATAGCTACGTTTTCTTTCTTGTATTTCTTTCTGTTGAAACAGTTTAATTAATTCTTAATTGACAGATTTAAGTATGCTTGGCGTTATCCAAAAAAATCTCGGTGAAAACTAAAATTTAGTTAAACTATAATATAAATCTGATGTCAACTGCGAGGACCGTATAATTTATCTATTGTTATACTTCGAATATTATCGAAAAAATTTTTCTCTCCTGTCATATTTCTAAAGTATTATTGATTTTACCTCCTGGTGCATAAAGTTTAAATTTCTGCTTTCTGAATCTTTACAGAGAAAATGTCGATACCTCTGATGTAAATTATAAAGCCATTAAAAGGGTGACAGAGAATAATTTTTGAATCTCAGCGTGATTCGTGAAACATGATACGGTTCATTGATGAATTAATAAGTTAACTTATTAATTCCTTAATTTTTTGTTATAACATGTCAATTGGCATGATATGACAAAAATTGAATTAGTGATTTATAAGCCGCGTCGCGTACTTATCTTCAAAATACTTTTGTAAGATACATTTACTCGTTAACCTTCCAAATAAGCACGGTAAGAAGTGCGCACGAAAGTAACCACAAAAAATGTAATTTTCCGCGATATATCAGTGACGTGCGCATTTTGTAAATGATGTTAAACGACAAAGACCTCAAATAGTCATTGGTGAACATGCCAATTATTTCTCAATTTACATACCATTTTTTGCGTCATTTTTCGATAAGGCACACTTTTCATTTTAGCGAGAAACGGATGCAATTGCGAGGATTTGCACGTTTTCGTAATTAGCACATTTTTAGATTATAGTGTTTAAAATATGTAATAATATGTGTCAAATGGAATTTAAACACATACAATTAGGGAATAAAATCTACTGATGATGATTTTTTCATGAAAAACCATCGAGGCCCTGGGACTTTTTCTTGAAAAATATTTCATAATACGAAAATACTGTAATATACATATACACTGTTAAAGTCACAATGTTAAAATAAATTATGACTCAGTTTAAGTCAAGAAAATGTACTAAATTTGACTTAAACTAAATTTATTATCTACTAAATATATTATTTATGTTAATATGACTGTTGTTTATTTTGAAATTAATCACAAAAATGAATTAACATTTTAGTATGTACATATGGAAGTTCAAAATAACAAAATGTTATTTTTTTAATTCAAAGAATTCGAGTTGCTGTTTTGAGCAATGTAACTTATTTTAGCAATGTATTCAGTAATTTTCGAAAAGTTTTTGTATATTTTTCGAAAATAAAGCCGCTGGCTGAAATCATTGTTATTTATTTATTCGATGAATATTTTATATCGCATTTTGCATGATTATATGAGTATACCTTTAAAACAGCATATTATGTACACTGCATATCTGTCTTACACATCCATCGTACATACACAGCGCATATATCGAGCGAAAAGTACCGATAGAAAGTTGACAGGTTGATATGCATTCCTTAAAGCACCTCATTTGTATTCTTGGCTGTTGGATGATAGCCGCGTCTAAATATGATTGCATGATTCGATAATAATTCGCCAATATAACCGATCGTTCTTTCGCAATAAGATATACTAAATCGAATTCTCTGAGATTGTCCGGAAAAAATCTGATTCGAGTAATAGAAATAGAAATACAGTTTTATTCAATTAAATTATATTTATACTGTACATTTACTTAAACCCTACGCAATATATACAATCGCTGTTGATCTATCGGCTTTAATTTACAATTTCCTCTTTCACGAAAAGGCTCGCTTGCAAAACATCGCCGGTACATTCAGCGTTCACGATACGGATTGACATGAACTCGAGATGCATTCCGGCACCACGCGACTTAATGTCACGCATAAATTATTATTCAAGAAGAGCGAGAGGTGTTAATGCACATCTTTTTCGGGCATCTTTCCCTCACGCGGTTGTGAGATCTTTGTTCAAAGTTGTGGCAAAACGACGAGCGGACCTTAAGAGTACGTTGAGAAAGGACAATGTCCTGTGATGATAACGAGATTATTAACAAATCCAATTGCTTCTCATTTGTTAAAATTACTCTCTGAGGCACCGCGAGGAAAAGCGTCGTGAATAATATTTTCATGCTTTTTCTGCCGACTTCGTCTTTTTGTCCTTCTTCTTGCGCGATCTTTCCTCTCGATCTCGTATGACGAAATCAGGGTCGTTCCAGTACTGAACTTCGCCGCTGGCATACATGACGAAGATTACGTTCGTTACGATGAAGACACCCAGGACGATCCAGAAGACGGTTCGCCATTGGGACATCGTTTGCTCGGACGCCAACACTCCGACGATGTACGGTGTGATGATCCCAGTGAGGGCACCCATCCCGTTCACCAATGCCATTAGAGTGCCAGAGTAATTGGGAGACAGGTCCAACCCGTTGACTTTCATTCCGGGGTAGAAGGTACCTTTAGACCAAAAGAAATATACATTGTTAAATTCATCATGTTAAATTATATCCAATTTGAGTTATTTTTAATCATTTCTCAGGTTAATTGTCACTGTTTCTATACAATATATCGTTAATTTAATTAAAACGATAGAGTTAAACAATTTAACTCAAGAAGTATATTTTTAATTCAAATTTAGTTTATTTAAGAGCATACATATTAATATAGACGTTATTTACGTTGGAACTAACCGCAGAAATGAATCGATTTACATTTTCATATTCATGCATTGGAAATTAAAAATAACAAAATATTATTTAACTCAAGGAATGAGTTATCATAGCTTCTTTGATATTTATATGAACAATGCATTTGAAAAAAAAACAAAGTTCATGCATTCGCGTTTATTGCAAATTGCAGTAATATTATCCGAGAAATGAAATTTATATATATATATGTATATACATATATACACGTACCCATTAGAGCCATGCCAATGGTGAACATAGCTACCACCAGCGTTCGGTCGCACGAAGAGTAAGAGGCGGCGATAATAAAGACTCCCGGGCCTATGGAGGCGATTGTGGTACCAAGTTTTCGCACGTTGGTGCGCGACATAATGCCCTTGATGATCATCCAGTCAGCTAGCCAGGATGACCCTATGCTACAGAACCACATGATGAGGTAGGGCAACGCAGAGACCAGACCGTTGCTCTTGATGGAGTAATTAAGCACGCTACTCATGTACTTGGGCAGATCGGTGACCAAGGTGAAGAAACCCCAGTCATGGCCGACCTGGGCGGCGATCAGGGCCCAGAGGGGCGCCGAGCGCAACATGTGCCGCCAAGGCACGGGTGGAGGTTTCGTATGAGTGTGCTCGTTCATACGTTCGTGTAGAAACTTGACCTCGCGTTCAGAGATGAACGGATGTTCGTACGGATTGCTGTAGCAAATTAGCACGAACACAACAAACCATAGCACGCCAATGCTGCCAAACACGTAGAAGACCGCGGGCCACTCGTACTGGTGCAGGATCAGGCCAGATACCAGGTTGGCGAACACTGTACCGAGTTGGGCGCCAGCGAATACCAGCGAACCGATTATCGATCTCTCCTCCGGCGGTGTCCACTGCGCCAGCAAGGCGTTCAACGCTGGGAATGTCGTGCCTTCACCGAGACCCATGAGAACCCGTAGCACGATCAGACCAACTGCACCGCGCCATTGGACCACTAACGGTGTCAACAAGGTGAATATTGCTGTCGAGAGAATGCCAAGACCGAGGGTGTATTTGCCGCCGAATCTCTCAGATAGTATTCCGCCCGGAATGTGCGTGAGGATGTAGCCCCAAAAGAAGGACGAGAGGATAAGGCCCTGAAGCAAGAAAAAAATATGAAAATAAAAGTACAAAAATAAATAAAGAAGAGTAAAACACAAGGATAAAAATAAAAATAAGTAATATAATAAGTAAATAATAATAAGTAATTTAGGACAAAAACATATTTATATAACAGAACATCTTAAAACCGCTCAGAGGAAAACCTACATTTTTCCTTCTAAAGAATAAAATGTACTGTGTGGAAATAGACAAAGTATCTGTTGTATCTGTCGAGACTGATTGTATATTTAATTGTTTTTGGAAAATAATTAAAATTGTATCATATTCATGTGAGCAACTATACACATTGAGCAAAAACAATACAAAAATCGGCCGACACTTCGTCTATCGTGATGCTCTTATCTTAAAAGTAAAAAGATAAAACATAAAAGCACACTTTGATATCATTAATTTATGATTTTATATAAAATATCTTTTACCTGCGTACGTTCATCCCAATCGTATTTCCCTTCCATCGAATATGTTACAGATTCTTTCTCAGCAGTATCATATTTACAAGTATCTTGATCTGTATAATTGTGTTTGATCGAAACCGCCATTTCCGTAATAGTGATTGAAAGGCAGACTCTCATCGTATAGGCATTCAGGATCGCCAAAAACCCCATGAAAGCGAATATCCATCGTTGCGACAATCGGCCGCCTGCAATTTTTATAAATTCTACGTCATTGATATCCATTTCTATTAACTGTAAATTTACTTTCTTTTTATCTTTTTCTTTTTATCGTTTTCCTAATAAGGGAACCATTGGAGCCATCCCTTACCGATTTTGATATGTTGACCGGCTTTGGATATGTTGTAGAATATAAAAAAATATTAGAAATGCGACAACAAGATATAAAAGGCTAATAAGAATCAGAAAACATAAAAAATCTCTATTATTCATTTAACATAAGTATAATTGAAAATAGATATAACAAATAAAAACTGCAGAAAATAGTTCTTTTGTTATCTATTTTTAATTATGTTAACACTTATGTTAAACGAATAATGGAGATTTTTTATGTTTTCTGACTCTTATTAGCTTTTTATATCTCGTTGTCGTATTTTGAACATTAAGCTTAATGTCCAAAATACTAAGAGTCAGAAAACATAAAAAAATCCCCCATTATTCGTTTAACATAAGTATAATTGAAAATAGATATAACAAACAAGAACTGCAGAAAATAAAAAAATTAAAACGCTACAGAATACAATATTAAGTACAAAATGGATTTATGAAATTTTATTCATAGTTTAGAGGTTATTGCTACATGATAACTATAATGATATTGTATAAATTTAAAGAACGAAAAAAGTGCGCATTTTACAGCCAGCGTAACATTAGAATAAAAAACTTAAAGCTCTTATTAGCCTTTTATATCTCGTTGTCGTATTTTAAATATTAATAGTCCTGTTATTTTAAGTTTTTTATTCAAAAAACATTAGACCCATATTTTTTTATCAGCATATCTTAAAATTTAGGAGGTGAAACTTTCTCGAAAAATATAAATTTTTAGCAAATATCTTTGATATTAAAAAAAAGTGAATATACTATTATATAAAGTTATAAAGCACAAAATACTATAAAACTTTTGTATTAAACATTTTTTTATATATCGCATAGTTTCGAAGATATTTAAAAAACCGATAAAATCCATATTTTTCGAGGGGATGTTTCACCGCCTAAATCTTGAGATACGTTGATAAAAAAATATGGGTCTAATATTTTTTTATACTCTACAATATATTCAAAGCCCATCAAAATCGGTGAAGGACGGCTCTGACGGTTCTCTTGTAAAACTTAGAAAATGATAAATAGGAAAATTGAACCGAAATTAAAGTTAAGTAATCTTTACTTTGGTAGAAATAAACATAATTTCGTCATTCCGAAAATTTAAGCGACTAATTTTATTATGTGATTAAGGCAAGCTAATCACGTACAAAATTACGTTGCTCATAATTTTAAACGTGCAGTTTTTATTGCACAAGAGTCTGTAGAGATAATGAAAAATATCACATTACTGTTAAAAGTTACTTAAAATTTTTTTAAATAAAAATTTCTATATTATTTGTTTTAATATTGTTTACAAATATAATTAGGATTCAATGCAGGATTGTGTTTAAGGATGCATCCAGTTATCGTTCTTGTTCATAAGGATAAAACGATACCTGAGTGCATCCGAGTGACGATTCTAAACGCAACCCGCCAACTCGTGTCGAGGAGATCTTAAAGGTATTATGAGTTAATCTATTCGCTCATACAGAAGTTATTTACGCATTTTCCACGATAATTTATGCTCTTTAATGGACTTAGACCATTCTCGCCTTACCATGTACTTATCTTGACTTTGTTATCCGATTAGTTGTCGTTTGTTTCACCGTTATCACCGATATGTCTTTTTCTTTTACAATTTTTAGAAATAAATTGCTCGCTCAAAATTTTTACAGAACGTCATTTTACTAAGGAACCAAAAATTAAAACGACGATTTTTCTTTTACGAAATTTGACTGTTTATTATGAATACAAAGCAAAGTTATGTTGATTTTTTGTTGACCGTGTATTCCTTAAGGTTTTGCTATTCTATTAATCGTTCAGTTAGTGATTCTGGTAAAACGTTGCGATAATGATAACTTACAAACGAGATTTCAAGAAATATATCTCGATTTTAATAAAAAAAAATATTGGTTTTGTATCGTTTTTTAATTTAATATTATGCTGATAAAGATAATATATTTTGCGAAAGAAGCGTGATTTTTCTGATATGGACAATGCGAGGGCGATGGGACTTCTTTATAAACGACAATCGTCGTTCAACCTTCGCGCAGTAGTTTTCTATCGATTTGGTGAATGAACCTTCGGCCACGCGTTTTCTATTCCGCGGCTGTCCGCTCGCGTGCGATCACGTACTCACGCACGCACGTGTCTCGACAATGCAATGACATACGCATCTCATTGAGGAAGTATGTCCCGTGTTCTCGGTGAATGTACGCTGCGACTCGATTGTGTCGCAACACAGGAGAACGGAAGCGTTTTCCGGCCAACGTTTCAGCCTTCCGTCTCTTCGAGAATTTCACAAGGATTACAATAAAGCGACGTCTTTTTTTCTGAATAGAATATGAAATCCAGATGATATCAAATAGCAGACAATATAAAAAAAGATTATAAGAATATTATTGATCGATATACTTTTTATGATGATTTTATGGTAAATTTTTGAAAAGGATTTTTAAGTTATTTTTTAATTAAAAAATTACTTAAAAATTGTCAAAGATATATCGAATATCATCATGATTAATTTTTTTTTAATGATGATTACTTGATGTCACTTTGATCTTGTTATTTGATCTTGTGTTTGACTTTGGTTCTACCTGGGTTATGCTTAGTATCAGACTAAAGATTGAAAATGAGATTGATCAGATTCAATCTCAATCTCAATCTCAATTTCTATTCTGATACGAAAAAATCCGCGAGAGTCCCAAGCACAAAAACAAGTTACGATAACATCAAAATGACATTAAAATAAATCATTACTGATTGAAAGGTAATTTTCAGTAATCATTTTGACATCATTTTATCATGATGACTTGTATTCTGCTTGGGAATTCCGATTTTGTGACCAAATCCTATCTTCCTCGCTTGACCTTTGCCTATCATAGTGATGGCAGCTGGACGATCATCACTCATCCAGCTGATAGTTATTTTTTCCTCGTACGCGGAACTTTCCTCGTCGGTGCCTTCGAAGGCACATCATCCGGGATACACGCATCGCGAAACGGGTAAAAATTCTATCTGGATCCCACGTTATTTATATAAAGAATGATTGACGTGATAGAACGCTTTTTTTTCGAGATAGAAGTGAGATCGCGGGACTACTTGTATTTCTAACAAATTGCGTATATCATTTGCAATGTACGTCTCAAGAAAATACGGACCATTATATTATTGAAAACGCTAATGATAAGTCATTATTTAATAATAAGGTTTAAGTTATAAGAAATTGATCGTTCATTCTTCGATTATTCTTCGACATTCAATTGTGACTAGTCAGTTTTTTATGACTTAAGACAAAGCTGTATACATACTCCGTTCTTATTTTAAGACTGGCTTAAGTAATGTCTTAAGATGCTAATAATATCTTAAGACTGTACTTAAGACAATCTCAAATATAAGAATCGACGTCTCATATTTAAACTCTTATATTTAAATCCGTCTTAAGATATCATATGTCAATCACACACATATTATAATCTTAAGATATTACTTAAGACCATCTTAAAATAAGAATCTACTATAAATATCTGCCTCAAAGCTTAATAATAGTTTATTGTAGAAAGTTTCTGATACTTTGTTGAAGCTCCAAAATCGATTAAAAACGAAGCCTCGTTATCTGTAAGTACATCTCTTCACACATTACTTTTCGAATATTCCCTTCGTTTATCTATTTCGCGCTTATCTCCACATTACCATGCAATGTTTGATCAGTCAACCATATCCTTTCAATTATATTATTGTTGATAATCTCTTGCTGTAAGCGAAGTAATCCTTGCGATAATATCGTACATAAATTTATAATTTGTGGTCGGAAACATTTTTTTATAAAAATAGCAAGACTGTGCAACGCAAAACTAAGTGAAGGATAACGAAAAGAACTCGGAAAAGCTATTCGCTTATAATTATCAAATAAGTGAAGTATTCGAGATTGGCGCCGTATTCCGTTTGTTATCTGATTACTCCTACTGATCGAATCTCCTGAACTTTCCTCGTAATAGAATGCACAGGGAAAACCACACGAGTGTCTCTCGCCTTGGGAAAAGCGGTCGGCGGAAATATACCGCGTCTCGCGAAAATCTCGTCATCACAGAAAACGACGTATATCTTGCGAAAATCGTCAAACTGTCGGTTTGATCGATAGTTATAAGTTATTACACGGAACGGGGGGAGGCTTACTTTCGCGGAAGACGGTGACCCAGTAGCCTCTCTCGATGGTAATCGGGAACAGGAAAAATTCCTGAAGTCGGGGAAGTTTGCCTTCACCCGAAGGCGGAAAAGAAAGGAAAAGGGAGAAAAAAGGAGTGGTGCATTCGCGCACTCATTCGATCCGTAATCAGGAGATCATTGCGACATATTCGAGATAGTGAACCTTTGTTTACTTCGCATTACAAAAAACAAAGTTAGACGCATTCACCGATCATTGATATTAAACATTACTTATATAATTGGCTTTGTGCCATACACACAACACACGTTCTCGATTGAGCAATTGTAGCGCAATCTGGTCATCGCGCTATCATTCTCTCAGATACGTGCGTACCTCGAATCGTAACACTTCCTCTTCCCTCCCCCCCTTTTTTTCATCGATATCCCGTTGTTTCTTTTTCGTTATTCCTGCCACGTTCACTCATGCACGTGTGTGAAAGGGGAGAAACTCGATCGAGTGAGCCCGATATAGACAGAGCACACCCAAGCAGAACAAGTCACGATAACGTCAAAATGACATTAAAATGAATCGGAAACGATTGAAAAATTACTTTTAATGATCATTCTGAAGTCACTTTGACATCATTTTGACATTATAATGACTTATTGTTCTGTTTAGTAGCGAGAAGGTCCTTATCTTAGGTCTGTTTTCTGGCTGAACTAGTGTACACTTTTGAAATTTAAAGTACGATAAATATACGTTTGATATTTGTTTAAAGCGAGAAAGAGAGTTCTAGAACAGTCTAGTACAGGAACAGAAAACAGATCACTTATTAAACTTCCCGAAAGGAACGCATAAAAGTCAAGAAAAAATCAAAAAGACTTTATTTTGATTCTTAACGTTAATAAACAGTCAAATTTTGTAACAAAAAGTCATCAGTATGATACGAATTTGGATCGATGAGAATAAATTATGAAATTATCTGATTAAAAAAAATTATCATTTTAACTTTCATGACTTTAAAATGAAGTCATTTCTCTCGGTGTGTTGGGTTACTGTTACAAGTCTTACAAGATACACACTTAATTCTTGATATTGATGACTTAACTACTATTGTATATCGACAAGATAAATTGATTTAGTCATCGATTTTACGCGCAATCATTGATTTAATTGTCACCAACTTTAATTAAATCCGAGAAAATTAAATGATTACAGGAAGATAAGTGACAATTATTCTTGCAATGCAACGATATAATTGATAAATTTCTGGGGATAAAAGTGAATTCTTCATTTTTTCCCTTCCCTCTTGAATCGAAACGCAGGTAAAGCAGATCATTATCGAAATATCTGACATATCTTCGCGATATCTTCGCCGCGCCGGGTTGCCTCTCCGATATGAATTGGCGGAAAATAAACTTACGACATACGCACAACAACGCTGATTTATAACGCGTTGTCATAAGGATTTTGTAGGATTTCAGAGAACGCGGGATTACCTGCCGCGTTTTAATGGGAGAAATGGCGAAACGCAACATCATCGGACTTACGAAATTATTTTTCATCATCCCGATAATTACGATTTAAAAGTCGTGATTACTCAATCCTCACGCTGCAACTCAGATTTTTAAATACACGTGGAGATGACTTTCATTTCGGAATTTTTTTATTTTAATCCTTGAGATCTTTCTTTAAGAAATAGCATATTATTATTGTTTAATTATTAATTTGTAAAGAGAGTCGCTGAATACAAAAACGAAGTCGAAAATGGATAGATTAAAATGGCAAATCCAACATGGCAGATTAAAAAAAATAAAGTTATTGAACAATTATTGAATTGTGATGAAATTGTTTATTATATGGTTTTGAGGAAAATTATTTAAAAAATAAATACAGTTAGACATGAAATATTATGCGGAAATAAAAAAATTGAGTTTTATATTATTAAATAACGCTTTAATTAATGATTTTTATTAAAATTAATAACAAGACATAAAATAATTCATTGATAAAATTACTCACTGACAACAAGATATATATTGATAAAAACTACGTATAAAGATTCAAAAATTTTCCATGCACCTAAGTATCAATCAACAAAATTCATCAAATTATTTTTCACATTATTGAAAATTACTTATTTATACATTATTAATGTATAATAAACAATTTCATTTTAAACAAATCCTAGTTGAATTGAATTAACATTCATTAAAGATATCACTTTTTAAAAATCTATATATACATGTATCATTAGATTTTAAAAATAAATATGACATATATATTATATTATCAGTTTTCTGTCATATGACTGAATAATTGGTATTCAACGATCTCGAATTATCGCCATTATTAATTCATAATGTCTCACCGTTATATCGACAGGTAATAAAACGGGTATATATAGACGTCGAAAATTTTGTCAATTCTCCATGAACGTGCGATTCGTTTTATCGTCGCATTAATCGTGCGATATATTTGGTACGTCAAGATGATATTCTAATTCTGAACTACTTTGTTTCCTCTACGCTTATCTTCTCTTTATTTATTAATCAAGTGTCAATATGGGACGATAAAATGCGCTCCACAAAGATATGATGAGTGCGTCGCGCGAATCAATTGTTCCGATTACTTAATTTATAATATTTATACTGTAAGATACGTCGTGTAAACAATAGTCTAATTTCTGCTGAAACATCTAATGCGACGTAGAACTAAATTTAAGTCGGATTAAATGTGTTTGACTGCACTTATTTCACTCCCGTTTCATAAAGCCTCTACTTCCAATGAAAATAATATTCTCAATTTAATCATCACACATAGTGGAAAATTCGAAGATTTCGATGAAAAGCAGACATTGACGCGATGATTGAGAATCAAGCGTGCAAAATATTTTTGATCTTCATATAAAGTTACGTTAAAAGGACATCCTTAATCGCACAATTATTGACAAATTATTAATCCAATATGTCCCCCAATATTTAACTAATGTATCGTCAATAAATTGTTACTAGAGATAGAGCGATGCCCTCCTCCCCGTGTTATTTCCGCCAAAATTGTGACATAATTCTCTCGTGCGATCGTAGTCGCGAAGAGTTAAGACGAACAAACGAAAAGGCGGATTCACGTGCATCTCGAATCTGGTGTATGCCTGATATTAATATATCAAATAAAGAAATGGACTATAATAATAATCATATTTAAAAAAAATACTTTATCGTAACCAACGATCACATTACAGGTTAAATATAATACAAATAATATAAACAAATACATTAAGCTGATTCTACATTAGTCGCAAGCTAATCGCAAGCTTGGTACGACATTTTTGTTGATTTATTTGTGTGTTCTTGGGATAGGAATATCACGCTGGAACTTTATTCGTCGCGAAATCGCGAATCGAAGTCGCGAATTTTCTGGTGGTGGACACATCAGACGGACGAGCGTGATCAGAAATAATATACTTCACATCGCGCAATTTCCCTTAATTTAACCAAATCTGGTTATTTTCGAAATCTTCCCGGAAATCGTGTGAAGATAATAAAATAGAGTCCGCGATATCACTGTCAATGGGTCATCGGAGTATCATTCCGGAGATACAAAAGTGATACCAGTAATAAAATAATAACAATTTGCAGTATCGTTGGTTGCCGGCAGTACGTTGGATCAAATTTTGTTTACCAGGGTATCATAAAAGTATTTATAACTTCAGCAAACATCGCCCTTCAGAACTGATTTTAATAGAAAGTTTTTTAATTTAATTCCAGGTTTTTTAATTTAATTCCATTTACTTTAAAAATTAATTTAAAGCATTATATTTAAAAATTAAGGAATTAACTCTTTTTATTTGACTATTTTTCTAACAAACACATTGTTGTGTATATCTAAGTTGTGTATATCTAAGTTGTGTATATCTATCTTTCAAGTAATGTCGATAGAATTAAATACATTTTATAACGGATGTCTTCAAATTTGTTGTATATTTCAACCCAGGTAGCAAGCTGACTATTTATTTTGATGACAAAATAACATCATTTTCACGTCAAATGACGACGATTCAATTTTTTTTTTTTTTTTACCTAATATATACAAAGGAAATATATACAAAGTCTGAGAGAGTTAAAAACCGTGATTGATCGATAAGGGCTTAAAAAAAACTGCAATCAATCGTGAGATGAGTGAGAATTAATTATTTATATTTTTGTAATAATTATTAAGTGGCAATTAGATCAATTCATTGGGACTCTTCGTAAAAATTCTTCTTATCAAGCCGTTTGTGTTGTCTCTCTCAGTAAATAAATGACTAATCGCGACAGTAAAACGCAATAGAATGCAGCAGCCCGCGAATTTCTCCGTTTTTTTTTCCATATCGTTTTTCCAATCAAAACCTTCAATTTGAAGCGTGAAACGACAGTCTTACAATAAACAAGGCGTGGTCTCTCAGTATCAATAGTTTTCTTGCTGTGAACTAAGCTGGAATTTTAATTCGGTGGACAATGCAGCGTGCAAAAAAGTTGTCACTTTACCGTAATCGACACTATGTGAAAAATAGCTTTTTGTTTGACATTGCTTATGAAGAATGCCGATCGCTTGCTGCCGGGCTGCCGGCGCTATCTTATCTATGCGATACGCGGAAAGTGCCCAGAGAGGCTAACAAAGACTTTACCGATAATATTGTTCCCCCCTTCCATACACTTTCTTACTACTGTAATTTATTAACTGTTTCGACATTGATTTGTCAAGATGATAATAACGAGACGTTCGTTTTTGCGGCCGTGCCGCGATGTCGAGGTGAAGCGGCACACGCGCTCGAGATTTTAATTACTGTAACCAGTCCCGTGATCCTTCGTTATCCTCGGACAAATGACTCGGTAATTAAACGTCTGAAAATTAACGTGACAAGCAACTATAGAGCAATAGCACAGCGCGGGAATTATCCAGTTTATGACGTGTGTTAAAACCAAGAACCGCGAGCGCGAAACGTCGTTTGGCAGATACCCAAGAAATGCACCAAATCAAGTTAAAGTTAAAATGATCTTATTTTGACGTCATAAAAGTCAAATTAATGTGATTTTTTATTGTAAAATTTATTGATGTTAAAATAAAATCATTTTGACTTTTATGTGTTTTTTGGATGATCAATCGCATAATTTTTTTCCCTTGGGAGAAGAGTGAGAACTGAATCTCCGCGAGAATTTGTTGAAAATTGTTTGACATTTGATTTATTTACAGTTATTAAATTGTGTTTTCTAGTGCGAAGTAAAGAAACACATACATATACATTTTGGATGAAATATTTATAACAGGGATAAAATAAAGTTTTATAGAAAATTACATGCCATGACTCATTATTCAGTGAAGAAGAACGGAAAGCGCGAAAAAAAAGCACATGGTTTGAAAAATAATTATGCGATCCGCGTGAAACAACATTTGAGCATTTAGATACCATGTATTAAAAAATATATATTTAAAAATTAAAATTATCATAAATTAAATAATAATTAAAATGTAATATTTTTCAAGCACTGTTTAAATCATTTTCAAGATATAAACTTACAAACTTTACTATAATCGTATAACTTGTCATGTACGCAAAATTCTTGAATGACTAAAAATTATTTCAAATATTATGTTAAATTATATCTTAAAATATATTTTAAATACAAAATCAGAAACTTTTTCCATGAAATGTATCTTTCATGAATTATTTTTCGTCAATAATGAGTTGGAGTCTTCTGGTTTACCTTTTAAACAAAATCAAAATTAAATTTTATTTTTAAAATCACTTCTTAATTAAGATACTGAATATTTCTTCGGCTATATTTCCTACCATTTTTCAGATAGCCTCATCATGCCGTTCTCATTGAATATATAATCACGTTACGCTTGACAAAAGCCATTTATTGAGAAAAAATTGAGAAGAGTTTTTTGTTCAACTTAATATATACAGCGACTCGCGAAAGATCAGTAATCGCATGCTTCGTCGAAGTCTCGTAACGAACGCATGATTCATGGATGTCACATGAACAAGAATGACATTTGTGCCTCGTATGCCTTCTATTTGTGAAGAAGATTCCATTTGTGAAAGAAAATGCGATCTCTGCAAAGGGATGTGATACAGTCGACGATTTCCGGAAGCCACTCGTTATATAGCGCCTGTCAAGGTTCGCAAGAGAAAGGTGAGAGGAGAGAGAAAAATCTCGGGCGCGACCGACAGTCGACAAATAGAGATAATGATTGGAACTTTCTGGATTTCTTTTTACCTTTTCCAGTAGCTTTTTGTGCCTCCGCTTCTTTATCATGTTCCCGTTTTAGTTAAAAGGAACGATTAATTATTGACGCGAATCGTAGCGTCCCGCATGAATGTCAGGAAGTGATCTGGGCAAACAAACGAGTCGCAATTAATGTCAAGGCATTTCTTGCGGTCAGGCGAACGTGAAAGCCAACGGATCACGACTGTGACTTTAGCAAATTGGGATTTTTAATAATCGATGATCCTTTCTTATATATATAGCACAGATATACATACATGCTATTATGTCAGCAATATTGTAATAATTCGAACGTTCCAGTCATATTACAATAACATTGCAAACGTAGCAGTAATGTTATTGTATGTTTCTGTGTTGTATGGGTTTGTGACGGTGTTTGTGTTTTCGACGGATGATGACAGATATACTTTGCAGTTCTCTCCTTCACTTTTCTCTGTTTCTATAAAACTTATTAATCTTCAGTGAACTAGATGGAGTGTGACATATTCCAAAGATGTAAACTTCTATAACTTCTTAATAAGTACTTTTCGCGAGTTGCCGTTTTGTGCAGCTGGAGTGCGATGTTGCCTGTCGTAAATTAATATACTTATGGTAAAGTATAGCCGGGGCTGGGCATGTATTTGAAATACTTTTATTTTGAAAAACAATATTGGTAAGACAATTATATTTTATATTTGTTCGGAATACATGAAAATATTTTGTATTTTGTATTTCAAATACTAACATTAATAATTAACCTTATTATTTGAATTACAAGATACAAAAAGCTTTTAATCTTTCGATTTTAAAAACAAAATACATAATACTTTTCTGTGATCCGCTAAAATAAAAAATATAAAATACGTTTGTATTGCAAATAGTGTGTTTTAAATAAAGTATTTCAAATATATGCCCAGCCCTGAGTATAGCATGGGGTATACTCCCATGTGGGGCTCTCTATATGGGGTTCAAAACCTCATATATCACCATATTGATTTTCTACTTGATTCGGAAAGAGTTAATTTTATACATTAAAATTATGATTTGCTTTTATAATAAAATAAAATAAAAATTATTATTTTTTTATATTATTGTTTTTATGAAATGAATGAAAAGATATCAACAACTATGTTTGCAAACTGCGACCATATTTCCGGGAAGATTTCCGACAATTTCGAGGAAGTCGTGATTCTATTTGGTATGTAACATATTGACACTATATAATTCAATTATAATTTTATCTCCGTTTTTATATCAGTTACTTTATACTTGTAATTATTTCTTTTCATCAAAATGTATAAAATGTTTATTTTCACATTAACAAGTTACACATGGATCTTTAGGAATCGGTACTGTAATAATTGCACGTTTTTTTAAATTAATATGAGACAGTCCTCGCATAATTAATATCGATAATTTATTTATCGAACGTTTCGTTCTAACGTGCTCCTGAGGTGAATTTTCACAGCAATCTCTATAAGTTTTTTAATATTCTTTTGACTTTATAATCAATTATTATAATAATATTCAATTATTATATTTAAAGTTGACCATCCAGCTTTCTAACTGGTTATGAGAAATTTTAGAATGTAACCACAGGATGAAGATATATATGAAATTTGTATATCTCTCTCACCGAAGAAAGCTAGAAGTTAGCCGAAACGTTCAACAAATAAATTATCGATTATATAAGGACTGTTTCATATCAATTTTAAAAAACGCGCAATTATCACAGCGTCGATTTCTAAAAGGATTCCTACGTGTAACTTGTTAATTATTTTAATGTAAGGAACCTTATTTTATTGCAAGTATGTTCATTTTCTCTTCGAAAAGTCAAATTAGTAAAGCTGACATCTATTTATGTAGATCGCCAACGACGAATTAATTTGTATTCGACAGTCAATATATATAATAGTTCCGTTTCACGTATGATGCGCCATCTCATCCTCGGTTATGTATTACACATGGAAAGAACAATTTTGTTGAAGTTGCAGGTCTATATCTAGGTTAAAAGTTTGGCTAGATACAGATCTGCAAATAATTTTGTTTAGGCTATCAAAATAAATTATTTAGGATTTCTAAGCTGCTAAAATTTCAAAATTTTTGCTATATTGTCATTAATGTTTGAGCGTTCTACATAAAGTTTTAATGATCCAAGAAAATTGTTTTCAGATCTGTATCTAATTAAATTTTTAGACACTTTAGTAAATTGTTCTTTCCATGTGCATATTTCTAATAGCAATTTATTAGCGATACATTAATTGCAATTAAACATTGAAGATATGCTGAGCCAGTATTGGGCCAACATTTATTAATAATATAATTTGCTATTGTAGAGATATGTGGAATAAGATGTACTTCAATTGGATTTTTCATACCGCGGTTTTCAGATTATCGCGACTATAACTTAGTGTATTATCCACTCGAGAGATTACAAAATGACGCATTCAATGATATTATCAACTTTTTCTGAATATTTTTCTCCGCTACATTAGCTTTGGTACTCGACAACTTCTGATATCGATGAAATAAATCGTTTGCGCGCGCAACCGCAAAGATCCGCCGTGATCGATGAAATAATCGTTAATTTGCAAAAAATTTGCTTAGAATAAAAAAATGATCCGATGTATAAAAAAAGAGGATCGATCGAACACGCAACGTTTAATCAAGAGGTAAATACGCGGACGGAAACGCACACCGAAAAAAAGTCTGTAGTAATTGCTACCTAATGTTGAATGAAATAATTCCAATCAAATGTTTGATTAATATATTAGGTGTTGGAATTAATTCGTAGCGTTTTACAAGTGATGGGAAGTACTTTCATTAATGTATTTTTTAATGCTCATGTGAAATAAATAACATTCTTTCATTAAAAAACGCTACGAATTAATTCCAACACCTAATAATTGAAAATAATTTTATTTTTCTATAAATATTTAATAAGCATCATCAAAACAGTTGATTATATTATTATGTTACATTTGCTAATATCCAAGTAACACACAGCGCTTACAAACCGCTAAAAAAGCGCATATAAAAGCGCATTTTTTTAACGCTTTACAAGCGCTGCTGTGCTACTTGATTGTTTATACTAAATATTTAGAAAAGTAAAATTATTCTTAGTTATATTAATCAAACATTTGATCGGAATTATTTCACTCGATATTTGATAGCTATTATCAGACTTTTTTCAATGCCTAAGGCGAGAGACTCGCGCGCGAGATTACGACGCGAGATCGTACTTACAGCACATTTTCAACGCGGAGATCATCCTTGGGAGATTAATTATCCTCGAGGAATACGATACGCTGACGAAGTCTCCTCTTTCCTAATCGTTGAAATCTCGGGGGTTGAAGCGACAGAGGCGGCTTTCTTTGCTTTTCTTGGCCCTTCCTACTCGAATAGTCGCTCTTTCGCTTTCAAGGGTCACAAAGAGCTCCAAAATACAAAGCTGTCACTTCTCCTTTTGTCTCGTCAAATCGTACACACGTGTCGCGAGCGACTGAATCCGGCACCCTCGTAAGTTCGCTTTTATATCTGCATGTGCTACTCGTCGCACATTATCCAGGGTGGGGAACGTAAGAGAAACGTAAAGTACGAGCGGCAAGGAGGCGATAAGCCCGATCTCGGCCGTGAATCGACCGCGTGTACGACGTTTTTCAGGTGTACTAGTAGGTCTACTATAGTCTTTCCTGAACTGTTTTTTCCATGCAGCCGTTGAACCTTATTAACGTCGACACGCGACGATAACGCATTGCCTAACAACGGAGGGGAAATACACGATTTCATTATTTCGTATTTTCTACGAGGAAATTTACTATGTTGCGACGTGCCTTTCGGAGCGAGCGAATTATGAACCGGTTTTCTGACTTTGAGCGGAATCGGCAATCATTTTTTATTCAAATTTTTGTACGAATTGGAAAACGATAGAAAATCGTTCTCTTTACTCTTTAAATTCTTTAGAGTGGAATCTCATTCTACAGAGAAAATTGAGCTAGTCTTACAGGAAAAGAGTGGTTTAATTTTTAATCTTTAAGTATGAATGATTTCAGAGTGTTCACTCTGAAAATTTTAGAAAGTACAGATCTGGAGTCCTTCACAGGGACTATTTGTCTTCGACCACTCATCTTCCGTATAATAATAATCGCCGACCTGACGAATTCTATTCACGTATTATCTCATGGCGAACGTGCTGACGTCGTGATCGTCGGGTCCGCGCATATAAATTCATGCAATTCTATTTTTTTTTTCTGTGCAAAGTGTTTGATATTGATCGCGATATCGACGTTAATTATCTATTTTGAGCAAGGCCACAAGGCCACTGAATCTGATACATTTTTTAATGTGATGGCAATGATATTTCGTTTGCAACCAAGATAGAATCGACGATCCGCGAAGTTCTCTAAGCGTGATTAATATTTAATTAAAAAATTATATAATTATTGTTTTTGTAATCTCTGTAAGATCTATACTTTTTAAGTTATATTTTTTAATTTTATATAGAGGTTACAAAGAAAATGCAAATAATGATATTGTATAAATAAATTATACAAAATAATATCTTATAATTGAAAGAAAAAGTATGAATTTTATTGAGATAGACGAAGCTTATTTTTATCGTAATTATCTCGTTACTACTTAAGTTAAATCAAATTATCTAATTCAAGATTAATTAGTTAAAGAACAATATTAATTGGAAAATGATGACGAATATACATATAAACAATTGTGAGAATTAGGGCAAATAAGAAACGCGATTGTTGGAGCGTGATTAAATAATATTGTTATTCAGTGCAGTTTTTTATTGAATATATTTCCATACGAATTTTTTTTCGACTCTTTTTAGAGTCATCATCAGTGTTACTTACAGTTCTTCAGAAATATGAAAACATCCCTCATTCATTAATGGCCACTAAAGGACTGGATGATCCTAAATGAAGTGCATAAATTTCGTTGTAATTTTATACAATTTTTCATTAAGTGATGAGAGATGTGATTACAAAAACTAAATTACTAGAATATCGTCCATGCAGCAAAATTATAACGAAAGAAATTCGTGCACTTCATTTAAGATCGTCCAATCCTTTAGTGGCTGCCATTGATGCATGAGGGATGTTTTCATATTTCTGAAGAACTAGTAATGCTAATAGTAATGCTAATGATGACTTTAAAAAGAATCAAAACGTTTATATGGAAATATATTCAATTAAATACTGCACTGAATAACAGTATTATTTCATCACGCTTCAACAACTGCGTTACACTCTCATTTGCCCTATAATTCTCACGATTGTTTATTATTTCAAGAGTCATAAGAAAATAACAATATTTCCGTCACTAATGAATATACATATTATTTGAAAAAATCATGCGCCTCCTCCGATTGCGGCTGGAATAGAAAGTTGAGAGCTAGATCGATATACACGAAAACTATGATATTGACGATCGAGAATATAGCTCTGCAAAAACATGCATATTATAAATATACATACATGTATATATGCATGTAAGGATGTTACGAAACCTTGAAAATTGCAAATTATGAATTATGAATATATTTTCTTTAATTATCTATTTTTAACATTTTTAAATTTGTTTTTATGTCGCAAGAGATATTCTTACGATATTTCTAAAGTTATATTCAGTTATACTATTTTAAAATTTTTTTATGTATGTATTAAAAGAAGTAATCAAATATACTTGACATCTTTTTGTACTTTTTGAAGAGATGAAAGTAATTTTACAGAATAAACTTCAAAGGGTTGAGTGCACGAAATGCACGGGGTTCATAAACAATCAATTCATCACCACGGTGACGCTATTTACGTTGCTTCCGCAACTTCACGCTTTTCACGGCCTAGTATATTTGTAATAATACGTTTATCGTAAAGTTGATGAACGAAGCGATATGGAGCCTCAAGATCTTGAAACGATTGGAATAATCACGTTTGACGGTTCGTACAAAAAACAATAAATTGTTTTATTTCAAATAACAAGAATTAAATTTTTATTAAATTCAAAACAGATTTATTTACATTTAAGTAATTAAATAAATTTAATTCAAAATGAATTAATCAAAAATATATAAAATTATTAAAGTCTGATTAAGTTGAGTTTATACAAAATCAAGGAACATGAATTTTACAAGATTTAAATTTTTGAAAAATGTATAAGAACAACAATGAATCGAAATTTTATACAGCTTATTTTGCACTTTTATTTTCACATATTTCTAGATGAAATTAATTAATTACTGTATGCCACTTTGTACTTCCATGATTAATAACTTTACATTCTTCTTTTATATTTTATCTTTCTAATGTCCTTCAATCTTTTTTTAAGGCATAACAAAGAACTCTCTGCAATTGCATCCGGATGAGAAGCACCTCCTCTATCCGATGGGGTACAAGGTCGTCATAAGGAACATCGAAACTGGCGAGCAACGATTTTTGAGCGGTCACACAAATAATGTCTCGACATTGTGTGTCTCTCCGTGCGGTGAATACGTTGCTTCCGGACAAAACAATCATCTTGGTTTCAAGGTACGTATACATCTTAATATTCTCATATGCAATTCAATTACATTTGATTTCACCGATTACATCTTCATGTCACAGGCCATGGTGATTGTGTGGAATTACAAGGAAGGTACGATGAAAGGCAGTTATGAGACGCACAAGGTCGGCATCGTGGACCTATGTTTTACTTGTAACAGCGACTTCCTCGTGAGTCTCGGTGGCAGAGACGACGGCAACATAATTATCTGGGACGTCAAAAAGAATTCTTTAATTTGCGGTATCTGTCCTTATTCTTTTTATTAATATTTCCCCACAAATCTGCGAGAAGAATCTCAGATAGATGTGTATATGAATGAAGAAATGCAGAAGTTTCTCTGCGAAAAAAAATTCTTTTGCAAACAATTTGTAGAACAGAAATTCAACTCACAAATGTACATCAAATATTGAAAAACAATCCTCTGCAGGTTCGATCGCCAGCAACGATACGAGCGGTAACGCATATAGTATTACGAAAACGCATCTTCACGGCGAGTGCTTCGTTAGCGCGGGCGACAGGACGCTGAAGCTCTGGTGGATCGAGGCGGAGAAACGTCGAATGCACAATCTCGAAGTGGAAATGGGCAAATTAAAGCGTCTCATTAACTGCATCGTTGTAGACGAAAAGGACGAGAGCATCTACTGCGGCACTTCTTCCGGTGATATCATTAAAGCAAGGTCACATAGAGACGCCTGTGGAAAAATTAGTATTCACAGCTCTTCAATTAATATCTATATCTTTTAATTGCCATATCATTACGTTTCATCTTCGTTTACTGTGTGCATCTTCATTCCTGTTCAATCATCTCTTCTTTCTCAGGTTGAATTTGCGTGACGATCTGCAACGCGGAGAACCGGCGTGCTTGCCGGTGTTGATAGACTGCTACTCAAAGATAACGCGCGACCCGAGGAAGATGAAGATGGGCGAGGGTGATTTATACGCGGGCGGAGTGAGGAGCTTGCTGCTTCTGAAGGATGGAAAACTGGTAGTCGGTACCGGTGACGGTACCATCGAGTTGATCCAAATAATAAGCATGAAAGAGAGCCAAATGCGTAAGCAGCCATCGAAGTTTCCCAATACACCGCAGATACTCACTGTAAGTCATTCAAATCACTTCACGACAGATACATTATAAGAAAGAAGCAGAAAACAACAAAGGAAGGAAAAGATATATAAAGATATTGCAAAACATGGAATTACAAAAACAAAAATTAATGACGAAAGTTGGCAATATATACAAATGACTTGCAAAGAATTTATGACTGAAATCGTAATTATCCCCTTTTTTATTAATCAGCATCAAAAAGAAAACGTGTGTAGTGCTGTAACATCCATGGTTCTCTATTTAAACGAATTCGTGCTGATTGGGACATCCTGGTGCGAGATCTATCAGATAAAGCTGTCAAATTTTGCAGACATGCGTCTGCTCGTCACGTGTCATACCAGCTGCATATATAGTATTGCATTTCCACGGTAAGGAAGTTTTGCAATTACATGCTGGTTGATCGAATCGATTAACGTCGCTTTAATGTCACAGCAATCATTCGGAGGTATTCGCAACAGGCAGCAAGAACGACGTCAGGTTGTGGGTACTGGAAAAGCAGAAGGAGAGAGTTCGTGTCACCGTGGCGAATTTCATTTGCTCCAGTCTACTGTTCGCACGTGATGATCAAATGCTGCTTTCTGGTACATATGGCTAGTCATATTTATATTTATATTATTGAGGATTTTACAATTCAAGTATTATATAAATCAGAGATTATAAACTTCTCTTTCCTGTTATTATCCGTGCAATGATCTGATATTATTAACTTAATACATATAAAATTTTCCATTCATCAGTAAAAAATTTTTCATGAATATGTATAAACACGCAAAATATTCATAAACATATATAATTATATATGAAATATGTATCCGTACATATTTATACATCCTTCTTTCTTTTATAAAATTACTTTTTAGTATAATATAAATAATGTGAGTACATAAAACACTAATGTGAAAACATAAAAAATAATTAATTAAATATTTATAAACATATATAATTATATATGAAATATGTCCATAAATATTCATACATCCTTCTTTCTTTAGTAAAATTACTTTTTAGTGTAATAGGAATAATAATAGTAATGTGAAAACGTTAAAAATAATTAAAAAAGTATTTTTCGCATTGTTTGTTTTAAAAAAAAAAAGGTTGGAAAAATGTAAAAAAATAAATTGCTCATATATAATTATACATAAGTTTTTTACATTTCTTCAAACTTGATTTTTTTCTAAAACAAATAGTGCGAAAATTACTTTTTTAATTATTTTTAATGTTTTCACATTACTATTATTATTCCTGTTACACTAAAAAGTAATTTTACTAAAGAAAGAAGGATATATGAATATTTATGGACATATTTCATATATAATTATACATGTTTATGAATATTTATGTATGTTTATGTATGTTTATATATATTTAGACATATTCATCCATGAAAAATTTTTCACCGGGAAACTTCGTTTCAAAGGTTTATGTTTCAAAGGTTTTTAACGGTTGCAATTCGTTATAATTTTTGTACAGTAATGCATGCTATCGAATCATCGAATTTTTTTCTATATTTCAGAACTTCTTGCGCGGTTCATTTTTTTATCTTTTTCTCTACAATGAAAAGAAAAAGAAAAAAGATATACTATGCAAGAAGTTTAGAATTAAGGCATCGAAAAAGAACAAGCCTCGTGTTTAAACTAAAATAAACATTTGTATTGTTTACATGTTTCAGCTTGGAACGACGGCATAATAAGAGCGTTCTCATCGCATAACGGGGACTTATTTTTTTCTATTCATAACGCTCATACGAAAGCCATATCGACGATTGCCATCACGAATGACGATACTACGCTGATTAGCGGTGGCTGCGATGGCCAGGTGATTAATTACTTCGCTCAATCGAATCTGATTGGCTTATTCTGTTCCTGCTGAAAAATTAACATCTATTCGTATTAATTATGCATTAGGTAATACCAATAAATTTTGCCGTTTAACATGAAACTTATCTGATTTCCAGGTGCGTATATGGGATATAAACACTGACGTGCAGCGATTGATTAATATACTGAAGGAACATCGAGGTCCGATAACATCTTTACATGTCTCAAGCAACAACGAGGATCTAATAAGTTCGAGTACGGATGGTACATGCGTTGTTTGGGATATAATGTAAGTTTCGCTTGTAAAAAACATTATTTAAGTTGGTGTAAGAGTGAGTTTTAACGGGTTCTTTCATAATAGACACTGCACCAGGAAACACGTTCTCATAGGAAACACGATGTTTATGATGGCACAATTTACGCCCGACGGCATTCAGATCTTGACATGCGGCACGGATCGGAAGATCGCCTATTGGGAGACTCTGGACGGTTCGCTAGTGCGAGAAATTGAAGGTTCGAGCGCCGGAACGATGAATTGCGTAGACATCAGTTCGGATGGTCAATGCTTTGTTACCGGATCCAACGACTGTACCATCAAGATCTGGGAGTATAATAGCGCGGATCTCACCTACATTGGTACCTCCCATGCCGCGATAATCACCGCGTGTAAGTTCAGTACGGACGGCAAGTATATAGTAACAACAAGCGCTGATGGAACAATTATAATATGGAAACGTCCATCCGAGATCTTAAAGGATTCAAAAAGTGCGCCAATTCAAGAGGATAAGTCAGAAAGAGCCTCGATACGTAACGTGCCCGACGAGGATGCGGTTAAATTATCTGCGCGAAAAGCAGAGAATGATGGAAGTGTCGTGGTGAATCAGACTGCACGATCGTCTAAAAAATCTAGTTCATCATGTACAAGTAAGTATATTATATTCTTAAATATATGACAAAGTAAAACAGAGATTTATCAGAGCAATGTAAATCTTATTGCAATTCACATTTGCTGATTTATTAACGATAGGTAATCAGAAGCCGCTGTTAGTTGCTTCTGATCGGAGTAAAGGTTCTAAAAAAGAAACTCGCGAAGAAAAAACACCTGTTTGTACATCGCGGAGCTCGACAAGCTCCAAGTCAAATGCAAGCACACCGAATCAATGTCGATGTAAGGACACAAAGAATAATGGACCATCTAGCAAAACAAGAACAATGGAAAAATTGAAAGAATCTTCAGATTCATCCAGCAAAAGATCCATTACGTCAAAAACATAATGCACAATTATTTCGTGACAAATCAATTAATTTATATACTCGGGGTTTCGATATTACTATATTAAAAGATTAACGCGTACAGTAAAACTGTGGCGTTTTTATATCTTTTTAACACAAATGCGTAATTTCAGCAAGAATTCTTCTACAAAACAATGATAAAAGGTATCATAATTATAATCGTAATTATATTATACATAAATAAAAATTATATAATAAATAGAAAAACTAGAATTATCACAATGTTCGTGTCAACTTATATTTTTTATCGGGGAAAATTAATATTGGCAAGCTAATTTTAATAAATCTCAACCCCACGCTTGACTCTTACAATAATGTATAACCAACTTTCCGTCAGCACCGTAGCAGTCGTACAAATTTTTGACTGTCTGATCTGGAGCAGGTGCAAATGTCTGATTAACATAGAGAAACTGAAAAATAAAAATTCATCATATTAGTATCATCATCGCTTCATTGTACTGGCAAAAGAAATTGAAAAGGAATATTTCAATGCACCAGTCTCTCGTTGGGATCCAGCTTGAGATACTTCTTTATAAATTCAGAGATCCGTCCGATAGGATTGTCTTGACAAACTGACCATTTCTTCTGTTTCATAATTGGAGCGTTGGCAGTAGCCTTCAGCAGTATATCAACTATGAAATTTAAATATAAAATTAATTTTTTTTAATATATCTTGTTATATGCTTGTAAAATTGTATAAATGACGATGAAATCATACTCTTTGACTTGTCCTTTGGTGCTGTCTGAAGTTCATTTCGTGTCGCGTTTCCCTCAGGGATCGTCTCTAAACTAGCTGGTGGATCTTCCGTTGTTGAGTTATCTGGTGTCTCTTCAATCTTTGCATCAGTAGTTGTACTGTTTACTCTCTCCTCTTCCTTGGTTGCCATGACACAATGTAATCTTATTGTATCTGTTACAATAAAAGCAAAAAATTCAATAATTATAGTAATATATATTACTAGTAAATACTTACTAGTAAATATATTTAAGAAAAGTAAAAAGTAAAATCAATAATTTATTATTTATCAACAAACATGTATGCTTAATTAATAAAATACTTCAGTAAAAACTAATTGATATTTCTTCACATATCTTTTCAACAAATCGTTTATTAAATGAATTGTATTGATATTTTTAATTTAAATTCATTCGTTTCACATTAAAATAAATGTATAGGTTATAATATAATCATTTGATTATCATCGAGAATTCTTCAAGAAATGAACAAGCTATACACTAAAGGGTTATATTACTTAATAAAATGTAATTTTTGCTTTTAGCAACTAAAGAACTGTTGCAAACCAGAATGGCATTTTTAATTGTATGTTATTCTTGTATATTTTTGTTCAAATCAGAATAGCAAGCGCCACAGTAAAAAAATTAATTATTCTTTTTTTACTTTTTTATTCGATAAAATTAGTATATGAGTTAATTTAATAAAATATACACAATTAACAACAATAACAATGTTTGTTAGACAAATTTTGTATTCAGTATACATATATATAGATATCAAGAAACTTACATTCACACGATATTTCAGGCGAAATAAAATAGACGATACAGAATCGGCAAGAAACAAAAAATTATGTTTTATAGTATTTTATACTTTGCAGTTTCACAACGCGAACAGCTGATTACTCCAGGTATCCAAATAGACGCACTGAAGTCACTGAATAGGTATGACTTTTATTTCTGCACTAAGCTGCACTAGAATTTTCTTTCTTGCTTTCGCCAAATGTCAAATATATATCTATTTCACTTAAAGTTCTAAAGTGTACACTATTTCAAAGGAAATAGGTCTCATATTTACCTAACCTAACTTTAGACACGTAAACACATCACAACAATAGGGATTAGGACACTTTCATCTTAGGTACATATCTTATCTAGATATTTATTGATATTTATTCATCATGATTCAGAAGTGACAATTCTATAGTCTATAAAAAAAACTTTTGGTGTCTTCCTACGAAAAAAGAAATAAAAGTTTTTTTTATCTGCAAATGAGGTTAACGTGTACAAGAAGCGAAAGGTAAATAGTAATTACAATATGGTAATTAATACATTTAAATATGTAGCCTTCAATTTTTTTATCGACAGATAGAACATCTAAAGTGAAGAATACACCGGGAGTATTCTATACTAGGCAAATTATTTTACTTTTTACTATCTGAAATATAAGACAAAAATGTATATTGTAACGTTAAAAAATAAAATGATTATTTGAACAGATAATAATTCTTCCAATTACGGATACCACATATTTCTCATCATCATGGTAGAAGCAGCTGGGTGTGGAGAATTACAGCAGTTAGTTCAAGAAGAAGAATGTGAAGAGCCACTCAGTCATGGAGGAGAAGCTACTCCTCCATCGACGCCAGCGAGATCTCATCGTCCGAACAAAACTGAAGTTCATAATTCCAGTATATCGGTACGACGTCAATTATCTTGATCCCATTATTTTGACAACTGTACAATAATATAATTATTTATCTGATATTTTTGCAGCAACAAATATTATGGGAAAACAACGCACAAACATCGCCAATTATTAGCAAAGGAAGCTCTGGCCAAGGGACGAGTCAAGGCTCCATGGTTTCCAGTCGCGCTGCTAATGCTTCAAGTTATACTGGCAATCAATCTCGATTAACGTATCTTAATGAAAAGGAAAAGCAGAGGCCTAATCGGCCTGATCCACCGAGAATTGTAAGACAGCACAAAGGTAATTAAGGCTCTAGAAATCATTTTAAGTACAATAATTTTTCATCTTTTCAGTTTCTTTTATTCTCCAATTCTATTTCACATGCTTTTCATAAATATATTTGTATACATTTGTATATTTTGTTATAATTTTTTAATTTTTTATAATTTATGATTTTGTTGTGTAAATCTTATATTTAAGTTTCACATCTTTTGGTTTTGTTTTGGTATTATTATACAAAGCCGTGGTGCCATGCAAACACCATTGCTTTCTGTCAGAGGTTCCTGACGTTCGCCATATGGAGCAAGCTTTGCTACAATTGCTAGAAGATTTTCACAGTGGCAATTTACGAGCATTTGGTTGGTACAATTCATGATGTATAAATAATAGAATACTTAATGAGATCGATAATTGTTTATAGGAAAAGATTGTAGTATGGAGCAGATGACGGAAATACGAGAGCAGCAGGAACGTTTGACTAGACTACACTTCGAGCTAGGTCAACGACAGGAAGTGGGTGGCGAGCAGTCAGGTCTCCGACAATCAAATGCGAATATGCGCCATTTACTTCATCGTCTTCAACAACTGAGTGTTTGTATAGAAAAGTTACATAGCAAATGATTATCTCGTATTTATTATTACATATTATAAATTCTTAATGATGTTCGAGGGTGTATCATTATATTGTTATATATAATTTTTATAAAAATACATTGCTAAATATATATATATATATATATATATATATATATATATATATATAGTATAAGTGTAATGTACATATATAATATAAAGTATTTTATGTTGGAAGAAGAGGATTATAAATGCAATTTTAGATATACGATTATTATACGAATATATTATGCATATGTGAAAAACAAATTGGAATAATATAAAGTTATTATTATATAGAATATATATTAAAAATTTGCAACATTTTTCACACAATTACAGATTTGTAATTACATATCACATATATCATTATGTATCTATTATTATATGAAAGTATGTTTTTTTATTTGGGACGCACTAAAACAATTGCCATTTTCGTAGCTATGTAGATTGCACTCTTTAATCAATGTTTTAAATGTTTTAATTATTTTTATTTTAAATCTTTCATTCATCGATTATGCAAACCAGAAATACTCCATTAAGAATCAGCTATATATAAATATTAATATTATTTGATGTAATTAATTTATCACGAATTTTAAAAATCTAGAATTTCTGCATCCTAGGTATCTAATATTTTAGTAGATTATTGCAGAGATTTGCGAAGATGAAATCAGCAACGTCATCACAACCACAATGCACGATTACAGCTCATGATACTTTGGAACACCTGAGCTATGCAAAACGTCCTGCATTCAATGCACTGTGGGAGCCGAAAAATATGATCAGTATCGATGTAAAAGCGACAGAAAAAAAACGTATTCTTGGAGACAAATATCTGGAGAGCATAATAAAGTAATGATTTGAATACAAGGTCAACTTAATAAGATATACGAGATCAATTTGATAATTTTCATACGTATCCTGTGCACATATATTTGTACATAAATTTTTGGAATATTAATCTTGATTTAGAGAAAGGCCAAGAAGTTATATGGTGCCAAGTGTAAGTTTAGATAACATACGAGATAAAAATCAAAGAAAATTAATGATCGACTTTATATACCAAACAACAATAGATCAAGCGGCGAAGGAAATTTGGGGCGATTTTAAAAAACATCCTTGCTTATATACAAAGAGATATGCAAGAGAACAACAAAAACCCGTATTATATTGTTTTATACAACTATTGTAAATTTGCAATAAGCTTTGTAGCAATTATAAATAGATTGAATAATTTATAGGAAATTGATCGACAAATAATATCTCGTTTGCCAGTGAGATTTCAAGGAGCTGCTAGGAAATGGGATAGTATGCAAAGTCGTTCTTTTCTCGTAGATGATATTTGTTATGATAAAAAAATTAAAAAGAGCGCTATGTATGTAAAAAAAGTACTTATAATAATTCTCTTCCATAAAGAAAAAATCTTATATGGCTAAATAATTAATTATTTATAGTGAATTAGAAACTTGTGCAAGCAAAGAGATATCAGAAGAAGAGCATATGATAAGAAAATTAATCAATGAAAATAAACTAAATATTATTTATGACAAGTTGCCTTCATCGTATACAGGACATAGACCGTACATTGCACATGAAGTGCCGATAGAGAAGAGAAAAATCAATTAATCAATTAAACAACAATGTATCAATTCATTTACAAATATGTCTTCCCACATGATCCTAACAAATGTCTATTTACACGTGTTCTATCTAATAAATCTATCATAATTACAATAAAACATTTCTATAATAATATGGCTTATAATAAATTGACTTTTCAAAATCTATTTTACAATATCACAAGAATAAAATTTAACTCAAAAGGTTTTAAAATTTTAAAAATATTTCTCAATTCATCTCTACACAAAACATCGAAAAATTATCTACATTAAAGTGTAAAACAAAATGAAAGGGCTTTCGAAGCGCGCATTCTGACAATACTTTCTCTATCACGTAAAAGTTGTAACAGTCTTTGTACATCTTCAGGTCTTGGAGAATCGAATAACCCTAAGAGCAGCGCGGATGTGGCTCTAGTATGATAATTTTCCGATCTAGAGTAACCACGGACAACGGCGTTTCTGTCAAAAAGATAATACAACTTAGGGTACACACTTATTTTTAATATTTAATTGAATTAAAAAATACACTACGGTATACCTTAATTCTTCAGCTCTTTGTGGAAATTCCTTTTTCAAACAGTTTATCAAGTCTTTCGAAAAGTTCTCGAAACTAAACTTCGCTTGTGGTCCCAAATTAATACGTATTACATGCAATAATTTCTCATTCTGCACGATACTTGTAGTTTTATATAAGGTTTCCTGTGTAGTCTGTTGCATAAGCGGCATAAATAAATATCTGAACAAGTAACTCTAAATAACATTTTACAATAATAGACATACCTTAACTACTGTTATATTCGAATCTTCCAGTCTTATTATCAAAGACGGCAAACAGCCTAGAAGATGATCAATCAAATCATCATCCGGTAACGCAACTGATCTCTGCCAATTGGTAGCTATCGCTCCCAAAGCATCTATGGCAGCAAGTTTCATTTCCCAGTTTTCTTTCTCGATGAATGGTTTCAAGGCCAGCACCACTCGCGGGCTAATAGGTCTCTTGTATTGAACCGATAATAATACTGAAAGGCCACGTAACGATTCAAGTACTACTTCAGCACCGCCTTCTCCACCGGCAGTCTCCTCCAATCCATCGAGTAAGGCTTCCATGCAATTGTCGAAATATTCATCGACCTAAAAGACAACACTTATGTCAGTATATGAAAATACATACTGAAGAAGAATACTTTACTTGTCTCGGATCCAAGTAGGCTATTCTAGCAAGTCCGATGGTAGCGAGTTTTCGCACTAAAGACGATGAATCGGCTTTAGCATCGTGCAGAGTGTTAATTATGGCATCAAGCCATATAGTTCCACAATTTATTTTGCCAATCAATTCCGAATAAAAAGTGGCAGCGACCGCTCGCTGTATAGCTATCGTGCTAGTCATCAGTTTACCCAGATATTGCGTCATGTTTGACAGAACTTCGCTTTTAGTTGATATACATTTCATCAATATTCGTACAGTTGATATCAGGCTTTCTTCGGCTTGTGCTTCGGAAGCAAATGCCTAGATACAAAAGATTTACATTATTAACTTGAAGTAAAAACAATCATAAATTTGTAAAATGCTTTTATACGTACAGTCTCCATCGGCAAATTGGATGCAGCATTCGGTTGGATAATTATTAATATGTTAGTTAAAATAGAATATACTTCCGTATGAGGATTTATCTTTTGCGCTGCTCGATTCGGTACGTATCCGTACTTCGTATTTATCACCGACGCAGGAGCTTCGACATGTAACCAGCCCGAGAGATATTTAAGAAGGACTGATAACAATCCCGCTAATTGCGTGTCTGTAATTAAGCTTTCCACATGCGGCGATTCAAGAAAATGCTTTAAGCCTATGATAGCAGCCAAGGATGAGAGAGATGCGATATTATTTCGTCCAGAATGCATAGACGGAAGAGGAATATCAGAAAATAAATTGCCGGATTCGAGTTTTATTAATAATATATCCAAAGCCTAAAAAAAAATATTATGATTTATATCTATAACGAAAAGTATAAACGATTATGTAATCGTATATAGAAAGATAGGACCTACTCGAGGTCCAAGAAAGTCATTATTGCCAATTTCTTTCCAGCACAATGCGGTGCCCGGATCCAGTGGTAACGGTTGAGACA
The DNA here is from genome assembly GCF_024713525.1 of Acromyrmex echinatior. NCBI lineage: Eukaryota > Metazoa > Arthropoda > Insecta > Hymenoptera > Formicidae > Acromyrmex > Acromyrmex echinatior. The sequence goes on from NC_141861.1 coordinate 2,644,123, forward strand.
AAAGATACTCGATCACTTCTTCTGGATGATGTTTCATTAATGAAACTACAGCCACCGTTGCAGTATATCTACAGTTCGCGTTTTCCATTTGTCTCATTTGCGCAATAATACTTTCTACAACATAAATAATGAAAAAACATTTTGTCAGCAATATAAAAAATTGTAAAATTGAATAAAGATTTTTAAATAATTACGATTAGTGACAGAATAATTTACACTTTACATACCGACTAAACAAACATCGGTTCTGGATATCTCTGAACCTTTAATTTGAAAATGTTGCGAGAGAGCTATGCCTGCTACCAAACTCGCTTCTCCATAGAATAACAAGCCTTCTATCAAACCCTCTGCTAAGCTAACTATCTCGCCATTAGGAATTTTCTGCGATACCGCATTAGCCAATCTCTATAACAATAATGTTTTTCCATTTTTCATTATCATAGTAAGATTAGCCGTGATTATTTACATCATTCAATTGTACCAACTTACCTCTATGGTTCCGTAAGGTACCGACGAGTCTTCGATCATAAGTTCTTTTTTTATTTGTTGTATGTCCTCACTCAAGGCATTATCAGGTGATATATGCCGATGACGGGCTGCAATATCCAAAGAGAGAAGCATGCAATCTATCGCCAGTGGTCTCAAAGCAAATTCAGTATCCGCACACCAGCATAAAGTTCTTCCTACAAGTTTTCCAGCATCCAACTTACCGCCTGGATATGTATATTTCAGAGAATTATAATAAGATCTGTAAAAGAAACAGTACATGTTATAAATATATTTGTATAATAAAGTGAGATATATTTGTATGATTATAATTGTAATAATTACTGAAGCACTATATGCAGCACCAATAGAGTAATTTTTCTTTCCACAATCGATTTGGATTGCATCCAAGGTAACAATATGTCAACCAACTCAGATAGCGCGTCCGCTGAATCGGATACAATTTCGCTGGATACAGTCCCCAATTCGTCTATAACTTGCTGCATTATTTCTGGATGTAATTGCAAAGCAATCTAAGATAAAGATATTAATATTATTACAACAATAATCAATGAATATATGATAATGTAATCTGAATTTGGTACCTCTGAACTAGCACTAATCGTTTTATCCAATACTGCGCCAAGGAAAATTTGTCTTTCCTCATTATTTAGTACTGGCGGTATACATCTGTGAAAATGTAAAAAAAAAAATATATATATATATTAACATCAATTCGTAACATCAAATAAATAGATTGTTAAATAAAATACATTAAAGAGTTTGCTGCTTTCAATATCGCCGGATAGAGTTGCAATGGCCTATATCCCGTCGACGACTGTAAAATTCCCAATAGAGTGGCTAGAGCAGTAGCTTTCATACGTAGGCCCTTAGATTCGGGTAATCTGACAGGATGAACAGCGTTGGCCACCTACAAATAAAAAAGTAGAGAATATTTTATTTTAAATATATATATTTAATATGTGTGTAAAAAACTTGCAGGAAGAAAGAGGATAAGTCTGAAAGGAATATCAAATGTATGACTTAGGATAAATGATATCTTAAGTCATTTAAATAATAACATCTGGAATGTAACGTTCCGATTCTAATAGTTTACATTCAGATTTATTTATTCTTTTATTAAAATTGAGATATATATGGAATTCATTAATTGCGAAACTAATGAATTGATAGTCATACTCCATATATGCCTTGATTTTATCTAAAGCTTATCAGAGAAGACAATGAGAAATTATTCTATACAGTTATTATTTCCTAAGATAACTGTAGACAAATTTGAAAAAAAGCCTCTAGATAGTCTAATTACATAACCATAAAACAATCTTTCCTAAAGTGATTATCAATGTCAGGGTGATATAACATTCTAAAGATTAAAATTGAATTAAATTACTTGTTCCAAGACTGACAATCCTGCTTCCTTTGTAGACAGCTCCTTGCATTCTTGCAACTGTTTAATAGTCCACGGTAACACATGCTTTTCGAAAACAGGGAAAAGTTCCTGCGGATCCCCTTTCTGAGCAATTTCGGCGTAAGACTGCAATAAACCTGCTTTTGCAGCTTCAGCGGTAGCGGCAGCTTTCGTATCCTTCACAAAACCTAATAATCTCACAGGAGCCTTCCTGGCATCCTCGACGGTGCAAAACTCCTCCATTAATTTCAGCACGATACTCAAATGCCGTTTGGCACAAATGCCAACCGCTCGTGCAAATTCCTTGGTAGTGCCGTGAGAACGCGCAAGTTCGACGAGCAGAGTGATATGAGCGTTATTGTTACAGGTAGATGCCAAAAGCGGCGCTACACCCAGTGTGTTTACTTTCAAAGCGAGTTCGTCAGCGAGTTTCGTACCCCATGATTCTCCTTCCAGTTTCACGCTCTCTTCTAACCATTCTACAATCTTTTTTTCCCAAATTAAATCCCTAAAAATTAAAAAAAATTAAAAATAGCTATTAACATAGATATACATATAAATAAAATTGGATATAAAAATATATATTAAATACCATTGCATGGCAGCTTTCATTTCTTTAGAGCTTTTTCGAGAGTTTCTTCTACCATGTAAAAATTCCTGCGAAAGTTCGTGCAGTTTTTCATCCCAATAAGGTTTCACTTGATGACCTATCAGAGGTGCTGCCGACTTTAAAAAGGTTATTACTGCAGGTCGATTAACCGGATTGCTTAACAATTCCAGGCATCTGCCTAAGACTTTTGTACCAGGAAAATCCCTCTCATTTGTTGAAGAGTTTTTATCACGTATTATTTTTACCGCTAATGGAGACAGTGAACGTAGCACAGATGTGATCTACTAACAAAAAAAGAGTATTAATAATTGAATTAAATTTAATACATCATAAATATACATCTCTTAGATAAAGAGAATTGTTATTTACGGATGTTATGCAAGCCGAATCCAGCAATGCACTTATCAAACACGGCCATAGCCAAGATTCGACACCATCAACTGTCGTTGCGAGCAGATACAAAGCTTCGGAACATGCTTCCATATCGTCACTCTTTATTTCGCAGTGTGACACCTATTTTAAGACAAAGTTAATTTCTCAATTATTTTTCTTTAATTTTTTCTTAATTTGGACATCGTTTATGTACCATATAACGAACAAATTTAGCCCTTTGTGACGGCAATAAAGGAAACGTCGGCCGTGCCGCGAGTGCCACTATAGCACCGACCATCTGGAGCGCACCATTTTCTCCAAGAGACTCCTGCAGGCTAAGTGCAATTCTTTGCAGGGATCCATCGTCCTAATAAAACAATATACATATTATACTATGATATACTTATTAATAAAATTACATATTTTTGTACCTCTGGTGGAAGAGTATTTATAAGATGTCTGAGGACTACCAAAGCACGGGCACGTTGATGAGCAATTGGTGATTTCAACTGCTGCAAGATTCTGCAAGAAAGTAAAAAATGAGCGATCAAAACTCTCACAATTTCATGAATAATTTAATGAAATATGAAAACGTTACCTATCGAGACCTTCTTCAGGATACAAAACAACCAATGATCTGGAGCACTGCAGCACTTCATAATGTGTAAGAACCGCATCCCGAGCTGCTTCAAAAGGACAAATACTGACAAATTCGGATAAAGTTTGATGAATAATCTCCATAAATGCACGAATTGCCTCTTTGTCATTTTCAGTCTCAACAGAACTTAAAATCATAGCTATAACTCTGTTAATGTTATAATATTATTAGTTAAAAAAGATATATATATATATATATATATATATATATATAAACGTTCATTAAATTTATTAAAGTATTTAAAAAAATGCGATCTACAGTGAATAAATAAACTTATTGTAAATTATGAAACTCACCTTACAGCAACTAAACGTACATTTTGCTTTCTACAAAGATTTAAACATACGGGTATCAATTTTACAATTCTCTCACTATCTTGTTGCACAGGCAGCAAAGATACCATAGGCACGAGTGTTGTTAAAATAGCTTCCGTTGATTTGGAATCGCGAGATGTTTTCAGCCAGTTGTTTATTAAAAAATCAAAAACAGAGCAAATTTCTTCTACAAATGTCTGCTTATTAATTCCCAGAGATGAGTCTTCTCCATTCATGATATAATCGTTTATAGCTTCGCAAAATTTAGAAATCACTAGAAATAAAAAAAATTAGTCAGAGTTTCATTAAGCTTAAAAGGAATATGATAAAATATATGAATATTTACTGAAGCAAATTGCCTGTTTGAGAATTTCTTCACGTATTTGATTCAACATTGGTAACATGATAGTCAATGTTATTTTAATGAAGGACAGCATTCCATATGGATTGGCTGCCGCGAGTTTTCCTATTGTAAAAACTATCGCAGGATTAGGAATTACCCCAGGTTCCAATCTACAAATATATAATTATCTATTATCAATAAATTAAAGCAGATCAGTAGCCTATTCAACTTTTATAGTGTATTTATGGCAAATAAGTTAACTTATAATTACAAAAGGGCATACTTAGTTAAAAGTCCACCTGTAGCTTGCATACAATGTATTTTGCAAAGCTCAATCAACAACTCGGCTGCCTCATTCTCAGTCTCTCCTATTAACTCATTCACTGCTATCTCAGCGAGAGACGTTACTAGATCTACAGTTAAACTTGTAGTTGAATGTTTGCATATGCTAGATATTATGTTCAACAAGGATCCCATGTGTTCTGTGGATATCTTTGAATAGCAACAATTATATAACAATCATGATACCATACATAAGAGCAATCTATAATATACATTATGATAAATATCAACCTTTTTATGCATTTCCCAAAAATATATAGCAGCATGGATGACAACTTCTGGATTCTTCTTACTTATTCTTTCAATCGATTCGATCACAGACTGTTTTACATCCTGATTCTTGTCGTTTAAAGTATCTAACAAGGCTCCAATCACAGCTGAAAATGGTTATATTTTAGTTATTTAGCAAGCATTTATTAAACTGCTATTCAACTGACAAAATAATTTTAAACTTATTTGCTTCTAATTGCTTATATTTCTACCTGGTAACTCGGAATTATAATTCTCTTCTAGTTCCTCCTTCATGTTTACAAATCCAGTGCTAGGTTCCGACGAGAAATATTATATTTCTAAAATCTTATATTTTTATTGACATTAGATTTGAAGAATCACTTGTCATACGTCGTCCCATGCAATGACAAAAGTATTTATTCTATCATTACACGCAATTAATGCAATCCATTTTTTACTGCGGTGGTTCCCCTGAACAACTTGCAAAAATTGTAAATTAACCTCTCAACTGTACCTCATCCACGGTGCAAATACATATCTGTATATTTTATCATATTTCCTCCTAGAAGAAATACTGTGCCACGAGACTTCTTTTAGTTTATTTCTTACAAAAGTACAACAATTACTAAAGAGTTGGATATTGCAATTTAATCTTTAAAATATTATAATAAATAAAATTATCTGCACGTTAACTGCACTCTTGTGCAGATATCAGAAATTTTATTTATTTTTTCTTGCAAGATATTGTTTTACATCAAATTGTAAATGAATTCTTCTGATTACAAGTATCGCAAATAGCGCAATTTTTTCAGTATTTAAAATCATAATTTGGTTGAAGAGAAATTTGTCCCTAATTACGCCACATCAATCGCCTCACTATCGATAAGGCGATATCGATAAGGCGAGACTTCGATAATTAAGTCAATATAAGTCGCAAAAACAAATTTCTAGAATAAAAGAACATTAGTTTAACTGGCGATTAATTTATTGAATAATGTCATTAATTAAATCATTAATTAATGTAAATAGAATTACTTATTGTCCTTTGATATAAAAAGAAAGATTCAAGACAATAAATTGTGCAGTCCGAAACTTTATTGCAAACAATTCTGCCAGTCATCAATTAAAACTCGGTTTCACCAAATTAATTTTAATCTCGATTTAATTTACTTTTTATTTTTATTTAATTCTAAATAAGAAAAAAATAAATAGTAAATTTAACCAAAATTATTCTTACATTTGTGAAATCAGAAATTATAATTGATTGATTAGAGGTCAAAGTCATATTAAATATCGCAAATGCAATAACAAATATTGTACATTATTTATTAACAATTCTTTAACAAATGTGTTTCAAATACAAAATATACAGTTTCGTATAATACAGATAAAATTGAATATATTCCTACAATGATTGTAATCGGTGTACAAGACGCAAGAAACCGATGGAACATTCAGACAGTTCTCTGGATTTTATGATGGATTCATGATAAGTTTAAACGGAGACTGGCATTAGCGTCATCCCATTGCATTCAATGGCGATTTTAACACCAACAATAAAGAAAGCAATGTTCTTCACCATTGACCTATGAAAAAAGGCAAATATTAATGTGAAATATTTATGTAAGCTGCAGAATTTGCAAATACAATAAATTAATATTTTCTCGGTTCAATTTATTCTTTATCTTTTTCTAAATCTAAGAATTAAAAAAAGATAAAGAGTAAGTTAAATCAAGATTAAAGTTAATTAAAGTTAATCTAATTAATCTGATGGAATTGGATCCTAATATATCCATTTATACTAATATACATTATTAAATTTAATCTTAATTTTATTTATTATCTTTCTTTAATTCTTAAAACTAGAAAAAGACAAAGATAAGTTCAACTGAGATTAAAGTTAAATTGGTAGAAATGGTCACAAATTCAACAAATGTATACTAGAGTTCAGCTACAAACCTAATAATAATAAAAAGAATAATAATTATTTCTGCGAGAAATAATTAATGAAATAATCTAACACGAGTAGAGGTTAGGATTGCTAGGTACCATCAAGTCTACTCTGCAATCTCTCAAAGAAAAAATGTAATTCATCGTAACTTACCACTTGAACTGATCGTAGTAGACATCTTTGAAAATCTTTCCGATTTTTTCCGTCACCATTGTTTGTCTTTTGTCTAAGAATTGGTGAAAACTTCAGTTGGTTCAAGTTTCTCGTCACCTTCGTTGAGAAACGTTTAGGGTTCAGAAGTTCCGCCAATTTCCGCCTTACCGCTTCGCCGATGTGTCTCTTCGCATCTTTTCCACTTCCTTCCTGCTTCTTTTTTCTGCTAAAGATCCAATGTATATTTGTGTCTCATTCCAAAGGCAAAGAGTGCAAATAAACGGAGCTAAAGCTCGATGAATTTGCACCTTCTGCACCTTTTGCACCTTCTGATCAATAAATAGCGCCCTTTAAAAGCAGAATTACATATGGGCAAAAGCGATACATTCATTCGACAATATAACGATCTATTTACTCAATAATTACGAAGTAATTAATCAGGTCAGTTCAGAAGAATAAAATTTTCTAACTGGTGAGCAAAGTCACCTGTAAGCTTTAAAACAGTTGTAATAAGAGTAATGTGGAACATATTTCACAAATTAGTGAACAGTGCATAACGTGGATTAATTGGATTAATGATGGCCGAGTTTCTTCGTAAGGATAATTGAAGCTATTGCAAAATATTTGTTGACACATTGTATGGTTGTTCTACAAGGATGGGTGCAGGAAAAAGTCAGTTTACGGAAGAAGAGCTGCAAGATTATCAGGTAAGGCTGTTTTTTTTCTTGCTTTTGCTTATTTTTAGCTCTGATATTTTTTAATAATATGTTTTTCTTGATAGGATTTAACATATTTCACCAAGAAGGAAGTCTTATAGTGAGTATTATCAGTGTTGACATTTCCATTTATTTAAGTATATACATATTTTATTAAGATTTATTATATTAAAGATTGTGTTAATTATTATATGCAAAATATTTGCTTTCTTAACAGCGCAAAATATTTGCTTTCTTAACAGCGCACATCAGAAATTCAAGGCGCTTGCTCCAGAAAAAGTTGGACACAACAAAAATGCAAAGCTGCCAATGTCCAAGATCTTGCAGTATCCTGAGTTGAGAGTGAATCCTTTCGGCGACAGGATCTGCAAAGTCTTTAGCTCCAGTCAGGATGGTGATTGCACCTTTGAAGATTTCCTGGACATGATGTCTGTGTTTAGCGATGCTGCTCCGAAAGCTGTGAAAGCTGAGCATGCATTTAGAATATTTGGTAAGCGTACAGATGCCAATTAATTGTCCACGTTGAAATCATATCTTCAATTTAATAACGAAGTTTTATTTATGAAGATTTTGATGGCGATGATATGCTCGGTGTGGGAGATTTACGTCAAGTAGTCGACAGATTAACTGCACCCCAAAGATTAAATGACAGTGATATGCAGCAGCTTCTTCAGTATATCCTTGATGAAGCTGATTTAGATGACGATGGTGCGCTCAGTTTTGCTGAATTTGAACACATTATAGAGAAGAGCAGTGACTTTTCTAAGTAAGATGCTTCACAAGATCATACTTATAAAATCATACTTATAATTTTTCTTATTTCGTTAATAATATAAAAATTTTTTTTGCAGGAGTTTTCGCATTCGTTTATAAACGTATTAACGAATATGCCAATGAAAGACTGAATATTATAATTGAAATTTAATTATAAGACTTGGGCCTAATTCAGAAGAGAAAAAAATACGATCGACGCTACTGCAGAATGTGCCAAGGGTCTATAATTTGATCTAAGTCAGATGATCTTTTTTATTTTCGACCGAGCTTTTTTATTTGAAGTTGTAATAGAAGGAACAGATGTAAAAATGAAATGTTTAGATTCCTCAATTTAAAAATATCATATAATATGCCATTTAAAACTGCCAAACATACAGTGGTATTATTGATGTATGACGCTCCAATTTAATGAAAAAAAAAGTCTCCTCTTTTGAGATCAGTTATTAAGCATTTTTGAAAGCTATATCTTATGTAATGAAGTTGAATGAATGCACAAATTTGACTTAAAGTCATTATATCAACTTGTATCTATTATTCAGTCAGAAGACAGAAAATTCATCTTCATTATGAACTTTCAGAATTATATTTGTAATAAGCATTTAAAAATACGATACTCATATTGAAATATATTATTTAAAAATTTTGTTTCGATTGTTATACATTTGTATAATTTTATTTATAATATATATGTAAAAATGATATATAACATCTCTTATTCTATGTTACAAATGATACTAAAGCTATCCAGTTTTGTTTATATTATACTTTATTACAAAAATCATCAATCTGTTACAATATCCTGTATATTGTAACGATATCTCACACAATATGATATAAAAATGATGATTCCATAACATCCCAATTCACAATCGCTTATAACTTAGGACTGTAGATATCCACTAAAAATAAAAAAATAAATATCATTATTTGTCTACTAATATAGCACACACGGAGATTATCTCAAAAGTCATAAATATATCTTACGGAAGTTTCATCTTCATGAATATCCAACATGCAGTAAATGACACAAGTATGCTAAGGAATCCAACACAGATCAAGAGAACTCTATTAAGTTTTGGTGTTGACGGACCATGCGTTTGATCTAATATGATGAAACCCAATCCTCCCATCGTGAACAAGAAACTGGAGGCTAAACCTTCCATGATATACTGTCCATTTACACGATAAGGCATAAATGCTACCTATAAGAATACTGATTTACATTAAAGAAGCTAATTACTGGAGAATGAAAGTTTTCTCAACAATAATCTTACGGGTCTCGTGTGACCATGCTCATCTGTCGTAGATCCTACGCTGGGTGGCTCAACAATTACATCGTATATAATTCCTATAAGATAAAATCATGTAAAACTGAACTAAAATAAACATAAATGATAAACAATATTAGAAGCATTATAATGTATTATATTTAATTATATAAAATAATAATGGAAACGGAGAGAGAACATATTAAATTATATAAAACAACATAGTATTGCTAGGTAAATTATATATTATATAATATATAAATACTTTATAACATATTAACAATAAATACATAAAATAAAATTGTATTATAAAATAATATTGTATAAAATAATTTAATATTATTGTGTATAAATTATACATTTTATAACGCAATAATAATAAATAAGTCGAGAGAATTGACGGCTAACCTCCTGTCACCAAGAAGTACGACAGCAGTATGAAGGAGAAGACTATCATAGCACTAGGTTTCACGAACCAGGACGGTCTCTTTAATTTTAAGTTAGGCACTTCCAAGATTAAGAACGGTAACCGGTAAATGCACTCCATTCTGCCGCGACCGAGTCTAAGCTGCTACGAGATGAAAAAATAAAGGATTTCGCCCAGAAACATCCACTTGACAGCTCCAGACTTCAGATAGCCTGAGACAACCCGGCAACTCTGAAACAGCGTCCCCTTCACCTCCTTTCACCACCATGCCAGATGCCACACGGCTCAACCAGCGAACTAGCGTGGAGCGCGGGCACAGTGCACGAATATCTAGACGCGTGGCGTGGCGTTCTACCCGGAACTCCTGGAAGTCCCGGAAACGGTTTATCACTGGACGCCTTTCGACGCCGAGCGATTTGGAGCGATTGACTCTCGAGTTCTTGCGGTCGACCGAGGATAGTCGAGGACGATATCTGAAAGGGAAGAAAAAAAGACTCGAACGAACAAACAAGCGTGATAGCGCGCCACGTAAAATCTCGTCGCAAGCAGCGACGGTAATTAAGTTTCCATTAATTCTGATTAGTTCCCACGAAGTAACCTTGCAGCGGGCAGAGTGACAAGCAAATTTTTCATGACTTAATGCAAAGCAATTCCTTAACAGTTTGTTTGTTTGATGTATTGCTCAATTCTTCAGATACTGGTAAGTATGTATCGTATTGAATAATAGTATTTATTTTACATATGTCTAAATAATTTTATACTATTACAGAGTGTAAAAGTATGATCCCCGCAGAGAGAGATCCCTGCTGCGAATGTATGATGGATATATAGTCTGAAATCGCCAGGTAATTTTATGTTGACCAGCACAGGAGGAACATATCGTGAAAATGAGTGAGATTACTCCAATGAATGATGTACCTGAGAGCAATGGTACGATGGAGCAGCCTGCTTATAATGGTGAAATAGAGGAACACGCTGGTAAGTTCATTTATCACATTTATGATGTTTATGATTACTTTCACCAATGAAGAGTAAATTTCATTTCTCTTGATTCAACTTAATCTTAATTTTTTCTAGTTTTAATGTCTGTTTCTTACCAATGTAGATCAAATTTAATCTCAGTTCAACTTATCTTCAGCTTTTTCTAGTTCTAAGAATTAGAAAAAGGTGAAGAGTTAGTTAAACTGATTAAAATTAAACTATATTGGTACAAATGGGCAAATTTTAAAAGTTAGAAAAAGATGAAGATTAAATTGAACTGAGATTAAAATTAATCTACTATAGAAACAGACATTAGTATGACTTTGATTAACATAATTTAACCGAGAGAACAACTTATAGCAAAAAATTTATAATTCATACATAATTCATTGAATCACTAATCTAATCTTTCTGTGCATTAAACAAAACATTTTACATTAAAATAATACAGATATTAATTGATAAATTAATTGCTGATCCTTTCTGTTTCGTTAGTCAAATCTCCAGTAAGTACAGAAGAGAAAGCACCAGATTCAGTATGCGATAATGGTGTAAAGAGAAGTGCCACCGCCACTGGTAATACGCCAAATAGAACGAAGAAACGTAAAAAAGTCCCGAGAGACGCCACTGCGCCAAGACAGCCTCTGAGTGGTTACTTTCTGTAATAATCGAACATACAAATACTTTAATATAAGTTAAAATATTCTGTCTATAACGAAATACAACGTGTGTACAGGTTTTTAAACGATCGGAGAGAGAAAGTTCGAAATCAGAATCCAAGTTTAACGTTCACAGAAATCACGAAGCTTCTGGCTGCAGAATGGAGTAAATTGCCAATTGATCAGAAGCAGGTTTGTTGCTTTCTTACTGTATCTCATTTGTCTCTCTAATATTAATTTCTCTAATATTAATGCTAAATACTTTCAGCGTTATTTGGATGCAGCTGAACAAGACAAAGAGCGCTACAATCGCGAGTTTAGTGATTATAAGCAAACAGAAGCATACAGGTTGTTTAATGAAAAACAATCGGAGAGACAAAATGAAAATAAGAAGGAAAGAAACGGCACAGATATAAACACTGAACAGAATGTACGATGATATTACTATATTTAAGATTGTGACTAGTCATAACGTTAATGGAAACTTCTTATTTAGGACGTTCAGCAGGATAAGGACAATGACTTTACAGGCTTTGACATCCCTATTTTTACAGAAGAATTTCTAGATCATAACAAAGGTAAATAAGTTACTGGAATTACAATTAATCGGTAAAATACAATAAAATAGACAAATTTTAAAATAATTAAAATATTTGCGTAGCTTGTGAGGCTGAATTAAGACAATTGCGAAAAGCTACATCTGACTACGAAGCTCAGAATGCGGTTCTTCAGCGACACGTGGACAGTCTGCACGCAGCGGTGAATCGCTTGGAGTCCGAAACTAATCAACAACGAACGACTAATCAAGCTCTGCAGCGTCATTTGGATTCTCTTCGTTCTCAATTAGCAGGCTGCTTCGCCACTATACCGCTTCCAGGCGAGTTTCTATAAAAAATTCTATCACTAATCACGTGTCAGCTCGACATTTTATTTGTATAAGTATTTAATTTTTTATAGGCACACATGACGGTGCTACGTTACAAAATATCGACAGTTATTTTGAGAGACTGGAGTCTCTATTAAGCAGCAACGCTGAACAAAATCTACGTAACGCCGTACGTAGTGCTGTGTCTCGTCTCGAATTAGTTGGATGACGATCGCCTCCGGGCAATACAACCAGTGCGTCGTTGAAACATCATCGTTCGAGGCATTCACATCGAAAGTAGCGAGGAAAAGTTTAGGTGTGTTGTTTTTAGCGGTTTGTAAAAAAATCCCATGTTATATCTTACAATAAGATCGATGATTGCCAGTTATTTATGAGTGAGTTTATGTGTGTATTGTATTTAATTATTTGTGGTATTTTTAGTATATGAGACAATAATTTACACTTTATATACTTATTTTAATCAAAATTGAGTTATAAATATAATGATGATTTCATCAACTTATGTATCTTAACTTGATATGAATTTAATTTAATTTATGCATTTATGTATATTGAAATAGTTACATGTGCATTGAGATCAAATTCTTTTTAATTAATACCCAATGATTAGTCTGAAAGTTTAAAGAATCTAAATTCAATATTATTTAGAATACTTAGCGCTTATTAAATTATTAATATATTTTTATCCTGTCACGAATTATTACCCATGTTCAGCATATGCTTTTTCAGTTGATTCGACATGAATCTGAAATTATAAGTTTTAATCTAACATCGTGTTATATAAACATAAAAATTATTTATAATTTAAAGATTTATGATTATTCTTACCTCAAGGATGCTGCATTGGGTCGATTATATTGTTCAGCATAAAGTATAATAGCTTCAATTTGCGGAAATATATTGATTATAATACTTTTTTTTATCGACAAAATAGATCGTATGAACTCAAATGTAAATTGCGTATTTGTCATCAAATATTTTTGCACTGCAGCAGAAATAGCAGTTTGGAATTTTTCCCTGAAAAGCCAAGGATTGATTATAAATTATATATTATATATACTTTTTTTAAATTTTAGATATAATATATATCGATATTTGTTCACCTGATGAATTTATCTTCCTCGTAATAAGGATTTTTTATTATATCATTGATAAAATCAATTGTGTGTAGTTTGTGTGGATGATGATCATGAACCTTCATGTAACACCCAAAGATGCTCGGAGAACAAATTTGGATAATATGTTCCGTAATATATTTGGGATACTTTCTTCCTTCTTTAAGCAATGTTTTTATAAGCCAAGTTATCTGTGTGAATGTATAATAAATATATTTGCGACACACTGTGACACTGAACAAGTAATTATACGATTGCATACCAAGTTGGAGTGTTTGTGTAAGGCGTTGTCGGATGATATATTATAAAAGTTTGACATCAACATTTCGAAAATCATACGTAGAAATTCGTTCTTTACATCCTTAAAGCATTTCAGCAACGTATCAGACACCTTAAAACTACAACCGCTGTTGACTTCAACTATCAGAATCGGCAAGTATTGATCGAAGATATCTCGGATCATTGCTTGTAATAATATATCACTTTTGACATTTAATTTCTCCAATCCGAGCATTATCATTGAGAATATCTTCTTTCCCAATTGCTTTATATACGACTGCGTAGAATTCTCTGGTACCAATATAATTTTATTGATGAGTGTTCTTAACATATCGTTTGGTTGATTCTGTGAAGGTAACATTTCTTTTAGAATATAAAAATTTCAGCAGCGATTAAGTTACGCATATTTTAGAATATTTACTTTAGTATATAGCATTGGAGAAATGCAGAGAATCAGTGTACCAAGACATCTATAAATCCAAAATGTAAGTTCCGAATCTTTTGTTTCCTCAGTTATAGGTATCATGATCCACTTCTCTAAATTTTTGAAATACGTTTTACATTTCGCGTTGTACTGATGCTTTTCTTGCTCAGACTGTAAAATTTTTCAGTTGTATTAATTTGTTTTTGGATTGAACAAAACATGCTGGATTCATAAAATTAATACCTTTAAAGTATTTAGTTTCTTCATGAACGATATTATGAATGTCAAAATAGGTTCATCATTGTTCTTAAATTCGTACACATCATAATCCGACACAAATATTTCTTTAATCTCATTAAGATTGATAATGTAATTTTGCAGAATCCTTATATCTTCCTTGCTTACATTGTAACCAACAATGGAACATTTTATCCAAGCCTGAAACATATATTTTATTAATTCTCTTCTAATCGCTTTGCATCGTGTAATGACAAAACAAATTGGTACAAACTTGGATAAGAATAGTATCAAAATTCGGAATTTCCTTTTTCAAGTTTTGAACAGCTTCTTCATTCTCGAGAATAGATATTAAATAATACAGAGTAATTCTAAAGACAAGATAATTTATTATTATACTATTTTCAATAGATATTGATTTTCAGATAAAACATTTTTACCTTATATCTTTGACAAATATTGATGCTGCAAAGTGCTGAAATAAAGATATAGCTGAATGTTTATACTTCTTAGCAGTAGCTGGTTCTCTAACTGCCTCTAAGGTGAATATGACAGCTAGTTTGGAAATAATTTTATAATTGTCACCAGTAAGTACGGGATCGAAGACGAGTTGGCGAACTCTGGATGCAACGAAACACCACAGTGCGTCTAACATTTTTCTGGCACCATCTATAAGCATATTTTAGTGGGTGTTTATATTTTCGTCATATAAACTTGAATTTATCATACGAAATCATAATATTAATACATTTGAATAAGTTTTTACAAGAACGAAGGATCTTAATTTAAAAATATATTTGAAATAAAGACAAAAACATACCAACCCGAATTGTTACATGAAACTTGTAAGATGATACATTTTTCGAAAACATTCGCGATCATCTCCAATAAAGATCCAATTCTGTTCTTTTGACACTCCAAAAGATAACGATCGATCCAACCACCGATAAAATTAAACTCTCCTAGATCTATTTTCTCATTGCCAGCCAAAATCGTGTTCAATACATCCACAAAATTGATCATCATGGAACGAGATGTTTCATCCTTGCGACAACTTATCAAGTTAATCTGTAAAAAAAAATCAGAATTTATAAAATGTACATGATTTACATTTGTATAATTTACATGAGAAATGGAGCATACTGTTTCTGTAAAATGTCTAGCTATGGAACCAAGAGATAATTTTCTTTCATTGAACAGCAAAAGACACGCTAATTTTCCTTTCCAAATTAGATTGCATTTTTTATTATAATCGTTATTCAATTCAGATGTAGATGGCAGGAGATCTAACATTGTTATACACTGTAAAAACGTATATTAATAGACATCGTTAATGAAAAATTTAGCAATCGTATATATTTTTTAACTCACAACGTTTGTATCTGCGGTAATAGCTAATGTAATAAATAAAGATATGAAATTGTAGAGACCACTCTCCGAGAATTCTGCGACTTTATTTTTCGAAAATTTCGTATATACACGACCCTTAATTTGATTCCAGTATTTTAAGTCTGATGTACCGTATTTTTTCAAAAAGGTACCTAAAAGATTAACTTTCATGATACACTCAACACTCAAAATTTTTCATCTACCCACCTATCAAATGTAAGAAAATGCCATAACTGGATTCCTTGGAATGTTCAAACTTGCCATAAATTCTGTCATTAATCTGTTTCAAAATATCCGTAGCTGTCTTCCTAAAAAAAAAATATTCAAACTTTATTTATTTATTTTTGAATATAACTACAATCTTTGTATATAAACTACTTGGACATACTTTTCAAGAGACAGGGCCCAAGGCCCAGAAGTTTGTAGTAGAAACGGTTGATCTAATCTTTTGTGGAAACAGTCCCAAAGAAAAGATATAATTGGTACTCGCGGTTGCCACCAATTAATAATAAGATCGAGTAATAACGGTATTATGATCTTAAGCTCCACATCAAGCTCATCTCTTTCGCCATCTTTTCCACCTTTACATACGTATGCTTTTAGAATCTTTTCAACTTGTTCACAATTAGATTTAATCTATAAATAAAAAATATATCCGTTATACGATCTATGAAGTTTAATTTAATTTGTATCATAATTACCCTTGAAGAATTAAATTGCAGGTATACGCCATCATTACTATATCCATACAACAGAGACAGATGATATATTATCCAAATGCAAAACAATTCTGGATTTTTACAATCTGGCAGAGAGGAGTCCACGCTTCTGTGCCAGAAGATCACTTGGGACTGATTCTTAGTTAGTACTCTATCGATACAACTATTTACAACATCCCAAAACATCTAAAATTTGATTATAAGTATATCTACGAAATTATTACTACCTTGGTTATTATTATTAATACCTTAGTTTTTTTCCTTTCTCCTAAACTGTCGACAAGTATTTGAAACATGAGCCATAATTCTCGCGTGCACGTGCAACAGTATGGCGTTTTCTGCGTAAGGTCAACAGTCCAGTTTAAGGCTAACTAAACAAAAACGGAAATATAAAATATCACGTTTATATTATTACACAAACAAGTCAGATATTTTAATCATTTTCACCCTTTCAAATATTTTCAAGGTAGAATATAAGAGATCATTGATGACCATTTCAGCAGTAGTTTCAAACTCCTCCAGCTGTGTGTGATATTGGAACCATGTAGTTCTCGAATGCATTAATGTTACAAAGAACCACCTTAACTCTATATGCATGTGGTACAAATGAAACTCTGGCTGGTTACACTGAAACAGAAATAATAATAAGCGTTTTTGCTCGGCCAAAAAGACAATCAATTTTTTTAATTACCTTATTCCCTATATTAGAAGCAGCATAATGCAGAGTCGAATCTGGGATGCTATGTAAAGTGCTGAGAAAATGTTTAAGGCAATCAAATAGACTATCCACGTCTTTACCAATTTCAGGCATTACTATTTCTAACGCATTAAGATCCCATTTTATGCTACAATGTCAGACGAATATAAGACGAATCAATTATTGTAAAATTAAAATATTATAGAGATAAAAAAGCATTGCATTTACCTGTTCATGTACATACGGAAATATACAATAAATTCGCAAATCATCCTTCTTAGAGAAAAGTAATTTACATTATCATTATTGCATGATCCAGATATCGTAACTGGCCTCTCGTGTCTGTTTAGTATTTTCAATTGCATCCTGCAATAGAAAAATAAATGTAAAATTATAGATGGTGTAAAATCATATTTATTCAGTAGTCTTCAAAACATCATACTGAAGATTTTATTCTCAAGAAATATTCTTACTCCATGCAATTAATAAGATGTTTAAGATCCATTATGGCAATTGCTCCAGGCATGACGCAGCCAAAAAGATTGACTTCCACGTGTGAAAAGGAATAGTTGGTTTGTGAAAAAAGCGTATTGTCCACCTCTCTGCGATAAAACAGCCCGGTCCTGCTTAGCTGCCAGTCGTTGACATTCACTTTGCCACTGCAGTCGAAAGTAGCATCAAGATCCATCTGTAATATTTGTGCTAAATCATTTATCAGTACATTATAAAATTGAAGTGATATTACAACAATATATTGGCTGCGTTCAGCAGAACACAAGTTTTGCAATCGTTTTATAATTGCTGAGTATCTAAAAGTATAATCCAATCAATGCGAAGAAAACTTCCAATAGTTAACTTGCAAAACTTCTGCTAAATGTAGCCATTATAAGTATAAATTTTTTGTATACTTCTCTGTATTTACAATAATAGTTGTAAGATTCGTGTCGCGAAAAATTGCTCTCTCTCTCTCTTTCTCTCTCTCAACTAGCATTCGCGATCACCTCAGTTATGATCTGATCATAAATTGATAAGGCAAAAAAACTGATAGTAGGCATAAAAAAACTTGGCAGACTAAATTTGGGATGACAAAATATACAAGCCGAAATAAAACACATCCCGGTTCGCATCCGTCGTTAGATTGTTTAGACAAAAATTATGATGAAAATATGTATTCCCACCACGTAAAAATTACATTTCAAGATCCTGATGAAAACTCCAGATATTGGGAGAGAGAGAACGTGTCCACGCCTGGACTAGCAGACGACTTTATGCGTTTTGGCGGCATCTTCAGTGGCGCTGATCACGTGAATCACTGGTGAACCGCGGAATCAATTGTGGGACAGAAGACGATTGAATTCGACTGACGGAAATCTGCGATAAAATATCACTATGTACAACTGAAACGTAATTTATCCGTTTTATTTTTTCGAGTTAAATTATCACATCTAAGTATATATATATTATAATTATTTTCCCTGAAATTAAACTATTATATTTATGAAAAATACAAATCAATTAGTTTCAGGTAAACGCAATGAAATATCGCAATCATGTGTGCTCCACTTTTTTCTCACGTTTTTCTCTCGTCTATTCTTTCACGCAATTCTTTTGTATTTCGGTTTCCCTATATCTCTCCATCTTTTCGCTTCTCGTCACTTCTCTTCGAAAGGTCGAGAGGAACTTCCCTTTCTTCGCCGCAGCCGCACGATTTCCAGAGGCCGCATTCAACGCCGTTGTTTACAAGCTCGCGCACAACGTCGAAGATGGCGGCAAAAGCGAGGAGCGCGTCGGACGAAGCGGCCACGTGCGCGTGAATATACACAAAGGTAGGACGCGACGAACCCAACGCTGCATCGCTCGTTGTTGAAGCGATCTACCCGTCAACGAGACGTGTACCAGACGCGTGACACGCGCGCTCGAATTTGACCTGATCGCTCGTCCAGTCGGCGACGACGACGACGACGACAGCTGAGAAGATCTCGTGCCTGTAGACCTGATGACTCATCCGCTTGCGATCGGATGACGATGCTTCTATAAGGAAGAACGACAACATAGACACGGAGAATCCTTGGACCACACTGGTTAACATGAATACTTTTAAAGATCTCCATGAGGAGGTACGTTGCATCCTCTCGTTGCGGCCTCTCCTAAGCTAGCAGGTTCTATTTAGGAAGCATAGGTTAGCTCTTCCATGTCAGATTTGTATTTTAGTCTGATGTGGATGTTTCTCATACGCTTCTATAGATTCTATCCTTGTTCCTGTGAAGCCTTAATACACGTTATCTATTGTATGTATATTCTTGAGAATTTTTTAAAATCAAGTTCCTTTGTTTTGGAGGATGTACGAAGGCTAATGGATTTTGCTCGTATTTTGATTATGTACAACGTATTATTATGTTTTTTATAATTTACAAGTGTTTTTAGTGAAGTTTAGATTATATCTGCATTGTTTGATATTTCAAAAATTTCTATTCTTTAATCTAGATGAGATAAAGAAAAATGAACTTGTAATTGTTTATTTTTACAGCCTTCTTTGTTACAAGCTATATTTCATGGAAATGTGGAAGTAGTTCGTACGTTGCTGTCGCAAAAAGAGGATGTTAATTGGCAAGACAAGGAGCAGCGTTCCCTTTTACATGCGGCAGCATATAGGTTAATATCTTAATTAAAGAAAATGCTGAAAGTTTAATAATGTCCGCAAAAAATCCATTTCTATCAATATATATTAACTTTAATCTTTTCAACTTAATCTTCATCTTTTCCTAATTTTAAAACTAGAAAAAAAAATGAAGAATAAGTCGAATCAAGATTACAATTTATTTATATTATTAGAAAAGGTCCATTTGAATATAGATTAAGTAGTTTTCTTTTTATCTGTTTCCAATTCTTAGAATTAAAAGAATATAAAAAAATAAGTTAAACCAAGTTAACATACATTGGTAGAAAAAACGAGCGCGGACTAGAAGTTATTTTAATTATTATGTAATTAAAATGGCATTTATGTTTCAGAGGAGACACTGCTATTGTAGAACTTCTCTTGTTAAACGGTGCAGCAGTCAACAGCAAAGATAAAAAGTGGTTGACTCCTTTGCACCGAGCCTGCTGTTCGGGAAATTACAACGTAGTTGACGTTTTGTTGAGATACAAAGCGGACGTAAATGCTCGAGATCGTAGTTGGCAGACGCCTCTTCATGTAGCAGCTGCAAATAACGCTGTGCAATGCATAGAACTTTTAATGCCACATTTGTTAAATATCAATGTCTCAGACAGGTGCATACTTTTGATTGTGTCATTATTGTACAATAATTATCTCACAATTGAAAATTATAGATTTATAATAAATTATTGACAAGTATTAAATACATACATATAGATTATTGTTAAATTTGTAATTTCTGCAGAGGCGGGAAAACATGTCTTCATCATGCGGTGTATAACGGACATCTTGAAATGTGCGAATATTTAATGCAATTTGGTTGCGCGATAAATGCCTCCGACAAGAAAGACCGAAGGGCTTTGCATTTTGCGGCGTACAAAAGCCACAATGAAATTGTGAAAGCGCTAATAGCCAAAGGCGTTGAAGTGGATGTTAAAGTACTAATTTGTTATAAAATTAACTAACTTGTTTTAAAATTTTTTTATCCTAGATGTAGTAAATATTGTACGTTTTTCTATGTTTAGGATCGAGATTTATATACTCCGTTACATGCAGCAGCTGCTTCTGGTAATGTAGAATGTGTACACATTTTAATCAAAGCTGGAGGTGATATCGAGGCCAAGAACGTGTACGGAAATACACCGTTACATATCGCATGTTTAAACGGATGTCCGCTCGTGATTAAGGAACTTATAGCTAATCGCGTTAATTTAGGTGGGCCATTATTAGGATTCTGAACATCTCGATTCGTGACATTTAAATAAACGTTATATTTGTTGTTCACAACAGAGGCCGTAAATTATCGAGGGCAGACAGCGTTACACGTTGCTGCTGCCAGTGTACATGGTGTTCACTGTTTCAAGATGCTGATCTACAATGGGCTAAAGGTCAACGTTCAGTCGGAAGACGGTCGTACACCTTTGCACATGACTGCGATCCACGGAAGATTTACGAGATCCAAAACATTGCTAGATGCAGGAGCTTTTCCAGACGCGAGAGATAAAAATGGAAATACAGCATTGCATATTGCCGCCTGGTAAATCACCTGTGGACATAAGACTTTGTGATTTGAACAAAATTATAACAATAACAATATAATTATAACTTCAAATTACAGGTTTGGCTTCGAGTGTTTGACGACATCTCTATTGGAAAGCGCTGCATCTCCAGCTACACGCAATGCACAGCAACGTACACCTTTGCATCTGAGTTGCCTAGCGGGACATATAGAAGTAAGCCATATATTTTTTCGGTATCTGTATTACAGCTACTTTCCTTTTGGGAGACACAGTTGATGCAAAACATCGTTCTATATTTCTTTGCATTCGATAATAAAGATACAATGAAACTTATATCATATCTCTTAAAAAAAAGCAGCCTACATTTGATTTATATTATGAATGTCTTTGATTTGGTTTTATTGTACCGTAGGTCTGTAGAAAATTATTGCAACTCGATAGCAGGCGAATTGACGCGCGAGATATCGGTGGCAGGACAGCTTTACATTTGGCAGCATTTAAGGTAGCGCATCACTTTTAATCTTTTATTATAGTATATTTAATATAGTATTAATATTTCTTGAATTTAATAGCATAAATCGATGTGACAAGAGAAAGAATATATTGGGCTTATTTTAAACAGGGTTCGGTAGACTGCTTGGATTTGCTGTTGTCTAGTGGTGCCAATTTTCGTCTTGTCGACAACGACAATCGATTGGCTCTTCATCATGCTGCATGTCAAGGACACTACCCTTGCGTCTTCACTCTGGTTGGATTCGGTAGCGATTCGAACGCTCAAGACGTGAATGGCGCAACGCCGTTACACCTGGCTGCAGCAGCATCGAATTCTAATGCTCAGTCAGTATTGTTTCCTCCCTAGCGAGTCAATTTCTCAAATTTATTTGTCTATATGATTTATTTTAATTTCATGCAGATCTTTCAAGTGCGTACAATACTTGCTGCAGCATCGAGCAGATCCGCGTTTACGTGACAAACGCGGTTTTACTGCGATCCATTACGCGGTGGCTGGTGGCAACAAAGCGGCACTAGAAGCGCTTCTGAATGCGTCATCGTCGCCTTCAAATTTGACCACTTCACTCAATTCTTCGACCGGTCAAGAACCATCCCTGCCGGCACTCACTCCGATACATCTCGCGGTACGTAAACGCAAAAGATACATAAATTTAAATCAAAATTCATATTAACCTTAATCTAAAATGAAATTTTAGAATTTAATATGACGTATCAAAAAATTGAAAAATATTTGACGAATTTATTCGCTATGTTGAATTTTGCATTTTTTTATTCATTTTTTCACTTTATAAAAATTTTTATTATAAAAATATAATTTTTATATAATTTTTCATTACTTATACACAATGAATTGTTTTTTTCTAAGAGAAAACAATTAGTATTTTTATAAATTTATTCAAGATTTTTTAGTAAAAAAGGAGTACGTGGAAAATTATCAAATTATATTAGGTGTTGGAATTAATTCGTAGCGTTTTACAAGTGATGGGAAGTACTTTCATTAATGTATTTTTTAATGCTCATGTGAAATAAATAACATTCTTTCATTAAAAAACGCTACGAATTAATTCCAACACCTAATATATTACAAATTAAAGTGTATTAATTTGTGATATATCTTTCATTTAAATTTATAACCTTATAACTTTATTAGTTTATGTGTACCTCAATTAATTAAAAAAAAATGCGTTTTTTCGTTTTAATTTTTTTGTCTGAAAGCATATTATTTAATTAATTAAAATATCATTAAAAATGATAGTTTTTTCTTAATTTAAATTTCTATTATAAATATAAATTATATCAATATTATAAGTATAAATTATATCAATAGGTATGTGCATATTAATAGTTAAGTATAAAAAAAACATTAAAAAGATTAAGGAGAAAAAGGTGGGACATATTTGTCCCACTGTCCCTGTAAGGGTTAACAGGCATATCACGGTCACGATGAGATCTTGCAGCTGCTTTTGCCCTTGTTCCCTAATACGAATATCAAAGAAGATAGCGGAAAGACGCCGTTAGACTTGGCTGCCTACAAGGGGCACAAACAGTGCATCATACTTCTGTTGCGATTTGGCGCTTCCGTGGCAGTGCAGGTGAGAAGAACCTGGATTCTTCGTTTGGTAAACGTACATTCACACGCGTAACACTAATATTGTGTTTCCAGGATTCTGTTACGAAACGCACACCTGTGCATTGTGCCGCTGCCACAGGTCATGCGGATTGCCTGGCTCTTCTTCTGCAGAACATGGATGATCCCAACGTGGTAAATTGTTACGACTCCAAACAACGCACTGCTTTGACGCTGGCGGTAGCGAACAACTTTCCGGAGTGTGCGATGCTATTGTTAACATACAAGGCCGACTGCAATTTGCCGGATGTCAATAAGCACACGCCATTATTTCGCGCTGTGATCAACGAACGCGATAATCAGCTAGTGAAACTTTTATTGAAGCATGGCGCTCAAGTAGCTGTGCAAGATGTGAATGGTAAAACTCCGTTACATTTAGCATCGGCTTGTGGCAGGTAAGAAATTAGGTTTATACAAAATTTTTCGCTGTGATCTAGAATTGCTTTACATCCCGTTTGTTTGTAGATTGTACGCTTTAGCTGCACTCGTTAAAGCCGATCCAACTGCAGCGGCTTTGAAGGATGATCAAGGCTGCACGGTGCTCCACTGGGCTTGTTATAATGGCAATTCGAATTGTGTGGAATATCTTTTGAATCATAACGTGTTCGATTCCTTGGAAGGCATGTAGCTTCTCATCCTTTGAAGACGATTATCCAATGTAATATTTCAAGCTAACTTTTTAATTATTTACAGGTAATCCATTTTCTGCCGTACATTGCGCTGTATATCAGGGATCTGCGCATTGTCTAGACTTGCTGATCAACAAATTTGGCGGCCAAGCGGTTGCTGCTCCAAGAGATTCATCGTGTGGTTTATTACCATTGCATATCGCGGCAAGCGCAGGATCCGTTGAGTGCGCGCGATTAATTCTGAATTCCGTCGGGCCGGAATTAGCCGGTCTTGAGACGACCGATTATTTCGGACGGACGCCACTTCTTTGTGCGGCTGTCAATGGACAGTGTAACGCTATCGGTAATTTAATCGCTCTATAATGAAATTATACTTTTATATTATTTTCGAGATAATCTCATATTAATAAGATGCATCCTGTAGAATTATTGCTCGAATGGAAAGCCGACGTGCGCGCTATTGACTCCAATAAGAATACGGCACTGCACTTAGCGTGCCAGAGACGTCATTCCGCCGCAGCGTCGTTGCTTCTAAACTGGATTGAATCACTCGGTAACTCTGGTAACTCTGATTCCGATAAGAACACGTCACAATTGCAGCGCGTTTCTGTCATTAACATGATCAACAAGCAGCAAAGAACGCCGTTGCATCTGGCGGCGAGAAATGGTCTCGTGACGGTAAGCAAAAAGTGTTGATGATACCAGAAATGTAACAGCTGACATTTTCTGAGAAATATGTATTTTGTTCAGATTACGCGACGATTATTGCAATTGGGCGCAAGTGTTATAGCTGTCGATGCTGATGGGCTCACGCCCGCATTAGCCTGTGCTCCAAATCCGGCAGTGGCCAAGTGTTTAGCGACTATCCTTTCCGCGCAGGGTAATATTTCATTTTATCCATTATACATATTGTAAAAAATATATATATTCATGTATGCATATATAATATATAAGATCGCGCTATTCCTATCAGGTCAAAACGGGGAAACCACGCAATACTCGCCGGCTATTCAGCACACGTTGGAGGTATACCTGAACGGCGTGGACTCGCAACACAGCTCCGACTCGGAGTTTTACTGACAACGAGTGTCGACACGCTCGAACCGCCAAATGTTCCGAGCGAGAATGAATGTCGGCTCGAGACGCGGCTACATTGATGCCGCTAGACTGATCTTGATGAGCTGCTGGCTCTTTTCCGTTCTAGTATAATTAACTCTGACGTGACGGGTGAGGTTGCCATATAGGCGGATCTTCCATGGTGCCGCGTCAATCATGACAATACTGGTGTCTGTGCTATCGAGAAACTCGATAGAGCAGCTAATCGACTGCCAAGAGGGATATGGATGTACGTAAACAATGTAAGTTAATCAGTTACTTAATAATAGTCGATAAACTTAGGTATACTTAGAAAATGATCGAACTGTACAGAGTATTCAAAGTCAACTTTCTGTTTGTGTAATTAGGCATTCACGAGGTATAATATTGTCTTATAAAAATCCAGTGTTATAATTTCATTTTAAAATCTGTCAATTAGAAAGAATGTATGATGATATTTATGTGCGTATATCATCTGATATCGATCGTATTATGTTGTATGATTAACGATCGGTAGAATGATTAATGCGCTAAATTGAGATGACGCCCGCACGAAATCCGGGTTTGAATCCCGGCTGAAGTAGTATTTTTCGCAATAAATTATTTATATATAGTGTTTTTAAGCTGCTTATTAGCATCGATTATTAACAACTTTCTAAGATACTGAATTGCATTAATAATATTAATTTTATTTAATTTTAATAATATAATTTTTTTGCTTGTCAATTTAATTTGTGATATTACTACTTTAACTTTGATTTAAGACTATGTTTCAAGATCGATGAATAATCGGCGCACAGTTTGCTTGGACTGGATTTTGTATAAATTCATAAATATCATTAAGTACGAAGAACCGCCTTGATCGAATATGGCATTTTTCATTCATATGTGCTTAATGCGCTGTCAATAATTCTCAATTATTTATGGGTGTCTTCCAACAAGCAAGTGTAACACATCATCTCATTGTTTAACATTGACGAATAACAAGGATATGATGCACCATGTCATGTATGTCTCTTGTTGGAAGGCATCCTATGTAACTAATGTATTCAAAGATGGATTTATCTGACAATGAAATATTACCGTAAGGCGTATCTTTTTCATTAGAGAGAGTAATTACAAAATTTTGCCATTAGCACTGAATTATATTCCTCTAGAACATTATCCCACGTATTGAAGTTAATTTACTTTTAACTCTAGCAAAATATCAAGATACATGATATCTATTTTTCTCTCTTAAATCTTGCATATAGATATGTATCTCTCTTATACATAGTTGAGAACGAGATCTAGCTTTGCTGTACGCATTTGTGCAGTTTTCATCTCTTGTAATTTACAATATCTAATATAATAATTAACGCACATATATATATACATATACATTTCTTATATTTCGAGCGATATGTTTGCATAATTTTTTTAATCGCGTTGGTTAATAATAAAACGAGTAATAATAAAATTTTCTCACAATCGCGAGTCTCAAATATGGACCACAAAGAATAATAATAATAAAAAATTGCGAATACAAATAATAATAGTTGCGTTAAATAAGTCTCGATTGCAATTATAGATCTAACAATGAAACAGTGGCGTATCATCAGTTTTATAGTTGAGTGTTGAGAAATGTAGCAATAAAGAAAGGCGCAATTCGTTTGTTATGATAGGGAATTAGATATCGGTGCAAATATTGATAAAAAATATAATGTAGACAATGCTCAATTGATTGCATTTACTGAACTAGATCGTTTTGCATTAGTTAGCCGGACGTCTTCCATTCTCAGTAGTAGTCTTAACTTAAAATTTTAATGCATATTCTCTGCGTTAACGCCACTCGTATTTTATCTACGTTTATATGAAACGATTTTCCTTCGGATTATTTTATATACTTTTTTCCCACGTTTTTAACTCGGGAATCGAAGTTCAGGTCGAACGTTCGCGGAAATTTGACGATTTGATTTATCATAAAAACCGTAAGATTGATGTATAAAGGAAAAATACCGAAAGTATGAATGTTTAATTATCAATGTCTTAGCGCTGTAAATATATCGAAGGGAACCGAATTAACCCCCTCTCGACTACTCTGTACAACAGAGCGGTGCGACGAGGAAGAGAATCGAATATTTAGCTATTTTCTTAAAGATTTGTAGTAAAGAGCGTAAACTGCCTGACTGTAATTGTATGTCGATTGAGAAAGTATAGTTTGTAAATGTAAAATATATAACGGCCGATCGAGGAATTGAATCGGATTATATTGTTTTATTTTTACATTTTATTTTTAAATGTTTCACATGCTTTTTATGCTCTCCGTTAACATTTTGATCGTCGCAGTAATCTACGTACATCGTGACTACATTTTCTTGAAAATCATGGCATTTGAATGTTAAAAAGAAATTTGGAGATGACAGGGCAATAGGAGTCGGTAATCGTTGCGCAATTAATATACAGATATAACACAAAATTCTTTATTATAATAACGCGCTTACATGTTTCGGCTGATTTTTGAGCTCTCTTCAGTAACATAAATAATCTTTGTATTGCGAGATTAATTTAAGATTTTAATTTTATTTATTAGTATGAGATGTATAATCGATATTTAAAAAATACATATAATAAAATACATATAACAAAATCACTTAATTTGTAATCGTCAAACGCCATAATTTTCAAGAAAATAGAAGTATCCTGCGTAACATCAATCAGTATCAAAGAGAATATTCATCGCAGTAATTGTCTCATTATTTTTGTACTTAAAATTCCCTACAATTTTTGCATTTAATAAATTGTAAATATGATCTTTAAGCGACGGTATATACATACTGACGATCTTAAATGCTAAATGTGATCGATATTATATAGAAAATCGTGTAATTCATCGATAAGAAGACGTCGTAGTTTTACTGTATATATAAATTTGAATCATTGCTTGCGCGTGATAATTACGTGGTTAATGAAATCGTTGGTACTGAGAAATCACGATCTCCGATTTGTACATGATTTTGTATTTGTGACTGTTTTATAAAAACAGAAATACGAGAAGAAAAATTGGATACGTCGTGTGTTATTATCAGACGCGTGAAACTCCACATCACTGTAATATGTACATATAATAATCGAGAAAATTATTTTTTCTATACCCCTTTCTCTCATACAATTTCACAGAATATACGTGGGCAGTTTAATAAGTCATTAACTTTTTAAAAGGAGACTACGTTGAAAAATAAGTCGAATTTTAGTAAAAAGAAAGTTTAAGAAAATCACTGACTTGTCATACCGCCCTCGTAATACCATTACATTTTAAGGGGTTACACCAATATGTATCTGTATCACGAACATTTGTAATCAATATACGTCATTACGTTTTATTTTCACACATTGTTGCTCAGTATTGTATTGAAAGACTTTGTCCCTGAAATGAATTTACTTCTCATACTCCTTTCGCTCACAATTCTTCAAAGTCTTCAATCAATCTAGAAATTTAAAGCGTACGTGGAAAGAAAATTATTACTTACAGAGCCATTCTCAGTATTATACTCATTTTATTTTCAAAATATCGAATCTTTAATTTATATCAATAAAATTTCGTTAAAAATTCAATAAGTTTATTTAAGACTCCTGAATAGTTACCACGGCCATATTGAATCGTGACGTTAAAAGTGAGAAATAACATGTTAATTTTTATTAGGTGTCATTTTTAAATAAAGACAATTAATATATTAAAATTGGATAAAACAAAATGATGAGAGCGCTTTAAAACAATATAAAAACTATTATTTGTTTTTTAATATGAAGAAATGGCTTGCGGAAAAGAAATTTTCATCAAATGAAATTATCACCGAAATAATTGCTTATTTTGAAGAATTTGGATAAATCATACTATTATGGAGGGAATAAAAAAATTTGACCATCGCTAGACTAAATGTATAAGTTTAAAAGGAGATTATGTTGAAAAATAAAAAAGATTTTTTTTAAATAATTGAATCTTTATTTTTGCATGGATTTATCGAACGGACTATCAGCCATCGTATATATTACGTGATTAATATTAACCTATATATTAAAATTTATTTAATTAATATTTATTATTTGGCAAAAGTATATACATTTTTGATTTGTACAAAAAAATTTGCATTATTAGAAATAAAAAGACAGTGCTGATGAAAATTATACAAATAGAGTGAAAATGTCTGTTTGAAAAATTACAGTCATTTATGTAAAATGTAAAGTATATACATACACATATATATATATACATATATATATATACATATATATTATATACAATTGTGCATAATGTTATTATAAAAATATTACCAGATAAGTAATTTTAATCTTCGAAACTACATTTCCAGGAATGTTCGTAATACTGAAGGAACATTTGGCAACAACAGATAAAATGGCATTTATACTAATGACTGATTAACTCTCAGCTTATCAATTGTATAACATAAATAAATAATTATCCTAGATATAATTTAAATATCCTCTAGACATAATATATAAAATTGCAAATAGGAATTTTAATAAAAGTTCTTCTGAATTCCTCGTATCAAACGTGTACGTGATCAAGCGCGATGCCAATTACGACTCGTTGATCGCGAGTCAATTTCTTTTCGGAAACTTCGATATCTTTCTCCAATTTCTCCGGAGACAGTTCCAGGCAGAAGTTGTCGTAGACATACGCGTTTGCCGCGATATTTGATTGCTTTTCTTCCGAGATCGACGTGAATCGCTGGAGGGTGATGTTCTTCGGTTGGGACCACGCGTTAGAAAAGATCTTGCCGGCATATATCGAACTGTCGTCATTCGATCTGCTGGAGAACTTCATCTCGATATCGTCAAGGCTGCGTCCCCGCGTTTCCGGCAGTATCGTTAGAGCGAAGATCGCGCCCAGCACGCTGACCACACCGAATATCCACATAGTGAACTCTAGACTGACAATAGCCTTTAAATCCGGATATGTCTTGATTATTGCGAACGATAATATCTGCGCAATGCTGGTTGTGAAACCTCCAAGACTGCCTCTACATCTCAACGGGTACAATTCCGAGGTCATAACCCACGGTAACGTGAGAAAACCGATCATGGACATGCCCACGTGGATCCCGATGCAAAGTAATGGCATCCACGATGGGAGTTCGAACCTGATAAAGGAAGTTGTATTATTTCTAAGAATAAGAAAAAACGAAGAACTTTGAAGATATTTAAATTAAAAGTGCCAAACGAATATTTTATAACGTTATAATATTATCTGTTGTCAATGTAATTTTTTATTACATTGAAAATGATCCAATTAGGGCGAAACAATTGTAATAGATTGCACAATTGTTATTAATTTGTTTATATTTATATTTGAGCATTAAAGATCTTGCTTTGCTCGTAATTCTTTTTATTCTTTTTAAATTCTTTTTATTTATCGTTTCTCATACATTATACGAGAACTTGTAAAACTCGAAGAAGTTGAAATGTAAACCTGAAATAAAGGGCGACTCCCATGGCGGCGATAGCCATTCCAAAACTGCTGAAGAAGACCAGGATCTTCCTGCCGAAGTTGTTGGCCAATCCAGCTCCGAGGATTGACGCAAACAGCCTGATGACACTCATGCCGACGCTAGCCGTGTATTCATTCATATTTATGCCAATATCCTTGAGCACGTTCACAGCATAAAATAAGATTATGTAGATGCCGGACAGTTGCTGAAGCACGAAAAATATGAAGAGTATCACGAACGGTTTCCACACATTGGGCTTGTGCAACGCCCGCAGTAGGCTCTCCTTTTTTTCCTTCCGCTTCGCGTTCGTCTCGCAGAGTTCTTGACACTCTCTGTCGACGTTCAATCCGGGTCCTCGCAGCCATAGAAGAGCCTCCTTGGCCTCATTCGTTCGACCCCTTGAAGCCAACCAGGCGGGAGTTTCCGGTATTATCCTACAGAAATAAATTTCGTTTAATGTTTGGAAAATTGTTATTGAATTTTTATGGGATTTGAAATTTTATGATACGCGTGAATGGAACAAACGGACTTTCGCGACTTTTTATTTCACAATAATGAAATAAGGGCAAGTACGAATGCCAATTTTTGCGCAGTAATTCGTGCACCAAAGATTCAATTATTTCTATTTGACAATTGCAAATCAACCGTACCATGTCAAGGCAAGTGACAGAATCGCAGGTCCGATGCTGACAATGGCCGTTTTTTGCCATGTCGTGATGGTACCTAAGGTGTACACAATCAAGATGCCCAGGGAGACTAAAATTGGTCCACAGCTCGCGAGCAACGCTCTTTGATTTGGCGCTGCCGCCTAGAAAACAATCAGATATTTTCGTCTTCAAAATTTAATCTGCACGTGAAATGAATAAAGAAAAAAATCAATCATTAATCATAATACGTACATTTGTTCAAATATTGATACACATCAAATATTAATACACATTAATTTGTTCAAATATTGAACGAAAAGCTTCGCGACAACTATATAATCGTGATAAAAATCTATTATTTGTATTTCTTGGCGTCGCAGAAGTGTACTTGCCTCGCTGATGTAGAGATAATATCCGTTGCTCATGCCAGTGCCGATACCGCTGATGAATCTGCCAACGTACAGCATCGATACATTTCTTGATAACGCAAGCAGCAACCAGCCAATGGCATGCGGTACCGCGGCCAGGGCGATCACGGACTTGCGGCCGAAACATTCAGCGCAGATTCCGGCGACGAAGGCACCGAGGGGATTTGAGATTACACCGAGGGAAGCGATCCACGAAACCTGTGACTGGTCCACGAAGTTTGTCTCGAGGAGTTTCGGTATCAGGATCGCGCTGTATCCCTGGGAGAGTCCCACGGAGATCTGGCCGGTGTGCACAGCCAAACCCGCGAAGATCTATAAATACCAAGTTTTTTCATGGAATATTTATCACACGTGCGCGTAGATATTTTTATTAATTCTCAATTAATCAATTATGAAGCTACAGCTAAGTTACAGATTTTGTTAATTAAAAAAAAAAGGGTTTCTAATATGAGATACGAGGATATCTTTATATAAGATGATATCTTATAATAGGAAACCAAGGGAAGAAATAAAGAAAAGCTTTCTATATAAAAGCTTTTACTATACATAAAAGTAGGAACATAGAAAGTTTCAATCTTTATTATAAATGGTAATTGTATGAATTTTTTTAATGACTTTATTATTTAAAAAAAAAATTCTAAGACTAGGAATCAATTATAATTAGCATATTAAATTTATATAAAGTGAAGTAGAAAATAAACAAAATTTATACGTCTTAATTTTCAGAAATTAAGTGCCTTTTTCACGGTCATAAAATTTAATCTTTACAATTAAATAAGTCATCATATTTGATATTTTCCTATTAATACAACCTCACTCTATCACTGCATATGGAATTTATTATCAAACATTTATTTATTATACTATAAACAAGATTTAAAGACTCACCTCAATAAAACTTGATAACATTCAATTTCACAAATCTTTTTTCGCAACGACTATACGCATAATCTAATAATAAAATTTCTACTAAATAAATTTCACCTTAAAAATGATAATAAGTTGACGAAACCAGCCATTCGCGCTTATTTTAGTAGAAATTCGGAAGCAGAAATTATATCTCATTAGAAGCCTATCCTATGTAATAGGATACGATAAGGCGGTTTTCCTTATCTTTCCTCTTTTACTTTAGAAAAATCCGATATTTAAAAAGCCATTCGGGGAAAGACAACGAATTTCTTTCTTTATCTCGATACGTATGATGGACGATCCAATATTTCCTGCATGTTCAACTGAAGTAACGATAGTGCCGAATAACAACGCGATGACGCACCCAACATGGGCGTTATCACTTCGACGCTTATAGTTAAAAAAAGATCGGTACATTATGCAGTGTTCGAAACGAAAGCACAAGATCACTATCATAAACGTTATAACGAGTAAATTATTCGTAACAATGTGTCTCCACAGTTAGTTATTATCATTCGGATCGCGAGAAAGTGATCGAAGGTCGCATCAAGGATTGCATGCGCTCGGGGCTATGAAACCCACATCGGTATCCGATGTATTTCATATGGAAATTCGCTTCGTCGAGTGTAACAATAGGGGCACGAAACTTAAATAAATAATGCGCCACTCTAAAAGATAGATTCTGTTCCTCTCGTGAATATACAAGTACTAGAGCATATTCAATTTTAATCATAATAGCTTGAAAAAAAAAAATGAAATAAGAGAATAACAAATAAATAAAATAAAAAACAAAGAAATATTCAAATTAGTGGCTATTAAAGACTATATTGAGTCTATTGTTGGTCTAATTGACGGAAAATCGAGCGAAAGGATTCTTACGATGAACGAGTGTTATGCATGCATTATGACAGCTTCAAAAATTCCCCGGCGTCGAAGGACGAGAATCGAGAAGGCCGATCGAGACGCCTCCACGCTGTCGGTTTATCCATTTATTTATTTATAAACGATCATCTTCGACGGCCTCGCTTAACAAAGTCTTCTTGTGCGTGCGTAATTGTTATTCGCACCAATTGCAATGTATCAAGTGAGATGCAATTACAGAGGCAGGAAATCAATGTATCCTCTACACCAATTATACCTTTTTATTTTTGCTCACTTATTATTATCATAATTTCTTACTTTATTCCCTCGATGTTAATTATTGTACAATAGAAGAGATTTTCGGACATTTCTTCGTCCCAGCTGGTTTCATAAGTAATTATTTCGTGCCTTTAGCGTTACATTCTGAGAAGGAATCTCGGCAAAAAATTGTATCTGCTCGATTAAATAAATATCTAGCAATAAGGAATATCTTCTCACGTGCAAGAACGACACTTAATTCGCTTCACTTCGTGAAATATCGAAATTACGCAACACGTCGTGCGTTCCATGTCGGAATTAGTATCGCCAAAGAATGCGGTATTGCACGTGCTTAATTGCGGCGCCGCTAATCGCTGGATTAAGTGACTTACACCATTCTTGTCGCCGGAATGAAGGATCTTCCACCAGAGCTTCATCCGAATGACCATCGTACACCTCGAAGGGCAGTTGGGTGACTGTAGAAAAATAGGACACAGCGGTAGATATTATATTTATATAAATTTATTTACTTACTATATATTATATATAAATTCAGTTGTTAATTTTTGCACACATAAATTAAATGATTATTATTAAATAAATAAATGATGTCATTATTAATTACGATAATAGGATAAAATCTAAACGATGTGCGATTAGAGTTCCTTATGTTACCTAAAATCGGATCTCGTTGCGCGCGTATCTTTTCCGATTTCAAAGAAAAAAGTTCGATGTGCCGTTTGACGAGTCGCTTCCGGTTGTGAATAATGATATAACAATGATAACACGCGATCGCACTCGTGCAGAAAATTCCTCGAACACTCGGACTCGGAGATCTCGATCGCGACGATCTCGCGTAACTTTGATTCGCGATGAAAAGCGTTAACTCACCTCGACATCAATCATTGTACGTACAAGCGTAATTATTACAAAGGGAACTGCCGTTGTTGATAAAGGAAAAAAAAATTGAAAAAATATTTCAATGGATGCCACATGCATTTCTCGAATTAATTGATTTTCTAACAAATACTGTTCATTACGATCTGACTCTTGCGTTATTCATTTATACTGCATTGACGTTTCATTAACACTTGCAGATAATAGATACGAGATAAATACTTTTTAAATTTAATTTGTAATTCCATTTTGTAAGTCTCTGCGTCGGTAGAAATTAATTGGAATAGATCTCAAGATCGAAGGAAATTTTAATGAAATTCTTAAATACATTACTTTTTAAGTTAAATTATTTCGCGGGTTATCTATATCTACTGTGTCTATATGTGTCATTTTTCCTGCTTCATTTTTGGAAGGTCACATTTTGTAAACATTACAGTTTACTTTATCGGGGCGAGGAGCACTCTGACACGTTATACACATTTTATAGCTATTAGTGATGAATAAAAAATTAGAAGCTAGAAATTGACCAATCATAGTCAATTATTCTTCTCATATTCGACTATGATTGGTCAATTTCTAGCTTCTGACTTCTGATTTATTACTAATGGCTTATTGTAGAATGTGTGTTGCTGTTTATTATATCGCGCGTGATTTAATGCGGCGCACAAATTGAATAATGATCGTGAAATTAAGCGGTCATTCGCGACGGTCCGTCACTCGAAATGCTTGAGGAACTGACAGCAACGTCATTCGGGGTCTCGTGATGATAGTGACTCACGAGACCGGTCTGTTATCGCTGCTAGATCCTCAATCGGTTTCTCACGTTTAACTCAATTTAACCCATTAATGCGGCACGCGTGGATTAGAGTTCAAGACTTATCGTTTCCATCGCGCATCCATTCATCATACCATGCCGCTTCGATGCCTACGATAAGATCGACGCCGATTAACAACGTTATAAATCTATTTGCAAATGTCAGCTGTGCAGATTCTCATACGTTTTATATGGTATGAAAGACACGTCTCGGCCGTCATAAGATCTTATTAAGATCACGAGTGGATTAAGGATCTTGGTGTTCGCCCTTCCTGTTTGTTATCGCTCAACAAGCTATTACGCGCTTGCATTGACGTAATTTTCATCAAGAAATATACACGCGGAGTATTTTATTTTTCAGATACTAAATACGAGAAGCACCGGTTGCGATCAAAGCTAGATGTTAGACTAATACATATATATGTATTTTAAATAAATTTATCAGAAATATGATATATACTAGTAACTTTCCAGAATTTTATTTTTATTTTTACTAATTCAAAAGTAATATTTTTTTTTTCACAATAAAATTATTTATATGTTTTAAGATGATTAGCATCAGATTATTAAGATCTAAGATGCTTGTAATCAATATTAATGTTATCAATATTATTAAATTGTTTAATTTGTGATTGTGCTATTCTAGTTCTGTTGTGTGTCTTGTAGAATTGCGTTTCAAGAATAAAAATTAAACTCGACGTTCAGTTTGCAGAATTGGATATGTATGGTATATAAATTCACACCGAATTATTTAACCACTAAAGATCCAACTTGACCGTTTGAGGTCTTTATTTCTTGTTTATTAATTAAAATTTTATAAACTGTTAATAAATTTGCATTCAAAGATAATCACATAATGAAAGGATAACGTACTCGGAAAATTACGAATTAATTGTAAGATTATGCTGCATCATGATTTCCAGTTCGCGTCGTAATAGAATACACACTGCCTATCGCGTCCAATAAAATATCTAAACAAAAATAATCAGAGAATAAAAAATACTAAGCAACATCCGTCTGTCAAGAAAATTTGCGAAATGAAATCGAATTAACATTCGTGATTGCGATGAGTGGATACAATTCGTAATTTATAATAATAATAATAATAATAATAATCTTATTGAAGTGCAAAATAACAATAGAAATATGGATAAATGTATAGAATAAAATAAAATAAAGAAAAATGCACAAATGTGACACATCAGCTATCATAATGTTACCTTGAACCCCAAGTCTATAATTATAATTGAGAAACGCAGTAAGTTATAGTTTTAAATGATCGGAAAAAAACCAATTCTTCCATGGATTTTTCTGATAATTTGAAAAAAGAGGTTTTTTTAAAAATTATAAGCAAAACAATAATAATAATATAAAATAATAATAATAATAGCAATAAATTTAGAGAATTTCTGAGTCTCGAAAAGGCGAAACAATGACTCCTCATAAAAAATTGTCCAAAGAATTTCATTCATGTGAACATGACATGCATCTCTACCTCTATTTTTGTCGTTTATTGCGATTTGGATTAGCTTGTATTGTTTTCGCAGAGATCGCAAGTGTTAACGAATGCTGATGACAGGTGCAACCCGATCGACACAAACACCTAGTAATTATTAAAGCAGAAAAGAGAATTTACTACGCAAGCAGCGAAAACAAGTAGACAAAAAAAAATGTCATGAAAAGATAAGATCGTGAGAAATTTTGCGTTTGACGTCAGTATGATATTTGACACAGATGGATTTTTTGTTTTCTTTTCAATTACGCTTAATTAATGGAATTTAATTATTTAACGTGTGTTTATTTTGATAGAAAATTTATTTTGCTACGTCTAAACCGCTCAATTAATTCAATTTAATTCAATTAAAGTGATTAATTTCATGAAAAGCAATTAATCCATCAGAAGATAAATCATGAGATATAAGTACCTTGCAATTGTATCAGCTACTCTCTTGCCTGAATCAATGACAAGGATATTCCTCTCTAAAATCTTGCACAATCCTTGCGCCGTTCTGCTTCCATATCGGCATCAATGTCAAACAGAATCGCTCTGTCTCTATTTTTCCTCAAGTCATCCCAAAAGGTCCGTCCTTCGGGACTTACTACTGTTCGCGAAAAGCGCGAGCGTTTATGCGGATACGGATCATAAATTAGGGAAGACGCAAACGGAATAGAAATTTGCAAAAAGAGTCCGACGACAATTGCAAGCCAGATATATCACTCATAACGTGAGAGGAAGTGACGAAGGAAGGAAGAAATAAAACGTCGGAAGTCTAAATATCGCGACGGAAGACTCCGATCGTCTCAGTGTCTTCAACAAAAGTTTCTGGATCGTGGGTTTTCTCGACGATGATGTTTTATCGTCACTAAACGTGACGAACGGGAATATCTGTTGCAGGAGTCTCCTCTTCGTGGGTTCCTCCTCGTGCCGGTCACACGAGTGCATGTGATTCTGGTTGGGAGATTGGCCACGTATTGAATGGCTGCACCGTCGCGGCTTTTTTCGCGCTCGACACTGAGACGATTTTCGTCCGTGCCTTCGCATTTATACCAGCGCGGCAAAGACGGCCGCTGACTCTCTCGAAACGTACGACGTGGTTCGCGAAGCGCCCTTCCAGGATGGTCTTCGAGGTCTCCCCCTAGAGATATTCTTCACCATCAAAGAACGAGTTGCGGGGATATTCCTAAATTGAATTCTCTGAATTAATCTTATTTCGTAGTCAGGTGCTTTGTATCGATTTGATGAGAATATAGGATTATTTGGGTGGAATAAGGACGAACATGTTTCTTTTTTTGTATGTCAAAATGATATGTTATCTATTAGGCAATGCGATTGAAGAGAGATACAGAGTTTTGTCTCTGAGTATCTTAGAGAGATGATCACATTCAATCTCATCGCATTGTCTAATAGATAACACATCATTTTGATACATATCATTTTGATGAAAAAAAGAAACATGTTCGTCCTTATTCTACATACACAATCCGGAGGAATATATTGTTGTCGATTACAACTTTCGTTTTATTTTGGAGCGAGATTTATATTTGATACTGCGATCGAGAGCGAATTTTAATTTTTTATATATCTTATCCATGTAATATTTCCATTGTTATTTTTGTGTCACATTGAAAATGATCTAACAGATCAAAACGTTTGTGTTGTTTACTTGTTAACGGTCAAATTAAATTTCATATTTTAAATTCATGACATGTTTTATTTTATTTTTAATTGTTCAAAATAATTTTGTTATTTTATAATAATTATTTTAGGCTCGTAGCCCTTTGTCTTTCTGTTTTGTTTTAATTTATTGAGCTTTATTATTTTTATAGTTTATTAAATATTATTACTCAATAATTAAATATTAAATTATTTTGTTTATAGGCTATGAGTAAAAGCTGAATGTTGAGTGCTAAATTGATATTAAATATTTAATAAAACATAGATAAGAATCTACAATAGACAAACGTTTCAATCTTATTAGATCATATCAATGTAACAAGTATAGTTAAAAATAAAAAATATTTTGAACAATATTACCATGATTAAATATAATATTGGACAATAACGGAATGGAAGATATCAAAATCGAAGATAAAAGTGGTTCGAAATTTTGTAACTCTTTATGTATAATTAAATTTTAACTGACTTGGTGTTGTGAACTTTTTTTTATTTTTAACTATACTTGTTATGCTGAGGCTGAACCTAATGAAGGTTGAAACGTTTGTCTATTGTATATTCTTATTTATGTTTTAAATATTAAATATCAATTTAGTACTCGACATCCAGCTTTTATATATATTCGTATCCTATATACAATTATAATTTTATTCAAATTAATTTTGTATCATAAATAATAAAAATTATTCCGATACAGCGACAATTAAAAGTTATTTTTAAACGTAAATATATTTCTAATGTGCATTTATAATAATATGCATAAATAAATTTAATGAATGATTAATTTCGATGACAATGAGGGTTTTCTCATCGTGAGAAAAATCTAAGAGTAATGATTATTGCAAAGAGAACTATCAGATACACGGAAGAATGACTCAATGTAGCTCCAGAGGGTTAAACGAAGGATGCAGTTTAATTCATCTTCGAGTTTGCGGTTTTCAGATTACGATCTGTGCGAAACTCGGCGATATCTCTCTTTGTTGTTATGGGGGTTTTCCAATGACAGAAATTATTTTTTTCTGCACTGTCACCGTCCGGATCTTATTGCCGATGAATGATAAGCTAATTCTAATTTGACTCGGCAATAAATAAAGTTCGATTCATGCTCGCGCATTAACACAGCTTCACGAGAAAATACGCGGTTGCAAGTAACAGATACATTAGACTTTGGATTTGAAAGGCACAGATTCAGGATAATAATATTTGGAAAGAATTCAAGAATCACATGATGAAGGAGAAGATAAAAGAGCATTTGAGATATGCATCTTGTCTGATAAAAATTAACTTCAGACAAGATTATCGTATAAATCAAATGTATAAATCAAACAAGGAAGCACAAGAAATCCCTACATTACCTTGTAAACTATTTTCAGTTTTTAAGTAAAGCTGAGTCATAAGCATCGAATTTCGTGATTTGAGAAATTTTAAAGAGGATGGAGAACAGTTGTAACGACAGTCAACAATTATATTTATCAGTGAAGAAACCTAACTGAAGTCGCATTGAAGAGCAACGGTTGGCAATAATTGGCGAATACTTGGAGGCTTTTTTAAAGAACTCATTATCTTTACGCGATTGTACAATCGCTATGCCAGGCATCCAATTGATTATAATTAGCTGTTTTAAGCATGTTTACTTCTATTCGTGATATGAGGCATGGCCTTAAATTCTTATAGCGATTGCAAAGTTCTACGCTCACAATAAAAAGTAAATGTTAACGACAATAGAAGCAATTAATATCCCTGACCCGCGAAAATGTCTGCGAAAACGCATTTTCTCCTCTCCCACTCTCTCTCTTTCGCATATAGATCATCTTCTTCATTGACAGCTCGATACGAAACATATGGAAACTCTTTTCGTTGTCGCAAAATTATTTACAAAATGAATCTATTACATTTACGAATCGAATATTATTTATTGCATAACACTTTAGTATGCGACAACTGGGGGTGATAACTGGCAATAATTTTTTTCATGGTTATCGTTTTGAATTTCATCACTTAATTATATCGTAACTTATAGAGTGTTCGCGAAGATAATTCGTAGGTGGATAAATAGTCTTCCGATTTATGTCTTCTGATTCGATATCCATCATTTATGGACGCAGTCATGAGCATAACATACATGTAAATAAATTCGATAAGTTAATTCGATAAGCTAATTCGATAAGCTTCACCTATTTTCCTGCTTGCGATATGATTTATGATACAATTTGCAGATGTCAGTTTATTATGGACATTAAATCGTTGCGATATAAATTAGTGTTTTATTATAAATAATTCATTATATCTAATATTACATGTGACAGTATATTGAAAAAGTTGCATACACAAAACTCTCGATTTTCAACAAAAGAGAAAAATGCCATCAAGAACTCCTATTTCGAAATAATTTTCTTGAGCAGATATAGTAAATAAAATCTAGTTTCTAGAGTTTCTTGCGATTTTTCAATTTTTCAATTTCATTCTCAAACACAACTTTCCTGTAAAATGCTCGTGTATCGCGATTGAGAGAGTATTAGAAAGGATCCGAATTGACAAAGTCTATTTCCGTATTTCCGTTCGAAGGTCGCGGCACGTTGATCTCGTCAATGGTGTGGACGAACGAACGAAAGTTTCCCGATTAGGAAACACGTTCAAGGATCAATTTTAACTCAGGAAGCGACTATCTCCGTGACAATCGACTTTCATGTAAATCGTAGCCCGCAACCCTGATTGCTTCCGTTATTTCTGTTTCCGATTACAACCTTCTGTCGTCAATGAGATTATTTACAGATGACTGACAATAACAGAGAAATCTAATCTGCTCAGAAATAATTCTCAGAAAAGAGAATCAACAGTGAATCGATCAGTGAACACATTTTCGATGGAGTTTCTCTACGATTTTCATCAAAGTTACATGTGAAAGCGAGATGGCTAATTGAAATATTGAAATATATATTTTTCATTGATTATGTAATCTATATAATTAATAAGCCTTGGATGAGAAACCTTGGATGAGAATGTAATTCTTTCTTAATAAAAATATAATAAAAAATTATGAAACCACAAAAGAAAGCTATATGAAACTTTAAAAAAAAAATCGAAGGAGAAAGATTAATGACTTTATTTTTAATGCTTTTATTCTCTGATATTTTCTTCAAAGAAGCTACGCAGTATTGGCGAATTCTTCGTAATCTATATTT
Source organism: Acromyrmex echinatior (assembly GCF_024713525.1). Taxonomy (NCBI): domain Eukaryota; kingdom Metazoa; phylum Arthropoda; class Insecta; order Hymenoptera; family Formicidae; genus Acromyrmex; species Acromyrmex echinatior. Next base: position 2,686,283 of record NC_141861.1, read on the forward strand.
GCGAGTTCTCTCTGTGTTATCTATATAGATAGTATACTGTATGAGATTGCTTCTCGTTTTGATGAACTGTAATATTCACAAAACATTTAAGACATGGAGATAATCCGTAAACCGCTTCTTTGAATCTATCTTTCTTTCTCAGATCGCAAGTCATGAGGACGCTTATTATATTGACATTTGTCACTATTATTAATAGCTTTGCTCGATGACAGTGATCCATTCTATAGAAGACAGAGATTCATTTCAACGAAATCGCGTGGTATAAGTCGATCGTTATATATTTGCTATGATTACAAAATAAACACGTATGGTTGTTTTTCCAATGAGACAATCGCATTAATATAAGCGGCGCGAAGGCGATCAATTCGCGTATTGTTAAATTTACAGGGTCAAATTTAACCTAAGGTGAGTCGCCACAGCTCTTGTAACTAAAATGATAAAAATGATAATTAAATTTGATACTATATATCGTGTCAAATTGACTATATAGGTTAAATTAACATGACATAGTGTTAAATATAATCATTTAGTATAAAATATAATCGAGTAGGAGCAGTGGCGACTCACCTTAGATTAAATTTAATAACTATAGATTTAACAGTGTAAGGACATCTCGATGTGGGCCATAAGATATAATCGAGATGCAGTTTCTTATCGTATAATTTTCGCATATTATGATGGCGACGATCGACGCGACCTGCAATTTTGATTTCCTGATGTTAATATGTTATGCACATGAAATTACATAAGAGGCGTCCCTGCACCTTATTGTTATGGCTATAAATACGTATATATACCTGGCGCCAAACTTTACAGATCCATTATCAGTGTATATGTCGTACACGCCGCGATATTCGTGATTACCAAATGCATTTTCGAACATCTACCTTCACCTTGCTCTATCCTTACTTAAATTTATTACATCAGGCCTTTAAGATACAGTAAGTGTGAGATTGGAATGAGAATATGCATTGAAGATTGAAATTAAAGATTGAATGTAAAAATTTGATCTATGAGAACAAAGAAATTTTAGCTCCATTTGTTTTGACGATCGAAATATGTATGCAACAAATCATTAATATGAGAATGTAAAGTATGTAATTAATTACGGTGTATTTTATTGATTGTGAGAAAGTTTAAATACTGAAGATGACCAGATATATATATATATATATAAAAACATTCTATTTATATTTATTTTCGAATTAAAAAAAAATTAGGAAAAATCATTTAGCACTAAGCTTATATGCTCCTTATTATAACTCTTATTGTTTATAATTAAAGCCTTTCTTGATTATATCCTTTTGATTGATCAAATTTCAATCTTTCAATCTTCAATCTCAATCTTCAATACACGTAGTCTCTGATATTGGCATAAAACGCGTATGGATGAAATAATCTTAGTATGGATGGATGTGTGTGAATTAAATTTATTTTTTATAAACCAAATCCCTTCTTGACAGTGTAAGCTGAAGTAATAAATTTTATTCTATTACGTCAGGCCGCATATTTTTTTTCTTGACGTCAAGGCAAATTTGGCGAGATGTGCCGTACAATATCAATTTAATCGATATTTATTAATTATGCGATCTAATTGCATTATTTATGATAAATTTGTGATAAATAAGATAATTTAATATGACAATTAATAATATGGCAATTTGTTTAAATCTAATATTATGATAATTCGCTGCAAAATTAATAACAGAGAAACAACATAAATTATAACAGAGAACAATTTCGCACATTATGAATTTAAATTTATCGTTTATTTAAATTTCATCATTTCGTAATCTTAAAAAAAGGGGCAGAAAAATTTCATTCCATATGTGTATATGTATATACAAATGTATATACACACATTGATTATAATAATTGACAATTGATTGCTATGCAAATTCCTGAAGAAAAAGAAGATTTGCAAAGGAGGCCGGAATCGGTTTGCACATATCGAAGAATAAAACGATTCAAACATCGCATGTATTACGTATCGTTACATAATTATGATATAATAACAGGGTGAGAAGAGCAACAGCAGAGTCATATAATAAGGCGCACACATCACACACACGTGCCCCTGAATGTATTTTTCCATGCAACGATTGCGGATCCTCGGGAGCAATTTGCCTAAGATGAGCTTTAATTACAAGAATAATTGCAATTATTTTAGTAAATTGTTTACGACTATCACATTTAATGATTATGTATGCACCACGCTGAAATTCATATATATGTAATAAGTTTATTATACTCCATTTTTAATTCACAAGAATACGCACACACAGGAGGTAACATAATAATCAATGATTCAGCTTACCATAATGCGATTAGCATTAGCACTTACAATCGAAGCTAATGAGTTGTATTATCCGAAAAAAATAAAGTATGATAATTGATTGAATGTACATATCATTAGACATAGATATGCACTTTTTGTTTTACAAATTTCGTAATAGTCACCAACAATAAATTTTCCAACTCCCAATTGCACGATTTCCAGGCAATTTCTTCGTAGGCGAAGAAATTATATAATTGAGCACTTATCAAATATTATATTTAATCGACTAATTTTACCATTACATGTATTTTGCATCCGTCAAGATGTTCAAGCTTTGTTAGATCGATGATCTTGCTTTCTCGCGTTAAATTAAACGCCAACTAATTTTTAAAAAACAACACTGTTGCAGAGTCATCCCGCAGACGCGATTTGTTGTACGAGATTTGCAATAAAGTGCCGTCGAACTGCAAACTTTCGCCGAGAGTCAGTCAAGCATTCAGCGAAGTCATTAAATTTAGAAGTCGATTTGTGGGATGAAAGACAAGGCGGAAACGTCGCGATAAAGTTAATGAAAGGGAATACGCGGTTACATCACGGACTCTCTCTATATATATAATTACAATAAGAATGATTTTTTTTTAATTGTGATTTTAATATAATTCGTATACAGGGTGTATCTTAAAAAGCATTCACTAATCATATAGCGCTATTCCTGATCAAAAACTGAGCCGAAAAGTCCTAAGCCATTTTGCAATTTTGTATTACTATCCTGTATTATTGTCTTTCGATAATAAAAAACGAAAAAACGACAGTTTTTCATGCAATATTCCCACTCCATTGCTTAAATTGCTCCTTATAAGTTTAATATGCGACGTAAAAGGTCGTAAAATTAAAAAAAAATTTCAACGGAGAATACCTGCCTTATCCTTCTTTTTAATTATTCTTTAATAAGTTTTTACATTTTAACTTTTATACATATACAGGATGTTTCAAAATCAGAGAGTAACTCCAAATATATGTAAGAAAATTTTTTAAAAATTAAATAAAAAAAGTTCTTTGTAAATTTTTATTTTAAGCAATAGTTTCTGAGATACGATATAAGAGTTTAAATATGGCGAATTACAGACTACGTTTAGATAATCATTTGCTGAAGAAATACCAAGTCGAGAAAAAGTTAAAATGACTTTTTTAAAATGACTATTTTGATGTCATGAAAGTCATCTAACTAGTGATTTTGATTACAAAATTTGACTGTTTATTGACATTAAGAATCAAAATAATGTCATTTTGATTTTTGTTGACTTTCATGTGTTCCTTGGATATGACGATTCTTGAACGCGTTTATCAGCGTTCACTAATGCGAACATGTGTTTATGGCTATCTAAACAGTCTATCTAAACAATAGGTTATATTTACACCTTTACTATCTTAAAAATTAGTGTTTAAATAAATATTTATCTATAACCATCTCTTGCAATAACATATTTTAAGTCACGAATTTTGAGATACTCCATATAGGTATAATACGTATATAGGTAAAAAAAAAAAAAAAAAATGATATGGAAGGTGACATTACATGAAAAATCGCAAGTGTAGTAATAGATTTTAAAATTAAAAACGAGTACATTAAATACGTTGTAATAATTATGACGCATTACATTAGTTATTTTATTTTTGCACATTCAGGGTTGGTAAAAAAATCATGTTGTAAACATGTTTAATATATTTAATCGTTGTTTTTAACATGTTTTAAATATGTTTTTTAAGCTGTTTGAAACATTGTGTACGAAGCATTGAAAACATGCTTATAAAAACACAATGCTTTGTTCTTTCAAAAAAAAACATTATCTTTTGTCATTATCAATCCTGTCATATATTTAATTGAAAGTATCCGTCAAACTGGAGAGTAGAAAAACGTGTGAATAACGTCGCAATATCGTGCTGATATATCGGAACTGAATGATAAATAGTTTCAAAGTAGTTTCGCGTGATTGTCGGATGTTATTATGACATAAATTATGAAGATTTAACGTACATACGTACATATATTCAAATATGAATAAATCGCGTACCAAAAGTGACAAATGCAAGTAAATTTGCATCAAGCCGATTGTCTGTTTGTGTACTCGCTGACTCGGAATTGAGCTGTGTTTGTACACGAGTGCATACATAAGTATACATTATGCAAGATACGTGAAGTGGCCTTGACAATGACCATTGCACGGTTACATTGGTGATCACGTGTCGTTAACGCACCGACAAGACAATCACGTTATCACTGAGGATCGTAAGAGATAGACGCACGGAAATATGACGTTTTTCGTAAAAGCAACAAATTTCCTGTCCGTCTTATCGTTTCTTGTTGACATTTCGTCGAGTTTGTGATAAATCGTAAGATAATCGAAAATGAACAAATATAGCCCATATTTAGCAACACACGGAAGCATTTTTAATTATTGCGGAATCGACTTACGCTAATGATGCTATTTTTTTTTTATTATCAAATGCGAATGTAATGTTCGCAAATTACATATTCCCGGAAAAAAATGTTATATATATATTTTTATAAAAAATTATATATAATTGTATAAAATTATATAAAATTGACATATACAATTATATGTACTAATTATTTATAAAAATATATGTAACATTTTTTCCCGAGTTTATTTGAAATTAATTGGTAGTTTGATTCCTGAAAATATTACGCCACTGTTTTTAATAAATTTTCACCGAATTTTTTCAGCTTTTTATAAGTATAATTGAAGTTTCAAGATTCAAGTAAACAATATTTTATTTGAAATTATTTGTGAAAGATATGATTTTATTATTTATTTCTCGAAGGTATCAGAAATTCGATATTTTCATGAAGAAAATATCTAATCCGCATCTAAGAATCATGTGTATCATCTTTAACATTATCGCAAAAAGATATATAATAATAAGATTCCAGTGAGAACATTGAAACAGAATATTTGCAATACGGTTTGCATCCCATTACTGGAGGGCCGCGTTACAAATAATCGTAATGACGCAACGTATTGTGCGCGACACGTGCGACCGTCGAGTGGAAATTGAAAGGGTTTTGCGAGGACGATGTAAAAATGTTTTACGGAAACAAGAGGAAGCGGAAATGTCCGCTATATTCGCGAGACAGCTCACATGACAGCGATTTATTCATTCTCTTAATATAGGGAGAGAAAGAGAAACAAAATCTGTGCTAAAAAAAAAGTCAGTAACCAAGGTTTTTAATTAATTGACGCAAAAATAAACAAATTGCTTAATTACTGAGTTGTTCGCGCAATCGCGATATTAAATTTACTGTCTATCGAGCTTGCCATAAAAGTTTTTCATTATAAGTAAAATATACGATATGAAATAAATGTATTGAAATCATAACAGTTTCAATTAATCAAATCGATTTCGCAGCAAGAACTGCAACGCAAAAAACAAATTAATCGATTATACGTGAGATGATCGATTTGTTTTAGCGTTGTAGTTCCTGCTGCAAAATCCGATCCGGATTCAAAAAGAAATTATTGATGATTGCGGTTAATCGCAAATTGCTACTTGAGAAATTATTATGTCATTATAGGAAATGATTTGCACCTCTGCTGATATTGTGCAGATGCTCTTCATGAGTAAAGAGAAACGTTACAATGATTATTTAATATTTTAATAATAGTGGGAACACGCAGGTGATAAATCATTTTTCAAACTATATCGCTACAACGATATAATTAAAAAAATTTGCTCATTTGCTATAACGTATAATTAAAAAAAACGTTATTTTTAGTTGTTTGCAGAAAAAGAACGAAAAAAATAAAAAAGGAACATATTTTAAAAGTATTTTTATCACTTAACAATTAAGTTATATCAAAATTGCATTTCAAAATTAATATTACACTATTGTAATGATTCTTTTAATGATTTAAAACACATTGAAATTTATTTTCTGGGAAACCTTGTTTTTTGAATTGTGTCGTTATGTAAAATTAATGATATTCTCACAAGATCTTTAATGTATAATGATTTTTTTGCAGAAAGTGAAAAGCGCACGTTATCCTTAAGTTATTCTTTAAAAAAAAAATAGAATTATATGAAATTATTCTGTATTATATGTATATATGTATATGTGTGTATATATATATATATATATATTATTTATATATATATATATATATATATATATATATATATATATTGCAAGGAAAACTTATTTCTTGGTGCATCATACTTTCACCCAGGAAGAATTTTAATCAAGACTTTATTAACTTTACACTTTAGTAACTGTACAATGCGACATACTTATCGACAGAGTTAACACTGCAAAGGATTTACTCTTCAGCATGAATTTAACAAGAGCATGTAATCTACGTATCTACACCTGATCAAATAATTTCCCCCAATTTTCACAGATCTCTCTTAAATCAAAATTAATTAACAAGCCAAATGATATCAATTTTAATTTTCACTATAATATTTGTCCAAATATTGTTTATAGTGATGAAAATACTTGGCGCCGTAGAACTCCTGGAAGTATGAATCTCTGTAATCGCGACGAGTGCTCATTGCGACATTCACCTGCTGTTCAAGAAGCCTAACTTTTCTGAGTTGGTTCTCGTGGTATATGTGATGCAGAAATTTCTCATATTCCTGTTGCGGCGACGGGAAGAAATAACGTTGAAGGAATCTTTTAATTGGATGCTGAAACAAATAAGAAATAAAGATCGTATTATATTTTTAATTAGTTTTTATAAACACAAAACATTTCGATAAAAATATTTTCTTCGGCCAATATACGCCAACATTAGCAAACACATATTTAATACATATGCATATGAATGTAGATCAATATTTAGCGAATGCAAGGCAAATGTGCAAAGTTGGCGTATATTGGCAAATCGTTTGAAAAATCATCTTTACTTGAAGATATTCCCATTCCTTTGGAACATAACCTTCAGGAATTTCCTCGAGTGTGGCAGGACCGACGAATACGTTAACTAAGGTGATCACGATCCCCATAGGAATAGCACCGAGTAAAAAGTAAAAGTGGAAATAATCTTTCGTTTTGTGCCACTGAAAGTTGCTCGGTCGTATGACAAACGTGCGCTCTTCTGACATGCATCTTGCTTGTCCTAGAAATACAAAAAAGATTTCTGAGATATGACAAGTGGATTAATAGCTTCCAATACATAAATATTATGTATTTATTTACTATAAAAATATTTAAAAACATGTTTTAAAAACATTGACTACTGATTAGGTCTTTGACAAGGATTCTTCTTTTTTAATCACAAGATATTTAGATAGATCAAAAATTTCATGTCGATAAAATTCTAAATAATATATAATAATATAGCTAATATAATTACACATTCATTTTTGACTGAATTTATAATATAATGAAGTATGTAAAATGTCAACACAAAGATCAGAAATAGATCAGAATCACTTATAAACATAGATCTGGCTCCATTAATGTAAGATAAAGTTGAATCTCGGTTTAACTTATTATTTATATTCTTCTAATCTATTTTTACCAATGTAATTTAAATCTCAGTTTAACTAACTCTTTTTCTTTTTGTATTATACCATCATCTGTAGTTCTTGCTAGAAAGCACACACACACACAATAAGTAATAACTAAACTAAGACTAATCTTATATTGCTGTGGAACAGGTCGTAATAAACAAATTTGCTATGAATTTTTTTTTAGTAACATATGAATATGTGTAAGATGTTGATACTGTCAGATGTTCTTGAAATGAGGAAAAAAATGATTATCGAAATTAGTGATGAACAATTAAGAATTTTCAATGTTTCGTAACTCATTTTTATTTTTATTCGGACACGTCTCGGTTTTTTCTGTTACACGAAATACAGAAGAATCGTACTCCATCCAAATGCATTGTGTGGTCATTGCGTAACAAAATACAGTCTGCTTTCGCAGAAGCACATTGGTGAAATAAAAGACACTCGTTCAATGACGCGAACAATCGCGAGCAACCGTGCATGAATAATCACCGTTCTTTATCAACGCTGTTCCGGAACCGCTGTTTTGCAGCAATTTTTGCCTTGCGGCACGCAAAATACTACTCCACACCGCCATTTTTCTCCGATAACACGGAATAGAACAAAGTGTGAACTCTGGTATGAACTCTGTAGGTAGATCGAAAATGTAGGCTCTTATTTACCAACTTGAACATAAAAGATCGCTATTTTATCATTGTAAACCGGTAAGATAGAGCTATAAGTACAATTTTTAAAACTATATTATGTAAAAACGAAAGAAAAAAAATTATCAAAGTGATAGAAAAATATATTTTTTTACATTTTTAAAAAATACGAAATTGTAATAATTTCTCTTCAATTAAATTTAGAGCTGTGTTATAATAAAATTAAAATGTTATAAATAATTTCACATAAGAAAATTTACATCATGACAAAATTAATATATATGTTAAAAGTGTTAAAAATGTTGGTAAAATATATCACTAAATTAATTGTCATTTTTTGCAATATTATTTTGGTTAAAATATTACACGTGAAAAAATGTATGTTTAATTAAATAATGCAAATTTAATTTAAAAAATTTTTTTAGAAATTTTAGAAGAATTTTTTTCAGCTTTAAACAATAAAACGTACTCACATGATTCTCGTCGATTGAGTTGGAAATCGTTTAGTTAGAATCCTCAACACGTACGTTTATAGCAACATGTTCCATAACAATAAATGGTGATACGTATACCACCAATTAAATCGGGTCAAGTGAGCAATTGAACTTGAGAAATGATTGTAAATTACCGAACACTTGGTAATTCATGTGACAGAATTCGAGAAAATTCTGGACCGTATCGTCGATCTTAATTTATTTAAACTTTTAGATTTTTGTTTTTATGCCAAGGGAAAAAAAGATTTAAAAAAGGCGTGAAACACAACAGCTTGGTGCGTAATAATTATATGTCACATGACATACGCGATAAAAATGCCTTTTAAAGTTTTGCGGAAGAAAAGAAAAAAAATTCGTCACGCTAGTCATTAATGTGAGTAACAAGCTGTTGATGTTATTTCACTCGCATGTTATAATGCAAAAGCCTTGATGTCAGCGATTATAATCAAAGCTGAAAAATTAACTTATTTTAAAATAAATTTTCGAAACGATGCGACGCAAGTCAAGTTGCGAGGCCGTATTGCGATGGTATCGTTTGCATCTAGCTTTTTATTGCAAATAAGAATAACGAAGTCGCGAGCAATTAGAAATTTTATACTTTTTTACGTAACATATCGTATCACAGGCGATCAAAGCTTAATCCTCCGCATTTAGTACATTGTATACAATAGATCCCGATATCACGGTATTCATTCTTTTCGAGAACAGCTGATTCACGGTCGAAAGAATTTCAAACGCGCCGATACATTGTCGTGTCGTGCAAATATTTCCTATTCTCTCATCGATAACGTCAAAGATTAACGATAACGCAGGGTTACAAGCGATATCGCGGTGTTACATTAAAAATGAGTCATCGATTGCGAATCGATAAAAGATATCGGAGTAACTTTCAATTCTGGATCTTCTTTTATCAGACTCGGACGTCTTTTACGTTATGAGAAAATAAATTCATTACCTTGCATCTTTACGAACAGATACAAATTTATTGATCTTCACTAATTTTATATTTTTACTAATTTTTACTGGTCTTTATTAATTTTGTATTTTTCTATTTTTTATTTTTTTTTATTTTCGAAATAAATATTTTTTATTTTAAATAATAATTTGTATGAAATATTTTTTTATCTCATTGTATCAATATATGTGTCATTAATTAATTTTCGTTTCGAAAAATAAGTTATTTAATTAAATTGGAAGATATCTTTTGAGGCCATGGGCTCAGCTACTTTTTTTAAAGAAGCCATATGGCCATACATATTATCTCCGTGTCTTTATATATTTATTAAATATCTCTCAAAGTTCATTTAACGGTGTATCAAAACAAGGAGATAATTCGCAAACTGCGTAGCTTCTTCGAAATTGGAGTACTTGCATTTTAAAAAATTACAAAATGTTATGGCTTATTTGGAGTTAATTAAATTAACTTTACATTAATATATTCAACAAATGTTTCGATAGGTGTTAAACACTGAAAAAGGCTTTGTAAGCCGAATGTTTTTAAAATTGAATGTTTTTAAATATTTTTATATTAAATAAATACATAATATTTATTAATATATAATATTATATATAATTTATAAATATATATTATAAATAAATAAATAATTTATATTAAAGATTATTTTTTAAACGTTGTATATTGATTGAGGAATGTCTTTCGACATTTTCTCATCGAAGATGAAAATGTACAATTATAATTTTAATCAAAGATTTTCTGAGTAGGTAAAATCCCTCATAAAAATTTCTCACTAAAAAACTTCTGAGATATCGTTGAAAGCTTCGAAACATTATGAAAAGAATTTTAAAAAATTAAAATCTAAGATTAGAATAGAAATGTTCGTATATTTTTTTAAAAAATTACAAAATGTCTGATTAGGTCTTTGACAAGAATTCTTTTTTAATCGTATGTAATCTAAGCATCGTATTGATCGCGGACAACGATCTTTTTTCTATTTTTTTTCTCATAAGCTTTTTTCAGGAGCTAACAAAAAAAAACTAGAAAATGTCCATTATATTTATCACGCGGAAGAAAAAAGAACCGAAGCGTGAATAAAAATATAAGCCTCATGATCATCTCTCACAGCGATTCTAATTAACTTTCGGTACATAAATTTCAGAAAGTATTTAAAAAAAAATTTGTCTCTACAAATTTTTTGTGCTTTTTTATTTAATAATGTCCAAATTATTTAATATATATTTATATACATAATTGTGAAAAATGAACGTGAAAAATTCCATGTTATTACAATGTTTTTTCACGATCAGGTAACGCATCCTGTATCTGAGGAATTCATTTACCGATATTTTGTTACAGTCAAGTAGTCGTTAGCAACATATATACCTGATATTTTGTTTGGAATGTGTGGACAAAGCAAAGAATATCATAAGACTAGACAAATGATCGGTCAGATGTGACGACCGACGGTGAAGTCCCATCAACCCTTAGACAACCACCACCACACAAACAGCGTAGATAACGGTAATACAATAGGCCGAATACGAGTTGAAAGGGAAGGAGCATGTAGAGAAAACGAGGCAACGAGGTTTTCAAGGCTCAGTCGTCTAGCAGCCGTTGAGCAGGAAAGCCCGGCCACACGCCGATCGATCCGAACCGCGTTGTCGGCATTGTGCCGCGTTGCGTCTCTGTCACTCCTACCAATAGTTTCGTCAAACAAATACGAGAGGAGTTTCTGGCTCTAGCGATTCTGACTGTTTTCCCAGCCCAGTTTTGTCCATTCCCTGTCCTCGTGAACGTTCGCGACGCTCGACGAAGGATCGATTCCTGAAGCGGCTTGGAGAGGTGAGTGTCCGACTGGGCAGATCCAAATTCACGTAATTAGAAGTTAGAACAACTTAAATCTCGTGAGTCTTCGGAATTTTAGAAATATTATATACTTATGGATTTCTTTAATTTTATTCGTTTAAAAATTTTTCTTTTATATATTTTCCATTAATTTATACATATATTTTACGAGGTAGTTATTATTATTTGGAAGGGAAAGAGAGATGATTATATTATATTAATATTATATTAATTGCACGAATAATAATAACTTTTATAATAGTAAATGAATAGGCACTGAGAAATTTTAAATGACGACATATTGACTGTTATCGTCAAGATAGCTTATTCTGTCTATATTTTCACGTTATCTGTATTTAAACGGAAATTGTATACTCGAAGGAGAAAAAAAAGTAAAAAAAGTAACATCGAAGTGTTCAAAATGGACAGACCTACTGACAGCACGTATCTGTTGGTTTATTTACTGTCAGTCCTTTGTGATGTAATATCAGAGCGTTGATCCGTAATGGATCGATCGATTCTTGTGGGTTCTTGTAAACATTGAAATTATACAGAAAATCAAATGATCGATTCTAATATTCGATTCGTGAAGACATTTTGCTCATACGTAGTTTTATTGTGCTCTGTACAAAGAACGAAACTCACAAGCAGACTACGGATATTTATACAAAATACTTAACTGAATATTTTGCATAAAATGCATATTTTGAATAAAATGTATATTTTGCATAAAATGCATATTTTGCATAAATTGCATATTTACAGATAGCAATCTCAACTTTTTTACTTTACTTTTTAATAACTCTTTAACGAACAACAATCGATTGCTAGAACTCCGATAGTTAATGTTCAGTTAAGTATTTTGCATAAATATCCGCAATATAATCAAGAGTGTATTTTAAAAGAGAGATATTTTAAGGTCACACACGACTTTAAAATCGACATCTTTAAACAAATATTCTAACCCAAATATAATTTGAAAGTTAAGCATAGAACTATATAAAAATAATTTGTCGGTATGTTACGAGAAAAGATAACATATATTCAAATTTTTTATTAAAAACAAATCATATTAGAAGGAAGTCACATTGTGAATCGAAATTCTGGAGCAAAAATTCTTTTTCTTCCGTATTTAAATTTTTACTGAAAACAAATCATATTAAAAGTGAATTATATTGTATAAATAATCACATTTCTATAAATTCTTTTTTAACAAATTTGATTAGTATAAGAATTTTGATTTAACAGAAAAATAAAATAATGTAAAATCTCAAGAAACACATAAAAGTGCAATGAGATTGATGGATATATTATTATATTTTAAACATAATTCTCAGAAATAATTTTAGAATCTGTGACAATTAAGATTTAATATTATTAAGTTATCAGATAATAAAGAGATTAAAAAATTGTATCGATAGATTTATCATCAGTTTAGTCACGATTTAAGTTTAGTCATAGATTTAATTCCAATATTCATTTATTAAATAATATCGACATATGTAATTGGCAGTATAATTCTACAATGTTTACATTTAATAAATTAAGTGTTGAGTCTCATAGTTTCAATGAATTTGATTTTCAACAGCGACAAAAATTCTCGTCGTTTTTCTTATTATATTGAAATTTGGAATTTACACATCGATTTCACATCGACTCATGTATGTGTGTGTATGTGTGTATGTGTAGTACGGATTATCTCGTTTAAATTAAGTTTTAATGACTGTTCCTATTATACAATGCAGTTTCATTTTAATTTCGGTTCAATTAACTCCTTATCTTTTTTTAATTCTAAGAATTAGAAAAAGATGAAGATGAAGTTGAACTGAGATTGGAATTAATCTACATTGATAGAAATGGGCATAAATCTACGATGTTCATACTTAATTTGTTTCGACCGACAGCGATGCAACTGCTTCCTCGTGCAATCGCAAGACAGACAGACGACTTTTACGACCTTTATTCCACGAAGTGATGATCAACCTGTCTCTCGGTGATGTTAGAAGAATCTTGTAGAATGACAGGATCGATTGCAGCAACATCGCATCGGGTTTACGCAAAGTAGTGGAGAGGCAAACGATTTATTTTCTTCGTTATGTTTTCTTGCAAAAGAGATTTAAAAAAAAAGCAGCTTACTTAACTCGGTTCTACATCCTGACTTCACACGAAGCCGGTACTAGCTTGACTCTCATACGAGGCCAACGATTCTTCCTTTGTTCATCTATATGTATGACTAATCTAGAAGATTTGTTTAATTTTAAGTATGTTGATGCAATTTCAAACGCGTAATGGCGTAATTATAATCCACCTACATCTATGAGTCGTATCTACTCTTGTGGATGCAATCAACACTTAATTCAAGATCGAGCTCTTCCTACGACTTTAATGAAAAATTAAATTTCTTTGCTACAGTATAAAATAAAATTGAAAATAATTTTAAAGAAGAATAATTTGTAAAAGAGAGATAGAGAAGTGTAAAATATAAAATTGGATAATGACAGACACATGTGTCACATGTGTCACATGTGAAACAAATTTGAAAAGAATTAATCTAAATATTTCATAATAATAATTCGTTTAAAAAAATAAGACGATTCTCTCTTCTAAAAGGCTAAAGTTTTTGTGCTCGTGCAGCGCATCGCTTTCACGGAGTTAAGTGCGTATTGAAAGACTTCTCGAAATGTTAAAGAAAGTTGTATATTATTGCGCATCGACTCTTATCTCGAGAATTTGTAGAATTTTCTTTAATTTTTAACATCCGCTAATAAAGTGCCATTTGCCAAGATGATAGATCGTTCTCCATGACAATTACGGTGTTTGCTGCACCGCGAAATGTTTCTTGCGCCGCGACACGCATAAATTATCCGCGAACGCTAACCAATTCTTTCCTGCTTTGAGCAAGAAGAAAAAAATAGCGACGTAAAACTGCCAGTTACTTTTGCTTCTCTTTCTCGAGAATCCTGCGAGATTCTATTGCGAATAGAAGGGTCATCCATTTACGCGGTTAAGTGCGAAATCATATCAACCTGATTAAATCGTCATTATTAGTGAAATTTTATTTTTAAATAAACGTGCTTGAGTCTATCGATTAAAAAGTTATTACCATTTTGTGACTGCTCTATTTTATTCTTGGTCAGTTTTATCCTTTGTCACGCAGTTGAATTCCAGACACAACGGTTGATGGTTTCTTGGTTTATTGGTGCTAGCAAGTCGTCGGGTGGAAGTTATGCGGGATGAAAGTCGGATAAGACGCGCGCGCGTGCGAGCAATTTAGATGAAATCGCCGGTTATACGACAGACGCTGGGCTCGATTCTTCTGGGATCCATGGCGATCGTTAGTCACCGGAGAAATACTGATGGCCATCCGTGCTAGAGCGTAGAAATCATTGAAACGAGGCAGCAATCCGAACGCTTGTTTACTTGGCACGAGTTGTATATAAGTCATTTTCCTGCGAATAACTATATAAAAAAAAAATCCATAATGGTCGAGAGAATGAACAGTTAATGATAATCACGCGAAATTTGTGATTTTATTTCTCTATATTATCTTATTTTATTGTAATCTAATTTAATAATCGAAGAAAAGAAACAGGAGAACGTACGAGAGAGAGAGAGAGAGAGAGAGAGAAAGAGAAGAAAAACTTATCTTAAAAATTGATTAAAAATGCTTATTTTGCAGTTTCACGATGCGCAAGGAGAAAAATCAGTTTTGTATCCGACACTATTCGTACAATGCATTAATCACAAAATTGTTACATCACGCATCACCGAGATATTGAGTAGTTTTTTTTTGTTTAAATGTGATAAGATAGTTGTGAAACAATACTAGACAGATACTTACAATACTTACAGACAATACTTACTCAAGAATCTATATTTTGTAACTTGTAATCAGAGTTCGATAAAAAGATCCTGATAATAATGAATGCTCTAAATATATTTACATAATGATTAGAGGGAAATTTTTTAACCTAATAATGTTATACTTTTAGTAATATAAGCAGTAATGTAATTTAATTTCAGGCTTAAGATGTTGGTTAATGTCGAACAGAGTTGACGAGGGCTACTTGTAGGGAAACGCCTTGACTAGCGCTAATCAGCAGGAAGGAAAAGAAGCTAAGAGAGATACGCGTGTCGACCGAATAGTAGTTCGATTGAGAACAAAGAGACACGATGGATCCTTATTCATTGAGGTGAGAATATATTATTCATATAAGTTTATTCCCGTCGAAGACATCGCCATTACAAAACATCGAGCAGGACATTTATGCTTCGATTGTCTCGTTGAATCGATATTCTTTCGTTTTTTTTTTGTGATTCTACACGAAAGAATAATTTTGTTTAAGTATCTAAAAAATTAACTAGATATTGGACATCAGTAATGCTGCAAAAGGTTTCGATATTCTAGCGTGTCCTATAATTAGTTTTGATAATTCAATATCCGGTTCCATCAAGATTAACTTTAATCTGTTCAATTTTTTATCTTTTTCTAATTCTAAGAATTCTTACGATAATTCTAAGAAATAGAAAAAAAATAAACAGTAAGTTGAGTCGAGATTAAAGTTAATTACATTGGTGAAACTAAGCCAAACAAAATTATTTTTATATCTATGTTTAACGAAATTTTTAAATTTAGCAAAACCGTTTTTTCCATATATGATTATAAAAGCGTAATAAAAACAACATTTAAAGATGACAAGCGAGATGAACGTGAACTTCGATGATGGATTGAGATTTATTTAGACAATAATCTCGAATTTATGTGAATTCTTTGGATTTCAATGAGAAATATGAGAGGTTTTTTTTATCAGAAAAGGGACTGAATAAATAAGCACAAAATCCATTTGTACGAGAACGATCCATCAAAAAGTTTTGAATAGGACCGTAAAAATTTTTTTTGTTCTTTGTGTTGAGGCATTCCTTTATTCCTAGTTCTTTATCTCTTCCTATTTTTTGTACACATGGCATATGTAACATGTAACACATGGACAACAGAACTCTAAAGTACATAGTTGTTCTATGTACTTTGTAAATATATTTATCTCAACATGTCTTATCGTTGTAGAAAAAAACAAATCTTAAAATATTTAATCTTTATATTAGTTTAGATATTCAGTATTTTTTGGATATCTTTTAAATGCAGATATAAAGTATCTTAATTAAGAGATATGATTCAAATTGTAATTTGATTTCGACACGTTCTTTATAATTACATAAACAGAAAGCGTTGTGCGTATTATTTTTAAATATTGAGTTATTGAAGACATCGCAATGTGTTATCAAAATTGAAATTTAATATGTGAGAGAAGCAAGATAACTATGTTTTATTTAAAAATTTAGATATCGGCAAGCGAAAAGTGAATAATTAAAATCATTGTTGATAAAGAAGCAATTTAAATCGTTAAATTTATCTCAGTTTTATCTCAAATTTTGAAATAGCGAATAATTCAATAATAAAATAATTAATCAAAGTTGGAATATGTCAATAATACAAAGTTTATTAATTAAAATAATAAGCAACGTTTTTATTAAAGCAAAGTTTAAGATAAAATAATAACAATCTATTAATAAAATAACAATTTAATAATTTAGAATTATCAATATCGAAATAAAAGAGATTTAAGAGCTGTATCACGCTCAAATCAATGCCTAAGTGTTTAGCAAAGTAAGTAAAGTTTTTCAATAGATTTTTGAAATTGCAATCGAAAGGAGGACTCGCGAATGGACATTCGATTGCGAGATCGCTCATCAATTAATCTTTGACCCCAAGTTGATGCGTGTGACGTTAGCTTCTCGCGACAAATTGTTTCTCGAATATTGTAAAAAAAGTCGGTGGGGCTATATTAGGAGTTTGTAAATATTTCTTCCTCATTATAATCGCGTATATATATAGGTTTATTTTTCAAAATCTTAAAAAAAAACTGGTCAGAAGAAAAAGATCGTTTCCAAATCGATAACAATTATAAAATTTACATACTCGTTCTGAAAAAGTCATTGCTTGAAATAAATTTAAAAATCCTTTTAACTTGTGTTTTTTGGCATAAAAACTACATCATGTGTAAACGATGCGAATCAATGATGTAACTCGTGTGCGTGATCATCAAAAATCACAAAAAATGATTATCTCTAGTCGGAATGAAAGGAAATTGCACTATAAAGTATTCTCGTGAGTATTTCATACAGGAAACACGAATTTGATTGTGTTCATCTCGTAAATTTTATTATCGGGCCATGGACTGTTTAATCGATAGAACAACAGCTGAAGTAGTGTTTCGCAATAAACATATGTAAGCGACGTAACACTTTGTCTTATCACAAAATCACACTTAATATAATTCGATCTCTTACACAGGTGCGGGACTTTTCTAATCGTGTTTTCATCAGATTTATTTATCGCATCATATATGGGCGTTATCGATAATGGCATTTATCATAACATTTATTTGACATTCGTAGGATTATCCACGTACGTTTAATTTGCATTGCAAATTGTTTATTTTTATACGGTCGATTTATATCTTGATTCTGACTTTGATATTCGTGTAAAACAAAATATATTATGTTAACCGGAAAAGAGCAACACAGGCCAAGACTTGTCCACGATTTATCTGTTTGCTTATGTCATGCTAGTATTGTTACTATCTTTGTTGAATCAGGGCCAAGGTTAATGCCGCAAGTGGTTACGCCACTTCGAATAACACGTCTACTTTTAGCTGATGCACACGTAAAATGATCCCGCGAAAAGATCCTTCCACCAACAGTAGCGATTCGCGACGACAGGATTCGCGTGGAATAATAAACGAGCCGTTATCAAAGACTACTATAGTCGTAACATTAAGGCCTAATTTCACAATTCACAGTTAACTCTTAACCAAAGTCAACTTGTTTTTCATCTCTTTTCAATTCTAGAAAGAGACATTAAATTGAACCTCGATTAAGAGTTAACCGTGAGTTGTGGAACTGGATCTAAAACTCGATTCCACAACTCGACAACGATTAACTCTTATGGGCCTTCTATAATAAGCCATTAGTCATAAATTAGAAATCAGAAGACCGAAGTTAAAAACTAACGACTATGATTGATCAATTTTTAGCTTCTGACTTCTGATTTATTACTAATGGCTTATTGTAGAAGGCCCATTAACCAAATTCAATCCTCATCTCTTTCCATTTCTTGAATTAGAAAGAGATGAGGAATAAGTTGAATTAATCAGATCAATTAAGAATTAATCGTGAGTTGTGGAAATGGGTCTAAAATAATTTTAAAAAATGCAAAGAGTTGAAGCAATAAATGCCATCATAAGTTCCGTGAGTGATAGTCCCCCAACAACACGCAAAGTACGTAAGTACGTAAGTAACAGTAGTAATTAGTCCCCCCCGATGACGACATGTAGCGAAGTGAAATGGTTACCCCGCCTTTCGCTCATGGAAAATGTCAAACGGCTCTTGCCGCAAGCGCACGCTTGTAATAACAATGCAACTGTTGCGGAAGTAATATAAAAAATTTACATGTCGATGTATAGACTGCCGTAAAAGATGTAAAGTGACCATCTTGTGTCTGCATGAGTCGTCATGTCTTCATAAATAGAATCGATATTTCGAGAGCCAACAATTTACTTACATACGTCTGCCACGTATAGCATGAATTCCGCGAAAACCTCAGTATTATCGATATGTATTAGCCTAACTTATTGTTAGACTAAATCACGATCTGAATAAAGAATGTAGCCCGTGAATAACAATTCTGGTCTTTCTATTCCGGGTACCAGAAAAATGGGGACCGGCATGATAACGAGTTGTATTTAGTTTGGACATCCAAGCATATTGTTTGTAAAGAACACAGGTGTTGAATGTAAATGTGGATTTGCTGAATATAAGTCTATTTAAGGTTTTGCTACTCACTTTGTGCAAAATATTTTTGAGTTTCAAATTCAACACTTAAGTTAAATATTCAACATCTGAAGATTGAATAACCAAATATTTAATCTTGGAACAGTTTTATTCAGTACTCTGCATCGTATCGACGTTCGCAGAAGTTACGAGCGTGGCCTTATCGAAAATAGATCCGTGACGAGGAAAGAAATGACGAACTTAAGATTATTTTAAGAAAATATTAAGTATTAAAAATAATGAATAATTATGAAAATAATTATGAAAATCATTGTATTCCCTGACGTAATCGGAATAATTGCGATGATCGACTCGAGGAGCTAATCATTGTCTGTATGTGCAGATTTCTTAATGATATAATCGCGGCAGTAATTTTATCTCCTTTGGATAAATGAAAACGTTTCGACCCTGAAGACATAATAAGAATCGAATTCCGTATAGAAATGATCATTTTTTGTATTCAAATTAGATATATAAATAGTTTGTAACATGTACTGTAATCGACCTACATTATTATCTATCGCATAAGAGAGAGAGAGCAACATCATTCAAAATAGTATACATAATTATTTAAAATCTTACGTGAAAATTTTGTGAAGTTGCATAATGAGTTGAAAAATGCAGGAACTGTTTTTATAAAATTTTATTACAGCACTGTAAAATAATAATTGATTGAATTGTCTAATTTAAAGTAATCATTTGAATTAAAAAAAATATACCCGATACCCGAAGACTAAAAAAGCTGTTATAAATAGATTTATTAAACTGCAATCTATTTGCCTCCCAATTTGTTAAAGTCACGACTAGAAACCAGATTCAACTGTGTTCAATAATACGACAATTAACGCGCGTTAATTCGTATCAAGTATATAATTATATCTAACCAAGATCGTCATTTTTTAACTGATAACAACCATTCATTTAACGAGAAGCGTTTCCAAATGTTTTATTCGTGTAAATTAATTGTTAGCTAAGTGCTTGTGTCAAGAAAATTATCATACATGCTTAGAAAGATTCATGGTCAAACTTGTAATACAAGAATTAAAAACCACATATTAAGCAATGATGAATAATATTCTGCATATTTATATATAATTTATGTAAAACAATGATAAATTTTCAACAAGCCTGTTAAAAGAATAATCATCATTAAAAATAAGCAGATTTCATTTTTCGCAGCATTTCTTCTTAAATTAAAACGATTCAATAAATTAAATTAAAACGATGTTGATTTATAATAATAAATTAGTTCACTATGATAATAATAAATTAGTTCACCATGATATAATAAATGAGTCACATGGTGCAACAGGTTCGAGAATCCATCCGCGTGATCTCATTGTTATGCGAGACAATCGGTTGGAGACTATCATTTTGACATTGTCTATGCTTAGCAGACACAACCAGCGGTTTCTGTTTCCTTGCATGGTAAATCAATTGATTGAGACCATCGGTCTTATTATTCTCCGAACAGATATTTGGACATTTCATCATTGTAAAAAAAAATTAAATATCCGAATTAAAAAAAATTACAAATCAATAGTAAAAGTTATTTATTTAATAAACATAATTTCAAGGATAAATGTTTTAATAAACATAATTTTTTATTTTAATCTCGCATATATTTTACGTCAATATTTTTTCTTTTGATTCGTGATGATACAAGATTATTAATTTTGCTATAATTAGATAAATTTTATTGCAAATAAATGTCACAAGTATGACAATTGTAGTTGAAATTACGTCTGAAAATTTGAAGCTATTACAATGTTATAGTTAGACTTATTTAAGAGAAAAACCAGTTTTCGTAATTCATGTAATAGATTCGATGCTTAGGAAATGTTTACGAGAGAAAACAGAATTCGATAAACATATATTTTCACTTAATGTAAGCTGAGTTGCTCCTAAAAATTACGTGACTTTTTCGTACGTCAAGCTGCGAACGAAATAGCGCTATAAATAGCATTGGCTTATTGCAACTTCGTAATAGATTAAACACTTTTACTGAACTGTTTAGAAACGTATGTTAAATAAAAAATAGAATCGAAAATAGAATAGAAAAATATTGATTATAAAAATCGATTGCAAAAATAGTGTGCATACGGAAAGAATGATTTTGCTGACGTAAAAAAATTAGCTACAAATCCAAAAATAATTACTTAGAAATCTCGAGCATGATAAACAGTACTGCAAAAAAGTTTTTACATTCAATTTGAATGTCTTACATAATTATTTTGGCTCAACAAAATTATTTTCAGATCTGTATCTAGTTAAATTTTTAGATAGTAAAAAATCATTCTTTCCGTGTAACGAAGAACAATTCATTAATATTAATTAAAACTTTCTTTAAAATATATATTATCATGCATAAATGTTATAATCTTTGTCAATAAAAAATAAATCATCGCGTTTTTTACTGTAATAAAAAATGTTCAAGTATCATTTAGTTACAACGGATTAATACGGTTTAATTATATCAGTTTGTATTTAATTTAATTTTAAGGATTACACATTGCTATCGATTGTAAATTGCGTTTTGATATATGAAACTTGCGAAAAATCAACACATAGTCAAGGATCGATGCGATAAACATTTATGGATTGTAACCGCAGTTTAAATGAACACAGGACAAGACAATATGTTGTGTCATCACTTAAATGGCATACCGAAACGTCGAACAAACAAGTAACGCGCGTGACAAGTAGCTATTATCGTAAATTGCAATGTGTTCGGAAAAGAGATACGAAAAACACAGTAAAAGACGAGTTGGTAAAATTCGCATCAACAACGTTAGTTATCAATTTATTTGACGATCGATTAATGACACCCCATTGTGTTTCAGCGTGGAGCGAGAAGCATCGAAGAATATCGAAGAGAATGAGCGAGAGTGCTTTAAAGATGCGATCGTCTCGAGTCGGAGCCTCAACAAAGGTTTCGTCGAACCAACGAACCTTAGAAATGCTATCCGAGAGGTATCAATTATATCATTATTCCAAGAAGAGAGAAGATAATTACTTTGTTCTATTTTCGAGTGGTAGTACCTTTTCCATGTGAAAGAAAAACTTTACAAAAGCTACATAAAAAAGAATGAAAGAAATTTTGTTGAAATATCTAAATTTAGCTAAATACATATCTGAAAATTATTTTGTGTGGACCATAAAAATAATTATATAAGACGCTCAAACTGGTTATTAGAATGTTAAAACTTTTTGTAGCGTTGTTATCAATGCTTACATATTTTCTATAATTATTTTAATGGGGGAAGTCCAACAAAATTATTTTTAGATCTGTATCTAGTAAAATTTTTAGATACTCTTTTACTTAATTTTTAAATTCAAAACCATTTTTCCTTGTATGATCTTCTGCTTGAATAATATTCGATCATTAAATTAGATTTAATAACAGAATTTTTTTTGCATTCTAATTAATAATACGTATTTTTTTTAATAATATCTTTGAGAACAATTCGTCGATATTTTAAAGAAATCATAGTGAAAAGATAAAAAATGAGTTTGAGAGTTTGTTCTCGTTCATTTGTTTCGCGGAGAGAGATCTTAAAAGTATTATGATAAAGTAGAAAACCAAGGTGAAATTTTACGGAAAGCTATGCATAACAATTTTCAATCTTCGCAGATTGCTGCCTGCATCATTGCAGCGTCTTTCCACATAGCGGTAGGCTTCACCATGGCATATTCAGCAATTCTCATTCCTCATCTCGAGAAAGAAAACGCACGGTTACATGCCACGCAAGAACAAACTTCTTGGATAGGTGAGTACAAATATATGAACTGAATGTATTGCACAAATATATATATGCGAGGCAGTAAAGATAAAAATGATAATAATGTAACGTGTCGCTTGATCAAAAGCGATTACGTAATATTTATGAATTGATAATCACTTGATCTCTTTCTTTAAATAATCCATTAAGTACTCAAAATAATGACGACGCGAGATAACAATCTATTTACAATTATATAAGCTAGATTACGTTTGTCGTAAAAGAAACGAAATTATTGTAAATATAATAGTCAGTTTTACGTAAAATCATTATTGACAGTTAGTTATCTTTTCTTATTGATAAAGTATGGTCGCGAGAGTGATTACGTAAAAGTTGTAATTATCAGAAGAAAACTATACATGCACATTGTTCTGCGTGTCTGTGTTGCATGAGAGGCAGTTACCCGTTCGAACTTCGTGCTCTGATTAAATTCGTGTTACGCAAGATCAATCTATACTCATCGGCATTGCAATCTTCTCGCGACAATAGAAGATTGTTTTTTTCCTATACCTATACAAATTTTCAGTCTAGCTAATCGAGCTCTTGTGTGATCGTTCGAATATGATTTTATTGAGACGTATTCGAGCAGAACGAAAGTCATCATGAAATACCATCAAAATGGCTTCAAAATGATTATTGAATCACTTTTCGATCACTCATAATTCACTTTAATATCAATATTTTGATAAAATGATATTAATATAGTCACGATTCATAATGTTATTCTGATGTTATCGTGATGTTATTCTGCTTAGGTATATAAAGAATTAAAAACAGTTCTTATACGATAATCGGGAAAAATAAATCTAAAAATGCGTTGAACTAATAAAAATATAAAGTATAACGAGAAAATTAGTATGAATTAAGGATTAAAGACGTGAAATAGAGAGCACAAAATAAATAATATCGATTCCTTTCAGCCAGTCTAGCCGTCGTGAGTGCGCCAGTTGGTGCCTTAATAGGGGGCTTCCTCATGGAAACGTTTGGTCGAGTGAGAACTCTGCAGATCGGTGCGATTCCCTCTTTGATTGGTTGGATCTTAATTGGTAAATCGATCAATATACCGATGTTACTAGTCGGTCGTTTGTTAACTGGATTAGCGACCGCCCTGATGACTTCGCCAGCAATCGTCTACATCACTGAGGTAGCCAGGCCGGAACTCCGTGGATCTTTGATCTCATTTGGACCAACGCTGGCATCATTCGGCATGGTGCTGTGTTATCTGAAGGGTGCTTACATAAAATGGGAATTCGTCGCTTACTTCAGCATCGCCTACTCATTCGTACCCATTTTTATGGTGCAATTTCTAGTACCGGAGTCGCCCATCTGGCTTATCTCAAAGGGCCGCAAAGAAGATGCCAAGAAGTCTTTGGACTGGTATAATTTAATCTGATTATTAAATAACAAAATTCATATAGATATCAAATATACAAAATGTAAAACTATAGGTAACCTGAAAGAGTATGGTTGCATTAATTTGAATTCTGGTTAAATATGAACAAGTCCGAATTTCTTGATTGAATGTAATATAACTCTGATTAAGATAACTAGAATTTTGATTGATTAGAATCTTTTGGTTCGTTCATTTTTAACTAAAAATTTTTTTTAACTAAAAATTTTGCTCAGTGTAATAATGAACACTTTCACTTAAAAATTAATAATTTGAAAACTAATTGCAGGAATTGATATTTACTAATTAATTAAATTGTTCTTCAAAATAAATGTTTAAGATTATCTCAAGGCTTTGCAATCTCTTATTTTTAATATATATAAACAATTGATAATTCCGCCTTCCGTAGGCTTTACAAGAATGAGACATCGGAAAGCAAGACATCGGTGGCTCTGGCGCAATTTAACAATATTGTGAAGGAATACGAAATTAAATTGAACGAGCAACGACGTAGCAAACACGGTAGCGCAGCCAGTAAATGGCGAGGATTTTTTAAACCGACTGGATGGAAACCTATGGCAATACTCTTCCTATTCTTCTCGTTTCAACAATTTTCCGGAATTTATATCACGCTGTTTTACGCAGTGACTTGGTTCCAAGTAATTGAAAGATATTTATATATGTATATATCTCCATATGTATATATCAGTAAATTTATGCATTTTGTTTTTTTATATTTTATAAATTGTATTCAATTATAATTTATGTACATTATATAATGATAACAACTTACAATGTTATGGTAACGTCAAAATATAGTTAAAATGAATTGTAATTGATTGAAAAATGACTTTTAGTAGTCATTTTCATTTCATGATGATTTGTGTTCTGTTTGGAATTTTGTTTATTGATGATCGATTTATAACTGTACGAAAAGAATGAGTTTGCTAAATTATCAAATATTTAATTAGTTATAGATCTAAAAATAATTTTGTTGGACCATCAAAGTAATTACGTAGGTATCGCAAACATGATGAGTAATGCTGCAAAAAGTTTTAACATTCTAGAAAATAGTTTAAGTGTTTCACATAATTATTTTGATAGTCCAACGAAAGTATTTTCGGATCTAACTAATGTTTTAGATACTTGAGCAAAATTTCCTTGCGATAACGGATGCGGGAGATTAGAACTTGCTACAATTTTCAGGAAGTAGGTGCGGGTGTAGATGCGTATTTAGCATCAATTTTGGTGGGCCTGACGCGTTTCTTGTGCTCCATGGTGAACACTTGGTTATTGAGGCGATACAAGAGACGATCCTTATGTATTATATCATCCATCGGGATGGCTCTGTGTATGATCGTCTCCGGTTATTTCACGCTGAACATTAAGAATGGCGATCGTAGCGGATTCTGGGTAAGTTCTAGAATTGTTTCTCGTATAATTTTGTTAAATTTAATTTTTAAAGGACATGAGAAAAAACGTGATACTCGCAGGTACCGGTGGCTTGCCTGCTACTTTACGTGTGTACATCGATGGTCG
The DNA here is from genome assembly GCF_024713525.1 of Acromyrmex echinatior. NCBI lineage: Eukaryota > Metazoa > Arthropoda > Insecta > Hymenoptera > Formicidae > Acromyrmex > Acromyrmex echinatior. The sequence continues at coordinate 2,712,638 of NC_141861.1, forward strand.
GGATGTTGACCATTCCATGGACTATGACGGCGGAATTGTTTCCGACCGAAATCCGCGGGATCGCCCATTCCATCAGTTATTCTATGGCAAATTTACTCATGTTCGCCGCGTTGCAGAGCTATAGAAGTTTGCAAATTTTCCTAGGAGGTACGACATTTGAAATGTGTTTATATCTCAATTTATATCTCAAACTTAATTATCATATTGTGATATTTTACTCGCAACGATATCTCTTTCACATTCCAATTACTTTGGTATACTTTTCTATTTTTCATTTCTGTTATTCTTTTTATCATTAAATCTTAATTTAATCATTATTTCACTAAAAATTAAGGCTAGAGAATCATGCATCTCTCAAAATAGTTATGTATAGACAAACTTGGTTAAGAAAATTCTTCTATTTCAAGGTGCGTATGCGGTGCAGTATTTCTTTGCCGGTGTTTCCGTGGGGGCGGCTATTTTCGTATGGCTATTGCTGCCGGAGACGCACGGGAAGAAGCTGTCGGAGATCGAGGAATACTTTCACAATAATTTTCTGGCCTTGGGAGCGGAGGCGAAGGACAAAAAGCGGCGAGCTGCGAGAAGGGCTCAGCAGAAGGCGACCGAGCCACTCAATCCGAAAATCGTGCAGAACGTTTAAGCTCTCTTACTTTTCTCTTCGTTCTTTCGTAACGATCCGCGAATTTATGAACGCAGAGTTCAAGATGTCTCGGAGAAAGTGACTGAAATATTTAAAAAAAAAAAAAAATTCACGCAACTAGCATTAATTCTTACGCGACTAATTTTCTAACCGTGTGCGAACCGTACGCCCGAGACATATTTAGTTGTGCAAACTATCGTTTTGATACAAATGATATAACTAGTTTATTCATTCGACGTGAATCGTATCTGGCGAGACAATCGAATACTTGAAATATTTAGGAGAGTGGCACAACTTTAACGAACGGCATGATAAATAAAGTGCGAAGCTAAATCTTAGTGAATGTAATTTTGCGCTTCGTTGCTTTCATTTATTCTCTCCACTTATAATTACATAATTTAGAGTTTGATCCAAACGTTCACGTGTGACACGCGCGTATCGTACGATGTACAATATATGTACGATAAAAGCGAAGCCAATGAAAAATGTTTCTCCAATGTTTCGCTCCTCGTCGAACTAGAGCTGATTATACACGTCGAGATATATTATTAATGTAACGTTATGAAAGAGAAAATTACAAATAATGAGAGAGAAAAAGAGAGGGAGATAGTACACCGCGCGATAAAAAATGCGAGACTTGGCGTTTAGCAAAGAATCGTATACGCTTCGCGCGCAAGAACGTCCAATCATAGTGCCTCCAATTTTCCTTTCCTACGAAAATTTCGCACGAGGATTATCGTTACAGTATTATAATGCCGATCTGATGTTGCATAGAATTACATAGAATTGATCGCGATAAAGAATTCTCCGCTTTCTAAACTGTCACTCGATTTTGCCGCAGTTTTATTTCAATGGCATAACGGTGCGATCTCGGAAAGATTAATAATTTACGATTTACGAACATTAACATAGACAATTTAAAACCGTGAAAATTTAATATATTGAGTAATTATGTAATAAACGAATAGTTTGTATAGATATCGGAGAGATGTGATTGTGTCGCTGAAATTTTAGTCTAAGATAGAGAAAAAATGTATAGCGATTTGTAGTAAATTCTCCGATCGAGCATTCCTTCTCTCTAAATTTTTACTTTGGAGTGAAATCTTATTTTAAAAAGTTGATTTCTCATTAAAGAGTTCATCTCATTCTAAAGAGTGAGATTTCATTCCGAAAAATTGAAATAGTTCTCGATATATTATAATTTCGCGAATTCGCTGCGATCAAGTGAGTTTATTGAGCGGATAATTTGCTTGCGCTCGGCGCCGTTTATTTAGGACAGATACTTAGATTATTCAAGAAATATTTAGTTTAATGTCATTAAGGATCATTTAGACGGAGCGAGACGTTGTTTAAAAAAGTAGCTCGCAATGGTACACGGAAAGAATGGTTTTGCTAATCATATAGAAAAATTAGGCCAATACAGATTTAAAAATAATTACGTAGGATACTCGTGATAATAATTAATGTTATAAAAATCTTGACAATCAGCTTGATCGTCTAATATAATTATTTAAATGATTCAACATAATTATTTTCAGATCTGTATCTATATATCAAATAGATATAGACAAAGTTGAAATTCGGAACACAATACATCTTTTACATGGTTCTCACTATTCTTGCAAAAAAGGCATTAGGCGTCTTTTTAAGTCCTGTGTCCATGATGTTAGAAATTGATCCGAAATTTTGGACAGAGAAAGGATTAACAAATCACATTGGAACAATTTAGTAGCATGACCAACGCAATTGATCAATTTTTTCTTCATGCGAGATCTCGGATTGATTTCTAGCATTGTGGATACAAGGCTTTAGAGATCTTGTGTTCTGATTTTGGATGTTGTCTGGCTGAATTTAAAAAAAATACTTCAACAAAACGTTCTTTTCGTGTAGTCACAAAACATTGCAGAATTTACAACATTCACATTTCATTCATCATAATATCGTGCAGATACTTCAACGAAAAACAGATATGAATACAATCGCATTTGTCACTCACGTGTTGACAATCAAATTTGTAAATAAAAAATAACTCCACTGTATAATTTAATTGTAATCAAATAGCAATTCAATAAATTGTTGCGTGGTTCAGATGGTTTTACACAAAATTGTTCCGTCTAAATAGACTTGAAGAAGGAAATCGTCATGTAAACCCGTGACGGACGGCACTCTTCGACAGATTGGAAGGGTCCAATCGGCGAATCGAATTTTATATTTTTATACGTTGAAATACACGGTATATGCCATATACGAATGTGATAAGTTATAATAAGAGACAAACCTCCCGTAATTTTCGGCTTGCGTTGGCGACGTGCCGTTCACCACGCTTTTGCAAAATAAGTTTCATCTCCGACTGATGGCCAGTTTCATCGCGATTACGAGTGATGCTCATAGTCTAATCTTTATTTAATATAATAAGTCATTTTGAGACAATTATTTCGATCATTATATTGGTTGAATAGAATCTAAGATTCAACCTAAGACGTAAGATTTTAGATCTATTCTCATAGTCTCCGATTTTCTCTGAAGGATTATGAATAGCATCCTATGTTTGGTCACCATTCAATCGATCGTTCCGATAAGAACGAAGAATCAATAAAACCAAACTTGATGCAGCCGGCCATCGATTATCTACTTTTATTACATGTGATATCATTTTTCACTTTATTTTTCTTTGTTTCCCTTGTAAAATGGACAAATTTTAATACTTAATTTATCCATAGCGAGAAACTTCGTATTCGTTCGCGAAGAGTATGGAAGTGCGTTTTTGTAAATCGTGATACTTTTTCGATATGCTTGCGTTAAGTTAGAAATTTCTAAGACCGCTGTCGCAAAAACGCGTTTGGAACAATGAGAGATTTCTCCTCCGTTTTCTCTTCGTTCTGCGTTCTTCTTCATGTATATGTGGTAATACTTAGGTCGATGTACATTTTGTATCGTTATACGAGCTTCTATTATTATATACACGATTTATATTAGTTTAATAAAGTATTTGTAATATAAAACACTCTTCTCCTCTTAATTTGATTACGATCCGATAAATGGTGAGAGATTAGATTAATTTAGAGAAATAATCTTATTTTCGGTCACACAAAGCGGATTAAATTAGTGCTTAAGTATTTCTGTGTGAATTTATATAAGTATTCAATTCTGCAAACCGCGCGAAATTATTTGCAATTTTTAACATCAAATTATTCTTCTATTTGTTTATTGGCAAAATTACTAAATTGCTTACTAATTTAATATGTGATATTACTATTCTAGTTCTGTTCATGATTGCGTTCCAAGATTGAAAAAGATTTCTGCGCGCGGTTTCCAGAATTAAACATGTATATAAATTCATTCTGAAATATAAATAGAATTATTTCTCTTAATTGATTTATTCTCGTTCGTCTAATTAACAAATTATAATTCAGAGATTAATTTAGAAATAATTAATTATCGATTATATAATAATGATGAAATTCAGTAGCAATTTATTAGCAATATATCGATTAAATGTTATATTGGGCTAATATTTGGGCAATATTTGCTACTAGGAAAATCAATCGTAGCTTAATAAATATCATATTTATTTACGTTAATAATTTTCGTAATAAAGCTTTGGTAAAAAGTACGGGATTAATTAAAAAGACCAGGTTGGGACCAAATGTTTATTTCCTCAGGAAACTTTCGCAATATTCCTGATAGGTCTCGAATGAATCGACGAGCGAACAATGACAGAAATCGTTATTGCAATTGCCAAATTACGATACATATTTAATGCGATCTTTATTCGTATTAAAGAAAGGAAGAAACGGCAATTTGATCGCAAACGGAAATGCAGAGAGCAATAACGATGTCTCGTATTAATGTCTTATGTCAAGTTGGCAATTACAATATCAATACAGTGGTAATGTCGTTGCGATGATAGCTTATTGTTCAAATTTATCGGCGTGAAAAAAATTTCGACAGAGCTTCTTATCTTCGCGTTTTATTCTCTAGTATTTTATTCCTCTCCTCGGGCTTTCGTCTCTGCGTTGAGATTTGTCGAGCCGGATCCAACAGATCGAGCGCGGGTAAAAGTCTAACTACAAATCCAGATAATACAAAATCTTAAAAATGTCTTTTGCAAAAATATCTTTAAGACGTCTTGTGTTCCATTTTGGACTTTATGTTGTCTGAGAATGTACGTGAAAAAATTTTCGGTGTCTCCATATATGGCGGAAAATAAATTTTTACGAAAAAGTACAGAAAAACAACATTGAGACACAATTTTAGAAATTCTTAATTTTTCGTAAATATTTGTAATGGAACGTAGTATCGTTATTTGAGGGCGGGGATTTCTTGGTTTTTCGAACAAATAATGCTACTCTGTGTCTCACTGCGAATATCTATGAAAAACATCTATGAAAAATTTCTAAGACCTTATTGTTTCAATCTATGTAATGTTTCGTAAAAATTTTTCGCCATGGCTAACAACGATATGTGCGCTTGCGACACAAATGCGATGAAGAAAACAGTTCCGATCTCGAGAATTATACGAGACAGTCGTAACTATAACCGTCACAAGATTGACACGCAATTTACAAATAAATCGACTATAATTAACAGAAATTTGCCATTCCTTTTCAGCAATTTGGTCATTTTATTAATTCGCATTATTCGCAGAATTATTCATGGCGAAATAATTAACCTCGATTAGACCTCTCGTTTTTAGGCGCATATCGCGCTCATAATTATTCAAAATATTGTCCACGCTTGAATTAACGTAATAACGAGATAAATAACGATAGTACTCACATCTACGACATCGTGGCTCGAGGAAGTACTTCTTCGCACGCATTATTGAAGCACACGAAGAATAAATTCAAAGATGCGTCGCGAACGGACTGAACTTGCGTGAGATCCATTCGACTCGAAGTCTTGCATCGATGTCGCGCATCGACGTCAACTTCATGATGCTTCAGGACAAAAGCGGAACATTCGAATTCTAAAACTAAAACAGATGTAATCCAATCTAATCAGATTCTTGGTATTCACCGCCGGTATTCACAATTAATTCTTATATTTAGACTGTCTTAAATGCAGTCTTAAGATAAAACAATCACAAAGCCATATTAGCGTTTTATAACACTAGATGTGTGTTGATGGTGGATATATCTAATGACAAAGTACCGCGGATACTTTTTAGATGACCCAATACATTACTTAAGACGGTCTTGAAATAAGAATCGATTATGAATGACAGCCTCGAAAATAGAATATTTCTCCTTGATTAAAAATTGAACTGCATGATTCATAATACAATGCAACATATTGTAAGGAACGTTCTTTGAAAATTTTACTAAGCTTTTCCAGATTTTTTTACATATATCGAATTCGCAGCAAGAAAATGTGTCTCACGCCCCTTTAATATATGTCAAATATGATATATATTAAACATAATCGAACATATGTAAAATTTTCATAGCAATAAAGACGCAATAATTAGTAATTACAATACATTCTTTGTTTCATTCATAAATAACTGCGGTGCCCATTCACTCATACTTTCTCAGGAAATCAACTTTTTTTTAAGTTGAGCTTTTTGCCACACTGTTGAATCTCAAATCTAAGTATCTATATCTAATTTGCTTTTACTTTTCGAATTTCAAAAATAAGTTTTTTTTATTGTTTAGCAGATCGTACGAGTCGCGCTATCAGTCGATCATCGCGCACGCACATGGAATTTGTTTTTCGATAGTCGAACCTTCGAATAATCGGGGAGACAATTAACGCGCCGATTTGGGACATTTCGCATTGCGCGCAAAGCGGATGAATAAAACTACGATTTGCAACTGCTGGATGCAAAAAAGAAGAAATGTGATAGCAGTGCACGTGAGGGGGAGGGGAGGGGGGGGGGCACGACAGAAACGCTCAACGACGAAATTTATTATGCTCGCGAAATAGTTAACAGCGGATGTTAACAAACATTAAAATGATAACGCAGGAGGCTTACATTCTATAGCTTCTCCGTAGACAACCGAACGATCCGGCTTCGCGTTCGAAAAAGAAAGGAGAAACTGTCGCAGAGGATCATTCGTAACGCCCACCGCCAAATCCTCATATATATCACACACGCATCGAGTTACAATTACAACGCAAGTCGAGTATCGATATAATATTAATAATAATAATAATAATAACGCTCGTAAAACTTAACAGAACAAGCGAATCGATAAACATTATCACCACGCAGAGCCTGGCTGTGTCAGAGAGCCTCGTATCCTCAGCACGACCAACGCTGCAGGCAGTGACGATGAGCTACCTAATCCGTATATCAATTATTATATTACGTATAATATAATTACACGTTCTAAGTATTATTTCATATATGTATATATATACACACACACACACACACACACACACACACACACACACACACACACACAAAACCACGTGTCACACAGGCCATGCCCTAAATCGACGCGAAGTCAAATAGATCGCCAAAGCGCTTGAGTATCGAAAATTGAGAATCAACGCAAGACAAGATTCGCAAGATGCATATTTGAAATAAACGTTGCATATATATATGTATATTTAAAATGAATCTTTGCGAATTTTATTGATCTGCGTTGAGCCCTCTTTTTGATACAACTTGATTTTACAGATGGTTACTTAATGGCGTATTTGAATTTTCCGCAGATTTAAAGGCGCAATTAAATCTTTCAATTAGAATATCGCCGCGCGAAATATCGATTATTTAATTACGCAACGAGGATCCGTCTCGTCTTTTCCACGAGAGGCTATCCACAAACATCATTTATTTATCTTGACAATAATTTGACAATTCAGCATCTCGAATAAAGTGTCGCACAAGCGTAGAGTAATTAATATTCGCATGTTGAATAAATATCTATTCGTGAAATGTATTTTCCGAGATTCTATTCGGAGCGCAGAATGGGAAAAATATCGAGTTCATCTAAAATTTTTCTATGCTACGAGAATAATCAATAAGACCTTTTTCTTCTTTTTTTTTTATCGCGAAGCAGTGTTCATTTATACGACGTCGGCAACAGTCGAAGACCTTATATATTTTCCTCCTCTATAATCTCGATCGTGTTATCCGCAAAATTGTTTCTAGGTGATGCTGAAAGACAATCTTCAATCAAATTCCGTCGCGTCGACGCCAAAGGCACCAAGTAAAAGAAATACAGTACGTCTGTCTCGTGTTTTCCCTTTCAAATTACTCCTCATTCTAATATTTATTCGATATTTTGCATTTTCTTTGGCACTATTTGGCCGTATTGTATCCGAGACGTGAATCATCACGCTGAATTATCGAGATATTATCAGATTTTTTTATATTCGTAAGTGACTCACTTTTTTCTATCTGTTTTACGTTCGGTATATTCGTATCCACATCGAACGTTTCCAAAAAAATTTTTCCGATATCTCATAATAAATCTCTTCAATGTTGCGCCTTGACAAATTCATAATAAAATTATATTTATTATCCTTATATATATGTATATATATCGTATCTCGACTAAATATATGTAGTAAGAAAAGGACAAAAGGGATGATTTATACGTAGAATATATATAATTTTTTTTCTTATACAGTAAACAGAAACGACAATGGCACAAAATGTTACTAAACTCGTTACGTTAGCGTTTGATTTAGCGTTCATTCAATTATTGGCAACGTGATGAACAGTTTAAGTGTTAATGTTAGTCTCGAGCAGATCAATTTACTAATCACTGCTACTTTTATTTATGCTTGCTTCTTAAACATGCGCTAATTTCTCAGCCACGCAATCTCATTCTCTCACATCAAAAATCTCTCTCTCTCTCTCTCTCTCTTTCTCTCACGTATATTCTTTCGTGTATGTTATTTAATTTAATGTGTTTAATTTTATTTGTGTCTATGCATGGTTCGTCAAAAAAAGACTCGACTATTCCGTTTGTGTCTTTTACGTCATTGTGCGTCCTTGGGAATCTGACTAGCACGTAGATTTCAGTTGAATAAATTATACACTTTTCATTTTTCCTTATCACGTGTCGTTGCTGTGAGGTGCATTACGACATATCGCCGGACATGCAATTACGCTCGACGCTAAACGTAAATTCGGTACTAAATGTAAATAAGCATACGATATACATATTTTAACATTTGCTGATTAATTTGCGTGATTAGTGTTCGGCTGCGCATTACGAGAGATATTTAAATCATTCGTAGACTGATGTTGCATTGCGTTCTCTCAGTTTGTCATCCATCTCGTTGAATTATCAGTTCCTTATGGCGATGGAAGATTTGAAGTCCCGGGACAGAAAAAAAATATTTTAATCTTACTGTTTGCAAAAATGGAAATAAAAGTTCGGTCATATACGTATCAACATAAATATTGGACTTCCTAAATACTGTGGCTTCCTACCATAAAATACGGCATAGTTGGCATTATGTACAAGATCGTGGTAAGAAAATAAAAAAGATAATTAGCAAAATTAAACAAATTAAGAAGCTGTTCATTTCATAAAGGAATATATAATATTGCATAAATAATTTCACAAACCTTTCCATAGAAAAAAACCTCCTTGCGTATCACGGAACAGTACTTAAAAGATGTATCAGTCGAAATTATGTGATGCTCACTTAAAGGCATATAATTAATCTTATAACAATATAGTTGTTTTATGCTCTCATAAAAGATGAAAAAAATCTACGAACCGCATATGTTACGAATTCCCTTTGCTTTACTCTCTTAATAAGAATTAACCAACTATACAAGCCCTTATTGTTTTAACAATTAATTCGATAAACGTAACATCAAAACAATTATCGTCGCGTTGATTCCGCATATATTTTTGTTGTCTCGAATAGCGATTCGCACTCCATCGCGAAGTGACGCACACACACATACGCACATCAGTCTCTATCGTATCAAAACTTTCGAGTCATACTGTTAAAACCGTCGTCATTAACCATCATGATGGATCGGACTTACTGAGGAAGCTAACAAGCACTTGCTCATGCCGCGCGCCGAAGCGAGCGAATCTTTTAAGTATCGCGACCCTGAGAGTCGTGGTATTGGATGTTGGTTAATTCTTGCTGTTACTACGCGGACTCGCAGGTTGACTGTTCGCCTGTTGCTGCGCACGTTGTATATAGATGTTCAGTAGCTTGAGCTTACTGGAGTATAGACAACTTAGGTGCGGCTTCAACACTTCCTCGCCGACCGCGACGTGGATTGCCACCATGCAAAAGACTGCGCTCTTACGAACCGCGCTTTCATTGTCATCGTAAGCCTGTAGTACAAAGAAACATACAATCAGTATATATACTCTGTTCAACAAGAGAATGACCTCGGTTTGTGCATAACAGGCAATGTAACGTTATACAATGCTATGCTTGCACAAAACAGACGAGTTTTCGTCCGATCTGAGATCATTCTCTCGTTGAACGGAGTATAGTACAATACAATATGTTAAATACAAATTTGAATTTCATCAACTTTTCTCACCTTAATAAGACCAGGCATTACTTTGGCAAGATGAGGTTCAATAGCTTCTCGACCCCAATGCTCTACCACCTTGTGCAACATCTTTATCGCGCCCATATTCAATGGGTATGACTCTGTAGCAATTATAGTGGAGACCAAATGGATAATTTGTTCCGGTTTTAAAACCATGGCCATCGTCGCTGCACACTTTTCCGCATTCCAATGAACCTGTTAATGATATATAATGTCACAGATATGTAACACTACTAACTTGTTAATTAAAAAATTAAACGGAATTAATACTCACTGGAGATCTGCCACCGCTACCGCCGGAAGAATCGACCTTTTGATCATCTGACTTGTAGGCATAGATAACTTTCAATATTAGTAACTCATTGTAAGAGGAAAAGCTTTCTATCAATTCGGAACACTTAAGCATATCGATCAACGTTTGTAGAACTTCTACTTGTATCACTTTGCCATCATTGGATAAGCTGTCTAACAAAACTTTGAGCACTTTCCTGAAATATCAAAGAATCGTTAAATCATCAGGATTAAAATGCTGCGTTAAGGCTTGCTACTGATATACTGGCTTCTTCTTTATAATAAGAAAAACAGCTAGTATTCCGATTGCTACAATCAACTCCAGTAAGAACGAGATTTAAGATACGTGTGAGTACATCGTGACATACTTGAAATTTCGTTTAATATATGACGAATCGCCTTCGCGGACATAAAGTTGAAATTCTTGCAACGCCGATACTTTTTCCGTAGTTTGCGCTACTTTAGATTGCAGAGTTTTAACCATATTATCCACGATTTCTGGTCTGTTTGTTGAATCTGGTGATGATCCTGTATATAAAATAATGTAAAACACTTCAATTTTACATACACAGATTTTTTTCTGAAAAAATAAAATACATACCATGCGTTTTATAACCATTGTTCTCTTGAGGTAGAATCAAATCACCGGCAATTGTATCGGATCCATTTACCGTTATATTGCTAACAGATCGTCCTCGTTGCGTCGGTGAGGAAACGGACGAGGATCGACCCTAAAAATAATAATTAGGATAATCTCATCGTAATTCATTCGTTTTCTCACGATATTATTTTACTAAACTTACCGAATTGGATAACGTCAAACCTTCCATTCTTTCCTCCACATCTGCCATATTACTAATACCACTGTCTTTGCTAGTGGTGGCTCTCTCTAAACGTTCGAAGCCGTAATTTTGGATTTCGGCGGTCGTGCGTCGTAGAGATCTGTAGGAAAAACTTCAAAAATTAGTATACTTAATATTGTTTAAAAATAAGAATGTATTAAGTTTCAATTTAATTATAAAATATCTTATGTTGCAAATAAATTAACACGACAAAACGCTGTCCACGTACTTGTATACTTCCTCCAAGTTCTCGTCTCCACCATCGATTTCAGTCTTGTCCGCTTTAACATCGTTTTTCGCTTTCGTTCGCGCGGGCGAATTTTGCGATCTAGGCGGTGGTGTACCAGGTGATGCCGGAGTACTAGAAGTGGAAGATTTCCTTAAATGATTCTGTACTAAAGGCCAAGCTGTTTCCTAAAAAAAAAAAGAAAAACAATGATTCAGCGCGATATGAGAAAACGTAGAAATAAGTAAGCTAGTAATTAGTTTATTCAACACACTTGATAGTATTTTGGTAATTCGGAGAGTATCATAGTAACTTGAGGCGGATTAAGATTGTAAAGTGATATCACAGCGTTTTGCGCATGTCTCCTCACGTCGTGGCTTTTGCCGTCATTTGACCAGTCGAGCAGTCGTGCAAGTGCTGTCGCTGCAGAACTGCCTAACGCGGACGGTTCTGCCGTCTCAGCGATCTGCGTGATAAAAGTCAATGCTGCTACTTTCACGCGAGAATTTGGTGTTTGTGTTGGATCTGTCAGATACCTCATCACAGCTGGTAGAAGCTGTTGGCCCGGGAAATAATCTCTGGACAAATCATTACGTATACGTGCATATTAAAATTTAATAATCACAATAAATTCGATGATACAAATGATACAGTATTGCGTGAATAAAAGTTGTTGAATCCTTACCTCACAACATCAAGCGTTTTGTGTATCTTTGTCTGTATAGATCCCAATAGATCGGTGCCTAACTTATTGAGAAGCCTCGCACATAAAACATACAACCAATCGCCAAGACCTTCGTTGTGAGTAATCAGTAGTTCGTTCAATGTGTCCAAGAACAAACTGAACACCTTGGTGTGAGAATCCATAAACATTTTCGTAAAAATATCCGTCACTCTACGCAAATCTGTTGTTGTCAAAGTATTTCCGTTGCTCAAATAATGTTGCAAGCCCACTAAACCTTCTTTTCTGTCTCCCCAATGTTTATGAGCACAGTTTTCAATAATCTCTTTGATGTCCTGTAAAATGAGAAAAAATTGCTGCGTGTTGCTTTCCAAGTATTAATTCATAACTATATTCTGAAATATTCTTGATGCAAAATAATGGATAACAAAAAGAATGTTCTCAAAATAATAATCTTTTCTTTTTTTAATATTAACATACAATTGCTGTATTAATCGATTTACGAATATTTAATAAATCAGTTTTACTTCAATGAGCAGAAATAAAAAAAAAAGAATTTAACAAACCTTCGGGATAGATTGATCCCATAGATCACGGTATAATCTCGATTGAGAGCCACTCCATGAGAACGACTAATGGGTAGATGGGCGATGGAGAAATATGGAGAACAGAACGGCGTGTCGCGTTAGTCCAAACCAAACAAATATGCCGCAACAAAATCAAAAGTGAAAAAACCATGCATTAGCTACATTATCATACAGTGCTAAAAGCTTCATTAAGGTACTCTGTTTTCTATAATAAAAACTTGATTTATATATAATCAACATGAAATTGTAAAATAACTTCAAACATTTTATTATCTAAACAAATATATTTTTTATTAAATTATAAAACTAAAATATTCAAAGTTTTGAAATTTACGTATTAATTTGCATGCCATTAAAATTGAAATAAAATTCAAGTACCATGTATAAGCATTAACCAATCAATTATAAAAAGCGGTAAATTTATTAATTATAATATAAACAAGTGTAAATTCATAATATGAATAGCACATGACATATAAGTGAAAGTGTTCGTCATTTTCTCCTTTGTAAACGCGTATGTGCTAGCTTATAAGAAAAAATTAATTTAACAATAAACATATTACATAATTTCGATTCTGTAATGTGATATATGTCCATGTTTTGATCGAAGTAACAAAAATTCAACACTAAAGCCAACGAATGTGCATCACTTTCTTATTTCTTTGATTGAATAATAAAATTTGCACTTACATCACTGGCTCGTCTAAAACCGTCTATACTTCTTTCCGAGCATATACTGCTATTTTCGCTGTCGTCACTATGATCCCCTTTGTTGCCCGGTATTCTGGTGTAATTGTCGATACTGTCGAAGGTTAGAGCATCCGCCAACGCAGACTCCGCTTCGCGTGATTTCTGCAACATCTTCTGCGCCATCACTGGTGGTCTAGTGCTGTCCGTTGGCGACATGTGTAGATTCCTTCCTCTATCAATTCAAATAATTTGTATCACAACAAATACACAGCATTTTCGATAAACGGAATTGTATTTACCTAAGTTTGCTCCCAAATCTCTGCGGACTCGGCTCACGACTGTTGCTTGTGCTGCCAATAGTATGTCCGGATAATCGCCTTGGTCTACCGATCAGTGATTCACCTTCACGATTATACGTGGCGTAACTTAATCTAGACGACGGGGAACCCGATCTACTACTAGCTGTTGTGGAAAAACAATTTTTATTAATAATTCTCTGTTACGTATTTCTTTTCTTTCTCTTCTCAAAAAATTGCAAAACGTACGTTGAGATTGCGAAACTCCCGCCACTCTTGTCCTCGTCCTTGCCACTCTTTCTGGGCTAGCAACCGCATTAGGATCCGGGGATTTAGTAGGACGAGCTGAAATAATACAAAATGGTTTACAATTTATTGCATATATAATGACAAAGAGTTGTTTAATGTTCAATTTGATCATTTGACTTTATAAAATTTAGTAAGATATTACTCACGAAGTGCCGCTGCTTTTTGTCTGCTCATATTCGCGTACATCAATCTTGCTTTCGCTCTTTGAGCAGCTTGTAAATCAATTGCACTGGTAGATCTAACTCCTGGTGTACCTCGATCTGTAGAATTATAAAATGGATTAATTCTATGATATTAGCTCCATGTAATTTCTACTTTACAACTTCTGTGCAAGATTAAAAAAAAAAAGGAAATCAACGTAAGACAACAATTCCGTTGTGCATCTTTCTTTGGAGTGTGTGGCGTAACGTATACAAAGTGCGATTTATTTCTGAAGGAAATGACGATAGAACAATTACAATGACTGTCTGTTGGTCTTTGTAGTATCGGGATACCAGATTGACGATAAGACCGAGGCAAGGACGGAGTACGTCTGAGCGGACCATGCGGTTGACCCGTGGTCTGATGCAAATTTTCCGTACTACCTTCATATGTTTAATGTAAAGAGAAGTCGCAAAGCAGCATGAAAACAGAGTGACAAGTCTTTTATATTAAGATTGCAGCACGAATAACATTAATACATTCGATTGCAACGTAATCCGTTTTAATGGAATGTTTTATCGCGGTAATAAACAAGCAGAAAGTCTTTACCTGCCGCGCTCATCACGGGTCTGGCTGTACGTGGACTAACGCTCGACGATCTCATATTAGCCATGACATTTAAGCTGTTACTACTACCACTATTGCTAAGAGACATTAACGAGCGTTTATACGTCGCGTCCAAGTTATTAAGTAATATCTCAGCCTGCTCTGGAAAGTGATTTTTAAATGCCCAGTATGATCTATAAAAAGTGATAAAATTAATAAATTATTAAATTGATTTAAAATGAAGACAGATATCATTAGAATCCAGCTACAAAGGACTACTCACTTCCTGGCGAAGACTCGTGCTTCTGCATCGGAATCCGCAATGCCCTTTTTAAGTGCATCTGGCAATATTGTTATATGCTTCTGCAATATCTGCGTAGGCCAGGTCTGCAGGATTAAAGCCAGATATTCCCAAGACGCCCTACGAATATCTCTGCTCTTGTTGCTCACGCATGATATAATAATAGGCACATATCGAGTACAGTGGGTATTTTGAAGGATAAACCGAACTGCCACCGCTCCGGCTGTCGCTACGACCTAGTTGAAAATGGCAAGAGTAATTAAATTCTTACCTCTTATGGAAATTACATAAAAACTAACGGACACGCGAACGACGTAAGACTCTATGAGGTATGACGTTCGTCGTAAAGATGTGCAATTAGACTCGATACAGCAATTTAGACAATAATTGTATCTAAATGTAGCAGCGATCTAGCATTCCGTGAGACTTACCTTGGCACTGTTCTGTATGAGGTTCATTAACGTGAGCAAAACCGCCTCGCCAAAACTGGCGAATTTGGTCTTCAGGCTCTGACTCAGAAAAGCGAGAGTTATACATGCTTCCCGCGCTACTTGGGATCTAAGGTCGGTGCAGGCCTGTTCGAACGGTCGCTGTACGCTCTTTAGGCACTCGTGGAAATTTTCGTAATTAGTGCCACCTGCGAGTACAATGGCTCTTAACTTTCTCATCTGAAAAAGCACGAAGACAACGGATAAAAAATATCGTCAAGCCACGAAGAAAGATGATCTCATTTTCTCGCAATACATACGCTATCCATCCTTTGTTTCCAATCCTTTTTATCGTCACCCACGGTATCCCTGATACTCTTCATCTGTTCTTCGAGATCCTTTGCTGAGAATAGATTAACGGTAGGTACGTCCTCGAATGAAGTAATAAAGCATTCTTCGTCAACGGCTCCGGCTTGCGCTGAATACAAGTAATGATAGTTTTCTTTATATTCGCTTCGATACGGAAATACATATGTGCGCTATAGAACTATATACTTTTCATTCTTTGCACGTTCAGAAATTGTGAATGATTATGAAACTAATTCTAAATTACATAGATTGCTATAAATTGCTGTGAATAATGCTTAAGCGGTCGCGAAATGCATTACAGATAAACAAAAATGATGACTGCAATATGTAATAAATAAGCACTGTATGTAGTTACATGTCAAAAATTATAAATGAGAAGCATATGGCTGATTAAAAAGCAGTAACACAGAGGGTATTTATTATTCTAAGGAATTGATGATTTATTGATAAAATTCTGCAACGCAGAATTTATTCACATCTAAGATTCTGAATTGCATCGCGCGATTATCTATGTAATCATTTTCTTTTGATCGAAAACATCTTCGGACTTTCCAAAGTATTTTCTAAAATAGTAATTGCCAATAGTAGAATTTTGATATACCTGATGTCGACCTTACTGATTGAGTTCTTTTGATGGTCACTGCCCTTGGGACTGTATAGGATGAAGTACCAGAAGGAGCTGTTTCATGCAAGCGAACAGTTAGCATATCCTCGTCATCGAAACGTCAACATACGTTGACCTTTTGTTGGCGAGTTTCTCTGACAATGTATTGTTAACAAAATGCAAAAGTAAAGCCGCATTGCGGTTAAAACTAAGCGTAAAGGATTACGGCACATATTTCCCGCGTGCGCTTCATTTGCAGACCGGTGCTTCTGTGATATTCGAGTCAACACTGAGTCATGACATTCATATATATTTCGAGTGGAAGACGAAGAGACACATCTCAGGATAAAATACACGACACAATTGGTTACATAAAAAGCTTTTTGATTTATACGACATAAACTAGCATTGCTATCATCGTTTCGATATAATTTAAAAATATATCGACGTTTAATATTTACACTCTACCTAAATACGTCTAACAAGTTTTATAAATTAAAAATAACTCGTTCCACGAATATTAACATATATTTCTACTTGAAATATTTGCATAAACAGCTATTAATGGAAATGATTTTAGAGAAACTTGCTTTACTATTACTTTTGTCATATATCATGCTCCCCCCCCCCAAAAAAGAAATAAAATTAAGAACATTAGATTGTGATATAAGTTGTAATAATAATTAACATCACATGTGAGATAAAATTTGATAATATTTGAATATACCTAAGGCAGAGGATGGTGTTCTAGCAGGCCCAAATTGACCCCTTTTCGGGGGCATATTAAGCCTTTTAACGGGAGCCGATTTGATCTGCAATAGACGAGTAATTTTTTTTCAAAACATCATTTCAATTTATAAACATGTAACGAAGCTGATTTTTCAGATTCGATACTTACCGCTGCTCGATCAAGTTCATCGGTGTCTTTGCCAACTGAAATAAAAAAAAACAAACAAACTATCACAATCGCGATTTGGTATATCTTTCTTATTAGTTCCGAAAATAAATTAGAAAATTTCGAAATTGCAGACTTTTTAAAAGAAGAAATAAAATATTTAGAAGCAAAATGATCTACAGAAAATTGTATTTTATAATATTATATTCTATAATTTAATTTGGATTTTAAATCAATATCAATGTCTTATTTTGTTACAAAATGTAACGTAGACTTTCAGCACATACTTGAAATAATTATTGACATCACCATTTTAAAAATATTTCTATCAATCAATATTACAACCACTTTATGTCGAGATGATCGTCCTTTCGTGTGGCAGAAATAATTGATATACCTAAATCTGGATACAGCCAAGGCGGCTTGTGGATGTCGCAGTGACATCCTCTCGCTCTCGCACCCGGATGCTTCACTATATTATCCCATTGCAATATCCATCTGCTACTCGCATCCCACAATTTCTTATCGATACTGGGATACTTCTTTAATCCCCGACGTAGGCAACGATGCCCGCTCGGTATTAACACGTCGGCGTCGTTCATCGTGATCGATGTATACGATATTTTAGCGAGTACAGCAAGGATAAATTCCTCCACATGTCGCTGTAGAATTATAGCGACATTGACATTTCGCCAGTGTCATCGTCATCTTAATAAACCAGTTGCGAACGTTTTTTTTCGCCTCTATCTTCGATCGCACTATAATAATCTTTTTTTTTCTCTTTCAGAAGACACTGTAAATATCAACCTTGGAATAATATCGTCGTGATTAAATTAATTTGAAAATAATTACACTATAAACATTATAAACATTCAAAACAATTTAATAATTTGCGACACTCATTAATTTTGCCTAACTACACGTTTTTTTAAAGATTTCGTAAACATTCTTCGACTTTTAATCAGAATAATGACAGACAAATAATCAATCGTAATGAAGTTCTTAGATGCTACGACGATATTTTTTCGAGGATGCGATAAAGAGCCAGTTTATTGCGCGCAATTAGCCGATTTATCTGAGCTGTTACGTAATCAGTAGCACAAATGCTCAAATTTATAACTCCTTCAAATTTAGAACTCATCAAGGAATTTCTGCTAATGAGTATCGGAAATCACGAAAGTGTAAAAGTCTCGATGTATTGTGGGAAAACCGGCATACGTGCAGTGAAAGTCTTCAGTTGTTTTCTTTTCCTGCCAGCCGCTTCGCATCGAAATTAATTAATTTCCATATCCTAATTGGATTCCTGCGAGCGTGCCTTATTAATTTGCCGCTTCACGCGAGCTACTCATTAGATCATCTAATCGAGCGTGTCGGATGCGCGGATTAATTGATACCGCGGATTTCGTTTCGCAGATTCATATAATATCCGTAATAAAAGACAATAACCCGATTTATAGCGGCTTTACATGCTATAAATTTCTAACAGCATTATTTATTTTTAACAGTTATAATTAGCGTCATTAATTTTAACTAGCTATAATTAAAATGTTTGCAAAATTGCCTTATCGATTAAATCAATTTGCATAGAATGCGAATTTACTTATTTTCTTTCCGCTTTCCCTAATATTACTATCTCGTAATTTTTCGAAGAATGCAACTCATCCAATTGATAAATCGCGTCGTGATAGCAAAAAAAAACCACTTAATGAACCATTCAGGGAAAAATGATTGGAATTATTGTGGCGCAAACTGGCAATTTGTGGTAAATGGTAAGCGGCACTTAGATTTATATTATATACTCTCTAGATTATCTCGTATTTCTTTGTCGGATTTCAAAATTGTCGGCGTAAGAGTTCCTAATGTTTACTCTTGCCTTTCTCGCAAGCGTCGTATTATCTACTTCCCGAGCATTCTTTGCGGTCATACGCACTGTTGCATTAAGAAATTCTG
The DNA here is from genome assembly GCF_024713525.1 of Acromyrmex echinatior. Taxonomy (NCBI): domain Eukaryota; kingdom Metazoa; phylum Arthropoda; class Insecta; order Hymenoptera; family Formicidae; genus Acromyrmex; species Acromyrmex echinatior. The sequence goes on from NC_141861.1 coordinate 2,731,991, forward strand.
TAATATCCAGGTGCGTGCGTTTACTGTGGTAAAGACTCCTTCTTCCGTGAGGCAAATGTATGTATCAAGAATTTGCCGCGTTACTCGAGGAGTTTTGCTTGCATTTAAACCACTAATAAGCCTTCAAATTCCCATGTTACTACACTTAAAACCCAACAATGACAATTGTTCCGTCTTCTCGCAGTAATTAACATTGTAATCTAAGGCCCACAGCACATACAAAAACAAGAATAGAAACGGAGATTCTTGCATAAGGCATAAAAGAATTAACCAGTTTTTTATTTCATAAAAAGGAAGAAAATGAAGGACTTCTTGATTGAATCATTTTCTTATGTATTATGCAAGACTCTTCCGCCGCTTCTGCTAAGTTGCGTCTACAATGTGATTTTGAGGCGTAAAATTTAAATTTCGAACCTTAAACCGTAAAAAGTTAAACCGATTAATCATAGTCAATGATTCTTTTCACATTCGACTGTGAATGATCGATTTCTTACGGACTGAGGCTTAAAAGCTTAAGTTATATACGCCTTAAAATGTCACTGTAAATGTCGCTTTAGGCAATAAGACGTAAACAATAAGTAAATTTGTCAATCCAAAATAGAGAACGTAAGATTTATTATCTTACATTCTCTACGTTGTTGTGGTTGACCAATTCGCTTATTTATTGCTTAGATTTTATTGCTTACTGTTTTTTCTGGATTAATTTTTCAAAATTTGTATCGACGAAATGTTTGTAATTACTTAGAAACTATCGATGTATCGTTAAGAAACACTGCAGGAAATCGAAGACGATAACAATTCAGGCCGTGTGAAAGATATGCCGGTTGACTTCTCCATGGAACCAGTTCAATGTTCTCCGACAACTTACGAACGCGAATTCACATACCTGGCATTACCAACAACGATCGATAGTCCAATAACAAAGCGAACTGTTATTACACACATTGCTAATAATAACACACACCGTCCCGGAATCGAGAATGCGATAGATATACCAATTCCTCAGCTGTCGACGATCGCGACCTATTTATTAATACCTTCAATACCAGCTTCGGCGTTCTCCGGTAACAATGAACGTGCATTCACACGCGCCACGTAACAAGATCGGTTAATAGGGAAAACCCATTTTCTCACGTTACAGATAGCATCGTCTCGCGAGCTTTTTGCTCTCGAGTTCCACCGTTCAAATGTCCCGAGTTGCCGGCTGACTGTTGTGTCGGGAAGTTTCGAAACCGACAGATATTTGCATGTTCTGACAATCTAGTTTCGAGTAAACTTAACGGGAAATGTACGGACGCGTATAGTCATACAATTGATGGTAGGGAATGAAATATCTATCTTACAATTATGTCCATTTTTATCAATGTAGTTTAATTTTAATCTTGATTCAATTAATTCTTCATCTTTTTCCTGTTCTAGAAATTAAAAAAAGATGAAGAGCTAGAAGAACCGAGATTAAAGTTAATCTACATTGATAGAAATGGATATTAGACGTGGACGTTAAAGCAAAGAAAAAGTTATATTAAAGACTAAAGATCATGACAAAAAAATTTAATAAAACGTAAGCAATAAGCGAATTGGTGAATCACAATAGTCACAATAATCACTTAAGTCTTTTATGACAAGTTATTAATTTTTTGTCTTATCCTATGTCTAAGACAAACTTGAGTACGCACGTCTCATTCTCGTTTGAAAGGATATGTTCGAAATTATTGAAAAACAAAAGGGAATATCCGTAATTATCGATTCATCGAGGGAACGAAAGTTGCAGAGTGAAATAAATTAAACTGAAACGACGCGATACGCATAAAGTCCATTTGCAAGTGAAACGCGTCTCCAACTTTACGTGGGGAAACAAATTGTATGTTTACGAATAACAAACGTTTAAACAAGATTTATCACGCTCAAAAAGATTTATGTAAAGCAGTTCTCACTGAAGCAGCAACGAGAAACTTTTTGTCGATGTTCAATGTTTCTTGAAAAAGTTGTCGAAAGTTTCATGACGTTTCTTAATATTTCTGTCAGAAATAAAAGTTGCTGTTTATCGTGTGTTTCCAATCGAAAGAAAATGTTCTTAGAATTTGGAAACATTCACCGACAATTCAGTAAGCAATAAAAAGTTTCTCGTTGCTCCTGTGAAAACAACTTTGGAGTGTTTTCCAGCAAAAGAAAAAAACGTGCACAGTGTACGATACAGTGAATCATTACATCCGTTTGTTAATGTTAAATAAAGATGAAATAATCACTATGTTACATTGTGTTTTTTGCTTATGATTACAAACTTTTTTACGTTGATCCTAAAGTCATCTATACTGATTATTTTTCAAATAAGTATTTTTCTAATTGCCTTTAAATACAGATTAAAAAATCCTTCTCTACAATTAAAGTATAAACGATAATGTAGTCAAAACCATTTATATATATAAACGTAAAAAAGTTGGAAAATTACAGTTTCATTATCGACTTCTACATCAACTCAAACAATATTTGTTTTATATACAAGTTTTATACTTTATACGTGTAAGACAATCTTGATTTGGACTAGAAATTATAATGATTATATAAACAGTGTTATGTTCTTAGAATTAAATATCTAATATAAAAGACTGATTAGTCGGAAAAATTGTACGTATAAATCGTGTGTGTAAGTCCTAAATCGTAGTACAGATGGCTTTAGCATCCCCATAAGAATCAATAAAAATTATTTTCGAAAATTCTAATCATATCAATCAGATTGTGATCGAAATAATAATCAGATGTTCAATCGTGACCACCAGAAATCTAACTATGATCTGAATTTTCCGGTTAGTTTATTTTTAATGAGAAATTTTTCTTAAAGTACCCTTGCTGGAAAGCACCGTTTATTAGATTATAGGCAATTTTCAGCCTGACTGAATGTCCACTCGATTCATCTCGAGGACGTAGGACGTCCATTAGCATCTTTTTTTTCGGAACGGAAGAGAAGGAAAAAATATTTGGTGGTTTACTTCATCTGCTTCTCGAATCATTCATGCAAAGACAATCGTGTGGTTATAAAATAAAATAAAAAAAAAAAATGAAAAAATTCTTCGTGCTCCCGGAATCGGTTGCGTCACGCGATCCGACTTCTATTCCACGCAAGTCCGATTACCGTACACGTGCGCGGGCACTTATTGCCGACGTGGATTAGCATCGCGTAGCGGTAGATCGGCGCGGATATCGTATATAAAAATAAGAGACACTGAGCCGTGTATTAAATCATGCAAAAACCGAAGTGGACTCGCCATCCGTTAGGACGACGCTGGCGACCGATCGACGCGATCGACGCGCGCGGTTCCATCGCTAATTACGGCACGATCGATCGAAGATCTTGATTAAGGTGCCGCTTTATTTATGTCGAATAAACCGTGACAAGTGGTTTTGCGCCGTCGAACCTTTCGGTCTTCGTTTCACGCCTCGTTATGAGGCGATTTATCCGAAATAACGCAAAGACATCCCCGGCGCTTTGTGCAGCTCGCGGCGCCGAAATTAACCGCAATTAACCTGTTCGGAACTGGTTCCGCGTATGCAACGATTATATATTATGGTTTTTTTTTCCTTCCTTTTAGAAATAAATGGGCGGGCAACGTCGAAGGAGAATGCAGAGTCCTGTTCCTCGCTGTTTTGCGCAACGTTGTTGTAACGCAGAAATTAACAGTGTTTAATGATTGTCGCAATATCGCTTTTACGCTCCAAGTCAACGGAATAATAATTAATGGAAAATGCCGATGGGAGCATTCGACTTTAGATTTCAAAACGCGTTTATTCTCTTCGTACAGGCGGAGGGAATCGAGAACGAAGTCATGTTCTTTGAAAGAAGCGAGAACGAGAGGCGCTCGTGTATTACATAATTAAGGCCGCTTCTCCATGCCCAACGTAATAAACGCGAGTTTTGCATTAACAATCCCTCTGCAGTGAATGCTTGAGCGAATCTAGTTCATCGCATGGCCGAGAAAGTGCATTAATAATTCCGACTAGCAGCCTCAGTCGTTTCACACACTCGACGAATGCACTTTTGTTAACCCTCCCTCCCTCCCCCCCCCTCCACACTTCTTTAGTAAACTTTTTATCTTTCTCAAAGCGAGCCCGAAACGTGACACAAATAGAGACGACGCCGCGAGTTCTATTCCAACCGGAAGTTCGATGACGGTATATCGTCAAAAATTTCTGGAAGTCCTTCGAGGTGCAGCAAAGTCGCATTTTCAGACGCTTCATTTCAATTTCTGGCGATGAAAGGCGAGATTCCAAATCAAAACTTCATTTTCAGGATTCGACGATCCTTCTTGAAGAACGGAAACTTATTTACGCGATTTCGACACACATTAATGAGACGTTCGCTTCGAAATTGAATAATGAAAAGGATATTTATGGTGACCATATATTCTTTAATGCAAAGGACAGTCATTTATTTCAAAAAGCAGTTCTTTAGTTACTTTTTTAATTTTGTTTTCATTTTAATAAAATTACGGGGAATTCCTTTCTAATTAGCATTGAAATGTCTACTAATGAGTAGTTTTTTATGGAAACTACCGATAAATGTAGTTTTATATACAATATTAGCTCAAACAAAGTCATAACATCAAAATGACATTGAAATGATGACATTGATTGATTAAAAGTGACTTTTAATAATCAAAGCAAATATTTTTATGTTACGATGACTTGTGCTTTGCTTAAGAATTATCTCAAATATATAGTGCCAAAAATTTCAGAGATTAATGCGCAAACTTTTCACAGTCACAAAGGGTGCTTTCCATCCGGTAACACAAATCACAAACATTCTATCTTTCCATTCATTAATTATCACAATTGATGTCCATTGAAATAATTTGATCAATGAAGAAATGACAGCGACGGAAACTACGACGGTATTCACCGCATATTTCGAAGAACTTTAATTTATAATATTTAAATCTATTTAATATTGGACTTATTATATAAGATAGGATTGTATGTTTTTCTTATAACATTGAAAAGATCCTAGTTTAAGGACGAAACGTTTGTTAAAATTTGAAAGACATTAAATACTAACAATCAAAAACTAACGTTGACTCTTAGCTCTTTTTTACCTTTCATTATCATTTTATCTTTCTTGATATTCAGTGAACAATAAAGATAGAGCGACACTTGTATCACTTGCCACGAAATGGAAAGCAGGCGATTTCGTTTGAAAATATTTACAAATAAAGTCGAAAAAAAATTTTTCAGATTTGTCCTTTATTTCCTCTAAGAAAATATGGCCACGCAAAGGATAACGCGGATGTGTCGGCGGAATAATTCTTTTCGGAATAACGTGGCTCTCGCATCCTCGGCGTCGTTTCTTCGCACAGCACTATCTCTCACCGTAGCCGCGGGCGCGAAACAATCGGACTCGCTCGTGCGAGTTCTATCCTATCCTATGCGGCTGCAACTGAGTGCAGCGACTACGAAGCCGAGCGCTCGTTGTTTGTTTCACAAAGCCCGGCCGCGCACTGCCGAGAATTCCTTCGACGAGCCGTCCGCAACGACAGTTGAAACGTCGCGCTGTCGCATGATGATAGGTATCGATAGCGTCGACTCGACACAACACGAAGCGATAACGCACTACGCCACGCACTTATCGCTACGCGTTAGAAGTTTTCGCGCGAAGTAAACACTATGGCCTCGCTTCGCGAAATGGTCGAGCAACAGTCGAGTAACGTTACAGTCACGGTCTTGGCGGGAGAACGAAGCGGCACGCACAACACACACAGACAGCAATGCAATTTTCGATTCCACGTAGCGCAAAGAATACGTGCACTCTTCGTTACGGCGATCGTCGCGTTTTTCGTTGCGTTTCACGGGAAAAGATAGGCATCGCCGTCGCGTGTCCTCTCCCGAAATCACGAGAACACCTTGTTTTCCTCGTGCACACGTGTCACCGGGGAAAAATGGAAAAAAAACACGAAAGGAAACGACACAATTCGACACATCGTCGGATGAAGTTGCTTATACAACGCAACGGCGTGCGTGTACGTCTCTCACGTTGCTAAACGCCGACTCGTTTACTCTCAACAGTCAACCTCTCAACCGAGAGTAAGCGTTTGTGCGCGGAACGCGAGTAAAGCCGCCGAGCCGAGAGAGAGAGAGAGGAGGGGGGTCCCACACGGACCTTCCCCTATTGTTGATGCCCCGCTGGAAGGGGTCAAAGACTGTAGGGATGAACGAGGAGATGGGGGCCTACACATCTACGATCACCACCACCGATTCCGGAAAATCAATGCCAGCGACGCTATTGTCAAGTGTGTCATGGGGGACAATGGTATCTCTACTGTCACGAAAACGCACTTTTCGCGAGGTCGAGTGATGCGTGTTCTTCGATCATACTCGCTTATGCCCATTTCAATGTAGATGGACTTTAATTTCGGTTCATCTTGCATTTCATCTTTTTCTAATTTTTGAAATTAGAAATAGATGAAAAGACAGTTGAATCAAAATAAAAATTAAAGTATATTGATAGAAACGGGCATTACAGTGACGTACGTCGTATGTGTAAAATCGTTAAGTTGTACAAGGAGTGTATTCCAAGTTTCGTCTCTGAATAAACATCCATCACGAATCGAATTTGTATTTAATTAATTTTATTTTATAATAAATTTTCACGTTTTATATACTGTTAAATTCATAATGTTAATTCTACTCACTTCGAATTATTTTTAATCATTTCTTTAAGTCGCCGTTGCTTCTACCAATATATTCTTAATTTAACTAAGTAATTAAATAATTTAATAAAAAAAAATGTATTAAATTTGACTCAAATTTAGCTCATTATTTAACGTTAATGTGAACGTTGTTTACTTTGAAATTAATCACAGAAATGGATTGATTTACATTTTAATACATGGAAGTTATAAATAACAAAATATCATTAACTCAAAGGATTGAATTACCTTGTTCCTTTTAACATGTGTTTATTTTGTTGAAAAGTCTCCTATATATTTCTAACAAAATATATATTGCATATAAATACTATTTTTAATATATAATATATAAGAAATAATATAATTTCTTTTCTGCTAAAAAGTCCTATATGCGTCGAATATTACAGAAAAGACGTTAATCAAGGTCGTATCTTCGTTGCAATAAAATAATAATAATAATTAAGGTTGTCGGTCGTCATTGTATCATGCTTCACGGCAAGAACCTTTGATTACATTCCGAAGGCTAATACGAGACGGTTATTTGCTTCGTCGCGGCATAATCATTCACGAAAGGGACCCAAGCCCGATTGGCAAAAAGATACGTGAAAGCCGAATTGTCCTGTCAATAATTATGGGCTAATTGGTGCGCGAGATAATTAACGTCGATCTCGCCGACAAGATCAAGAAAGTAAAAGATGTCGCAATCGTCCGAGAGATGCACATGCTCGAGCGTGCGTCAAGCTTTCTGCCTCCGCCGCTTTGCATTCACGTGCGAAGGTGCGAATTGCATCTGCGCGGCTTTCGTCTGTGCTTTCTATCGGAGATTAACGTCCAAAGATGAGATCGGCCGAATTTCACCGTCGAGAGCATAAAAGACAGCGAGCGATCGAGATCAGACACTGACTAATCGATTTTACTTTACTCCATCGTCCCAAAGACCCGAAAATGTCATTTGCCGATTGCCATATGGCCTGTTCCGATGATGAATTATACGATTTGAGTTCTTTCTAATCATTTCTATAAATCGCCACTGCTCAGCTTATGCGCTCAGATTATGTTAATTTAAAACAATGAAGTTAAACGATTTAAACTTTGACCGTTCATTGGCGTTCTCTATCGTATTTATAAACAATTTAAGAAATTAAGAATATAAGTGAAAATCATGCCAGTCTTAACAAAGAGAATAAATTTTCAATCTTTGAGAGTGAGATTTCACTCTCTAGAATGAGATCCACTCTAAAAGTTTTAGAGAGTAGGGTGCAATATACTGAACTTATAACGTTGTCTATCGCATTCTGTTCACATTATGCTTTAAAAGCGTAACTTAGTGTAAATTATTTTTCATTTCCCATCTAAATCTTCTCAGCCGACCCTATAAAAAATTTCGAAAGGATCGACAAATTGACCGCGAAACAGGTGAGTGATTGATGCGGTCCGATTCAATTTGCGTTGAGTTTTAAAAGTCCGTCGGTCCAGACGCGGCAGAAGTGATCGAAAGTGAAGGATGGAGGGGGAGGGGGAGGGGGAGGGGGAGAGAAAAGATTAATGTGTATCGCAAAATAAGGCTCGGTTATGTCGCCTGTAACAAACAAGAAAGGACCGAGAGACGCACACCGTGTCGAAATGCCGCCCTCGTAAATCTGTCGTTAAGTTCGCTCGCGTGTTTCGGATCAAAGACACGTAAACGTGTGTGGGATGTTTCGTAAGATTCACACGAAAACTTCGGCAGTGGATCCTTTGATGAATTTACTTTCTTCTTATCAGGTAGACATCTCATCAGCGTAGCCTCTCTTGGCTGCAGTCTCACCTTTTATGTACCTGTGTTTATTACTTGTAATATATAGTCGCTACTTTTTATATTAAATTACTCTAAATTCTGTGGAATCTCACTCTGAAAGTTTTAAAAAGTAATATTGTTATTTATAGAAATTATCATTATTCGTAATAATTTCAGCGATATCAAGATGATCGAAAATGTTTAGAAATGTCTATTTAGAAATCGTCATTTCAGTTAATCAAATCTCAGAACGTAATCTCGTAATCTCGTAAGAGTTAATTTCAAACACCAGCTCTTCTGATGCATCGTCAATTCCAAGAGCTCGATAGGATCGAAGCAAGTCGATCGACGCGTTTCCGCGGGAAGCGAGTAATAAATTATTGCCGGCGGAATATCGTGCAACCCTTAATTAACACGCGACGCGATGCATTAAGGCATAATTAAGCACGAGATACAGCTTGTTGCGGCTGGATCAAGCGGATCGATACGCGATTACAATGCTCGACTATAACGATCGGCAAAATTACGTCCTTGCGCTTCCCTGATATTATTCATATTCATCTGCATATCTCGAAAGTACATCGCGTACTCGATCATTAAACTTGAAAAATTCATCTTTCGAGTTTAAATTGCGCATTTAAATTAAACTTAATACTTTCCAATAAGTCGTCAAGGAGTTTTTAAAATATGTTGTAAGATTGTCCGATGTATTTCAAGATTTGAAAGAATTTACATAGAGAAAAATAGTTGAATAATTTTTACTTTACAAGACTAGTAAGAATATTCTGGTTATTTTTACTCAACTTATAAAAAACTTTACTTGCTTGAAAGTAAAAATATCGGAGAGTAGAAAGTATATTTTATTACACGATTATAGTAAATTCATTCAAGTGATTATTACTTACAGTAAATCGTGTCTATTTTTAAGACTTTACGCATTTGTATTTTTTATCGTAAAGTAAATTTTTTCCGCTAAGACAAAAAATATTCGTCAATAAAGTGAATTCTACTGAGATGATAATTTATAGATTTACTTTACGAAAAAGTATCATACAGTCGTAAAAAGTACTATACGATCGCTCATTTACGAGAAAAGTGAAATAAATTTTACACAAGTGACCTGTCTCTATGTAGAGACGCGCCAATTCCATAAAATTAATTAGAATTCTAACGCATATTACTTTACATTTTTATGCGTATGTTGGACCCCGCTTTAGGGTCAAGCGACGCTGAATAGTTCAATCATTTTAATATAAAATACCGGAAGAGCGTATAAACGCCTCGATTCATCGTGGCTATGCCACAATTTCCATGATGCAACACTACGTGTCGCGAAATATTCACGATTTTCTTCAGTCGGATGGACCGAGAAAAACAGGGCCAATGCACGTAGAATAGCATTTAAATGTACCAGAGTAGCGCAAACCTTTTATCTGAGCCGAATAACGATTGTGAGCCGAATAACGATTTTGATTATTTCGACTGCCATTTTTGACTTGATAATCTATCGTTCAATAAGTATTTAGTAATTCTTTAATATGATATGATAAGGTCTATTCTTTCTTGAAGAATTCTGAATTAGTTCTGAACTAATGCAACAAGTTAGAGTGAAACAAACTGTAGCATCTATCTCACTATAATTTATTGCACCAGCATACACCAGCTCAGAACTTAATGGAAAAAGAATCTATAATTATTAGGACAAACATGATGGACGTTTACTTTTAATACATCTAGAGCTCTAAACGCACGTAATTTTCTCCGTGACCGCATCATGTACCATCTTTTCTCTCTCCCTGTCTGTCTCGTTTTTATGCCAGTATTCATATGCACGATGGAAGCGGTATCGGTAATTATACTTAACGGTATAATTAAAGTATATGCGAACGTACAACTACGTAGGCTGAAGGAGTTGTGTCTACTGTTCTTTCAGAAAGTTCGTCGCCGATGCGACGTCCGCCTCTTTAGAAATTCAAGACGTGTGTTACGGAACGGAGTGTTACAGAAGAGGGAAAAAAGTTAGAAAATACACGGCTTCCGGCGAACGGTTCCCGCACTACAGCGTTTCCCGACTATCGGAGAATCACATCAGGTGTCTTTAGTGAAAGCGAGTTAGCAGTTAATTTAATTCGTTGCTAATTAACGTCTATGTTGCACTCATGAGTTTGCGACGTTTGCGACGTTTGAGACGTGAGAAAGATGGGGCTTGCGATATAAAAATTAACCGTAGAAATTAACGTAGAATCGGGAACAAACTATCTTGTGTTCTTTAGAAAATGGGATAAAATCGTCAAGTTCCTCTTCATGAAAAGTCGACATCTTCTCAAGAGACATTTAAATAAGTCAGATTTTATCTCTTTGCAGAACTTCAGAGATCCTGAATAAATAGATGTGGATTTAGGGAAAAATGGCAAACGATTGAAGATGCGGGTTTCGTTGAATATCAAAGTGGTATGTTGTGCTCGAAGGTCAATTTATGAAGAGCAATCGAACGTCGTGGGATCATTACGGACACCATTATCAGCGAAAATAAGTCGGCGTTTGAATTCCGTTTTTTGCGTTTCGAATCGCAAAAAGAATGAGACGTATAATTGGCCGTTAAACTAGGTACTCTTCGAGCGACCTTCGCCGAGCGAGAAAATAATGATACGAGAGCCTCGAAAATGCGCAGGAAATTGACAGCATTAATCGCCAAAGATGGTGGTTTGAAAAATTACGAGTTGATAAATAAAGTCGGATTTGGTTGGGAATTCTCGTAGACCTCGATTTCGTCTTTTGTTTTTTTTTCCAATTTTTTATCTAAAAAAAAAATCTTTAAGAGATTATCGTCAAATTAAGATTATCGTTGATCGATGCAATCTTAATTAGCAAATTTAATTTATTTACCTTGTTCGCGAGTTTTTGCAGCAAATTTTGAATATTGCGTAAAAGCGAATACGAGTACTCTAAACATAATCATTAAACGAAAAGTACAATTTGAATTCCGGAACGAATAATAATTTATACAGCTTGTCTTAAAGACATTTGATGTTCATGGGCAGAACTATGAATTAACAGATGCTTCATTACGAGATAAGATAAGATCCTCAGGCAAAACAGGGCGCAGTTCCGGGATGAAAATAAAAGAAAAGCCGCGAGCGACGGTTGATTATAGATTTTCTGAGTGGCGTCACGCGCCATGAGATCATCGGCATCGGAAAATGTGAGCGTCAATTCCCGCGTGTGAGATACTGCCGTTAGAGAAACAACGCTAAGAAGATTCGCCCACACGGCCTCTGCACCGAAGGCAGGCGATAATACCTCGTCGTTACATAATAGCGCATACACATTGCGCATAATTGCGCATAAACACGCTTATCGTGCGCGATGCCGTGTGTCATGGGTTAGGCAAACAATTACTGTACGATTACAGAGCAATTTGTCCCTTTTTATACAAAAGCCCTGAAACAGAGATTTTCCAAGTATTCTAATTCCCGATTGCTCGGTTGACCAACACATCTTCCATCATTTTCGACTTTCGTCTTACAAAGCAAATCGCAAAGCGTAAGTCATGTTATCAACGCAAATCGTAATGATTATAGAAATTTAAACAGAATTATATTAATAATTCTGGCTCGTTTCCAATGTAGATAGACCTTTAACCTCAGTTCAATTTTTACTCTTCTTCTATTTACAGTTCTGAGAAAAAGATGAAGAATAAACTGACTTGAGATTAAAGTTAATCTATAATACATTGCATTATATAATGCATTACGAAAAATTTCTGGCTAAAAATGGACGAAGCAAATTAATATCAATCAGAATTCTGGTTATTTCAACTAGAATTATAATAGATTTCACTAAAAGAATTCTAAAACTTATCCATATTCACCAATCCAAATTTCGATTCATACAATCATACTCCTTTTTCAGTGTGGAAACAGGCATTATCAATCATTAATCGAGTTTTCTGTGAGATTCGGACAGTTCATTCCGTTGCCGGGCTACGTAAAGGGTAACAGGGCAACGGTCAAAGAACGCGCGATGAAAGGGCAGCAGCTGGGTATTATTCTGTATTTTCATATCTGATTGTGCGCACACCGGCGCAACGTGGAACAGAGCGCTGCTTTGCAGAGATAAATCTGCGTGTTACCCTACCTTTCACTTGCGCACGTGTGCATTGCATCTTGCTGCCCTCGGGGTAAAGTCGCATAATAAGGCGCGAGATTAAAAGCGGGCGCGGGTGGCGATGCGAAATTTACGGTGCGTAAAACAGGGTAGTTTCTATCGCGTGACAAGTCATTTCTGTCGCGGCAACGCTGACGCGAATTATCCTCTCGCGACGATTGACACGTCGTAATTAAAGTTTATGCGAGGGCTAAGATGTGATAGTTTAAATCCAGAACTTAATTTTAAATCTAGATCTTTAGAACCTTCAAGATTTTACTTCATTTGACGATCGGTTCTAGCAATTTGTATTTATATATCCGAAAATTGTAAACACGTCAGAATTTAAATACATAAGTTAAAAAATTGTCAGTTTATTTATATATACAAATATATTTTTTTTTACAGTGGCCACACGTGTTTTTATCATCGATTTTCATCGATTTTACAAGTTAGAAAATTTTCAATTAATATATATATATATATATGTAAAATATATTTTATACATGTATTGCATTTTGATATATGAATTACATTTTTTTATAATAGCCACACGCACTTCTATCGTCGACTTCCATCGATTTCATCTATATCTTTTCTGTTACGAAAAACGACTCAAGAGGAACGCGTTTCGAAAAGAGCATGGTGTAATCGTGCCTTAACGCGAACTTCTAACACAATCGCATTGCATGAGATTACGGGGAAAGAGAGAGCGAAAAGCGAGACTTATGCAAATTTTTATTCGCTCGCAACCTTTCCGCGTCGCTTCGAGGATACCGCGTTGACGATTCCAATCTTATTAGCATCAACATTATTAAATTGCTTGTCAATTTAATATGTGACATTACTATTCTAGTCACGATTGCGTTTTAAGACCAAAAAGATTTCTGTTTGCAAAATTTATGTATATAAATTTAATCTGTGCGAAATATTTCAGCACTAATGCCGGTATTCATAGTCGGATTTTATATTCAAGTTTTAAGATGTTATGAACCAATCAGAGGGCTGTATTAGCATTTTAAAACGGTCTTAAAATAAGAACAGACTATGAATACCAGCCGAAGATTCGCTTTAACCAAAAAGGTTTATATTCTCTTAATTGATCCAATTGACATGTTTGTCACAGAAATTTTATTGCGATGAAAAAAAATGAATTATGAAAAAAAAAAGTTTGTCCTGCGGTTCTCTTATTTGTATTCGACGAACAAGAATTTAGTCGTCAAAATACGGGTGTCACGAGCGTGATTACGTCATGACCGTGAAGTATGCATAAATCATAAAAAGGTAGAAAATTAAATGTACGCAAAGTTGTTCGCGTTTATGCATGAATGAATAAGGCAGATAGACATCGATAACTGACTGTATAACATGGTAGATCAAAGATTGATTTTTCAGAATTAATTAAGAGAGTAAATTGAATTTTCTTCGCGCTGCAAGCTCGATTAAATTATATGTTTTCAAAAGTTAATATGCGAGGCATGCTAGATGTACATGGCATTCGACATAGTAACGCTAAGATTCTGTAATCCGCTATAGAGCGTAACTTAACAGGAGGCTGAAATATTCATAGATATGTAATCAGTGTGCAGAACGTGTTGCTCTAATAACGCTCGAAACTGATCCCTCGGACTTTGCCGGACGACCGGAAGTTCGAATGTTCATAAAGGGATGGTCGGAGGTTTCGCGGAAGATCGTCATTAGCGCTTCACGGCTATTTTGAGTTCTATTAATATCTCTGAAATCAAGCGAAGCGCCGTGGCTTCTCCTTGCCAAGCCCAGGTATGATCTAATCGTGATCGTATATGCGCAGGGTGTAGCAAAGGAAACAGAACTGCGCTCATCTTCGATCAAAGATTTAAGTGAGAAAGAAAAAAGAAAGGCAAAAGGAAAAAAATTTCATGGAATCTACTTAAAATTCACTGGATAACGAAAGTGTATAATTCATAAACATGCCACATCAATATGTGCCATCGATTCTAATTGCTACTTTCACCAGAATGATAAATAGCCTCGCATTAATTGTCAGTAATTATTTAGTCAATTTTCCTATCATTTATTTCGCGGCTGTGGAATGTTTAATTAGTTTGATTTGTAAGAATAATTTATATTAGACGATAAATAATCTTGTTGAACGATGAGAACTGTCTGGCCTTTCGCGGAACTACCGCAAATAACGCGGCAATTAATGACAGAAACTAATAATCGTACGGCATTCGAACGAGAAATGTCGCAGAACTCCGATGAACCTTGGGAAAGATATAGACACGAGGATGATATTTGCGGAGTGTTGCAATCGTGTACTCGAGGAAGTTCCTCTTCGAGTAGCCGCAAACATTTTATGTTGCGATCGATTGTGCAAACGGAATGCAACAGCGGAGTTGTCGCCGGATGAACTTTTGCTCTCATCGTCGATCTCGACGGCGGATTATTTATCTATCGAGAAGCGAAGGTGCCAATTGCGAGTGCGACACGTAATATTTGCAACCGAAATTCGAACGCCGACAAGCCGAGCAGTCGCAGCGTTGCAAGGCCGTACGTTTCGAAGCAGGATAACTTCAACTTCGGTATGGATTACAGGCGTGGTACGACGCTTGAAACAATACACCGATACGATATATCACACGCGATTCTATCGCTCTGAATGCAATATTATGTAATCTCCCTGTCGGTGAGCAGATAACGCGAATCAGCGACCTCATTGTATCACCGTTCAAGGAAACGAAATTTTATGTAACGGAACGGCGAACGACTTCCCTCTTCAAACGTTATTTCAATATCATCAATGTTGTTCGTTCTCCCTTTGCCGGAAATGTGGAAGTAAAATTCCGATCGAGCCAAGATATCGACATGTCATTAAATCGAAGTCGGTTGCGAAGTACATGGAACTGTGGAAGTAGCGTATATTCTCATCACGCGGTCTTCGGTAAATATTCATGATGTATACGTGTAATGCTAAGCTGCGAGGAGGACGAGGCGGGGCGAGCAGACAGATGGAGGAGTCTTCCTGCATGCTAAGGCAGGATCGCCGCGTGTTAAACTCTAGAGCTGCACGATGGCAGCACGATACAAGTCTTCGTGCGCACGTTGAATAACGATATGCGCCGCGTGGTACACTCGCGCCTTACTTTTCATCGTCATCATCGTTATCGTCGTCGTCATCGTCGTCGTCGTCGTCGTCGTCGTCGTCGTCGTCGTCGTCGTCGTCGTCGTCAACGGCGGCAATGGCGAGCTTAAATTAAGTGGTACCCCGCAGCGCCAGAGAATTCAATCAGTCTACTCACCGTCGGACGACATTGCCAAGGGTAAAAGATCACCGGCGGCCTTCAGTTGATCGAACTTCTCTATTAACAGGAGCATTCTGTAAGCAGAATGGACGACGAATTTATATAACGTTGCGATTAAAGAGTTTATGGTTTCATTATAACGCATCGCACTGATCAATTAATTTTTAACGAGGAAGAGAAAAATTTCTTGAATGACTGAATTATGATTAAGAGATATCCCGTGAAATTCTATGCAGACCGAAAGCCGAAAGACAATCGCTTTCTCCGTCCATTTCACTTACTTGGCTTGCGGCACATTGTGTTTCCTTTGCAAATCAACGCGTAATCTCTCGCCTACGTGTCGATAGATGTCCGCCAGCGTGTTCAGAGCAGTTTCCCGAACCTTTTCCGACGGATCCGACAGCAGCTTTACGATGCTCGGAATTACCCCCGACAGTGCCATCTCATCTGCTCCATGTCTGGAAAAATTCAAATTCCATTAAAAAAAAAAAATTTCTTTTCGTAAATATAATTTATTTCAAGTAAACATCACTCACTCGTTCAACGTAGTCGTCAACAGAATCAGGGCTTCCTCTCGTAATTTTGCATTCTTATGATTGAAGGCTGGACGAAGTCGATCCAGAAGATTTTGAGGCGACATGCATCCCTTTTCCATAATTTTCAGGAGCACCAGTTGCGCCTTCTCCCTGGTAGCATCTTTACTGTCACCTGTAACAAATGCGAATTTAATTGTCGATTCGTATACACATGTAATTGGGATCGAATCTTATCTTTGGATCCCGCGTGTGCGTGCGATTATTCTTGACGTCGGCTTCGCGGAACAACTGAAAGCGATCGGCAGACCGGTTCTCGACAAATATGGTACATACATCTGTCATAGACTTTTTTTTTTCAACCTTATTAGAGGCGTTTAAACGTCACTCTGGATCGTTCTATTTGAAACTCATTTAACGATTAACGATGATTCATCCAATACGCGGCGAAATGTTCGCGAAACTCATCACACTTTCGAGATACAAGTCTATAGGGATGGTATAACTTTCTAATTAATGCTTGATATTAAAATTATCCCCTACTATCTTTACATCGCGAATACGGAATATTTACAAACCGAAATGTACACGAGCTTCTATCGATGCCAATTATCGACCATCGTGAGCCGTTTGTGGAATTATCGATCGTCGTAAATAATAATAGAAATTTTCGATATCGCGTATCGTGCTAGTCGATTCTTCCTCGAAGACGATTTACGAGACAAATGGGTGGAACAAATACGCCCTGTACTCACCTAGCCTGTCTATCGTCGGCTGGATGATGGTGGAGATGTAAGGTTTGAAGTCGTGACCCATCCGATCTGCGAGATACGTGAGGATCTCTAAACCATTCTGGACAACCTGCAAAAGAAGAATACGTACGTCGTTTGAATTTATGGCGCATATCGACCGATTATAGCCGCGATGGCAATGATTGTCCTCCTTCGGTGGGATCGCGTCGTCGC
Organism: Acromyrmex echinatior; assembly: GCF_024713525.1. Lineage (NCBI taxonomy): Eukaryota > Metazoa > Arthropoda > Insecta > Hymenoptera > Formicidae > Acromyrmex > Acromyrmex echinatior. The sequence goes on from NC_141861.1 coordinate 2,749,373, forward strand.
TTTCGCGTGAAGCGGTCGGTGCATCAAGGCGATCGAGGTCTACCGGTTAATTTAGCGAGCACAGAAAGCGTTTATATGGAATTCCATTATGGTATATTAATTAAATACTTCCAACTATGGCGAAAAAGCAGGTTAATAATAGAAGCGCATTGGCGCGATTGCTCTCGCATTCTTCGCGTTTGAAAAAAGGAATTGAGGATTATGTCATTTAAAAAGTATCTTATTTTTATTATAATAATTTTTGTTTTGTTAAATATAAGTATATAGAATAAGTATTTAAGATAAGATACATGAGTATATAAGATACATGAGTTAAATAGGATAGAGCGGAGTTTTCTAGTCCATTTCTCGCGATAATGTTTACGTTTCTCAACAGCACATGCTGATTATTCAAAGGTTGTGCTTGTGCTTTCAAAGATCATGATTATATAATGTAATTATAAGTCATGTCACTGCAAAGAGATATTATTTGCTATCATAAATTTGTGATGATTTTATTTTTATATTGATATACAATATTCTTTATTTATTCAGTATTTTTCCTTGGCTGATAATCCAACGAAAAAAGATTCAACAACAAAACAGAGAAAGAAAGATATCAGATATCAACTATTCTTTTAAATAAAATCCAGTAACTCATTTAACAAAAAAAAAAAAAAATAATAAATCACTTTTTCCGATCAACAACAACTATGATATAAATGGAGAGAGTATGAAAATAGAGGAGTAGGCCTAAGAGATCGTATCTCTCGTGCAATGTTGACAGCTCGCGTGATGCAAACATATCGATCCAGAGGGAGACGAACTCCATCCTCTTGAAGACGGAGAATCGCTGCTGTGTTTGCTCTCATTCGTTAATATGCGAGTCTCGCCAGACGCAAGTGCACTTGTGATTACAACCTCAGTAATACGACACGCGTAGACGGAATGCCGTTTCTGTTAATCAAGAGAATGCACAATTCAATTAACCCACCCAGCGAATTTCTAATGGAACGTTTGTAATGTAGTACCTGCTAAACGCACGCGAAAGGCGACTGCATAGTAATTACGGTGGAAGTCATAACACAAATCACTGAGTAACGCCAACGATAATGCTATATCTTTAACGTGTCGATTTTAATATCCCATAATATATAACATTTACATCTCGCACCTAAAGAGGATATCTAGGTGAACGTTGCTAAATTTAATTTTCCATTGAGCAGCTTGTACACTACCGTCACAAACTACAAAGTGTTTAAACGTCGCAGTACGACGTTTAAATACATTTAACGAAGTGCTATACATAGGCGTATAAACCTATTTTCGAGCCACGGGGTAAACGTTCTCTCAGGGCTATCGTCTGGCTGTGACATCATTGCTCAGTACCGAGAATTTTTGCTCTTCTCTTTGGTTTTGCTCTTCTGTGCTATTATATTCAATCTCTCGATAAAACTACATGCATCTCTGATCCATTCATGATTGTACTATCAAGTGACTTACACATTATATTTCTACGCTACACTGCATTCGTAAAACGTAAACATCTCGATAAGATCTATATTTGTATCTACATATCTTTGTTATCTTTCAATATCAATTGCAATAATTATCTATTAAGTAAAATAACGATAAACAATTAAAACAACATAGAAACAATAACACATAGAAAAAAATTTGCTAAATCTTAATATTAACATATTTCTTTAAATAATACTAAACATTTACTTACGGTAAATAATTATTCAATAAAAAAAATGATAAATCAAATTAATGATTTTTGTATGAAATAAAAGATCTTTTTCAATGCATAATTATAACAACGTAAACAAAAATTTGCACCTAAAAATATTGTCTTAAAGAATCATTGTATATATAAATTAATCAATTGAGGTAAGAAAACACATCTATGAAATTAACACGACATTCTATTAATGTAAAAAAAAATACTGATAGTTCCAATAGCACTTTTCATAGTTCAATAGTTCCTTATAAAAGTTTAAAAAAATTCTCCATTTTCTATACTAAAAAAAATCAAAATTATTGGAATTTCGTCCTAAAACAAAATTTCAACAATTAATAATTTTTATACAATTTCGAATATTCGTACTCTGTACGTCGCTAAATAAAAATTTTCGACAAGTTATTATGACAGATCTTCGTACAAAGCGCATGTACGACGAAAATCACCGGTGGTTCTTTGTAGCGAAAGGACAACAGAAACAACACGCGAGAAGAATAGTCATCATACGAAGTCGTCATCATACACGACGGCATGTGTGTGGGCGAGAGATCCACGGCCTTACTTGTCGAACTTGGGTGCACGATCCGTTAAAACTGTTGTTAGCGCTACGTGGGAGGCTGCGCACGTTTCTTCCTTCTGCACGCACGCAGAAACGCATCGCGTTCGCGAGGCGCCACGTGATCAGACGGAAAAGAGATCCTCCCCCCTTCCCTCCCGAGGGAAATACACGCCCCCGTCGAAAATACAGGACGCGTATTTTCGGGCATACGAGATATATCTGGTATCAAATACGTCGCTGAACTTCTTGGCAGTTTAACAGAAAAGCCACAGGAAACGAGACGAGATCTGCCGACGACGGTTACGAAAGCGAACACGAATGCGGGAAAGCCGAGTTAATTTTCGTCGGATTTTCGAGTAATATTCTATGGCATAACAACACGAGACGCGTTTAATTATTTTGGGATAAAGAATGACAATTATATTAGGATTCTCGAATTTTAAACAATACAAAAAGATATAGTAGGCTAAGAGTAGGATGAGAGTCAGAAACGATAAATGGAGCAATTATTTAATAAACAATCAATAATCAGATATTGGATTGATGTTTATTGGATTCTTTATTTTGAACGTTTCGACTCTCTTTAGAGTCTTCCTCAGCAAGAATGATACAAGTATAATTAGTTCACACGTCTATAATGCTTAAGTCACTCACAAATTGACGAAGATGCAACGTTGTTAATCTGACATTTTTAGAAAAAAATCTTATTAGAGTGATAGATGCGTAAACAATTTAAATGACTTATCATCACGGACATGAAACATTACTGTACTGAAACTTTGTTGAATATATTAAAACTTAAAAAGTAGAAATGTTAAAATCAAATATTGTATAAAAATCATACATTTTTAGAACATAAGAATATTCTCAAAGAGGTCACACAATAAACATTAAGATAAATTTGCAATTATCAAGAACAAAACACTATATATTGTTGTTAAGTCAAATGATAAGAACCGCGATAAAATATTGTATAAGAATTAAAAATTGTGAAAATTATTAAAATTGTAAAATAAAGAATTACATAATAATTTGGGATAAAGTTTACGATTTAAAGATTTAGATGAGTGGACGATTCATTTCCTTGGAATGTTAACGCGCTCTTCAGCAAAGCTCTTTGTAGATTCATCCTGCGACGCGAAAGGCGAGAAAGGGAAAAATGCAAAATTTCACCGTGTCGAGAGTCGATCGTCGTGCGATTTGCAACGGACTATATTTGGCAGCCCATATTCCTCGGTTATCTCTCTGTGCGTCGTGAGACAAATGTTTCTCAATACGCGAGATAAGCGCAATTCGATAATGTCGTAGCATTTCTCGTTTTCGTTTCACTTTTATTGCAACAATTCCGAGGCAAAGCGGCACTATATAATCTTAGTTCCAACGGTAATTCCAACGTTACGGAAGAAGAAATCCTCGAGTATACACAAAATTCACGGAATCCTAAGATAATAATCCGCTCCGAGTTTACGAGGCGGACATATTATACGCGGCATTCGTATAAAAATGCTTGAGATAAGCGGGACAACTCTCTTGTAATCGAGCAGCTCAGCTCTTGAAAAATAAGTCGGTTGAGAGTCCCTTGAAACCGATTCGGCGATGACATGTATTTTTCTACTTTCCGATTACGGACAAAAAATAAATCGCAGAATGCGTTAATATTTTCTCTTTTTCTTTTCATTTTTAATTCTCCAACTGCGATCTAAATTCTTTTGACATAAGTAAAATTTCACTTTCCAATTTCTCCAAAGTAAAGAGAAGCGAAGTGGTTCTCCCTCCTAAAATTTTATTAAAAATCGCAGGTTGGCAGCAGTCAAAGATAAAAATTATTTATAATATAATAAAGATGTTGAAAATAATTTGCATTTTCCACATTTTTATGAAAGTTTAAATTTTTTCACATTTTTTTGAAAGCCTACATTGAAAAAAATACTAAATTTTAATAAATATCTATTTGAGTAGTTCTAAATAAATATTTACTAAATGCAAATATATATTTATTTGATACAAAAACCATTAATTTAATTCTATCATTTCTATCATTTCTTTTAGTGAGTAAATATTTATTTATAGTGTAAGAGAGAGAGAGAGAGAGAGAGAGAGAGAGAGAGAGAGAGAATGTTTTCTTAGCACCATTCAAAGAAATATGTATTAAAATTTAGTAAATATTCTTTTCAGTGAACAGCAAAAAAACTTGGGTTAGATGGAGAGATTAAAAATTTGTTTGCAGACAAAGGGTTAAGTCACCGCGAATGTTGCAAAAATAGATATATTTTGCGCAAGTAATGAGTAACATTATGTAAGAGACGTAAAACGTTTGCGTGCGCACACTGCACGTATGTAAAAAAACATCGAGGTGAGGGTGATGTCATACATTAAATCCTGAAAAGGAAACATCTCCGTGGCGGGGCAAAAAAAAAGTGAGTAGTACATGACGGCTGTAGAGGCTACGGTAGTTCGGTTCGATTCACGTTTTGTCCTGTGTCCTTGACATCAATACACGGTGCACTCGTGTCTTGCAGAAATGGTGCAGTTATCGTTCCGTAAGGAGAGACATTGTTAAGTCTAATTACACGCGACGATTCACAGGCGACCATGGTTCGACAACAAAGAGTACTTTGCGCTTTAAGACTCTACTTATCTACATTTTATGTCTTTAACGTAAAATATGATGATGTAAAAACAATGCATTTCATTCGTGTCGCTCGCTTGACTGCAAAAATAAGCCAAACACGAATAGGATTCTTTTTGAAATAGGTATTTACATGAGAAACAAAATTATAATATTTTACAAGTCGACAGTATTTTATAAATCTCGCTCTCGCACTTAAATTCAGAATTATTATTATTATTATGCCTGATTTAAATTATTTTTAATAGTTAGTACACTAAAAAAAAATTAAGCATTATTTCAATAGCATTATTTTAATTGAAAATAATTTTGTTACTTTTAATAACATTATTAATGAAACAAATACATTATGCTCTTGTTTTAAGATTTTATTTGTTTTAATACTGTTATTAAGTCAAGATTATTTTCATTCTTTTGGAGTGAGATTTCACTCGAAGAAATTTAAAGAGTAACCACAGAAATAAATTGATTTACATCTTGACATATAGAAGTCAAAAATAATAAAATGTTATTTAACTTAAGGAATTGTTGGATTGCTCCTTTAATATCTAACAAATGGAACTTTTCATTTAGTAATAATAATCGTCACAAGAATCGTTTTATCTTTGTTATTTATTGAAAGAAAGAAAGATAGAATGTTTGTGTCGACTTGTGTTATTAAATGATAAACCACTGTGTCAAAAACTTAAAATAACATGAAAAATATCTCACAGCTACAAATACAAAATGTAGATAAAAATACGAAATAACAAAAATGTAGAAACAATCTAGCAATAAATGTATCTTAATATCAGAAAATATCATGGAATTAAAAAGCAGAGGAAGTTTAACAAATAAACCATTATACATCGCCGGTTCTTTCATTTCAATTCAAGGAACCGGGACAGAAAGAAAGTCTTGGCTAACAATTATAAGGAATAACTCGTAAAGGAAACATGCTTCATTTCGTTCTCTCGGCTGTCTGCCAAAATCGCGAATCAGAATGAAAAGCGTTTCACTGAAGATTAAGGATAGTCTGCGACTCTCTTCTTGCCGGACAAGGTGTATTCATTAAGACTCTACCAGCCGAGAAAGCGGAGCTTTTTTTCAGCGATGCATACCCTATTCTTACGATCGAACACAATGGATCGTCGTGGGCAGTGAACAGCTGAAAAGGCCCGCTTTTAACGCACTCCGAGTTTATCGTCCTCGTTTTTTGTTCCCGTCCTGTCCTCGAAGGTGAAAATGTGACGCGTGCACTTGCGGATTCAAAATTCGCGCGACGGCAACAAGTGGCGTCGAACGATAATCACTCATTCACGTTCGATTCTCGTCCGAAATTTTAATCGTAAGAATTAAGCGCGACACGCGCCTCTATATTTCGCTGTCTATATTTCGTTTAGTTTACTGACGTCTGACTTGCCAGCGCATTATGCGAACTGAACGAGGCATTGTGAGAAGTGTATGACGGTCGCTCTCTCGAATCGAGTGGAAGGGCATGAGTTCCATAATTAAATCACAAGAGCACGTTCTTAAATCTAAAGGATACCAAGTAAACATTTGATATTGAAGATGCAATTTTTCCCTGAATGCAACTTTAATCAGCGAACGAAACTTGGAAAGTGGAAAAGATGCTCTCTACACTGAGAAAAAAACATTGTTTATTTGACTAAAGCTAATTTAATTCATCTTTATTTTTTGGTTGGAGAATGTATGTATAATTTAAGTCAAATATAACGTTTGACATAAATATATATATTTTTCATCGAAAGACAAATTAATTTAGTCAAATGAACAATTTTTTTCTCAATGTAGAAGGAAAGCAACTTGTAATTTTGAGCAAATATACAGAATTAATGGAACTCTACTTCCTCTCACATAGATCGTTGCGGAGATTGTTATGAAAATGCAGGAGTTACAAAGAAAAATACGAAGGAAACGGAAAGGTGACTCGAACGACAATAAAAAGCCGCGCTAAAAATAGCAATGAACGCTCGATTGTATTATATATACAAATACGCGTGATTTTCCCTATGTATATGCGTATCAAGCATGTGTAAGTTCATACATCATGTAGGAACATCCAATTTTTAATCAGAACTTGTTTCGGCTATCTACTTGTTATTATCCAAAGCAATTTTTGTAAAGCTTCCCGCCAATGAAAATGGAAATGCAGAGTGACGTAAGGCGATCGATCTTTCAATAATATCGGTGATGATAAATTTTTTAATAAAAGTTCATGCATGTATCAATTTCAAACACGGAAAAGTAATTCGATAAGTAAATGAAATACGAGCGAAATTTCTAAGTAAAACAGTATGATAAAGAATATCTATGAAGTTAACACATTTTATTAATATAAAAGGAAATAATAATTACACAAATATAAAATATAAAAAAGTTTTAAAAAAAGTCAAGGAACGAGCAACACCAACATTTTAAAAAATTAGTTGTTAATTTATTATAATATTATTCTTGGAGATATCGTAAAATAACACATTACAGTTCCAAATAGTACTTTTCGTAGTTCTGCAAGTCTATATAAAGATAAAAAAGTTCCGCATTTTTTATATCAAAAAATCGACCACCAGATATAAAAATATAACATTACGATGAGTCATTTATTAGTCAGAATTACCGCCCAAAGACAAGAGTGATTTCTTACTCCTATTCGTCTTCAAGTATGTAGATTTTGCTACATGATATAACTTTCAACATTTCAACTGATGACTTAATGATAACTTGTAAACAAATCATCGTCCGTGAAACTATATCTTGTCAAAGATTTATCAAGTCTTATCAAGATTTCAACAAGATTTATCAATATTTAATGAACAAACTTTTAAGCTTTGCAGAATAATCTTGAAGTTTTTTAATTGATTACATAAATTTAAATTTTATTTCAAGCACATATCGAAGGCTGACGTGATGAAAATTTTAACATAAAGAGGAAAAAGATTATGGAAGGTAAGTTTAAATAACTGGTTATGTACTAATCATACCTGATGTTTCAAATCTCGTAGTAAAGTTTCAAACCGCTCTCAATAGTCCATTAAACTGTCACTCGGGCTGCGCATTTCTCTCGAAGAGGTCAAAAACTCTCACATCGGCTGTACTCTCAACCATTACTGGAGAACATTTAGCGACTTGATGGCTTCGACTAAACAACATCCTTGCGTCTTTGCAAAAGACACGTTACGTACATGGCGTGAAAGTTTTTTTCCTTATTCGTAAGTGAACCGAGCTCCGAGATCCTTCGTTCAGTGAAAGAGTAAATTGAACGAATTTTGAAGCCGACATATGTTCAGCGAAACTTAATTCAAAGCTTTATCTATTGGGGTTTAAATTTCTAACATTGGGAATCGGGACAAGTTCAGGAGAAGCTAGTTATGCAAATTAATTAAAAATTTAACAAACAGGTTATGTGTTCTTTTAGTTCGATTACGTCTACGATCATGACCGTTATTTTCGAAGGTCTGGCAAATGAAATAAGTAAATAAACGATGGCATATTTAATTCGAGGGAGTACCGAGAACGTAGGAGTACAACTCAATCGACAATAACAACGCCATAAACTCGATTGCTCCCGATTACTCGATGCAGATTATGCAATTTAAAGGTCATATCAGCGAATCCCTTTGCCAAAAGAAAATCTCGAAATATCTCCTCTCGGTATGTCACAAAGTGCAATATTTTTTAGAGACATTCTTTCTTAGAGACGCGTCGTAAAAAAAGAATATTCAATATAAACGAATGATGAGAGAAAGTCTAACGATCACGAAAATTATCTTCGTGACCAAAATAAACTAAATTTGAAAGCACGGTCTCTCCGACTATATGAAAGTATCTAAATTTATAACGGCAGAGATCATCCCGATTATCCGAGTGTTAAGGGGATTCTAAAGTCATCTGTGTTCCACCGATTATTTTTGAAATAAGTATTTTTCAAATTGTTTTTATAGATCCTTTAAAATCTTTTTTTATAATTAAAATATAAACGATAATACAATTAGTTGATAGTTAAGCCAAAAATGAAAAGAAGTTAGAAAATTTTGTTAAATTTATTAGAATTCTAAAGTTGAGATAACTGGAATTCTGGTTGATATACACATTTCTGTAAAATTTACTAAAATTCTTATTTTTACCAGAATAATTATATCAATCAGAACTCTAGCTATCTTAACTCAAATTCTAGTTTTAACCAGAAAATTCTGATTCCTCCATTTTTCTATCAATTATTGTTTAATCCAATCAGACCATCTTTTTCAGCATATAATATTAAAGATCAGATAGTTGAAAAATTTGTATATGCGTGTGATGTTGAAGTAATAATGTACAGCAATGTGTATCAATGACATATGTATAGATCTTGAATCGGTAAAACAGACGATTTTAGACTCCCTCTAAAGGTTATATACATTGTATAAAAACTGGAAGTCACATTGAGAACCCCTGGCACGCACACACGCACATAAAGTAATAAGTTTGTCACTCGACACACCCTGGCTGGCGATCATACAAAATTAGGATCGAGAATGAGATCTAATGTAATGTAACAGTTATGAAGAGGGGAAGACAACATCCATAAAAAAAGATATGAGGAACAAATATAGAAGTACAATTCAGTAACGCATTCAACTATCTCCATATATTACGACATAAATGATACTTTCACGTTTATATCTCTCATCTTGTTCGTCTAATTAATTAAATGCATGAATGTTTATTCTAGTTTCACTTCAGTCCTTGTATAGATATTGTCTCATTACGTACATATTTTATTCTCCAATTCTTGTGTTCAATAGTGCATTGTGCATCGGATGAATGCGGTCGAAATCGACATATCCACATTCGCAGGAAATAAAGATTAAAAGCTGTGTCAATGTATAAACATCCTGCTTCCCTACAGAATCTTTACGAAAGTACGTGTTGCTTGCGTTTCTTGCGCAATATATAATACAAGGAAAGCTCAACGTGTTAGACACACATTAATCCATAATTGAAACATATGGGTTTTGATAACAATTTAAAAAAAGAATTAAAAAAAGAAGTTTTCTAGAAAAAAATTCAACATATTTATCGAACAAGATTTAGAATCAACAAATTCTATCAATAATATTTCATTTAATTTAATTGTGTTATTTTTTAAATTAAATTAAATTAAATTTTTATTTATATTTCTTAAACAGCGTTATATCAGATTATAGATTAAGAATACACTATAATTAAACTTGAAAAATTCTTAAAGAAAACTAATAACAAAAGCTTTAAGTTCCAAGAACTCATATGTTCCTGTTATGAGTTAATTAACTGCTTTCTACATTACACTATTCATTTACCATGCACGTGTCGAGTTTCATTGCTCGGATTTTCATCGTGTTGCGGAGTACCGACCGTAATAAAACGGAAGATAAGTTCTCGATAATAAATAAATGATCGACACATTACGCTGCTGCTTTGATGCTTTCGAATGTTTACATCGTGCACGACGTTATAATTTACAATGTTTATTAGCATTGAGTCTTAAATGTGATGACGCGACATTGATCTTTTGCATGTACAGAGTAAGATAATTGAATCTTTACAATAAACAGCTGTATATTCTTTACTAAACTCATGGCATTTAAAGCACCAATCACGGCCCTTTAAATCCTCTTAAACAGCATCATAGCTACTCTGATCTTCGTCTCGCATCTTCGTCTAATATATTTGTCATTCACAGTAAATACTTGGCAACGATCAATATTGCAGCTTGCGCGAAATGACTTGTGCTTTCATCTTCGATTTTTCATTATCTGATTAATTCGTAGTTTAGATGTAATCTCACTTAACCCTTAGCACACATGATTGGGTCATTATGTCCTGCACATTTCTTTTCTTCGAAAAACTAAAAGCATCAAGTAATCAGTTATAATATTTATATAGAATTTTTTTTAACGAATAACCTTACAAATATTTAAAAAAAATATTTTTAAATATATGTAAGAATCACTTAATTTTTGTACATTTGTTAAAAACACAAATAACCTATCATGTATAGTAAAGAATTGAAAAATTGTATAGGGTGGGCCATCTATTGGTACGTTTTTAAAAATGCGATCAAATGAGCATACATTGATATTTTTTATTAATTTTTTTTTTGTTGTGAAGCTAAAAGTATCCGCGTCAAGAATGAAAAACGATTTCGTTCATGTGGCTCCCTCTACTGGCCTTACAGTATGCCATTCGGTCACCCCAATTATTAATGACATTTTGGACTATTGTTTTTCAAAGCTGGAATTGTCTCACACTTTGGGCCACAGCCTCAATATTCTCGGGTGTGCGCACTGTCCGAGCTCTGGGACCACTTCTGTCATCCACAAACATCCCTTTCTCACGAACTTTCCTCACCAATTTGCGTATAGCTCCTTCGGTGCTCCATATTTCTTTTCAAAATTCGTACAGTTTCGGCGACACAGCACTGACTTTGAAAATAAGTTTTTAAAATTTCAAAACGCTCTTCAAGAGAAAACATGTTGTTTCGTGCCGCGGACGGTATGACTAATAAACTGTCAAAATTTCGGGTCTGTAGCTCGTTCGGTGTTGCCATACGACGAAATTCAAAAACGTACCAATAGATGGCCCACCCTATATATACTAAGAACTTGATAAATATTAACTTGATAATATAAAAATTGTGTGTTTCTAGTTATGATTAATCACTACATTAATGGTTTCGTTGTGGTTTAAATTTTAAGGCTCATTTTCACAATATATATGATTATATCTAAAAATTAAAGGTTCATCAATGAAATTCATTCATGCATTTCTTGGTAACATTTATTTTTTAGGTAACTCTACATAAGGCCTGTTCTTTTTCCATACTTCAGGACTGAATTTCTTGCACGGTCTATCATTTCTCTTTTTCTCGCCAACATGAAAAGAATAAGAAAATGAACCGTGCAAAGAAGTTCAGTCCAGATACAGAAAAAGAATAGACTATTGTGAAAGCTTAAAAGTTATTCACTACAAAATCATCGACTTAATTAACCGTAGAAAAATACAGTTTTTACTTTATCGTCAGACTAAGCCCAAGTTAACCAGCAAATAAAATATTCGCAAGATATCTAAGATAGAAAAGGTAAACACAAGTTCCGAAAGTCACAAAACGAAACCATAAAGAGATGTATTATTTTTCCGGAGGGTCACTTGAACTTATCGGAGAAAATAAGGAGAAAAAAATTGAACGAATGCTAGTCATTCACAGCGCCAAGGAAACGGCAGTAAATTATGACAAATGGCACTTTCATCGGACTACTTACTCCGGCGCGTTACTCCATGCCATACAGATGCTAAATCGGTTGTTCCCATTTCGCGACGCACAGGTGAGAACAGGGGCGGTAACGTTCTCACGTGCGAGCGCGAAAAAGCGGTGTTTTACGGAGCGCGCCGAAGGCAGGCGATGGCGACTGATCAATCGTCTCCTTTCTCCATTTATGGACCGCTCGCGTCATGTGCTTGACTAGGAGACCTCACGGCCGCGAATCAAATGTGGTTGACTTCGATTGAGTGTTAACCCTTTGTACCATCATGTGATTTAATTCGTAACAAGAACACATATTTGTGACTAACACTAAGGCTCTTCACTTCAACTTACTGCACTGTATACCAGTTCTGAGAGTTTATCGATAAAAAAAAAAGAACAGACCTTATTATTATACTGAGAAAGAATCTTGTCTGGGACAGTCAAAATGTTAAAATCAGAAACGAAGATCTTAAGCTCTCAGGTCAGAAGAATGACATATTGAGAAAGATGATATACCTACACATTTGCCGGATTATATTCGGTAGTTGTAAGTAAATTCTCGTAGACTGGTCTGCGACAATAATAACGATTGAATATTGTTCGGGAAATATGTGTGTCATCTGTTCAAAATGCCATTTTTTTATTGTTTTTTTGATCTGAAAAGATTTTCTAATGATTTTGACATTTTAATTATCCTGGATAAGATTCTTTCTTCTGTCTCAGTTTGAGGAGCTAACTATATTTTCCAACAAAATAATATGCAACGTATTTTACATTTTATATGTCTGATATACTTATTTGTTTTTATACTTATTTGTTTTTGTTCTTATTTTTTCTTTTATTGAATAAAATTTATTTAATTAACTAATGTTTAATTAATGATGTATACATTTGTTTGGACAGTGTTTTTATGACATTAGTTTGTTTTAATAACTTGTTAGATTTTTTAACACAATGTCAATTAATATAATTAACATACTGTTAATTATATTAATATTAAAATTAATATTAAAATTAACACACTCTTAATATAATATTAATTCAAAGTTTATTTAATTAAAGTTCAAAATAAGCTATGACATTGTGTCAATTTTTAAGAAAATATACGAGCATTTTTACTCCATTGTTAGATTTTAATTTTTTATCAATTATGATCCTCTTTTAATTGATCTTTATTTACGTATTTATTTAATTCTTTTGACTGAAGAAGTCTGTGAGCTCAAAACAGCCCCTATAATATTTAATAACACCAATATATTTTATTATTACTTTTCAACTCACACCTATTAATTATCTTATATTGCTTTCAGTATCATATTATTACTTTACAAAATCAAGCTTTAAAAGTATTCATAAAATTATTCCAAATTATTGTACTACTTAAAAATTACTATTTAAAAATGTTCTAAAGTCACCAAACCCATATGCTCCAGTTACGGGTTAAGTTACATTATAGAACATACTCATATATTTATATTCTTCCCCTGCATTCGTTTACGCAGCGATTAGTGCAGAAGTATTACTTTATTCTTGTTGTTCACCAAGTGTTAAACAAGAAATTAAATGATACTCTCTGCGCTAACCGCTGTGTAAACGAATGCACCCTTTAAGTTTTAATGACTGCGTTCAGCAGAAAAAAGTTTTATAACTGTTGTAAGATTCTTTAATATAATTTGTTCATATATCTAGATCCCTGAGGAAATAAGGGCATAAATCAATTATATTAAAGACTGTTACAACAGCTGCAAAATTCCTTTTTCTGCTGACACAGCCAATGATTTAATCAATGTTCCTCGCTTACCAGTTGTGTAATCTTGTTTCAGCAAGCAAAAAACTCTGGTTATGCAAGGTTAAAGGTGAGTTAATTTGAATTCATATTATTCCATTCTTTCCTCAATTATAATTCACTTTTAAACAGAGAACAGCGCGTAAAGAGCAGCTCAGTTTTAATGCAGATGACAACAATTCCTAAAATATAATGAATGTTACAAAAAGTCATTCTTGACGTCATCTTTAAAGCGATAAATAACACTTAATAACGATAAATAATTTTTTTACAAAATATATCCAGTCTTATCCTTTTATCAATAACGTTTATCAACGTTTATCAACATTCTATGAAAACAGCTACTCGTGCATCACTTTGAGAGGAGAAAAAAATCAAGTTTCTCCGTCTCCGTTTTAATTTTAGCATTTAATAAAGTGGAGGACAAACATAATCAAGTATCTATAAATAACATGAAAGTCACGGAAAGTAGCCGGAAAATTGCCGCGGGTGAAGGTTAGGTGCGCTCGGAATAACTCGACGTCGTTACGGGCGACCTTAGACATCGACATCGTCGCCGTCGCCGTCGCCGTCGCCGAACGCTTACCTTGGGATTGCCGTTGCCAAGCCAGGGAATAACATTGTCGATGAACATTCCGATGTCCTGGCACTCGATGCTCTTGCTCAAGTCGCCGAGGAAATTGAGCAGCGCAGTGCCGACGTTGAGCTTCTTCTTGATATCCGTCGTTGACAGGAGCGGCATGAAGCCGTCCATATCACGCGGATTCACCGCCATGGTCGGGCGGAGATGCTAGACGTCGAACGTCGCTCCGTCACGTCGCCGTCGTCGTGACTGTGCACGTCGTTCTCGTCGCCGCCTCCTGTAGACGATCTCACCCGCGGATTGTCCCTCGATCACAAGACGGGACAAGGACGATACGCGAAGAGGTGCTTCTCACTCGCGCACGTCAACACACATTATCTCGCCGCGGAAAACGGAGATATCGCGTCCTTCGTCATGCCAACGGAAACGAGGTCGGTTCTCGCGGCGAGAAGGAAACAACAGGATTATCGCGAGTCCGCCGGTACCGACGAAGTCTGCACGATTTAATCACCGTCACTGCGACACTCGTCGTCGTCGTCGTCGTTGCCGCCGCCACCGCCGTTCGCCGTAAGTAACGTTCGTACGTGCGGCACGACCGCCAAGCGAACCTGATTATTCAACGAGCGATTCTCGTATTATACGCACTACACACCGATTAATGTCCGTCGTCGTTGTCGTTGAAACGCTCTGTCAGACGCCGTAGTCCGTACACACCGCAACTACTCGAACACGAACGCGGCGAAACGAGGGATCATCGGCACCGTGCACGCGACGCCATTTTCGTTTCCCCATCATGGCGGTTGGTGTTCGTTGCGCCGCTGCGCGCTGCGCGCGCCGCCACTCGGCCGCCGAGCCAACTACGTTTCAAACGGTCGCGTTCGGTAACTGTCGTTTGAATTGCGTCGCGTCGCGTCGTTCATTCGTCCCGTGGCCGTTGTGCATTGCTGCGTATTATATCATTGCCTTTAGCATCTGCTTGGCTACTCCTGTATGTTGTAACTCATTATGCAGTCGTTATCATGATATAAAGATATCATATTATGGTCGTTATGTTTCGAATTCATAACGACAGTTGTGCAGCTTTTTTTATTATCCCTGATGAAAATAAAAATCAGAGCGTAAGTCGCGAATGTAATGGGAGACCCAGAAAAATGGATTAAAATAGATTGATTTTTTTTTATCTGAATGCGTATTTAAAAAAAAATAGCGAATACTTTTTTTTTGGATTTAATTGGATTCAATTAGATTCAATTGGATGCAATTGAATGGAAAAACTGCATTTCCTATTTAAAATTTTGAATTGAACAGTATTCACAATTGTATTTGTGTGCACAGAAAAAGCTAATATTATTTTTAAATTGAAAGGCATAGAGATATGCTCTATGCAATTCCTATAAACGAATAAAAATGCATTCAGGATTGAAAAGCATTCATTTTCACATTCGTGAATCAATATTTCTGAAAATCTGAATCCATTTCAATTCATTTCAATCCATTCTCGTTTGTAACAGAAGCATAAACGAAACTTCTAGAAGGTGAAAATTGGAACAATGAAATGTTGCACTTACGCTTCTTTTACATTTTGATGTTTCAATTTTCGCCTTCCAGAAGTTTCGTTTACGCTTCTGTTACTCCCCAGTAAATGAGAATAGATTGAAATGAATTGAAATAGATTCAGATTTTTAGAAATATTGATTCATGAATGTTAAAATGAATGAATGCTTCTGTTACTCTCCCATTATATCCGATTTACGCTCCGATTTTTATTTTCATCAGGGATATAAAATATACTGCGCAATGATTGTTGTTATGAACACATAATGAGTTACAGAATTCTACTGTTGATCGCATCGTTGCGTCCGGACGACATATATCTACACGTTTTTAATGCACGAGATTAATTGTAGAATCGTTTCTCCGATTTTCTGGACGACGACGATCATGGCGTATCCAATCGATTTGAATTCGAGCGAATAATGAGGTGAGTCAAAGTAACTCGAGAAAAATGGTAAAAGAAAAAACCGTAAATAATTCAACGCGGTAATTGATACGTGAAAATAATACAATTAATAATTGAAAGGTTTTACGTCAAAATAATGCAACAATTAATTAATTGGAATAATACAAATAATTGTAATAACTGAAGTATATTAAGTTAATTAATTATTGCATAATTTTATTCGCACTGACCTCATATTTTCCGTTCTTTCGTGTTAAAGTTTAATATCGTGTTATAACTTATTAAATTATAATAAAAATGCAGGGAATCAATTACACATATATCTTTAAATGAAAATTACAAAAATGACTAAATTCGTTGTTAAACGATTAATTACGAACATTCTAGTAAATTCATTCACTTTTGTAATTTTCATTTCGTTTCAAAATATATAATTGATCCTCTGATTTGATGTACGTTGAATCAGGTCGATAAAGCCTGATATTTATCGTTTATCCCTTTTTGACAGAAGCGCAGTGGCGATTACATCAGATTATACCTCGCGAGAATAGTGCAGCGTGAAGTTGCATTCGAACGAACTGGGGCCAAACCGTTCGATTTGAATCCGAACGGTTTCGATGGGTGAATCATGTTCGTTAGACGCGCGTTTCTGCGTACGCTTTTCGTAATGAGGTTTTAATGGAGGATAATGATGTGTATATACATAGTTACATTCACATATACAATATTAGGTATGTACAATACAATTTGTTATCGCTATCGCTCTGCGCGTCCCCGCTCGCTGTATCGTCGTTACTGAAAAACGTTGGACAAAAAATACATCTCGCGAGCGCGATGACGCTGTGATTATGTGGAATTTCGACGAACGATCTCCAGCCTTCGATATTCCGCCACTGACAAAATTGTTATAATCTTTATTCTTACGAAATTATTGTATACTATTAGATGAACAGAGGAACAATTCCTTGAGTTAAATAATATTTTGTTTTTAACCTTTACACTGAGAGAAAAATGCACTAAATTTTAATAAATATTTGTTTGAATAATGCCAGTTGAATATTTACACATTTATTTGGTACAATCATTAATTTGATTCAATTATTATTATATTTTTTTATTTAGCAAATATTTATTTTCCGTAAGTGAATGTTATATTAATAATATTCAAATAATTATTTGGTACATTTTTCTCTCAGTGTATGTGCGTCAAAATTTAATTAATTTCTATAATCAGTTTCAAAGTAAATAACGTCTATATTAACGTATATGTATTTAGTAAACAAAAATTTTGAATTAAATTTGAGTCAAATTTAATACATTTTCTTGAATTAAATCGTTTAACTTCATTATTTTAGTTAAATTAACAACATATTAAATAAGAATAATGGCGACCTATAGAAATTAAAACTAACTCAAATTATGGATATAATTTAGCATTATGAATTTAACAGTGCACGTTACAACTTATATATATATATAATATATATATATATATATATATATATATATATATATATATATATATGAACAGAAAGTGCGAGCGAAATAATTAAGATTGGCAAAAAGACACCATGGCGTCTCATTTTCATTCTTTTTTCTACGATTTTCGAGCGAATAATTCAAATGAGCGAATTATGCTCGTGTTTTGTACGTACATGAAAATATTCGGCGCCAACTTTAACATTAAAGCGCGATCACCGGCTTTCGAGTAGATTGATTATATGTTACAGAAGAGTGGCAATAATGACATCTGAGCCTGTCTGTACACGTATAACACACAACATTTTTTGATAGCGAAATCTGGGATATGTTCCACTTAGCGTTTACAACAAAGCTCACGCATCATTTCATCTTTGTTCAATATTTTATAAACAAGGATGAAATGATGCTTGCGAGCATTGCGTACGTCAAGTGGAGTCATACTCTTAATAATTGCAACACTATTTGTAAATAATGTTGCACATTCACACGACATACACAGAAAGATCCTTTGACAAGTCGCGAGTCATGAAACAATCCCTTAAGAAGCACAATTGCCACCTTATAAAAATTGACGAACGCTGTATGAAAAGTGTCAATTAACACCGGTTACAGAAAATTACGCTCAAAATAAATAGGATCTGTATATGTATATATAACTTAATTTATATATAAATAATTTGTATGTATATTATTAATTTATATTATATATATGTATATTTATATATTATATATAGTACTCTCTTTATAAATAGCATATTGCATGCATCCTTTGCACTAATGTTTTCGTTCGACAATTGGAAAATCCAAAACTGAATGTCTAAAATTGCTAAGAGCTATATCACAATACGCAGCAATAAAAATGATGGAGCTACATTTAAATTTCACTCATTCCGAATGTCTGAATCCGTTCGAGCAAGCCTTGGATCTATTATTATCATCGAGTATCATTCAACTATCCAGACTATTTTGTTCATAATAACTTGTATAACATTCGCTTTTCGCATAACGATCTCGGAACAGCCGTAAGATATTTATTGACAAGCACGCCTCGTATCAGAACGAAAAATATTGAAAAATATCTTGCTCAACCTGACTGGAGTGAATACTGTCTTACTGTCGCGAAGCTTCGTATATGAAACAGCATGATTGCCAAAAAGCTGCGAAAATCCTGATCTGTGCTCAAAACGTGCTGTCACTGATCGAACGTACAGAACGAATTCGCGTAACGAATTATATTAATGAAACTCAAAACAAGTATTCTTCAAATATTTACGATGCCAACAGTACGTTTTGCACACAGACTTATGTAAGTTTAGAATTGTTATTATTATGCTACGCTTATATATACAGTATGTTCCGCATTAAAGATAATTTGACCATCGCAGTCATAATTGGCATCTTGTAACTTTCTATATATGTTTTTTTCTTTCGGTTGTACGCTTCGCGAGTAATTTAGTGGACCGACCGATCGTATTTTAATGAAGAAGAGATAGAGACAGACAAAGAAGTGCTTATCCTGCGTCCATTTCTACCAACAAAAATTAATTTTAATTAATTTCGAGTTAACTTACTTTTTATCTTCTCTAGTTCAAAAATTAGAAAAAGATAAAGAAATAAATAAAATCAAAAATTTACATTGCTAGAAATGGATCTTATTAAACTTTGAGTTATCTTTGAACGTAGCGTGGTGAATGTAATCCTTGTTTTGTTCACCTAATTTGTCTAAATTGTTTGATATTTCGCTGTGATAGCACAATATTCTAATATATTTGTTAAACGCTCCGAGAGATTTTAACGTGATAATAGTCGCATGTAAAGGCAAGCAAAAAATAGTCGATGCGACTTGGAATAAATTTGTGTATGAGTATCTAGATTAAACTACACAATATCCTAGAAAAGTAACTACATATTGCTTTCTCAGCGACTGTTTCATAGTTTTACCAAATCTTAAATGTTAGAAAGATTTTATAGAATAAATTCGAAAACACTTTTCACAAGCTTAGATATCATGTAAGCGTATCCACAAAAAATGATGTTAGGCTTTGTAGTGCCCGAGAAGCTAATGAGACATTTTTAACGCAAGTTCTGAATTGATTAAAAGCCTTAACCGATTATATTTTCTAAGTATATAAATATTACTTTTCTAACTAATGAAATAATTTGATAATACCTAGTAAAACCCATAAATAATGTCGGAATCAATCTGACGATTACTTGGAAATACAACCTTTACTTTGCCCTGCTACTTTGTCCTATATCACATAATAGAAAAATCTACGACACGCAATAGACAGAAACATAATATGATAATGCAGTAGCGTAATAGAAAGGAGATGTATCTTAATTATGTTACCGATTTATAATGATCTTGAACACTTTCTATTGTTGAATCTTTGCCACTTTGTCGAGCAAATTTCTCTGCGATAAGGCTATTGTTGCTGTAATTGTTGCAATAGTGGACATACTTCGACTAAGGGAGTTCCCAGAATCTCTTGGCATACTTGATTCATGTCCGGCTCCATCATGAGTGAAGAGATTTGATCCTCTGTTAGCATCTCCACGCTAATCGCAAGTTTGATAAGAAAAAGAAAAATTAACATATCATTGATTGATGAGAATATATCAGTACAAACTTACCTAGCTAAACTTTCGCTGTCCGACGTCTCCTCATCGGCATTGAGATAGCTCATTGTTTTTTCTAACGGACTTGGGACTTTCTTTCCTTTAACTTCCGACTTTTCAGATTTGTCAGACTTGTCAGACTTATCCTTGTCTCTCTCCGCTGTCTTTGGTTCGCTGGAACGTCGTTCCGTTAAGCTAGATATGTTTAGCATCATCATGCCGTGATTAAGTAATTCCTTAACGCGCTCTCCGGTACCGCCACTCCACAACATATCGAGAGATTGTCTTCTACTTGAATTTGCTGAAATAACAATGTTAATATATAAATCTACATCTCAATATACGAAATTTGTTGAAGATCCACACATATATCCACTTACTGGAACTACCACCACTAGTTTCACCACCGGCTGAACTTCTAGTTATCCAATTAGCTAAGCTACCATCGAGCTTGCTTCTATTTTTTACTGATGGACTTCTCGTAACTTCGGCTTTCTTCTCTTCGCTTAAGGTAACTTCATTTACTTTCGACATTGTGGGTAAAGATTTTTGCGTTACTAATCTCCTTCGACTAGTTTGTTCTTTCGGCGGTTCGCTGGTAGCATTAATTGTCTGAGCAAGTTCTGGACTTAGATCCATCGGTAACGGTTTGTAAGGAATTTGATCTTCTTCATCGGAATACACGTCATTATTGTAATAAACTTCATCCGGCGAATTGTTCAAGCTAATTTCCGTCCACTCCTCTCCGTTTTGAGAATTAGTAGAATTATTCTTGCGATCATTTACGGGCGTTTGAATTTTAACTCTCTTTTCAACCGGAGATATAATACCCGACAGATCCGTCAGGCCTGGTGCAGAAGAACTTGTATGATTTAGAGATACGATATGTTTCGAGTCGGTCGCAGCGATGCTTCGTGGACGGTCCCGTTTTATGTATTTACGAGGTTCGGTGGCTGAAAGATTCAGATTATTTAGGCCCAGGTACTCTAACGATGAATCTCTCTCGATCTAAAAAAAGGATTTATCGATTAATAAAATTAAGAAGTATGATTTGCCTGGAATGTACTTACTCTTGTAGGCATGGGACATGGCACGTTCGTACTCATCTTATCGGGAAGGCGTAAGTATTCGTCACTAGTGTAATCCGTGCTGTCTGGAGATCCAGTTACACTGGAATCCGTTGGAGTCGTCGAGTTAATTTGTGCAGCGGAATGATCCGGCGCGTCTTGTGTACTCTTATCGTATTCGTCCATACCGTCGTATCTTCTTGTCTGTTAGCAAAAGTATAATGAAAATTTTACACAATTCGAATTACGTTATATTCACACAAGTCTATATTTATACCCTGTGAATTTCGTCGCTGATCTTTTCTAAATTTCGTAATGCTTCCGCGTATGAAGCTTTTGCTTCGCCAACTGATCTCTCCAGTGCACTAACTTTCATCTTCTGCTCCTCTAGCATTTGATTAAAGTGCGCTTTCATCTCATAGTAAGGCCTATGTGATTATGTAATATTTCATTAAGTTGGAGCTATGTAAAAATGATATGTTTTTACAGCATTTCAATGTAATATAATATATTTATGCATAACAATTTGTTGCATGACAATTTGATTAGGAAGAAGCAACTTGATAAATTTTGTGTGCAGTACATCTGTGTGAAAGGATCATTAAAAAAAATTAGTAAATTATACATTCGAAATATTTTCAAAAATATATAGTAATTCATGCACAATCAGGATGATGATTAAAATAAATGAACAGAGAACTAGTTCAGAACTAGATGACACACAAAATAAATGTCGTGTATTTAAAAAAAATAAAAAAGAATATCTATCCTACTTACAACATGAGCAAGTTGTGCCTGTAGGCGATACTGTTTATCAGAAGCAAGCTGCGGCGTGCACCCATACTGCCAACATGAACATATAACCAAAACACATAAATACCATAAGTGGTCTATAGAAAATAACATAAACGTAATAATCATTCGAAAGTAATTCGATGATTATTTAAGTAGAGATAAAAAATGTCAATAGCAACAGGAAGAAACAATAAAAGGTTTGTATATAAAACATTTATCGTGTTCCGGTACATTAACTTGGTTGTATACAAGGTTTTTTAGCTCTTCAAAAAGTGATTCAAAAATATAAAAAAAATAACTATATGCGGTAATTTCATGCATTATAAAAAAACCATTGGGAAGGTAGGTATACTCGAGCTCCATTAATGAGAAGAGGGTGGCAGGTTCCTTACGTACCTAGATTTAGCAATAGTACGCTTCAATTCACGCTGCAACCTTTGAACTTCGTGTTCCGCTTTGTGATATAACACAGTTGTGTGTCTATGTTCAGCTTCAGAGAGAGCTCTCTCATGCTCTGACTCATTAACTCGCGACGTAGCATGATTCAACATTTCCTATAATATATTTCATTACTTGCATAATACCTGCATATATTTTTTTCTCAAGACTTGATATTGAAGAGTCTTACCTGCCAAGCGTGATCAAAACATCTTCCTTCGGTCCGTAGTCCTTCTTCAGCTAAGTAAACCATTTCTTTAGCTGCCGAATGTTGACTGTTGGCTCTCTCAAATCTAATCGCAGCTTTCTGCGTTTCTTGTAATGCCTGAAATAAAATGTTTATATATAATATATATATATATATATTTTTTTTTTTTAAATCTAACGATAGAAATGTAATAGTTATCTAGATATAAATATTCTTACCTCTTTTGCTTTAAACCTAGCGTCATAGTATGGTCTGGATTTTTCAATGCAAGCTCCAAGTTTCTTAGCCAAAGCGTCAATCTTAATTGTCGATTCACAGAGTAATTCTCTAAAGGTTGCTCTTGCTTCCTAAACATGATGAAATAAAATTCTCTATTAGATGGAAAGAATGGAATATAAGATGTATAAGATGTATAAGATGTATACAATTCCTACAATCTCAAATCAAGCCACAATCTCAAATTAAAAATTATTTCTTTGAAGCCATCATCATGGACTGTGCTGTTAAGATCATCGTTTCAAATCATTATCCATTTACATGTATCTTACACAGCAATCATCTCAATGAAATCTAATCGCAACCAGTTTCAAAACTTGTCGGCAATTTTGTTCCTCAAGCATCATTCATATATATATCGCAATGCAAAATCTAGACAGGCAAGGGACAATTACAAATGCAAGGTCATGCTTTAATAAAAATTAGTACTTACATCTAAATCAACTTCTAGTTTATTAATATCGTCCGTAGCTGTGTTTAATTTTTCAAGTTCAATCTGAAACAAAATATCATACATTTCATCAGAAAACATATTAAATTAGATATCATTAAAAAAGTATTTTTTATTTTATATGCTATAATACATAAAAGTTATACACAAATTTTAAACATACGCGAATTTTTTATTCGAACAAACAATCTACGTTTCATCCCCCTCCTTAAAATGTTTATATATAAAAATTAATTTTATATATATATATATAAGAAGCCTCATTCATTGTGCTCCAATTTCTCGCGTCGAGACGAAGTTACCGGACAATGAGGGTAATTTAGCACGCGCTATCGTAGTAATAGGCCTTCCCAGCCGGGTGGGGGACAAAGGGGGATTAAGAATCGGGGACGTTTTATGACTCGTGCGTGTGCGCGCGTGTGTGTGCGTGTGTGTGTGTGCATGAGCGAGCGGAGGGAGAAGGAAAAGTAGAAAACGTTCACGAAGGAAACACACTGAGACTCGCGATGAAATTCGCCGTTGAAGCACATTCTACGACACATTTTACGACGCGATTCTTTTCGTGTGGTTTAATCGTGGCGAAGCTTCTGCTCGCCGACGACGAGAATCAAGAGTATCGATATCGCAAAGTCGCGGGGGCTCCCCCCCTCGCGGTTGCTCCGTCTGGGCGACGCACACGCGGACGGCGGCGACACTCACCTGCACTCGCGGGTCCACTGCATCGTCGACGCGATCAGAATCATCGGCACTCTCCTTCTGCACACGTCTGCTCATAATTAAATCTAGAGGGTGGATTTTATTTACAGCTCTCCCATGCCACCTGTGTGTATCGTCTGCTAGACAACATCAGGTGGCCATGTTGGACGTCAAAACGTATCGCTGCGGCGAGCAGGGCCGTCTCCACACTACGTGCTCGAACGGGGAAGCATGCGCCTTCCTCCTCGCAGGAGAGCTCTGGAGAGCTCCCACGGACCTGGAAATGTCATCTGAGGTTGCGCGATAACGATTCGAGACCGGACATGCAAATTCATTGCATCGGATCGAAGATTCGAATCATTGAATTTATGATTATATATATATATATAGTATAAGGTTTTTCTATTATTTATATATCTATTAATACTCTTAATATAAAATTCGAATATAATAGTTTATTAAGGCCCGATTGTACCAATGTTACTTTGATTTTAAGCGAGGCTTAAAACTCTTTCCTTCTCTGGTCTCTGTCTCTCTTTGACTTTAAAATAAGACAGATAGAGTTTTAAGTCTCACTTAAAGTTAAAGTGACATTGATGCAACTGGGCCTAAATTTTACAAAGTTATAAAAGTTGAGACAAAAGTTAATAATAAATAAAAGGAGCATACTTTATATTATTATATTATTACATTATTATATATATTGTATGTGTATAGGAAAAAGACTTGTTTAACAGATAATTTGTACAAAGATCTTGTATTTAAATTTTATGCTTCTTCCATTTATTATTAATTAAGTATTTTAATAAACCTTATAGTAATATTTAAAGCTTTATTGCAGATATTATTAACAAGTACACTTTTTTATATATTAGGTGTTGGAATTAATTCGTAGCGTTTTACAAGTGATGGGAAGTACTTTCATTAATGTATTTTTTAATGCTCATGTGAAATAAATAACATTCTTTCATTAAAAAACGCTACGAATTAATTCCAACACCTAATACTAATACGTGTATAATTGTATTTTTGTATTTCTTGCTTTAAGCATTTTCGAAATTTTAAAGACGCGGCTAATCGTAGAAATTATTTTATTGCTTATTCAACGAATAATAACTCTTAATTATTAAATATTCAATCTAATATTTCTAAATATTCCTTTTTAATTTAAATATTCTGTTCAGATTTCTCGCGCGCATTTGACTTTTCCCGCCGACCGCCATGGCGCCGTGGCCGGCCAACATGGCGTTCGGGACAATTCAAGATGGCGGACGCGAGGAGTATTCCGGCAGGTGGCATGGCGTGCGCTGATCCCGCCTGGCTCTCAAACGTATATTTCCCTGTTCGCACTTTGCGACGTTTCGCAGTTCGCATTCTTCGCACTGGTGAGTCGCGTGCCCGTTCGAGCGGGTGGATTATAGTTCTCCGTGGAAAGCGGCAACGTGCCCGACCAAAGAACGTCGGTCGCTGAGCAACACAACGATCCGTTGCGGCCGGTAAGTGAAAACATACATTGCGCACCGCGGTGTCGCGCGCTTTCGGGGGTCTCTCTCTCTCTCTCGCTCTCTCCGAAAGAAAAAAGAATCCTTTGAATTTTCTTCGAGTGCCCGCGTGTCCACCTGAAGAAGGTGGAAAATGCCTTCCGAGCGGAGCGCGCGACTCCGACTTTCTATTTCGGTATTTTTATACGAGGAGAGACAAGCGCGCGGTTAACTTAACGGTGGAGAGAACGCGCGCGCAAAGGTCGAACCGTCCTCCTTCGTCGTCGGTTTCCGAGGAAGGGTAACGCGCAAGGTGCGTGTCCTCGCGATCCGGTCCGGTTGCCTTCTCCCGTCCGTTCTCGGTTTACCGCCGGCTCGTCCCGCGTTTGATCTTTGATCAAAGACCGGCTGCGATCTTGAGGTCGATTCTGTATCTTTCTGTATTTTCACAAGGTGAAAATTACAAAGCGAGTAAATTTCCTAGGTGATCAATGAAATAATCAGTATTCTAGTAAATTCGCTCACTTTTATAATTTTCATCTCATTTCAAAAGATACAGAATCGATCCCCTTGATTCTTATCACGGGATATCTCGTGGTTGCGCCGTGCACGACATCGAAACAAAGTTTTCGCAGTTCCGGGGAACGAAAGTGACGCACCAGGTATATAAAGATCCTATAAACCCGTAAAAGATCCTGTAAACAGAGTCTGGCTGCAGTAATTTTGTCATAACAAGAGTAACGCATGTTCTACAATGAATCGTTACTTGAACTTTAATTCTTAACCGTAAGAAATTCTTCACAGAATGTGAGAATAATAATCGATTATGATCAATTTTTTACGGTTTAAAATAATGGCTTATGTAAAAAAATCCATAATGAAAAGAAGGATGTACATTGTCTCTTATGTCTATATGACATATACTGTCTCTTTATATATCTCTTTTAGCTATCTCATTCTAACTTATACTATTTTATTTATAAATATGTTAAACAAGGAAAACAGTCTCTCTCTCTCTCTCTCTCTCTCTCTCTCTCTCTCTCTCTCTCTCTCTCTTCAAAATAACAAACACAAAATTAATCTGAGCTAATGAGAGTCAGCGCGAACGGAGGTGTACAATAAAATTTTAACAAATAAATTTGTTATTCCATTCGATGCGTTTTTTTTATTTAAAATCTTGATAAATCTCGAACGTTTCTCTTTGGAATCTTCATCAGCAATATTCATAATTTATATAAGACTCGTGGTCAAAGTAGAGTCACTCACAGATTGTCAAAACTGTAGTGTAATCTACACGATCGCCAAAATCATGATCTCATCATGAAATTTTGGATGATATTAATATTCACAATTAGTCACTTTTTAATATATATTACGTAGATTTGATTGAACTCCGTCTAAACTATCCGGAGTGACAAGAATAGATCGCCTATCTTATTTATTCCGAGCTTGTCGTTTCGTGGTCAGATTTTGTTATAGAATTTCTAAAGCTACTTTCCTTTTAAGGAATATAGTCGATATAAACATAATTCTATCTTTTTCTTGATACTTAATGAATGACAAAATATGTAAAACAATATGTAAAACGAACGTCATTTGTGTCAACTGTGTCTCCTAAAAAAAAAACCGCTTAGTTTACTATATCATCCTTTTTAGCTGAATTTCTTGTACATTTATCTTCTTTCCTTTTTTTTCATGTCTGGAAACCCTATACTTTACCCTATACTTTATACCGTAACTGCTAGTCGACACAAACGTTCTTTCCTTTTTGACATTCAATGAATAACAAAGATAAAACGAATTTGCGTTGATTGTATCTCTCAAAGAAGGAAAACAGCCTGTGTCTTGTATCGGAAAGTACCTGTAATTTTGATAGGCAATCGATCTCCGGCAGGAAGGTGGCAACCGTGATCGAAATCCGGAATTGTGAACCTGGCTCCGAATCTGTTTACCTACTCCTGTGTTTATCTGCGCGTGTTCTCGAGTCATGTTTTTGTTTCGCACGCTCACGGAAATTCCACGGGAAAGGATGGGATCGAAAATACATTATCGGTATTTGACGGAATTGAACGAAGGGCCTCTGTGTAAGTGCGCGACGTAATCGTAAAGCGATAATGTAAGCGGCCTCGCGCGATCGGGTTGAATTTCTGATGTTGTGCACGACGAACTGATCGAAGGACGTCCGTGGAAACATTCGCACGCGAGTGCCTTCAAATGTCAGAAGCACTTTTACCATAGAGGATACACCATTTTCGTGCTTCTACTCGTCTCTTTTTAATCGAGCAGCTGACAAGAGAGAATTTAACCGAATTTAACGGATCCCATCAAGCGATCGATGAGTAAACATATGTGTTTTGACTATTTGAAGAATAGTCGTCTCGTCAAACATCTGATTGTCATTTATTGTATTATTAATCTTTAGTACGTGATTTTTCGGTCTTTTATTAGACACGATGGGTCCTTCATGTTCAAATTAATTTTCGTCACTTTAACAGATATATAAACATTATTCTTACATATATTTTAACATTTTTAGAAAATATATTTGTAAGGTGATGCATTTAAAAAAATATAAATTCTATATAAATATTATAATTAATTATTTGATGCTTTTAATTTTTTCAAGAAAAGAAATGTGCATGAATAATCCAATCGTGTATATTAAGGGTTATTTATCATTTATTATTATATGCACAATGCCATTCCTTGAATGAATTGAAAAGGTTAACGACGCGCAGATAACGTTTCGTATCGTATAAACGCCCACTCTTTGTCGTGTTCGTGACTCGTCTCTGAAATCGTTTTAAAGCACAGTGAATAATATGAGGAAAATAACCAATGCTACGATTATTTTATTCATAATCGATTTAGAATTAGCTTATCTTTATTTAACTTGCAATCGCAAATATTGACTGCATTTAGCAGAATGTTTACTTTGCTTATTTTATTTACTTTTCAAATCTTTATCTTGTTTATTTTTCGACTATTGACGTTTTTTCGCACAGATTGGATTATACTTGTAGATTTGGAGGAATAATCATAGGCATAGCTAGGACTTTATTTAAGAGAAGCCAAATTTGAGTTTAGACCTTTGAATCCGAGAAGAAGAAGGGTAATTGAGTGGTGTGAACTATTGAATTTTTTTGTTTTATACTGTTATTTTTAAGTAATTACTAATAAATCACAAAATCACACATATTTAATTTACTAATTTTATTTTACTCTACTAAGTTTATTTTTCTCTTAAAATTGTAAACTGGTTCTGGAACTGGAAAAACTTAAACATTAATCATTTTGGATTCTCAGAAATCTTTCTATAAAACTTTTTTACTTCCAATTCTTTCTTCTTTCTTTGTCTTCAAAATTAATTTCTTGTGAATACTCATTAAACAAAATCCGTTTAATCCTGTTTTAATTATTTTTGTTCTTTGAGTTTAGGAGAGGAGGACCCTTCTAATTTAGAGGAGTAATCTTTCTTAGTGAAAAAAATTCCCAACAGTTGCAAAATGAAAACATTCTGCCAAACGTGGCCATTAATAATCGAGTGATAAATTAAAAAATTCAAGATTCGAATATATTACAAAATATATATTTATAATAGAAATTCCAGTTTCCTTGAAATTCTCATAAAACAATGGAGTTTTGTTCGCGGAACGATGAGAAAAGTCCCTCCCCGCGCACGAATGAACATCGAGAGACGACAATAACGGAATTCCTCGAAATACGGTATTTGTGTGTCGCGCGCGTTAATCGAGCGCCAATGATCGTCATGCGAGCCATCTTCTGCCGAAATGATTGATTAATCGCCACTTTCAATTAGACGAGAATTAGTCCGTCACCTCTAGTGCGTGGAAATGAGTAATACTCGGCGTTTGCTCCTCGTACTTATGACTTGGCGACCGCTCGTTCACGTGCGTGCGAGTGCGTGTGCGTGTGCGTGTGCGTGTGCGTGTGCGTGTGCGACGTGTACATGCCGGCAGGCTGACAAAAGCGACCGGTTTAATGGCTAAGCGAATCGACTTTTAAAGAGCCACCCGTTGCACTGCACCGCACGACGGAAGACACATTGATACGAGCGAGGAGCAGCCGGTGCGTGCGTTGCTCGCAGGTAGGTAGACACTAGTCAGGCAAGGTATTCGAACCTGCCATTCCGACAGAACTTGATGGCGTCACGTCACGGCAAATGTCCGCCGCGAGTCATTCTGCGCCGTTCTCTCACCGCCGTCGTTACGTGTCCTTATCACTTTTCTCAAATAAATTTACGTGAACATCAAACACGTGCTCGCGCGTACCAGTTCGGCACGACGTTAAACGAGCGAGTTCACGGGATAAAAGCGAGAGACGAAGTTTCCTTCAAGAAACGCCAGAATATGATATATCTTGAATCTACAACGTAGGAAAGTTAGATTTACTTATTTATTTAAATATTTTTTTAGAATAACTTGAAAGCATTTATATAACGTAATTTACTGTATATATATTATATATATATATATATATATATATATATATATATTAGGTGTTGGAATTAATTCGTAGCGTTTTACAAGTGATGGGAAGTACTTTCATTAATGTATTTTTTAATGCTCATGTGAAATAAATAACATTCTTTCATTAAAAACGCTACGAATTAATTCCAACACCTAATATATATTTGACTCTATGATGGCTGATTACGGTGATATTTTCTTAGAGAAAATAAAGGACAAACCTGAAAAGTTTAGAACTTTATTTCTAAATATTCTAAATAAGTTTGCATTAACTTTTGAAATTTTTTTCTTACGCGGTATATCTGAGTTAACTTTCAAATAAAGCACAAGTCATCGTAATATCAAAATGACATCAAAATAGCTGCAAATTTGATTATTAAAAGTCACTTTTCAATCAATCATAACTCACTTTGATGTCATTTTGACATTATTGTGACTTTGTTATTGAATTAATATTGTTCTTGCATGAAATTAAATTTATCGATTGTTTCCATAAACATTTGCTCTTTAATACGATATTAGACTTGATATTTGAATGTTAATTAAAAAGGCATTTTCCGGATTATTAAAATAAAAGATAAAATTGAGTTTTGAAAAAAAAAATAAATCTAAAGGACAGCTACCTGGAATCAAGGATTGTTCTTTACAATAAAAGATGTAGAGTTACCGTAATAATGATATTTAGGAAATTATTTATTTTGTATAATTTTATAAGTACAAAAAAGAGAAATTCTATGTTTCTTTTGTGCTTCGTATAATTCGATCAAAAATGGCTCGTCGATTTCTTTTTGGAGCTTGATTATTTGGCACCTTTCGCATCTTCGACCACTTTAAAAGCGATCCCAAAGCGAGTCGAATTTATTTAAAGATCTCTGAATATATACGCATTCTTCGTCAATGGATACTTAAGTAAACGTATACTTGAGTCACCCGGTATAGGGTAACAATTTATCGTATAAAAAAGGAGAGGAGGAACCGCGGAAACGCCGGCTGTTAGACGGAGGCAATTTGCTCTGCGGATGGCGAAATAATCTTAATTTTAGGCGTTATCGTGACGTACGATAACTATCGGAGACGGCGGCGTGTCTGGATGCGCTTCGACGACATGCACCGGACGCTGCGGAAAGATTTGCCTAGTTACGACACTGCGAGAGAGCAGCAGGAAAGCGGTAATACCGCAAAGGAACGGTCGACTGTTGTTTTCGTTTCGCTTTGTCCTCGTATTCCGGTGCTGCCTACATACGCGAGCTGTCTACTGTGAAATGTCATTAGCCCTGAACGGAGGGGGCGTAACAGACCTCGCGATATTAATTTAGTTTTAAATGCAACTGCGGACATTTAATGCCTTTTAATTTATCAAAGAATGTTTGAGATGATTGTTTAAATACAAATATTTTACCTATAAATATTTTATAGGTAAAATTTATTTAATAAAAATTGTATTATTTTTTTGAGAATGAAATTTCCGTCGATTAGCTTACAACCGGAAGATTCGCCTCCCCCTCTTGGGGGAATAACTCGCACCTGCTAGAATTATAAAGAATATCGCAAGGCAGGTGTCGATATAATCTTTTGTTTCTTTGATTTAATGTCAGAAAGTTCCACGTTAATAATCTATAATAATTCTTGCAGAATCATGTCTTTATTCATTCTTGCATACAGTTTTTATATAATGTGATAATTTCAAGGAAGTTTTTACACGTTCGTACGCTAATTATTATTATCATTAAAATGCAACGCTGAAGTTTTTTGTTATATATACTGACATATTTACGTTCTTAGTAGTTCGAGTATTAATGAGGACTACATTCTTTCTAAGAAGCTTCCAGGAAAAAGGAAAAAGAAGTCTTTTTCTGGTGGGATGCATAATGTTGATATCAGTTAATATGTGGTCGCACTATTTGAAGTAATTATAGTATTTGATAAAGTGTGAAATTGTGTAGCATTTTATGATGCACTATGTGAAGCATGTGAAGCGTGACAAGCAGTGTATCGCAGTCAAACCTTTTAGATAATCCTATCTCGAACGTTGTCGTTGTGCACGTACATAACGGTGCAAGCGGCCCCGATAAGTCACCCGGTATACAAAGAGAAAGAGAGAGACAGAAACGTCGACCTTCTGTCGCGTAAACGACACAATGCCGGTATACGAAAATGCGGGCAAAAAGATCCTCAGGTAGTCAAGAGCATGATTAAGGCTTTTCTCGAATGTGGTCGACAAGTTTCTTCGAATGAATTTACGGCTCGGATATTCTGAAGATAGTTCACGGTCATAACGCGTATCTGTTACAAATCTTACTCACCAAGGATAGTAGAACTGGATTTCCATGCAATTCAAACAAATCTGAGGCTTTACTTTATAACAAACGTTGCATTATCTCTTAAAGAATATTATAGTATTTATTTTCTTTTAATTGTTTTAACTAATCGATTTTATATTTTTAATTGCTATAACTTCGTGTCGCCATTTAAATTTGTCATTGACCAGAATCGACGATTTGCGATCGGAGCAAGGTACGATTTTTTTGCACACTCATCTGGCATTGAACAGATTATGATTGATTGATGAATTATTGGCTCGTCGTGTATATGAATTATAAGTTGAATTGACGAGCGACTGTCGGTACCATCATTTCTCATATTATGAATCTATGGAAATACAGCACGGGTGTGCCGCGTGACGAGATGTAAACTCTTTTGTATCAGGTAATCGTAAAAATGTCCGTAAAATGCCACGTAATGCCAAGATCGACAATCGCCCGTAAATCGTGTTTATTCCGCTTATTAACGTTTGACTTGCATTCTTTGAGTCATCTGCGAAACTCGCGTGCACGATTCGTTCGCTTGTATAACGCAAATTTTTAAAAAAACAATGGAAGAAGATGTTAGACTATTAGGCTATATATATATATATCCGCAGTTATTGTGCATATTTTATACAAATGAAACGTGCAAAATAAAGTAGTTGCTAGAAAAGCGCATGTACATAAAGATGCATTCCTGGTAATTAATGGAATAACAAATTGAATTTAATAATGGCTTGATTGCTAAATGCAATTACAGCTGATAGAAAGAATAAGTAATATACGCGCTTTACATATTACATTATGATGTTGGGAATTAAAGAACGAAACGTGGGGAATGCCGAATAGGAAGTCGATAATTACAGCGTGACTATCGGCTTCTTTAGCCATATTCCTGAGACGGAGAGAATCTGTGTCTACACGCATCCTGCACGTAGGTGATGCGTGTACGCAACATGCGTGCGTCGCTAGCGAGGCTTGTTCGAGTGCACGTGAACTGCATTCCACGATAATTTTATATGTTCTTGTCGCCGTGCTTGCTTCGATTCCGATGTTTCGTGACTAACAATAAGCTCTTAATTTGTACGAGAGACCGGAGCATTAATCTTCTGCATCTCCATATTTATATCACTTTTTTATAATCTTATATAAAGTAAAAAACATTTTGTATTTGTATTGAAAACGATCCACTCTCAAGTTCTTGTTAAAATTTTGTGTTGAATTTTTAATCAACATATTCGAGCATTAATTTTACATAAATTTTTTAATGTGTTAAATTGATATTCAACATTTCTTAAACATATTTTAACATTTGTTAAAATAATACAATTTGTGAGTGTATAAATAAAAAGTGTATAAATAAAAATGATGCATTTTAATGCTAAATAAATTCCGAGATAAATAAGATACTGTTTTAAAACTAAATAAATTACTATTATAATTTAACGTAATTAAGCATAAATATTAATTTAGCATAAATGTTAATTTAGCATAAATGTTAATTTTACTAAAAATATGTTTGTACAATTTGTTTGCAAATTATATTAATATTTTTGTGATAATTTTTTTACATCATATTTGTGTTACTTTCTAACATTCATTTTGTGTTTTTTTATTATTTGTGTTCTTTTAAATTAACATAAAAATTTGAATGGGCCGTTTGACATGTGAAATAAGTTCAATTTGACACAAATTTTCTAACTGTGTAATTTTGTTATTAGTAAAGATTTAAGAAATTCAAAAATCTTTCCATATAAATCTTTCAAAACTATATTTTTAATACATTTTCAATATTCTTACAAATTTTATTTCCGAATAAATTCTTTTTACATTCACGGGATTTTCATGGTCGTATGCGAATGAGCGAAGACGCGATTAAAGTTGAAAAACTGTCGTCACGGAAGAGTTCGTCTTTTCCCGATAATCTTTATTCGCGCATTGTCGACGCGGAAATTACATACCTCGAATCCATCAATTTTATTCCACCAACTTCTTGTTGCTTCCGTAATTATCATCTACATCACGTTCGATGATACGAAAGTTTTGCTCGCGCTTTGCGTCACGTCCATAATCTTAAGTTATTAAATCATTATAAATAACTAGAAAATCAATAAATATCTGTCAGTCAGCTCCAACGATGGAAGTCCTCTATTCTAAAAATCCATTCAGAGATCTTAGTTCTACTTTATTTCTAGTTGAAATAAAACAAACGTATATTTGTTTTACTTCAACTTATTACTGTGTGTACCAGTTCAGAGCGGTTCAGAAAGTGCAGGAATAAAAAAGAATAAAATAGATCCCTTGTTTCAAAATCATTATTCTAGCTTGAGACACATTACTTGTTTAAAAAAAAAATCATCTACTGTGCTTCGTCAATCGTGATGTGCTATTATATGCCGCGATTTTAAGTTACATAACACATATGTCTTTTATATCGCAACAGTATATTATTGTCGTATTATTGTATTGCAAATAATTTTTCGAGTAACACGATACTGGATAATTTGACATTTTGACTTTCCGCTGTTGATGTGAATTTCGGACGTCACGTGAACAATACACGAAGGTACTTTCTCATCAATTATTTGGAGTT
The DNA here is from genome assembly GCF_024713525.1 of Acromyrmex echinatior. Taxonomy (NCBI): domain Eukaryota; kingdom Metazoa; phylum Arthropoda; class Insecta; order Hymenoptera; family Formicidae; genus Acromyrmex; species Acromyrmex echinatior. The sequence continues at coordinate 2,784,779 of NC_141861.1, forward strand.
TTACTCTAAACATTAAAAATGAAGCCAATCTTGAAAAAGATCGAAACTTTTCAATCTTTAAGAATGAGATTTCACTTTTCAGAATGAGATTCATTCAGAATTAGAGTTCTAGAAAGCAAAAATTAAATCAAGCGTAATGAGATTGACAAACGAATTCGTTATCAGTATTGTATAATATAAATTAGCAAAAAAGAAGAGCTTTGCAAGTGTATTTAAATATATTTCAAATATATTTATCTGAATAGCTCGAGATATTTTAAATATCCCAATATATATAATTATTCGCAAATTTGTTATACAATTTAGTGGGAACTAGAAAGTTCGAGCTGGTACAATTATTTCAAGTGTTTATATAGTTCCGTTCCATGCTTGGCGCGCTCGCGACGATTACGCGGCTGAGGATCGCGATTTCATGCCTATGCGCGCGATCCGCGCGTTTTACACGAACGTCATTACGAAAAATGAAAGTGTAAATCGAAGCGCAAGAGAGAAGTCGCGGGAGAAAAACGCGTTCATCTCGATCGCAACGTAACACGTTTGCACTGATACCGCGTGATTTCTCATGTATATCTATAGCCACCTCGTGGTTTTTTATTACAACGAATTCGAGAGATACAATTTCACTTTGGCGTTTATCAAGTGGGCGTAATATGTGCATACGCATAAACAAATACGTTTTCCAATGTATCTTTTTTTACGCTCGCTCTCATGAGGGCGTATCGCGGCCATCAGGCTTCGATCACTCGTACGAATTCCAGTCGAATTACGCATCATAATTATTTCTCACGTAATAGAGAACACGACGTCGAGTCACCGACGCGCATTTATTTTTACGATAAGCACCTCGGCCGTTATTATGTAAAGTGAATATGCACATGTGTTGTGTATATATATATATATATATATATATATATATATATATGTGTGTATGTAATCATTGTCCCGTTACCATGAGATACACTGTACATAGTGCGATCGAGATCTACGAGTGAAAAATGTTGATTTCACGAAAACTTGCCATTCGTCAGATCGCGAAGATCAATTTACTGCATGGTAGGATTCTAAAAATAAAACTTGCTGAATTTTATGAAATATTTCCTTGAATAATATTTTTAAATATTATTTTTCGATGAAGGGATCTAATTAAAATAAATGCTTTCAATTATTTGATTGACCAATCAGAAGAAAGAATTTTATAAATTTGCGTATCGCAAAAAATTTAGTAAATTTTAATAAATATTTGTTTGAATAATAATTATTAACTAAATATTCACTAAATGTAAATATATATTTATTTGTCGTACAAGAATAAAATTAATTTAAGTATTATTTTTTATTAAATAATAAAAGATTTATTTACTTGCAGCAAATAAATATATATTTACATTTAGTGAATATTTAGTTAATAATTATTATTCAAACAAATATTTATTAAAATTTAGTAAATTTTTTGCGTTTTTAGTTAGTAATACTGTTCAAACAAATATTGATTGAAACTTAATAAATTTTTTTCAGTACGATGACAGCTCTTTTTCTTTCATCGGTGATATGAATGGCGGATATACGTGCGAATCGAAAGATACTTTCCCTACTTTCGCGCGCCGCTATCGTATTTAAGGCGGCTTTTAATAGCCATTGGGCATTGTCCGAGGTGAGACCATTGCTGTCATCACCGGTGAAACCGAAACTTGAGAAAGTTCCAAAAAGATCGACGAGTCACGAAAATCAAGCGAATCTACGATCGTGAGAAATCCAGCGTGTACGAAAGTTACCTCATGCCTAGTCGGTTAAAACGGAAGTAAGAAACCAAAACATTAATTGTGCAACCGAATCTTTCGTTTGATTGTATAATTAATGAGGCGGGGCGAGAAAAAAAAGAGACAAAAAAAACCGGTTTTCCGCTTGGATGCTGAATCACATCTGAAACCTGTCCGCATTTAATACACCCGTCCGAATGTGCAAAATGCCATAACGTTTGACACGGTGTTTTGTTTGGAATTATCGCGTTTTTTTTTGTACTGTGCGAATGACGCACGAAAATCTCGAATGTTTCCGCAACATTCGGCGAAACATTCACAAAGCCGGTTTCAAGCGCGATTATAAAATGCACTTTTTTTATATTTTTACAACGGTGAGATTGACGAGCGAAATTTTTTGTCGATCATCGAAAATATTCTCGATCGAGAGAAGAGATTTTCGTGATTTTTTTTAATCCTATAAAATTAAAACACGGAACTTTTTTACAGTATACAGTCCGAGTTTGCAAAACATTGTGAAAATAAAGAAGAATTTCCAGAATTCCAAGAAATTTTCAAGATGTTTACAAATTGTTTATAAATCTATGCTAATTATCAATAGTAACGGATAAAGCTAATAAAATTATCGGCTATTTATAACGAAATGTTTTATTGCTCACTTTGCAAATCTCGTTAATGTTAATCATAATGATTTGTGATCATGGATTTCCCGAACGTAAAACGAAAAGGAAAACAAAAGAGGAAAAATATGGAAGGAAAGAAAGAAATGATTCATGATCTCGCATTTACGCGGTCACGCACCTTTTGCGTCGTATACGCGGAACAGCCCTCGTGATTTCGCAATTCGGCATTATTTTCTCACAAACGATAGTTGAATGCGCTGATATAGCGTGCGTTCATAAAAGAGAGACACCGATGTATGTGTCTCTACTTGTGTATACGCGGGGTCACTCGTTGTGAATGTTTCGCGTTTATACGGCATAGAAATGCACGTGCATCCTGTCGCGAAACCTCGCCCTGAATTTCACTTGTTAGGCCTTTGTAAAATCCTCTTCGAGAGAAACATTTGCGCATTTTTGCGCTACTTCGATTATTGAGAGAGACAAAGAGAAAGAGAGAGGAATTAAGAGAATTTCAGCCAGGTAGAAAATTTTGCTCTTCCAACAAACGACACAGATGACATTGTATATAACACAATGAATTATTGTTGTTTGCCAATGTTAAATAAAGGTGATACGATCGGTCGTCGTGTCGCTTGCTGGAAATCATTTATTAATCGTTATAAGGAAAATTCGCGCTTAATCCTTGCCATAGCGCGTAATCCTGCAGTTGTAAAATCGTGATTTTACCGTGATCGTGCTTGGAACCGGGAGCGACGTTCTGCATTCTGAACGAGTCCAGACTCCGATGACGCGAAAGTGACGGCTATGTTTATTCGCGGCAATTGGCGCACGGTTCATTCTCCCGTATCTATAGCGCGCGGTCGGGAATTGAATTCGTCGAGATTACGTGCTAAAGGTTTCAGTCCATGCTCGGCCTCGCGTAACAATTCGCACCGACGGGCTATGAATAGAAAATGGAGTGTAACTATCGTCGGCCGATTGTTCCGAGACGATCACGCCGCGCGGCGCCGGTTATCCTCTTATCTATTTAGCGCGAAGGGATGGAGATGGATCTTGATCGTAAGAATACGTCTCATACCCGTTTCTACCAATGTAGTTTAACTTTAATCTCGGTTCAACCGATTCTTCATTTTTTTTCTAGGTCCTACATTGAAAAAAAATTACCAAATTTTAATAAATATTGTTTGAATAGTTCTAAACATTTACTTAAAGTAAATAAATATTTACTCCAAAAAAAAAATGATACTTCAATTTAGATGGTTTTTGTACCAAACAAATATATGTTTATATTTGTAAATATTTACTAAATATGTACTATTCAAACAAATCTTAATTAAAATTGAGTAATTTTTTTTTTCAGTGTAAGAGAATTAAAAAAAAGGGTTAAATGTAAATTGAACCGAGATCAAAGTTCTACATTGATAGAAATGGACATTAGTTTCTCTCTCTCTCTCTCTCTCTCTCTCTCTCTCTCTCTCTCTCTCTCTCTCTCTCTCTCTCTTTCGCCTCCTTCTCTTCCTTCTCCCTGTAACAACCTGCTGCAGCTCGCGAGGATGGAGGACGGACAAGCTCTCGGCAGCCGTGGCTGGTACCACCATCCTCTCCTATCCCTTCTCATTCTATCGGATCATCTACCATCAACGATCGCGCTCGCTACTCCATTCTACGAAGAGACCCGGCGAGACAGCTCTCTCTCTCTCTCTCTCTCTCTCTCTCATACGAGTATCTATCTCGAAGATATGAATTTTCTATAGTCTATTCGCTCTTTCTCCTCCTATCTCACAACGTGAGATATACGCTTTTCCTCTCTCATCAGAGATAGAAATTTCATTATACCGGCGTGGAAGGAGCATTCCACGCAAATAATCTCGCTCAATCTGCTGCTTGTTTAACATTTTTCTTCTTTGCAATGCAGAGAGCAGATAAGGAACGGGTCGCGGGGAATAGGTGGATGATGAGGACGGGCCGTGGCCCGACCGTGGCTGGTACCACCACCCACCACCCACCACCCAATATCAGCCTCCGTTTCACCGAATAACCTAACGCCGGGCGATTCGACTCCCACGACCAGCTGCTCGAACATCGTCCACGTTCGTTCGCGCTCGTGCGCGCTCGGCTCCCCTCTCCTCCCCTCTCCTCTCCGCCTAACTGCCGCTGCACTGCGTTCCCTCAGCGACGTGCGCTCACGCTCACTTCAGTCCGCCGCGAGCCGTCGTTGGTCGGGTTGTAATTGTTCCGGAAGCTTCTTCGAGTCGGCTCTCTCTCCGAGTTGTTACCCCTCAGCTCGATTTCCTGCGCGAAGTTTGGGAATGTATCCCGCGCGATCTCTCGTTGAATGTCAGTGAGTCGTTCGCACGAACAAGAACAAACAGGTGAGCGACTCGATCGAATATAATAACTTATTTGTAACAGCGTGATTTAATATCGCGAAATGTCTTTCCAAACGATGAAAACGATGGATTTTATTTCCGATTAACTTTCGGCGATCATTTTGTATCGTTTTTATTTGGAAGAACCGATTATTCGTGATGATAATATTTACCTTATTTATCCTTTATGTATACATACAGAAGATTATTAATGCTTTTGAGACTTTGAATACTTTCTAGACAAAGTCTGTGCATTTTGTGCGGATTGTCTTCGTATCCAGATCCATTATTAGAATGCCCACGTTTCGTGAACAATGCAGTTCATTTCATCGGGGTGAAAATGTCGGGTCGCTCCAAATGAAGTGAAATGCATTGTTCACGAAACGTTGGTGTTCTAATAATAGATCTGGACACGGAGACAACCCGCGAAATGCATAGATTCTGTCTAGAAAGTATCCGTGGAAGTTTTACAACGATCATTAATCATCAGGATTGCGTTCCAAAATTCAACTTCGTCAGCTCGAGTATCATTTTATCCTTGTTGGTCATGTTGTTGGTCACCGAATGTTGAATAAAGATAAAAGATAAAAGATACTCGGGATTGACAGAGTCAAGTTTTGAAATCCCAGGGCGAAGAGTATCGGGTTGCTGATAAAATAAAGTGAACTGCAATGTTCACGAAACGTTAGCATTCTAATAATGCGTCTGCACTGAGAGAAATGTTTTGTACGTATGTGACTTACAAAAACTTTCTTCCTTTTTAATTTAAAAGTTTTGTTGTTTCTAATCAAAACTTGACATATCATATCAGAGACATATCACAGATCACACAAAACATTTCTCTCAGTATGGACACGGAGATCAGTCGCGAAACGAACGCAGTTTTTTTTTACACGAGATTATTATATGTATATTTTATGTAATATGAGCGTGCAATTTACCATTGTACGCGGAGCCGCGATGTTAAAAGATTATTGTTTCAACAATCAAACGCCGTGGTTACGTTGGTTACGGAGTTATCGACATCCGGCTCGTTCGCGTTATAACTCGAGATAGTCGGGACGCACGTCATTCGCACGTGCGAAATCTCCTTGATTAGATTTAATTACGGAGGCGTAATTCACGTCGTGCGCCGATTCGAAAGTCATCGACACGACGTCGCGAGCGCGCGAGGTGGTCCCTTCGTTCGTAAAACTTCGGCGAACTAATTAAACGGCGAACTTAATTTCACGACGCGAGATATTTATAATTAATGGCTAATTATCTGTTTCGTTCTCGCGAAATCGCTCGGAAATGGAGAACCTCGGGCTTGGAGAACGTATAGATAAAATGGGTTACTCCGTTCTCCGCGCGAGTGAAAACGCGCGCTCGGCCGCGATCAGGTCTCTCGGACGCGAATAGAATCACTTTCTTACGTTCGCGAGCTTGATCGTATATAACTATATACGAACGATCGTGTGCGAGCGCGGGATTCGCGGGGAATGAAATCCCCCTCGTAACGAGAGACGTACTTCGCTCGGCGGCATGGCTTTTCAGTGAAATCCGCAAATTACGAGCGGCCGCTCCACTTTTCCTTAGGCGCCTTGCCGTTTCGTCGATTACTTTCTTACGTCGAGTAACACGGTCGAGGGCCTCCGCCTCGAATCGAAATCGATCACAGCGTTTCTTCCCCGCACCATTAAAGGTCTTACCTCCTTCGCTCCCTCTTGAAGTTCTTCTCCGTGATGGGCACTAAAAGCGAGTTCCGCGTCTAGAAATTATCGCTTTATATAGAAGTCAGGGTCTCTATTAGCGGCCAAACAATGGCAGGTCTACACAATCGGAGAAATCAGGACTTGTCTCTGTAATCGTCATGGTAAATCACGCAGCGGCACCAAGTATTTATGTCTGTGATCATTTTCATTGACCATCTATTTACATTATCGGTGAACTGTAGTTAGAGAGACAGTCTAAGTTGGACGTATTGAAACATCTGGCCAATAGGTGATTGTATTTCTGAGACAATGGATCTGTCAGAAAAATTTATCTTATTTATATATCAAGATACTTTTTAAGGTACTCTCTAAAACTTGTGGAGTGAATCTCACTCTCATTTTGAAAGTATTTAAGTATTTATTATGTAATTTAAGGCATATTTAGAGCAATATACAATATGATATAATATTACGAAATTTCAATTAAAAATAAGATAACTTTCGCTTGTAAATTATTTTATTTTTAATTGAAACGTAATTGATATTATAACGTATATGAATCATAATAATATTTTAAAATATATTTATTCTATAAAATTTCGCGTTGCGTTCATTTTTCTTAAAATTCATACATACGGAATGAATGTTAATATTTATTAATATTTTTTTTCTATTAATATTTATTATATTCCGAAATTTATTTATATTAATTTTATTATGACGTTAGATTAATACAGATCGACCTTAACACGTTATATCCACCCGCGCGCTATTCACGCTATTAATTTCATTCACTCTAAGTGGACCGATTTAAGCAGCTATATATTTATCATAATTACGTGCACTTAGCCGCCCAACACGCTGATAACGGCACGCTGTCGACAATAAATTCAACGACAATTAGCCGTCCGTAACGTTAAACAGCGCGCTTCTTCAGTAGATAATGACTCGTTTCTCACCCCGTTTCTTCGCGAGTGCAATTAGATGTAGCTACTGGGAAAGTCTCTCAACATCTCGGAAGTAACAGTATCAGTTTTTACAAGGCCGTCTCGTTTGCCGGTTGCCCTCTGGGGACCTCAAAGGCCGTACTGCTCGCTACAGCGTGTCTCAAAGTTGCAAGCAATCGGTCTCAGACTTAATTCTAGTTGAAGTGCATTCGCATTAGGTTGAAAATAAATTATCCATATAATACACCTTATTTTCGAGACGATGATAATAATGCCTGAACTCGGGCTTTTAGAATTCTCTTGTTTTTAAACGAATTTTTATCTTATCGTTTTAAAGCTCATTCGTTCGCTACATGCATGCATTTCTGTATTGCATTTAGGAATATATTGTAACGTAAATTGTTACTCAATTGTTACATAATTTAAAGCACACGTTTGCAAGAAAATGACGATTCAAGATGCAAGCGAATCTTTTTTTTTTATTGCTCACACAAGATTGCTAAAGAATGCTGCATTCGTGCAGTTTGATGCAGCTGAATCGAGATCATTGGACGATTTTATCGTATGTTATTTTGACTTTTCGTAACAGCGGCGAGTATCGTCTGTGATACAATGATGCAACAAAGATTCCGAGCAAAGGCTATCGATTTGCCACTATTTTTGTGACGTGTACACTCAAAAAAATATTAAGCGCCAGACAGCGTTAATTTCTTAAGAGATTCGCGGATTATCGACAACCGAAAGTTTCTGATACTCCTGACTGGTGTCAAAAGTCAATGGTGATCAATATTAATAGATGTGAAGTGTTCAATCATGTCAAAGTCGATAGAGATTAAGACGTGACGTTTATTTGACAATTCAATCGTGTCTTATCTTCCCGAGATGATTTAGGAAAACAGAAGACGACAATATCAAAACGCGTGTCAAATGAGCGAAATTTAAAATACACTCAGAATATACGAAAATCCTGAAATTTTACGACTTGTCGTGCTTTCGTCAAAGTCGAAACTATCTCTAGTTCTATTTGTACACGTTTAAGTAACGACATACTCGTAATGCAAGACACGGAATCCAATTCTAGAGAAAATTCTGTGAACCTACGTAAAAGTTTTCCACAATTTTATCTTAAAAATACGTGTGTTATCGAAAGATAGGGCACAGCGTTTCGTGTTTTATCTCTGAGAAACGTGGTCGTTTTTTCTGATATAAAGTAACATTTATCTTTTCTTATAAGGTAATATTATGGGAGATACACATAGTCACTTTAAATATTTAGTTAGAAAAATATATGCTAGATAATTTTTATCCAATGTACAATATCATATCATGCAGTTTATTTTTTAAATGTAATTATAAAACTTAGGATTGAATCCATTCATGAAAAGAATGATTTTGCTGAAATATTTAACGAGATACAGATTCGAAAATAATTTTTGTTAGACCATTGAAATAATTATATAGAACGTTCAAAGCTTTGAATGTTAAAACTTTTGCAGCATTGCTCATTATATTTGAACATCCTACATAATTATTTTGATATATCAAGAAAAATATTTCGTATGATATGTAACTTACAAAAACTTTCTAACTTTTTAATTTAAAAAGCTTTGTTATTCAAAATTTGATTATTCTAAATTTTTTGAAAACAATTCTGTCAGTCTAATTCAACAAAATTATTTTTAAATCTGTATCTATTTAAATTTTTAGACACTTCAGCAAAATTGATTTTTCCGCGTTTAATTTAAAGTGTACCTATATGTGAAAATTTCAAATCATATTTTATTCAATTAACACATACATAGATATACAGGATATATCCATTGTCGTGTCATGAGAACTAATTTATATTAAAACGGCACGAATCTTGATACACGCGAAAAAAGTAATGCATACCGTTTCCTTTAAATAATGTTCACACGAATCTCGTTTTTGTTATCAACGACGCTACGATTGATCTATATACGTACGATCTTCTCTCAGACACGATTCATCATTGTGCGGAAGCGGAAAATTTTTCCATCGGCACATCCTGTGCACGTAATGTATACAATAGAACATTTTACGTTTGGTATGGGAATTAGACGCTTCTTTTCACTTGTTACCTGGGCACTTGTACCCACAATATATTACTGGCGTAAGCGCTGTGAGACAATTATTATGTTTGCGAGCATTATGTTTAGAGGCAGATGTAGAGCGAAAAGAACAAGAGAACACATTGTTGTACATCGAAATGCTGAGAAACTTAATGAACAGCTGGTATCGAACAACATTAACGAGCCGAATGAAAATAGGTCATACATAAAGATGTAAGCCATGTAAGCGGTTAGATAAGGAGATATGAAATTTTTGCGAAAGTGCCAATGTTTCTTAATCTTCCAGCAGTTAAACTCGTAACAGTCAACAAAAGTAGTTTACGAATTAAATAAAATTGCATTCTATCTTAAGGGAAATTTCTTACGACGAAAGAAAGGTTAAAGCTAGTCGTCATGGTTAGCCATGTGGGTCACGACCCACAAGATTTTTTTCTAAACACCACAACTCCAAAGGCGTCGCAGGAACCTGGGAGAAAGTGCGATCGGCCATTTTCTAATTGACCGCATCCGCCGGAAAAATAGAGTTTACCTCGTTGAACGTCATAGTCATTCTGTGGCGATTAGTACGGCCTATGGATTCTCGGCTAATGATTCGCAAAGAAATCCGCGCGCATTTAATGCGCTTTTCCACGTCATCCTTTCTATGCAAATCGAATTTTCACTCACGGGCACGAGCCTGCGATATCTTTTTGCGGATCTTTTTGCGTTCCGCTCGCCGCAGATCGCGCTCGGAGGATTTGCTTTTATTTTTCGAATGAAAGTCCTCCAAGAAAGAACGTTTCCAATAATAATCTCCCGCACGACTCTCTCTCGATATGCGCATACGTAAGAAATTGAACTGTTATATTTCAATGAATCGTTTTTTATGTCACAGCCATGAGATGCAGCCATTGTTTTACATTATCTATTAGACGTTCGAATTATTTTAATATATTTAACCCTTCTGTCTGTATTAAAACTCCATTAAAATACAAATTCAATAAACATTTATTTTATTAACCCTTCGATTGCAATTACATTGTCATTTCCTTTGTCTGCAATCTAAATTTGTCTGCACAAGTGAAAATTTCACTCAAATTTCATTCTTATTTTTGCTCAAATTTTAACTTTTATTAAAAAAAGGTTTGTAATTAAAAAACTCGATAATATAGAGATGTTGAAAAGTAACTCTGAATTTTTTTGAAAGCCTAGAACTGTAAAGAACTTGAATTTAAAAAATAGATCCAGATTACAGACGGGAGTAAAAATGTAATTGCAATCGGATAGGTATAATCAATTTTAATTAAACAATTCTTCTTTTAATGGACTTCTAAGTAGCGGTAAAATTTTCTCTAAAGCAAAATCAATTCCTGTTTCGCCATAGGCGAGAGAGAGGAACGCGATGCAGCTTTTAATGCGCTCGGTACAGCGCTTCGGATGGGCACTTCATCATCAATCCGTCGGTCGACCGGATCTACCATAGGCGAGGCAGAGATTGAATTAACAGCGATACTAATTGACTACCGGCACCGCCGATGGGTGGCCAGCAGCTGCAGCTACAGCAGCAGAGAAACGCGATTGTCTCGTTGACGGTGGGGGAGTTTCACCTTGAACGTTATGCAACTCACCGCCTCAACGTATGCATGAGCCTCACGTACCATATACTCCGGGGTTAGATGCACGCTGAGCGATTTCACGCCTATGTCCTGTGTATTTAACGGCCGTCTAATGGTGCCAGTGTCGTCGGTAATTACAAATTCCGCGAAAGCGTTTCTCTCGTCGACACGTCGCGCTTTTCCGCGCGCGGAACTCGCGACGCGATGATACTCGATGCAACGATCGCACAATGGAGCAATTAGATGAGTGATACTCTTACGTTTGTCGTTAAGTTTTTTTTTTTTCCTTGCGAAGGAAGGAGAAAACCTGGTCCATTCGATGGACAAATCATGAACATGTGCTCGCTCTTAACAATAAGTTGGGATCTTTACTATAATTTTTTTTGTAGGTGACATTTTAAAGATTCGCATTGTGAGAGAATAAAGTAAAAATGTATTCTCTAAATTCTTTGGAATGGAATCTCATTCCAAAGAGTGAAAATTGAATTCAGTCTTGATAAAGAGTGGCTCAAGTTTCAGTTTATAGGAAGTTTCACTCTCTTCAGAGTGAGATTCACTCTAACAGTTTTAGAGAGTAACATTGTGATGATATGAATTCTATTATAAAATTGTATTAATTAAGAGAATGTAAAAGCTTCGTACAAGACCGTCGACGAAAGGTTTGGTTGATGGTCGAAATTGGCAGTGAAAGTTGTTGATATCTAACTCGGAGGAAACGCACATGATTATTCATTATTCATGACGTGAACTGTACGCGATAACTGTACATTTTAATGATTTGCAAATGGGTCGGCGATTTAAATGATATCAAAAGTGTATTGGTGATGGGACGCAACAAATAGGCACACTTATTGTCTCTTCGTTGATTGTAATTATGACTATTTTGAGTTATTTAGATTCTGTAAATTCACAACGGGATTCAGATATATTAAACCAGAATTTTGTGCTAATTGCATTTCTCTCTCAAGCCGGATGTATCGTGTTTCCTTAATTATCTATATTGAATACCAATGAACTAGAATTGCAATTGGTAATTTAATATTGTTGCACATTCCCGGAAGCAACCCGGGAATATCTAACCTTACGTTTGTCTGAGGAATCGAGGATAACAGCCCGATTAAGAAAATGAGACATAATAACAGCTTCAACGTTTGAATCATAACTGAAGGTTCTCAACTTCTCGTTCTTTCGTCGTTCTCTTTCTCTCTTTTTTTCTGATATTATTCCTTGAGAAATGATGCTTCCTTCTTTGGCAAACGCGTTTCGTCTTCGGCTATTTGCCAGAGTTGTAATTCTTTGTTTGCTACTCTCTGTAAGAGTAAAGTCCTATGGTCATAAATTAAAACTTTTATGAGATTTGTTTACATATTCTTATGATTTAATTATGCAGTACTTAATTTTCGCATCGTTTATCACTCGGCTATTTTTCATGCTTCAAGTAATATATCGTCATTAATGTAGATATCGCTATCCTTGAATCCAGTGCGTTCTTCTTCTCGTCTTATTCTTACAATATCCACGTGCGGCTTCAGTATATCAACAACGCACATGATGTTTATTAGCATACGTTTTTTGTGGCGCATCTTTCTGATGGAATGTCTGATTAGATTGTCTAGAGATTATTATTAATATCACTTGTGATGGATAGCATCTCTCGGAACATATACGATTCTGTTTTAATAATTGTGCGTATATATTTATTAAATTTCATAAACACATTATCAATAAATCGCCATTCCGTCCTGAGATTCGTATATAAATTTTAAAGACATTGAGAACAGCGATTGAACAGAAAATGAACGTGCACAGGTCACTGTCAATTCAAAAGCTACGATGACTAATTAGCCTTGACGACGCATTTGAACGAATAATATGCGATCCGTAAACCGCACATGGCTTACACACCGAGCCAAAAGTTTGGAAAAATTGATATTTTTGGGATTTGTTATTTTTTAATGTAAAATGTTTCAAAAATAGGAAAATGTGCGAGAGAAGATAGTCTGGTTAAATATTGTAATGAAAAAGCATATATAAATACATAACGTATTTAATTTGAACGCTATATGTACATTCTAGGCCAAAAGTTTGGAATTAAACATTTTTGGAATTACTTAAATATATATAACAATTTTTTTAACAATTTAGATCCAATAATAAAATTATTAGATCTGAAAAATCATTGTTAAAAAACACATTGTTATAGTATTTAGTAACTAACCCCAAAGCGTCAAACTTTTGGAGTGTATATAGCGTTTAATAACACTATCCGCTCTTTTCCATTACAATATTAATTAGATTATCCTCTCTCGCTTTTCTTATTCTTGAACATTGAAAAAATAATCTATGTACATTTCGATGTACATTTGAATCAATTGATCACGCTGTCGTAATGCCGATTACCCAAGAGTGGCGTTCGTGTGAAAACGTTTCCCTCGAGCGCAGGGCCTTTTGTGTGGCCACGATTTTTCTTTGTGTTTCCGGCGAGTGGCGTCGAATAGAGGATCCTTTCATTCGTGCGTCAAGACACGATCGCCTCACGTTCCCTGACACGAGGAATTTCGATGTGCTCTCGATGAGTCCGTACGAACGTCGCTCCCTACGTTCGTGAAAGGACCGCTATCTATTTGCTTCGTTGTACGTGTCATGCATGTAAAATACGGTAACGCGCGTGACACGTGGTAGTCGTAATATCTTTTGTTGGTCCCCGCGACGAATGATTGAACGCTTCCGGGGGTAAAACTAGAGACTAGAGACCCTCTAAAAGTCTGAATGTGAGAAAGCCACTTTTGATTGCCATTTAACAATTCCTAGCAAAGAAAGAGAGAAAAATAGATAAAAAAAAAAACGAATGAGAAAGAAAAAGAAATAGTAAATGCACGTCTTCCTCTCTCAAAGATTTTCATTAAAACTACTATCCTGCATACCAAGCTGCGATTTGCGTCTAGATTCTTTTATTGAGGATCTCTCCCTAAATAAAACGAACGTTGACCATGGAAATAATTTACATTTCTTTTTAAACCTATGAATAGTTTATTCACAGATTTGTTCGGCGAGAATAGAAAAAAAAAAACATTCGTCTATGTATACGAAGTGTGTAGCGCTGTACGAAGCTCGTCGCGCTATTAATAGATAATTACGTGTCGAGGAAACTCAACTAATCGCCGTTCTCGATTATTGCCTAATTGTGGCACGCCGATACCTTGGCTTGGCGCAGAAACCGATACTTTCTATCCTTCTTATCGTGAAACGTCACGGATAATCTACTCGCGGCGGATGTAGGCGCCCGCGAGACATGCCTCTCGTGTGCGATCTTGGTTTCGCGAAGTTGCTATCGCGCCAATGCGCGGTCGTGCATGACGACGGCGTGAGGGTTCTACTTTCTTCGACGGCTTGTCTAGAATCGGGCCTCGTCGCACGTTAACGTACGCAACTCACGCGGGTAACACGCGCGTCACACAACAGCCGGGGCTTATGCATTTAATAAACGCAGCCGAGTTCGCTTTCGCGTAATAAATTGTAAAGCAACTTTTCCTGCTGCGAGCTGAATCTTGTAACGGCACATCTTTGCGTTATGAAAGCTCCTCGAATACCACAACCGTGCAACTTTCACGGTTCCCACAGGGGAACTTGAAGCGCTTGCGAGGAACTTGACGATCGTGTCAATTAGAGATAGTTGCAACATGTAGCATTGATGGAAAAAATATGTATAGGAAAACAGTGATGCGGGGGATCCAGAGGAAAAAGAGGAAACAACTGTTTATTATGTACGTATTATAACGTATCGGAAGTATTTATTAGGGAAGGGTCGACACGTGTCAACATGCACACGTGCAGTTTTCTATCTTATTATTAACGAATACATGTATAAATATTAAACATAGATTTTGCTTTTGATCCTGTTGTAAGTGCAGAGTGCATGAAAGTTCATTTGTTACACGCGCAATGTGAAATACTGTTATGTTACTGTGGCACACTGCTATTCGTTATTTCACTGAGGAAAAAATACTAAATTTTAATTATAATAAATATTTATTTGAAAAGTGCCAACAAACTTTATTTATAATAAATAAGTATTTCAATAAAAAGAAATGAGTTGAATCCAAATTAATAGTTTTTGTATTCAATAAATTTGTTTGAATATAAATATTTATTAAATATATGTTTATTGGTTATTACAAGAACCATTAATTCAACTCATTTCTTTTTAGTAAATATTTATTTATTACAAGTAAAACTTTGTTGGCACTGTTCAAATAAATATTTATTAAAACTTAGTATTTTTTTTATATTAACAGATTTATTAAAATTTAATATATTCTCTTAGTAACATTTTAATATTAATACTGTCTAATATTTTTAGCAGTAATCGCTCGACTAATTAATTATCCATTTCTTATTTTATCAATCCTTTCCTCAAACATTTTATGAAACACTTGCTTTGACTTAAATTACATTACATTAATTGATTTAATAACACATACTCGCTTATATCTTATATTTTTCTTTTTCGCCATATACCTACAATGTAATCTTATATAATTGAATACACATAGTTATTATTATGAATGTATATTTAATCATCAAGGACTCGTGATTACTACTTTTACTTGTTGATTACGATCAGCGGAAAAATGCCGGTTTAATTGTTTCATAACTACTATTGTCCGTCGCGAATCGTAATCGCGATGCACTCGGCGACTGCGAGAAAAAACACGCGAAGAGATGAGGAACGGGGGCGTTTGATGGCAGTTTGATGTATCGCACACCGGAGAAAGAGAGCGGCACAGATCCGCGCCATGATCCGTTCGCACGGACCGGGCAACCTCTTTGCGCTTACGTGGGAGGAATAGGAAGTCGTGCATTAAATCCGAACCTCCACCTTTCAGCGCTTAAACGCCTCTCAAATGGCACCAGGCACGGC
Organism: Acromyrmex echinatior; assembly: GCF_024713525.1. Classification (NCBI taxonomy): domain Eukaryota; kingdom Metazoa; phylum Arthropoda; class Insecta; order Hymenoptera; family Formicidae; genus Acromyrmex; species Acromyrmex echinatior. The sequence goes on from NC_141861.1 coordinate 2,800,778, forward strand.
CGCTGGACACCGGCCGTCCCGTCGTCCACTTCGTCCACTTCGAGCGTACAAAAGCGATTGCGCCCATTTCCGAGTGGACCGCGACGAGTCGATCTCGTCGAAGACCTCGACCTGTTCTCGTCCTCCCGAGATACTCGCGATTTACCCGCGATTTACATTTCAAAATGTGATTATCCTTGAATGCGTGTTGTTGATGTGACATTAATATCGTATGACTGACGGTTGATCACGGCATGCTCACAATCAGGTGTCAGAGATGCTCGAGACTAACTTGATAAAATACTCGTTAATTATTCATTGCGATATTCCTGCGTACTAGTGTTAATAGACATTAATACTGGTAAAAGAATTCGTGTGATCTTTATGCTATTGACTCATTATGTATTTTTATCTTAGGCTTTTTATTTTTTATTTTATATTCAGAATTTTTTTTGTCGAAAACGAATATTGATCTGATAATTTCACAGTCATAATTAATTACATTTACAATTATTGGAATTTATATAACGCAAAATTAATCGAACGAAAATTATTATTAGAAAATTAGTGATTTTATTACTTTGAGTATTTTTCTTTCTTTCGTCTTCTTTATACGATTCCGTTAAATTTAATCTAGCACAGTCATCGTCTTTAAATACAGACCAGCACAACGAAAGTGGAAATAAAGTAAGAAATTAACAGTATAACAAATACTTAAATTCTTGTCTTATTCGTGTTAGTGGCTACGCCAGCTTAACAAACATATCCGAGAACGTCTCGGCGAGCTCTTGGACTTTCTCGCTCGCGCGTATCGAGCGGAAAGATTCCAGTCTCGGCCGCTCACTTGTAATTGCGTTCATTGCCGAATTAACTGCAAACGTCAGACGGTCTCATTCACGCGAATGAAAAATATTCTATTCCCAGGCTGTCTTCACGTTCAGATGCGGCTGTAGGTGGTATCGGAATTCCGGATGGATCGGAACGGATGGATCCTCGGGAGACTGCATTCCTCTTTTGTTCGAGGAAAGTGTATGTAGATAAGCCGTTTAATCTCGCGCAAACGCGCCTACGCACCGTGAAATTACGCAGTCAAATTGACATTGCGCGCAAAAAGATATTCAAATATTTCCGCGGGCATAAATTTCTGGAGTTACCTGAGATAAGTTTAAAAATCCTCGCATATTGATGTATAGTCAGCTTAATTAAATAAACATTAACTACGTTCTTCGTCTCAGTATTTTTTGTTCTTCAAATAAGCTAATTCTAGTCTTTCTCAAATTTTTAACATATTCTGAAAGAACGATTTTTTGCTAAAGTATCTAATTAATTAAATACAGATCCAAAAAAAATTTTGTTGGACTATTTTAAATAAATTCCTAGAAATCTAAATGTGATGAGCGATGCTGCAAAAAATTTGGCATTCTAGCAATCGGTTTGAGTATTTTGCGTATTATTTTGATCCAGCAAAGTTATTTTCAGATTCGTAGCTAAAGTTTTTAAGACATTTCAGTAAAATCGTCCTTTCCATGAACTAATTGATATTAACATAAAAATATTTCACTCAGGAGTAATTCAAGATAATTGATACACGTCATCAATTGAATTGTCGCGTATAAGATCAGTAATAGAATGCAGATTTGCGGAATAAAAATATGGATATAAGAATCAGTGAGAGATGTATACGCAACAAAACGTGCTATATAACGTAACATATCGACATAACCGATCGCACTTTATCTGATGTCTCTATTTGCGCATACTTGATCCAATTGGATACTTAATGTTTCGAAGTCTGAGGTGGTGTCATACTCAAGATGATGAAACGCGAAAGGATTTAGCCTTCGTCTTCAAGGCTGACCACTGGTACTCCGCGAACAATCGTCTATGCTTTAAGTGGATTTCACACGGTTCTGTGTGTCCATGGCACCTACGAGAAACAATAGACCTAATGAGATCCTTCATTTATTTTTAAATTATCATAATAATCATTTCTCGAGAAAGAAGAAAAATATATCACGGGAGACATTCAGGAGCGACAGATAAACACTTCGAGCGTGAGAGAAAACTTGATTTGTATATACATGTGCGTGTTAACACGCATGTAATTGACCTGATTTTCTATGAATATACATAAGCTTCGTTACGTCAAAAGATTCAATCGCGTTCTTCAGATAGGAATGATAAAGAGAACTGGATCTCACGCGGGTGGGAGGAGAGAAATGACGGGAGACGTCGAACAAAGATTTCGCGACTGCAATCGTTTCCAATGAGAGAGCAAGGAGAGGACAGAATGCACGCTCTCGTTGCATTCTCTCTCAGGGCCGCGTCAATCTAGAACTGTAATTCATAGCAGTGCGATTAAAATTGTGTCTAATATAATAACATAATGTTACAATTATAATTGTTGCAAAATGTACAGTAGGTTGTAATAATGTTTGTTATGAAATAACATCAATTTTATATTTATATTTCATATACAGGGTGTATGTGAAATAACGCCCACTAATCACGTAGTGCTATTCCTAACAAAAAAACTGAGTCGAAAAATCCTCTACCATTTTGCAATTTTTGCAATTTTTTTAGTTACCCAATGAGCAAAAGGTCTAAAATCAACGTATAAGGCAACTTTAAGGTATCTTTAAGAGTTCTTTAAGAAATATCTTCAAAATATTTCATAAGTAATACTGAAAGATATCTTAAAATTGTCTTATATATCGATTTTATCATTTAATCGGCAATCTTTAGAAATTAGTATCTCGTTATCTATTACCAAAATTGCAAAATGATGGAAGACTTTTTGACTCAGTTTTTTTATTAAGAATAGCACTGTATGATTAGTGAGTGTTATTTCAGATACACCCTGTATAAATTTAATATGTAGAACGTGCATTACTGGAGATTAGATTAATTACTTATATCGAAATTACAAGATGAGAATTTATTTAAAAAATTTTTATCTATAAATTATACATATATTACAAATTTGCATGGATACTGTTTGATACATTTCTGCTCTTTTATAACAAAACGAGACCACTCTTTGGTCACGAGCTCTCGTTGACCACGGTGATACACGTGATAGTTTCTGCGTCGCAAGGAGCTTTAAGTGCGTAGTTAGAGAATGATTTTCGAGGCACAAATAAAGGCGAAGGCGGTGCGCGTGATGATGGAAATAGGAAGAGAATGGTAACCTGGATAGAGTCCAAAACTCACGTTCCACCTCATAAAATGTCGAGGGAAAGGAAAAATTACCGCTGGCGTTGGCTTTTGACGTTTGACCAGCAGTCCCCTTGAAATCTTCATAAACAGTCATTCTCTATAAGCCTTTCACTGTCACGAACAGCGAAAGAATAGTACTCGTATATACGTTTAAAATTATATTTATGAGAGTCATATTTTTTTAGAACCGGAAAGAGAAGTTAAATACAGTATATTAAATCTAATTATTAAAACCTAATATAGAAAACAATTTTTAGTTGCTAATTTTATGTATATTTTAAATATTCAGAAAATTTAATTACTTTAATTTATATAGGTATATTTAAACTATTCTACGTTCAGAAATAATGTAATTTTATTATATTGTGCGCTATTTACGAATTGAAAATGTAATTCTTCGATATGCTAATTTAGCGATTCGTCGGAACTTGTGTTGCAGAGGGGTCTGAGAGTCGGTTGTAATCAGAGGCCGACAACATGAGGAACTCGACATTACTGAAATGGGCGCAGAATTCGGCGAATAATAAAAATCAGCCGAGCAAAAATGGAGGTGAGTAACCTGACTCTCCAGTGTATCGCGACTAGTATTAGCAAATATGGTTCGCCGCTGTTATGGTAAAGGTTGAAAACCATCCCGACAACTCTCCTGTTCACAGGAACAAGTAGAAACTGGATACACCCACCGGATGCGCTCCAAAAAGGACACATCGCCTACCTAGTCAAGGTATTGTACGATTTCTATACTGCGAGGATTTCTTCGTATTAGGATAACACGTTGTCTTATAAAGGTATTATTTATGTCCTGAATTTTTTTCACGAAGAACTGTAACGATTGCTTTTGCAAATTACTATTTGCATTGAAATTTGTATCAAAAAATTCGGAGTAATGATTTTTATAAAACAATGAAAGAATCTTGAATCTTTACAGGACGGAAAAGTTACTGTATATGTTGCATTAAAATAGTATTTTAAGTCAAAAAATATAATGAACTAATGAGTTACAACAAATCTTACTTAAGAAAAGCTGTAAGATTTAAAAAATAAGATAGATCTCTACTCTCTAAAGATTAATCTTAACAAATGATTTATTAAGATTCCATTTTAAAAGGATGTTGTTAATACCCTTGATTATTGATACGAAACTTGCGTATGCACGTTGATGGAGGTCGCGACATCGCGGGATTAACAACAACGAAGCTACGAGTATCATCGTTAGCACCGTTTCTCGGTATCTCGAAACTGACGGAATGAAAGGTCGAGGTCGTCGCGACGCGTATCGTCGATCCTATTTTTTCCGCTTTTAATTTTATCTCCGGTACACTCATCGAGTTCGTAAATTCACCGAGCAGAATATCCATTATGCTTTCGTGGAATTTGTCGACGTGCGTTCGCCTAGTTACCTTCCGTTGCTAACGAGCGTAATTAAGCTAAGTTGATTATTTCGTTGGGTGGAACGCCGAGGCATCGTGTACGGCCTGGGAAAAGCCGGAGAAATTGCTGGCAACTATTAAGCAATAAGCGGAAGAGTAATGGAAATAGAGGCAGTTGATTGAGAACAAAGACATTCTTCATTATTTTATTGTTTCTAGAAAAAAAATATGTTTCAATTAATTGAATTTTAATGCCCTACAGTAGACAAATTATTATATTTATTTGAACCAAAATTTATTAGAAAGCAGATTCATAGAAATATAAGAATTTCCGATAATTAATTAGTAAAAATTCAATATTTCCTGTAACAAAGGAAGAAATCGTAAGTCTGGAAACGAAAGGCTCAGATGTCTCGTAAAGATACTCAGGTTGAATCTAACGATGGGAGGAGTTTAACGTTCGGTTGTTAAAAGGTGGAAATAATCGTGTAAAAACTGAAAGTAACTCGCAACTTACACTTTCTAGCCGATTGTGGAATCTCATTATTTTTTAATGACTTGCACAGAAATAGAAAAAAAGATCCTAGTCTCGAAGCGTTCATTCATTTCGCGTCACCCGGAAAAAGTGTGCAACTTGCAACCGCTTACCTTTCGTTTCGAACTGTTACCTGCACGTACGTAAGTTTCCTCGTGAATACGAATACCGGCATATCGCAGATGAATTGTTCGAGACGCTGAGACCTCAACCGGCGCGTCGCCACGAGTTCGTTGAACTTCGAAACTTTGCGAGCGGCCAGATTTCACTATCTCACGAATGAAACGAGTGTCGTGTCGTCACCACTAAATACGAAACAGCGAAATTGATGTCCAGACATGCCTTTTTCTCTAACCGGATTAGGTTTCTGCGATCCTGTTCTCTCTGTATTTTTTTTGGAAGATATTCTACTGAAGAAAAATTTCTTCACGTGTATAATATATCTAATATATCTTAATTGACTGGAGAATTTAATTTCTCATTAGGTTAAGAGAAAAAAAAACATAAATCTGAATTTTTTAATTAAGAATAGTTTTTTAAAAATTTAGCAATTTTTATGTGAATTTTTTATAATTCTGAAAGAGTTAAAATTTTATACTTTTGTTACATAAGTGGAAAATAAAATGGAAAATGCGATCAGATTCAATGCGTAAGTGATCGGGATACAATTCCGTCATTCAAGAAGATGTGTAATTTGATCGGAGATATAAAAGTATCCAAAGATCATTAAGCTACGCAGTGAAACGTCATAGTAACACGATAATATCGCGCAATTTGTCAGTGTTACGTTTATCGCGTCGTTCGTATAAGATTAAAGTGCATAAATATTTTATCGGGAGGAAGGAATGCAGCGTAAATTTCCGTTAGATGTGCGTCTTATTTCCAAATGTCATTACGAAATGTCTCATTTCTTTTCGGTTTGTGAAATGTAACAGTGATTGCAAGCAGTTCCATTAATTATCGATTAGGATTTCTCTGCCGATGTATTATTATTATTATTATTATTATTATTATTATTATTATTATTATTATTATTATTATTATTATTATTATTATGTATATCCAATTTCCTTTCTCGCTTTCTGCGAGTTGCAATAAAGGTCATAATCAATATTTTCATTTTTTGTCAGTAATTTCTTTTCCTGTAATCTACGTACTATAATCTTTCTTGATAAATAAATTTTTTAAAGATATCCGGAACTCTTAGTTGTTTTGGTTACGTAAAAGATTTAAATATACATGCAGCTACTTATCTGTAAGTAGTTAGACAACTATTCTTTTGGAAATTACCTTGACGAGAGATGTCGTGCGCTGCTAATTTACAAATGTATGCGGAAAATTTGCAAGGATTACAATGCAAAAATATGCAGAGTGCGAAGGAATGCGCTAAGAAAAGACCGTCATTAATAATAAGTACATTTGTACCGTGTTTTTAACGTGAATTTTTTTTAGATGCGTCACAGTATTTCCCATGCTGCGTCGATTTTTTTTTCTGTTTTTGTACAACAATTATTGCGCATACTGATTTCTTTTTTGTCGTCATCTCTCTATTAACGACTTAATATTTTAGTATTTGGGCAGCACAGAGGTGGACCAACCCAAAGGCATCGAGGTCGTTAAGGAGGCGATTTGCAAATTGAAATTCAATCAGCAACTCAAGAAGAGCGAAGGCACGAAAACTCCGAAGGTCGAACTCACTATAAGCATCGATGGCGTGGCGATACAAGAACCGAAAACGAAAACGACGCCTAAGGTTGGTGCCAGTTGTCGACGTGAAGAATTAACTTTTATGCGACAATTACTTTCCGTATTCACGCTCGTATCCAAGGCTTGATTACTTGGACATCGTTTGATCGAAGGTTATTCTTGCAGCGAATTATGCATCAGTATCCGTTACATAGAATTTCATACTGCGCCGACGATAAAGGAGAGAAGAAGTTCTTCAGTTTTATCGCGAAGGAAGAAGACGCGGAGAGGCATACATGCTTCGTTTTCGTCAGCGACAAACTAGCCGAGGAGATCACGCTGACCATCGGTCAAGCCTTCGATCTCGCCTACAGGAGGTTCCTGGAAACATCCGGCAAGGATCTAGAGACGCAACGACGTTGTATGGTGCTGCAGCAGAAAATAAAACGACTTGAACATGAGAACAACGTTTATCGGCAACGATTGCAAGATGTGGCGGCTATTAAAGGCTCGGTTTGTTAGAAAAACATATTTGAAACTTATTTTTTTATAAGATTCTTGACGTAATATGATGTAATGATTATTTCGATCTTTCTCAATTATGTTTTTGTTTTCATTTAGGCGGATGTGTCGGCATACCTATCGCAGCATAATATACCCGATATTCTTCACGTACCTGGAGCTCCTACGGATTCATCACAGGTCAATGGTACGACTAGCAAGCCATTGTTGAATATGAGTGACAGTAACGGAAATACGTCTAATGGACCTCAGCAACCGCCACCAGTTCCGCCGAGAAGTTTCGAGACGAATTTCGACGATGATTTCATGGGGTATGGTCAACAATCACTGTAAATTTCATCAACTTCTGTTTTCTTAATTTCATTTTTATTTTTTATAGGAATGAGCCGACACCAATGCCGTCGGTTGGCACCAAATTGGAAGGGCTGTTGATGGACGAGTTTGAGGAAGATTTCAACCCAAGAGCTTATGAGACTGCAGCTAATGGTCTTGCTAATCATCAATCAAATAATCCGCTTCTTAATGGTCAGATATCTTCGGGATCAAACTTCTTCTCACAATCTAACGGCACAATCAGTCCTCCGCCCCTGCGTAAGTATATGTATAATTTATGGACATTAATTAACTTATGATGTATGCATTGAGAACATTGTTTTTTTCTTTCCAGTGGCACCACCACCAAAGACGAAAGACTCGAGACGTCAAAACGGAGTCAAGGAAGATCTATTTGGTAGCATTCCTTTCAATCCTACGCCAACTTTAAATATGAAGAATGAATTTAAGGATCCGTTCGAAATGGGAGAATTCGGAGCTTCGACTATGACATCTAATCCTAGCCAACAAGAATTGGAAAATGCTATCGGTCTACTGGATAAGAAGCTGCTGGAAATGAAGGTGAAACATGCAGTCCTTACTTTTTAATTGGTTCTTTAAATAGGTTACAACATGATGAAAAATTTTCAGGATGGCTTTAGTAGAGGGCTGTGCATTGGAACTGATGACTTTTCTTTGGAGAGCTTGGACCCACTGCGAAATTAGGCTCGTTAATCGGATTAGAAGCTACGAGTATTTGAACGAAAATTTTTATTAGTGCTCTAGGAGTACGATATACCAATTAACGGATAAAGCAATTAGGGATTATGTCCGTGTAAAACCAAAATTAGTCAATTATTACTATTATCCTATTCGTATATTTATGATCATGTTCGATATTTATGGTACACATATGTGAAATAATTCTATAAGCGTGTATCCTACACTCTCTGGTAATCTACGCTATTCTATCCATTGCTTTAGAATTTGGGTCCAATCCGAACAGCGTACCGAAAATACGTTATGATGAGTCAATGAGACGAGATCTCAAGTCGACCGTTAGAGTGGAATGAGATATTATTCTAATCAAGACAACATTAATTATTTAGACGAGAATTTGTTATATACATATATACTTAAAAAAATCTTATCGTGAATCTCATATCGACGATGGTATGCTTGCGTCTTTCATATTTTTTAACGAGATTGAAAAAGAACTAATGAATGCAAAGAACTAATGTTATAATTCTTAGCCACTAAATCGGAGAATTGGACGGCCGAGTAATTTCTTACACTCTAAAGCTATAAGCTATAAGCTATAAAGCTAAGAAGGGAATGCCAAGTGTTCCTTTCTGATTTTAATAAGCTTTAAATATGTAAAATATAGATAAAAAATAAGAGGATTTTTTTATAAACGTTGAGCCGCATGATAAAAGAGTGAAGTTCCCTTGAAAGAAACTGATTGGTTTATATATATATTGGTATATATATTGATATATATATTGGTTTACATATTTTTATAAAAAAATATGTGTCTATTTATATATTTTAATATATCCAAAGTTTATTAAAATTGGAAGGGACACTCTTAATTTTGTATTATCTTGTAAGAAAAGTTGATAATATATTGTATATTTTACACTCGGCCTAGTATAATTTAAATTCGTCACATTTTTCAATCATCTGTTGGAAAATAAGTTATTAGGTGAAAAAAGAAACGAAAAAAAGCGGAGCACTAACCGTTGTAACGATTAGAAGTCACACTAATAATGAACGCATAGCTTTTATAGTCTGTCGATTGAACTCATACACTCAGCATATCCTCTTTGTTTGGTCTATCGTACTTTTCTTTTGACGCGCGAATATAAGCGGAAGGAGAAAAAGTTTAATTGTAAGAGAGCATAAGAACTTCTGATTGTAGAGTTTACGATAATCTCTACGATCCGACCAAACGTAAAACGAGTTCACGTTTATTGCTATATAAAGAGGATTAGTAATTATGTACATATGAAATATTATTGTTGCTATATTGTTTAAGAATCATAGTTAAGAATATAGCATATGGATTATTTCAACTGAAATGTTGAACATCCAATACGTCTTCCTTATACTCTGTATATTAAATCTCGAAATAATCTGAAGTTGTGCAATCATCTCGTCGATAATATCACACGGTACTGTTCCCGACGCTTTTATGACTGAAATGTCATAAACAAAATAGCTGTCAGTTCCAACCATGATCCCAACTTTTAAAAATTAATTTGTTTTTAATCATCCAAATTCCCTCCAAATTATATTTTCACTTTCTTTAAAATTGCATACGATGGCATTCCTAAGACTTTCTTTTCTTGTTTTCTACATAATTTTGATCAGCAATGTCACGTTATATCGAAGTGCAGATAACAACGGTAAAGAAATATAATGCGAGTTAAATATCTCAAAATATTAATGAAATATATAAAAAAATATATTTTTAAAGAAAATGTAATGGATGGCACGGACTACGCTCTTAAAAAATCACATCACTATTCAGTTATCGAGAAGAATTTTTTAGAAGAATCGCAAGATGAGGTCTAAATTCAAAATACATCTTCTTTTACATAAATATAAGTGATACATATTGTGTTTATATACAGGAAAGAAGGATAGAATCACCTCTACAAGATGCTTTGAAGATTGCAAAACATTACATAGAACCTCGAAATAGCGAATCATTGAAGAAAATATTGTCGCCTACTTGCGCACCTGATGAAGAAAAACAAATTTGAAAAACATTTATGCAACAAATATCTGGACTTTGTGTATAATTATTTATATTTTAGCGCGACAAACGCTAATATTTAATAGGAATATTCACATATTTTGATACTGTAACGTTAATTATTGATTAGCAATTATTGATCGGTCAAACAATTAGCATAAAAATTATAGAAAAATTTATCACATGATAATTATACAAACAACGTAAAAGTCTAGAATAGATCATAAAAACTTCCAAAAGACTCTCTAATTTTTGTATATTATTATAATGTTTTGTAAAAATTCTATATCTTAAACACCTCTTGCAGAAATTTATTTGGAAAATAATGATTAATTATCTATCTAGTATTAAAAGCAAAATAAGTAACTTCCATTAAATAAAATTTTTGTAAGGAATTCAAGTAGAACACATCAAACTAAAATGTAAAAAGACCAAATGCAGCATTATATACAATGACAGTTGAATGTAATTTAAGGCAAATTTCTGATTAATGTCAAATTTCTAATATCGGCTTTACATTACCTTATAAAATTCAGAACCAATTTTTGATTCATCTCAAATGTTGTTACTACTTAGAAATTGATTTATCTGAGCCTTTATTTTTTAACTCTTATCGTTATATTGTCCTACAGTTTTTTTTATCATATATGAAACCTGCGTAACGATAATGTAACGATGTCGTTACTGTTGTTAAGAGTTCTAGTTAAGGATATTATATTCTGTAATTCGTTATACATAAGTTACAGAATACAATAATCTTCTAACATCATCAAACCATTTTCAAATTAGGCGCGTTTCTCACGCGCGCGCGCAAAGAAGCATCACGTGATTCGGCGGGCGCGCCGCAGGCGGCGCCATCGGCGCGAACGTGGCGCGGCCCGCGTGAGGTGAGTCGTGACGGTCGTGACGCGTTGCGTCAATTCAGTCAGTATTCAGCGAACTTGCGTTGTGTTCTGTTCGTTCTTTAGTTTCGTTCGGTTTTGCGTCGAGTCACGCAAGAGGAAGAAAGAGAGAGAGAGAGAGAGAGAGAGGGGGAGAAAGAAAGAAAGAGGTAGCCGCCGAGAAACGCCACAGGACAAAAGTGCCTTCTTTCTTCTTCGCCGCGTACGAAGATCCCCGTCAGGATGGCGGACGACAATCACGAGAACGGCACCAGTAACGGCGACGTACCCGAGATCGAGCTGATCATCAAGGTGAGTTTGCCATGCGCGATCGAAGATCACCGTGCGAGCGAGACAGATCGATCGGAACGGTACGTTGAAACTATTGAAAGGGAGGGAGAGGAAGACGGAGAAAAAAGGAGGCGATTATCCCGTGCGCGCTATGGGCGTGGAGCAGCCAACTGGTTTTCGTTTACTCCTGCAGGGAAACCGCAGGATAATCCCTGGTCCTTCCTATCCCAGCGAGACGCCGCGACCGTAAAATTGGCCGTTCGGTGATAGGCCAGAGCGCGAAATAATCCGCGTCATGACCGTTGACCGTTCCTCAACCCCTCTTTCTCTCTCTCTCTTTCTCTTTCTCCTGTACAGACTTTGTTTTTATTTCGCGTCATGTTGGCGTCTGCGATATCGAATATCTCGATATGCCGGGATCTCGCCGACTCTCGCGTACGTTCGTCGTTCAGCCTCGACCGTTTCTGTCTTTCTGTTGCTCGCAGAGCGAGGCTCCCTCGCGCGTTCGTCGACGCGTGATCGCCAGGGACTGGAGCCGTGAACGAGCGAGGAACGGACGCGGTTGCACGCGTAGAGTACGTGCGTGTACGTATAAGTATATCCGCTGCCGTTGCTCGCAGCTCGACTGATACGCGGAAAACGAAGAAACTCCTCCTCCAGTCTTCCCTGCGAGAAGGGCTCATCCCGCTCATCGCGGTGGCTATACGTGTGTCACGAGTCTTTCGGCTAGCATGTTATAACGTTATATCAAGGGATCCAGATCGGTTTACCTGTCGCCCAATCTCCGCTGCGGACTCGCCATCGTATCGTTGCGAATAAAGATTTCCGTCTCTAGCCGGTCGACGTTAAATAGGCTACGTCTTCCCTTTACATCGCATCACTTTCCAAGCTTTACGTTCACGATGCTAGAAATCGCTCCGAGATCTTGGAGAAAGAATGAATTGATCAGTCACAAATTGATACGACCGAATCCAAATACTTTTCATTGTTTATAGATTTTAAGATTCTAGTAACATCGAATTTGATGGGACTATTATTATATATTTCAATTTGCGCTAAAATAATCGGCGCAATTATATTTGAAATAAATTTATTGAATAATGAATAAAGAGGAAAAAGGCTAATAGAAATTAGTTGTTTTTTTTTTGTTATAAAGGTTTTTTTGGACAATTCAATTTATTTAAATATATGTGTTATTCCAACTTGGAACGTAAGTGCCGCTTCTCTTACTTATTGTTAATTGATTTTACATGACGTTCTTATTTCTAAATTATTATTGTGTTCAAATATGATTATTAATTCTTTCTCCATCCGAGGTCTCCATCTGGGGCGATTTCTTGCTTCGCGAAACACAAACAGACACAAGGCTTAAAAACCAGACGTTAAACGTTCGGTGTACCGCGAGGCGGAGAAGCGCGACGCGCCGTGCGTATGTTACACATTTCTTTACGCATGGAGTCATCGAGGGCGCCGAAGCCGCGACGCTCCCCTAACCCCTTCCCTCTTCGTCGGAGGCGCTTGTGCATTCTGCGGGCGTCACGTGGTTGCATCGCGCGGCAGATGGAACATGACGACACGACGAAAAGGCGTCCGCTGTCGTTCCTGTTCCTTCCCGCCATTTCCCGCTTCCCGGCCGACGGGAAAAGCCACCGGGCGAAAAAAAGTTGTCTCGCGCGCGGCGCGACTCCGCGACCCGCTGGAAGTGGAAAATGAAAGGCCAGTAACTAGACTGGTTTTTCTGCCAGTACCCGTTCTGGAGTTTTATTTTCGAAAAAAAATCACGGAAATATTAAAGAACCTACAATACACGTCAAATTATACTCAATTTATTTTAAAAAAATTTTTTTCATTTAATTTTTTATTTAATTTTTTTTCTTATTCAATATATTATTAATTGGTTTAAAATGGAGTTAAATTTAATTCAAGAAAATATAGCGAATTTGACTGAAATTTTGTTTATTAGTTATTAAGTATGTACGTTAATATGAATATTTACTTTTAAATTGACTATAAAAATGAATTGATTTATATTTTGGCACTCTACGAAGTTAAAAATAACAAGATATTATTTAACTCAAAAGATCGGGTTATCATTGCTCCTTTGATGTCTAATGAGATTTCTACAATAAAAATCATTACTTAAACTTGAAATAAAATTATTCTTCTCATTCGACTGTGATTGGTCAGTTTCTTACGGTTTAAGATTTAAGCTTAGATGCTCAGGCTTTTTGTAGAAAGTTCATAACAGAATATATTATATAACATTTTTTCATATAATATTTTTGCGATATTTTTTGAAAATACAGCTCCTGGGATTTCACGGGATCACGATTGATATCCAGAATCGATTGATTTTGCTGCCGAGGTACAAATTCCATCTGTCTCGCCGCTGGCACATTCCTATCTTATCGGAATAATTTGCGCGGCGTATTAAAATCTTGAGATCAGATCTCTTTATCGCGTGATTAGCGATTGTTAGCGAAGAAATATGGAGGAGTTTCTCCAAGGAATTTATACGTTTCCTTTTTAGGACATTGAAAGCACTGTAAATTCTTGTCACACGCGTTTACGTGTCTTTTACGTTAAATAGAGTGGTGTAATTTTTGAAAGAGTAAAATATTTTGACGGTAACTTCAAAGTAACTTGCGCTCTTAAGTCTGTTGTTTTTTTGTTCCAAATAAAAAAATGATTGGGATGACTCAGCGGTAAAGTATTAATACGCACGTATTCTTAGATAGATAGAAAAATAATTTAAACAAGATCGTTGATTTTACATGATATCATAATTTTGCGATATCAATATCACTTTACTGTGATTTCGATATATTACGATATCGTATTCGATTACGTTTTCGTTTCTGATTAGATTAATAGCCAGGGCTATCGTTCTTGATTGATCCGATTCGATCGAGGGTGAATTCGACGCGAGTTCTTGGAACTTTCTTTTCACCGTGTTTCCAAGGAGGAATGACTCCTTAAGTGGAAACAAGCTACCTTCGAATGACCATTAAAGAGCTTGCGCGATTGAATGAACTTTCGCCGACGATCGATCAGATTTCTTCCGAGAGAAATACTACACGCCATGCAACGATCTTAATATATATCGTTGAATTAGATGACTCGTGAAAGGAACGAAGCGTCTCGCAGTCGAAATCATAAGCTTTTGAAATTTTCTCCTGGGAAGATGACGATGTCGCGCCATAAGAATAATTTACACAGGATATAAATTATTAATTATCATAATTAAATTATTACACATTATTAACTCTCTAAATTCTGTAGAGTGGAATCTAATTCTTAAAAGTGAGTTTTCCAGTCTTGGAAAAGAATTAATGGCTTAATTTACGATCTTTAAGAGTTAGAATATTTTAATTAGACCCATGAAATTTTTTAATTAGAAAGCGAGAAAGTTTTTGTAATTTACACAACAATACAAAATATTCTCAATGTATCGCGGAGTTATTTCGTTTGCTCTTTAAGTCTTTGCTTGTTCCTATTGTCGAAGGTGAGACGGTCGTCCATATCGGTGTAACCTGTCCTTAAGTGTGCCAACGAGAATTCTACGCGGCAGTCTTTCAGATAACTGACTTATCATCTCGATTGCAGTGTTAGATAAATATTCAGGTAGCTGGCGAAGTGTTACACTGTTAAGAATACGCTCTTCAGCCTATATCTCGCGAATAAATACGTGATAAAAAATCCAAAGACTAATCGTGAATTATCGAGCTGGGGAAAGAAATGGATGATAAAATTGATTTGTCACGGAAAAATCGGCATCTCACCGAATCTCTTCGAATCTCATCGAGAAAGAGTTCTTGTTGACACGTATAACTAATTATAAATAAAACGTCTGTAACTAGTTCATTGAGGCGTTCTACTATCGAACTATCGTTGTAGAACAACTTCCTCGAACTTTGCAATATCTTATGCCTGTATCACACTAGCAATTGGAGATCACTTTGCGTTTACGTCTCTTGATTAATTAGAAAGAATCTGCTGGCCAGCAGTAATATTTTCCTAGCTTAATATTCATCTAATACTGCAATCGAGATGATAAGTCAGTTATCTAACAGGCTAAATTCTCGTTGACACACTTAAGGACAGGTTGCACCGATATGGGTGACCGTCTTATCTTCAACAATAGAAACAAATAAAGCGAACTAAAGAACATTTTATTACCAAATAACTCCGAAATACCGTCACAATGCAATCTACAATCACTAGTGTGATGTAGGCATTATCACGACTCGATTCGAAAGGCAATTTCAAATCGAATCGCGTGAATATGAATGCTAGAGTGAACATTCTTAAGTGAAGTTATGAATTTTGCGTATCGTACTCTCTCTCTTATCTCCTGGCAACGAAATATCGTACATGCACGGATATTAAACGGCCGCTGTTTAATTTATTCGGTTAACGAGGTCAAAGCTATGCTGGCACGTCGCCGGATCAGCTATACCGTTGTTGCAAATCGAAGAACGACGGTATATCGGGCGTAACTTTGGATCCAATCATCGAAATCGCGCGGGAAGATTTAATGGTAAACCGGCCGATCTTGCACTCTCGGAAGGCGATCGTGCGAAGTTCTCTTAAGTATGTCAAACGAGACGAAACGACGAGCGGCTACCACGAGGTCCTCCGCAAGATTCTACCGTTAAACGATGGACTCCTTTGCCTTCCGCTTTCCTTGTTTCTCTGGCTTTCCCCGACTTCGGTGACTTCGTTTCCCGTATCTTCTCTATTTTATTCCTCGATGATTCTAGGAATATACTCGTCGATTTATTAATCCTCGGAAGGCGGGAGTCTGTTATTGAGGCTAATTCTACAATGTGCTTTTTGTTTTCTGTTTCTTGCTGTTTGTCTCTTGTCTTATTGACCAAAAAGGCAAGAGGCAAACAGAGACAAATAGCAAGAAACAGGAAACAAAGAGCACATTGTAGAATTAGCCTAAAACCTTACAGCAATGAGTAGTTTTGATTTGTTGGAATTTTTTTTCATTGTATTTCTTGCCGAAAGATGACACTTTTAGTGCGACTGTAGTGATTTTTTCCGTCTTGTAAAAATTAAAACTAGAGGAGTGTGAATTCCTAGTCAAAATAACGGCAAAATGATGATAAATAATCATCTTGTTTTCTGGATTGCAGAAGAGAATAATTTTTACGAACTTTTGTTTTTGTCCGAAAAAAAGAAAAATATTTTTTTAAACGAAGCAATCAGTCGAATGCGAGGTTGATAAATTTGAGGACAGAATATAAGATTTTTAAACTAAATGGAAACATAATAGAAAAGATGTCCTCTCTTTTGACGTCTTTCTTGCGAGTACGGTACTTTCTTTTGGACTCGTTTGCTATACAATATGCTCATATAATATGCTATGTCACAAGTCTCTTCAACGTCCCGTTAGAGTTATTTTTCCCGTCGTGATGTATATGTACATATACATTGAGCAAAAGAAAAATCGCGTAACCACCTGCGAGCATGGCGATCGATCGCACTTTAATCTCCTCTAAGGTCATTACAAGCGTGCTGGGTGGAAGTCAGAGACACTCGGAGAGTTCACACGATCGTTCCACGAACACGTAGCACCGTTCGTTCAAACAAAGCATTAAAAAAAGTCGCAAAAAAGATACTCGAGCGCGAGAGGAGGAAATCGTCCTTCGCGCGATGCGAAATCGAAGGATATCGATGTCCACATGACTGCAAAACGTCGCCCCGCTAATAATAGCCGCTTACGTGTGTATCTTCGCGAAAGATATTTCGACAGCATTGTTTTTTTTTCCTTCTTTTTTTTCCTTGTCCACGTCATCGGTTTCATTCAGGAAAAATGGCGAGCAGAAGGCTGATGATGGCATCATAGAGTTTATGACTACATATATACGCTGTATATGGGGTGATTTTAACATATTTCGTCACCCATTATGAGCAGGTAGAGTGAATCGAACTGAGTCGAAAAGTTCTCTACCATTTTGCAATTTTCGCAATAATTAACAAGATATTAATTACTAAAAATTGTCAAATATATGTCTTGAATAATTTTTTACTCAAATACTATCAACTTTATAGAAAAACTGCAAGAGACAAAAATCATTTATTTTCTTCTCATAAAGTTCTGAGAATTTTTTCAGAATTTTTTCAGAATACCGTATTTTTTCATGTTGGTAAAAATAAAAAAATGCAGTACTAAAAAGTTGATAAAAAATTTTGAGAAAATTTTTAGAGTTCTATGAGAAGAAAATAAATGATTTTTGTCTCTTGCAGTTTTTTTATAAAGTTGGTAGTATTTGAGTAAAAAATTATTCAAGACCAATATTTGGCGATTTTTAGTAATTAATATCTCGTTAACTATTGCGTAAATTGCAAAATGGTAGAATGGTAGAACTTTTCGACTCAGTTCGACTCACTCTACTCATGAGTGACGAAATATGTTAAAATCACCCTGTATATTCGCAGAAGTCGTAGGTATTTGCACGCGTGCGTACATACACGTGCGTATATTTGCCTACTTGTAACGGTATGTACAGCGGGATACCGGGCGTCCTGTACAAGTATGGTATGCAATGAAGATGCTGTAAAAGGAGGTTCCGTATTGTATTATATGAGCCATCTATTAGACGAATTAAGCTACAAAAATTTAAGCAATTATATATTAGGTGTTGGAATTAATTCGTAGCGTTTTTTAATGAAAGAATGTTATTTATTTCACATGAGCATTAAAAAATACATTAATGAAAGTACTTCCCATCACTTGTAAAACGCTACGAATTAATTCCAACACCTAATATAATTATAAAAGATATAATAATTGTGACACAAGAATATTTAATTGGGATCAATTATTGTATAATTTACTATAATTATAATATAGATATTTATTAAATCGTACCACTTATTATTGGATGCTTTGTATTTAGTGACACAAGTCGACATAAACATCGTTCTTGGCATTCAGAGTAACAAAGATGAAACGATACTTATGTCGACTTGTGTGATCAAATGGAAAGCGCAATTAGTGCTCTTTCCATCAAAAGATACATAACGTTTTCTACTGGGAAAACTAATGAAACACTGGTGCAGGAACTAAGTACAATTGAATGTTAGTTAGTTCACATATTTTCAGTGTTAATAAAGAATTGAATCATTTTAATTATATATTGCTTCTGTCACAATAATGACATAATCTTAAAAGGATTTAATTATTTATTAACAATGGAATATGTAAACTAATTTGCACTCAGTTGCACTAGTTTTGCACTGATTTTCCAAGTAAAAAATAACAACAGTGTAACACAATGATTATTTCAGCTTTGTTTAACATTAGCAAACAACAAGAATGTAATAACTTCACTGTGTTCATCATGAAAGCATCTTATATTGAGAGAAAAATGTACTAAATTTTAATAAATATTTGTTTGAATAGTGCCTGTTGAATATTTACTCATTGTGAACACATATTTATTTGATACAAGAAGAAGTATTTCATTTGATTTAACTATTATAATTTTTATTTAGCAAATATTTATTTTCTGTAAATAATTGTTACATTAGTACTAATAACTATTTATTAAAATTCAATACATTTTTCAGTGCGTGTTACGATCAGAATAGCAGTTCGAGAGATCGGAATTGTGTCACTTTCGAAGTCATTGACTCGTCCATATTTCATGAAGTCGTTCGCGGGGATAAGATTCTTCCTCGTAAGACTTTTGTCGTGCGGAGAATTCCTCGGGCGAATGACACAAGTGCGCAGGCACGCATTAATTTCTTTCAGGCATGAAACAAGGTTGTCCGCGATGTTACCATTAGCGATACCAGCGATGCATACACCGTTCTTACTAGTCGTCGTTCTTCCTTTTTCCGTTCGATTTCTTTTCCCCGTTTTTACCGTCCAGTTCCGCGGCTTCAACGGAGCCACGTTACGTTGTCGCGAGGCCGCAATAACGCGAATCGTTCGCGTAACAGACATCGACGCGAAGGAGAAAAAAAAATGAAACACTTCGCTTCTCGCTTCGGCTCGCCTAAACCGAAATTCCAGTATTCCACGTCGAAGCGGTCGATTGTCCCCGCGTCGCCCGTAAATATGCTGAACTCAATCAAAACGCCAGTGGTTTCACCGATTCGCGTTCGACAAATGCTTGCGCGGCTTTTCAAAGGAATGGAATTCGCCTGCCTGTGTATCTCCTTCACGGCGAGTTAAATCGTGTCGTTAAAATTTTGAACGATACGATAAATCTTTCCTATATGCACGAGACAGAGAGCGATTTGTCGTGTGATTTTGAAAAGATGCACCCTCCCATTTTGTTGGCATCCTTCCGTTTCGACCCTGATTTTCGGTTGCACTCTAAAAAATATTATTGGTATGGATTTAATTTTCCGTAGTCCAACCGAGTCTTTTTAAAGACTCGGGTAAATTTTCAATTTTGAATTAATCTGTCTTAAAATCGGACCCGTACAAAAAAAGTGAAAAACATTTTGGGTCGTATTGTAAAATTGTATTCTTAAATGTTGGAAGAGTGTATTCGAATTTTTTTCAGATTTTTTCAGAGCCCAAATATCTTCTTTGAAAAATGCAATTGGACACCAAATAACCTTGGTTGGATTATTATAGGAAAGTAGTGAAAAAATGTTGGGGAATTACAGTCTCTGATGTTTGTGTCAACGCCATAATGATATGGATTTGAAACTCATGGTGGTAAATCCGTGTTGATTTAATATTGAGTGCTTTCCATTTGGTGACAGAAGTTGACAACACAAATGTCGTTCTATTTTTGTTATTTCATTGAATATCAAGAAAGGTGTAATAGTTTGTGTTGATTTAAAATGGAAAGCATCCATTAACATCAGTGAGAATTATATTCTGAGAAAAATGTTCTAGCAAAAAAGATTCAACTAGACTTGCATTTTGATGAAATGATTTTCTGGTTATCATCAATCAGAAATTCTGTTATATCAATTATGTTTGGCTCCACCAAAACGCTATTCCGGTTGGACCTTTTTGTTTATTTAACCAGAACATTTTTCTGTATGTAAAGACACTGCGTGATGTTAAATCCACATCGATTATTTTTTAGAATGTAGTTTCCATGAAATATCGAAGGATGCACACCTGACATCGTGTACGAATTTTCAGACTTTCGTAATAGAGAAAGGAGGTGAGGAGCGCTGACCGCGGGTGAGAGATAGAGTCGCGTTCAAAGATGGAAGATGTTCAGTGTCTTCATGACATTTGATCCACCATCCGCGTTCTTCGTGCGACTTGTATATTCGACATGAATACCAAAGAGGAGGCTAGATTTCCGCTGGGGAGTCTCAGAGAGACTTCTTCAAGCTGTTATCATGCTCTCGCTTTATTTTATGTTACATTTTGATAATATTGAACTGAATGTCAATTATTTTTATTCTTTGTTCCTTTTTTAGAAATCTAGAAAAAAAATTGATATTTGTAAAAGATCGAAACAACGTCAGGACAGACAGAATCGCGACGATCAAGTTGAAGTCTGTAAAAATGGCTTCACTTCATGAATTATTTGTCTCTCGTTATCTGCTTATTGCGCGCTTTATTCGGAATAAATGACTCATACCTCAAAGTCGACTTGTGCAAATCGTGGACGAAGAGACAGGCATAACTCTTGAATATTCTTCGTGGAATTCCCGATGAACATAACCGCCGTACGGAAAATCAAGCTCGTTGATAATCAAATAAGCGAGGTTGGCTTGACTATCCTCGCCGAATTGTCGTTATATTTTATTTCACCTTCCCGGATGTTCCGGAAATAATGACGCAAACATTACGTGCAATGACGCTCCGTGTTCTTTGATCAACCGATAGATAGATAGTTCTTGATACCGTGCGAACGCATTCAACTCCAAAAGATGTTTAACAGATGTGCGATGGACGCCTGAGGGATTATCATGACACGCGTTCATATTTCACATTTAACATTAATAGTGTGGCTGCTTGAATCTCATTCGTGTAAGACAAATAAAACTTGATATCAGACAGCAACATACATCGCTGAATGGAGTGTGGAAACAGATCCGCGTCTTTGAGGCTCGTACAAAAGTACGTAACGGTAGAACGTAAAAAAGAAGCGAAGACCTCTGAACCCATCAATAAACGAAAGGACCTCAATATAGATTTTTTTTTTATTAAATAATTTTAGAGATATAATTTTCTGCTCCGAAGTTTCGCTTTCGCTGCGGCGCTCCAAAACACTTGTTGGATTTCTGGAACGGCGTTTTTTCGGACGTGTACACATATATTTGCATTAAAAACTGCGAAGAGAATTAACGATCCATAAAGATTCGTTATCGCGTCCTCGATCCGCGAGAGTAACCTTTGACAGGAGATTCTCTGACAGAATTGCGCGCGCGCCAAATGAAGCCTTTTAACTCCCTCACATTGTGCAACGTCCGAAAACGGACTGTGCGTCATCGCCGAGAAAGAATACAAAACGCACGAAGTGTCGGCTGCTGCGTGATGGGACTGTGATAGAAAGTAAGACATCGGTAGTAATAAACCATACTAGTAGCGGCGATACAGCAGTACGTTGTGATATCGCGCGACCACCTCCTGTTCTGTAAACGCCCGGCTCGTTAGATCCTGGAAGAGCAGCCGATTGTTAGCGCCTGATGAAAATAGAACCGTCGTTGTCCGAGAGAGAGAAAGAGAGAGAGAGAGAGAGAGTTGGCAAACTGCCGAGATTCAATTTGCTCGAATTACGGATGATCGTGGTCGAGTCTGTCCGAGGAGAGAACGATTACGTTACACAATGCGTGGGTTGTTTAGCTTCCATCGGTTGGATAAAGGATCAAAGTATCGGGGATAACGATCAGAGGGAATGTCATATAACGAAAGATATTCGCGCGATTGTCCATTAGATACGGTATATTAGATGGAATATCATGCAATAATTCTTGAAACGATCAAAGGTTAAAAAGTATGAAGGCACGAGAGGTATACGATTATAGAATACAAATGCCAGAAGAAAATAAAGTTGAAGCCGCCGGTTGGACTTAGAAGACAAAAAATCGAATTTCCCTGGTAGTGATGATGTATTCTCTCTCTATTCTTTGAAGTGGAATCTCACTAAAGAGTTTAAATTAAACCAGTTTTGAAAAAGAATGGCTCAATTTTTTTATCTTTAGGAGTGAGATTTCACTCTAAAAGTTTTAAACAGTAAACATTTATTTTTCGACGTTTGACGATACAAATCAAACTTCAGAGCTTCAAAGATTAAAGTTTCGTAATATATTCGAAGGCACTTTAAACTTTAAAGATTCGGAGTAAACTTCGAAAAGATTCGGAATCTTTGAATCTTCAAAGTTGTTAAAAGTAATAGCTCTGATACGTTTTCTAGCTTGGAAAATATCAGAATTCATGTTGAAAATAACACATCGGCGAAAAAAGAAGATAATTTTAATTGGTAGATTGCTGAAGGTTTTTTTCAGGACGGCCATGAATGCAAACGCAGTTAGGACGTCAGAGACGAGCGAATAAATAAACCGTGACATCGAGGAAATGAGTGCGCCGTGCTCTAGCGAATTCGGTACTCTCTCGATTCGGCCGATCGAGCAGTAAAAAAAATGTGCGGTGGTGGGACGTTGGATCGAAGGTTTGACTAATGGGTTGGGTTTGCTCATCACTCGCAAACACAAAGATTCGCGCGTTTCGCCACGCCGTTGTTGAATTCGTGAACTAGTTGTTAGCTGACGTCAGCCTCTTATCACCCAGAGATACAGACAGGATAATCGAACCCGCAAGATACCGCAGAATTTACATGCCAGTTTTAACGTTAATAATAGTCGCAAAATGCAGCTTTTACTGCGAAAAATAACGAGATGTAATATAATTATATATATGAAAAAAAGATAGACATATTATAAATCGTAATAATATCTACATAATAACAATAATATATTCTTGAATCTAAAATAGATTTGAGTAGTACATATATTTTTTAAATCCCAAATATATATTTCTTAGTCAACTAGAAATTTTGTTTATATTTCTCTCTCGATGTTAATTAATGACAAAAAATATCCCTTTTAGGCATCGACGATCGATGGTCGTCGAAAGGGCGCCTGTCTTTTCTGCCAAGAATATTTCATGGATCTATATCTCTTAGCGGAACTGAAGACGATTTCCTTGAAGGTGACTACCGTGGACATGCAAAAACCACCGCCCGATTTTCGCACCAACTTTCAGGCCACGCCGCCGCCTATCCTGATCGACAATGGCGACGCGATACTGGAAAACGAAAAGATCGAACGGCACATCATGAAGAACATCCCTGGCGGACACAATCTGTTTGTACAGGATAAGGAAGTGGCCACTCTTGTGGAGAACTTGTTCAGCGTGAGTGTTGATCAATCCAGTCGAGAGTGAAACTAATCAGGAAACTGAGATGTCGAATTATACCCTTTTCTCTGCCGAGACCAGAAATTACATGTCGATTCATTTCACAGAAACTCAAGCTGCTGTTACTGAACGCAAAGGACAAGGACAAGGATCCCAAGTCCTCTTCCTTGATGGCCCATCTACGCAAGATCGATGAACATTTGGGCCGCAAAGGTACGCGCTTCCTCACCGGCGACACCATGTGCTGCTTTGACTGCGAGCTGATGCCGCGGCTGCAGCACATCAGGGTCGCCGGCAAGTACTTTGCCGACTTCGAGATACCGGAGACTCTGGTACATCTGTGGCGGTACATGCATCACATGTACAGGCTCGACGCTTTCCTACAGAGCTGCCCAGCCGATCAGGATATCATTAATCACTATAAACTGCAACAGGTAAGACGCACGGGGATAGATCTCTAATTGCATTCGCGTTCAGCTAAATAATTAGCACTTTTCGACAAGCCTTTAATTCACGTCTTTAATTCACGCCTTTAATTCATGTGTCGCGCAATAACGCAATCCCATTCGCCACGCAGTAAACCATCACTTTTCCCATGTCCTCGACCGATATAACTGTGAATCTCGTTACTTGCAGAGTATGAAGATGAAGAAGCACGAGGAGTTGGAGACGCCGACCTTCACTACGAGTATCCCGATCGAGGTCAACGATGACTAGGTCGGGCCTTCCTTGGCGAGTCTGCGATCGCGTGACTTCGATTAAACATCGAGATTGGCTTAGCGAGACAGTGAATCGCCTCGAATGAGTTTCAACGGCGTGCATTTTGTAATTTAATATGTCCAACAGTAGCATCGAAAACGAATGGGGATTCTACCGTTGAAACTCTCGTCTTCCGAGTCGTAAGCTCGCTGTCATTGATTAGTTCATATCTTTTGCTAAGCAATTATTGCTGAATCCCTTTCTTATGGGATCAAGTCAGGTGTAAACGGATTAGCTTTTTTACCGCAAACGACGCGAAAACATACATAAGTGCATTAAGGCATTCAAAATCTTAAAAATCATAGAGAATATTAATTTTCTCCATTTTTCTTCTCCTTTATTTTCTTTTTCTTCCACTATGTACAGCACGCGTACGTAGTTTTGACCTGAGTAGTATTACAAAATTTTAATTTGCTATTGTTAATCTAAGGATTAAGTTTACTATAAAAAGCGATAATGATTTTGTCATTCTGTGACGGCAATAATCATGGAAATTAACACCAAGAATGCAAAAGAAACGTATGCGGAGAGAACCAAATTGGTGCCATTAATATTTTTGCAATCTTAATAGAAATTATTCTTTGGATAATAATTATTCCTAAGGATTATTCTTACATACGATTAAGTAAATCAAGTAGATAAAATAATCTTAGAACGCTTGATAAAATGTTTCAACATTATTAATAAACTTACGTAAATCTTTTTAAACGTTTAGATTTCTCTTTTTTCCATCGTTTTCATTCAGCCACTCATTATTACGAGTTACAATAATGAAATACTTAAACATGATCGAGACATTTGCATTAATGAGAAAGGTACGTTCGGAATTATGAATTTGTTTAACATATCTTCATGTTCTTAAACATGATTGCACAACAGAAAACAGGAAACATATTATCGTTATATACGGAGAAAAAAGAATTCGTTTTTTTTTGTTGTATCTCTCGCGAGACACGTGATCCAGAATGCGTACGTTTCTTCTGGATTCCGCAGCGTGGTTCGAGACATCTTGTGTTATTCATAGTTAGCATTTTTACTGATTTACAAGCAGAGAATGAACGCAAACAATTCCCACGATTGTTTTCCCCCGAGTCACGAAAACATTTAAAATAACAGCATCTCCGGGTACTCGACTCCGCTTATTTCCATTAATCCACTGTTCCAGAAAACAGAAAATCGAGCAACAGTGCAACTCGTATGCAACTGTCTATTCCGCATTAGTAATTCTATTATTATTATTATTATTATTATTATTATTACTATTGTATTATTATATTAATTTTGGTTTATATATCCGTAGAAATCAATATACCAGTGTTTACAGTAATACCTGAAGCACTCGTCATTTATCACAGCGCGACGTAGCTAAGTCCTCTTATCTAATATAACATAAAATGTTATAATTTTATATATGATATCTGGGCGTTATTTTTTTGTTAAATATATATGATATTGATATTTTTATATCTCGATATGGATAACAAGGATGGACAGAAAACATACATTTTATTTATGCCTGTTTCCATCGATGTAAAGTAATTTTTAATCTCGGTTTAGCTTATTTTTCACCTTTTTTCAATTCTTAGAAATAGAAAAAGATGAAAAGTAAGTTGAATCGAGATTAAAATTAATGTACATTAGTGGCAATGAGTGTTTTTTATTTAACAACAGAAGTCGACACAAATATTCTTCTATTTTTTTTGGCACAATGAGTAACAAAGGAAGAATGACACTTTTGTGTTGACTCGTGTCACCAAATGGAAAGAACCCAGTAGTCACTACAGGTAGTGATTTCCATTGAATGACATAATACAAGTATTATTCTATCTTTGGGTACTTTCCACTTTGTGCCACAAGTTGACACAAGTGTCATCCTACCCTTATTAATCATTGAATGTCAAGAAGAATAGAAATGTTTGTGTTGACTATATCGTTAAATGTCGAAAACATCTTTTACTCATGGAATATCAGAAAAGATAAATGATGATATGTCACTAATTAAAAAGTATTCAGTGTCATCTTAACAACGTCGTCCTAAAAGATACGGAGAACATATGAATGAGATATGATAGAAGATCCTGAAAAGAAGATATGAAGAAAAAAATCGGAGAATAGTAATCAGGTAAGTTTAATTATGCAGTCGTGATGAGAGAATGTAAAGAACATTTTTTACACGAAATGTCTTTGCAATTCTTGCTGTAATTCCATTTCCGTCGATTTAATTTTGCCAGATTAGGCCCAGTTCCATCAATGTAAAATTAACTTGGACAAAGAATAAATTGAACCGTTCAAAATCAATTTTACGTTAGTAGAATTGTGCTTTGTATTCATTTCTATCAATATAGATTAACTTCGATCTCGATTCAACTCTTTGCCTTTTTCAATTCTTAAACCCGGTTCTGTAAATGTAAAATTAACTTTAATTCTAAAAATTAGAAAAAGATAAATAGTAATATAATTAAACCGAGATTAAAATTAAATCTTACATTCGAACCGGGCTGTAGAACTAAAAAGAAATGAAGTTAAGTAGTTAACGGAATTACAATTAAATTATATATTGACAGAAACGAATATTAGTCTCTCAATATTCCCTCCTCAAATCCAAGTAATTTCCACGCGAGAATTGTGGCAGGAAGAAACGCCAGGCGAAATCAGAGTACACAGCGAGAAAAGGAGGACCGTATCCGTCGCGATGCCGTGCGTCGGTATCCATGTCTCGTACGCGATCCAAAATAGCGCGCGGACGTCGCATCCCTCCTGACTCCTCTCTCACAGCGACCGCCATCCCACCTCTCGACGCCTCTCATTTCTCATAACCGCGGCGAGCTGTCGTGACGCGACTTCCATTCATAAATAGGGACGGCCACTTTATTCTTATCGACGGCCATCTTGACTACGTGATCGCGCGAGCTCCCATCGCTTCGTGCGGTCGTCGACGTTCGTGATCGTTTCGCTCTGGAGAAATCGACAAAATATTAAATCACCTGCGAGACGTCGCGTCCGCCGTCGTCCGCGACGCAAGGCGTCGCGACGTGCCGGGACGAAAGTCGCGGCCGAGCAGCGCGGTGGTCGGTACGCAGTGCACAGCTGATCGGTGGCCCCGACGGACGGTAGCTGCTCCGCTCGTCGGCTCTTGAAAGAGAAAACGCGAAATCAGTGTGGCTAGAAACACAGGAAGAAAGGAAAAGACAGAAAGAAAAACGTGAGTGGGAGGACGCGAAAGAGACAGACTAAAAGACCATCACGATTCGCGTGTACCACAGGATCGTGCACAGGTGACAGGTGAAAGTCTCCTCGAGAGACGAAAAGCGAGTTTCCACGAGATACATCCGGGCACGGGATCTTTTTGGCGAACGATCACAGCGTTGGTCTCTTCCTCCTTCCGGTACGGACGAGGTGTA
Organism: Acromyrmex echinatior; assembly: GCF_024713525.1. Lineage (NCBI taxonomy): Eukaryota > Metazoa > Arthropoda > Insecta > Hymenoptera > Formicidae > Acromyrmex > Acromyrmex echinatior. Next base: position 2,828,852 of record NC_141861.1, read on the forward strand.
GGTGTGTAGTGAAGAGGAAGAGGAGGAAGTGCACAACAACATCGCCCGTCGGACGTCTCCGATGGTTGCCGTCCGGTGAGTCCGACTAAAGTTCGGATCTAAAAGCGGTGCTCCAGGTCGATCGCCGCCGTCGTCGTCGACGTGGACGACGACGGTGGCGACGGTGGCGTCTTCTCATCCGTCGCTTCCTCCGCGTCGTGAAGGAGAGTAAGGGGGAAAGAAACGGAACACGCTCTCTGACTTTTACTCGCGGCGACGACGGCGGGCACTCCACGCGGCACGAAAATATACCTGCGACGGAATGCACCGGATGGATACGCGCCGCGACAACAATGCGCTTCCGCGAAGAGGCTTCGAGATCTCAGGAACACCGTTTCAAACGGTTCCATCAATATCAAATTTAACTTTCATCTCGTTCAATTCACTCTTTATCTTTTTCTTAAAACTATGTCTGTTCCTATCGATGCAAGTTAACTTTGATCTTGGTTTAACTTACTTTTATCTTTTACTAGTTCTAAGAAAAGGATGCATGTAAGTAAATTAAGCCGAGATTAAAGTTAATCCGCATTGATAAGAATTGACGTTAGAAAAGGATAAACAGTAAGTTAAATCGATATTAATGTTTACATTACAGTGAAACTGAGTCTTATGCTTGTTTCTTACTAATGTGGTTTAATTTTAATGGGGAAAACAGACAAAATGTAAGAAACAGGAAGCAAAGAGCGCAAGGCACTTGTCTTTTGCAAGCGTCTTAAAAGGTTTCAATCGCACCGGTAAAAAATCAATCACCAGTCACGGATAATTATTGTGATAATTAATGTAACCCTTAATTGTGAACGTTACACATGTATGAGCGATTCTTAAAATTCTTAAAATTCTTTAATATAAAATCCCACTCTAAAGAGTGAAAATTGAACTAATTTTGAAAAAGAGTAACTCATTCAATCTTTGAAAGCAAGATTTCACTCTTCAGATTCACTCTAAAAGTTTTAGAGAGTAAAATGGGACTTCTATCCTCGAGAGAAAAAGAAAAATAGATGTAATTACTCTTCAGTCTTTATCACGTTGCATTTTTTTTATGTTTCTCAGCATTGCACAGTATCGTTTTATTTATTTTTAAGATCGCCTTAAGTAATTTCTCAAGATGTTAATACGGTTCTCTAATTGACATCTTAAGACTGTACTTAAGAGAGTCTCAAATATAAGAATCGACTATGAATACCGGCTTAAGAAAGGAATATATAATTATTCAAAATTACAAAACGAATGACAGAAGTCCCAGAAATTCTACATTTACACAGTTGATGGTTAACCTTCCTTACTTCTACTTCTTAATTAATATTAATGTATATTCATTTATTTGATACATTCGTTAATATATATGTACGCTTATCTCCGTTTTTGTCAGAGCATAACGCGACGCGGAACGGTAAGATCTTTATCTTTAGCCGTACGACGATGGATCATAGAATGTTTCACCCGCGTCATACCGATTTCGATCGTTGCGTAAAATTTATGATAATGTTACACGAAGATAATATGTCACGAGGCGGCTGTTTGCACAGCGAGTTGCCACGCGCGTGGGTAAGAATTATACGCGTTCACGTAAAAACGCTCGACGTCACGCTTTAAACCTGTTACGAGGCAAACGTAAACAGGCGAGCTTTAATGTGATCGACTCTAATAATTCTCCAGTTGAGTACCGCGAATATTTACCGCTTTCACAAGCGATATTTCTCATTGCAAATCCGATTATTGACTGCACAATTACTTCGCTCGCACGAAAAGAATTTTGTTGATCAAGTATCTAAAAATTTATCTACAGATCTGAAAATAATTCTGTACGACGCTCAAACTGATTGCTGGAATATCAAAATTTTTTTCAGCATTTTTCATTATACCTGAACATTCTGTGTAATAAATATTTTGATAACTCAACGAAATTATTTTCAGTTCTGTAAATAGGCAAATTTTTAGAATATGTATTTCAGCAAAAACATTCTTTCCAACATTGATGCGATTCCATCAATGTGGATTAACATTAATCTCGATTCAACTTACTCCTAATCTTTTTCCAAGAATTAAAAAAAGATGAAGAAAACTGATACTTCTTCCTATTCTCCTTTTCCTTGCCTGTCAAACGGAATGGATCCTTTTGCATCTACATTATTGAGATTTCAAACGAAACTCGCAATTTTAAACGGATATGAAGGATAAATATTTTACTGCAAAATCCAATTCTTTGCATTTAAAAAATCGTTGAAAATCGCTTGCATTTACCCTCCCCAATAATGTAATTGCAGAAGGATCCATTCCGTTTGACAAGCAGGTGAAGCAGAGAGAAGGAGAATAGGAAGCGAGTATCAATTGTACAGCGGTCAGTTTCTGCATCAATTTAACGCCCTGCCATAAAACAAATGTATCGCGTGCCTGTCATAACAAGCTCGCGGTGGAACGTTACGCCTCTCGCTGCGTCGGTTTATTTAAAGTCGGAGTACATACTAGCGACGATTGGCCAACCATCGGGGTCAGGTTCTCGTTTCCTGCGATTGAGACGTCCTGGGGCGCCGATCGACGCGTCGATCTTGGAGCGGACGTGGCTACGTGATTAAATATCAATCAGAAAATTTGGTGGATTTATATTTTAAGGGCGTCGTAACCGTTGATATAAATTCCGCCGGGAACTCGATAGATTAGTCGATAGATTACGAGCTTCTCCATTTGATACCGTTATTTTTTAATCTTATCATTGTATTAAATATCTTAATAATATTTTTAATATTGTAAGACACCTTAATAATATTCTCATATCGTTTGTTTAATATTCTTATTAATTGATACATAAAAAATATTGTAATGTTTTGATATTTAAAACTGTTATTTTTTTCATATAATATCCTTTTAAAAATATTCTTTGATTTAATTAAGCTAATTAAGCTAATTAAGCGAATTGCGTTGACGGCATTTAACCGATTTAAATTCTATAATATAAAAATCACGAAAGATGTCATAATATCCTAATTATTGTAATTTATTATTGTAATTGCGTTTCTTTTTCTTAACAATTCGAGACTCGAATTAAGATATCAGCTAATTGATTTTCGCGTTAAATCACATTTCGTTGTAATCGCATCATTATGAAGCACAGCGAGATCCTACAATTCATTCGTTTGGCGAGAAAGAAAAATGTTTACCTTTCTCTCCGCGAAATGAGTGATGACAGTAATTTGCGTAATCACTGATAAATTGATGCTAAACTTACCCGGTAATTTCACTTAATGGATCATCGAGACGCGCGCGAAAATACCGCGTCTGGTGAAAGTTTCCGTCGGTATGTAATTGCACGGAATTCGAATTTAAAGACCGAAGATGTTTACGTTTAAGAAGGAGAGCCGTTCCGAGTATTGATATCAATTTCGAGAGCAAATTACGAGAGCAATCTCTCGCCTTGAGATAATTTAACACTGATGTATTAAATTTAATTATTAACCGATTAATTTTTAATAATAATTATTAACCGATATATTAAAAATATTGTATTGTTTTAATATATTAAATTATTATTTTTGTATGTTATATTCTCTTGAAGATATTCTTCGATTTAATTAAGTTAATTAAATAATTTGCGTGGAACTTAACGACATTTGACCGATTTAAATTCTACCGGTCGAAAAGACCGGGTTCAACTGACGCGGACACTTTGTACGTTTGCAGACGGCGACAACCGTGTTTTGCGGATTCTCTCGCGGGAGGGACGAAAAATGTGATATTATTTTCAGTATAGTTTTGCGTTTATTTTTACCGCGCACGGCAGAGCGACTTATCGTACAGCTCTGCTTAACGTTAACGATGCGCGTCCCCCGTCAATTATTATTCTTAGTTCCTTATTTTCGTCTGGTGGCCCTCGATGTACGTTAAACTCCTCGGCGCGGATCGAATCTCGTTGGATTTCAACGAGATGTCGAAGGAGCGTCGCGACGCCGGCGTTGAGTTGCGCCGATCGGCCTATCCCTTTGACAATTTTTATGAATGAATTTGTAACAATAATAATAATAATAATAATAATGTAATAATATTTAATAAAGCCAACATCCGAATATATTTAGGAAAATATTTGAGAGCATATTTGCGAATTTTATTCCACCGTCGCTCTAATTGCCACGCACGGTTCATTGCGTTTGTATGTCACTGATAATTAGACGTTATTATGAGCAATTAGTTCTCGTGGACTCGTCGCGAGCAACAGGTGTCGAATAGCTGTATATGCTGTACATGTTTCGAAGATGTGCAATTCACTGTACAATTCACGATTTCTTGCTAATTAATATGATTGCGACTGTATATCGATGGGGTTGTCACAAAATTGAAAATCAGGGAAATGTTAAGGCGATTGAAAATGGTGAGGGAAATCAGGGAAAGTAAGGGAATTTTATAAAATTTTATGAAAAATTAAAATGCTTGGTTTTAAAGAAATTTGATATGCGTACATCACACCTATGCAGTTTTGGAAACTTAACAATTAAATGCAAGCCGTGTCAGCATCACATTAATAATAATTGATATTGCTATGTTAAATTGCTATGTCAACTTAATATTTAATGGTTTCCAAATCACGATGAAAATACAAAAAAAATGTCAAAATATTATTGAAAATAATCATGAAAAATCGTGAAATTTGGTTTAGAAGTCAGGAAAAAAATTCTGAAATTTTAGGACGAGAAATTTGTGCAGCAACCCTGATCGAATTTGCGAGGAAACTTTTCTTTCCCTCGCTTTTCACTCGCAAAAAATCACATCATCATCAAACGCAAAAGATTAGAATGCGGATTTTCGTCATACAATATTAACGCGAAATACCAATCGCTGCCGATCAGCCGTTCTCGTAAGACATTCGGGACTTTGATGGATTTTCGCGACGCACTTGAGAATAAGAATTATTTCTTATTCCGCGTGGAATAAAACACAACTGAGAAACGGAGACGTAGAAATATCAGGATTTTGCCGCTTTTCCTTCATTTCTACGGGGCCCAGACGAAAACAGCCGCTATCTATGTGTACGCGTGTCTCTCGAGTATTTCATGACACAAATATCTTCTCGGCAGCTTGGAATTCCGCTTTTCCTTTTTCGCTTGTTCCGACGCGAACGATGCTCTCGTTCTCCTCTTAAAACGTCCCTGTCGCCGTCAGAGAAATCCTGAAACTTTCCGCTTTCCGGTAGAGTCTTCTGTCTTTATTCAATATTTAGATCTGTTTTCTTTAGCTGAACTAGTATACACTTTTAGAACTTAGTGAAATAGATATATGTTTGATATTCGATGAAAGCGAGAAAGAAGATTCTAGTGCAGTCTGTAGGAATAAAAACAGATTTTATGTAATCTTATTTTATATGACTCTATTTCTTTTTTGAAATGTTATGTTATTCTAGCTATTTTTTTTTTATCACCTCGACGTGGAGCTCTTTTCGCGAAATTTGTTTAAAGTTTAGTTATTTTTATAGCTCGTAAATCGAAAAATTACGCGTACTTGTATCTGTTATATATAGTTTAAATATGTTCAATTTGATGAATAATTTTTGCGTGGAAGAGAAAATCTTATCTCATATTTGATTCACTGCTCCTCTCCATCCTTCCTGCTATGATAATTATTCCAATGGAATTCACGCAGGATATGGCAACGGCATCCGATTACATCTATATTGAAAAAATGCCTTTGGCACGAGCGGATTCGTTTATTCGGCTAGTCGAGATTCGCGAACAGAGCCGGAACGAATTCGCACGGCCACCATCTTCGAGTGCCATCTGCCCACTCGCATTTATTTACATTTCGCTCATTTACATGTAGACTTGTTTTCGAAAATCTCGAGAGGAAGAGCGAGTTACCTGCCAAAGAAACGAAAGAGCAAGCGAGTCTGAAATAATAGGCAAAAATGCGAAAGCTAATGCGAACTTTATACAAAATTTGTATCAGGTGCAACATGGAACCATGTTTTTTTTTATCTAGGGAATATTTAAAAAAAAAAATGAAAAGATATTAATGCACATTTTAATAACATGAAAGAAAAATGTGAAATGCTTATATTAGATCAAATTAATTAATCGTTGAAGGAAAACCGGCAAGAGGCAAAGTGCGCCAATAAATACTTTTCTTTCTGATTGATGCCTCGTTCACCTGACCCGCCGTCTCGCCAGGTGCGAATAGACGAAAGAAAAGGAAGCGACGGAGATTATTAATTCTAGCACTTTATTTCGCCGCGTGGCTATGCTCCAAGTGTAAATTCCACGCAACTGAAGCTTTTTCGTCCCCCTCCAAAGTCTTTTCCGATCGAATTGGCGTCGCGCCGTTTGCCAATCGCGAGCTCGCGAGAAAACAGACAAATTATCCGGAGAGAAGCATTTTGTGATCAGATCAAAAAGGAAGTCGACGGTATTTTTTTTTTTTTTTTCCATCAAAATCACTTATACTGGTTCTGCAATATTTTTTGTCGGATCAAAGCTATTTTGATTGCAACATTCTTTTTGGTATACTGAAAAAAATTTATTAAATCTTAATATACACATTTATAATATTTCTTTGAATAGTACTAAGTAGTTATTTACTTACCGTGAATAAATATTTACTTAAAAAAAAAAAATGGTAATCTAATCTCGAAATCAATATATTTTGTATCAAAAAATATAAAAATACATTTTGTAAATGTTTACTTGGAGCTATTCAAAGAAATACTTATTAAAATTCATTTTCGTCTCTGTATTTCTTAGACGTACTTATTTATTATTATTGTCGTATATACGTGGTGCGATTTTTTTTCCACGATTCAAGGACCAAGCGCTCTTTTTCGCAAATAATATATGATATTATTCGCAAAATTTCATCACGGCTGTTGGCGGGAGCGAGCGCGTGGCGCGCGTTTCCTCGGTGCCGGCTAATAATTATGTGGCACTCTTACGTGGTGCACCGCACAGGTGTCCACCGTTTTCCTACGTGGCTGCCAATTCCGCGATGTAGCGGGTGTCGCGGAGCGATCGGCCGCGTGGGAATAGGATCAGGATTTCAAATTAGCCTGCGCGGATTTTGGCAGTTTTGGACGAAAAGAATCTCTGCGATGATTCACCACGTGCGTAAGCACACGTATTTAGACTTCTCCTTAATCCTATGCCTATAGTTATCATTTTTCGGCCGTTATTTAGAGGAGATAGGGCGAAGATCGCAGACGTCGCGCGATGTACAGATATCAGAGAATGTTAATGGAGCGTATTAAAGTTTCGATTCTTTAGCCGTATATTATTAGGTCGTATCAATTCGTTGGATGGTATTCTTGGCAATTGTATTTTAATTATTGACTTGTGTGAAAGAATAATGTACATTTCCGCGCGATATGAGGCTTGATTTCTGCGAGATAACGAGAACTTCTCATTCATTACTGTGTGTAGAAGCAGGCAAACAACTTGGTTCGACTTGTGCGTTACTCTTGAAAAATGGGTCAGCCAGGCGGGTTTATAAATACGATAAGATATGCCATCGAGAGAGAAAGAGAAAGAGAGACAGAGAGAGAGAGAGAGAGAGAGAGAGACGGGGGGAGGGTGAAAGGGAGTGGAAAAGCTTCCGTCTTTCCTGCTTGGCACGTCGAAGGAGCGAAAGGAAGATCCAAGTTTCAAGAGTAACGCGTCGCACCTGCTGAAGTCGCCCCTGAAAAAGAAATAATGTGCGCGATCGTACATCGCTCTTTTCGCACGTTTTCCGTTTGCCAGGTTCCACGGTCACTCTCTCTCTCTCTCTCTCTCTCTTTCTGTCTCTCGTCCTTCCTTCCGTCGCATCGAGAGGAGTCCATCACCGATTACCGCGATTTTCATCTCGCGCTCGACGAAGTGTGTTCGACGAGTATTCGATCTGGATGCGGCCCAACTCGTCGCATCCAATGAATTATAAAATATCCACGTTTCTGGGAAAGCTTCCGGATCGCGTTATTACGAGAGCTCTTGGCTCGTTCTCTCATGATCGCGACGGTATTACGGTCGTATCGCGAGAGACGGGGCGGCGTATCCCTTTTGGCGCGCGTTATTAGCTTAAATGAACGGGAGAGCCCAAACGACCGACTCGACCACCTTGTATCGGTCCGACAGTAAGTTGTAGAGGACCGACGACATGTAACGATGATATACCTGGCACCTGCAGGTAGGCCCTGCCAGGAGGATGGGGGCCCATGATGGGGGAGTGCCACTGCTCTAACATCACTATCATGCAGCTGTTCCACGAGCTGAAGCAGCAGTTCCCCGCGCTCCCTGATCACGTCGTCTCCCAGTGCATCGCCCAGGTACACAGGTGGCCTTTGTCCGTTAGGAGTGTGGCCCTAATAAACCGACCCTCGAAGTCTCGAACACGAGTCTTCTCGAGAGACTCGCTCAACTAACTCGTAGTCCCTAGAGATTCTCAAGTTAGAGAATGGACACCATGCATTTGGTTCGCCATATTTTTCAGGACATGCTTAAGATAGAAGTATCCGTTTCTGTATCTTATATATTTATCTTATTCTATCTTAAGCAAATTCTGAAAAATATGGCAGACCAATTAGAAATTGTTCAATTTCTTACTTGAGAAACTCTAGTCGTCCCTGGTCGCCGCAATAACGACTAACCGCCGGTGCCTGCAACGCGATTTCCGACGTGCGATTTAACAAGGATTAATGATCATGTTCCTCTCTCCTTCCTCGCCTCTGCCATGCATCGCTAAACCCCATTTGCACGAGCGTGGAACCTGTGTGTATGTTGTTTAAGTGTGCATAGGTCCTCTCCTAAAATCACCGGATGTTCCCTTCGTCATATTTGAATTAATCGATTTGAAAACCATTTTTCTTCGACAATAACGTTCAGATGTGTTAAATTTCAGGAAAGGAAACAAACGATCAAAGTCACATTCTACAATTGGTTGGACTTTAATAGAATTTTACTTACAATCTTAGCAAATAGATTACAGTACACGGAAAGAGAAGGATTTTGCTCAAGTATCTAAAAATTTAAGTAAATACAGAAATCTGAAAACAATTTTTGGATCATCAAAGTAATTACGTAGGAAACTCAAAGATATAAGCAAAAAATTTTTACATTACAACAATCAGCTTGAGATAATATTACATAATATTTTGATAACCCATCAAAATTGCATTTAAATTAGCCAAAAGGAAAAAGATTTCGGCGCGTAGTTTGCAGAATTGGATATATATATATATATGTATATAAATTTACACCAAAATATTTACACTAAAAAAATCCGTTTTGATCGGACGAAAGATTTCTCTTATTTATTCTCACTGGTCCAAATTCATATTATAATTGTTAACCAAAGAGATTACAGTCAGATGGAACATCCGGTTTTGATATTCTGAAATATTATAAGTCTTTCTTAGCATACACGCGTCTAATATGAGCGATTAACTGTAAGCGATCGCGCGACGCGTTCCTTTCGGAAGGCGACCCTCGAAAAGAAACACGGACTCGAGACACGTGTTCCACGGGGTGCCTCCTAAATCGGAATCAACATCGAGGACAATCGGCGGCAAGCTGACTCCAGATACGTGTGTGCGTTGCAGAACAGTCACGACCGGGAGACATGCGCGAGAAGCCTGCGGGCCACCCAGGAGTCCCGTCCGTCACCGGGCGCGTTTCCACCCCCAGCCCCCAGTACAGGGATGCAACAGCCGCTATTGCTGCAGCCGCAGCAACCGCAAGCACAACAACGAGAGCAACAATTCGCATCGCAAGTACAGCGTTGCTGTATGCCCGGTATGCCGATGAACCAAACGGTCGCGAGCAACGTCAGCGTCGGGCGTCCTCATCGACCGGCGTCGTTGGACATCGGTATGAGCCGTCGTTACCCTCTCGTAGGCTGCACCCGCACCGCTGCCGCCGTCGCCGTCGCAGCTGCGACGCCGGCGTCGTCCAGCGGCGTCGCCACCCCCTCGTCTGCGCCGGCTGTCTGCACGTCGCGCGGTTTCTTCGACGATGGTTGTTGCACCGTCAATAGTAACAGCAACGGCAGCAATGCGCCACCCGGCTTCGAGCTCAACGTCAACGTCGCCTGCAGCCCCGCGGGCAATCGCGGTACGGAAGATGGACGTTGTCTCCTTGCTGAAATTGATATTGTATTCGCACTATTTAACGCTGAGCATTCCGAGCAAAGACTGTGCATTGAAAAAAAAAATATACTAAATCTTAATAAATCGTTTGAATAGTGTCAACTAAATATTTATTAAATATAAAGATATATTTATTTTGTATAAGAACCGTTCATTTGATTCAATTATCATTTCTTTTATTGAATAAATATTTATTTATTATAAATAAATATTAGTTGGTACTATTGAAATAAATATTTAAAATTTGATATATTTTTAGCGTGCGTAATATTTTTAAGTTAATATTTTAGTAAAAAGCATGGATATTAAAGGAGACTTATTAGAATTGATAATAAAGTAAATTGTTTTTCGGAAAGAAGACAGGAAATACGGAAATAAATAATATAAACTGCTTACAATAATTATATATTAATACCGAGCGTTAAATATGTGATACTATCCAGCAGCGTACTAAGAATTAAATTACAATAATATCAAATTAAAAAAAAAGAGATTGCGGAATGATAATATTTTGCTGACGACTATAGGAAGGATAGGATGCAAAAGAATAATTGCAAGCGAAAGCGGATTGTATAGCAACGCGATACGCTCTTCTTGAATCTTAATCTCTTGCGGCATGCTTGTTTATTACGGATGTTATTAGAGACAATTTATTTTAATCGCGCTCATAAGCTCCTGTCGCAATCGCCGTTCATCAACCGGTCAGACGGACCAGTTCGCAAATTAAATTGACCTCGATTCGCACACCGTCGACTTCTTTTGATTTGTTTCAACTGTCGGCTCTAAAATTATCCGCGAGAAATTTAGCGAAAAATATATTTCTTTTTTAAAAGAACGATTGTCTAATCGTGATTTTATATCAACAGATTTTCGAACGGCACCGACGAACGGTGCCGGTAAACGAAGCGACCTTGTCGTCGTGCCACGGCCTCATTACGCCGAGCCTCTGTTAGCCATCGGGAAGTCCGAGACGCAAATCGATCACACGCGAAGTTATACGTCGGTCAGTTTGACCCTCCGGCCGCCCTCCTCTGAGCCGCAACCTCCAATCGATATCAGGTCGGAAAGATCGAGTCTGACCTATTCGACCTCGTCCTTGGATCCACGTGGCTTTCAGAGCCGTCTGCAGATCAGCATTGGTCCTGGAAACGTCGGTAGCGTGGCGGCGGCGAGGATCAGACCACCTATGGCTAAGCCGTTCATACCGCCACCGTGGTCTCAAAACCCACTACGGTCGCCTGGTACGTTTTTAACTTAAAACACTTCAAACCGTTCAATCCAGACCTAATTTGGAGGCAAGAATTTCATTCATATTTTAAAAAAGAAGTTTTATTGAGAAGGAAATATTATATATAAATATAAAATGTTATATCACAAACTTTGAATAAAATATATTATATAAAAAAAGAACATTATTAAATTTATATACAATATAATATTTATGTTAGTCTGTGGAAACACGAAATGTAAGCGTGTATACATGAAGTGTTCCCAGACGTCTGATTCTAAATTTAGTAAAATCACAGTTCAACAAAATTAAGAATAAAATCACATTATAAAAATATAAATCTTTAACTCTAGTTGGAGAATTTTTTTATTAAAATTGACACGAGATACAGATTTACTGTATCATTTTCAGAACTTTCTCTAGAACCGCCTAGCCAATTGCCAAGGCCCACGACGACGATGAGCGCGCCGACTACTCCCTCCATACCGCCGACGACGAATATCATCCCGGGTTGCAGCCTTCCCACAACACCGTCCGGACCTACGACGAGCAGCGGCGTCGGGTCTCTTAGCGCCGTTTCTTCCTCCCTCGGGGATCACATGGCTTCCGATCGGAATCGATCGCCGTTGTGCCAAGGTGAACCTACGGATCGAAACAGGATGACACCGCGTCGTCGGCGCGCGTCCCCGCTGCCGCTTTCGCCAGCGCTGCAGAATCGCGTGCACGTGTATATTTACCTGGAAGTCACTCGGTCGCACGTACTACGCCCACGCATGCAACACCGGGAACGATATTTACGCATTCCTGACCCCACGCTCCGGGCTATACATAGCCCGCGCGCGCTCGCGGTTACAACTACGCGGACTACCTGATCCGGTTTTTCTCATCGTGAGAGTCCGACGCGTTCCCTGGGCCATTACGTTAAATGGCATACACGCGAAGGCCTTTCGCTTTTTTTTTCTATCCGCGATTAAGAAGCGCGATAATGCTGCAGACACAATGCGGAGAGCGCGACTGTCAATCTACGATGCAGATGCGATAACTGATGAAACTGTCTTATATCTAATCCGTTGTCATCGTGATCGATAAAATCCTAATAAGGCGAAGCGATATGTAATCAAATTTATGAGTCGTCATTCGTGACAAAGTAGAATTAGAAAGTGATTGAAGTAAGATCTGGAATTGTTTGACTTGTTTGGTTGATATACATGCTAACTAAAATAGTCCTTGGAATTTTTAGTGGAGGAGCATCAAAAGAAATTAGTCGCGGAGCAACTGGCTAGAAAGGAAAGGCTCGCCAAGGAGCTCAGGGCTGAAAAGGGACGACTCGAAGCGATGAAAAAGGAAGTACAAGCATTAACCCGACCAGATCCCTTGATATCACCCCAAGTATGTACAATTGCATGAATTGATAATCGATCATTTTTTATGCGTTTTCTCTTTTCATTATTTTCAATGCGTGATTTTTGCAGGAGCTGAAAAGAAAGCTGAAGACCGAAATATATATGCTACAGGTCGAATGCGACAGATTGGCCATAGAAGTCGATCAATGGTCAGATAGACGAGGTATCTATTTCCTATCACGTTATTGCATACAAAGTTTGGTAGGACTCGTGGCGAATAACTTGTACTTTCTAGTGCCATTGGGCGAGACGAATGAGGAGTTTTATCAGGGCATTTATACTGGCCAATCGTTGCCGACGAGACCGCTGAATCCACAACCGCCGCGTTTACCGAGTCAACCACCGGCATGGCGATCGGAGCAGCCGGCGAGTGATAACGACCGGGAGGAACGGGATGAGCCTTCGTGGGTCTGTACTATGTGCACTTTCGATAATCATCCATTGATGAACAAGTGTGAGGAGTGCGACATGCCGAGACTGTTGAACCGCAGCAGTGCAGGTATAAGCTCCGGCAAACCGGCGAGGGAGTTGCCGTCGACCTCATTGTCATCGTAGTGATAGTGAACGGTCCTGAACATTATTCCAACCACATGAAATAAAATAACTTGTCGCCTAACAGCATGCCGACTTTTGATATATCCTTTGTGGAAACTCGTGAAGATCGTCTCCTGCGATTACACTAATCGATTGGATTTTGAGAATACCATGAAGCGCTAAAATGAAAGTGATATATTTTTTATTCTATTATATTTAAAAAAAAAACACTTAAACTTTAACAAAGTGTGAGCATATGCTACTATGACTATGTTATAAAAACTTGTACTTAATTATGATTAATTACATTAATCATGTTAATAAAGCATAATAAAAGAGAAGAGAGTTGCGACTCTGTTCTCGTTTGTTTGTTTAAGACATGTGTGTGCGTTTGCTGATTTTAATCGCACTTATTTGTATAAATTAACGTTTCATTTATAAGCTATACTTTTTTATATGTTTTTAAGCTATTAACAACATTGATACCGCATTGATATATATATTTTTCGGCGAAATACATCTTTAAGTCTAACTTGAGGTAAGAAAAGGAATTTATGCATAGTGAATTATACATAATATTGTTTTACTTAATTTTGCAACAATGTTTATAATCTGACATTTTCAGGGGAGACGCAAGATATTCATATACGAGTAACCCATCATCATAATTTTTCGCCACGGCGTAAGTATTTCATATTGATACTTTTATTCAAACGAGATTAATATTTTGCAAATGTAAGTTATTTACAGTCTGCAAAAATAATCGTGACGTATTACTTTTTCAGATATAGTACACAGTTGGGTGGTATGATGCGAACTGAATTAGAAGTTTATAAAAAACTGTACATACGTATAAAAAAATTAAATTAAATAAATTTTGTAGGGGCTAAGCGATTGTAATAGAACACATATGATGACTAATGTAATAATTTAACTTAATTTTTTATTTATGATTAGTATACATCAAGAGTTATTAGAATCGTTAAATAGTTTATTTGGCGTTTTTTTGGCGATTTATGTCTTCTCGAAGCAATTTCTACGCATCTTTAGAATTTCGTGTATAGCAAAATAATTACAGATGCATCGCCAATAAGAGCAACAAAAGATACATTCGATTAAATACCATAAAATTCTTTTCTTCAGATTCTTATTTGTATAAAAAGTCATCGTATAATACATAAAATACAAGTATTTGTGATAATTATATCAATGTTTCCTTATATAGCCGTACCCCTCTCCAAGTTTAATTTCGTTTCCCGAGTATACTCGCCGTAGAATCTCTCCAGTTTCTGATTGAATCTGGCGTTACGTTCGTTGATATAATCAATATCCGCGTCATCATTGTGCATTCTACGCCTGCTGTATTTCTCCCGTTTTGCGATCCTGCAAAAAGAAAAACAAGATAACTTCATCAAATTCGAGACTTATCAAAGATTACACAATTTCATAACAGGCCTGTAAATGTTACTTACTGCTTCTCTAGATTGGTGACCATTTTATCTATTGCTTCCTTTTTGTCTTCGTGTAAACCGTGTAATATTGTATTTGGATCACCATAAAAAGCAGGGCCTAATTTCTCCTTCGCTTCTTCGTAAGTCTCCATATTCGGTTTAATATTTTTCACCAATCTGTTATAAGAACGTATCGCCGCTTGTTCGTAATCCGAGAAACCTGGATCGGGATTCTGTTTGCTTTTCTTCTTTCTAGCTATTCTTTCTGCTTCAGTGGCATCAATATTCAATAATTTTTTCCGTTCATAGTCTTCACCCTAAAGAATAAATAGATAATTAATTTTGTAAAAATTTGTCAAAAATGGAAAATCTGGTTAAACATGATACCTTAGCTTCTGCCTCATTTCTAGCGGCTTCGTCTTGCATTATCCATTCGGCCTGTCTTTTACGGGCCTCCCAATTGGTAGGCAACTTGTTCCTCTTGTCCTCCTCCACCACTTCCTTGTGATTCTGCATTCTGGCCTCATTCTGTTAAATCAATACGCTTTAGACAAATCACGACGATAAATTCCAATAACAAAAACTCTTAATTATTTTAAAAAACAATATTTATATAAATAACAAGAAGGAATAAGCAGTTTAAAACATTCAGAATAAATAGAATGTCTCATACAGGTTACATTTACATTCTAATGTAAACTTCTCTTACCCTCTTGGCGTGGAGTTTTTTGAGTCGCTTCAGCATTTCTCTATATTTCATATCCGCCATCGCGGATTGTGAGGACGATGTACTCGACGCTGCTTCGTCCATCGTTGATTGGAATGAGACACAATTTTCCAAACTCAAGCCAAACGTCAACACACAATGGCGACTTGTTAAAATCAGAAAAAGAAGAAACTGCTTGCGTTTTTGTGGAGAAACGCCATCTATGTTTCTAAAATGCGGACGTAGAACTACGTCATCACGTGCACACGTTTATCTTCCGTGATAAATTGGTTGGTCATAAATAGCGTGTATATATATATGTATATATATATATATATATATATATATATATATATATATATATATATATATATATACAGGGTGAATCAGAGTCATTGAATCAACTTTTTACCCTATGAGAAAATTATCGACTACACGCACGTTATAATCCAATTAAGTATGAAGACGATAATTTTCTCATAGGGTAAAAAGTTGCTTTAATAACTCTGATTCACACTTAAATGTACAATACCGCAAAGAGAAATCTGAAAAAGGACAAGGACCTTTTTCCTGTAATCACAAAATGCCTCCGCATTATTACTACCCTCTGAAGAATATAGACGCAAACTGCACAAAAATATCTATTTTTTTCGGTGCTTCTGATAAAAATAAATCATTAAAATCATTGAAATCTTTATTAATCTGATAAATTTGTTTCAGCGATTTTAGCGATTTACTTTCGTCAGGAGCATCTGATTTATTTTCATAATAGAAAGATATTATTTCATATTTCAACTACGTTGGTTCTTCGCAGTGCAGTTTAATTTTATTTTAGATACATTACTTTAAATACGAGCGCTATTCTGAATGTTAATATGTTGAACTATTATATATATTCATTTAAATGAATTAATTTCAGAAATTATGCCTGCTGATATGTCGGACTTTAATTTTATTTTACTGATTTATTATATTAAAGTCTAATATACATTCTTAGTTTATTTAAATATTCCATGTTGCAACGTGCAAAGTGTTCCTAATGATATTAAGTTCCTAAAGATATTATAATAATATATATATGTCTTATAAAAAGGAAAAAAATAGTGGCAATAAATATGAAGGATTGGAAAGCTAATTAAAGAGCCTGTATTGTTATTATTACGTGAGGATTTTGGTATTAAAAAAAATTGTGCATATAATAAAAGGAAGAATTATATATTATAATGCAGTTATAATTCATGATCAGGGAACAATCTTGTCTTAACGCTAAAGAAAATTAAGGCCGTTTTTTAACGTTTTATAATTAGCGTTCTATATTATTATAATAATATCATTTATATAATGTGATAGGATCCCTCGCTCACTGGATAAATATAGAGTTTTTTTTTGTAATCTACCACGGTCTGATACTGTTGATCGTTGATTATGTAATTCAAAGCAAAGTACTGTAATTTCTTTGCGCTATCTATAACAATTAATTATTAAAATTTTAATTGTCTTAGCAATTTTAAAGATAATTTAAAAACAAAAAAATGAAGGCAAAAATAATGTCATAATATCGGATAATAAATATGTATCCATAAAATTTTATCAAGACATAAAAAAAAGTTATCTACTCACAACTTGCTTCATTGACTTCTTTCTTCGGAGTACCCGCTATTTGTATGCTCAATTTTCTAAAATTTTTTCCATTTAGTGTGTGCTCTTCAAACCATTTTCTTATCTCATCGATTTTTATGTTTTTTAGTGCAAGCTTTCTCTTTTGAAATCTGTTAAACATGTATTCAAATTTCGTGATTTCATTCCAGTTTCTGGCAACTTTTTTGTAAACATCGTGTATATGCCAACTTTGCTTTATCGATTCCTTATAATTATTAAATTCCTCTTCTGAGATATCTTTCAAAATCTCCTTAAACAATGTGAGATATTTCTCTATACTTTGATCCATGTACTCGGTTGTATATTTATCTGCCTCAGCACAAATAGTAATAAAATATCCTAATATTCCATTAATATTTTTAATATCGCATAAAACATATTCAAATTCTAAATCAGCTCGTATATCGAATCTTCTATTATGTACTGAAAAAAGGATAAAAAAATCACTGATAATCAAACTTATTCGCATATTTCATTCTCTTTTAAATATGAACGTAAACCAGTGATTACGTGCATTCAAAATATTCCAAACAATGTTATTTAATACTTACTACTATCAGTTCGATTAACACCGATAATTTAATCGACGTAACATCAGCTTGATAATAATTTGTCACTACCGATTTTGAATTAGATTTGTTTACCATTTTCAACTTGCAATAGCTTGTCCCCAAGGGTATCTGAATCACTTTCATTTGTAGCAACGTATTATTTGTCAACGGATAGCATTTCATTTTTTTGAGAAATTGCTCTGTATTCCTGATTGCATCATTTTCCGTCATGTTGCCTTGTATAAGGCACTGAATATATAAATGTTGAGTAAAAAATTTCGCAAAATCTTTAAATTCTTTGAAATTAATTGAACATAAAGCAGTGTGCTATAACGGATATAACGGATAAGTAACAGAAGCGTAAACGAAATTTCTAGAAAGTAAAAATGGAAACAATAAACCATAAAAGAAGCATTTACACTTTTTTTCACATTTTGATATTTCAATTCTCGCCTCTTTTCGCCTTTTGTTCACGCTTCTGTTACTCTATATTCGACTTATACTCCGATTTTTATTTTTACCAAGGAAGGAAACAATCGATTTCCAGCTTAACAGTCTAATCATTAGTGCATGGACCGTCGGACTTCAATGGAACACTATTTGAAAATTCGCAACTCTATTAGGACCAACCATTTTAGGTATGCACATGTTCCTCTGATAGTTATTGATTATTGTTATCTTTCAAAGGGTATTCCAAAAGGCAAGTGAACAACAAGACTCACGGAACTTTAGCAATAAATTTCGATATGCCGATAATCCGCAAATATTTTGGCATCTCTAAACAATATACTAAAGTATTTTTAAAAGCTCACTATGGTTAAATATAAAAGTAATTGAGAGCACATTATGTCTAAACATTCCTCCCCAATTCTTCTTTTTTTAATAATATTGTTCAACAAAAAATGCCATTTTCGAGCAACAGAGCAAGACCAGTCATTTTTGTGTGTCTTTCAACAAAAGACGGTACAACACAGTGATTATCTCATCTTTGTTTAACAATGGAAAACGATAGGATATTACAAGAATATAGTGATCCATGTAATGTGTTACACCATGTCATCTGTGTCACTTGTTAATACTTTTTTTATGACTTTTGTTAGAAATAATCAGTTGTTAAGAAGGAGGCTTTTAACACGAGTAGAGAAAAAGAGAGAGAGAGAGAGAGAGAGAGAGAGAGAGAGAGAGAGAGAGAGAGAGAGAGAGAGAGAGAGAGTGAAATGACTTATTGAAAAGTCTTTTTATATCTTGAAAATAGAAATATTATATTCCAAGCATGTCTTTATTTCCTGATTAGGATGATTATTATAGTTACATTTGTATTTATTCTTTAATTGCATTTATGACATCCTGGGAAAATATGTTTTATGTATATAAGCATATTTTATATATAATCATATGTATATAAAATATGTATTTTTTATATATAGACAAGTATATATAAATTTATATAATTTTATATAATTATATGTAATTATATAATATATGAAACATTTTTTCCAAGAATTATTTTATTTATAATCCTTCATGCAAAGAAGATCGGTGCAAAGAATAATTATTGTAATAATTAAAATTGTCAATATATAATCCTCATAAACTCTTATTTTAATGTGAGAAAATTTCATTTCATTAACTTCAAATATTCTATGTTTCAAAATGAAAAATACATTTCCAAACTACATTTACTATTATAATAATATCGCGCGGGAAAAATATAGAAGCAAGAAATAGCAATTTGAAGAACATGCTGCGATTATTGGTTTCTTCTTTTTTTCATTTAGGAAAAACTATAATAAAAAAGAACTAAATTAGTGAAACTAAGAGGATTATTTTATAACTTTTAACAGCTGTAATTGTAGCGTTACAGTATTATTTTTTATAATGTACAAAACCTACGCAACAATACTGTAACGCTACAGTTACGTCGTTAAGAATTACATAATATTCTCTTTAGTTCACCTTGTTAAATTTAAAAGTCATGGTTAAAATAGTCTTAATATGCGGGAAATACAATTTTTGAACATGTTTTAACTGAAGAAAATAACAATTAATTTTATCGAATCATGATAATTTCTCTCTGTTTTTATAAAAATTATTTCTTTTTTCATTAAAACCGCAATCATTATTAAAATCGTGATTCTTACTGCTATAGATCAGCAAGCAATAATTGAGAAACAAAGAATTCAAAAATTTCTGCGTGTGCCCTAAATTACCTAAAAATAAATACATAATTTCTTTAATCCGATAAATCAACAAGAATCGCGGAAAAAAATATTTTATATATAATTATATTATTAATTGACATATTTTATATACAATTAATAATTATATTTAAAACATGTCCATATATAAAACATTTTTTCTCACAACCTTATTATTATTATACAGAATTACAATTTATAATTTTATTTTTTTATATTATTATTGTGTTATTTATTCTGCACTCTAATTCGAGTATCCTTCAAATGCTGGATAAGCGTAAAGGTTTTTCTTGTATTGTCCTACTTTAGTAATATATTTTTCTTCGTCATTATGTTGATGTTCGTCGATTATGTATTCCACAGCAATGGATGGCATTTTGTCGGATTTACTTCCTACAATATGTACACTCAATTGTCTCATATAATTTTCGCCCCGCGTGTACTTATCAAACCATTCTCTTAGTTCGTTTATTTTTATTTTGTTTAATGCAAGTATTTCTCTCTCGTGTCTGTCAAACATGTATTCACCCTTCATGATCTCATCCCAGTTTCTGTTAATTTCTTCTCTAACATTCATATCAGCATGTTGCTTAAATATTCTAAATCTTTCCTTCACATCATCTAAGTCATTTTCTGAGAATTTATTCAAAAATTCTCTAAAAAATACCAGAAATTCATCCATCCACTTCGCAATGTCCTCAGTTGTGTATAATTTATTTTCTACTGAATAAGTGGTACTAACAGAATATTCTAAAATCCCATCGACATCTGTACAGTCGCATGAAATATCTTGTATAAGATTATCTTGATTTTTTAATTCACATTGCATTGACAATTGTTTTTTCATTATCATCTGAAAATACGTGCGGATAAATATAATTTATCTTAAGAATAGAATTAATCGCAATAGTCGAAGAAGTTATTCATATTTTACTTTTAAAAATAGATGAATAAACACCTAAGAGTATACAAAATCAGTCATACAAAATCATGTTATTTAATACTTACAATCATTAGTCTCATTAATACTGATAACTCAATTGATGTGACATCGATTTGATAAGTATTTACCACAACGGAAGTTGGATCACGTTTGTTGATATTTTTCAATTTGTAATAACTTGTGCCCAAGAGTAACTGAAAGACTCTATTCGATTGCATCGTACTAGAATATAAAGAGTCACATTTAAGTATTCCAATACATTCTTGTATAGACAAGAACGCAGAATCCTGCGTTACATTGCCTTGCATGAGACACTGAATGTATAGACGATTGGTAAATGATTTTGTAAAATCTTTGAATTCTTCAAAACTGACATTTTGTAGAGCATTGTGCATATCAACGTATGTATAATGGACTAATTTTAATATACATAATTTCATATCCCTGCAAAAAAGATTAAAGATATATTCATTATTGTCTAATTGACAAAAAATATAACATTTATTATAATGTATTTTACTAAATTAATTCTTTATTTAATATCTATTATTAATTATTAATTAGATTTAATAGTTTCTTTCAATTATGTAAAAATTTTATAATCTTGTTGCAATTATTTGACAATAAATAGCCAGTACTCAGCCAGTTTCCCAGGTTTAGTGAATGTATCGTGATAGAGATTAATTTGTTGATCTCTGATTATTTCGAACATTTCCTTTGTAACATCCAAATACTTCATATATTTTATTATAATTGACAACAACAACTGCAATATAAATAAAGTAAAAATAATATACATCGAAACTATGTAACTTTGCTTTGAATATATACTTACAATTGGCATAGGTCCGGATATTTTTGTTATAATTCCTTTCTCACTAAGACTGATGTCATAGGTGTATAACCCACTCTTTACAGCTGGATGTAATTCTTCCACCGCTTGTAGTTTTATTATGTTGCAGTACATTGTCATGAGAGCGGCACTGAAATATTATTAAAAAGAGAAGCTTTTTAAAAATAAAAGATACAAACAAAAAATTATGGAATCGTATTAATAATTTCAATTTAGAAATTAGTGTATTTAGAGTTAGTAATACTACACAATGCAGTATTATTATAATACATTATGCTATATTATTTACTTCTCCGGTGATTGAAGTCCTAGAGAGGAAATGAAATGTGTATACATATAAGATTTTGCCAAACCAAACTTGGAATCCGGGAGATACCATAGCTCTGCTATATTATTACTGTACAATTTTACAGGATATTTTAGAACTTTTGCAGGCAATTCTAAAGAATATTCAATATAAAGGTTAGCCTCCGGTAAATAAAAATCTGGCAATGGCTTGATGGATTTCCAATGTTCGAGCCATTCATGTGGTACCTCGATGTCTGTATACGTTTTCGACCATGAATCGAGTTTATCTAATGTTAGATTGCCAAAGTCATTGTCGAAAATCATAATATTTGCAGTCTCTGGCGTTAAATAATTCAAAACGTTTGTTATAGCTTTTGGATCATATTCAAAATAAATTTTGCTTCCAGTTATATAATCGCGCGACTGATAGAGGTGCAAATTTATACATAAATCCTTCACATTATCCATTGGATTTTCTTCATCAAGATATCTAAAAAGATCTCCAAATATAAATGATGTTTTTCACGAATATTTTATTTTTTCAATTATCTTTCATGTAGGTATCTATTTATTTCTAAAACTAGTTTACCTAAAATTATTTTCTGAACGCTGACTAAATTCGTCGTAAATTTTTTTCTGCGGACCTTCTTTCTTTAACCAATTGATATAGGAAAATATCGTATCTAGTATCTTCTTTATATGTTGTTTTCCTTTACTGGAGAGACCTATACTAATCTTGACTAAGCTGTACGCGATAGTATGTATATCGTAACAAATTTTCTTATTGGAAATATTCCATAATTTTTCGCGTAGATAATAAATTAGGGAACCTATTTCTTCATTTCCAATACGCCATGCGATATATCGATATGGTTTACTTTTATATAAAGCCAATTGCGAAGGCATGGCCCATGTTATTTCTAGCTGCAAAAGTCACATTTTATTTTACATATTTATATTTTAACGCATAATATAAACTTTTTTTGAATTTGGTCAAATTTTAGTTACATACTTGTTCTTCATGTTTCGAAGCAGAAATTTTATACATTCTTTGAAAAGCGGCAGTATCAAAAGGAATATCATTTTTTATTAATTCGGTAGAGTCATCGAGAGTTGGTATATTAACAAAACACGTATCAGTTGTGACATATTGCTCCAATGTATTCAGCGGTAATCTTGCCTAATAAAAGGTGTATCATGTTATAAATTTTAAGTTTGTTTTTGAAATAAATAAACTGTATATTGTAAAAGTAATTAATCGTTTGTCGAATTTTTAACAAAATTACCTGTATAACCAGCTTTATTATGCGAGCACTATAATGGCGCTCTTTGAATTTGTGTAGCTCTTCATATAATTTCGTGTAATCCAAATTTTCGTGCACTTTTATAATACGATCCTCAGTAATCTTGTTGATTGGATGATCAGTTCGCGTAAAGGAGGAAAGCTGTGGTTGAGGAACTCTGTTCTTGGCTAAATTTAAAGCTGTCTGAAATTCTATATAAATATGATATTTTAAGATTGCAAGTTGCAACAGTTGCAAGTATTATAAGTATAATCTACCTTTTTTTATGTCGTTTCGATTCTGCATAAATGCATCTTTTTCCGGTAGAGGGTTAGTGAAAAATTCAGCAAAACGAATGAGAACTGATAAAAAGTATTCCTTTTGAATATCAAAGAAGAACGATGTATATTCGATGTAATGAAAAAAGTAATTACAACTGCCTCCATGTTTATCGAGTTCTATTAAATTATGTTTCTGCAAGAGAGTAAAATGATTTAAACAATTTAATATACAAATAAATAAATTTTATATCATATTTATTTATACGTATTATATTTTAGTACTTGGCAATATTTTTTGAATTCAGCCAAAAGGATATGCTCGAAGAAAAATGATATGCCTGGAAATTCTGGTGGTTCTTTGAAAAATCCTGTTTTCACACTTAAGCAACATGCTGCCTATTTAAACAAATATATGTACGTATCACGCATAATACACGCTGAATATTAAATGGAGAAATAAACATAATTAATGGAATGACTCGTAAATGATTTAAAATTGAGTAACACATATTGAAATTAATTAATAAAAAGTTCTTCTACACTTAATGAAGAAAATCAATTTTTCCAAATCAAAACTTTCAATAATACAATTAAATCTTGAAAAAATAGATATCTTTTATGAGAATTTTATGTCTTTGAAATATTATAATTTTAATAAATTTTAACAATAAAATAATTAAAAAAATTGGTGTAAGATATTTTCTAAAATACACATTAAATAATTTCATACCTTCATTTCATTTTTCATATCTTGATGTTGAGAAGAGCTTGTCTTTGAATCATCATTGGATATTAGCAAAACTTCTAAACCATTTGGTAATCTGATCGCTCTAAATTTAAAAGACAAACAAACAAAATATTAATAAAATGAGAATGTTGTGTATATTACTGATTATTTAAAAAAATTTAATTCCTCCATTTATTAATAAAAAATATATTTCAATGTTTCTTCTAAAAAATTATCGTCGCAGTATTTCTTACGCTTCAATCGAAATCGTGCATATTGCTGATCGGTATTTCTTTCGTCTCACCTATATTCCTTCTTGTCATTCTCCGATTTGACGGGAGTTTCTAGATATTCGACTTGACAATTCTCATTATTTCCACTCTCTTGCATTATTTCGATCGGTATAATACGATCCGATGAAAGAATTTCCAATATTAAATCGTTTCTGATAGATGATTTTAATTAGCACTCTAATCGATACGGCTTCTTCTTCCGTTATGCCACTTGCTTTCGAACAGAAATCGATATACTAACTTGGAAACATGGTAAGCAAAAGTCGTAGATGTTTACTAACTTATATTATTCCCACTGATCTGAGAGCCAATAGTTCAGCGAGCCAGTTAATGTACGGGTCTGTTCTTATATTCAAATATCGTTTAAATACAATCTTAAAAAGTCGCAAAATTTTCTTTTCCGAATGAATAGAAAGCTAAGCAGTTGACTTAAAAAGTATTAGTTGTTGGAATTAATTCGTAGCGTTTTACAAGTGATGGGAAGTACTTTCATTAATGTATTTTTTAATGCTCATGTGAAATAAATAACATTCTTTCATTAAAAAACGCTACGAATTAATTCCAACACCTCATAGTTCAATTAAAAAATTTCCTCTTTTTCTAGAAAGTATATATTTAATATTTAATATTTAATACTTCGTCAGTTTATTTAAAATGCAATTCCTACACAATATGTATGCATACACAAAAATAAAATATTTGTAGAATCAGCCGTTCAGTTTAGCCTTGCTCAATTGGTGTGCGGCCTTTGTAAAAAAATACCAATTTTAAATCAATTAAGTTAAGTATGAATATTTTGATTACGTTACTGAGTGAGGAGAGGAAAAGAGAAAGAGAAAGAAAAAAAGAGAGTGAGAGACATATTTTATTGAAAATATTTTGTCGTGTTTAGAATATAAATAAAAAATATGAAAAATTACATCTTGAGCAAGTACTTTACACTCTACGAGCATCGCCCTTTATTATAATAATATATGTTTTTTTCTAGTTATTATATTTCTAGTTATTATAGTTACTTATAATGTTTTCATTATATATCTGTTTATATTTTCTTATTAAAGAAAAATATCGTCATTATATAAAACTAACAATTTGAATTTTAATGTGAAAAAATTTTGTTCTATTACTTCAAAATTCTAGTTCCGTAGCAAAATGCAAAATTTTATAGCTGTTATAATAAGTTATTATTCATAACAGCTCATCGCAAAGAATATTGAAATATAATAAATGTAATTGCAAAAAATTCTCACTTTAAATTGATAATTAGGGATCCAAAATATCCTTAATTATCACAGTATATGTTTTTGTTTGGTTATTACAGTTACTTAAAATATTATTAAAAATACAGTTATACAGTTACTTATAATATGTTTCCATTATGTATCTGTTTATATATACATATATTTTCTTAAAGAAAAGTATCATTAATATATAAAACTGACAATTTTGATTTTAATGTGAGAAAATTTCGCTGTATTTTAACTTCGAATATTCTAGTTCTGTAGCAAAATGCAAAAATTCTATAGCTGTACAATAATAACTGTTATAATAACAGCTATTATTCATAACGGCTTATCGCAAAAAATATAGAAACGTAAAAGATGTTTTCATTGGTTTATTGCGTAGTTGCTATGAGAAGATAAAAAGTTTAAATTTAATCATTTAACCATTAAAAAAAACCTCATTATCATAATACAATAAAAGCTATAATATCATTTTCATTATATTATTAAATTATTAATGTGTCATTTATTGTGTACTCTGAAGGGATGTGTTGGAACGCTCAGTTGGAAATATGAACAGTTTTTTCTTATAATCTTCTACATTAGTAATATAATGATATTCATTTAGCTTGTACTGCTGATGATCGTCGTTTATATATTCTAAATTAACGTATTTCACTTTTTTGGGAATAGTTCCCACAATATGCAAACTCAATTTTCTGAAATTACTTCCGTTCGATGTGTGGTCTGCAAGCCATTCGCTCAGCTTTTTAACATTTATATCCTTTAGAGCAAGTATTTCCTGTTCATGAAAGTCAAATATGTAAGTATGGTCTAGGATCTGATACCAATTTTCTTCGTCTTCAAAATTGACATTGTCATGTGATCTAGATTTTAGGTATATTTCTTTGTAAACATCCAATTCCTCTTCTGTGAGCTTTTCCAAATAATTTTTAAACAATCTCAAAAATTCATCGATTATTTTATCAACGTACACGGTTCTGTATTTATGCGCTTGAGTGCAAACAGTAATGGAATATCCTAATATTCCGTAATAGTTTACAACGTTGACTGTGGCATGTTCAAATTTATCTGCGAGGAACTCGTGTAATTTATCGTTCATTATGTCCTGAAAACACGTGCAAGTGAATGTGATATGTAGAAAAAATTAATCGTGATAATCAAAGAGCTTATTCATATTTCATTAACTTAAAAATAAATGAATATGCATCAAAGATTCCATGCATTCAAAATATATAAAATATATATGTTATTTAAAGGGATTTCTTCTTATAAGTTGTCTATATCGATTAAACGCAATAATTTTTGTAAAATAACTACTTTTTTCTCTTTTACAGATTCAAAAATCCATTTCGAGGATTAAAGTATACGCATTAATACGTACGGATCTGTGAGATAGAGTTTATGTTGAGAACGAAAAGAATGACTCAAATTTTCTTTATTATTTCTTACCCCAATATGACATTATCATTATCGAAACATTTGCTTGATTTGTTATAATTATATATTTTGATATAAAAGCTTTGCAATCAGTACTTACGAAATCGTGGTCTACAAATTGATCTACAGTTTACATAAACAAATGATGCGGAATTCTTAGAATTTGATTTAGAAGTTTAATTAAAACGTTATTATTCAACGAAAATTTATGTATATATATATATATATATATATGTGTGAGATATTAGAAACTTTGCAAGAGTATATAAAGATGTGCCAATGTGTCGCATTTTTCGGTAAATAACGATCTCCTCGGAGTTAGCTCTTCAATTTAGGATCCCTTTAATACTTACGCTTATCAGACAAACTAATGTCGATAATTCAATCGTGTTGACACCGGCTTGATAATAATTTTTTATCACGGAAGTTTCATCTAATTTGTTGATATTTTTAATCTTGTAATAGCTTATGCCTAATGGTATCTGAATGGTTCTAAACTGTTGCTTCATATTTGGAGGTAAAGGTCCACAATTAATTGTTTTAATAAATTGCTGTACTGTGTTGATTGCAGCAGACGGCGTCATGTTTCCTTGCACAAGACATTTAATGTATAGATGTTCGGTAAAGAATTTCACGCAGTCTTGAAAGTCTTTCAAAGTGATATTCTGTATAGTATTGTACATATCAATTTGTGAATGATGGTCGAGTTTCAGTATCGATAATGCCATGTCGCTGCAAGCAAGAGGAAAATATTACTGATTAGCAGAAATGTAACGTGATATAATTTATTTTATAATATCATTTGTTACAATTAATATGTTAATCATTTATTTTGGTCATATAAGAATTTTGTAATTGTAATAATGCTTGATATAATAAACAATCAGTACGTGATGAAAATCTTAGGTTCACTAACGTCCTGGTAAAATCTCTGAATTTGTTGAATTTTGATATTTTCAAATATGTCCTTCGTAATAAAGCTTGTGCAATTCACCATGCCTTGTGCAAAAGTATCCGCAACAACCTACAAATAATAAATAATGATAATGATATCTCTTGAAAATTGTATTTATATCTTCAAAGCACACTTTCAACGTATACTTACTGGCAGTGTTTCAGTAAGACCGCTTATTTTTAATGTAAATTCATTCCGAATGAATCTGATTTCATATTTAAATCCAATCAGTTCAGCTGGATATAATTTTTCGGTTAATAGCTGTTTCAATAGTTCGTAGTACATGCGTATGAGAACTCCACTGAAATGTCATTAATGTTCACGTCTTTTTTAATAAGATGTAAATAATTATATAAAAATCATGATATTAATAATTATAAGCCGAAAATTATTTACATATAATGTCAAATACAGTAATATTGTTACATTTTCTGTGCTTACTTCTTCAACGACTGATAATTTAGATGGGAAATAAAATAGAAATGCATACAACATTTCGGCAAACGAATCTTAGGAACCCGGTGATACCAAATCTCCGACACAGAATTACAGTATAATTTTATAGGATATTTCTCAATTTGTTCATTTGGTATCTGCATTAGACAAAGGTTCTTGGTAAGGAATATATTCGGTGATGGTAAAAAAAATTCTGGTAATGGCTCGATGACTTTCCAACGTTTGATCCACACTTTCGGTATCTCAATATCCGTATATGCCGTTTGCCACCATGGTTCAATTTTCTTTAATTCGAAATCATTAAAATCCTTGGAGAAAATCATAATATTCGCCATCTCAGGCGTCAAATAATTCAAATATTTTTTAATAACTTTTGCATTATAATTAAAATCAAGATTTCCAGTTATATAAGCATTCGGCGGATAAAAATGCATATTCTCACATAATTGTTTTGTAAAACATATTGATTCGTTATCGTAATTAATAAACCTAAAAAGAACTTCAAGTAAATGGCGTTCCACAAATATGTTGTTGGTTATTCTTTTCAATCATCTTAAATACATATATTTATTTTTTAAATTACCTAAAATTATTTTGTTGACACTCATAAATATCATTGTAAATTTCTTTCTGCGGACCCGCTCTCTTTAGTAAATTGATAAAAGAAAATATCGCATCTAGAACATCTTCCAGATGTTTTAGTCCTTCAGAAGTGAGTTCTATGGTGAGCTGCATTAAGCCATACAAAGAGTTTTGTTGACTCTTACAATTAAATATATTGTCTAATGGGCTCCACATTTTTTGTCGTAGATAACTAATTAAGGAACCTTCTCCTTCATATCGAATAATTTTCGAGATATATTGATATGAATTACATTTAGAAAAATCAGAGAACGAAGGCAAGGCCCACGTTAGCTGCAAAAGAGGAAGTTTAATTTGTAGATTTATTTTCATTTTTATGTTGTATAATCCTAAATTCTTTTATATCTGCTCAAATTTTAGCCACATACTTGTACCAAAAGTTCCTCATCATGTTTAATTTTATACATTTTTCGGAAAGCGGGAGTATTAAAAGGCAGATCGTTTTTAAATTTGGAAAAATTATCTGGAGGTATCCCGTTGTTTGACACATTAGCAAAGCACGATGTGACAAATTTTTCCATTACATCCAATGATAGTCCCGACTATAAAAAGACATATTATGTTATGATTTAATTTTATTTTACAAACAAAAGTATCATAAACTCTATAAGTAATAAATAATTCTCGCGTCGCAATTTTCACAAAGTTACTTGTATTGCTAGCTTCATTCGGTGAGCACTATAGTGGCGATTTTTAAATTTGACTAGCATATTGTACAATTTGTCGTAATCTATATGATCGTGTAATTTTATTAAATGGTCTACAGAAAACTTGTTGGCTGGATGACCAGTTTGTGCGAAAGAGGAAAATAGGTGGTCGAATATCTCCTGTCTTTTACCTAAGCTTCTCTGAAACTCTATATAAGCATAGAATATCAAGATCGCAAGTTGCGACAAAAGTGTTTATATTACGATTTATAATACCAGTTTGTACATCATGTTGTTCTATAAGTACTTGTTTCGATATTATAGGCTCAACAAAAAAATCACCAAATCTCTTGAGAGCTACAAACAAGCTGTTTTCTTCGATGTCAAAGAAAAATATTGTATGCTCGTTGTCGACTGAGATATCATTAATACCCTTATGGTTTTCAATATACTTGTCCAAAGTACATTGCTGCAAATAAAACGATATTTAAATACTTAAATATACGAATAAATAAATTTACGGTAAATTTATGTATTATGTTTTAATACCTCTGGAGATTTTTTGAGATCTTGAAAAAGTATATAATGTAAGAAATACGATATGCCCGGAAATTCTGGTGGATCGCTGAAATTTCCTATGTTCACGCATAAGCTACACGATGCCTGTTTAGAAAAATATATAAGAGTATATACCTCACGTGCATTATACGCAGTATTAAATGGGGAGAATTGAACATAATCCGCAGAATGAAGTAAACAATTTGAAATTGTACACACATTTCGAAATCATTTCATGGAAACTGGTCTGCAGTGCTGGAGATTAAATTTTTCAAATCAAAACTTCTGATAATACACTGCTTTAATCTTATGAAAATGGATATCTTTTATGATTTTAAAGTTTATTGTTAATATTAATTTTAAATATAAATATTGGATGAGTTAAAAAAATTCGTAAGTCCTAAAATGCAAATTAAATTGTCTTTTTTATACCTGCTTTTCTTGAGAAGAAGACGTTAAATTTTCATTGGATATTAGCAAAGCTTCTAAACCGTTTGGCAATCTGATGGCTCTAATTTTTGAAGATAAAACAAACAATAATAGAATGAGAAGTAAGAATATTGTATACTTTGTCAATCATTTAAAAAATTTAAATATATTATAATATTTCTTTCCAAAGTTTGCTATCATATTATTTCTCTCGTTTAATGCAATCGAAATCGTGACTGCTGAGTATATGCTCGCTTTTACCTATATTCCTTGTTATCATTCTCGCTTTTGTCGATCGGATCCAAATGTACATTTTGTTGGATCATTGCATCCTGTCTCTCCATTGGCATTATGTGACCGTGCAGAAAATTAAAATCGAAATTATGTCGATTTGTGAAATACAATTTGATCTGGAAAAGCCTAATGATTTTAAGTTCTTTTCAACTTCTTTTTCAATAGACCTGACACCATTTCAATTAGCACATTGACTGAAAGATGATCTTCTTTTCGAACATATTCTCGAATAAAGGTTAATATGGCTAATGTCTAATGTATATTATACGTAGAGGTTTTAGATGTTTATTTACTTGTATTGTTCACATAGTGATGTAGAGAGCTAGTATTCATAGTCCGTTTGAATTTAAAACTTAAGTCTTAAATTGTTATTTAAATCTTAAATTGTCATAAAACATTCTTATTCCATTTAAATTATTGCTAATTATTAGCATTTGCAGCCTTATTAGCATTTTTAAATATTGCTACTTAAAATAAGAATTATTAATTGAAATAAGATACTGGCTATGAATATCGATTTATCTTATTACTGTTTACTTCCCATCAGCAGACAATGTTTTTAAAAATGTTTTTAAAAATATTTAAAAAACATTTTTAAAAACATTTTTAAAAACGTTAAAAACAATGGGTTAAATCCCCTACATTTGATTCAATGTTAACAAAGTTAACTTAACAATTTTTTTTTATTTTCCTCGTTTTTGACTATGGAAAAAAAACTAAACATTGTAGGCAAAAGAATCTTACATACTAGGAACTAGTTTTCAATATGTAGAAAAAGTATAAAATTGCAAGTCGATCGGTTGAACCATCCTCAAATGGTCGCATTTTGAAAACAATACATTTTGAGAAAAACGCGATTAAAGTTTTACATTCGGATCATACTTTTCGTTGCTAACGTTTCAATCTTTTCAATTGCTTTTTCAGACAAAGTTGTTATCTTATATCAAATCAACCATACGTATTTTTAAATGTATCTCTGAGAAAAACACAATGAATGAAAGAAGAATGTTTTTTGATCTGCGTTAATTGTACTGTCGCTAGCGCGCGTACCTGTCGTTTTCAATACACTCAAACCTACTCGTCTATAATTTCGTGTAACTTCTTTATTTTTCGCCAAATAAATCTACAAAAATGTTTTTTGACATTAGATTTCACACATTATTTAAAATAATCCATTTTTTTTCACCATCTCTAGACGTATATGCCCCTAACAAACTTTTAAAGAATCACGTTTAATTTCTTTTTTTTGTTTAAACTGTAATGCTATATTGAATGAGAATCGTTAATAAATTGAGTTACACTTCTTATATCGCTTTTTCCTTCTGTTCTTAAGAAGAAATAGATAATCTATGTGCATGGAGTTCAACTGAAAAAAATGGAATAACTATTAGAGATTGTCAACTTTAAACAAATTTTTAATTATCGAAGAATTCTGAAATACTCAGAGATAATAACGAATATTTTTGTCTAACTATTCATATTGTAATTATAAATAATAAAATGTATAAGAGTTACAAATCCATATAATATTATTAGAAAAATAGAAAAAAAAAGAGTATTTATGATGTTTATTTAAAGTATAAAACTCGAAACCTACCCTTAATAAATGTTGCATTAATTCAAATTATTTATATTGTTCATTACTTATTAATGATCACAATATCTGATTTTTAGAAGCAAATCCTCTGCCTTTTTTTTTAAACTAGCCAATTATCGCCGAATAGCAAAATTTTTTTTCTGAAGTAATAGGAAGCTGAACAGTTAAAAAGCAGTTTAATTAAAAAATTTCCTCTTTTTCTAGGAAGTATAATATTAAATATTTCTTCAATTTATTTAAAATGCAATTCTTACATAATATGCATGTATACACAAAAATAAAATATTTGTAGAATCTGCCGTTCAGTTTATGGAAGTCTTCTCTTTAACTAGTATGTGGCCTTTGTCAAAGAATACGAATTTTAAATCAATTAAATTAAGTTTGAAAATTTGTGATATGAGTCAGGAGAAGAAAGAGAAAGAAGAGAGAAAAAGAGAGTGAGAGACACATTTTATTGAAAACATTTTGTCATGTTTAGAATATAAATAAAAAATATGAAAAATTGCAACTTGAGCAAGTACTTTACATCCTGAGGAGCATCCTCCTTTATTATTACAGTATACGTTTTTGTCTAATTATTACAATTATTTATGATAGTTTCATTATATATCTGTTTATATTTTCTTATTAAAGAAAAGTATTGTGAATATATAAAACTAATTTTGAATTTTAATGTGAGAAAATTTTATACTATTACTTCAAAATTCTAGTCCCGTAGCAAAATGCAAAGTTTTTTAGCTGTTATAATAACAGATATTATTCATAACGGCTCATCGAAAAGAATATTGAAGTATAATAAATGTAATTGCAAAAAATGCTCACATTACTTTATTGTATAGTTGCTGTGCAATAATAAAAAGCTTAATTTAATTAATCAATCATTAAAAAAAGCTTCATTATAATATAATACACTTGAAGAAATTGTCTTATCGGATACCGGATATACGATGTTACATTCTGCTCCGATAACCGGTATCCAATATCCGATAATTTTACTGTAGCGATAATTAGGGATCCAGAACATCCTTAACTATCACAGTATATGTTTTTGTTTAGTTATTACAGTTACTTATAATATTATTTGTAATAAAGTTATATAGTTACTTATAATTTCTATTACGTATCTGTTTATATATACATATATTTTCTTATTAAAGAAAAGTATCATTAATATATAAAACTAACAATTTTGATTTTAATGTGAGAAAATTTTGTTCTATTAACTTCGAATATTCTAGTTCTGTAGCAAAATGCAAAAATTCTATAGTTATACAATAATAGCTATTATAATAACAGCTATTATTCATAATGGCTTATCGCAAAAAATATAGAAGTATGATAAACGTAATTGCAAAAGATATTCGTATTGGTTTATTGCGTAGTTGCTATGAGAAGGTAAAAAGCTTAAATTTAATCACTTTATCATTAAAAAAAACCTCAATATCATAATACACTAAAAGTTATAATTTCATTTTCATTATATTATTAAATTATTAATATGTTACTTATACTGTGCTCTGAGAGGATTTGTTGGAAATATGAAAAGTTTTTTCTTATAATCTTCTACTTTAGTAATATAATGATATCTATTTGGATTGTACTGATAATCGTCGTTTATGTTTGTTAAATTAACGTATTTCGCTTTTTTGGGAGTAGTTCCGACAACTTGTAAACTCAATTTTCTAAAATTATTTCCATTCATTGTGTGATCTGCAAGCCATTCCCTCAGCTTATTAACATTTATTTTCTCTAGAGCATGTATTTCCTGTTCATTTAAATCAAACATGTAAGTACACGTTATGATCTCCTTCCAGTTTCTTTCATTTTCTTCTTCAAGATTGGCATCGTCAAATGATCTAGATTTTAGGAACATTTCTTTATAAACATCCAATTCCTTTTCTGTGAGCTCTTCCATATCGTTTTTAAACTCATTCAAAAATCTGTCGATCATCCTATCAATGTACTCGATTGTGTATTGAGTGCAAACAGTAATAGAGTATCCTAAAATTCCGTTAATGTTTCTAAAGTTGACGTTGGTATACCAAAACTTTTCAAAGGATTGATCTTCGCTTAACTTATGGTCCATTATATACTGAAAACAAATCCAAGTAAATATGATGTGCAGGTAAAATTAATAGTAATAATCAAAGATCTTATTCATATTTCATTAACTTTTAAAAATAAGCGAATATACATTAAAGATTCCATGCATTCAAATATACAAAACAATAATATATAATTTAAAGGGATCCTTAAGTTATCTATATCACCGACTAAAAGCAATATTAGTATAATAAATACATTTTTTCTCTTTTACAAATTTAAAAATCTCATTTCAGAATTAAAGTATACGCATAAATACGTACGTATCAGTGTGATAGACTTTACGCCGAGAACGAAAAAATTGACTTAAATTAAGATCTTTATCATTTCTTCCTCCAATATGACATTATCAATATCGAAACAACATTTGTTTGATATAACAGTTTTGCAATCTGTACTTACGAAATTGTCATCTACAGACTAATAGTTTACATACTAATGACATGGAATTCTTAGAATTTGATTTAAAAGTCTAATTAAAACGTTATTATTCTACGAATCTTTATGTATATACGTGAGTGAAATATTGATGCAATAATATATAAAGATTTGTCAATGTGTCGCATTTTTCGGTAAAGCGATCTCCTCGGAATTAGCGGTTCACTTTAGAATCCCTTTAATACTTACGCTTATCAGATGGATTAATGTCGATAATTCAATCGTTGTGACGCCGGCTTGATAATAATTAGTTACTAAGGAAAGTTTATATTTGGTGATATTTTTAATCTTGTAATAGCTTATGCCCAAAGGTATCTGAGTGCCTCTAAGCTGTTTTATTGTATTTGGATGTAAAGGGCTACAATTAATTGTGTTAATAAATTGCTGTACTGTGTTGATTGCAGCAGATGGCGGCATGTTTCCTTGCACGAGACATTGAATGTATAGATGTTCAGTAAAGGATTTCACGAAGCCTTGAAAGTCTTTGAAAGTGATATTCTGCATAATATTATACATATCAATTAGTGAATGATGGTCGAGTTTTAGTATCGATAATGCCATGTCTCTGCAAGCAAGAGTAAAGATATTATTGATTAGCAAAAATGTAACGTGATATAATTTATTTTATGATATAAATTGTTACAATTAATAAGTTAATCATTTATTTTAATCATATATTATAAAAATTTTGTAATGGTTGTAAGAATATCTGATCTAATAAATAGTTAGTAGTCAATACACACTCGGTGAAAGTTGCAGGTGAGGAAATTAAACTGAAATATGTCAGGCTTTTTCGAGCTTTGGCATTTTCAAATATGTCCTCCGTAATAAAGCTTGAATATTGCACCATGTTTTGTGCAAAAGTAGCCGCTACAAGCTGCAATATAAATGTAAATGGTATATTTTGAAGTTGTCTTTATAACTCTAAAGCACACTTGAAACGTTTACTTACTGGCAGAGTTTCATTAAGACCGCTTATTTTTAATGTAAAACCATTGTTAAGGATTTTGATAGCATATATAAACCCAGCCAATAAAGCTGGATATAATTCTTCGGCTAATATCCGTTTCCATAGTTCGCAGTATATATCCATGAGAACTCCACTAAAATGTCATTAGTATTCATCTTTTTCAATAAGATGTAAATAATTATATAAAAATTGTATTATTACTAATAAATCATAAGTTAAAAATTGGTATACATATAATGTCAAGTACATTAACTGCTGCAATATATTATCGTTACATTTCCTATGCTACTTACTTCTTCGACGACTCAAGTTTCACAGGTGAAATAAAATTGAAATGCATACAACATTTTGACAAATAATACTTCGGGCAATACCAAATCTCCGACATAGAG
Source organism: Acromyrmex echinatior (assembly GCF_024713525.1). Taxonomy (NCBI): domain Eukaryota; kingdom Metazoa; phylum Arthropoda; class Insecta; order Hymenoptera; family Formicidae; genus Acromyrmex; species Acromyrmex echinatior. The sequence continues at coordinate 2,865,544 of NC_141861.1, forward strand.
TTACAGTGTATTTTTATAGGATATTTCGGAATTGCTTCTTTTGAAATCGGCATTAGAAGAAGGTTCTTGGTAAAAAATATATTCGGTGAAGGTAAAAAAAATTCGGGTAATGGCTCGATAACTTTCCAACGTTCGATCCACTCTTTCGGTATCTCAATATCCGTATATGCCGTTTGCCACCATGGTTCAATTTTCTTTATTTCGAAATCATTAAAATCCTTGGAGAAAATCATAATATTCGCCATCTCAGGCGTCAAATAATTCAAACATTTTTGTATAACTTTTGCATTATAATTGGAATCAAGCTCGTTCTTAATTATATAAGTCGACGGAGAGAAATGCATATTCTTACTCAAGTGTTTCAAAAAGATTGACTCTATGTCGTAACTAATAAACCAAAAAAGATTTTCAAGTATAAATGATGTTCCACAAATATGTTGGTGGTTTTTCTCTTCAATTTTCTTAAATACATTTATTTATTTCTAAAATTACTTTACCTATAAATGTCTTTTTTACTCTCATACATGTCATTGTAAATTTCTTTTTGCGGACCTGCTCTCTTTAGTAAATTGATAAAAGAAAATATCGCATCTAAAATATCTTCCAGATGTTTTAGTCCTTCAGAAGTGAGTTCTGTGGTGAGCTGTACTGAGCTGTACAAAGAGTTTTGTTGAATCTCACAATCCACTTTATCTCTTGATATAGGGCTCCACAGCTTTTGGTGTAGATAACTAATTAAGGAACCTTTTCCTTTATATTCAAAAATCCAAGGTATATATAGATATGAATTACATTTATAAAAATTGGGGAACGAAGGCAAGACCCACGTTATTTTTAGCTGCAAAAGAGAAATTTTTTGTATATTTATTTGAATTGTTACGTTGTATAAACCTAAATTCATTTACATCTGCTCAAATTTCGTTTCACGTACTCGTGTAAGATGTTCCCAATTATCCTTAACTTTATACATTTTTCGGAAAGCAGGAGTATCAAAAGGGAGATCGTTTTTAAATTTGGAAAAATTATCTGGAGATATCCCGTTATTTGACATATTAGCAAAGCACGATGTGACAAATTTTTCCATTACATCCAACGATAGTCCCGACTATAAAGAGACGTATTATGATTTAAGTTTATTTTATAAACAAAAGTATTATAAACTCTATAAGTAATAAATAATTCTCGCGTCGCAATTTTCACAAAGTTACTTGTATTGCTAGCTTCATTCGGTGAGCGCTATAGTGGCGATTTTTAAATTTGGCTAGCACATTGTACAATTTGTCGTAATCTATATGATCGTGCAATTTTGTTAAATGGTCTGCAGAAAACTTGTTGGCTGGATGACCAGTTTGTGCGAAAGAGGAAAATAGTTGGTCGTATCTCTTCTGTCTTTTACGTAAGCTTCTCTGAAACTCTATATAAGCATAGTATATCAAGACTGCAAGTTGCGACAACAGTGTTTAAATTACGATTTATAATACCGTTTTGTACGTCATATTGTTCTATAAGTACTTGTTCCGATATTATAGGCTCAACAAAAAAATCACCAAATCTCTTGAGAGCTACAAACAAGCTGTTTTCTTCGATGTCAAAGTAAAATATTGTATGCTCGTTGTCGACTGAGACATAATTAATACCATTATGATTTTTAATATACTTGTCCAAAGTACATTGCTGCAAATAAAACGATATTTAAATACTTAAATATACGAATAAATAAATTTACGGTAAATTTATGTATTATGTTTTAATACTTCTGAAGATTTTTCGAGATCTTGAAAAAGTTTATAATGTAAGAAATAGGATATGCCCGGAAATTCTGGTGGATCGCTGAAATTTCCTACGTTCACGCATAAGCTACACGATGCCTATTTAAAAAAAAATATAAGAGTATACACATCACGTGCATTATACGCAGTATTAAATGGGTAGAACATAATCCGCAGAATGAACTAAACAATTTGAAATTGTACACACATTTTGAAATCATTTCATGGAAATTGGTCTGCAGTGCAGAAGATTAAATTTTTCAAATCAAAACTTCTGATAATATACTACTTTAATCTTATGAAAATGGATATCTTTTATGATTTTAAAGTTTATTGTTAATATTCATTTTAAATATAAATATTGGATGAGTTAAAAAAATTAGTAAGTCCTAAAATGCAAATTAAATTGTCTTTTTTATACCTTCTTTTCTTGAGAAGACGTCGTTAAATTTTCATTGGATATTAGCAAAGCTTCTAAACCGTTTGGCAACCTGATAGCTCTAAATTTAAAAAAATAAAACAAATTATAATAGAATGAGAAGTATGAATATTGTATACTTTGTCAATCATTTAAAAAATTTAAATGTAATGTAATATTTCTTTCAAAAGTTTGCTATCATATTATTTCTCACGTTTAATGCAATCGAAATTATGACTGCTGAGTATATGTTCGCTTTTACCTATATTCTTTGTTATCGTTCTCCCTTTTATCGATCGGATCCAAATGTACATTTTGTTGGATCTTTGCATCCCGACTCTCCACTGGCATTATGTCACCGTGCAGAAAATTAGAATCGAAATTATGTCGATTTGTGAAATACAATTTGATTCGGAAAAGCCCAATGATTTTAAGTTCTTTTCAACTTCTTTTTCAATAGATCTGACATCATTTCAATTAGCACATTGACTGAAAGATGATCTTCTTTTCGCACATATTCTCGAATAAAGGTTAATATGGCTAATGTCTAATGTATATTATACGTCGAAGTTTTAGATGTTTATTTACTTGTATTGTTCACATAGTGATGTAGAGAGCTAGTATTCATAGTCCGTTTGAATTAAAACTTAAGTCTTAAATTGTTATTTAAATCTTAAATTGTCATAAAACATTCTTTTTCCATTTAAAATTATTGCTAATTATTAGCATTTGCAGCCTTATTAGCATTTTTAAATATTGTTAAAATAAGAATTATTAATTGAAATAAGAAACTGGCTATGAATATCGGTTTATCTTGTTATTGTTTACTTCCCAATTAGCAGACAATATTTTTAAAAATGTTTTTAAAAATATTTAAAAAACATTTTTAAGAACATTTTTAAAAACTTTAAAAACAATGGGTTAAGTCCCCTACATTTGATTCAATGTTAACAAAGTTAACATAACAATTTTTTTTTAATTTTACTCGTTTTTGGCTGTGGAAAAAAAACTAAACATTGTAGGAAAAAAATCTTACGTCCTAGGAACTAGTTTTCAATATGTAGAAAAAGTGTAAAATTGCAAGTCGATCGGTCGCACCATCCTCAAGTGATCACGCAAATTGAAACACATTTTGAGAGAAACGCATTTAAAGTTTTATATGCGGATCATACTTTTCGTTGCTAACGTTTCAATCTTTTCAATTGCTTTTTCAGACAAAGTTGTTATACCATCAACCATTCGTATTTTTAAATGCAGCTCTGAGAAATGCTATTGAGAAACACAATGAATAAAAGAAGAATGTTTTTTTCATCTGCGTGAATTGCACTGTCGCTGGCACGCGTACCTGTCGTTTTCAGTCCACTCGAACCTACTCGTCTATAATTTCATGTAACTTCTCAATTTTTCGCCAAATAAATCTACAAAAATGTTTTTAGGACATTAGACTTCACACATTATTTAACATAATCCATTTTTTTCACCATCTCTAGATGTATATGCCCCCATAAGAACAAACTTTTAATGAATCACGCCTAATTTCTTTTTTTTTTTAAACTGTAATGCTATATTGAATGAGAATCGTTGATAAATTGAGTTAAACTTTTTATATTGTTTTTTTCTTTCTGTTCTTAAGAAGAAATAGATAATCTATGTGCATGGAGTTCAATTGAAAAAAATAGACTGACTATTAGTAATTGTCAACTTTAAACAAATTTTTAATTATCGAAGAATTCTGAAATACTCATAGATAATTATTTGTTAACTATTCATATTGTAATTATAAATAATAAATGCTTGAAAATGTATAAGAGTTACAAATCTATATAATATTATTAGAAAAATATAAAAAAAGAATATATATGATGTTTATTTAAAGTATTAAACCCACCCTTATTTAATGTTTCATTAATTTTAATTATTTATATTATACATTACTTACTAATGATCACAAAATCTCATTTTTGAGAAGCAAATGCTCTGCCTTTTTTTTATACTCGCCAGTTGTCGCCGAATAGCAAAATTTTTTTTTCCGAAAGCATATGAAGCTGTGCAGTTGATTTAAAAAGCAGTTAAATTAAAAAATTTCCTCTTTTTCTAGGAAGTATAATATTTAATATTTCATCATTTTATTTAAAATGCAATTCCTACACAATATATATGCATACACAAAAGTAAAATATTTGCCGAATCAGCCGTTTCAGTTTATAGAAGTCTTGTCTTCAACTGGTATGCGGCCTTTGTAACAGAATACGAATTTTAAATGAATTAAGTTAAGTTTGAAAATTGGTGATATGAGTCAGGAGAAGAAAGGGAAAGAAGAAAAAAAAAGAGAGTGAGATATATATTTTATTGAAAATATTTTGTCGTGTTTAGAATATAAATAGAAAATATGAAAAATTACATCTTGAGCAAGTACTTTACATCCTAACGAGCATCCCCCTTTATTATAATAGTATATGTTTTTGTCTAGTTATTATATTATAGTTACTTATAATGTTTTCGTTATATATCTGTTTATATTTTCTTATTAAAGAAAAGTATCGTCAACATATAAAGCTAACAATTTGAATTTTAATGTGAGAAAATTTTGTTCTATTACTTTAAAATTCGAGTCCCGAAGCTAAATGCAAAGTTTTTTAGCTATTATAATAACAGTTATTATTCATAACGGCTCATCGCAAAAAATATAGAAGTATGATAAATGTAATTACAAAAAATATTCGGATTAGTTTATTACGTAGTTACTATGACAAGGTAAAAAGCTTAAATTTAATTACTTAATTATTAAAAAAAAACCTCAATGTCATAATATTACACACTACTACAATAAAAGTTATAATTTCATTTTCATTATATTATTAAATCATTAATGTGTTACTTATACTGTGCTCTGAGAGGATTTGTTGGAAATATGAAAAGTTTTTTCTTGTAATCTTCTACTTTAGTAATATAATGATATCTATTTGAATTGTACTGATAATCGTCGTTTATGTTTGTTAAATCAACGTATTTCAATTTTTTTGGAATATTTCCTACAATTTGTAAACTCAATTTTCTAAAATTATTTCCGTTGAATGTGTGATCTGCAAGCCATTCTCTCAGCTTATTAACATTTATTTTCTCTAGAGCAAGTATTTCCTGTTCATGTAAATCAAACATGTAAGTACACGTTATGATCTCCTTCCAGTTTCTTTCATTTTCTTTTTCAAGATTGGCATCGTCAAATGATCTAGATTTTAGGAACGTTTCTTTATAAACATCCAATTCCTTTTCTGTGAGCTCTTCCATATCGTTTTTAAACTCATTCAAAAATCTGTCGATCGTCCTATCAATGTACTCGATTGTGTATTGAGTGTAAACAGTAATAGAGTATCCTAAAATTCCGTTAATGTTTCTAAAGTCGACGTTGGTATACCAAAACTTTTTAAAGGATTGATCTTCGCTTAACTTATGGCCCATTATATACTGAAAACAAATCCAAGTAAATATGATGTGCAGGTAAAATTAATAGTAATAATCAAAGATCTTATTCATATTTCATTAACTTTTAAAAATAAGCGAATATACATTAAAGATTCCATTCATTCAAATATACAAAACAACAATATATAATTTAAAGGGATCCTTAAGTTGTCTATATCATCGACTAAAAGCAATATTAGTATAATAAATACATTTTTTCTCTTTTACAAATTTAAAAATCTCTTTCCAGAATTAAAGTATACGCATAAATACGTACGTATCAGTGTGATAGACTTTACGCCGAGAACGAAAAAATTGACTTAAATTAAGATCTTTATCATTTCTTCCTCCAATATGACATTATCAATATCGAAACAACATTTGTTTGATATAAAAGTTTTGCAATCTGTACTTACGAAATTGTCATCTACAGACTGATAGTTTACATACTAATGACATGGAATTCTTAGAATTTGATTTAAAAGTCTAATTAAAACGTTATTATTCTACGAATCTTTATGTATATACGTGAGTGAAATATTGATGCAATAATATATAAAGATTTGTCAATGTGTCGCATTTTTCGGTAAAGCGATCTCCTCGGAGTTAGCGCTTCACTTTAGAATCCCTTTAATACTTACGCTTATCAGATGGATTAATGTCGATAATTCAATCGTTGTGACGCCGGCTTGATAATAATTTGTTACTAAGGAAGTTGTATCTTTGATTTTAATCTTGTAATAGCTTATTCCCAAAGGTATCTGAGTGCCTCTAAGCTGTTTTATTGTATTTGGATGTAAAGGGCTACAATTAATTGTGTTAATAAATTGCTCTACTGTATTGATTGCAGCAGACGGCGTCATGTTTCCTTGCACGAGACATTGAATGTATAGATGTTCAGTAAAGGATTTCACGAAGCCTTGAAAGTCTTTGAAAGTGATATTCTGTATAATATTATACATATCAATTAGTGAATGATGGTCGAGTTTTAGTATCGATAATGCCATGTCTCTGCAAGCAAGAGTAAAGATATTATTGATTAGCAAAAATGTAACGTGATATAATTTATTTTATGATATCGATTGTTACAATTAATAAGTTAATCATTTATTTTATCATAAGAATTTTGTAATCGTTGTAATAATGCCTGATATAATAAATAGTCAGTAGTTAATACTTGATGAAAGTTGTAGGTATGTTAATTGAATTTAAATATATCAGCATTTGTCGAGTTTTGGCATTTTCAAATATGTCCTCTGTAATAAAGCATGAATATTGCACCATGTGTTGTGCAAAAGTAGTCGCTACAAGCTGCAAAATAAATATAATGATATATTTTGAATTTGTCTTTATAACTCTAAATCACATTTCGAACGTTTACTTACTGGCAGAGTTTCATTAAGACCGCTTATTTTTAATGTAAAACCATTGTTAAGGATATTGATATCATATATAAACCCAGCCAATGAAGCTGGATATAATTCTTCGGCTAATATCGGTTTCCATAGTTCGCAGTATATATCCATGAGAACTCCACTAAAATGTCATTAATATTCACGTCTTTTTCAATAAGATGTAAATAATTATATAAAAATGATATTATTAGTAATCATAAGTTAAAAATTGGTATACATATAATGTCAAGTACAGTAACTGCTACAATATATTATTGTTACATTTCCTATGCTACTTACTTCTTCAATGACTCAAGTTTCAGAGGTGAAATAAAATAGAAGTGCATACAACATTTTGACAAATGAAACTTCGGGCAATACCAAATCTCCGACATAGAGTTACAGTATATTTTTATAGGATATTTCGGAATTGCTTCTTTTGATATCGGCATTAGAAGAAGGTTCTTGGTAAAGAATATATTCGGTGAAGGTAAAAAAAATTCGGGTAATGGCTCGATGACTTTCCAACGTTTGATCCACTCTTTCGGTATCTCAATATCCGTATATGCCGTTTGCCACCATGGTTCAATTTTCTTTATTTCGAAATCATTAATATCCTTGGAGAAAATCATAATATTCGCCATCTCAGGCGTCAAATAATTCAAACATGTTTGTATAACTTTTGCATTATAATTGGAATCAAGCTCGTTTTTAATTATATAAGTCTTCGACGGATAGAAATGCATATTCTTACTCAAGTTCAAAAAGATTGACTTTATGTCGTAACTAATAAATCTAAAAAGATTTTCAAGTATAAGTGATGTTCCACAAATATGTTGGTTGGCCTTTCTCTTCAATCTTCTTAAATACATATATTTATTTCTAAAATTACTTTACCCAATATTTTTTTTACTCTCACACATGTCATTGTAAATTTCTTTCTGCGGACCCGCTCTCTTTAGTAAATTGATAAAAGAAAATATCGCATCTAAAATGTCTTCCAGATGTTTTAGTTCTTCAGAATGGAGTTCTATGGTGAGCTGTATTGAGCAGTACAAAGAGTTTTGTTGAATCTCACAATGCACTTTATCGTTTGATATAGGGCTCCACAGCTTTTGGCGTAGATAACTAATTAAGGAACCTTTTCCTTTATATTCAAGAATCCAAGGTATATATAGATATGAATTACATTTATAATAATTGGGGAACGAAGGCAAGACCCACGTTATTTTTAGCTGCAAAAGAAAAATTTTTTTTTATATTTATTTGTATTGTTACGTTGTATAAACCTAAATTCTTTTACATCTGCTCAAATTTTAGTCACATACTCGTGTAAAAAGTCCCAAATTTTCCTTAACTTTATATATTTTTCGGAAAGCAGGAGTATCAAAAGGGAGATCATTTTTAAATTTGGAAAAATTATCTGGAGATATCCCGTTATTTGACACATTAGCAAAACACGATGTGACAAATTTTTCCATTACATCCAACGATAGTCCCGACTATAAAAAGACGTATTATGTTATGATTTAAGTTTATTTTATAAACAAAAGTAATAAACTCTATAAGTCATAAACTCTATAAGTAATAAAAAATTCTCGCGTCGCAATTTTCACAAAGTTACTTGTATTGCTAGCTTCATTCGGTGAGCGCTATAGTGGCGATTTTTAAATTTGGCTAGCACATTGTACAATTTGTCGTAATCTATATGATCGTGCAATTTTGTTAAATGGTCTGCAGAAAACTTGTTGGCTGGATGATCAGTTTGTGCGAAGGAGGAAAATAGTTGGTCGTATCTCTTCTGTCTTTTACGTAAACTTCTCTGAAACTCTATATAAGCATAGTATATCAAGACTGTAAGTTGCGACAACAGTGTTTAAATTACAATTTATAATACCGTTTTGTACGTCATGTTGTTCTATAAGTACTTGTTTCGATATTATAGGCTCAATAAAAAAATCACCAAATCTCTTGAGAGCTACAAACAAGCTCTTTTCTTCGATGTCAAAGTAAAATATTGTATGCTCGTTGTCGACTGAGACATAATTAATACCATTATGATTTTTAATATACTTGTCCAAAGTACATTGCTGCAAATAAAATGATATTTAAATACTTAAATATACGAATAAATAAATTTACGGTAAATTTAGGTATCATGTTTTAATACCTCTGAAGATTTTTTGAGATCTTGAAAAAGTATATAATGTAAGAAATATGATACGCCCGGAAATTCTGCCGTATCGCTGAAATTTCCTGTGTCTATGAATAAGCTACATGATGCCTGTTTAAAAAAATGTAAGAGTATACACATCGTGCATTATACGCAGTATTAAATGGGTAGAATTGAACATAATCCGCAGAATGAAGTAAACAATTTGAAATTGTACACACATTTCGAAATCATTTCATGGAAACTGATCTGCAGTGCAGAAGATTAAATTTTTCAAATCAAAACTTCTGATAATACACTGCTTTAATCTTATGAAAATGGATATGTTTTATGATTTTAAAGTTTATTGTTAATATTAATTTTAAATATAAATATTTGATGAGTTAAAAACATTAGTAAGTCCTAAAATACAAATTAAATTGTCTTTTTTATACCTGCTTTTCTTGAGAAGAAAACGTTAAATTTTCATTGGATATTAACAAAGCTTCTAAACCGTTTGGCAATCTGATGGCTCTAAATTTTGAAGATAAAACAAACAATAATAGAATGAGAAGTAAGAATATTGTATACTTTGTCAATCATTTAAAAAATTTAAATGTATTATAATATTTCTTTCCAAAGTTTGCTATTATATTATTTCTCACGTTTAATGCAATCGAAATCGTGACTGCTGAGTATATGCTTGCTTTTACCTATATTCCTTGTTATCGTTCTCCCTTTTATCGATCGGATCCAAATGTACATTTTGTTGGATCTTTGCATCCTGACTCTCCACTGGCATTATGTCACCGTGCAGAAAATTAGAATCGAAATTATGTCATGATTTGTGAAATACAATTTAATCCGGAAAAACTCAATGGTTTTAAATTCTTTTCAACTTCTTTTTCAATAGATCTGACACCATTTCAATTAGCACATTGAAAGATGATCTTCTTTTCGCACATATTCTCGAATAAAGGTCAATATGGCTAATGTCTAATGTATATTATACGTAGAGATTTAGATGTTTATTTACTTGTATTGTTCACATAGTGATGTAGAGAGCTAGTATTCATAATCCGTTTGAATTTAAAACTTAAGTCTTAAATTGTTATTTAAATCTTATACTGTCATAAAACATTCTTATTGCATTTAAAATTATTGCTAATTATTAGCATTTGCAGCCTTATTAGCATTTTTAAATATTGCTACTTAAAATAAGAATTATTAATTGAAATAAGAAACTGGCTATGAATATCGGTTTATCTTATTATTGTTTACGTCCCAATAAGCAGACAATGTTTTTAAAAATAATCGGTTAAGTCCCCTATATTTGATTAAAAAAATCTTTATTGTAATGTTCGAATAAACATTTTTTAACGTTTAAGAAACGTTTATTTAACGTTTGAAAAAACATTTAACATTTAAAAACATTTAAAAAAGACATTTTTTAATATTAAAATTATTTAAATAAAATTAGAAAAAATAATAATTTTGGATCTTTTTTTTAATTTATGTTTTTTTATGCCAATCTAAAAACCTTAGACGACTAATTTTATTTATTAATTTCTGATTTAATTATATTTTAATCTTTTTCATTTATCGACCGGGTTTTGTAACCTGGGGCCTCAGAGTCTCGTACCTTATCCGTCACGCCACTTGTAACTATCGATGTACATAGTTTTTATTGGCTATATATGGTACACTTAACGCAATTATATTGTGTGAACTTTTCTTCCATAATTATTTTATTATTCCGATCCGAAATTTTTTTATTAATTTAAGCTTTAAAAAATAATATTTTGTACATATTTATAATAAACGTCAGATAAATAAATATTTTTTAATCGTATTTTAAATAAATAAATCATAAAAAACAAACATCATATAAATGTTTAAAAAAAATTTAATAAACATTAAATAAATGTTAAATTAGTGAATTTTGAAAATGAATCATGAATAATGTAAAATTAATAAAAAATATACGTTTAGAAATCATTTAAAAAACCATCATCTCCTAATTAGGTTATTATTATTAGCGTAATGCGTCGCACACGTATGGAATCTCTTTTATAGGCTTTCTGCAATAAGCCAATACCTAAACATTGACCAATCATAGTCGATTATTCTTCTCTTCGATTGCAATTGATTAATTCCTTGTTTAAAATTCTCGCATATTTTCTTATCGGTTAATTCAAAGACGTTGATAAAGACAATCAATATTAACGGTATATAAATTTAAATTTGAATTGTGCATTTATGCATAAAATATAATAATCTATATCTACGTGCTAATGTGTACAATGTAAAACTATGTAGATTTTTTATATATTTTAATTATTTTGTATGTAATTATACAATAATCTATGATCACCAAATCGCTGCAGAGTAGACTGTATTATATATAAAGCTTTTTCCCTGTTCATATATTTTTATTTATCAATTCTAAAGTCAGATATTAGCAGTGATAAAACTTTTAGTTACGCGCAAAAGATTTGTGGTGCTCAGAGATAATTCAAGAACGTCCACATTATCAACTATTGGTATAAATTTGTGATCGTTAATATAAATTTATTTATTACATATATGTATATTTTTGTTAAATTAATAATTTTTGTATTCAAAAAGATTATAGAGGAGCAGTCAACTAATTAATATAAAACAATTATATGTCAGTGTTTAAAAAATGTTAATATAAATGTTCTTTTATATAAATATTTACCAATATTTTTTTATATTTTATGTTTTTTTTATTACTTCCGGAATAATAACAGATCTTTTCTTTTTCATGGTTGCGATTTAGTAGCTGTTACCAAATCCAGATAATGTCCGCGATTTTGTGGTTCTGTTCCGTGCTATTAGGTGAGTTCGACAAAGCGAACACAATCAGACTTTGATTGTCGTCTTTGTCTAATCCATGAAACATGCACAGAACAGAACCACAAGATCGTGGATCACGATTTTGTGGTTCTGTTCTGTGCATATTTCGTTTACCTACGAGATATGGTAGAAGCTAAATCATAGTCATAACCGCTCTCAGGCTTCTCTCTGATAACAATATATAGTTTGAATCAATCGTTGAGCAGTAACATCGATCGATCTCGCGTTCGCGTGCAGTGCATCGGATCAGATATTACCAACGCCGGTCGCTCAATTCCATCCAGCCCGGTCGATCCACGTTGGCCGACCTACGTGTCGACCGTTTCGACTGTCTCAGTCACGTACCTGCTGATCGGCCGCGTCTCGCGGCGTCGTGTTATCGAGTTTGTGCGGTTTATCACACACATCTCTACTTGTCCTCCCTTCCTCATACTTCCTCTACTCCCACTATTTCCTTCTCTCTCGCTCCGATCCATTCTTCGTTTTTCGTGGATGCTTTTCTGGATTCCCGCGGGTAGGGCGCGGACGCACGCGAGCGCATATGGGTGCAAGCAAGTAGCGTGGCAAGGCGGTAAGGGCAGGGCGCGCGCTGTGGACAGCGGAGCGGAGCGAGGGCAGTGTGAGGCGATCAGCCAAGATAAAGCGCAAGCGAGAGCTACGAAACTGAGTGGAGGCGCGCGCGTGCGACGTCGTGTCGTGGCGCGCGAGAGGGCTGTGCTGAGACTGCTGAGAGTGCTGAGGCGACGCGCGAGAATAGCCGACGCGGAGTAGCGTGACTTGAGAGCTCCGGAATATATGCGGCATGGAGACCCTCGAATCGAGCCGCGTTTGCCGCCTTTGCGGCCAGCACTCGGGCATCTCGATCAACATCTTCGACGAGACCGAGAATCACGTTCGCAAAATCAACGCTGTGCTGCCGATCATGGTACGTCATTATACGCTTTCTCTCTCTCTCTCTCTCTCTTTCTCTCTTGCTCTCGTTCTCTCGCTCTCTGATTTTTCCTCTCTCCTTCACGCTCTTTCCCGTTTAAGCGCGAGCCTCACACACACACACACACACACACATTTGCTCCTTTTTTCGCGCCCTCACTCCTTCTCCTTTTCCCTGTTTCTTTCTCTAGCGCTTGATCCCCTTTTACGACTTCCCTCTCCAACCAGAGGGTACGCGCCCGCGTGCCCTGCTCCTATATGCACTCTCATCGTCCTTGCATAGCGCAAAGCGCACCCTTCTCCCTCCCTTCTATTTGCCACCTTGTTACGAAACGCGCGGTCCATTCTCTTTATCAGCCGCGTTATACGTGACTTTACCCGCGCTTTTTTCCGATCCTCCCCCTTCGCCTTTTCCCCTTTTCGACACTCCAATTCTTGTCCGTAACACCTGTTTCTACAACGAAAAGAAAAGAACTTCTTCGTCCGCATGTCTTGTTGGCAAGGAAGAATAGAATACCGCTATTTTCGTGGAGGGGAGTGAAGGGTCGGACGGGGGTACTCTTTGTGCGGGCGGAGCATACATCATCGACCACGTGCGAATAACATCGCGGTCCAGCGGGGTTCGCCACGGAAACGAATTCTCAGTCTTTTCTTTCTTTTTTTTTTGCAAAATTATCCATTTGCAAAAAGTGAGGTTATCGCCGTTTTTGCGCGCGAAATGAATGTACTCCAAAATGTCGAGAGTACGGATTACATTGCGTAATTCAAAGCGCGAGAGAAGGAGAGGCTTGAAATGGATTTCATAAGTTTCTCGCGATATTCATCGCGATGATTTTTTGGCGCAGATTGATAACCTTTTGGATTATTTATGTTTAGCTTGCATTTTGAGATTTCTTGTTTTCACAGCACTCTTCTATTTTTTTCTACTTTTTAAACGTGGATTCAGTTTTTTTTTCTCTTCTTTTGATGCGATAGAAGTGAAAATATAAAAATCTTGCGAAAATCATAGAATATTTGAAAAATATTAATGCGTAATTAATGCATTTATTATGTTAATCTCTAGAAATTTAATTCTGGAAGGTGATTGTAATTATTTAAACATTGAATAACGTTTTAAATACTCAATAAAGTTTTAATGCTCAAAATAAGTAATTAATCGCTACTTTTTAGTATTAAATCGGATGTCTGTAAGAAATATATATGTATAAATATAAATGAATATATTGTCAACGAATATTTCGATAGAATATGATATGTTTAGATCATTTTAACATTTTTAAAATTAATCCAAGAGAACTTTTTTTCTGGGAATTGTTAAATGTCTTAATAATTTTGTAAGGAGTAAATCGTACATTAATTGTAATAAATGTGTGAAATATAATAAGAAAATAAAATAAAAATAAAAATAATAAGAAAATAAAAGTATAATAAGAATAATAAGAACAGTAATAATAGATAGTCTGTAGTAATATCATAAATGTGAAGACGTATATAAAAGAATATTTGTCCCATGGATAAAATCATAAGAAATAACAATTTTTACAACCTGACAAATTATTAGTACAACATTTTTAAGATTCGTCTTTATTTAAACTCAGAATCATTAAATTAATCTATTTTCAGTTTAAATAACATTAAAAAAAATTTAGATAATATTATTTTCTATATTGATCGAAGGACGATCTTGAGATATGATATCTTCTCCAACAATCAATTTATTAAATGATGCTATTATATATGTATATGATAAAAAGGGATAAATTCGAAACCTCGATAATGCATTTTAATATTGTCATTTCACTGAAATCAGCCGCATCTTGTGCTTTATATTTATAGTATTGTTATATTTTATAGTATTTAATATGTTGTAAATTGAAAAGCAGGGTAAATTCTAGAAATCTATTCTTTTATTAATCATAAACTATCAATTCTTCTAATTAAATTTGTGACTTGTTCCTAGTTATACGAAACTATTTTGAAATAATTAGCTAGGATAACCGGTGGTTGCGATAATGTTAATGAACGGAAGTTTCCTTGTGTGGCATGTCACTCGTCATACTCACATCTACCTTGGGCAATGACTCACACTCGTTTATTTCTCTTTCTCCATACGAGAATTCAATGTCGCGGCTACTCGATATTTTGCCTCCTATCAATAATTGCATAACAATCGAGGCGTTCGGTGTACACATGAACAACAGTACACATGATTTTCAAGATATTAATCACTTAATCAATTTAATGTAATCGTGGGACAGAATCCTCCCAAAATCAATATAAAATTCATATGAAATCCCTATGTATAATTTGATAATTATATATACAATCATCAGAAATCATTGTATAATATTAAATAAAATCGTTTATTTTACCAACTAAACACATACGTAGTGAATAAAATTATTTATAATCAAATAAAATTATTTATAATCAAATAAAACTACGAAATCAAATGAAATCATGTAATCTATGGGATAATATTTTAGGTTACCCCTTAGTTAGTGGTTATCCCTTCGGTAATTTTTTTCATTTCTTTACTTTTCAAGAATTTCGAAACGCATAAGTCTTTAAAAATTTTACGTTAAATTCGATTTGAATTTAGATTAAAGTTCTCCGACTAATTGCTTTATAAAAGATTGTAAAAGATCGAGTTGAACGAACATTGCACCCCTGGAACACACAACATTTCTAGAATGTTCTATGAATATTAAAAAAGGTGAATGATATTTGTATAATGTTCTAGGAATATTGTATACTTATTATAAGAATCGAACAACTTAATCAAGCTGTTGATCCTTCGAGAACTTGCAGCTCGCAGGTCCTTTTGATTCCGTGTTTTGCTATGCGTTCCTCAGGTGCACGAGATGGATTTACTGCCGAAGCAAATGTGCCACCGGTGCAGCTACAAATTGGAGGAATTCCACAAGTTCTACGTGGACTGCCTGAAGACGGATGCGGCGCTCAAAAGTCAACTGTCGTGGATGCGGAAGGGTGGCGTTAGGGAGAAAGTTGGCGTACCGATGGTGCACATCGAGAACATGAAGGAGATCAAAGCGGAGCCGCTCGATTACGACGTATACGAGCTGGAGCCATTGGTGGAGAACATCGACTACATTAACTCGATGAACTCGGTGACGTTTCCGACCGGCAGTATTCACAATGGGTTGACGTACACGACGTTCTCTCGATGTTGCTGTGATAAGAAGGATCAGAACAGATCGAGAAGAACAACAGCGGAACTCTGTCAGAATTATCAAGGACAAATGGATAAATGCGGTAAAATCACGAATGTCTCGCAGAATAAGACTTTCGAGGACGCTGCACAATTAAAACCGATTAAGCGAAATCTCTTTACGCAGTCAGTGTTCCCAGATTGCCCGCAGAATCGTCTGCAGCATGTCGAGAACACTGTCGAAAATGTACGAGATCGTCTGGTCACAAATATGAGTACCAAAGATGACGTAGCCACTTCGGAAACGCGGAACCATTGTCATGGTGGACTCAAGAGAACGCTTCCTAAGAATCAAGCGGTAGCCAGGAGCACAATAGTGCGGAACCTGAGACCCAGGAAGAATCTGAATTACGCGCAGGATAAAGGCAAAATATCGAGTGTCAATCCGAGACCATCTACATTGATCAAGTCAAATGTTTCTGAGGCGACATCCTCTCCGAACTTTGAGCTGATGCGGCAGATCAAGGTTGAGTTGATAGACGAGTTCGAAGGACGCAACTTAAGGCCGAGGAGGAATGTTGTGGATTATCAGGAGCCAAAGATGAAGAAGGTTTCGGAGTCTCGTACGAAGAAGCGCAAATTAAACGAGAAAAGCTCAAAAAATGGCAGGACGTCGAACACTCTGGATTTCAAGATAAAACAAGAAGTTCAAGACGATTTGGAGAATACGATGCTCAGTGAAACAACCAATGCGACGCCACAATTACCGAGCAAGTTTGTCACTTTACCCGCGAAGATTCAACCAATGACGAATGACAATGGCATCAATCTGCGAGATGACTATCTCAAGTCGCGATTTCGGGATCAGTTTCAATTGACCGAACGAAATTCACTTTCCAACATCATGAGGAATAAGCTAGCGAAGACAAAGAAGACGTATCAGTTTCCCAAGGCAAATTGTTCGCCAAAGTATCTGAGAAGTCAGGATGTCTATCTGAGGAACGGTAAATCAAGGAATAACACGGAGTGGTCAGTGAAGAAACTGCAGACGAGAAAGTTGATAAACACGATCAACAAGAACGCGAAAAAATCACCGATGTTGAAGTTATCCGAAAATATCAAGCATTATTGCGAATCGTGCAACGTCAAATTTATAAACAAAGAATTATTCAGATTGCATGCGTGTTATTACGATTGATCTTTTGCGACAAGCACGAAATCAACGAACTGTTTGAGAATCGTTCGAAGGATTAAGATGCCTTCTAGATATCTCTGCTAACATTTAAAAAAGATTAGGACACTTCGCAATGAAGTGTAAAAGATGCATAAATGATTAGAAGAAATCTTCACAATTGTATGATAATGTATGTATATATATATATATATATATATATATATATATATATATATATATACATGTGCATATATTTCAATTTGCTTCGAATTTTTTTCTTTTATATATTTCGCTCATTCAATGGAAAAGACTTTTCTAAATTTTAACATCTTATAAAAATAACGAGTCGATAATTTATAAAACGTGCCTATTCCTAAAAAATTTGACCAAGTTTTTTGCAATATTGATACTAGTTATCTGATTATTGACTCTCTTTCTTTTTCTTGATGGGATAGATTATTCTGTTAAAATCAAGTGCAAGAGTAAATACAAAATATTCTGTATGTACATAATGTACTTTATTTAAATTTAATATTACACATTAAATCTTTACTGTATCATTTATTGCATAAGCGATATGGATATATAATGTGTATTATGTATTATGTATAATATTATATATATATATACACACACACACACATATACATATATATATACTTAGATCTTCTTTATTGACTTAAGTTATATTAAGTAATTATAACAATTGTTACGCTTAAGACTTTAAGTAGAAATTCACAAGTCGCCTTCAAAGAAACAATTGTACGAATATAGAGATAGAGTAGAGATATATTTTATGAGAGACAAGAGAGATATATATACTAGCTATATGTCGATATTCTCGATGAATCCATGTGATATATGTATGAAAATAATGCCCGATCTTTTGGAGAACTCCATATTATGTAAGTCAACGGATGTAATAATCGAAAATTCATCTTTCTACTGTTATATCGGAATTTTATATATTAATATTTACAATCTCCTACTTATCTACATGTTTTGATGATTGTTCCAAATTACATTACGCTGCGTAAAAAAAGACTTATAGATATATATGTTTACTATACTGGTATACATTCAAATAATTTGTATCCGATTTATTTGTATATTAATCTGTATTGGACATACGCAGTGAACATAACGGATTTATTAAATAATTAATTACAACTCTATAATAATTAAATTACAACTCTATTTTTCTAGCGTTGTTATCACTGTCATCATTGACAATTAAATTGAATAATATGTTATATTAAATCTTATTCATCATAATATTAACTGCACAAGTTTATGCAGTTCTTTATTGTTGCAAAGTGTTTCTCTGAATTATCTATCCGTCGATACACACAAATAAAGAAATAATTACTGTTAATGGATAGATACATCTTTCTCATATCATTTAACAGATTAATAAATGTTATATATAATTATATATATGTATATACATGTAAATTACACAATTATGAGATCACCATCCTGTTCCCGTCGTTTTTCTCTTCTTAAAAACTCTACATGTAATACATAATATTAAATAGAAACAGTGTTATATAAAATTGGACTCGGCAAATTAAACAGTAATAAAATGTTTAAAAAAGACTCTAATTTCTAATTTTCTAATTACGTCTCGTAACAATTACGACTTTATAATTTTTACTCTCTAAAAAAATAAAATATTTTACAATATAACATGATATATAATCTTTTTTTTTAAAGATCTGTAGATATGTAAAAGAGAATTCCCCTTCCTTCCACCCCTTCGATGTGTCCGTCGCTGTGCGATCGCAGCGTTGTGGCAACCGAACGAATTACGGGTAACAAACAAACAAAAAGTATGGCAGGTGTCAAGTTCGTGAGGAATGACCGGTTCTACACGGCGGATTGATCTAATTACGGCCGAGAGAAGGCGAGATGTCTTCAGACGCTAGGAAATCGCCGCGAATCGAAGACGTGAGTTGTTTTTCGCGCGCTGTTCACCCGCAATTCGTGCGCTTAACCTAAACTCGTCTCCGAATTGTTGACCGTTCTACAAGATTTTCAGACGTATAACTTATCTCTTCGCTAAATGAAACAAATGAGAGTTTTGTGTATCGAATCTGCTTCTTTTAGTTAATTTCCACGGAGGATGATACTTTGGGATCCTCTATAAGTCTAAGCGTCGGAGAAAACTCAGTTCGCATTAAAGAGAAATCTAAACCTATCAAGGAAGTCGAACAATTGTCGGCTGATAAAAAAGACACGGATAAGTGGTGGTTGAAAAGACCTGAGACACGTTTAGATGTTCTGAGTGCTAAGCATGCAGATGCAAAGTCAAAGCAGTCTCCTACTCCTTTGTCGGATGTTAGTTCCTCTATGAAAGAATTTCTCGAGAAAGAGAGGATGTGTAAGGTAATTGTTCAAAACAAGTAATATTAATGCCAGAATAAAACAATTTCTTTAAGAGCGATATTTTAATTGCATTTGTTCTCTATCATTGTGAGTTGGTTCAAATAATTTTTGTTAACTTTATTTAATTTTTTAGACAACATCCAAAAGCGAAGGAGAAGCGAAAGACAAGGATGACACATTATGCGACATACTTGCATCTGCGGCTTTTGATAAATATCCATCAGATTTTGAAAGTAAGTTTTTCTGTAAAGCCAGAGCTTTCTAAATTAATTTTGTGTTTGATTAATTTGTTTTGTCTTGTACAGATGCCACTGACGAAGATATTGGTAGTTTACTAGAGGAAATGAGCAAGATTGCAGGGGCATTAAGTCCGAATTCGTGTCCTGAACGTACAAAATCTGGCGGTTCTAATAAGAATCCTACAGAAGAAAAGTCTGTGGAAGAATTATTAGAAGAAGCTGAGGAGCTAGTCAGAAAAAATTGTAACACTCTGTCGAAAAGTATATCGAAATCTGATACTCTAGTATCAGAAAATCAAGATGAAAGTTTAAACAGAGTGAGACAATTAGAAGCTGACATTTTTCAATTAATAGAGGAAGAAGTGCATAAAGAATCAGAAAAAATAAAAAGGAGTCCAAAAAACGAGAGAAAACGAGAGAACAGTCCCGGATTCGAGATTGTTTATGAAAGTCTGAATAATTTGAAGCCACCGAAAACGTTGGAATTTCAAAGAAAAAAATTTGAGGAACAGAAAGTCGAAATATCAAGCAGTTCTGATTTGGACGATCCGATTGAGAGGCATTCCAAGTCCGAGGAACTGAAGAGCACGAAGAAAATTGAAATGGAGAAGGAGAATTTGCAGAAAGAGATCACGGACGTGGACAAGGACTTTTTCGAGGATTTGTTGAGAAGATCAAAGGAGAAAGCGGAGGGTGGAATGTCCGCCAGTTCCAGTTTCGGACAGGAAGATTTTTCGCATTTCTTGAAGCTGCTTCAAGGACAAAATACAGATAAAGAGCTGGAATCAAAAGAGCCTAATGCGATGTACGATCTCTTTTTAAAATCTACTAATGGCGAAGTAGTATCGATTAAGGAAAATCAATTAGCAAGTGGCAAGACCCCAGAATTCCCAGAAAAAGAATTTTCCGAAATATTAGAAAAGGAATTATCGGTCATTAACGGTGCAAACATGGATCATGAAATTAATGAAAGTGATTCTAGCGTGAGCGAAGAACGGCATAAAGGAACAAGGAATTCTTTGTCAAGTGAGAAAGCATCAAAGCAGTCTAACTATGAATCTAAGAAGACTACATCGAAAATTATAGAGAAAGAAAGCAATAAAAATGCGATAGAAACCAGTAAAAAGACAATTAATTCTGAAAATGAGTTATTTACAGTAGGATTGACGCCGAGATTGGAATTATTTGCGGATGCAATACCCAAACTTATGGCTGAAAAGATGAGTGAAAGTATTGTGAAGGAGAACACAGAGAAAATAGATTTGGCGAACAAAGAATCTGCTTATTCAGAAACGAAGATTGATACGAAAGTGGAAGATTTAGCCGTCAATGTATCGAAGACTTCCAAGATGCATTATCAAGAAGTACCTGATCATGGCATTTCGAGTAAAGCAATAGATGTACCTAAAACCGATCGCGTTGTTAGTGCACCAAGTAATAAGCAATCAAAAAAAGAGATAAGATTTTGCAAATCTAAAAGCTACGATCTCTTATGCCAGCCTCCCTTAAAATCGTCCCTCGAAAATATCAGGGTTAACAAAGCATTGGACGTGTCTAAGAAACCTATAAACGCTGTTTCCAAAAAGTCATCGGCAAAGCCGAAAGTGCAATCCCGATCAATTTCCAAAGTCGCACCGAAACCTAATTCATCCTCAAGATCAAAACTGGATTTCGTTAAAGTTGGATCCACATCCAGTTTACCAGCTGCGTGCAAAGGATCCCAAATGAAATCGCCCGATAGTTACAGAAAAAATTTTATGGCCGCCGGAGATTCAAAACAGATTCCAATAAAACGTGATTGGGAGATGTTGTGTCGTGAGGAGAGACACAAGAACGCACTGTTGAAACAACAGTTGGAAACCGAGGCAAAGCTGTACAAGAGTCAAATTGAGGAAATGCGTACGTCTTTCGAGGGAGAATTGTTTGCTTTAAAGAAGCAGAATATAATTTTAAAAGCAAGAGTTGATGAGCTCTCTCTGAGCGAAAGGCGCGCAGAAATTCCTGTCAAGAACGACACGAAGATTACTCTTCTAGAACAGGAACTGGAAAAGCAGGAAAGCCTGATCCGTGCTTATGAAACCGAGAACAAGAAACTGATGCAAGATACGAAACGTATGCAAGAAGAATTGAAAAATTTGCAGTCTAAACAGAAGAGCACGGTATCGAAAACAAACGATACGCAACAGCTTGTTGATCGGGTGAAGGATCTTCAGGAGGAGACGTTGAAGTTGAACCTCGAAGTATCCGAGCTGAAGGAAAAGAATGCCGATTTTTTGCTAAAGAACGACGATTTAATTCAACAGAACAGTTTGCTCACGGACGAATTGGATATGTTTAAGGAGCAGCTGAAAGCGAAAAATAACTTTATTACGGATCGGTTGCAAGTGATGACTACCACGGAGTTAGAATTTAAAAAACAAATAGAGGATCTAACTATCAAATTGAGTTCTAAGTCGGAGCAGTTGCGTGTGACTAAACAGGAGCTAGAAAAGTTTCAACAGGACGTACTGCCCTTGGAGAAGGAACTACTCGAGTCCAGAGTTAGAGAAGAGAATATCCAAGAGAAATTACGGATAAGCAAAAGTCATGTCGAGCGTGAGAAGCAACTGACTCAGAGACTCAAAGATCAGGTTATTCTGGACAACAAGAAAGTCATGGACTTGAACAGACAAGTGCGTGAATTGGAACGTATACTCAAGAGGAAGAATCCTGACTCGGTTTCGGCTCTCATACTGACCGCCAATTCGGAACAGGAGAAAATCGGTTCCGAGAAGGTAAAGCTTTTGGAGGAGAGAATAACAAGTCTCGAAAGTGAGATTAAAAACAAAGAGGATATTGCGCAGCAAAATCTGCTTGATTTGCAGAAAAAGTTCTCCGATATGAAGGAGAAATATGCAGCACAGGTAATGGAGTTAGAGGCCAAACTATTGGAAGCAACTGTGAAAGAACACAAGTTATACAATGACATGTTCACGCAAACGACGGTGAAGTACGTCGAAAGCAAGAGCATAGAGAATAACAAGAAAGACGACAAAGTTTCCACCGTAGAAGATAAGAAGGATCAGAAAACGATAAAGGCTGGACCGAAATCTCAAAATCCTAAGGAAGACGCGCATCTAATTGCTACTATAAGAGGCCTGAAATTGGAGATTGCGAACAAAGACAAAACAGTCTCGAAGATAACCAAGGAATATCAGGAGCTTCAGAAGACGAATCGGCGATTGCAGAAGGAGCGGGAGAAATTGCTGAACGATCGTAGGAGCTTCAGGAGTATGGATTTCGATAAAGCATTCCGAGGAATGAAGAACGGCGAAGGAAATGATCAGAATTCGAATGTTTATCAGAACGGACACGTTTCTGAGAGGTTGTCGTCGTCGACGCCAAAGTTGTACGATCCAATGCAGTACACGGAGAACGGCAAAAACGGGGTTATCAAGAAATTGACAAACGAAAACGATATTCTGAAGGAGGAACTGAACAAAATGAACAAGGACTTCATGGCGCTGAAGAGCAAGAGGCTGCATGATTTGAATCTCTTGCAGGAAGAACATGAGCGAGAGATGGCCACTCTTGTAAAAGAGTACAGCGTTAAGATCGGTGATTCTAAAGCGGTAAAGTTACAGGTTTGTAACGCTTGGCGAGCACTTGGCCTGTTCCTTATTTTATTTATTGCACCAAGAAATCTAGTAGTTTTTAATAATATATTTCTACTTCGCGCGCGCGCGCGCTTATTTGAGTAGAACAAGCCTTTGCTTCGCTTATATCTTAATATATATCTACTATGGCTAGAAATTTTTACTATTATACAATTTTTATTATTAATAGAGTCAGATTAATACTCAGGGAGCCATTATATCGAACTTAAAAGAACAGGTCGAAAAGTTTAGAGATTACAAGGAGCAGGTGGTTATATTGAAAGCTGAAAGAGAGCATTTGGAGAATAAAGTGAAGACGCTGACCGAGAAAGTCAAATATTTATCAACGCCGGTATGTAAAAAACAATCGATTAAGGCGATTTCTTTAAGGTGGCTATGACTGATGATATTTCTGTTCCAGGGAACAGAACAGTTGCAATTATTGCAGGACAAGATCACAATCCTCCAACAACGGCATGAAAGCAGAGAGATGACTTTGCAAACGTTAATTCGCAATTTATTGAGGAATCGAACGCAGTGCAAAGACTGTAAAAATGAGAAAGGTAAAAATCGACAGCTCTGTTTCTTTCGGCAAGAGATTGATCATATCTTAGGAATGCTGCAAGAGATCACTAACGTCCATTGATCTCACTGAATAGAGAAATCGTCTCTAAATAGTCACACAACGCATTTGATGGTTATCGGTTTATCATCGAATATTGTGATAATTTTTACAAGAATAAGATTCGCGATATAGCTTAAATAATTCGAAAGAGGCATTAAATACTTTAGGTATCGAAATATAGGTACATAAAGGCGTTCGTTTGTGACACTCAGCCAAACCTTTAGTCGATATTCCTATCGACTCTTCCATAACTGATGAGAACTACGCGCAATCTTCTTTCTTGCGTCCGTGATACCGTTCTTTCTGCGAAATCGTCCATCAGTACAGAATTCGCAAAGGATTCGGTAGGCTCGGATCACTGCCAAAGAGAAAAACGCTACTGCGTAACATTACCATTAATATCTATAATAACAAACGAACGTATGATTGAATTACAAACTTTTCCGATCTCTTTCCGTCGCCAATTTTCTTGCCACTTGCGCGCAATGTCTTGGAACACTGCCCGCTATTAATATAATCTATTTTATTGAAAATAATTTTTAGACTAAGTCATATATATTTTTAGGAATAGATTTTTTATTTATTTATTTTTATTTATTGACTATTGAATAAAAAAAGGCATGGCTGCTTGCAACATTTCTCCAAATTAATGTTGCTACAGCTTTTGTTTTCTTATAATAACTTGTATAGCATGATAATTGGACGGAGGAAAAAAAAAAAATAGATATATAAAAATATCTTCGTAAGAATTTCTTCCAAAGTTAAATAATATCTAGTTTTTTACGGATAATTTTTTCGAAACTTTGCTGTATATATAGACGTTATAAGAGATAAATCGCTATATTTATTTCGGATAATACTCTACATTGATTTATTCGCGATCATCGAAGTCGAATCGTCCGACTATATCATGTATATCGTATCGTAAGTATTCTTAGTTTATTATTGTTGCCAAGCCTAGTTGATAATTCATGAAATTTAGCCTTATTTGTATGCGTAATAGACGCAAGCACACCGCACAAATCGATGTAATCGAGACCTAAGGATGAGTAACAAGGATCAGCAACAAAGAATATGCTTATCTTTCATATTTTCAACACAAAATCTGCAGACTCTTGGAGACAATTATCTTCCTGAGACTCGGTTACATCAAAGTATACACAATCACACTCTTTTTCTAAATAGATTTAAGCTTGTC
This sequence comes from Acromyrmex echinatior, assembly GCF_024713525.1. NCBI lineage: Eukaryota > Metazoa > Arthropoda > Insecta > Hymenoptera > Formicidae > Acromyrmex > Acromyrmex echinatior. The sequence continues at coordinate 2,890,980 of NC_141861.1, forward strand.
ACATGTAATGTACAAAATTCAAAATTATAACTTTAATAAATTTAATCTTTTCGCCGAAGGTTCGACATTTTCCTTGATAGTAATATAACGCAAGTTAAAAAATCGTTTTAATTAATATTTTTCTGTGCTTGTTAAGTAAATTAAAATCTAAAAATCTTATATATGTGTATATACATCCATATATACATATATATATGTAATTTTTTTAAATAGTAAAAAATATTGAAAGGTTTTTCGAAAAATTATTTCAAGATATTTAACTACGACTGCAACTATTTTATTTTCGCACAAAATATATCTTCTTAGATATACACATCTCTACATGACATATATGAGCTGTACATTAATCTACATTAATCTACATTCTGATTATTTTGGGATACATTACACATATTGCAACGTAATATCTTAATTCATAAAATAATAAGATCGATAGAAGCAGAGGTCCAGAGGATAGCGATTTTCAGTGCCGTTGTTCACAGTAGCCGATTACATTTTATTTTACCAAATTATGAAGCGCTGGGCATGCTGGATTATGTTGCTGCTGTAAAAATATTGCAACATATGTTACGAATTCTATTTTATTCATGTTATTTTTTAAATTATTTTTTTTTTATTACTGATAATCTATTTTGAGAATTATACTTTTTTATAGTCTATGCTAAATTATAAGAAAATTGTAACACTTATTTATAGTTTGCGCTCTAAGGAATTTCAGTAATTTTAATAGCTTACCTAAGGAAAGATTTTTTTCCATTATAGAGGGAAACTCCATAAATAGTACATAATGCCACGATGAAAGCTTGCCTCATAAGATCGTAAGCCATAGGATATTTGAAAAATTCGCCCTTCATTAAGTTAGGAATGATTTTTGCTCTGACTTTCACATTTCTTTCAATGCGTGCGTCTTCCAAGTTTCGTTCCCATTTTGCAAATAATCGTTCATTATCCATGGTTCTAGTAAATGTCCTCTCAGCAGACATTCTTCGTTGTTCGCGATTTTGTTCAGGTACACGGGTGACTCGGCGAAGAGAAGAGAGTCGCGATGAGTCCTCGATGTTCCTCGCTGATCTCTGACGCAAGTTTCTGATAGACTCTCTTTCACGAAACTCAACGGGTCGATTCTCGACTGATTGAACCATTCGGCGCTCTGTGAAACGTCTGATTTCGCGTCGCGTTTCTGATGAACGTAGTGCCTGGTTCTCGAGAGATGCTGTTTTAGAATTTGCTTTGCGCTCCATTGGAAGCATCGAATTTCGCAATTCAGAGCTCCGTTCCACGTGCCGATCCTGCATCCTTGATTTTTCACTCGACCTTGAATTGTCGTTGGTCCTTCGTTCTGAAGATCTTCGAGAATCGAGAGTAGATCGCTTTTCCAGGATTCTTTCGCGAGAAATTCGCGATTCCAGGCTTCGTTCCGAACGTCGGTCTGCTAGTCTGGATCCTTCGCGTGATTTCAAATTGTCGATTTTTCGTTCTAAAGATCTTCGAGAGTCGAAAGATCGCCTTTCTAGAATTCTTCCACGAGAAACTCGTGCTTCTAGACTCTGTCCTGAACGTTGATCTGCTAGTCTAAATTCTTCACGCGATTTAGTATTATCGTCGATTCTTCCTTCCGAAGATCTTCGAGAATTAACAATAGATCGCTTTTCCAGGATTCTTCCGCGAGAAACTCGTGTTTCCAGGCTTCGTTCCGAACGATCTGCTAATCTGGATCCTTCACGCGATTTCAAGCTGTCATCGATTCTTCGTTCCGATCTTCGCGAATCGAGACGTGCTGAATCCAAAGTGACTCGTCGCTCCAAAATTCGCCTTTCCGGAACTTTTCTTTCGGACACACGTCGTTCAGCTTCGCGTGATCTCTGAGGAATGATCCTTTGTTCCTCACGTGATCGGTACAAATGATTTGTCTTTTCTCGCCGTTCCTGAGTTGAACCACGTCGTTCTGTTGTCGCAGTATCGCGCGATCTATGATTGTAATCTCTGGAGTCTCTGATCCTCATGATTTCCCGACGATCTACCGAATTACGATCGACTAAACGGGAGGATCGTGCGAATCTTTCTCTTCGTTCCCGATTCGCGATTTCTTCGACATCATAACGTGACCGTGCCATTCTGTAATTCTCCCTGATAGCCGTGTTTTCACGTGAGTCACGTCGGCTTGTGGTCCTTTGTGAGCGATTGATCCTTTCTCGACGGAAGTTTTCAGATGAGGCTCGTGACATTTGATCGACAGATTTTCGATCGCCAAAACGATTCTCTACTTTCTGATGTCCCGCTATTTCGCGACGTTCCATAGATCGGTCCAATGATCTACGTTCAAAGGACAATCTGCGTTCCTCTGATCTCTCGGTGTTGGATTCAACTGATCTAACTCGTCTGCTAAGAATTTCGCGATTGAGATTGTTGACACCTGAACGTTCCATCGATCGAGACAACGTTCGACGGTCGTCAGATTTAACAAGATTTCCACGAGAATTCCTGGTAGCAACCGACAATCGCGATCTACGTTCTTGATTAGCAACGCGATCGAGAAGAGCTCGGCGATTTTCTAGAGATCGTTCGCGGTTTCGGCGATCTATATTATTATTGCGATCGATATCTCCTCGTGCGAATCTTGATCTCTCTGATTTTAGGAGATTTTTGTTATCCTCCCGATGATCCAATCGTTCCACGTCTCGATGTTCGATTGACATGCGACGCTCGACAGATCTGCGTTCGCGTATCTCGGATCGGTAATTCGGAACACGATTTCGCGTCAGATCTCGATGTTCGCGACGACCAGAGACTAGAACTTCGCGAGATTCTTGTCGATTAATTCGTCGTTCTGGGAGTGATTGACGGTCGCGATAATCATTCGTATGACGTTGAAGATTCAAAGAGTCTCGCCGATCCGCTGATCGATCGCGATTTTGTTGTCGCGCGATTTCGCTAAACTCCCGCCGTTCCATGGATCGCGATCGGCGATTTTCAAACCGGGAATTTGCAGAATCAGCCAAACGTCGTTCGAAATTTTGCTCGGTAGAACGGCGACCAGTTGCTCGATTAGAATCCCGCGATCGAGAGATCCGAGTAGCGAGATCGAATGAATTCCTGGCGTCGCGGGATTGCGCGATCGTCCTAAATCGAGATTCTCGAACACGGTTAATGGATTCGTCGTTGGATATGCGACTCGTCGATCTTGAAAGTCTCTCGACTGTCCTCAGATCTCGGTTTCTAGACAATCGCTCTCTGGTTTCCTGTAAACCACTCCTAGACAAACGATCCAGACTCAGTGATCGAGAATGTACGGACTTTCGAGACATAGGTGCTCTAAATTCAGATACTTTCATTTGATGATTATTAATCGCCGGTTTCGTAACTTTTTCCTGTTCGGCAATCGGGCTTTTGACGAAAGGATTCAAGTTCGGACAGGCGTCCACTCTAAAAGTAATACTCGTCTATAATCTTTGCAACAAGCAATTTTTAAAATAAAATTCTTAGGAAAATATTGTAATAAAAATATTGTAATAAAAAAACATTTAGGAATTTAAAAAACGTAATGCGTAATTCAAGATTTACGATTTTAAGCAAGAAAAAGAATTAATTTCATACTCGTGGGGAGCTCGATGCGTGAGTTCAGGACCTGCGAGACTACCAGCGTGTCCTTCCCTATCCCTGGATACCAATCCTAACGTTAGACATGCCAACGATACTATCAGAAGTCCGATGTACTGCCAAGATCGTACAGGTAGCACTACGTGGCGAGTACGCCGCATCTTGCTGCAAAATATCGTAATTTACATCGTTCTTAATTAATTAGAGAGAACAATTCTACCCCCATTGTTCATATCAAGTTAATCGAATCGAGTCTAAAATAATTAAAAACCAAAAAATGAATGTTAACTTCGGAAAGAAAATCAAAACTATCTTTTTATAATATACTTGGCAATATACCTTTTTCTTATTTTTCTGTTCAACAATGTCTCTCATTGAAATTTGGAGTGAAACTTTTCGCAACGGATTTTATCAATAACTCAAGAATGTCGCGGAATCTCGTAACAATAAGAAGTATCATACCTGAGGAACTATGAGCTGTAGCGATCAAAGCTTCGTGAGATATTTCGAAGGGCTCTTCAAGTCTTCCCGCGAGAAGTGCTTCACGTTGGTGCTCCAGAAAGCTGCTGACGCCGGACGTCCCGAGGGAGCGGCTTTTATACTCGCAGGAGTCGCCTCGTAATTTGATAAAAGCGCAATTCGCCGCTTATCAGCGGCGGCCACATGGTGCCCCATACGCCAACGCGACAAGATCGCCGTGAACAAAGCGCGAACGGGCAATGTTGCGAGCGAAAAGATTGGAAAACCACTGCATTCGGTTTAACTAGGTGGAAAATTACGAACTGGGTTGTCTATGGGGCGGAGGTCGTGCGTGGGTGTCCTTTAAAACCGTGTCGAAGCTTAATTCCAAAGGATTGAAATCGTACTCGGATAAGATCATTAAGCGAAATCTATTTCAGTCCAATAAATTCAATATTTGAGAGACGTATGAACGGTACGAAAATATATAGTAATTAAATAATTAATTATATTTGTTTTAAAATTAATATTAAATCTGCTACAGTTTGTAAAATTTATGTAATTTAATTTTTCTGTAAATCTTGTACTTCGTTGTTTGTATGACATTTAATGTGATATAAATTTGAGTAGCTTTATCAATATTTAATTCATCATGAAGATCTTGATGTGTCTAAAAATAATAAAAATAATAAAAAATAGTGGATTAATATTTAAGAAGTATAATATAGAAGAAAATTGAATTTTAGAATGTAAATTCCCGGTAAAAAATGTTTCATGCATGAATATATATAAATATGTATAAACAAACATAAATATTCATAAATATGTATAATTATATGAAATATGTCCATACATACTCACACATCCCTCTTTTTTTCTTTTGTAAAATTATTTTTTAATGTAATAGAAATAATAATAGTAATGTAAAAACATAAAAAAATAATTAAAGGGATAATTTTCGCATTGTTCGTTTTAGAAAAAAACAAGTTTGAAAAAATGTAAAAAAATTGCTCATATATTACACAATTATGTATAATTTTATATATAATTATTTATTCATTTATTCATTCGATAGCGCAACATCCCAAGACGGGACTGCTTACATCTCATGAGATTTTCGTAACAATGGATTTTTTTCCGGAATTTTTTGTTAGCCTAATTTCCAACCTCCAGCTTGAGGGATTCATACATATATACATTGATATATGGTTTAATGCCGAATTTGAGCGCTAAGTAATCAAAGATCTTTTAATTATCAGATGGAGTGATTTTCGGCTCCGCACGTTTGCACCTGACGTAGAATATGAGGCACGTGTGCCGAAAAATATTTCGTGGTATTGCGCGGTGGTAAGAGAGATAAACTTTTTATTTTGGAGCAAAGTCAGTGAAGAAGATTCACAATCTGTAGATCCAGGTTCAATACACACCACATATGTGATTTTTCCGCGTTTAAGGAGCCAACAATTACTAATGATTAAGAGATCTTTGATCACTAGCGCCGTTCAGATCTGGTTAAACTATAGATCTTATATATTCGCCGACATCATTGGAACAAAAGGTACTGTTCAAAAAGCATTGTCTAGAAGATAATTTGAATATGGATTTGTTATTCCCAACAGCTCTCTTCTAGTGACAAGCTCTGCCATGTGTTAGTGTTGTTGGAAGTAAGAGATTCGTACTCAAATTTCCATTCTTCTAATCTTCTTTATTGATTTTATTCTTCTGAAGTGTATCTTTTGACACCGCGCGATACTACAGGATATTTTTTGATACACGTATCTTATGTTTTACGTCATATTACAGCTGTAGACCTACGACCAGGGATTCAATCTGTCATCCTTTAATGATGTGGAAAATCGCTTCACAAATCTTCATTATCCTGCTAAAGAATTTTCCTATTCGGCGTCGCGTAGTTTTATTCAATTACTGACAGAATCGTAATTAAGGACACATTCATTTATACACATGTCTTAATAGAATTTTAAATGTTTATTTATTATCTGATTTTGTGACATTATTTTTGCCTTCGTTTTTTATTTTTGAATTATGCTTAAAATTGCTAAGACAATTAAAATTTCAATGATTATTCAATTGTTATTAATAGTGTAAAGGATTACAAGAAATAATTCTACACCTATCCAGTGAGCGAGGGATTCTCTCAAAACGTTAAATAAATAGTATAATTCTATAATAATATAATGGAAATAAAATGCTAATTGTTAAAAACAGCCTAAATTTGCGCGTTTTCTTCAGCGTTGAAATACCACCGTCCCTTGACAATGAATTGTAACTACCTTATAATAATAATTCTTTCACTTATTACATGCGTAATTTAATATCAAAATCGTAACAATACAGTGAGGTTCTTTAATTTTATTTGATCCCTTCATATTTATTGCCACTATTTTTTCCTTTTTAAAACATATCTGTTATTATAATAGCTAATATCATTATGAATATTTTGCAATATGGAATGTTTAATACCTCATGAGAGGTAGGACCTTTGCTTTCTCTAATGTCAAAAAATTCAAATATTGATCTTTTGTGTTATAGTCATGACAAAGATTTATTTCCAGTATAATACAAAAGATATTTAACGATATTTTTTTTTTAAACTTGATTTTTTCTAAAATAAATAGTATAAAAATTAGTCTTTTAATTATTTTTTTATGTTTTCACATTACTCTTATTATTTCTATTACACTAAAAAATAATTTTACGAAAGAAAGAAAAGGATGTATAAACATGTATGGACATATTTCATACATGATTATGCGTATCTATGTTATGAATATTTATGTATTTTTATACATATTTATATATATTCATGCATAAAAAATTTTTTATCGGATTTTTAATCAAATTCTAAATTAAGCCTAATGTTAATAAAGATTTAATTATTTGTGTTGATAAATCTATTTTGACAATAAAATTTCGATTAATTATCTATAAAAATTAATTTAGGAATCTTTTGAGAGAAACTTTTAAAAATATTTATGGACTAAAAATGGGACAAGAATGAGGAAAGAAGAAAATGTTTTTTTCACTATTAGGGGATTTAAAAAGAATTATTTTCTAAATTCTCTGTGCTATCTGGGAATATACATATATAATAATTTATGTTCTTTATTAGATGGAAAGAAGATGAGATAAAAATATATCAACAAGAATATGTTTGGAGAAAATATTTACAAACGTTTATTTTTACACAACACACGCATTACAAAATAGTAAAACGCCTTATAAATATGCATAATTAGTAATTACGTATTTACACATTATATTATATTATGTATTCTATATTTATATCTATTTATACATATATGTGTTCTTAGTGTGCCGGATTGACAAAAACTTTAGGAATATCTTGACTTGTTTCAAGCGGTCGGTGCTCGTTCGGAAAAATCGCTCGCCTTATAAGATAAAATTACTTAAATTAATAAATTAATCAGGTTTATCTTGCAAAGTTGAAATATGCAGAAGACATTTATCACGAAAACCCTGTATTTATATTCGCGTTAATTAACAATGCGAAATGCGTTTATCACGTCACCTTTGACTGTTAACTATTCATTTGAGGCTTCTTATTATAATATAGCGATCAATGCGGTGACTGTAATGACCAGGTTTATCCAACGAATGTAGGAAACTTTGGAGGAGCCAGACTTAAGTTCGCAAGTGTTTATTTCCGGTAGCGCCGTGTAATTCGGGAAGTTCAGAATACTTGGCCGCTTAAAGAGTTAATAAAAAAAATTAATATAAATTTATGATAAATAATATTTATAACACAAAATTAATAAATTTAATCTATGTCATCAAAATTATTAGATAACTAAAAAAATAGTTTTGTAGCTTTAAGAATAAATCAAATATAAGTAAAATTGTTTACATGAGTCTTTGTAATTGTTAGTACGTAAATAATATTCATAAGTTCATTCCAACTGTTTGCGAATTATATCTTATCGCCTCATAAATATATTATTTACAGATTAACAACTCAAAGACGTATGTAAGTATTTTATTTGCTCATTATTTGATTTATCTAGTAACATTTTCCAGTACTTATATTCTTCTTAGAAAAGTTTAATTAAAAATATTATATTACATTGAGAGATTTTACCAGTACTAATTGATCGTCCCTCTTTCTGCAAAATGTCATATGTTCGCCGTGATATAAATTATATTCTACAGGTTTTGCTAACAAATCATCCTTCCACTGCATTAGCATCATATGTTCAGCAAAAGTACGACCTAGAAAATTTAAGAAAAAAATTAGAGGGAAACGTGTTGGAAATATTCTTTTCGATGAGACAAAAAATTTTATATTTATCGTTTTAGCTATTTAATTTTTATATTATTATATAAAACGACATTATTCCTATTATATATACCTCGAAATTCTATGGGATCCTCAATGATGAGTCGCGTGAAAATGTTATCATCTTCACTCTCTTCTATGTGATCTTTCATCGCTATTAATGCAGACTTAGCTTCTTTAATGATAGTCTCATCAATTTCATCGATTGATTTCGAATGACTAGGAAGCTGTTTGGTTGAAGGCGAAATCAACTCAGATCTAGAATTTTTTTATGAACGAAATATTTAAATCAGACGACAAAATCTACAATCTATTTAATTTAGAATTTTCTAAATCCATCTGTTCCTTTTTTCTTTTCTTAATTAAAAAAGATAAAAATTAATATTTCATGAACTGAAAGATATTTCATGAAAGAATTAACACAGATCATTAAATTAAGCACAAATTAAATTAAAGGATTTTCGTGATAATTGATACTCGTGTGTTTTATAAGAATCGTGTCGAATATATCCTATAATTATTCTGCGTGAAAAAACTTACCCATTCGTTAGGAATAGTGTTTCCAAGTAATCCATTGTCATTCCCCGGAAGTTTGTTACAGCCAGAATCTTGAAAAGGTGCTTAACGGGCGTCATACTATAACAGGCGGCAAGAGGTGTTTTGGGATAATACACGGCGAATGCTAGACACATTTCCTGGGTAACTGCGTAGCCTCCAAAAGTCGGTTTCTTCCTGTCCAGAGTGCCGTAAATGCATTCCGCGGCTAACTCATCGCCAGGCAATACTTTCACTTCTTTTTCCAGAGTATAAGATTGCTGGTAGTCGAAGTCGTAGTGATTGTCCTGGACTATCCTCGGCAGCTCTTTACCTTCTCGAATGTGCTTCAGGCCGAGACGTCGACCAGCCAAGTGCGAATGCAAGACAACTGACACGATGTTGATACCGTCTTCAGGAAACATCTAAAATAACATTTGAGATTATTTTTATTTCTTTTATACATTCCATTTTATGTGCTTGTTATATGCGAATAATTTAATATTTTATAAATCTTTAATTACTGTCTGAGTGCACGCTGAAGTACAATATCCGACAGTGGCGTACTCCTTTCGCTGCGGAGGTATTAGATGAAGAGGGCTCACTGCTACGCCGGTCACCAGAATGCCAGCTTCCTGAGGACGAAGCTTCTCAGTCAAATGAAGTCTTACTCCGCTGCTGTCGTTCACGTTCTTTAACATAGGATTATTATAGTGGACTTCCAACATATAATATGAGTTCTCACTTTGTTCCGCTATTGGTATACCGATGTGTTCTGGCATCCATTCCCCTGCACAACAGTAGACGATTCTATTACGCTGCTTGTTGTATTGTAAAATTAAAGGAAATCTATAAATATATATCGCTCTTTGTGTATACATTATTCAGAAATTTTCTTTAACACGAATTTAAATCGATTTATCGGCTTTACTTTAAGTTTCGAACTTTTTGAGATTGTGACATTATATTTTGTACAAATTTCAGTTTGCCGAAGAGGCTTCATGAGAGTCTATTATTATATTATAAATGAACAATTATCTGTGTCTGCACTTTGTGAATAATTTATACCTTTACTGCCACGAGCCCAAGCGAGGATAGGTTGTAAACACGAGTTCCATTCCTTCGGCACTGCTGAAATATAGCAATGATTGCCGGCCATTCTGGTGTATTTGCCGAGCATTGGCGATGTGCACTCGTACAAAATTATATGATGAACCAAATCCTCGTTGCCCTTCTCTATGAGTGGTGTATACTGAAACGCATAGATAATGTATGAACGCAAGACGCCTAAACTCGCTCTGCCTTAGATTATCAGACAAATCCCTTTTGCGCAGGATATATATATCTTGGATCTTTAGTTCGGGATTATTAGATTACGTTCGTAGAAACTTGGGAGACTATTGACATGAAAGATCTGGGACCATCGTAGGTGGGGCCCTGGGAACGATTGTGATCATTTTTCTCGCGATCATTCTCCCATTGATAGTCGGTGAACGTTTCGGTGTACGCAGTGACATCATTCCGGGTCTTTTTTTTTTATTCTAACAACGCGTCTACCCCGTGCGATGTCCGGCATGAATGACCGTGATTCGTGAAGCACATACGAATAAAGCCCAGCCTTTGCATTCCATCACAGCGTCGAGACTTATCGACGTCAAGTTCGCGTCTACTCGAGATATTTTAATTTATTACTGTTTGTGTACTTACTCCTATCATGTGATGTTTCTTGTTCAGGGAGGGCTTGAAGATCTTGCACCAGTAGACAGTATTCGTGGTATTGGTTACTTCAAACTGTTAGACAGAAACATAATTAAGCCTCAATTTATTCATTGAAACGCGTGAAAGAAAACAAGGGATAGTTCGAATTTAAACTAAATTTGATCATAAAGATTTTATTGATAAAATAAAACTATTTATTCGCAATATTCATCCATCTTTGCTTCTTATTTTGAATAGTTAACAGATAATTATCTAAACCTCAGTAATTATCTCAACTTGCTAAATGAGAATAAAAATATCGAGAGAAAGGGGTATCTTATTTTTTTTTTACCCGAGTTAACTTCACATCCCAATGTCGTATATCACTACTTTCTTGCGGTGGCGAATGTGTCGCAGCTGTCTTCAGCCTCAGAATCTTACCGCCTCTTGTCTGCCCATGCCACACTGCTGTATTTAATATGGGATCTTCTTTGTGCAGAGCCCACAATACCTTGATGGTGTCGCCCTAAAATTGCACAAATTTTTCTAATCAAAGCACTTAATAAAATTATTGTTTTAAAAATATTCTTAAATTATACGATTTTCTGCAAAAAAGCTCAAGTGTGTAAAAAATGACTTCAATATATGTATACGTGTGATTAGTTTCCCTTAAAAATAACATACTGTACGGCATACAAACATGAATATGCACATTTAAACGTGCAGTATATCAATTTTATACGGAAAACTAAATAAAATACATACATTAAAGTCACTTTTTATTTTTTTAATTTTATATTATTTCAGTAAATAATATGCATGTATATATCTTTTTCCAAGTGTTATAATGACGTGACTACAATTAAAATCAAATACGTTGACCGCCGGAAGATTGTCCACAGCGAAGGAGATAGACGGCATGTTAAAACGCCTAAATATCACCGCGGGAATTCGAGACTATGGGGCCCTACGGGCCTCTTAAAGCCGCGAGGCTGCCTCCCCAAAACATAAATTGAAAGAAGATTCTCCACGAATTCTATGGAGTCGTGACAATATAGTAAATCTTTGGACGATACTTGTTCTTTCTTTCTCTATCTTTTTCAGATTCCTTTAAAGATTCTTGTTTGGCCGACGAGATATGTACAGCAAGATTTGCTTTCTTTGCACGCATTTTAATTACAGAGTAGCAGATTAGAGGTCGGAAGGTAATTTTGGTGTTGGGAAGGTGCGATAAATTCCTGGCCCTCGCTGCGTTAATGCGCGCTTGCGAATCACCGTTGGCATTCGAGAATGACTCCTTTCAATTACGTATATAGTATTTGAAACCCCCCGCAGACCGCAGAGTCCATAAGATTTATAATAGTTCAAGTCTGAAGAAAATGACGTTCAAAATGCACCTTACGGTGTTCGCTCACAGCGAATCTTAATTTTAAGCATTTGACCCAATCATCTGTTCCTACAACATTTTCTCTTTGCTTATTTTCAATTTGCAACAATTGTTCATAACATGCTTTAATTGATATGTTGCTCAAGGTTTGAGAAGTAAAAGATCAGTTAGACTTGAATGACACTTCGTGTAAGCGAGAGTGTCAATACAATTATTATAAAATGATGTCTTCTTCTGACTTACTGTAAGTTCATGATCCTGATGGTCGCATGTCTTCCACTTCCTAGCAAACGTCACAACGGTACGGTTGCCGTTTTGCGTGCCGCTGATCACTTCGACATCCTGAGATGTGTCAATAACCGGCGCAGCATTCCTTTCGACACCGTGCAAGTCCTGGAACATGAAAAGGGAGAGACGTTAGAATTGTTGGAGGTTCAACGTACTCGTTGAAACGAGGGCCCAGTGGGCCCCAAAACTTGCTCCCTGGCTATTGGACGAGAGATCGAGAGCTTTATCGGGTCAGGTAAACGCCAGGTGTTCGCATCCGCAGCGAACTGGGACTTTAGGTTCTTCTACCTAACATAATTCGTCTCTCCATCTTTACCTACTTTCTCTTTTACTTTTGCTTAAGTAAAGTACGATGAACTTTCGTCATTCTTTGTATGGCATGGCTTTCATTCACGATTTAATATCCGCCAACGTGATGTATTTTGGTCGTCACAATAGAGAGAGGATGTGTGTTGACGCTTTTCATAAAATTATATACACCTCGATTATACACGGGATATACCTTTTACGAGTTCTTTAACAAACTCGGAATTGATAATTCCGTAGATAATGGAATGGAGTTGAAGCATCAACGATCCAGAATTAAAAAATTATGAATCAATATAAAAAGATAATTTCAAAAATATAAACTGAAATCTTTGTCTAAAGTCGATTTCAATAGAAACTTAATAAAGACGACATTTAACGACTACTGTAGTTAAGAAATTACAAGCATCAACGATGAATTATCTTTCATTAGATTTTTGTAGTGGCAAAATCGGAACCGCCGAAAATTCTGATGGATCGCAAGATTACGCGATAGGTCTGGAACATATTGTAGCTTTATGAAAAATTACTGTGTGCGGCCCGATATTTCGGTGCCCGACGATAAAGCGTTGGCATTTCGCAAAAAGGAGAACGATTTTTCAGCTGCCGTGGTAGAACACGCGAGTTAAGTGTGATTTACGGGGCGACTTTTATTCGCGCTAGAAGCCGCGTCTAGTGACGTCATTAATTCGTCAGTGAATTCTCTCGACTCTGCTGCAATTTGCTTGAAGCAAGCTTCTTAATTCGTCCGCGAATTCTCTGATAAAAGCTTCTTGTACACTCTTGATTTTTATTCGCTAGCGATTAAAATTTTTAAGTCGCAGCGTTAAGTGGTCGCTAGTGATCAAGCGAATAGTTGGTCACAAAGCGCAACAGCGGCTCGAAGTATGTCATTCGATGACATGATTATTCTCTGATGCTTATGATCTGAGCCGAGGCGTTTCAGAAAAATTCGTCTTTTCACGCTGACGACTTAAAAATCCGCTCTGGAGCAGCAAGAAACTAGTGACAATAAAAGTCGCCCCGTGTAAATCACGCTTAAGGGCAGCTAGTCGGCAGCAGGCATTTGGGTCCGTTGGGCCCCGGTTACGGTGGAGTGCCCCGCTAACGTTCGTACGCGCAGGGCGTAAGTGAGGTTCCCGAAGGGAAGTCCCCTTCCTGCACGTAATGAATCCGAATAATTGCCGGAGAACGTCGTCATGCCCGGTGGAGTACTACGCGCCTCGTAACGAGCACGTGCAGAAAGGAAACGATAATAGGCGTCTCTCTCTCTCTCTCTCTCTCTCTCTCTCTCTCTCTCTCTCTCTCTCTCTCTCTCTCTCTCTCCAAAAACGCTGCGAGAAGCCAGTGGAAAATGCGACGAGGGAGGGCAGACACTCGTTAACGCGTAAAACGATTCACAAAGTGTTCATGTCTCTGCACAAAAAGTTTCGAAATTATACACTTCGAAAATCACCCCATTGCAGAATTGCCCTCTTGCCCTCTTGTCTAATATTTTATTTTCGCGATAACTTTAATTGTTTCTCTCAGTTTAATTTGCGAATTTTTCAGAAATATATATGTCTGATAAATAAATTAAATTACGATCAATAAATTTCAAAATCGAAAAATAAATCAGCAGTTTTTCATATAGACACAAGAAAATAAAATTCTTTTAATTAATGTTGACAGATTATATGTAAATTTAATAAACTGTTAACCAAATAATCCTTCCGTTATTCATAAAAATAGAACTGAAGCCTTCACGTGTAATGTTAAGACAATTTTTGATCTTCGAGCGAAGATAAGCGGGTTTTAATTACAATCAGTTCACGAGGAACAATCCGGCTGGGTATCATAATGCTACGTGTGCATAAATCTTCCCGGAAGGCTGCGAGAATCTTTTTTTATCTCGATCGGAGCGGTAGAGTCGCGTCGCTATTTCGTGGGGTTCAAGTGCGTTCTCACGAAGTTTGCAAGACGGTTTTCTCATGACATCCGGATATTCTCATCGCCATCGAGTTAATTAGTACGGCCCTGGTGTTGTTTGGCAATTAAGAAGGTCTGAGAGCGTCCTAAGAATGCTGCAAATTTATTCCATCGTTATCCAAAATTTGATATTCCAGAACGAAGCGTCTAGTGAGCTCTCGTGTTAATTATAATTCATTTTTATTTACTTTTTACTTCGCAAGATTTTATATCAGTTTAAGATTTTTATATTTAATTTTTTCATACTTAATTAAAATAATTTAAGATTCTTTTGCAAGATTTTTATATAAATTTTATATTAATTTAATTTACAATACAACAAACAATTGTAAATAATTATTTAAATTAAAATTGAAGATAATATATCAGTTCAGATAAAATTTATATCAAAAGTTCAAATTCAATAATATACTAAAGACAAAATACCTAAAAAGAAAGATAGAAATGTTTACAAATATTGTTATGACTGTGACTATTGTTAACGATCGATCATTTGATTACCACGCATTGATATGCTTAAAATCTAATAAGTTCATACACACATCTAGTATCGGCTATTTATTAGCATTAACATTATATATATTTGATTTAATTTACAGTAACAGTAGTTGAGTTACTACTACAGTAGTAGTTGAGTAATTTACAGTAGTCTTATCGCGTTTCGTGTGGCTGGTGATGAATGTAGATTCTTTACCATATACTTGTCTTATCGGATCTTCTTTCAACATCGCGTGAATAATCTATCTCACTATAAAATTAAAAACATATGTATTCTATCTGCGTGTCATCTCGACCACCAATTTATCGGAACCAATTCGAAATGCGTTCGAGTAGTTGGCACTAGCACTTGAGAACCAGCGTCGTAACTATTTGAAAAGCGATTTGATAAAAGAGAAAAAGCAGAAAACGCTCTTGATTCCCACGCCGGATTATCACGACTGCGCCGGGGTGAAAAATATCACAAAGATGGCTCGATCGTTAGACCAAAGTATTATGCAAATTATCCGGTTACGAGCTACGAGCTCTGCTCTCGCAGACACCTGATTTTCTACGACTGTGAGTCACGAAGACTGACAACGAGGAAGTTGCCTCCCGTGTTCTCGGTTTAGGAACTGGTTTTCTTGGCACGGAATAACGAATGAGCCGTTGACGATGTCGTTATTGTAATCTTGGTGTGAATAATTGTGCACGATACCCGGCGAGGGGTGGATATTTAAAGATCATTAGTTCCTTCGAATCGACGACTCACGTAACGAAAAGAAAGAAACAGAGAGATTGCAGTTTAGATAGTCGAGATTTAAGTTATCGAGCTACCGAGCTACTTTCGATTTGCCGGAAAGGAGGTACCTTTGAAAAGCAAAAAATTTATTCGGCGGATGTGACGTCACGAATTGGCGACCACTTCCTATGACGGTCTCTTGAGAGGCTTCTCCGTTCACATCATCCACGTGTTCTTTTCGTGAGACGTTTCTTGGGATAAGAGGGAAGATAGATGCGGATCCTTGAATGATAACACGAATTTCTTCTTTATGAGAGACATTTCATGAGAAATGTCTCAGAGTCGGGACATTCTTTCTCATCGCGTGAACACGCACATTCAATCGATTTTTTTTCATTTATTGCAATATGAGATTAAAAGTTATTTCTGTGAGTATAATGTAAAGATATAAAAACCGTTCTTAAGTTTGCCTGAAAAATCATTGTCCTGAAAGAACTTTTAAATTGTAAAAAAATACATCCGGATTAGTACGGTCTGTCGGATTTATGTTATTTATATCCGGATTAAGATCAGAATTAAGATTGCTCGTCACAAAATCTCGAATAACATTCGAATGAGGGATGAAAACAGGATGTTATGAGATGCGTTCCTTCTGCGGTTTCATACTTTCAGAAGGTATGAATCTTTCTCTCTCTCTCTCTCTCTCTCTCTCTCTCTCTCTCTCTCTCTCTCTCTCTCTCTCTTTCTCTCTCTCTGTAATTTTCAATTTCGTAATAATAACGTCATATTATTTTAACAATAGTTTTGCAACGATTGATTTGTAGATTAATCATTTAATTTCTTGTCATTAAGAATCAACCACGATTTTCTTATAATTTTTATTCTAGATATATACAATTTCCTTATTTTACATTTAAATGTGTGACACACACTCATCGGCCAATGATGTTTTCCAAGTTGGAGTTTTGAAAACTTTATAGGTTTTTATTGATAACCTTCACTGACGATGGCCGAAATATCTGAATAAAAATAATTTGTTAACATATACATATTGTTCATGTAATCGTGCGGATTCTTATTTCCCCGCTTTATTTTCTTGTTGTTTTTCATACTTTCATCCCGCAAAATGCACATCTCAGAGAAACGTCCACTTTTAGGACACGTCTCGTCCCGAAATCCCGATTCCAAATGTTTCATGAAATAGATTTTTCCATGGCAGATAGATGCAACTGAATGCGCGTTCAGATAAAAGGGAAATGCCGCTTTGTGTCAACGTTGTAAAAGTGGTTCCCATGGATCTCGTGGTCCAGGAGAGAAAAAGGAAGGAATTTCTCCGAAGAGGCGCCACTAGGAGAAGGATGCTCGCCAGGTGTTTTGGTGGTGGCCTCTTCTTCGCCCTTCTCTCTCCCTTCTCTCCTCTTGCACTTGTACGTCGTATAAGTGTGCGTGTATATGTGTGTGCATTTGGGTCGCCTTCTCTCTCTCTCTCTCTCTCTCTCTCTCTCTCTCTCTCTCTCCCCCTTCCTCCCTCTCTTTCTCTCTCATAACCACTGTCCTCTTTTACTTGGCTCTTTCGTCTTTACATCTTCTTTTCTCTCTTCTTTTCGCTCTCGACCCCTCAGTGAAACCAACCGCCACTTTCCGTTTCTCTCTCCCTCTCCCTTTCTCTCCTTCGCATATATTCAATATTTTTCTCTCTTCTTCTTACGACCAAATCTCCTTTTTACCACCTGGCAGAACAGCAGCTGGTAGCGACGACCAGCTCCTCCTTATAGGTAGGAATAAAGGAATTCTATGTGTCCTTCGGGAACCTCACGAAGAATCGTCGCGACAAATTTCGTGTGAATTACTCACAGATTTATTGTAGACTACAACTTGGTTCCATCTTTGTGAAAATAAAATAGATAAACCCACTCTATCTTTTTTTTAATAAAATATATTTGTGATATATTTTTTGTGTCATAAAAATAATTAATTTATCTAGAAAAAAAATAATGTTAGCTTCTTACGTACTTAAGTATTTTAGTGTAAATTTCATTTTCTCCCTAATGTACGTCCATGTACGTGAATGAAGCTAAGTGAGAGCAGAAAAATCTAAGTTTCAAAGAAGTCAAATTTTCAATTAAAAAAAATGACATCTTTTATTATACAAATATTATGAATTTATATACAAAAAAAACTGTCAACTTTATAATGTTCATACTCATTTAAACTTCATTATTTAAATCTCTTCTCATATTTTTCATATTACTTCTTTTTACGAGAGAATCAATTCTTTTTTTTTTTTTTTTCAGAACGTCTCGATGTTCTGAATTGGTCCACTTTATTTTTCTTTTTTTCAGGAAAATATATATTATTATTAATACCGAGTTTTTAGTTTTTAATCGTGATTCGGGCCCGGTTCTCACGTATCGCGATCTCGGCGTCGGAGGCGCGCTTACACGCGGTTACGCACAATTATGAGCAACGAGTCGTTAAGGTTCATCGTAGCCGGTTTTATGAGCGGTTACACGGAATAATAATCAACGAATTAAAATGCGGTGGTAATCTCTCCCACTTTCGGCGGGGGCGCCCGACCACTCGAGGGTGCATGCGTCCCTCGCAATTTACTCGACGAATCGCTTAACGATTCCGGCGTTTAATGCTTTAGTCGCACATGGAATTCCTGCCCTTACTCATCGTACGAAAAATGTAAAATCGTGTAAAAGACTTTCGATCAAGGCTTGCTATTAACGGCTGAGTAAAGTTACGCGGTTAAAATTGTATAGATTCTTGTCTTTAATTATTTTGCAAGTCAAGTTGACGTATCGCATTAAAGATGAAATCTTTAGAAATTAGACCAATTAAAAAAATGATTGGTATTTTATATCAGAAACATTTAATGAGATTCTAATTCCGTTAAAGAATGTTGGTTCATTCTTACACAGAAATTGTTTGGGTAGAAATCAAAGTTTTCTCTCAATTTTTTGAAAACAACATAGAGTTCCTAAACTGCGGTCTTTCGAGACCTCAAGACATTCGCTCGTCAGAACTAGACGAGTCTCGTTGGCATACGTGAGTGCTTCTGCGAACCAGTTTCGCGGTGGTTCGGCCGCTAACAGCGCTAATTTGCCCTTCTTTTCTGAGCTGAGTTGTTTTTGGGCCTGGCGGGCAAGTCAGGACACGAAAAAGGGGAGTAACTCTCATCGCGCCGCAACATATTACAGATAACTGGTACGGACGAAAAAACGTGGTAGAAAGCAAAGAGAGAGACCAGAGAGAAGTTTCTGTACTTATACGGAACATTGTGACTCCAGAATCGTTCAGATTCAAACTATTATTTTCTTCTAGTTCTTACAATTTGTAAGAGAAACGGATGAAAGATTCAATCCACGATCCTTAAAGCGTTCGTTTTTTTTTATCAGTTTTTCTTTTTCCTGCCAGTTTTTATCAATTGTATATGTCCAATGGAGAGACGGAGCTCTCACAGTATCGTAAAGATTATCGTTCCAGTGCGTAAGAATTTTAAACCTGAGGAATTATATAATATCAACAGATTTACACGAGACTCAAATTCCCCCCCCCCCCTCCCCCGATTTTAACGAGCTTTTAATATGTTGTTTTGTAAACGAAAATAAGAGTCGTGTACTTTTTTATACGTTGTCCCCTATTTTCGTCAGAAAACAATATATTAAAACTTCATCAATATTGAAGGGGGAACTTGGATCCCTTTCCTTATTAGGCATATTGATTATAATTTATTACAATCTGATAAGCTTAAGTAGCCTGCAATCAGCAAATGTCACTATACACGTTGACATTATAATTACGAGTCTTTTTATTAATACGAGGTATACTGGAGTCCACAGGTTCCTCAAGAGATTCATCAATAGCCGATTGTTACGACTGATGTAAAGTTAACCGGGCCCTCGCGAAAAACCAAGGATCTTGGATTACGAGAGGAGAGAAATAAAATGGTGATCGCGCGGATTCCTCGCACCGGTAAGAAACGAACGATGATTCAGGTACGTAGCCGAAGGGTGGTTCACCAAGACTGGACAAATGGCGCGTAGCGGACAGTATTTCATTCGACTCGGGTGGACCGGTTCCGCGGGAACCGTAAATCATATGCTGGATTACGTCGGCTCCGACGTCGGGAATGCTAATGAGCGCCTCATACTTCGTTTATCAATAATGCAGAAATCTCTTCGTATCGGGTATCCGCTTGGGCTAACTTCACAATCGATAGTCGATACTTCCGTCCGATGTGTCCTTTTTAGGCTTCCCTTTTCCGTTTTTGAGTTGAGGAGACATGAGTTTCGGTGCGATAAAATTCTCGGTATTTTTTGATGAACTTAAAATTATTGTTATTGTCGTTTAAATGAGTAATTAATTTCAAATTGAATCTAGTATAACATTGAGAATGATCCAATTGGGGTCGAAACGTTTGTTGCAATAAACTTTTGTTTTTTTCTTTTAAGTAACACAGCATTAACATCTAGCTTGGCTCGTAGCCCTATATTTATTTTAAAATTAAAAATTTGAAATTCTCCTGTTTAAAAATTATATGATTAATTCTGGATATTAACAAAAACTTTTCTTCGAAAGTGCGAGTGTTATAAACTGAAAAGGCTTATTACGAGAATAATGACCTACTAAGCTCGCTACGCCGAGTACGAGATGAATCTTAAATCCATGAAATATTCTCCCGGTCGACTGAAATCCCTTTTCATCTCTTTCTCGTCGCGAGGAATAACATGGTGTAACGCGCGGAATGAGATAAAGCGGTATAAAAACCGATGAGCCGAACCAACGACGACGACGACGACGAAGAAATGAGAAAAGAGGGAACTATGATTAGTGCGAAGACGGAGAAGATAGACAAATTTTCTGAGGAATTCCTGGTCTCTTCTTCGCTTGGGAGAAGATAAACCGTGTCGTGTACCAGTTGCAGGCGTAAACGACACCTCGTTGACGCTTCAGCTGTACGACGCGATAAAGTCGAGCAGCTGTCTGACCCACCTTCAGGGCATTCGGAGATATGTATACATAAATTGCACAGCCATTTCACTACCTACACTTCTTCCACATCCGCACCTTTCCCGCGCCGCTAATCGCGCTATTAATACACGCTACCGGCGCGACGGATTTTTATTACACCCTCGGGGCGAACTACTACACGTCTATGATAGTCTCTGGCTACAGTTAAAAATGGTTTCTCAACTTTTTTGCCTCGTTCAGCTCCTTTCCGGATTAATTCGAAGCGATATATTAATGATTTTTATCTCTGTGTAATGACGCTAATTAGCAACAATCACTTGCAAGAGCTGCTTTGTATTAACCGCGGCAACTTCTTCACAGTTTTATTTCTGCATAATCATCCTTAAATGCGACGCGATAACCATTGATCATTGGCTATCCGGCTATCATCCAAGATGCATTAAGGATTTTATTCTTACGTTTCTTCGGCATGTACGCTGCGCTTTGTCAGGAGATAGCGGCCGAGTATCTCCGCACGCGGGAAGGGAAACGGCGGACGCGAAGTGGGATTGGAAAAGGACGAAAACGTGTTAGCCGGTGGTAGAAAACGAAGAAGAGGGATCGTCCAGGATAATGAGAAAAAAATCACAACGAAATCGGGTAGGTGGAGGAAATGGATGAGCTGGACGATGAAGGGGGAAGAAGAGGGGGGGAGAGGCCCTCATCCATGCACCGTTGCGCTCGACTGTCCGACTGTCCGTTCCATACGTCCTGGACGGACCCATCGGCCCCTGGGACCAAAGGGATGGACGGATCGCAGATTACGTGCATTTCAGATTCACTCGTGTGCGGTGCGCAGCGACTCGTATTTCCCGGCGCGGTAATAAATTACGATCGCAATCGTCGTATACGTGCACGCATTGTCGGTCACGCTGGACGACGACGGTTGCGAGCAGCCGTCTTTAAAGCCTTTCTCTGTCGCTGCCGATGAGGAAGCCTCCATTCATTCTTCCTGGTCCAGTCGCCGGGACTCTTCTTCGCGTCGTCATGAATTAATGGCGATCAATTAATTACATCTGACGCGACCACCTTCGCGGATCCTCTTCGATTGGGACAATCTTGAGCGAAGGATTTGACAGCGCACCAATTTTTATTTTCTGATTTATGTATAAATAATCGATTTAATTTAATGTCTCTTTTTTTTCTGTCTTTCTTAATCAAACGCGTACTCTGTTTCGCTTTTTAATCGGCCATTAAAATCCATTAAAAGTATACTTCGGGATCCTTGGGACTCGAGGTATTGCGCACGATACGTGCATAACATTGCTGGCTCGTTCATTGGGCTCTGGACCATCGTTTCATCCTTCTCTGCAGCGATGTTCAAAGATTCGCACACAGCCCCCCCGCCGACGATGTCTGGAGGCCTTGACTGGGCCCCACGGACCCAACTCCAAGCCTGGCGTACCCAGCGGGCCCTCTCCTCGCCCTCTCGCCGCCGATCTTCACACACGATCACACTCGGCCACGCGAATTCACATATGCAACCCTTATATCCACATACCGTACGTGTATCCTTCGCCGCCGGCACATCCAGCTACCTTCGGAACGTCTGAATCCGAATGCATGTAAGTGCATCACTCGTCAGTACAACAGGTACAGCGCGTACAGCGATATTTGTCAAACGCGGTTATAGGGCATCTCATGTGTGTTGTGCGTATGTGTACGTGTGTATTGGCAAATAACAAATTGTCGCCTCCACGGGAGGTCGTTCCGTGATTATGACTTGCGATTAAAAATCTTTTTCGAAAATGCTGTTTCTCGCAAGCAGATATTGACTTACGATTATTGCACAAAGCTATTTTAAACAGTAATAATTTTTTATTACTATAAATTGTTATACATATTGTAAATTTATAAATTATTCTTTAATAATTTATAAATTAATTTATCCTTGAGTTCAAGATCACATCTAAAAATAGTGTGTGAAATAAAATTAAAGTAGTAGAAATCAATATTCTGTACTATTAGTTACAAAATTTGTTAGAAGACAAGTTGATGGTAACGTTTCCTGTATGTTTCTATTAATTTACGCGGTAACGAATTCTTATAGCTTGCCACTTCTCCGTTGATGAGGTACCTAGGTCGAGTCTGGATCCGTTGTGTCGAGAGATTTACAATTCATCAAAGTAAGAAGGGCATGAGGGTAGATCGATCGTATATACTGAAGGAACGCGCAGTAAGAGGCCGCCGGTCGGACGTAAATTTATCACGACGTTATCTCGTTCGTTGTGAAGCCATGTTCGTTAATTTTATCCCAACTCTCTCTCTCTCTCTCTCTTTCTTTCGAGTCTGTTCTTCTCCTTCTCCACCCTCCCTCGTCCTTTCGCAACACTTCTTCTGTTCACTCTTGTCCAACCCTCTTGTTAGGACGAGGTTCAGGTAAAACGATTTGGAAATCTGAAGTCGAAAAAATGTGGTCCACATATCGATAGATTACGGAACTTTACTTTAGAAAAGATTGAAAAAACTTGCAGGAATATATATCGCGTGACTCTCGTTTCAATCTTCCTTTTTAGGTGAAACGAGAGACGAGGCGCGAATTAAATCCGAAGGGAAGGATACTTGCAAAAGGAGATCTTCATCGCTTTGCAATCCGGACAATCGGTAGGTCCTAAAGTAAGTAGAATCAATTCGTCTTGCGGCGTAGAAAGAAAGATTGGAAAGAAAATGTTGTTATGTATCGAAGTCGAAGTCAAAGTATAAGAAGTCGGTGTCGAGTAAATTCCGCATTTTCAGCCTCCGTGTTAAACGTGCTTTGCTCTCCGGAGGAATTCCGCGCACGACGATACAGCTCGGCCGGGCGTCGTCAGGCGTAATGGATATAAATTTAATTAAGATTAGGATTTCGGGGAAGTAGAGGGTCTGGGGCCGAAGCAGGTTTCTGGAGCTCCGTCGTTCGATCCTTCGCCGGCTTTCTAGTATCTGATCGTCAATTAAAACATCTCTTGCTGCTGTTCAGAAATTTTAATTGTCAAATCAATTATTACTTTGCGCTATATAATAACATATATAAGTATTATACGTTGTTTTACCGATCAGTTTTATTACTTAAGAGTGACCCTATAATTTCTTTTCGTCGCGAGTCTTCCGTCATACGCAGTCTGTACACAAGAGAATGTTAAAGGAACCCGATCTGGACGTAAACGTCTTCATTGGCTAAGACGTCACGTTAATTAACGCTTCTCATTAAATACAGATCGATTATGCGAGCGGACTTCTCCTTCGAAAGCAATTCTGTCGATCAAGCGGAGAAATGTGGGGGTGGCGGGGGAGACTAGCGATAGTCCTTTTCTCTCCCCCTCCCTCTCTCCCTCTCTCTCCTTCTCTAAAGTTCCTTTCTCTTCTAAAACCTCTCGCAGGTCCTTCAAGATGCTGCCTCGATCTCCCTTTCTGCTGCAACCGCCTTCTTAATCTTCCTTTAATTCCCCGGCTTTTGCGTTTCTTTAGCTCCTTTTTCCACCTTTCGTTTCCTTCGTTTCATCTCTTCGTCGCGCCTCTCCTCCTCTTCCTCTTCTCCGTCTTCCTCTTCCTCTCCTCGTCCTCCCCTTTGTTGTCGCCCCCTTTTTGTACCATCTTCAGCGGTCTTTCGCCGGATCCCTTCGTTGGAGAGAGATACGCGCCGACAGGTTTCGAACTGTCTCGTATCTCTCGTGAGGGGCTGCTTCGGCGCGAAATCGAGCCGAGGAGTCAGTTTCTTCGTCGTGTGCTTTTCCTCACGCTTAAACATTTCATGAGTCGTCGGCAAAGGTTAGAGAAACTCGGAGAAACTGAGAGACCCCGTATTTTCACTCAACGTTTAATTTTATCTAATTATTTAATACAATTATTCATTTAAAGTTCCAGGACATTTTTTGTATATCTAAGCGAGTCCATTATCATATCTTTGATAAAAAATATGTCCTTGCGATTGTTAAGAATTTCTTTAAATCTTTTTAAATCGTCGCTAATTCCGAAAGATCTTGGAATACCTACAGCTTTTTTGTACTTTTATCTCACTGTCTATCTCAGTAACGACCCTGGAAGCTACGCTTTCATTCTATTATTGAAGTGACTCAGAGAGAACTGAGTGTTTCGCAAAAATAAAATGCATCGAGCAAGAAGCCGCGTTGATTGCACGCGATCGTACGCACCGATCGTATACGTAATCGATAGACGAGATAAGAAGAAAACGAGTTCTTCCCACACAAATGAACGACGACGGTAAGTCCGTCTACTTAGACCCACGATCGTTTTATTAATCCTTGCCCGCGTTCTCATGCAAATCTCTTTTTACGCGACGACCGCA
Organism: Acromyrmex echinatior; assembly: GCF_024713525.1. NCBI lineage: Eukaryota > Metazoa > Arthropoda > Insecta > Hymenoptera > Formicidae > Acromyrmex > Acromyrmex echinatior. The sequence continues at coordinate 2,916,058 of NC_141861.1, forward strand.
TTAATTTCATCGCAGTCGTGTGAAAATAATGCCGCTTGTGAGGTGTGAATAATCACAGAGAGGAAAATTGCTTTATAGAGATTTTTCAACTAATTTGTTCATTCTTAAGTTAATTACCGAAACGACTATTGTCTTCATCGGTAAATCAATTATCGAGGGAGAAATCACTTTAAAAGACTAATATTGAATAATGCTAATGTTGGTAAATGAATGATGTTGAAATCACGAATCTGTTTTGTTATCTAATACATATTAAGATAATATAGATTATATAAGAAATCGTTGCGAAGGTTCAATAATATAGAAATAATATAGATAGAGACGTATAGTTCGAATTGGCCAGCGGATCGAAGTTATGCAGTCTCGATACTTTTTTGTATGGGAACCATCCCGAACACCTTTTCAGGTATCGAGATTTATCGATCAGATCGCACACGACTGTCTTCCTAAAGATCAACTATCGAGGACATCGGACAGAATCTGGGAAACCGACTTACTAATACATAGGTTAGGTTAGTCGCATCATCTATCCAGATAAGCAGGATGTCGGCGCCTTCCATGCTAATCTTCTCGTTGAAACCAATGCCGATGTAGCCCCTGGTTTCGCCGGTGACCCTAAAGATTATCTTCTCCTCGTCTGAAGGATCCCATTCGAGGATCACGGTACCATTTTCGTCCATTTTCTCGTATCTGGTGAAATTCCTTCCTTCATTAGATAAGTCATTTGCATTTCTCCTGAACCTCACCGCTGCCTCGTCCTTGACGTAGTTCTTCGCCTTTTGTACTTCCTTCGTTGGCTCCGGAAAATACTTCTTCGGCATCCGGCTCTCCCATGGCCTCCTCTTAAAGCTCGGCCGAAAAGGATTCGGATTAATCTGCTCGTTCTCGCTGATTATCTCGAACTGCGGGTTATCTTCGCTCTCCATTTCTTCCGGAAATTCTTCGAATTCCAGAGCCTTGACGGTCAACTCTTCGTTGCTCTGATTCTCCTCGATTATCAGTCCAACCTCCGATGTTTCCTCTCGTTCCTCAGTTATTGGAACCTGCGAGATATTCAACTGCGAATTTTCAGCAGCGTCTTCGGAAACTGTTGACGTCCCTTCGGAGTATTTTGAATTCAGTGTTGGGAATATCTCGTGCTGATCAGAATTCACGTTTCCTTCCAGTTTGTTTGGAAAATCCAAAATGTCGTTTTTATAAGGAACGATCTTATTCTTGGCTTTCCACTGCTTTACCCAATTTTCGTCGACATTCAATCGCTGCTTTTTGAAGTAATTAAACCTGAACAGTGGTTTGTCCTCCTCGTGGCTCCTCTTTATTCTCCTAGAAACAGGATCCATTGGATGCCGCTTATTTTTGTATAACGACGTCCTCATGGTCTCGTCCATGTGCTGGACATAGAGATCTAACAGATCACACTTAACGATCCAGCACGCGACCAGCGTCACAATCACCTTGAGAAGCAACATCTTCATCTACTTCCTTTCTACCTTCTTGATCCTTCATACGATCAAGCGAATTCTATCATCAATACCAGGGACATGAATTTGTTCCTTTTTAATTTATCAATTTATCTTATCAAATTTAATTGGATATACAGTAAAGTATATCTAAGTTAATCTATCATTATTATTCTCTTTTAACCACACTGCACTAATTGAATATAACCGTTATCTCCTTTAAACTCTCAATTATTAATTCCAGGTACTGTTTGCAAATTTAAAAAAGAATTATTGTTATTCAATTTCTTATCACGGATGTCTTTTATCGATCTTACTTGAGATACAAATTAATTTCGACGGTAATATCAAAGTGGCTCTGCGTGTGCAATAAAAATACAGATAATTCGAGACGAATTAAGAGTTAGTTTCTTTCACAATTTTTCGTTAATCCAATTTTCGACACACCGGACTCGAGAACGATCTTCCATTCATGCTGCGCGCACGACAGTTGTGCCGGGACTAATTTAAACACGCGGCTGCCGCGCTGCCCCTGCAGATGCTCGCAGCTGCTTACCTGCGGTCCCCTTCCTTCGAGGCCCCGGTACAGGGACGTATTGACTATTCCTGGATGTATTGACTGTTCCTTGCCCAGCAATCATTATAAATCTAAATATCTAACGATAATGAAAAGGCTGAAATATGTTAATAGAATATAATAACCTTTATTTTATAATTTCCTTATTTTCCAACATAAAAATTATATTGTATTTTATATTAGACTCTTACTTGCCCTATATTGTATTTATTATTTATCATTATAAATCCTATAAACAAAGCTTTCTACGTCATCAAACTTCCAATATTACATCCGCAAAATACTACGTTATTTTTTTCTGTTATTATTAATGCTGTCGTTTGATCCTTAATATTAGATCGACATTCAATTGAGCTGACGATGCAATTTTAATTTTCACGTTTTTATACAAGATTTATAAAAAAAAAACCACTAAACATTAATCGATATGATTTATCCTTACCTTATATATAATTGTATGGATTAATTTTTATTTTTATTTATAAAACATTGTGAAATTTTAATAAAATTATCCAATTTTATATCAGGTAAGAATATAATTTTTAACAGATAAAACTAGCTTGGCTCATTAACCTTCATTATGAAAATTCTTCTTTTGAATACATCTTTCTTTAGAGAAGATAGAAACCATTGTTTACTTAGGTCCTAGTATTTCAAGAAAAGAAATGGGCAGAACACGACTCAATCATGTATATCAAGTGTTAATTTAATATCTCATCTTTAAGACAGAAACAAATGGCAGGGAAATGTAAATTATAGCTTCGTTCCGGAACAAATTATTTAGCTAAATAACTCATCGCACTTTTCCTTTCGATTTCTCATTTGCCGCATCCATGAGTTTTTGCGACGTTTTTCAAGGATCAATTCGTGTTTTTTGCGACTTATTATAGTTATACGTGCAACTAATAAGTAATCACAGCGTTTACTTAGCCGCGACTCGCGTAATTCACCGAGAATACGTACTTCGGTTGTAACACATGGATTCTAGGAGAGTAAATTGTTGGCAATACGAAATCACAGTGATCGCGATGCGAGGTAAAAGAAAAAACCATCCTCCACGTCTCGCTTGCTCTGATCCTTCAAGCGCAATAATTGCATATGACTCGCACATACGATTATCCATCGCTGCGCGTTCACGTTAGATGAGGGGCGAAAGAGGGATCCTTGTGGTGCTTCCTGCGGAAACGTCCCTCCCTTTTTTTTTCTTTTTTTCTGTAACTAGAGACTCACACACGTGAAACGACGATGCTGACGATGGTGGCGGTCTTCCCTTTCTAAAAAGGAACGTAGGGATGCAAAACCAACTGCGGCAGATGTGAACCCTTGGCACGCGCCCTTCTGCTCCTTAGTGGTTCTCATGCTGACCCTCAACCTTCCGCTGGAGCACCCAGCAAACGAAAATGGATTGGAATGAATTGAAATGGATTCAGATTTTCAGAAATATTGAATGTTAAAATAAATGCTTTTCAATCCTGAATGCATTTTTATTCATTTATAGGAATTGCATGGAATATATCTCTATGCCTTTTAATCTAAAAATAATATTTTTTCTGTGCACACAAACACAATTGTGAATACTGTTCAATTCAAAATTTTAAATAGGAAATGCAGTTTTTCAATCCAATTGTATTCAATTGAATCCAATTGAATCCAATTAAATCCAAAAAAAGTATTTGCTATTTAAAATATGCATTCGGATTGAAAAAAATTTCAATCCATTTTAATCCATTCTCGTTTGCTGGGCAGTGATGCCTCGCTTATTTCGACATCAATATTGTATAAATCATTTTTTTTTAATTGATTAATAAATCATGTATATATTTATTAAATATATTTTTAAGTTATAATAAATCATTATTGAGTTCAATCGCTCGTGAAATGTGTTACATCCATTTGTCAAGGTACATTTTATAGAATCAATATACTTGGCTCGTACCAATATCGTCGATATCGTCGAAGCCGATCTTAACGCTTAATCGTGCGAATCCCATCCGGTCGGCGACCATATATTCTGCTTAAACATCATCCGCACGTGTTCAGAAGCCAACTGTATCGAGTTACTTCCTGTGGCTGACATTGAAACGCTATACTTCATGTGTGAGAGTGATGGTTACCGATCCTTATTCTTTACGGAATTGGATATCGATCGATACGAAAAAAAATGACTGAATCAAGGAATGACACGCGAAACTTGCTTGAATTAGTGGATTAATAAAACTTTAAAAAAATTGATTATACGCTTTTGTGTACATTGAAGTCATACATATCAAATCGACATAAAGATGTGTGTTAATATAAATATAAAACGGATTAAATCGCAGAATTTTTAACACTTTAATGTGCTATTCAGTAAAATACATATTTTATAATACAATTGCGTTTCACTTTTATACTCACAAGGAGAGGACACAGTGAACTCACAAGAGTGCCACTTATACTTGAGAATCATTTTAAATTTTCCGATGAAGATTTATATAATGAATTTGAAGTATTTATATCTGTCACGCGATTCTATAAATGGAATTAAGCTTTGTTTCGAGTATAATACAAAAGATACAATGTTTGAATTATTTGACGTCAGAGAAAGCAAGTATTGTGATTTTCAACAATAAGAATTTTAATAGTCTTGAATTAAATAAAGTCAAACAATGGTCGGAAGTACCGCGCCTTGCAAACATATCGAGAATGGATCAAATTTATTGAGCCATTATCAAATTTTCATTTACAATTATTTATAAAGTTTATATTTGTTAACTTCATCTTATGATATAATTGAGATCGATGCGTTCATTGTCAGTCAATTCCATCGTTGAGTCAATTCCTGCCAACGAGATTAATCGGCTCCTCCGAAACTAGTTCGGTCGGAAGGATCGCCAAGTGCGAAGAAACTGGGATTTGCTTTATAGTCTGCCAGTTTTATGACACTACGGCGTGATTTACGGTCACCGACATAAAGGAACATCGTTCCTTGGGACAAATCGGAAAAATCATTTGATTACTTTTCGGGACAGGTGCGCGTGTCGGGGAAAGACGTGACTCCGAACTTCTGCTTCTGTTTCCTTTTTCTCTCTTTGTGGTCTCACGGTCGCTCGTAAGTGGTATTCTCGTCATGAGGAGTATATGTACTCGCCGAGGGCAGAGCTACGCTGATTGTAGAGGTGCGACGTACGGCCGTTTCAGTATTCATCTGGCGAAATTATTCGTCGTTCCCTTCCACCGCGCCGGATCTTATTTACGAGGAAGAAGAGGTATCGGTTCGGAAATCGTGTCGTCCTGGGAAAAACCGATGAAGCGACGCACCATGCGCGCGAAGCATGAGAAGTGATTAATTCCTATCGACCGCACGTGCACACGCGTGAACGAATGATCGATACCGGGACATGATGGAACGATCGATCGTGTATTCTGCACGCATCTTCCTGACTGCGTCGATGCCCGAAATAAATCGTCCTTAGATTTTTTCACGCGCAAATAAAATTCCCTGCTAATAAAATCCACGACGACTCAAGAGATACGTAAAATCGATAAAAAAATCAAAAAGATTTTATTTTAATGTTTAACGCCAATAAAAATCATTTTATCTTTTATGATGTCAAAATAAAATCATTTTGATTTTCTCTTGACTTGATGTTCCTTGGGGATCAACTCGATTTCGATCACATTTGAATGGAATGTATTGAAATTAAAGCAAACAGATTTTAAATCTCAAGATATGTGGATTACAGTTTTGTATATCTTTAGTGTGCGTGTGTTCCAGTTGATACTAATTAAAAAATAACATAAAATCTATGTAATAATTTTGCACTCAACAATATATGGTGCTTACTTATCCATCAAGAAACACATTGCAATACTGTAATCATTTTATCTTGGTTTAACACTGATACACATCAAAGATGTAATAATTCACTGTATTATATACATATATTGTATCATCTGTCTCTCGCTGGAAAACACTCATAAATGTAATAGAATACATGATTATACGTAACAGTTATATTGTCGAATGCAAAATTATAACATTGATGTTATCATTTTACTTTCTATAAACCCAACTAGTATATATTTTTAAAATTTAAAGAGTATATATATATATATATATATATATATATATATATATGTGTGTGTGTGTGTATGTATATGTTGGTTTTAGCGAAAACGAAAAAGAGAGATCTAAGTGCAGTCTATAATGTTATAGTGCAGGAATAAAAAAACAGTAAACCTTATGCCACTTTTTATTGGTATTTACTTGATATCTTCTGTTTTTTAATCATGGCTTTTCAAAAGTTCGATGACGATCTTATATAAAAGTGAACAAGCAACATTAAAGCTTCCTGCACTTCACCTGTCGCGCACGCTCGACAATATACACCTGCTACGTAATTGTGCTTCTTCCCAACACCATCTGCTTCTTCAAGGTTTCAATATTCGATTGGCAGATGCGGATTAAGGTGAATTAAAATGCGGTAATCGAGAGCCATATGCATGATTATAATATATATTTATTTATTTTCAACTTCGTTAATTTTACACTTGTAAAATTTTTGATAGATTTAAAAAATCTGGAAATATTTTTCAAAAAAACAATATCCAGTGAGAAATGACAATGGAATCGATGTCAAGATTATTTGTAAGCCCAGCAAATGAGAATGGATTAAAATGAATTGAAATTTTTTTCTATCCGAATGCGTATTTTAAATAGCAAATACTTTTTTTAGATTTAATTGGATTCAATTGGATTCAATTAAATTCAATTGGATGCAATTTGATTGAAAATTGCATTTCCTATTCAAAATTTTGAATTGAACAGTATTCACAATGTGTGTGTTGTGCACAGAAAAAGCTAATATTATTTTTAGATTGAAAAGCATAGAGATAGAGCTCCATGCAATTCCTATAAATGAATAAAAAATGCATTCAGGATTGAAAAGCATTCATTTTAACATTCGTGAATCAATATTTCTGAAAATCTGAATCTATTTCAATTCATTTCAATTCATTCTCGTTTGCTGGGAGATTATTTGTAGAGATGGAAAATATCCACGATATTTGTATTAATGTAATTTTGTTTAAAGTTGTGTACGTAAATAAGCGTACTCTAATAATGATATGCTATTCAAGTCTCGTGTATTGTATCGCGTGAGTAACGTATACGTGTCAGCATGCACAATGTATGATTGTTAAAACATTGGGGAATTCCATCTATTTTTGGCAATGTAGAAAATTCTTGAAAAGTTGAAAGGATATTCTTGGAAAAAAGGAAGTTCTTTGATAATGTGAAAAATTTTTTTTAATTTGAAAAATATTCGATCTTGGAATTGATAAATGCAATTATCTTTGTTGAATATATTTCTTGCTAATTACATATAATTTGTTAGTAATTGACGTTACAATATATGTATATATATATATATATTATAAATAGAATTCATGATTACCAATAGTTTGTGAAATTACTTAGCAAATTTAACGACAGACACAAACCAATAAAAAAAAAAGTATCACGATAATATTATTATACAGGAAGTGATTTATTAATTACATTCTCATTTCAAATTTTTCAATTTAAATTTTTAGAAACAAATATAACTGATTTTATGAGATGCGAATATACAAACATTTAAGATATATTAAATTACAATAATAAGTATTTCTTGCGTAATTTGTTTCTTTAAAATTCTTATTATTTCAACTTACATTTGCTATAAAAAATATAATTTTCTTTATTGTTGATTATCGATAAGTTATATTATACATGGTTTGCGAAATTTACTGCAGAGGCGCTTAAGACATTTCTACGTATTTCTACGCAATTTTTAACGTATGAAATTGCTACAAAATTGTGAGACTGTTAAGTTTTTTATAATTAATAAAAATGGGTAACTCTGCAACAAAAATAGAAGCAAAGTCAGAAGAAAAGAAGAAATTGAAACCTTGCTGCGCCTGTCCTGAAACTAAGAAAGCGAGAGACGCATGGTGTGTAACATAATTTTTTAATCATGAATATGAAGTTGTGTTAGGTTAGAAATGTTGTTATATTAATATCACGCGTAGACGAGATACAGATTACTAAAGCCATTTATTGGAAAAATAATGGATTTCTTTTTACTACACCTAATATTTTGTTTATTGAACGGAAATCTTAAATTTATATTTTAATATAGCTATTATCAATAGTTACGTATATTTCATTTTAAAATTAATTCAAGAAAATTAACATTTATTTTTTTTTTATGAAATACCATTTTATATATATATACAGGTTTTATATTGTAAAGTCATGTTTTATATTTTCAGTATCATAGAAAAGGGCGAGGAAAATTGCGGTGATCTCATAGAAGCGCATAAAACATGTATGCGATCAATGGGATTTAATATATAAAACATAGAAGAATAAATGTCTTTATACCAAAGAGACGACTTTGTCATAAAAGGCATATTCCGCAAAGAATCTTGAGAAGTCTCAGGTTATAAGCATATTTACATACATATTTATGTATCTATGCTTTGTAAATAATTTTCTTTTTAGACTTGATAAAACTTAAATTATGTTTATGAAGCTCTAAAAAGTAATACACATAACTTATTTTGAATGAGCTTCAAGAAATATGAGGTAGACTGTTGTAATGTAACTATGTAAGAGAGAGAAATAAAATTATATTCTTTTTTTTTCTTTATTAAGATTTATCAATCTAAGCTGGTCCTTTCCTTTTGCTATCATTGGCATAGGATAAGAGAATAAGGAGTGAAGTCATATATTGGGAATTCTAACAAAGCATATATTTTAATTTGATGTGTGGCTAATGCGAAGGTTTTACTCTTGCATAACAATTCCACAGCTTGGTTTCCCTGAACACTCCAAATAATGAACAGATTCTTAAATCGATATATGGCGAAATCTTCAATACTATAATTGCAATTTATCATTTTTGACAATTTTTACAGCCAGTCAATAATGTTATTGCGACGTGGTCCTACTGGGCTGAAAGACAAACTTACATTTGACTGGTGCATCATAAATATCGAAGCTATAAAATAACGACGCGACGATCCCACGAGGCATCACGCGTCCTCATAGAATGGTCACAAATATATTTTTAACTATAATAAATAGATCTTAGATATATATCAGTACAATTTATGAAATATGATAAGAGAGTAATAATAAGAATGTACTAACTCACATAACCGTCAAGTGTATAATATAAATAACAAGTAAATGGACTTTTTTTTTCATCTATCTTTTCATTCACAGCATTGCGTTGGACTTACGAGCTATGACATAAGTAGCCTAAAGTCAATAGGATAATTAAATAGAATATTTGTAATTAATATGAAAGTAGTTGTACTTTATGTGTGGGTAGGTGAAGTACGATATAACGAAGAATGTGCAGATGTGTAATATATGTGGCGTATGTGTGTGTATGTGTGTGTGTATGTATATAGTATATAATATATATAATATATATGAAAATGCGATTTTTTGATCACTTTTGCAGACACTCCAGATTCTTTTATAGAAGCGTTTTAGCAATCAAAATGCGTCAAAGAATATCTTTTTCATATTGTTATATAAAACTTGTCGTAAGGTATGCACCGTACGGCTCTCGGCACTTTTTATATTGACTAAAAATCGACAACGCTTTGATGGAAATCTTTGTCATAGATTGTAAGTTGTAGAACGAGACAAGTGCTGGGAACACCGTGTTGATTCTGGAGCGTTTCCAAGAGTGTATCCGTTAGATGTGAATGATTAGCGTCGTATTGATAACAGCATCACAGCTACGAAAAAGTCTCGTTTTCCAAGCTCTGCCACGGCTTTTTCGATGGTGCAACCGATCGGTACAAGGCGATTGGTCGACTAAGGGTTAGCACAGCCTGTTCGGTGCGACGAAAATTGAGCAGAACATTTTGGACAAGAAATGACGATCGATTTAACACTATGTTCCCACGGGCTTTTCACCCCGCCTTAAATCTGATAATTCTCTTCGCAGAAATTTACGCGCACGACAAATTTTTATTTAAAATTAAGTATTTCTCCATTCAGAAAAAGATTACGTACTCGTTTACAGCGACGCGACGAAGAGCCATCTTTTGATATTTAAATATTAGCTCCGCAAAATTGTTCACCGCGTCACAGGCTTCGCGCGGGCACAATGATTCAAGAAGTCAGTCCATCGTTAACGACTAGAGAGATGCAAGAATATATTGTTAAATAATACGAGATCTGCAACTATGTATAATATACTACAATGGAATAAGTCTGCTAGCGGTAGAAGAACATAGGACATCGCGGTCACGTAATTTCAAGGATATTGGATAAGATTGGTTTGAGGCAGTAGTCTATAGTCTTTGCCCGAGGCTTGATTATTTCTCGGACCAGCAACTCTCACCTGTCTTGAGGAACTCGCATTGATCGTAATACTTTACTTTGCTGAAAAAAAGAAATACGAGAAAGTGAGATTAACGCGTCGTATTATTAAATAAATAAGGAGACTATTTGAAGGCGCCTATATATGTATTACTTGGTATTGCGCTTCTGTATCCATAGTACCGGTTACAGCCACAACTTGATACTGTCTGGCCTTCATTGCTGCGGTGGATTTCCGTACGAGCCTCATCGCTCCGGGCGCGCTACTCGTACTATTAAAATGCGCCATTTGCGGTGGACTATGGCTCGGATCCAACACCAACATGGTTATTGAACCGTCCCTTAGCTGTTCCACGCCCATGATTGTTCTGCTGTGCCCTAAATTTATTTGAGTGTGTTAGTTTGGTTTTTAACTTCAGAAAAATATACGCGAAAAGAAAAACATTTACCTTGATGTTGAAGATAAAGAGGTGGCTTGAAGTCTTCGCATCTTTGAAAGTATTGCAAGACCCAATTGAACAATTCAGGATGACCGCCATCTGCGCTGGTAGGTCTATGAAAGTCCACCAGTTGACACCTACGAAGTCAGGGAAAGAAAAGTGTGCGTCGTATGACTTGGCGACCAATCACGTTCATGGAACTTACTTTATTCTCAAACTAGACAGCAGCGTGAATACCTCCGTGGCGCCGATCCACTTCCTAGTGTTAACGAGTTTACCGCCGAGTTGCTCCGCGCCCTGGATATCAAACCCCTGCGCCCACGCCCACTCGATCATTTTTTGCAATCGTGAGATCGATGGCATGGAGCTACGCAGGGGATTCTCCGTGGAACTATTGCCACCGGCACCGGAGCTCCACGCTTTGTAAACTAGATCGTTGTATCCTGTGTGCTGCAAGAGAGATGAGATTAGCATCTGCATATTTCTGTAACCGCAGCCCCAGCCCTTATCGCCGTAAGTTGATGCGTAATGGTCCACAGTGGAACACATCCAGGTATTCACTACATTACTGCAAGCCTGACTAATGGCTCGTACTTTCGGGACCAGCCCTGTAAGAGAATAAATAATGCCAAGTTTCTTGGATAAAGTTAGACACTTTTGCATAAAGGATATTAGAAATCGCACGTACCGCGCGTACAAGAACTGCCGTCATCGATACCGCTACTCTCGGCGACTCTAAGTTCGATTTGTCTTTCGAAAAAATCGGCCACCGTCATTTCACCCGCATACACAGCCCGCTGCATATTAGTGACACTCTGTTCTCTGAAGTTACCCTGATTGTCCATACCATACTGTGCTCTCAGCATCTCGAATTCGCGCTGTTCGCGTAATTTCCTTACTTCCTTTTCTCTCCTCTCCATGTCCTTCGCTAGCATACGGTCGGTCGACACATCTGGCGTCACGGGCGACGGCGTGCTCTTCTTGTTGAAGTGTTCTTCGATGTGTGCCATTAGGTCGTCATTATTTTTAAATAATGTACTAAGACATACTGGACAGGCAGGCGTGGAGTCGCTACCGATAGTAGCCGTATCGGATTGTGAACTTGTTCCGTTTGCAGGGCTAACAAAAATAAATCATCGTTAAACAATTATCATAAGTGTTCTATAATTAATTCACTATTACCTCTTAAATATATTGCACGTGAATGCGTACCTAAGTATATCTTTGTGCTCGATATTGACATGTAACTCAAGATCAGAAGAATTCGGAAAAGACGTAACGCAAAGGGGGCAGTTGAAGACTCCGTCCCGCGATGGCGGCGATTCTGGCGGGAAGGACGGCGAGGTGAGATCAAAGTGTTGGCGATTGATATGCTCTTCCAGCCTTAGTGGACTGTCGGAACTGTAGGGGCACATCGGACACTCCTGCACTGGAAGTTTTGGGGAAGCGTGCGAGCGTAGTTGCAGATTTAGGCCTGAACGCAGCGGTGAACCTTGACCCGCTGCACCTTCTAATACTAAACAAGAAGAACACGTTAATTTTCATTTACATTTTCAAATCGAATGTAAGGCCTGTTCTTTTTAGCTAAACATCTTGCACAATTCATTTTTCTTCCTCTTCTGTTCACAGAAAAAAAAGAGAAAAGATGAATTATGCAAGTACCAGATAATCAAGTTTGCGAAGATAGATTTTAAATAAAGTATGCTAATTTTTTATAGCAAAAGAGAGCAACAAATTTCGTATAGAGTCTAATATCTAACAATATCGACAAACTGCTATCAGAAATAGGACAAAGCCTGCTGCTAAATTATTTGTGCACGTAGATTGCACTTTCTCAATTTTTGCTGACACAGCATATCAATAGATTATCGACAGATTCTAAACTTAATAAGCACACAGATGGCTTTGAATCTGCAGTAGAAATATGATCAAATTTGCTGTCAATCTGCCAGCGAATTATTAATACATTTTGCTATTTAAAAAATTTAATTAAAAAGGACAGGACTTATAATCTGAACAGTGTCCATTACCAGCATTGGCATTGTTAGTGTTGTTACTGTTGTTATTGTTGTTATTGTTATTCATGTTGGAACTTGCTACTTGGATCGGCTTTCTCAACGATAGCTGCTGCTGTTGTTGCTGCTGTTGTTGCTGCTGCTGCTGCTGCTGCTGCTGTTGCTGCTGCTTGATGCGCTGACTCACAGAGCTACCCCAGCCGTTCTGCAGATGAGGTGGTCGCAGAGACATGGATGGCGAGAGCGCTCGACACTCGTCGCGTCTGTTGTGCTCATCCATCAACGAGTCATCGTCGATAAACGCCATCATATCATTCTCCGGGGTGCTGTAATATATACAAGTAACAGCCTTAGCCGATCTCTCTCCACTAGGACTACAAGAGAGAGCAATAAAGCGAGTCAAACAATATTCATGCACGAGCGCGTATAGATACGAATGTCATAAGTATTGTCGACTTGTCGGAATACTTCATCCGTATTACAAAGCACGTATTACATTTCGGTCAACAAATTCCTCTCGCGTTCCTCGACGCGTCGTCGCTTCCTCGTTTCCCACATGAATAAATCTGGTACAGCTTCACTGACACTTGCACGTTTGTTCTGTCAGAGAGAAACCTCTCTGGTTCTATCTCGTCGAGATGGGTTTTGCAACTTCTTTAAATTCATCCAAGTATGTGTGCCAGTATTTTGTTTCATAGATTGTTGACAATACACTGTTAGCTGTATTGTTCGATTCGTAACATGTGACAGGTATTTGAAATCGTTCGGTTTAGTTCGCTCTAATTTTATCTGATCATATGGTTCGTTGGCGGGAAATTAAATATCAGTTATCGATGATTTCCTGATGGTAATATTGTTATCAGTCGGTAAAGTAGTATATAGAAATTAAACGATTTAGTCACGTCAATAATGTAGGTAATGATAATACCAATAAATGATAATAATAATTGAGCTATAATTAATATTTTAATTGCCGCAAAAATGTATTTAAATAAATACAAAAACAGGTTCATCTCTAATACAATCTATTGTTTTGATAATTTTGTTTTTAAACTCATAGTGATTTCAACTGAGATACACTATGATTGACTGCACATTTCGGTATCGATGCAACTGGTGTGTTCGGCTGGTCGAATGATGCAGTCTTTCTCCAGTGTCGCATCTGGACTCAATATACTGCACAAGTGTACACAAAGTGGACCCGACAAATTTGTCGGGATCAGGTGGTGTAATTGTCGGTACAAATACAAATAATACCATTTTATGAAACGCTGAAAAGCAGCGTGAGTGTGATCACGTGGTATCAATTTTGACATTAGCATCTTTACACATGCATGATGCTATACACTTTCACACACGCATTTTTATTGTCTAGCGTCAATTTTGTCAAATTTTGATTAATTTTAAAGAGTATCAGAGGAAGAGAATGGCAAACTGGTCACGTGAATAAGGCATTTCACTGTCCACGTCCAATCAGGACGGGAGCACGTGACCAGTTTTCTTTAATCTCTTTTATGTCTATGGAGTTTTGATGCTCCAACTAAAGGAAAAGCAGTTTATCATTCTTTCCCTCTGAGTCTCTCTGATGTATCCTATTTTGACCTATTTTGATGTTGAAAACGAGTGTCGAACGTCAGCATGAAAAGCACCTTTAATTCTTCACGTCATGATAAATGATTTGTATTATATACTCATGGAATTGTAATATTATCGTCATCAAGTATGATGATAATTAATATACCTGATAGAACATAACAAAAAAAGCAGAGCAAAAGTTAAAATTACATTGAAGAGATGCGAAAAATATTCAATAAAGCAGTCAATTTTGCAGATTAAATTATAACTATAGTAATGTGATTTATTACACAAAAAAATGTATATTTGTAATTTCAAAGTCATTTCCGAACGTTGCGAAAGACGTGCTATGAAATAATAAAAACATTCGAAAGGTCAACATTCATAGTGTATAACGATTTTAATATGCACCAGTGTGTGTGTATACCAGTGTTCGCAGTCAAAATCGCTATAAATAAATCGAGGAATAATAATCGTCGAAAATCTTAATTAAAAAGTTATTTCTACAATATATCTATTTCTACAATCGCAAACATTATAATACAAGATTTTGCAGAAAATTATTGATTAGTGATAATATTTTTAATTTATTTTGGGATTCATCTTTCTTAATGTATGTATGATAAAATTAAGCATAATTCAAGTAATTATCATCTCGGACAGTACACGTTCAATAGACGGTGCTGTCTCGAATAAATGTGATTTTAGCTGATTGAAAACGTTATGATTAAAATCCGCGATATATACACAGATAAATCTGGTTCTCAGCTAAACATAGAGATTTCCGGTCGAGATTTACACTCAACAGAATAATTAACTAAACGATATTCATCAGATTATTATTCGTTTTAACATTTTTCGCATTAGGTCTGCTCGCGTTGCTTGCATCTTTTATCCTCAGAATCTTCACTTTCTCTTTCTTTAATATCCAGTCGAATATATATTTATCTCGTTCTAAATGCGAAAATTTTGGGAATTTTAACAACGCGAATAGACCTATGGTTGAACTTTTACTGAAACATTCTTGGAAAAATAAATTTCTTTTATATTTTTATCTGTTCTATTATTATCATTTTTATTTATTATTAGAAGAAGATGGAGTAAAACTGGATAGGAGATTGAACTAATGGAGACCATCTATTTTCGTAATCAAGCACGTTACGAAATAGAAAGTAGTAGAATAGTAAAAGTTTAACTGACTAGGAAAAATCGAAAGGAAAATACTATCTATTTTTAATGTATCTTTAGCAATAATTTAAAACGATTTTAACGCAATAATTTTTTACAATTACGTAATACTCTCCGTGAAAATAAAATTTAATGAATTTATTCGATTTTGTCTCACTTTTTATTAATATTATAAATGTAATGCGATATTATAAATGTAACAATACGAATTAAAAGAAATTTATATTCCACTTTATAGAAAGATGCAATGTTCAAGAAGCAAGAAAAGAACAGTGTTACTTTATGCATTCTAATGTACCTCGGAGTCAGATAATCCAGGTGAGCGCTGTTAACGTGGACCAGCATCTCCGTGGGCGAGATTTCACCCAAGTCGCAGAACGGGCAGTTGGCGGCGCCCTGGAGATGATACTGCACCATGTGCGACCGCATTTCCTCGTCGTTGAAGCCCTCCAGGCCGCAAATCTCGCACGTGTAATTCATCTCCGGCGGTTTACTGGACGCCATTTTCAGGGTGTCCGAGGTAGCGGCCTTCCGGATCCTTTATCACATAAAATTCAGTCGAACATCATTAAGGGAAGTACGAGGATTTATGGTGCCGGTACTGCCGATCGTAAATTTAACACCGATTCGCGCGCGCTATCCGCAATGCGAGTAACTGGGATTAATTCGACATTTCCGAAGTAAATAACGGAGGGATGTAGCAACGGCGAATGGAATTACGGCGAATCGTTACGTAAATATCATGTATTTACACTGAACGTCCTCGATTATATTGATGAGATTAAAAATAATGTATTTTTTATAGTAACACACGTACACAATAAATTTAATAATATAATTAATAGAATAATTTATAAAAATAATTTATACATAATAATATAAATAATAGATGTATATATAAAATTTATAAAAATATTCCATATAATTTATATATTCGTAAAATACAAACTATAAATAATTAGCACCTTTACAATATCAATGTGTATTAATATTAATTAAGAAATAGTTATGTATAATTGGAACACAAGAATCGTTGCTATTTATTCTATCGTAACTACTTTTTTTCATCTCTTTCCTGTAGATTTTATCTATTTATCCCATTCATTTCGAAAGAGTAAAGAAGTTAGGTAGAAATGCGATCAAACGATAAACAGGATAATGCAACGAGGGTGAGGTCTCGAGATGTGATTTTTAGATCCATTTACGATATAGTGGATTAGCATATACGACAGTTTACGAAGAATAATTTGACGTTATGCGTGCGATTTCGATTAGCGTCTTCCGATAATCGATATAGAATATCTTGAATATCTTGCAGCGAGCAAATCCGCAACTTCCGATGATTCGTATCTTACGGAACTGATTTCACGGGAGATCAACATTAATTAGTTGATTGATTCAATGAATAAAGGAATCCGATCGTTCAAATCTTCTTTGCCGCATTCTGGACGGAATATCGAATATCGAAGATCAAATTTAATTCAATTGAATGGAACAGTGAGGCTGAACATGCATTATTTGACACTATCGGTATAATCTAATTCCCGAAGCACCAGCAACAGAAGCATTCGTTTCAACGGACTCTTCGTGATATTTTAAAATGGTTCACGGTGGTGATATACGAATGAACACCTGGGAAATTTAACCGTAGCGCGGTATCGTTCGATTTTTCTCACATTTTCTTTTTCCCTCGGGTGCGTGATCGAACAGGGAGACATCCTTTTCGACGACCATGAAATAAAGTTTTCGATACGCTAACAACATAGTAGTTAGCGAATTGTAATGAATTATTTCTAGAATCTTTTCCCTCTGCTGGTGTTTTAAACTCGACAATTGATACAAAACATATCGGGGTAATCGCTGAACTTGTGGTCTTTTCCCGCAAGAGACACAGATGACACAACTCTTGCTGGAAAGCACCCCTAATCTATTAGATCACTATGATCGACTTCAATTAATACCACTGCAGTACAATCGACTCGGAGTAATCGACAGTCGGACTGGAACCGTTCCAGAACCGCGTTCCTCCCGATCGAAGCACTATCATCCGTACATTTGAATCAAACGCTGCACTTAAGGGCTTCTCTCACCTCCGGCGATTTCACCCTCGCAACGGCACGGCTATCAGCCGTATCTAATGCCGTATCGCGATGTCGGAGCGGCGAGTAAATCGATGGACTCTCGCCAGCCGAAGGCCAGCAGGAGGTTCGTGGTAGTTCATAACTCGTTCCTCGCGATAGATGGAAGGCCGATTCTCGCGATCAGCGGCGTCGTCGGCAACGACGACGAGACGCATGTAACGTCGCCGCCGTCTCGCGGATGAAGGGGGATGAGAAAAAGAAAGAGAGAGACAAAGAGGAGGGGGGGAGCGTCGCGACTCTTTTTATTTGCTCGCCCCCGATGAAACTAGGCCACCGAGTGACTCGCGCGAGAAAACGGCCACTGTTGGGTTGGGTTGACCCATTTCTGGGTCCCTCGCACTGATCAGTACGCGTGCACTCGGAAGCCGAACGTCTGCGGTCTATCTTTTCCGCGCGTGGCCGGGTGCCCCCCCGTTCTTCCGTTCTTCCTTCCTCCACGAACTTCCGGCGCTCTTCCGCGATACTTGTGCACTCACCGGACTGTCGGATCGATCATTCGCGCTCTTCTCGTGGTAGGCCCGCGCGTTCGTCCCGCGGAAGCGGGACACCGCCGATCGCCTAACACACCGCCCCGTTGCTCGGCTCCATATGACAGGCACCGCAGGCAGTTCCTTCCGTCGAGTTGGTCTATTCGTCCGGATGATTTTACGATTCACTTCCCCACGCGCAGGGGGTACCTGCCACCCGCTGTTGGCGGCCGCGCGACCCGCTCCGACGCCACCCCCGACGACGCTTCCAGCGCCGCTCGACACCCCTTCGGAGAATACGCTGTCGGTAACGGCTGACGTCCCTCATGAGGGTAGCTAGTGGGAAACTAGACACGCGGTACCGGCGAAGCTATCGATCGTATCGTACTAATTAAAATAATAATTATAATGCAGTATTAATTATATTGCTATAATTATAATAATAATATTTACGATAAGATATGTGTTATTACATAATTTCTTTATACCGTCAAGCAAATAACAATTTTGCTAAAGTATTTAAAAATTTAGTAAATACATGTATATATCGATCTGAAAATAATTTTTTAAGACTGTCATAATAATTGGAATTTCAAGCAGATCTAGATGAGCAACAACAATTGAGTGAGCGTTGATCTGCTATGTATGTATATTTTTCTAGATCTGAAAGTCCGATTGGATGATTTAGAAGAGTACATCAATAATAGCGAGCGTTTACTCAACTGTTGAGTCTGCTGACCGCAGCCATTATTATGTATATATTACTGCGTATAACTTATGTATAATATTTAAGTAGTAATATATTTCAGTAGTGCGAAAAAAATCACACGGCAGTAATACTTTTGTGTAACTGTATCAATAATATAATACGTCTGTGCGATTCCCAGTAATATTCCTAGCAATTTCCTATAATGTTTCTATGTAATGATCAGTAATGTCTCGGCAGTCGGTCTTTTCCTTAAGAGATATATCACTAATTCTACACGCGGTCGATGAGTATGATCTGTCATTGCGATTCCTAGAGCACGCATTAGTTTTGAATCTACGTTATTACAGTCTTGATTCATTGAAGATCACAGTATCGCATCATTTAGTGATATGCACGCAGTTATTTCCGAGCGCTGAACAATGAAAAGGAGACTTACGCGATTTATAAGCAACAATTAGACAAAGAACATGAGAAAATGAAGAAAAGCATTGCTTGCTGATCCAGCAGGTGATTGTGTTATGAAAGAAAATAAACGAGATTTACACAAGCAAATCAAGCCTGCCACCGATTCTCTTTATATAATACGTATATATATATATATTTTATATATATATATATTATATATGTATTATATAATAATATTATATATGTATATATAATATGTAATATATAAAAAATATAAATAAAGAACGGCCGTGTTTTGATATACTGAAAATCTCTAATTATACGTAATATTATAGATTTTTTAAAAATCTATAGTTAACGTTACATGTAATTATATAGATTTTCAATACTGACAGTGTAAATATTGATATGGCCAATGTAACCTGAAATTGTATAAGCGCGTATAAAAATTATATTTTCTAGAAAACATTATGATATCTTAATGACATACAAAAAAGGTTGCAAATGTCTTATAAATTTCGGTTCACAATCTTGCTTTAAGAGGCCTTAAGTCATAAGTCGAAAAGGGTTAAGTGACAATAATTTCTTTTTAAATTGTTTTTACGCAGTCTTTAGGCTTTAATCGTTAGACTTAAGCGAATTGAGTCTCGGTCCACAACCTTACTTTAAGAGGCCTTAAGTCATAAGTTAAAAGAGATTAAGTGACAATAATTTCTGACTTTAAACTGTTTTTGCGATCTTTAGGCTTTAACCGTTAGACTTAAGCGAATCGAGCAAAAGCCAATTCTTACAAGCTAAAAGCGTAGATTCTATGGCCGATACATCGTCACTTACAACTTATGGCTTACGGCAAAGTTGTAAATTAAAAAATGTCTAAAAGACGTCATAATTTAAGACATCTAAATACAGGATATTTGAAACACTCCCTAAAGAAGTCACAAAAAACGCCATAAGGCATCTTAAAGACGTCTTTCTGATAATTTTACGTCTTAAAATATGACTTTGAGACTTTCAAACGTCTTTTATACGTCTTTAAGACGTAAAAATATTGACTGGTTAGTTATTTTGATGATCTAAACAAAATTATTTTCAGATCTATCTAAATGTTTAGATACAAATTTAGATCTACGTTAAATCCAATTGTTCAGATAGATTGATCCAAATTACTTTAAATATCATTCCGTTTTATTTTAATAAAAAGTGCACGCGAAATGTACTATACGTGACAATTTTTCCGAATACTTTCTAAATAGAAAGACAATAGAAAAACAATTATAACGGGATAATATACGTGTCTCAAGTATCTCAATCTCCGGTAAATACCGAGAACGGCGCGTTCATTGCTGCGTTCCAATTCCTCTGATTGTCCTCGTATTGTCTTTCTACGCTCGAACTTCTCGTAATAACAAGCCGGCGCGCAAGAAGAGGGCCGCGACGAAGCCCGGCATTATCCAAATAGCAGAATGCGACGCGATGCATTACAGATGTGCCTGTCGCGTTGCATTACAGTGCCTCGTCTGCCTCGTCAGAGTGTCGGATGGATAGTTGACACGTCGTCCGCCATTATCCTCCGTGAGTGTCGCATCTTCGTACAAACGGGCACGACCGGGGTGCGTCGCGAATGTCGCGATGCATCGAAATTCCGCACGCGACCGCGACACATTCGCGCGCAGGGAATTCGATTTCTCACGGTGCAATGGACGCGAAAGCCCGCTCGTTGCCTCATCGACATGCATTCGACGACGGGCGCAAGATACCAACGTTCAACGAACCGTTTATCTCTTCTCCCATGGTCAACCGTGTTCTCTCTGCTTCCTCGTAAAAAATAGATGATCCATAGTGGACCGAGGGGAATTTATCTGTGAATCTAGTTTTCTGTTATATCTCAAGCAGAAACGTTCACACAATTAATTATCAAGACATTAAAGTGGCTGTAAAATGATTAAGTTGTATTAAAAATCAAAACTTTCCAATCAGTCACGATTCATTTCAACATCATTTTGACGTTATTTGTTCTGCTCGAGATATCCAACTTTTAGTGCAACAATGGAATAATATCGTAATCTTAGAATGTAATAAATATATTATAATATATTTAAATAATATCGTGCACGTCACATTTCTAATAATGATTTTAACTTTCTACTATTGTTATGTATCTTTTCAATGTTCAAAGTTTTTATCTTATATCTATATTGTTTTAACGTTTTTCATATCTCTTGCTTATCTTTGAAAGTAACTTTTTTCATTTCATTGAAACAATTTTTCTTTTGTAGTTTTTCTAGAGAGATGGACTTTTTATTATTTTCTTATTTAGTTCGCGAACGAGAAAAATTACGTGATATAGATGACAATGATTTTCTCGCATTGATCCGAGATGAATCAAAATTCACGTCTCGCTCGTTTCGCTTGCTAGATGCATACAACGCCGTCCAATTAGCCGACGCGTCTGCACGAAGATAATTAATAACCATTCCGAGTACTTAAGCGAGTTAAATCGAGTCCGGCGAAGTTGGCGGTGTCGGGTAGTGTTCCTGGTATTAGATCGCTTCGATACAAAGAACGTCATCGAGAATATTTGTCTAAAGAAAATGAATAGACAGGCTAAATGGATATGCAACGAGAAAAATATTAATATCATAGTAAAAATTTATTTAAGTATTATATATGGAAAAAAATAATTAAAATATCTAAAATTTAGGCGGATATAGATCTGAAAATAAATATAACTTTATTAGATTATCAAAATAACTATGCAGAATGCTCGAACTGATTGCTAAAATGTCAAAACTTTTTGCAGCATTGCTCATCATGCTTGAATTTCCTACATAATTATTTTAATAATTTAACAAAATTATTTTCAGATCTGTACCTACTTACATTTTTTAAATATTTTAGTAAAACCATTCTTTCCGTGTAAGAACAAATTAGGCCAATATTAAGGTCCAAAATAATTTATTTAATTATTTTGTTTCATATACGACTAATTGTTAAGATTCTTTGCTACATATTTCGCGTAAAGATAAATAAAGAAAAGTAGAAATACAGAAATGGAAAGGAAATGAAACCGCACTAGTATGTGCGAACAAGTCGTTAGCCTCGAAATCGCGAAGGAGAGATTCGTAAGTGACACTAGTTAACATTGCGGTCTCGTCTCATAAATTAGTTGCATCCTCCCGCACAATATAAGAATCCTTGTGGTTCACGTTCGATGAAATTGGACCGGTATGCATTTGCGGTGACTCCAATCACGTTCGCCAGTCGGCAAAACTGGTTTCCTCAGAATTGGCATTCGTAAACGAATTTTTGGTAAGAACGCTCTCTCGAATCTCGCCGAATAATTGAGATGCAGCCAACCATTTTTCCTTGAGTGTCTCTATCGAGTGATAAACAGGGATCGACGGAATTTCGATGAATCCAAGTGTTCAAGCAATTATACCGGAAACAATAAATATATGTCTTGTCGATTGATTTTCAAGAGCAATCATTAAATCAATATAATTTCGGTAAGCAACTCAAACTGAAATACCGGTGGTAATTTTTAAGTTTAATGATTAGATTGAGCTTTCATGACTAATTTAATCGTTCAGTTTCGAGAATGAACATCGCCGGAGGACTACATTCTTACGCGTACCATCGCCGATCGCCAGCGAGCAAGACGATTGATTTGTACGTCGTTACTCATTGTTAATTATCTATGCGCGACAGGTAGTAGTGTGGATATTTAGATAAGGTAGTCCACACCAGTAGCACGTTGGAGGTCCATTCGAGTTGCGGTCCAGCCCAGCGATGTTTGAATATTTATATGATCATGCGCGATTAACATATATAGCGGACGTGTCTTGGAAGAGCCTCAATCGCGTAACCAGTCGCTCGTTTGCTTTACGTGACTACTAAGTGTTGAGAACTCTCTCTCTTTTTCTCTCTCTTTCTCTCTCTCTCTTGAGACTGCATTTATGTTATCGTCTTGAAATCCTCGAAGGATGCCGGATGGTGAGAAGAATATTGAAGTATCGATCCCGGAACCACATTGAGGAAAATGTCCAGTTAGATTAATTGAAGTTCTGATTGAAAATAAACCAATTAGAAGTTTTTAGTTAAATTTATTAGAATTCTAGTCCTAAATAATTAGAATTCTAGTTAGATATAATCTTTCTGATTTGTTCATTTTCAACCATATATTTCTCTATGAAAATATTCTCGTTGCGAAAATCGGTCAAACAGTCCGCTAAGGATATATGTTAATCGACAAAATAAAAAAAAAAGTGGTACTCGTAGCTGGATCAGCGGAACAAGACTGTATATTTTAGACTTCATTTACTTAAAATTAGCGGGTTAGCTTAATTTTGCATAACACCCACCAATTGTGCAATGCACGCAAATGACATATCGCGCTGCTGTTATTTACATTGATGTAGTAGAATAACAGCCTCCTTCCTCTTCAAAGAAACAGAGCGAGAGAGAGAGAAAGAGAGAGAGAGAGAGAGAGAGAGAGAGAGAGAGAGAGAGAGAGAGAGAGAGAGAGAGAGAGAGAGAGAGAGAAGGAGAGACGAGATTAAAAGGGAAACGAAGAAGAGAGAGATACCATGAACCGGTCGTCCGCTCACGTGCGGATTTATCGGTGGAATAAATTAATAAATTACAGTTGCTCTGAGAATCCGCTCCGATCAGTCAATCAAATATCCGAAGACGACGGCGAACGTGTTTTCGGACACCCATTGGCCAGCAAGACATCGATAAAAAATGGATGGTCCTCCACGCTTCAATCTCTGACTACGCGATAAATTATGAAGCGTAGAAAAATCCGGGTTACATGCAGACAAAATCGCCCTGACATTTAATTGAGCCGTTCGCATAAAACCATTCACATGCGCCATGGATTTTCTTAACAGATTAATAATCCTATTCTTAGAATTCGGTTGTGAGTTATAACAAGATCTAATCTTATCTCGCTGAAGTATCTATTCGTCGCATTTTTATACGAAATCGTCCATCTGAATTCGAGGATTGTTTGTACAAGAGACGCCACGTCGTCAGTATCTTGCGAGTATCGAGCGTATCGAAAATGTATTATGGAAGATTTACTTCGCGTCATATCGCGACGTTATCAGCGGAAGTTACCGTCCCTGGGTTATCGGCTTTTCTCCTTCTCGGAATACGAGTGCCACTCGAAGCCACAAGGCAAATAGGCTGGCGGCGACATTCGATTTATGGGTTGATTTTCGTCTGACCTGCGTGCTCTCGGCTCGAGGCGGATACATAAGTACTCGGGAAGAGATACTGCAAATGGAGAACGAATACCCGGTCAAGTGATCCATTACGTGCTCTTTCTCTCTCTCTCTCTCTCTCTCTCGCTCGCATCCCCGGATTCGCTACTTGCGCGCGTAACAAAGAACTCACTACGGGAACTCGCCGCGCGGTTAAGGGACGCCGGCCGGAAAGACGAAAGAAAGGGAAAAAAATGCGTCGGGATATCGTGTGGGTATATGGTCGAAGATGTCACAATAGCGGGTTGCACCGCATGACAGGCGTATACGCGCCACGCGTCTCTTCCCACCCACACACGTAATTTCTCTCTCGCCGTCCCTCTCTCGCACGCAATGTCCGTCCTCTTACCCGTCTTCGTCGAGACCCGGGTCCCCCTCCGGCACTCCGGGGAGAGCCACGGTTCTCTACTCCTCGTTTCTTTCTCTCACCCACTCACTCAGTAAAAAGCTCAACTCGTGACTCGTAAGTGCTCACGAAAAGCTCAGTCGCTCGCGAGCTGCGTTCGAGTATACATCTCTGTTCTCTGTGCGAGTGCCATGCGTGTCTCGTCTCGACATGTGACTCCTTCGCATCCGTGAGACTGCCTGATATCTTCTTCTTCTTCTTCTTCTTCCCTCTCCTCTTCCTCCTCCTCCTCCTCCTCTTCCTCCTTTTCTTTTCTCTGATTTTTCTCTCAATTCTCACGGTGAAACACGCGTGCGTACGGTGGTGAGATGAGGTGAACGCGCGCGTCGTTACGCAGAAATTCGAAAGAAGGGTGTCACGCACGTCTTCGCACGTATCGAAAATGCACCACTTGACGATGCTGGTGATAACGACGGTCGTGACGATCCTTGCGCCGGTCTTGGCTGGCAATCCCTTCCTCAACGCAGCGCAAGGTAAATAATCTTATATCTTTTTTCCACGTGGGACTTATAAAAAGACAGCCGAATCGGAATAGATTGAAAGAATGATGAATTTATTTTTGTGTGGTATGAATGAATGAGTTAAAATTACGAATAATCGAATCCCATGTGATCGAATAAATAAATTATTTAATAACGATTTCATTCTCTCCGCGAAACTATCTGCGAATTCCTAATTTTAATTCGATTAATTAATTATAATTCTGTTTTTGTGTGTGAATGTACGCGCTATCATTTCTAAAGTTTGCTTATCGAAATTAATAATTTAATTGGTTAATAGCAAATATTTTAATTATCCGGAGTTGATGCCAAAATCTATAACATAGTTATGCTGGATCTGTAAAATTCATTTAAATATTAATTAAGAGACACTAATTAAGAAATCAGAATGACATAACTAATATAAGAAAAGAATAAATATTAAATATATTTTAATAAGGATAATCCAAATTTAGTAGATGTAACATAAAGAAAATTGACCTATTTGACATTTTCGACAAAAACCTGTTTCATCTATGCAAGATTAACTTTAATCTCGGTTGAATTTATTCTTCAACTTTTTCTAATTCTTAAAAAAAGATCAACAGTAAGTTAAGTCGAGATTAAAGTTAATCTTACATTGATGGAACTGGACCAAAGAGATTTATACTTGAGTGGATCCAATAAATTCGCCGTCAGTTCAGGGTTAAAATAATGTGAATTATCGGCGATAGAACTGAAATCGATGGATCCCGCCAAAAGTATCAGTCGTAGATTTTTTTCGATGGGCAGAAGGATTACGAGTTATTTTAACGTGCGTTATCACGTATCGTCCAGTTGTGTGAGTGTGTGTGTGTGTGTGTGTGTGTGTGTGTGAACCGCTGATTATTTATAAGATCGGTCGGCGCGATGTCGCTTCTACGCGCAAAAATACAAGCCCCGGGACAGATTCATTGAACCCATTTCTCGCGAGAGTGTTCGTCATCGGACGGCAAGAAGATATCAACGACAACTTCCCGCCACATGTGTGCACGAGCCTCCGCCTCTTGTTCCTCTGATCTCTCCTGCGATCCCTTCCGTCGCGCTGATTTTTTTAGTGCACCCTGCCACCCGCATGGCGATTTTTAATGTCTCGCCTCGCTCGTCGTTAAAAACTCCTTCCCCTGACCGGGAAACGAGCGAACGGGGGATCCGAGAAAGAGTATTTTTTATCACGATTCGAGCCGAGAGCTTCGAGTTCTCACGGCGTGTTCTCTTATGCATGTAAAAAGTTTCGCTTCCTTCCGCGACAGTCACCCCTTTAAGATTCTTTCAGTCGACACTTAAAACAATTTATTTATATTTTTTCATCATACAAGGATGGATAATAGAGATGGGACTTTTCTGATTTGCGTTGCAGTCATGATGCATATATTTCTATTCATTTTAACGAAATAAATGTTATGCATTGCGAGAATAATTGAGACTTATTCGTGTGCAAGAAGTATCTTATGGAGTTCCTTTGATATAGTAGTTTAAAAGGCGCGATCTCAAAACTCGGAATACTTAAAAATTAAAAAAGAAAAATACTCTCACTTGCCGCACAGTCAACCTACGTCGCAATTATCGCCGGTAAATATATGCAAGTTAGCGCGAGATAACGTGAACGTTAACGACACTATACGCGCGTTTTTTTGTCCTCGATAATCGTAAATCGAGTGCAATCGCGGGTTGCACATTCTCCGTTGGGAGTTCATTTTATCGAGATGAAGTGCCCTGTTTTCCACACAACGTAATTTCTTTCTCTCTCTCTCTCTCTCTCTCTCTCTCTCTCTCTCTCTTCCTTTCTTTCTTTCGTTGCCACATCTTTCTGGTCCCTTTAATCTTTTCTGAAATTTACACGGTGCACGTGCATTCGTGTGAATAAGGTGTCGCTAACGGTCCCCGATTTCTCTACCTTCGGCTGGACTCGAAGGCGTATTTGCGCGTATGTACAATAAGAGAAAAGAGAAAAACATACGCATAAGCGGAGGCATTGGCAGCATAAATATATCCACACACGAGAGCTAAAGGTGATAACGCGTCGCGATTCTCTCACTCGCTGCTCGTTCAATGCTCTTATCGATACACAACGCGATTCGTAGGAGAATCTACGTGATACTAGTGTCTAAGAAAAAGAAATCTACATGTATGGAGACTCTACAAAATCAAAGATCCGCGTATCGAATATGTAAATATAGAAATTAATTCTTTGTTCTATTTGTAAACTAGAATTATATTTTAACATTTTCCTTTATTTTAATTTCTAGCCTTGAATTTAATTTTAATTGGATTGTAATTTAAAACTATGTGCGTATGTGTGTATGCTCTATGAAAATATTACAGCATTATTATAATATAAGGTCGTTCTCATAAATCTCTCTTAAAGGCGATCTTCCATTCATCATTCATAGTTCTTCCATACGCAGAGTACGATACTGGATGTAAGTAGCGACGTAATAGACATCACTGATGCGAGCGCGATTTATATAGAACGCGAATTGCATCCATGTGTCGCAAATGATTAACATGTTATACGCCGGTTTTGACCAGCGCAGGAACGCAGAAGCAATTTATTTACACGACTGGAAAATGTACGTAATCCATTGGCACGCGCGTATTACAAAATTTACTACTTGATTTATAGCTACACAGCATGCGCGTGAATAATTATAAAGTCCCCATGGCGTTACGTAATTATTCTATCTTAATGATACATGAATATGACACCTCCGTCGTATTGGAGAAAAAAAATTGAACATTGAGTAGACTAGTAATTTGTGATTTACATTGTCAATAAAATTTCGCTTATTTCTCTCTCTCTCTCTCTCTCTCTCTTTCCCTTACACGTATACACAAATGCTTGTATTTTTATTATATATTGTAATAGATAAAAAGTTGTAATAGATGCTTTCCATTTAGTGACACAAGTTGGCACAAATTCTATCTTTGTTATTTAATGCGATCAGCAAAAAAGACAGTTTTGCAACTATAATTAAAAAATTCCTTGATATAATTCTTTAATATAATTCTACACTTAGAGTCATGAGAAACTAAGGGCAAGATCAATCACATTAAAGAATTATACACAGTTGTAAAACTACTTTTTTTTTTGTTGAACGCAGACAGTGAATGCCAAGAAAGATAGAATGGTAATATTTATATCGACTTATGTCACCAAACAGAAAGTATCCATTATAACTCTTTATTTTGTATTATATCTATACTTTGTATCATTTATACTTTGGTACGTATTGACGGATCGCCGTAAGTCTTTTTATTCTTCTTGCTGTTGTCACAGTTAAATAAATAGTGATTTCTCTCTCTCTATTTTCTTTTGCTAGAGACATGATTCGCGCATTTGCATAAATAATTGCACAAAAATATTTGAAAACAACCCTCGTACGCAACTTAGTAGCGACTTAATCGCAACAAGAGATCGCGAAAAACGTTAAATTAGGAGCTGCTCGCGATCGTAATTATGTTTATTTTAGAAATTGATCGGCTACGGAAAGGCAGCCGGTGGTCGTTTGTTTTTGCAGAAACTGCGTAAAGGCGGCGAGATAATTGGCAGTTTGTCGCACGTACGCACGTAATAATCCGCACCTTTTAATGCTGGCGAGAGTGTCGATCATAATGATTCTCAGGTATAAATTTGACGCCTGATTCTAGGCGTGTAAAATCGCCTGCCACTCGACAACTTTGAACATGTAATTTCACGCGTGTGCCTCGCCGCAACTGGAAATTGGAGCAGCGACTTACGCAAGTAATATACATAATGTATACGAGTACACGCACCCACGGTCACACTCTCTCGATCGCCGATCGAGATCGATACTCTTAATTAACCATTAAACATCCGCTCATCTCGCCGCCTCCGATACGCCCTCGTGGACCGTCAATGCATTATTATGCGTCGGCTTATACATTTTCCAAGTAATTCTAATACTAGCGGGTCTGAGGGAGTTCCGCGACTAATGGCTCTCAATGAGTTATTATACTTTCAAAAGCTGTGCGAGAACCTGAGTTTTAGAAATTACATATTAATTTCCTGAAACTAGTACATGATTATTAATGTTAATTGCACGTTATTTGCGCACGAAACGAAATTACTGTTATTCCATTGCGAATAATTATAGAAATTTCTGTCTCGTAACTGTATATCGAACAATTTGAAAATGTGTATACCGGTTTCAATTTTTTACTTTAATCCCACTGCTTGTCTTTGTAAGAGTTTTGTAAATTTCGTGATTTAGTATATCGTCACCCACGCGCGTTGCAATAATTTAGTCGATCGAAAACTTTTAAATTTCTTGCAAGAGAGAAAAAGTTTTTCTCTCGTTTCCTTTTCTTCGATTGTTTTCTTTTATGAACGGATTTCTTTCGACGATTTCAACAATAAAGTGCAGTCGAAAACGTCGATGTGCACGATGTCTCATTCCGCTCACGTAATAGAAAATAATAAATGGTAATGATGAGCTATATAATAATGAATAATGATTATCCAGAAAATGTTGATAAATATGGAGATAAAATCGGACAAGGAAGAAGGCGTAATAATTGACGCATGACGATATGACGAAGTGAATGCGAGGATAAAAAAAAAGATTTATAGATTGATTACGATTACAGTGAACAAACATAAAACGGTATTATATTATTCACTATTACAATATGTAAATGAAGCGCATCGAAGATGAAGCTCAAAGCTTATCACATTCGTGATAATTGTATTAATATAATAAAACATCACACACACTTTTGTACAATACAGTTTTACATCATTTTCAATCTTGGAACAAGTACAGGATACTTTCCAGCAAGAGACACAAATAATACAGTGTAACACAGTGAATCATAATATCTTTGTTGTTTGCCAATGTTAAACAAAGATGAAATGATCACTATGGTGATGATCACACTGTGTCTCATGCTGGAAAGCATCAACAATTTGGTGATACTCCATACAGCACAGAGACTTTCAAGGAACTTTTTAAAACTTTTAAAGTGAATTATCGTCATTTCGAAGAATTACATTCTTAAAGATTGAAAATTAGGCTATTCTTTTTCAAGACTAGCTTAATTTTCACTCCAAAGAATATAAAGATGTTTAAAAGTTGCTCCTACGTTTTAAGGACGCGTGTTTCCAGGATCTCTCTGATAAAGTGTACTGCGTGTGACGTTAAAAAGTCAATTAATTGGAAGAGTGATAAGAAGTGGATCGTGGTGATTGCTATATCAATTTCAAAAGACAGATCGCACGCTCTCGCTACAATATGAGAGACGTAGACATAATTAGGGAGATACTGGGGGGTTTTTTGTGGATCCTACAGCGACACCCAGTGGTGTTCCTCAGGGGACCGGTTGTCGCGAATTTCTTGTCAAGGAGACAAAAAAAAGAAGGAAGTAGCAGCAGATTTCAAGAGAGAGAGAGAGAGAGAGAGAGAGAGAGAGAGAGAGAGAGAGAACAAACGAAAGAAGAGAGAAGCATCCGAAAGACTCTTCACCATGAAGATTACTTATATGTACTTCTCCGTCGATATATATGTACCCGTTACATGGTGTATGCTGCATAAGAGGAAAGATAAATAAACACATAAAACCCCTGTGACAGCTTCACGCCGGATAAAAACATGTCGAGAGACACGTATCACGATTCCCTCCTTTTTATCTCCCCGCTGCCGCCAATCCCTTGTCGATTTCCTCCTTCCTTTTCTCTCTTCTTCGCACCATAAAATGCACCGTGCTTGCTCGGGCGCGAGTTTGATGACTGTATTAATTATGTATAGTACAATTTCTTCGTGTGCACATCGCATCGTTTGCCTGCCGCCGGCAGCATCTAATTATGCCCTCGCGAGGATTATCGCGCCTATATTTGCAAATAACGATGTGGCGTTCGTAATCGTCGATAATGGCTGACAGATTGCGAAAGGTAGGATTTGCGATGAAGAATTGATTATGGTACGATTAATGAGTGTCAGCCAGATCGGCGATAGGCGGAACGTCTTTTATTCGAAGAGCATTTATTTTCAAATTTCCAATCCCCCTCCCCTATATTTGGTCTGCATTCATTTATCTTGCAAAAAATATAGTTGCATAAGCATTTCATTCCGTGGGAACGAATCTCTTTTGACTTGTCTTAATTGTTTTCCTGTCTATAAAGAAAGATTTTTTTTTCTATTAAATCAGTATCTTTTCAGACTGTAATTTGAATACACAATAAATAGGAAATGAAGGCCTTAAATGGTCAAGCTAGATCTTTTACAGTATTCAGATAATTTGATGTGAATTTATATACTCGTATTCAATCCTACAGATTACGAGCCAAATTTTCAGTCTCGAAATGCAATGTTCTAATAGAACTAGAATAATAATATCACAAATTAAATTGACAAGCAATTTTTTTCTATTTGATATTCTTGTTTGTAGAGAAAATAGGCATTCGTAGTGCACTGAGAAATAAAATTTTATCGACGCATTGCAATTCGCAAAGAGCTTTTTTTGATGGCTCTCTGGAGTCACCGTGTTCATATGTAAGTCATATACGCTGATAAAAATATGGGAAGCGCGATATCGCGCGAAGCTTTTCTTTTACGAGAGACAGTAACGCCGATGATGTCGCAGCCGAAAGACGCAGCTGCGAATGCAGTTATGCGGTCGTGTATGTATATAACGGCGAGTCGCGGGTCGTGTATATTGTATACATACGGAGTCGGACAGCTTGCGCTGAGAGAACGAATGTTGCACGACACATTCCCGTCGATCGACGTCATCTCGAGTCGCTCGTTTAAATTCGTTGAGGAAACGCGCTCGTCTCGTTCCGAGAAAGATTCGCGGCGAAACGGAGAAACGCCGATTCGCTGTAAATTACGCGCGTGAAGACTGGCGAAGATACGCTTATTGTCTCGGCACGCGTGGACCGACATACCGATCGTCCAAGTAGACAGGATATCATCGGACACGCAACATTGATACGTAAATGATTTATTGCAGATACCGCGATGCATTATTGATATCAACAACTTGATTTCGGACTTTCTGACTTAATCAAGCGAGCGATCAAGGTGGTCCGTGTTTGGTGATTTTTATTACTTTCCAAGATGATTAATATACCCTGAGAGACAATATCTTGATAGAAAAAAACAAGCTATTATTAGGACCCATCGAATAAATAATTTTCGTGTGTTACGTAAAATTTTTTTACGTCGTGATTTATTTGTTCTCAGAAATTATTTATTCGGTGGATCATAATAGCTTATTTTTTAGTATTTTTTTTCTCTCAGTATACGAAGTAGTATACGAATAACAAGTATTTCTAGTGCTTTTGATGCTTCCAAGGATACTTTCTATACTATGTGTTTCGCGGGTTACCTCCATGTTCAGATCCATTATTAGAACGTCAATATTTCGTGAATATTGCAATTCACTCCATCGGGACGAAGAACAATTTGATACTCTTTGGCCTGATGAATTAGAGAACTGTAATATTCACGAAACGTTGAACTATTTCTTTCTAATAATGGATTTGAATACGGAGATAAAACTCGCGAAACACGTAGCTTCTGTACAACAATGTTTTTCTTATATTCCCGTTAGTTATCAACAATATTTTTTTAGTTTCCCGTTAGAGACTGGCTTAGGAGTTTTGCTATACAAAAATCACACATACATCGCGTATATAAATTTAGACGCGCCGTTTGCGGATTATGGCGCACAGATGGATTTACTGCAGATGAAATCTGTCATTATCAACACGACGCGAGTGTGCATTAGGCGCGTTCGACGTGGCGACGTTTGAAAAACAAAAAGGAGAAAAGCAAGAAACAAAGCCGCAAGAGAAAACGTCGAATTAAATTTACAACACGTCCTCGGGGCACGGCATTATGATCGCGCAACGTGTAATCCATGCAACGAGATTCGCGAATATTATTATATTTGTCGTGGCTGCGTTTCCTATTTTGTTATGCTAATGAGAGACGACGGAGACTGCAGGAGACCGAGCTGCCTCGTTTCATCGAGCGTATTAATGCGTTTAAAATGCCATTGGACTCGCTCCGCAGAATCCTGTATTAGTCAAATTAAACGGTCCACTTTATTAGGCGTTGTTTGTCACTTCTCGGTATACCATCGTCGTCATCGATTCCTCTCGTAACAGTCTATTATTACTATTGTTACTACATTATCGTTAATTATATAATTCGTTAATTATAGGGTGTCACATGGGAAGTTGCTGAAACTAAGCTTGTAAACGCACGTAAAGAATGAAAAAAAATAAAATACTTTTCAATACAGAACAGTTTTGTTTACATATAAAGCAAAGATAGTCAGATATATTTGTATCATTTGATAAACGTTAATTTATAAAAATGCGTTTAAAAATGACAGCTGATATTTAATTTCAACAGTTTCCTCTATTTAATATATAATTACACCTCTAGCGTTTTTTATCTTCTCAAAATTGAGAATGTCTTCTCTCTACGCTCAATTTCTTCCTCCCGATAAATTTTAATGAAGTCTTTCTGGAAAGTAAAACGTATATTGCGTTCACAAGTCGTACGATTTGGATTGCATTTGTCGATCTGATGTTTCCCATCAAAGTCAAGAACATTTCGGCTTCTCGGGTAGCGCAACGGGTGAGACAAAGTGAAGGGGGCTCCGCAGTTTAGATCGGTGTAAACGCCGGATGGCCGCAAACGACGCCAGCTATTTTTGTGTCGTCCGCAACAGGAGCCACAAAACGCCGCGTTTAAAGGCGCGACGCACTTGTCGCGGCGAAATTTCACGTGGAAACGTCAAGGTTCTTTGTGGCGAGGATTCGATTAAAGGCGCGTCTTAAACGACCCGCGTGAGTTTTTACGACGGCGAGATGATTGTAAACGCACTTGCATGCGTAATGAGTAAGAAAACAAAAAAAAAAAAGAAAAAGAAAAAGAATGAAATAAAACTCTCGAGTGCGGTCAAAGTCACGACGATAAAACATGAACGATGGCAGGTTTCCACGCTCCATAATAGTAACCGTGTTGAGAGAACAGAAAATATGATTCAACCTCCACAAATCATCCCGCTGATATTTTAGGACCAGAATAACTCGGTGACAAACGGATAAGTGCCAGGTGTCGGTGACTGAAACCGATATCTAGCCAAACATTCTGTAATTTATTCTGTAATAGGAGAACGTTCCACGAGACTCGAGCACCCTCCTGTTTGCTCAAGAATGCAAACGATCCCGAACGCGACTGATATTTTCCATTCCCGACAATACGGCCGTAATTATAATTCTTCGTAAGTGCTATGAAATTCAAACGATCTCGTTCTGTAATTTTACGAACGAATACTTCGAATAATATTTACAGTAAATTTTATACTATGAATACACAAAATATCTTCAGAAAGACTACGATTGTAAAAAATTAACTCTGCAGTATGTACGGGCGTATATATAATTGGAATCGAAACGATTCTTCGAAATGAAGCGAGAAAAGGGAGGGAGCTACAATTTGCTGTTAATTGGTATCTATTAGCTTCATTGTAACGCAGTGCATACGTTGGCACGGTCGGCGGCCCTTACGATTTCAGTCGCCATTCAAAAGACCCCCTTTCACACGAGTCACTTTGATCGAACCCGCATGTTAACCTGGTAAAGTCGTTAAAGATCTTTCACGTCAAAACGTGACACGTTGGGAGGAGTCGTTGACAACCATTCACGTCAGAAATATAAAAACAGGAACGCGCGTTCTGACGGGGTACGTATAATTACGTCACAATCGAAGTCACAAACGTTGTAAAGGGCAACAAACTGCCCACTGGCGATAAGAAACTCGAAAACCAATTCTCTTGAAAATGTCACAGCTCAAAGTTTGTCGTTAAATACGAACGAAGGTTCCCGGACGAAGACCAGGATATCTTATTCGATTGTTCGATCCAAATGACGTACCGGACAATTCCCCTTCAGTCGTTTAATAATTGAAGACGTTGGGAAGAAAAGGGGACACACGGAATGTTTCTCGACTGCACGCCACTGCAGTCGCTAGATGGAACGGAAACTTTTAATATTTAAGATCACCGACGAGAAACGTCTACGTCTCAACTTTTGTCCTACTTTATTTCATGTTCTAAAAAATGTTACGTAAATACAATTGTTCCATCGTTATAATAATTGACGTAGTAATGAATACAAAATTATCGTTCAAAAGTATAAAGAAAGGTGACAATCTTTTATAATTTTATATAGGCGAAAATAAAATAAGAAAGGAATCTTATTTTCGAAACGGATCTTGATATTATAATATTCATAAATTTTTTAGTTCTCTAAACTCTGCGCGCCAATTCGATTTGTCGGATTTGAAACACAATCATAAACTGAAACTGGAAAACTGGAGAACTTCACAAATTGATCGTCAATTTAATAACGATGCTAATAAGTATTTTAAACTACAAAGAATTTATTGCGATAAAAATTACCTCAGTCAGGATGAAACTCTCCAATTCTGTTTGTGTGAATTGGAGTCTCCGAATATAAACTGTATGTGAGGTCCCTCAGGGGGATGGCAGAGTTTTGACACTAACGTACCCTCGTGTGGATTCCTGAAAACGGATCCTTTCTCTTCCTTTTTGCCTCTCTTATGCTGACGTAATGCAGGATACGCGTCTGTTTCGTGTCGGCGGAAAAGTGGAGGAAATATTCTCGAGTGTGACCGAAGTTTATCGGATTATAGTTTCCATCTGCTCTTCCGATGCACAAAACTAATCCTTCCTTCGTTTCTGTTACAGAGATGTCCTGCTGCTTGCTGGCTGCTGGATCCTGTCGGAATGTGTGCTCCAAGGTACGCATTTTAAATAAGTACATCATACTTCATTCTCTCTTCTTCTTTAAAATTTTTTAAGAGAAGTTTCTTTAAGAGAATTTCTTGAAATGCTCTCATTCTAGAATAAAAGTAGTAATTAAATTAAGTTCAATAAATGTCAAACTTATTAATATATACATAAATATTTGTATCTACAGTTATATCAAAAATATATCTATAAAGGTATATATAATATATAATTATAATACTTACATAAAAGCTGTTTTAATATTTTACATTGACAGTGAATGGCCGTGAACAAAACACTGAGCGATACGTGAAATCTAAAATTGTAAATCAAAAATCAATATCCGAAACTGTATAAAGATTGGTACACCTTTTCCGTCGCGACAAGAAATTAACCATGACCTCACGTCGCGGAATATAATTTATTAATTATACAGCGCGGAAGGAGGAGCCTCGTGGGAATTTCAAAAAGACAATCTCGACAGCGTAATCCGAATGCGATATCACACGGTTGATAAATATCCGTGGGCCGAACCCGGGACGATAAAGGACACGAAATATGTCGTGTCCACGGATATATTAGGATCCGGGAAATAAAAAGGGAACGTTAAGGAGAGAGAAAGAAGGAGAGTGAAATGGATAGGTGGGAAAAAAGATGAGAAGAAGATACTCGTTGCTTCCTTCGATGAGGGTTCCTCGACGTGGGGTGCTTCCCGGCTGTAGCTTCTTTAGAGGTGACTGCAGGGGCCTCCTCTTCGAAGATAATATCGGAGACACCGGGGGCCCGCTGCGAGATTTACGCGGGACCCCTCCGGGGCGCCCCGCGGGCTCATTCATACGCAAATATTACGAATTGACGCGTTGAACATGCTGGACGTACCACGCGTTATCAATGATATCGTGTCTCCACGCAGTTTATTCGGGGTGAGGTGGGAGGAGAGGGGGATGTACTTTGGGTAATCTTTTGTTGATTTCTGATTACGGAATGGCGTACGAGAGGATCTTGTCTATAAAGGATATTTTATTGCTGCGGCGATCGCGATGTGAGTTTATTCGTGATATTAATGTACTTAAAATCTTGAATTCGAAATAAGAAGTAAAATCAATTGTAAAAATGTTTTATATATAAATATATAAAAAAGTTACTTACAAAAAATTTTATGACACGATTTTTTTTTGTGGTTTTTAACGTTTTCTATCTCAACGTTATTGCTCAATTGAAATGTGAGACACGACATGTGAGGTGCAGAAAAACTTTGAGAAAGCTGTCTCTCCGGATCTTCTCCCTTGACTACTGATGAGCGCTTCCTTCTTGGTCATTTAGCAAAATAACCGGAAATCATGACGAAAGCTCCGAGATATGTGATATGTTATTCTTTAGGTGGACAGGAAAGACGTTTCTTCGGCAACGTGTGGGTCTTTTTTTCTTCGAATCAGCAGTATTTTTATTGTTTCTTCTGTTTCACATTAAAAAATACATTTTGATAAATGAGTATTTTTTTCTATAAAATAAATATTATATATTTTTATAGCTAATATAAAAATTATATTATATCGTAAAAATAATTAAAAAAGCATATTAATGTAATTTTTAAATTTTAAAAAAGCTGAGTGCATACGACGGGTCGTATTAGAGAGAACTGTAGATGATCAATTTATTAATCAATCGACACTTCATAGCCGTTTGTGGCATTCGGGATTTTGGCAAATGAGAGCAAGAGATAAATTATAAAAGCTGTGGCTCTATTTCGGTATCTTTTGATCTCGGCTTTTGCTCGGAGGCCGTCGCAGTGATGTATTTGGTCCGAGATATATGAGCTTCAAAGTAATGTTTATTTCAGATTTTTATGAACGATAGTATTTTCTACGTCAATTTTAATCGCGATATCACAAACAGAGAAATGGTGAAATTATTTTTCGTTTCGCATTATCTTAATTACCGTTCATCATATTCAGTTCGTATAAAATTACCGTTCGTGTTTAACAGAAAACAGAAATTTGTCATCATCAACATACTTCTCGGCGTTAAAATCGCCGCGAAAAATTTGCCAGTGGAAAATGCATCTCTTTCAGCATGGCGATGTGACCCGGCTGCGCATACCTCCCAGAATATACCGCGACGGAAATACGTACATACGCCATTTTCTCAACTCCACATCACTTTCACCTCTAACATTTATAACAACCGAACTTGATAAAAATATTCTGGAGATATTGCTAGATCATATTAAATTATAAAATAAATCTCTTCGCACACATATGATGAAGCTCATAACACAATCAGAAATACCTACATCGAATATTTAATGTAGCGCTGTTATTTCAATAACAATATAATATGATTTGTCGTTTTGATAAAAACTGCATATTAATTTTAAAAAATGCCATTCGGAGAGAAATATATGAACAAGTGATCGATGATTTACGTTCGGTGGTCGAGTGTAACCTTTGACTGGGCCTATCGCCAGACCCCGGCGGGATCCACCGCATATTGATGGATGGTCGTAACTCTTGACTGTGATGGACATACCAAGTGGATCCGGTGTGTCCTCGTAGAGGACGCCGATTGAATCCGGGATGAAGACGAAACGCGCGAGCAATATCTCGGTCCCGAGGACGATTGTCATTCAGTGACGGGCAACAGGAAATCGCGGGGCCCATATGTGTGTTGCATTCGTGTCCTTGATTCTTAATGACCGCTAATGCGCCGCACCGCATTTCGAATTTGGGAAGTCCTCGACGTTCAATTCGAGTCAGTCGAGACAGACATTAAAGGAGTTAACGCTTAGTCCAACTCGTCGGAATAATTTACACATTTATGCAAAGAGTTTCTTCTATATGACTACTTTTATTATCATTTATAGTTCTTTTATTATCATTTATTCTTCTTTTCAAAATTTTGGACCGCCAATCCGCGACATTTTGAATTTTTATTCATGCTACATAAGTTTTCTTTGCAATTTTATCGCAATTACTTTGATTTTTTTTTCATGATAATAATTATGATTTGAGGATTAGAGATAATTTGTTCGCAATTTTATATAGATATCCTTGGTAGTCTTGGGTGCCGAAATTGAAGCGAGGGAAAATGCCACTCAACGTCTGCTGGAGTTTTGTTCCATGGAGCTGGTGAGTTGCCACACGATTTTTATTTCTAAGATTCGATCCCACGCAATCGACACTCGTTTGTTCTCTTCATTCAGCTCAAATCTGGATCGGAAGCTCTCAACAATGGGCACCTTAAACGATTCGGGATGTTTGTAATGCGATCCAAATTTTTTCATTTCGCGGTGACGATTTTATGAAAGATGATCTCCGGACTCGCGCTCGCGCGATCGATTGTGCCACTTCACTTTCTTCACCATTCTTTTTTTTCTTTTTCTTCTATTTTTTGTAACTACAATGTCCTTCCTCATTCAACTCTTTTTTTTTCAGTTGGATTTTTGGTCTTGTGTGAACACGACATTAAATGGTAAGCGGGGTAGTCAAGTGTGCATCAAATATTGCGGCAAAATATCGAATTATTTGAATTCTTATAGAGCTCAAAAGGAACGAAGATTGGACGGGTCGAAGATGTTGTCGTCTCGCTCAAAATCCAACGTGTCGCACGACCTGCGCTCTGTCTGGTTCCACAAATGATCTGAACGAATCCTGCCGACCGAGCGACGAACCCGAATTTTTCTTCTGTCTGGAAAAGCGCGAGGAGGCCGAACGATGCTGCAGTAACGTTTCCAATGACACATGCAGGGCTATTTGCAAAGATATTTTTTACAAACCTAGCAAACAATCTAACTTGAAGTTGTACAGCAGCAAGGGTTGCTTCCATCAAATCCCCAAATGCCTGAAAAGTATAGCCGAGGTGAAACACGCCGAGGATCCGAAGCAACGTTAGTTATCATTTCATAAAAAACCGTGATACGATCTATGTGGAGTAGACGCAAATAATTATCAAATAATTATCGAATCAATTTTATAATAGTATTCAAATATTAGAATTACGTTTTTTTTTCAAAGAAATATTTAATTTAATTTTTAATTGAATTTAATTAGCGTTTTAATTTAATAATTATAGTTTTTATTACACACTCGTATAAATTGCTAAGCAATAACAAATTAAAATACAAGGTCTATTATATTAAAATTTATATTAAACTTTACTTAACTCTCCTCGTCGTAATTATGAAAATTTTATCTCATTTTCTGTTACAACCTTTCATTTTACTGTAAAAATATATCATAATGCTCCTTAATAGTCATGAAGTCAAAGTATGTCAATAAAGTTGGAAGCCAATTCTCTGACTAGCGAGAAATGGTGGCGTCATTCAATTAAAATCGTCAATGTTCCAGAGACAAAGCAATATAAGTGTAGGTGTACATGGTGTTCATGGATTAATGATCAAAAGACCATGTTACATCTACATTGCTTTTGACCTTGTATTTTAATTTGTTTTAATTTAAATAGCGTTATAATGTATTATAATTTTTTAATCGTTATAAAAATAACGTTTTCGTTTAGCAAGAAGATTTATCTATTATACTTTAATTAATCATTGATTGATATCAGCGAATTATTGACTCTACGTCGTACAAATTAGTTGATTCTATTTCTGTAGATTTGCACTGTTGCGATGAAGCCACGACTGCGGCATGCCTGAATACGTGTCGCAGTATTCTCCACACTGCGACGACCGACCAGGAGATCATGGATGCTCTGGCGGAGAAATGCAGTCCCGTATTACCTCAGTCGCCGATGTGGAGTTGCTTACTAAAATCGGGCTCGACGAAGCCAACGCGGTTACCCTTGAACGCTGGAAAATTGACGTGTTGCACGAAAGCGACAAAGCCTTTCTGTCAGAATTTATGCTGGCGAGCTTTTCAGGCAGACTGGGAGACCGCCTGGGTACAACTAGACGCACAGTGTCTCTCGTCCAATTCAGAAGGTGAACTGAGGAGGTGTTTGGAAGATGCGGACGACTCTTGCGAGATAGGCTGTTCCGGGTTGTCTTACTGTGCGCGGTTTAATGACAGACCTACGACTTTATTTAGGTACCTAGAGTGGATTAAGATCTGGTCATGTCAATAGTCTGAAATTAATTAGCGATTAGAAAGTCGAATATTAAGATTAACTCCGAGTGGTACTGACAAAATTTAAAATCTTTTAAAAAAATTAAAAGCTTGTCATAATCGAATACTTAATTTTTTGCTAGAACGTGCACGACTGCGGCTGACGAAGCAGCTAAATGGGAGGCCGATCACTGGTCCAGAGGAAGTATTATTCGTGGACTAGGTGTGCCCGTACGCGTCGCTGCTTCCTGTCCAGCGGAGACTCTTCGTGCGGCGGCTTGTCTTTTGCAGCTGCGACCTTGCGAGACCAGAATCCACGAGACGCGACTTTGTCGCGAGGATTGTTTAGAACTGATGGCGAGCTGTGTGGACTGGAGCTCAGTCACCGGATCCCACACAGCGGCTACTTTGTGCGCCAAATTATCACCGGGTAGACCGGACGCTCCGTGCGTCTCATTAGGGCCATTTTTGGATAATTCACAGAATGACGAAGCTGTGATCCATCCTGATGAAGACATTACGACGCCCTGCAAACGGAATCCTTGCCCACAGGGACAGCTCTGTGTGGTTCAACCAAATGGCGCCAAGATTTATCGTTGCGTGCCGGCTTGTTCTCTCGGCGAGATGTCGAAGCAATTGGTGCCGGTTGGATCTTGGATTCAGATCCCACGGTTTGATCAGCAGGGTTGCCTGAAGATCTGCCAATGCACGACGCGCGGCCTGGAGAAGTGCCGCATGCTCAATTGCTTCAAC
This sequence comes from Acromyrmex echinatior, assembly GCF_024713525.1. Taxonomy (NCBI): domain Eukaryota; kingdom Metazoa; phylum Arthropoda; class Insecta; order Hymenoptera; family Formicidae; genus Acromyrmex; species Acromyrmex echinatior. The sequence goes on from NC_141861.1 coordinate 2,958,204, forward strand.
TTCAAATCTTGCTGGGTGCATGATCGGTTTATTCAACACAAAGGCCATTTCTACCTCGATTGTAATCCTTGCCATTGTTTCGAAGGCGAATTTACGTGCTCTAAGAGGAGCTGTGGCGAGCTGCGAATGTTATCCTTGCCCTGCGATTGTCCGGCTCATTATGTCCCAGTTTGCGGCAGGCTAGGTTTCACCTTCGCGTCCGCCTGTCTAGCGAAGTGCGCCGGGTTGTCGACCACTGAGGTGGAGTTCGGCAGCTGCTCTAGCAGGCATCCCTGCGTGCATAATCCCTGCGACAGCTCAGAGAGATGCGTCCGTAGACCTAGAGTTTGCTTGACTGTTTTGCACAAGCCATGCCAGCAATACGAATGCGTGCCAATAGATTGTAATCCGCGTGATGAATCCAGTGGACCAGTCTGCGATCAAGAGAATCGCCAGTATCCTTCTGCATGCGCAATGATCCGAGCTGGAGCCACACTAGGTTACAGAGGACCTTGTCTGAAAGGATGTAGTCTTCGGGATTGGGCGTGCGGCATCAACGGCGAGACCTACGCTAACGAATGCGCAGCTTGGGCCGATAAGGTCGTCGTAGACTACGAAGGTCCTTGTGTCGCCGTCGGTCTCATAGGTGATGAAACGAAATCTCGCTGTGGTGACGCCGTACAGTGTCCTCCTTTAAAAGAGCCGTATTGCATTGGAGTTACCCCTCCCGGTGCTTGTTGTCCTGTTTGTGGAGGAGCGGCAAGATTGTTTTACTCGAAGAAACAGGTAAATACTCTCAAATGAGATATCTTTCAGACTTTTGAATTATTTATAATCTAATATTTATTTATTATAGGTGGACAGGATCTATTATATGATGGATGAGGAAACCGACAAGGATTCCGTCACTCTAGAAGCTCTCTTGGTCGCTCTAGGTCGCCAATTGCAAGTGGCGCAATGCGCTCTTCGTGGCATGATGACACCCGATCGCGATATCTTCATAGTCGTACAGCCCATTACTAAGAAGCCATCGATGCTGCAATTGCGAGCTTGCGTGACGGAAACGGAGAAGCTCGTCACTAGGATTTCAGAGAGGAGTCCTTTAATCGCAGCGGAAGTACCTCTGGGTTCGCTGAGCAGAGCCGAGATAGCCCATAGTTATATTTCTAGTGCTATAAATATTCGTGCTTGGCTCACGACAATTGCCGTTACCATCTTTTTGCTAAACATTTTATCTTGATTTACAAGCCAAAAGGAAAATGAGATACATCGCTCTTATTCTGTCAAATCCAAAGTAATAAGTAAATAGTGTATAAAGTACATTTTAATTTTTAATGAATCGTGTAAGATATTCGAGATTTATTATCATCAAGGATAGTTGCAGCTATGAGCGATTAATCTTGTTTTCTGCTTTGTTCTTGTCGCTGAAAGTATTTCTTTACAATTTACCTAATCGCGATGCATTCGCGGCGACGAATGTCTACAGCGTGTCTCGTGTCTGTGATTCTTCTAGTGCCTTCTAATACCGTACAGCAAAATGTATTTTTAGTTATCAATTAATATTGCCAAAGAGGAAAGAGTATATATAATGAGAGTGTATGTACAAAGATATACGATTTCCTGCGCGCGTAATCCGTTATTTCGTCGCAGATAATCGAGAACTGCTCATTATAAATTAAATAATTAAAAAGACTCCGTAAACTTAAGTTAATATATATCGGGTCGTATTAATTGACATTAGTATATCGTGTATTCACTATGATTTTTATACAAAAGCTCGAAAAAGTATCATTCAAAAAAATAATCTCATTCTCTCAAATTTTGTTATTACTTTTTTTTTTCTGCCCTTGATATACACAATGGGATCCCTGTGACTCCATTCATATTTGTTATCATAACTTCCGTAAAAATCGACAATTTCAATTTTTTTTTTCAATTATTTCGATGAAGAATTGATCAAGGAAGAAATCTATAATGTGTAAAAATCGATAGAATTAAAGAGCTTCGAGATAGGTTCAAAGAAAAAAAAAGTTCAGAAACACGAAAAAAATCTCGATTTAGCAAATTGCACTGGGGTTTCTGGGACTCTAGTGTGTATAGCTAAGGTTAATGTTTATCGATAGAAAAAAAATCAACGTAGGATTTTATCAAGATAGCTGAACGTTATCAACATAAGATTTTATTAAGAATTGTTATGAACGTATGACTGGCGTATACTGCGTGCGATTTTATGTTACTGAGCGTTCGTTCGAATTTTTATTTTGTATAGGTAAATTAATACAATAGAAGAAATATTAAGGAGATAATGTGGGTGCTCGCATTTTATTTATAAATATGCGAAAACTTGGATTGCCTGCAGTGGTTTGTGCCAATGATATAAATAAGGCTCTCTCACAGTCGTTAAGTATATCTTGTTATTGTAATTTGTTAAAAACAAACACATTTGCATGTATAATAAACTTTTATCATATACATTTGCGTATGCATATGATAACCTTACGATATACATTATATACCTCGTTAAAATGATCCCAAAACTTTATAAAACTTTATAGCGACCTCGCGATGCAGTGTGAGCACCAGACGCTTGCAGTTTGATAAGTTCTTCCTTGATGAGTCGAGACACTTCCGCCTTGGCCTTGCTGACCGCCAACTCACTTGTCGATTCTATTGCTAGGTATAACTTCCTCTCCCCCTCTGGTGGCGTTTTCCCAGGTGCGATGTACGTTCCTCTCACTGTCAGACCTGCCTCAGAATATTCTGAGATTTGAGCAAGAGCCTCCTTGCTTGTGACTCGCCATCTCGCTTGTTGCGGGAAGTCGTTGATCTCGAGTTCCTCTTCATACTTGCGGAATGTTTGCTCGCCCGTTTCCACATCACTTTCTACGAGATCTTCCTCGCGTGGCTGATAATTCAACTTAGTATTCAGTTTCGCTGCTAGTTGTTCCGCGACTGTCTTTGCCTGTATAAAAGAAAAAAAAAAGTTATTTACGATCGTAAAATTACTGCAATAACATTTGAAACAAAAACTAGGATTTTACCGTGATAAGATTGGTAGGTCCTGCACCCTTTAGTATGGCTTCCGCTGCTTGTTGAGTAGCGCCTTTCGCTTCAGCGCCCAGATTCTTTGCAATGTTTATCTTCGACGCCAGTCTTCTGGCCAATTCAAGTTTATCAGTGGCACTAGGAATAGGTTGACCGGGCACTGTAACACTGGTCGCGGTCGGTTTCGCAATTTCACGAACAGTTCGCTTGGGCGCTAGCATGCTCTCGATTTGTTGATCAATATCGTTTTCTATATCTTCGTCGTCGGAATCTTGCAGTCCCAAGGCTGCTTTTTGGAATTTCTTCTTTTCATTCGCCAAGGCAGCCTCTGATTCGTCAAATTTAAATCCTTTGCCACTGAAACCACCTCCAGTATGAACCTTCTTTCCATCCGCGGCTTGGCGGGCTTTGTAACCTTCCCATAATTGGCGCAAGGGTTCTGGAACAGGTACGCCCGCTAACTCGTGCGCACGTAAAATATCACCAGCGTAACGTTCTTGCTCTGATGTAATAAAGGTGTATGCATATCTGAAGGGGAAACAAACCAATAAATTTGAAATATTTCATATATTGAAAGTGAAAATTCAAAGATTTATATCTTACCCTTTATTTCCAGCTCGGCCAGTTCTACCACATCTGTGTACATAATCCTCGTAGTGATTAGGACAATCATAATTGACAACTAATACCAAATGTTTGACGTCCAAGCCTCTAGCGGCGACGGACGTGGCCACGAGCAATTTTGTTCGTCCCGCTTTGAAATCCAATATGGTTGAATCTCTGTCGCATTGATCTATACCGCCGTGAAGAGACATGCAGGAATACGAAGCTTTCATAAGATCCTTGAGCAACGTATCTGCATTCTCTTGTTTGTCTACAAATATAATAGTGGAACCTTTGTCTTGATAATGTCCAAGGATCTCAAGCAACTTATAAAATTTCTGATCTTCCTCGAGTACAACTACATGTTGCTCCACATCCTTGCAAACGACAGAACGTCCACCGACTTGTACTTCGACTGGTCTCGTAAGTATTCTTCTGGCTAGTGCCTCCATTTGTCGTGGGAACGTTGCACTAAACAGTACCGTTTGTCTATCCGGCCTTACATTTTCCATAATTCGCATCACCTGCGGTTCGAAACCCATATCAAACATTCTGTCGGCCTCATCAAGTACTACATACGTTACTCGACGTAAATTAGTCACTCGTCCGCTGTTAGCAGCAAGCATGTCAATCATCCTTCCTGGTGTGCACACGATGATTTCAGCTCCTCTCTTAAGTTCTGCTATTTGTTCAGAAATGCCAGTTCCACCATAGACGCACACGTGCGAAAGACCCAGTGATTTCGTGAATTTCTTCGAATCCCTACCAATTTGCATACACAATTCTCTAGTTGGTGTCATAATCAACGCGATTGGTCCGTCACCGTCAGCTAACGGCGGCTGATCGAGTATATGTCGAAACATAGGTAAAAGAAAAGCTAGCGTTTTTCCGCTACCGGTTTTCGCTATACCTATGAGATCGCGACCAGACATGATTGCCGGAATCGCCTGGCATTGAATAGGTGTCGGTTTCTCATAACCGAGTTTCTTTAATACTTCTAATTCCTTCTTAGTTACGCCACATTGCGCCCAAGACTTGATAGGTTTTGGGCAACCTTTACCTTTCACGCGAATGCCTTCTAATTCTTCTTTGTACACTTCCACTTCTTCTGGTGTCATTCTTGCTGCAAATATGTAGTAAATGAGTAAATATATATATATATATATATTATATATATATATATATATATATATATATGGTATATATATATATAATTTATTTATTGATACAATAGAAAACACAATTTAAAAATATATGGCCATACCTATCTCAGGCACTTCAACATAGAAAGACTTTCGGAAGGGTTGATACTCTGTTGTAGCATGATCAACTTTAGCTAATTCTCGCTTCTGTTTGTTTGCTATACCGGCCGCAGTCTCGTGAAGATTCTCGCCCTCTTCTTCGCTAGAGTACTCCAATCCATCTTGATTTTGTTCAATCAATTCTCCTTTTTGTTTCTGTACTTTTTTCTTAGCTACTCCAGTTACAATAACCACTCCGCCACTCTGCGATGCAGAATTAGTGCCATTGTTGGCATTTTTTGGAGCTTTACCATCAAATTTATTTACTTTTCTTACTTCTTCTTGAACCTATTAAATTAATTGGACATAAGTATATATTAAATCAAATTGATGATATAAATTATAGTAATACTTGCCTCTGCCATAAAAGCATCAAGTGGATCAATTTCCTCCTCCTTATCTTTTACCTCTTCATTTACTTCTTCAATTTCTTCTTTTGCACCTTCTTCTTTTGTTTCCTTGTTATTCTGTACCACAGGAGTCTCTTCGTCACTATCATCCTCAAGGGACCACTTTTTCATGGGTAGCTGAAGATTTGCCAAAATAGATGTCTTACCGTCTTTTTTAGTTGCTTCCAGTTCTTTCTTCTTCCTTTCTGCTCGCCATCTTTCTATCCTCTCTCTTCTCTTTTGCATTTCCAATTCCAGCCTTTTTTGCTCTTCCTCCTGCAATATAAATTTTTATATATTGCTTGTTTTTCATTTTGGCTAAGTTCACATCCTTGCTTTAAACCGTAAATTTGTAAGTGACAATAGATCACAGAACGGCTACAGAATTATGCTTTTAGATTGTAAAAATTGGATTTTGCTCAATTCACTTAAGTTTAATGATTAAAGCCTAAAGACTGCACAAAAATAGATAGAAATTGTTACTTAATATTTTTTGACAACTTAAGTTCTTAAAACAAGATTGTAAATCGAGCAATGATCTTTGATTGCTCACCTTGTCTAATTTTGTGTGATCAAAAGGTAATTCCTCATTGTCACCCTTCTCTTTATCCTTTCTATCACGGGAACGGGACCTGTTCGATCGTTCTTTGCCAGAGCGCGAAGATTTTGAGCCTGTAAGACGCTTTTCTTTACTGTCTCCACTAGTATACCGAGAACAATCAATGTCAATGAATTATTTTATTGTTACAACTTATTACTGAAAACATCTACAAAAACATGATGCGATCAAAGAAGAAAGTGAACACCATGAACAACCGTTTCAGCTTGAAACTCTTCTTGAGTATACCGTTTTCTCTCGCGATCCCTGTCCCTCTCGGAACGTTCCCTTCTGTCACTCCTCTCTCTGTCTCTATCCCGCGAACGACTCCTCCGCTCTCGATGTCGTCCCTTATCTCTCTCCCTTTCTCGATCCCTGCTTCTAGATCGCCGTCGTTTCTTCTCAGGTTCGGCCGATCTCGATCGTGATCTCGACCTCGATCTTCGCCGGTGGTGTCTGTCTCTATGTAACCGTTTATTTAATAATTAGAGATAAATTAATTTGAGATAACGAGATTAGAATGAAAGAGAAAGGTGTATCACATAACCTCAATTTAACGGGACTTACTTGTCGCTACTTCGCACCATTGTCGATTACGAATCTATTACACTATTCTAATTATTATATAAATATTCAAAATATTACTAAAACTCTATCGCGCACACATTTATATCCTTATTACTATAATTACTAACAATTAATGACAATCTCCGCAATATTGGAGCTTCGAGCATCCGTTTATTTTCACGATGTACGAACAATGCCCTCTGTCGTCTTCCGAGCGTAACTAATCGCGAGAAGTCGTTTGGCGCTTCGAACGTTTCGATTTTCGAGAATCGCAATTTCGCCTGCGATATTTTTCAAACCGGCGCTTCTGTTTTGTCATTTACGCGCCGCGGTGCCCGCAGTGGTTCTCGGAAATCGGGATTGTGTGCGTTTTACTCCGTGTATTTTCTGCGAGTGTTGCCGTCCGAATGTGAATTTCGTATGCAAAAAGTCGTTTGCGAGTGCCTTGTGGGAAGATCATTGCGAATTATAACGCGTTGAGTCGCACACGACCGTTATTGCGCGATGATCAACGTAATTTCAGAATTGACGCGATCGAGTCGTCATGATGCTCCATCGCGTGATCCATTTCTGTCTCGATTGAATCCACGTATTCCAACTATCTCAAGTGTGTTAAAATAAGAGCAAATGTGTGATCGTCATCCACCAGGAAACTTATTGCTATTCTGTACTTTGTTCTGTATTTCAGAATTGACGACCCGATCAAGTCGCTATGATGCTCCATCAGTATGATCCATTTTTGTTTCGATCGAATCCACGTATCTCAAGTTTGTTAAAATAAGAGTAGCAAACATGTGATCGTCATCAGGTATATTGGCATATTGCTATTTTATACTTTGTTCTGTAATTTGTAATTACTGATTATATACATGTTTTCCAATATATACATGAGTCTGGATCAATGTAACTTTCTCTTTAGAACAGAAATGTGAAAAGTGACAATTTTTATGTATATATGTGTATATATACATGTATATATATATATATATATATATATATATATATACATACAAAAAATTTACACTTTTTACGTTTCCGATTCAGAGAAAAAGTTACATGATCGCTACCCTGAATAAACGGGGAGAGCCGCCATTTTGTGATTCACTTTAGTCCGTGTCACACTCGTTAGAGATTGAGAATTGCTAAATAAAAATTAGAATTCATTCAATCAAAACGAAATAGCTTAAAATTAAAATTATCTGATTAAAATTATCGAATCCTGAAAAAAAATATTATATATATGTACATATTTTATATAATTATGTATATATAATTGTATATAAAATATATCCATTTTTTATATAATTATATATGAAACATTTTTTCTTTCTATAATAATTTGATTTTTATCTCTAATTTGGAATTCTCATCGTAGTGTGATGGCTTTTTGGGTGTTTTTTATTTGGCGACACAAATTGATACAAGTATCGTTTTATCTTTGACATGTTTCATTTTACATAATATAATGCGCATGATATATTTATTTTATTATTCACCGAATATTGAAGGATAAAATGATACATGTGCGTATCATGAGTGAAAATTATAAAACGCATCTATAATTAAGGAAAAGTTCCAGTAAAATATTAGGTGTAGTAAAAAGAAATCCATCTCGTCTACGCGTGATACAGATTACTAAAGCCATCTATTGGAAAAAGCTATCTAATGGATTTCTTTTTACTACACCTAATATATCTAAAATCTGGAATTACAGAAAATTTGTTATTATTAATTTCTGAAATGCTTTTTTTATTATAACATTGTAATTTTATTATATTCGAAGATTACAATTAAATCATATTGTAGATTTAAGAAAATATTTGAAATTCATAATAATAAATTATGTGAAAAAAATACATTCTGGAAAAAAGCTGATAGTATTGAAAAGAATATTAGAATCGTAAAAATAGTAGAATTTGTCGTAAATTATGATTAAGTTGTGTGCCATTTTAGTACGAAGTTCCTTGAATTCAATTTGGTTTCAAGATTTCTGTAATATCAACTATTGTTAAGACTCGATTTTTCATTATCAACATTATTTAGTTAACAACTTATGGTTTAGATTGAATTTTACTTTGCTTGATGATAATGTAAAAATTTTTCTCTATGATTAAATTATTACTCACTAATAAATCAATAATCTTATTTTTGATAAGTTTTATATATAAATAAATTTTAATAAGTTTTATATATAAATAAAAATTTATTATAACATTTTATAAAACATTTATAATGAAACTGCAATACATTAAAAAAATATTTATTGAAAAATGCTTTCGTATACAATTTCTATAATAATTCTATAACATTATTACTAGATATTTATTTTGTATAAAAGTCTTATATATTTGATGTATATAAAAATAGATATTATAATTATAAAAATGCATATGTCTATAAATTGTAATCAATCTTGTAATCTTTCTCTCTTACATATTTCTATTATATTTAATATTATATTTAGATTTTTCGAGAATCCCAATTATATGATAATAAATTCTTTATATCAATAAAAATAACAAATACAATATAAGGTAAGTAAAAGTCTACCATATTAATTTATATACAACAACCAAGAAATTCTAAATTTGAAGTTCTTATATATTAATCGATTATTGTAGCCAAAGATTCATATTTCGAATGTGATTGTATCTCTATTTGATGCTTCTCGAGTAAATACTTTCTTAATTCATTATAACAGTTAGTATAGTCGTCAAAACATTCACATTTGAATTAATCATTACCTATTTTTCTGCAATTTTGCACAGAAATCGAATCGATTCGGACCTGGGATCTCTAGTATAGCAGACCATGTGCTATTTACTACAATACATCATGCTCGCGCTCAATAATCGATTAATAAATAAAAATTTCAAATTTTTAATTTCTTGGTTGTATATAAATTTATATACAAGAAGTTAAACTCTTACTTGCCTTATATTGTATTTATTATCAATTATATGATATTAATTTAGTTTAATTAGCTAATGTAAGTGGAATTTTTAGAAATTAAATTATCTATTTAATTTAAAATATCATTTGCGACTCGTCGCAATTTATTTTCGTCAGCAAACGAACTAAACGATTCGTCACTGTCAATTAATTATTTCGCAATATTGTTCTAAAATCAATCAATTTTTATTGTGAAATTAGTATCACTTCGCAGTATAATACTTCGCTTTCACAAAGGGCATTCTCGTGACGGTACCCTTATACGTTTTCCCTCGAACTTCGACCAATATTCCGCCACCATATTGCGCTAAATCCGGTGGCATGTATCCCATAGCGATTGGCCGGCCCAAGGTCGGACTTGGTCCACCGGAAGTGACGCTGCCCACTCGCTCACCTTCCGGCGTTAATATGGGCGCGCCTTCCCTGGCAGGTGGTCCTTGACCCAGTAAGAGCCCAACACGTTTCTTCGTCGTGCCTGTCTTGATCTGCGAAAGTATTCGCTGTGCGCCTGGAAAGTTTGCCTCTACCCTTCGTCGTTTCGCTATGAGAAAGAGAGAAGATCGATATTTTGTAAAACTGCGATAATTCGCGTTTCGCGTGATAAAGTTAGAGAAGATTAAATAGGAGCAATGGAACTTCGTCGCTATTTAAAAGTGTTTAGAAGCATTTAAAAGAGTAATTATGTTCAGATTCATGATTTTTACGAGGCCATAGTATTACCGACTAGCCATGTAAGGGCAGCTTCGATTGGTGTGGTGTCCTCGTTGATATCGTGACCGTACAGACAAAGTCCAGCTTCCAATCTGCGAAAATATTTAGAACAAAATATTAACAATTATAATTTATTATTATTTTTTATTATATTTTATTATAAACACATTAATAATTCCATTTTATTACAGTTATATTTTGATTTTTTATTATTTATTATTTAAAACAATGTGATTAAAAAGGCATACACCACGAGCGCAAATTATTAGCAGCGAAATATTTATATTTTAATATATCACAATAAATACAATACAATAAACGTTTCGATCTTATATTAGGTCATCTTCAGTATTACAAAATTAATATGTGTATTATTATTATTATAACTTACATAGTTTTAAGAACACCTAATTTCGCATAAATTTTATTCACGTTGTCGTAATGAGATAGAACATTTTACATGCTCGATTACAATTATATTTTCAAAAGTATTTGATGTATAGGTTATTGTTATAAAAATTTTTTAATCCATAAAATCATGTCAAATAATCCAGAAGTCAAATGTCGTATTTTTGTCACAAAAGTTAGTCGAACTTATTGAAACATATAATTTCCAGATTCTATAAAATGTGAAATTTATAAATAATGTTAATAGTTCTTCCAGTGAAAAAATAAAATTAACTGTGATAAATAAAATTATGATACCTGTGTTAACAAAAAGTTGAGTTGTGGAATCCAAAACTTGGAAAACATATTGAACTGTTAAAAAGTCAAAAAGAAAATATCTAACTTTAATCAAAAATGAAAGATGGTTTATAAACAATTTATGTCCCGCGAGTGGAAAATTCTAGAATTGTGTGAAGAAATCCTTATGTTTAATAAGGGGTATCAAGTGGTAATAATGGCAAGTATGCTTCTGATAACTTTTCCGTGTCATTTTGTTTATTTATTCCATTATTTTGTTTCTTTATGTAGATCATTTCAGACGTTAGTCTCTTCTGAAAGAATGGTTCTATATCTAATATCTGAATATCATCCCAATTAAATTTATGACAATATTCAGACTGATGTTGTGAGATAACAGTGTGAGCGCTATTCAATTTTTTAATATTAGTTTTATGTTCATTTATTCTAGTTTTAATTTTCCTTTTAGTTTGGCTCACGTAAGAGGAGTCACAATCGAGGCAATTTATTTTATATACTAGATGGGGTGAAAAGTAACCTCCTTGACCGCCAGAATGCGCCACTACTGCAAAAAAGTTTATGGTGCCTTGTAGTCCGTTCATATTTAGGCAGACATGCCAAGTGGCAGTGCGATACTGCCCTTAGTTTTGTTTTGAGAGCTGATTGTTGTTGACGTGTTTGCGAAAACGATTTTCGTTCTCTCATAAAACATTATTTTTTGAGAGGCAAAACGGCGAAGGAAACAAAAGAAAAGTTGGATAAATATTATGTGGCTAATACTCCGTCAGATTACACCGTCAAATATTGGTTTCGAGAGTTTCGTGGTGGCCGCAACTCCACTACCGATGAAGTCCGCAGCGGCAGGCCCTCCGATGCGGTTACCGAGGAAAATGTCAAAAAAATACATGAAATGGTGTTGGCTGAAAGGTGTCACCGGAAAGTGAAGGTGCGCGAGCTAGCAGATGCTACAAAGATTAGTACTGAGCGAACACGCCATATTTTGGGCGAGATTCTGCATAAGAAAAAAATTTTTTTCATTCCCAAGGAGGTTACTTTTCATCCCACCTAGTACAACATTACATTGTTCCATTTTTTCCAATCTGTTTTTACCTGAATTAATGATGGAATTCAACGTATGATCGGTTTGTAAGCTATTTTAAAATTATTTTTTTCCACAATCGTTTTAAATTTCTCCGAGATATCCATCATATAAGATAAAATATTTTTTTATACAATTCTTGTTATAATCATAATCGTCCTTTGTGTTATTATATAAATTATTCCGTATTATATAAATTATTCTTGATAAAGTTTTTATTTTTTTATTGATTGTGGAAAAATTATGTTCAAGGGATAACCATTAGACAATAGAATATTAATCATGGATTCAATGTTATCGCTATGGTACAGGGTGGGCCATCTATTGGTACGTTTTTGAATTTCGTCGTATGGCAACACCGAACGAGCTACAGACCCGAAATTTTGACAGTTTATTAGTCATACCGTCCGCGGCACGAAACAACATGTTTTCTCTTGAAGAGCGTTTTGAAATTTTAAAAACTTATTTTCAAAGTCAGTGCTGTGTCGCCGAAACTGTACGAATTTTGAAAAGAAATATGGGTCGTGATAGAGCACCCACCGAAGGAGCTATACGCAAATTGGTGAGGAAAGTTCGTGAGAAAGGGATGTTAGTGGATGACATTATATTACGACTGTTTTGAGTGAAATTGGCGCCGAGGTAGTCCAAAATGTCATTAATAATTGGGGTGACCGAATGGCATACTGTAAGGCCAGTAGAGGGAGCCACATGAACGAAATCGTTTTTCATTCTTGACGCGGATACTTTTAGCTTCACAACAAAAAAAAAATTAATAAAAAATATCAATGTATGCTCATTTGATCGCATTTTTAAAAACGTACCAATAGATGGCCCACCCTGTATTTAGGATGTGACAAAAAAAAATTCTATCGAGTTGACCGATTATAACGCCTCTTTTATGTTCTATAGGATGGTTTGACTTGTAGCTAAGATATCGTCTCGAGTTCATCGGTTTTTTGTAATTATCAAACTTAATGCATCCATCCTCCACTCTTAGACTCACGTCAAGAAAATTAATAGAACCGTCATTATTATGTTCACAAGTTACTTATTATTTACTTAAATCTTCTTAAATCTACTTAAATCATTTACACATATTGACATATTATTGATTGCATGTTCAAAGAGTATTGTTTTAAGACATGATATATCCGTTTTCTACTAATTTACCTTAGACTATCTCTGGCGCCTAAACCGGCCAGCTTCACGCCAGGAATCTCTAAAATCCTTTCGACTAGATTAATCGCATCATTCGCAGGTACCGAGATTTCAAATCCATCCTCTCCGGTGTATCCACATCGCGAGATTCTAATGCGACTGCCTGACACTTCAGTTTTGACACTATTCATAAATTTTAGGCTTCGAAGATCGATCTTTACCAATGAATGAAGGACCGTTTCCGCTGTAGGACCTTGAAGAGCTATGAGCCCTTGCTCCAGGGGATCCAAAAAGTCGATATACACATCTTTACCAATCTTTTTAAAATCATCCTGAAAGTAGAGGAGAACTTATTTTCATTATATATTGACTGCCAAAATGGGGAGCGTACAAAAATTTTTACCTGACGCTCCAAAAGAAGTCGACTATCTTCATCCCGTCTTCCTGCGTTAGAAACTACAAAGTATTTGTCTTCATCGTCTTTGGTGATAATGAGATCGTCTAAAATTCCACCCTTATCGTTAGTGAAGACTGTCAAAGTCGCGGCACCTCTGCTTAAATTCTTGAGATCACACGTGGTTAATGATTCCAAATATTCTCCGGTGTCTTTACCAGAAACGCACGTCTGCAGCATGTGTCCAACGTCGAAGAGCGACGCTAACGATCTAGTGTGCAGATGAGACACTGCGATCGCCTCTTGATACTGTACCGGCAATAGCCATCCGGCAAAATTGACGATTTTGCCTAAACATTTAGAATAATTTATTTATAAATAATTTATTTATAAATTTGCATGAAATGAGATAAGTGACTTCTCAATTGTTATATTTTCTGCGTTACATTTCTTAAAAATTGCAATACTAAATATCATAAAAATTAAGAAACGCATTTCGGAAAACTGAAAAGTTATCTTATGATATTTATTCGCAAGCATTTCTGCGATATAATTTGGCATAGATTGAAAGATATTACATTTAATTTAATATTGATAACTGAATCAGAGAGATTTTGCAACTTGCCTTGCTTTTCCACATGAAGATCGTAAAGACAGGTCTTGCGAGCTTCCTTGATAACCGATGTTGATGACAGCCAACGATTTTCTCGGCGTGTCGTTTCGGCAGCTACATGAGGTATCGTCGAATCGATCAAACAATTCGAACGCGACGTCGAACTACCACTAACAATAAGTCTCTCCTTGACCTTCGATAACGTAGCGATGCTGCAGGTGTCACGTATGAAAGTATTTAGACATTTCTCGAGATTGTCGCAGACGAATTTGTCGCGAACGACGAAACGAAGCATGATGCTCCTTTCTTAATGCTTTATCATTCACTAACTTGAATAACATCGCGTAACTCAATGGTAAGCTACTCTGTTGAGATTGTGATGACCCCGCGTGATATTTGCTATCAGACTCGGATATAGCTTCGAAACTTAAACGTTCAAGCGTTTGAAGCGTTTTGAACAAGAAGATAATCTTATCATCATGCAATATATCATGTCTTTCTAAAAAATTTAATTATTCAAGTCGTTTATAATAGTGCCATTAATTTGTTAGAAAAAGTTTTAAAATCAATGTTAGATATTATTCTCTATTATTTATATAAACCCTTGTGATATAAATTAATCTTTTTTTTTATTTTGTAAAATTTTGGACATTATAAAATAATAAAATGTTTATAAAATAATAAAATGAGAGAAAGCTATGAGAGAAGTTTATTCTGGGAAAACATTATGCAAAATTGATGAAGTAAGCCGTATCTGCAAGTGTTTAACTACTCGATATCGTTATACGTTATAAATTACCACATTTCTGTTTACTCCTCTTGTTATCAGCTGGCAGTTAATTCTATCTCTATACGTAAAACGGGTCATGGTACAAACTACAATCATGTAATAAATAAAATTATTAATGATTATGGGAAATTATTGTAGGTAGTCACGAGACTTGGAATGCTTATTAAATTTTTATTGTACCACGTAATAATAATAATAATAATATTAATAATAATAATAATCATGATCATCATCGCAATAATAAATTGTGATAATAATGACAATAAGAAATGGTAGTAATAATAGTAATAATCGTTTATCATCGTAATAATAATAGTTCCGTAATAATAATAATAATAATAATAATGATACTTCATCATCGTCGGTAATAATCCAATGACAAATGTCAATATTTATATAGCGTGTCGAACGGAGAAACGATCTTAAAAAACGAAGATAGTATCAATGTTCGTTCGTACATTTTGTTTTTTTAGCTTCCGCCGTTTTTTATCTTCTCGCTCGCTCTCTTTAGGATCTCTTCTACCTCTCGCTCTCGCATCTTCCACACGCGCATTCTCACTCGACTTCGCTTCCTCTTTTATTTAATCTTTATTTTTCGCTTTTAATCTCCCCTTTTCTCTCACACACACGCACACTTTCTCCCTCTGTCTCGTGTCTTACACAATTGATGCAAAATGTCCCTACACAGTCCGACGAATGTGTGTGTGTGTACGTTTTCCCGGTTATTCTCTTTAAATCAATCCTCACGATCGCATTTTGCTCGACGCTTTCCTCATTTTTTTTCCACCATTCCTCCTCGAAATTCGCTAGATTTCTTTTTTTTCTTTTTAAATCCTTGCACGTGTTGACACATTCACTCACACTGGTAAATCGGTTTGGTAGTGGAGGGACTGGGGGAAGGAGGGACGAGTTGGTTGTGTGGGGGGGGGGATGTTCGGTGGCGGTGGAGTGGTGAGGGTGAAAAAACGGGATATATCCGCGGGATTTGTACCGCACATGAGGATATGCTGTAATCAGGCAGATGATTGTAGGGGAGGGGTTTGGGAAATTACAATACTGATGAGAAGAACAGATACATTGCGGTGAAAAAAAATAAGGCGTTAACGACGTCTCGGATCCGTCGATCGATGACAATTTTGTTTTTTTTTCTCTCCTTTGATCGCTCTGTGATATTTAACTGAACGGATTATTCGTGAGAAACTCATTCTCGATCGAGGGATGCAGACGTCGCGATACCATGAGCGTCGGAAAATCTAACAACGATCTACGATCGCGAGGGAAGAACTGAAATTGTGATAGTGCGATCTGTGCGCTACAAGAGAAAGTATAATAACTATATGTTGCCTCGTTTTTCTACGCGATTTTTGTTTCCGCTGTTCCGACTGAATTTCTATTGTTTTTTTTCTTATTAAACCTGTAATTTTTGCGATCTTGTTTCGATCTGTAACTATTGCTGTCCGAGCTACTTTTGTCTCCTGTCTCCTCTCCTCCTCACCGTTCGAGTTCCTCTAGCGCGTCGATCTGCCGGCAAAAAATTTTCCCAAATCTGGGCCCGTCCAGCGTTGGGATCGGACCCGAGGCACTCGTTCTGGTTGTCCGAAAGTCGCTCGATCGCGTATCGTTCCAGCAGGATCGTCGCGCTGAAGAACACGTTCGCACGTCTCGTACGCGTTGCGTGTGTTGGTCATGTATGTACGTACATACGAACATACATACATACATACATACATATATGTATATTTTTATATATAGATATATATTCGGCTATTTGCTTTCTTTTGGTCCTGGTACAAAGGAAACGAGAATCACTCTCTCTGTATCTTTTTTTTTTATATCTTTCGGAAGAAAAATTTCGCGATTTCGAAAAATGGAAAAAAGTCGCCCGTTTCGTGCAAATTTTGAAAGATCTCGAAAATTTACGTTCTTAAAAAAAAGTTTTTGCTCTTGCGTTTCATTCGGCCATGACTTGATTTTTCTATTGATTTTTTATTGGAGGGGAGGGGGACTCTGTTTTGTTGCCTGTCGACATGCAATGTGCAATCACCATCGAGAAATCTCTCTCTCTCTCTCTCTCTTTCTCACACACATACGTATACGTTCTTTCTCTCTTTCTTTCATACTGTCTCGCGCACTTTCTCTCACTTACACTCCCTATATGTATACCTCGAGTTCGATAATTTCGTCTAAAATTCCATTTTCGCCTTAACTATACACAATAATCATAATATATAATAATAATAATCACGATTCGAATACATCATCGATCATTTTTCCGAATATAGATACAATAATTTCTTATTCTTCATCGTCTTTCTATCGCCTTGCTCTCTCGCGCGCTCTCTTTCACACTCTCTCCCTCTCTTTCTCTCTCTTGCAATTACATCTTGCAATAATAATCGTTTAGATCGTCGTATATCTATACATATACATATACATATACATATATATATATAATTTATAAAATGAAAATAGGTACAATTTTGGACGCTTTTCTTCGTCGAAAAAACGCTCCGAAAATTTTATTTTCGCTTAATAATGCCCATCGGTTGCGATTCTAGTCCACTTGGTAGTAAAATTTTGTTTATTCTCCTATCTCTCACATGCATTTATATCCCATTTTCGCTTACTTAATTTCTTTCTCTTCTTCTATATATATGTCATTCATTCTCTCATTCTCTCGATTTGTTTTCTTACGAGCAAACACATTCATCGATGCATTTTTTTTCCATTCACTCAACTTATCTCCCAACGTTTCAGTCGCAGGCAAACTCTTGCTCTCTCATTCACAAAATTGCAGCGATAGTCGCCCTCGCGATATATATCTGCCTTTCCGCCGCTAATTTCTAAAAAAGACCTTAAATTTAGGCTGGCCGATCGCGTGCTTCCGGAATCGACGAGCTTCCGTTTGCGCTTACGAAGGAACGAATTTCACAATCGGGAGCATTTTTCACATGATTACCGCGTATTTACAATTTAACTGCGGATCAAATTCTTTCATTCGTCTCCCGTCATAACGATCCGAGCCGTTAATTATGAATATTGTAGTCGCGTGAAAGGTCGTCCAGCCGGAAGTCGTGAGGCACGAAGAATTTATTCTCGCTTATAAACTTCTTTTCCTTTCGCTTATCATCGATCTACACGCCCGCGAATCGGCTTCGCGATCTTGTCGAAATGATCTCCGTAATTCGAGTCTCTTTATTAGACGTAGTTCCTCAAATGTCTTGCCCTATATAAATGTGATTTCTTTTATCGCCGTAAAAGACTTTGTATCTCACAGATAAAATTTCATTTCATGTATTATCATTTTTTTCAAAGAATTTGGATTGTGAGAAAATTTTTGCGCGAAGATCACTTTCATCAAGCGCCAAGCCGACTCGCTCCGCAGACATTAACATCTAACAATCTTAATCCTCGATTGTAAGCCTAAAGGATGTTTCAAGGATCGGATCTTTTCCCATCCTCGATCTCGCGTTTATTACAACTTTTTCTTGCGATCATCGATCGTGCAGTGTTCAATGGCGTCTATGCGCGAGCCCGCATCGCGGTGCGCATAGACGCGTGCGTTTTTATTGGATTTATTACTTACAATCTAATTACACATCGAAAGTAATGTCGCAGTAATGCTCCAACGTGGAGTCCATTGTATTTTGATATGTTCGAGAGAATCGCGATGTCTCGTCGAGGCCTTTTCTCGCGCTGTGTCATGCATCGAACGCGTTAAAATTTGAGAAAATTCCTTTGAAAAAATATTTGTGTAATCGAAAAATGGTTATTTCTGTCGAAAGTATTGTTTTTCGATTGCTAGAGAAGACTTCGACGAAGCGTCGTATACTTTTTTCTAACAAATTTTGCGCTGCAAAATTAAGCACATCTTTCGAGTGTCCTAAATATGGAGCGTGATAATATGATTGATCGACAAGAATTGAGCATGTTTCTCGGCTAAAGAGTAATAACGAAGGGCAAACTGGATCGGGGAATAAATCGGATTGGTATCTCACATTTCGTTTGGACATAAGAATAACGGCTTTTCGAATCACCAAAAGAGCTGGTATTCGAGATTCTTTCCTCACAATCCTGTTCACCCGTCGTCGCTATGCCTGGAAAGGTAATTGACGGTCGACTGATCGACCAAAAAGATTGATTCCAGTAGCTATCGATACACGCTAGTTTTGAATTCTCATCGAACACTGCCCACATACGCGAGACGGAATCAAGTCGTCGCGTACGTGGTAGGGAAAAGACTAGATATTTTTTTCCGAATTTCGAATTTTCCTTCCATGCGTGCCCGGAGCTCCTTTCATCACACAGAAGCACCCTTTCGTTTCATCGACGTATTATCATTATCATCATCATCAACAACAACAAAAAGAACGTTCCTAGAGATACGCATCCGTTTGTAATGCGTTTTCGTGCAAAAAGGCTCTCGCGATTTCACAATTTGGATCTCGCTCTTCCACCGTTAGTCGCAATCATCGACCATTCTCGTCATCTCGTAGATATTAATCTTCACATCGTAATCATCAATGAGACATCCTACACAATGCGGAACTTGCTCGTAACCGAAAGAGATTGTATGAATATAATTGTATGACATGCTTCCTCCTTACTCTCTATCTCTTTCTCCTTCTCACTACATAGTATTTGTGCTTTAAGATAGCTTTTTTTTATTTCCGTATTTCTTTTTCGCGCGTCGATTATTTCCGAAATTCGAAATTGTATGTACGTAGCTCGCGACGTGCATTGGTGCTTTGAGGATCCCATAGCTTCTCTAATTGCAACCAGAACGCGATCAGAATAATCACCAGAAGAAACTGTTCTTCTTACTTTGACATTTTTCGTTGCGTTCTGGTTCCTTTAGCTCGTCATCACACCTTTCGGACTTTAATCCTCCATCGAAACATCTCAAATCGCGCACACCGCTCTCCGTTTCGGTCGATTAACTCCGTGTTTGCTCTCGCTGCACATTAATTTAGCAATGAAATTTTCGAATGATCAAGACATAATAATTACGATTAATTTCTCAACAATATATTATTTTATATCATCGCATGAAATGTATGATGAAACGGACGAAGTGTGTGAAAATCTTTTTTTTGTATATCATTTTTTTTGTACCATGTGACACTTTCGAGAGATCCTAATTTCGAATTAATTCTAAGTCTAAATTTTATTAATTAGTGGAAGGAGATGATTAATGAGATTAATGTGACAGCGCGCTAACTAAACGAAGCGCGTTCGAGACGGAGAGGGCAATCGAAATAGTTATTTCGCCGATCGACAATAAAGGACGCATCAAGAGTCGATAGCGATAACTAATAATAGTGGTAATAGTATAACTAATAGCATTAACTGATAATAACTAATAGCGTTAACTAATAACGAATATCGCCGGATGTACGAACGCCGGTTGTATCGAGATCAATATAACATTAATTTCGCTTTGAATCACATATATATTTTTGTATACTTAAAAATATTTCGAAGTATCGAATTTGTTTGAGTATATCCAAAATTCCGATACATCGAGCGATAAGAGGGAAGATTTTCTAAGAGCATCCTCCATGCTTGCGAGTTAAGCGTTCGTACGCCCGGTATTCCATTGACAAGTATAATAGTAGGTAACGATAAAATTTAATAAATGCACGTGTCCTAAACTCCATGTGACAATCGTCAGCGTATTTTAAAGATTCGACATGTTATCCTGCCTCTCTCTCAGGCAAAAGAAGCCGTCGTCGATCGCGCACGCGCGAGGAACCGCATATACGAAAGATGAATTACAAAACAAAAAAAAAAGAATATGAAGAAGGGAACTAATCACGGTCGAATTGACACAAAGAGAACTAGACATGTATCACATCGATTTACCTAATGTACCATACGCGAACGAGGACAGAACAGTTTACAACACGGATTCTAATACATACAATGTTGATAATAATATAATAATAATAATAATATTGTTATAATAATAACATATAATATATAACATAATAATAATAATAATAATAATATAATAATAGCGACGTACTAATATTTCCTAGCGACAGCGGTAGCAGTGTAATAATAGGAGTGATGGTGGTGTTGGCACTATATGCTATTATGTAATAGTTGTGGCAGGCTAAGTCTGCGTGAATGTATGCGTCTAAGGCATGAGAGGAAAAAAAGGAAGATCGTAACAAAAATAAGAATGGAGTTGACTTAAATTTAACATGACCTACGTCTCGGCGGATTGTGATTAATTTTTTATAAATCAAGGATACTCAATCTATATGAATAGTAACTAAAGAACCGTAGTTTTGTATACCATTGTGTGTGTGTGTGTGTGTGTGTGTGTGTGTGTGTGTGCGCGCGTATGTGTGTGTGTGTGTGTGTGCACGTGTACAAGTTGACCTACTTTACTTCAGGATGAGTGCAGCTCGAGTGTGGGCCGCGTTAACTAACGTAACGGCTACGCTTAACAAAGTAATTAATTAATAATAGGCAGTAACTAATCGTAAAAATCTCTAGCTTGCTTCATCGTTTTTAAACCAATTCTGACTAGCAAACGTAACTCGACGAGCTCGCTCGCCGAACACCGCGTTTCCCGCCACGCTCGTTTTTTTCCCTCTTCCCCCCCCCCTCCCCCCAAGCCTTTCTCTAATCGATTATTGTTTCTCATTAAATAGGAACTCTCTCATAGCGAGACCGAAAGTAATCGTCACGTAGAGACTAAAAGCGTGGTCTTTAACAGTAATCTCGCGGTTCGGCGAACGAAAACGTTGCGAAGAGACGATTGAGGAGTACGTATAATGGGACATGGAAGAAATAAAATTCAATCCTCGCGACTCGTCGATTCGAACGAGTTTGATTTTCCCCGCGGTGACGTTGGATATGTGTAAAATGAGATCGAGATTAGTCCCCGTACTCTTCGCCTTCTAAACGAGGAAAGTGCACTGGTATACATAAAAAAAGGGGGAAGGAACGTAGAATTTGAATATAACTTCTACGCGATATACATGCGCAAATAAAAAAAAAAAGATCAAGAAAGCGAGAGTCGAATTCGAATATACTTAGCGTAAAGAAAAACGAAGGAAAATACGTATAAATCTCAATGAACGACAATTCATCTCCGTCTTTCTCAGTCGTGCGATATCACGCGCATAACTAAAAAGAAAAAAATAACAAACAATGAAAACCAATCTCGCGCGATCGTTAACAACAATAAAATTTCGATGCCTAATTGTCTAGATAATAATAATAATTATTATTATTATAGTAATAATAGTAATAATAATAAAGGAAGAGAGAATTCAAATTTCCACGCGGTATCGTGTTCCATTTTCTATCTTCGTATATAAATATTTATTTGCTAAGTAACGTATAGTCTAGTCACTTAATTAGAGTGTAATTTGTATGTACGCGTGTTTCGTGTATACGTGTGTAATTAAAAAAGAAAAGGAGCCGCGTGAAGAAGGAAAAGAAAAAAAAGGAGAATCTCGAAACGTGGCTTCTTTTCCCTTACTACCGCTTCTCGTCGATTTACTTAGAATTATTATTTTGTAACATATTATGGCTTCGACGATCCGAACTTCAAATCGAGGCATTGCGCGCTTTCTGGATTTTTCTCTCTCTCTCTCTTTCTCCCTTTCCTTTCTCTATAAAATACGCCTCCAATTGCCCGTTGGCAATCTCATTGTAATAATAATATAATTAATAACTAATAATAATTATAATAATCGTAGGTTAACCGCGGTATCGAAAGGCTGGGGCTCGCTTGACGGGCTCTCGACGTTTTCGATTTTACTTTTTTTTTCCATTTTATCTCTTTCCAAGCTTTTCGCGTTATCTTTGCCGATCGAGGATCGATTTTCTTCGAGCGAATCGAAATATGCGAGATCCCGCCCGGCAGCCTCGCCGGGAAAGCGTGAGGGTGGTATTTTTATATGCAAAAGGAAAAACTCGACGGAACAACAACAATCGAAGCTTCATGAAAGATCCATTCGCACCGTACATTCATCTTTTTTTGCTTTTTGAAAGTTTGTCGTTTTTGCTTATACAAGGATCGGCCCGGATCCTGGCCGGCGGTTTGACACAACGAAAAGAGGCTACGTTTTGTCAGCAACGCGGATATTTCCTCGTGTACGGTCCCGCCACCCCGCCGATTCCACAGATTGCGTCTCCAGCATCATATTTCGATTTCCTTTTTTCCTCATTTTTTTTTAATTCATCGATTTCCTGTGTTTCCCTTAATCTCTTCTCTGCGCGCCGAATGAAATATACGCTCGCGCAATCCTATGGAAAGTTTCTTTCTCTCGAGCCTCCTTTTTCTCTCTTTCTCTCTCTCTCCTTCTGTCTCCCCCTTTCTTTCTCCTCGCATTAAATAAGTACCGATTTCGCCTGTCCGAGTTGACACCCGTCTCGGCTTTGTACCCTCTTTTGACTAGAATTGAATTTCGAACGGAGGATCGCTTCCTCTCTATTGCGATCTTCTCGGAGACTCGAGATCGTTTCCCCTCCCCCTTTCTTTCCTTCTTTTTTTCTGTCGAACGATGCTGGCCGGCGGGACCGGAAGTGCGTCGGTGTGTTTGCCCAAAAGGGGACTTCGACCAAACTCAATCGATACCATTAAACCTGCATGCGCATCCTCGTCGCGCTCTTCAGCGCGAGAAGATTGTGCAGATGATTTGCACGCTTTTAGAATCGCAACGAGGCTGCGCGTCGAAAATCAACGATAACTTGCGCTGTATTACTCGGTAACTAACTTTACGTAAAAGTCTGAATTCTGAAACTTAACGTTCGCTTTTTTCGGAGTCAAGATTGAGTCGCGTTCCGTTCCATTATCGCGATGAAATAGCATCTGTCGGAATAGCATCAGTTGGATCACTTTCGTAAAGAATTTTGTCAAAATTTTGAGAAACGGTTCTCGAGGTTATAGAAATAAATCGGTGATTTCTCCATAAGCATTCCAAAATTCTTTTTTATTAAAAATAAAAGGGTTTGCTTATTCCGGTTTTTAATCATGATATCTTTTAATTTTTTTCTAATGAGGAACGGTGCGCGACTACTACTGGACTCGCAACCAAGTTTATCGCGAACGGATGTGAGACAACATTGTATATGGGGGATGAGTGGTTGGGGCGGTGGGTGAAGGGGATGGCTTTGTTCCTGCGGGAGCGTGATGAGGTGGATTGGTTCGCCGGTGGGGACGGGTGGTGGGGTATTTTGTATTGTGTAGAAAAACAACGCTGTAAGTGAAGTAACTCAACGTTGCACTTGAAAGACCAATAAAGTAAAGGGGGTGCGGGACACCTGAACACGCGTTGTCCGAACGCAGTTACGATCTTGTCGAGTGAGTTGAAACAATCCTGAAATCAAACAGCTGATCACTGGAACAGCCGGATAGGCTTTCCAAAGTTGTCGGACTTGATCGTTTTCTTTTTCTTTCTTTTTTTTCATTGATTACTCGGCGGATAATTTCGATCTGGAATCCTGGCTCGCATGTTCAGGTACCCTCCGATCCGTATCCGAGTCCCAAAGTCCCTGCTCGTTGATCTCCGTAGTGAGTGCCTTCGCGATTTCTTTATTGGATAGAGGCGGTGCGCGCGGTACGCGCGGCGCTACCGCTCGGCCCTTACTTATATACTGGAATACGTGTAATTAATAATTATTCATGTGTGTATGCGATACGGTTAACTGTTAATTAAGTCATCTTGAATGATTACTGTAATTAATTAATTGTTATCAGTTAGTTAAATATGGCTCCACCGTGCAATCGTCTATCTCTCCTTCTTTCTCTGGCTATTTCTCCCACTTTACGTTCTATCAGCTCACTCTCTCGCGCCTACCTCAGAGTATACAACGTACACGTTGGCTAAACTACAGACACTTAGTACACTTATTATCATATTTATTTGTTAAATGTCGATTGAATTGTGAAAGGAAAGATTGCGAGCGACCGATTTGGTAAGGTTAGGAGGTTTTTTGGAATTTTGCTTTTAGGATAGATTTTCTCTCGATATGATCAAATTTCTTTTTGTACCGGTCGTTCGAAGGCCAAAAAATCGAGTTAGAAGTCGTTTGAAGGTAGAAATGTTTAGCCAAACGGTGGATCGGGACGGGTGAGATTTTGGTAGGAAGTTGCGCACGAAATGAATCCGGTATACTTCCGGTCGTGCCACTACCCGATTAACAGTAGATGGTGTACGACGAGATTCTGCAGACATTGAAAAAGATCACGTGCTTCCCGTATACTTACTTATTTAACTGTTTAACTGCGGTACACTGTGATTACTGTCCTACTATAGCACTACTAATTGTGAGTTATACTTGAGAACTGTCTGTTTACTGTAACGGAAAACCCTGACGAAGGCACCCACTCAGCGGACAATATACTGGTCATCTTACACATTCTCGTGTTCTGTCTTTTTTTTATGCCGATTTACAGTCATATGATAAATTTGCAACTTTTTCATATTCATAAGTCCCTAATTTCATCTGTCTTTTGCGCGGTTATCGATTTCTTTTCTTTTTTTTTGGTTTAATGCCAAATAAATGGACTCGGCCTTTCACCTCGGACACGCATGCGGGGGGTTGATTGGGTTCAGGTTAAAAGAAACACATTCTCCTGAACGGAAGTATGAAGAATATTTTGAAAAGAGTATCGCCTCGCCACGGGAAGACCACACGATATGATCGAGCCGATCGAATACGATCGAATATGTCACATTCGCATGATCTGTCCATGATGAGACAGCGCGATGGGTTCGTACGCTCGTCGCCGTCGACCGTCATCAATTGTGTGGATTGTTTGTGGGGATCATGGCAGTCGCTACTTCTTCACGACTTCGATCGATCATAAGGTTTAGAGTCTCTGGATGCTCTCCATTCCCGGTGTTTTTCTAATTTTTCTTTCCCATCCGCTTGATAGCCGAGATAAACATCCACATTTTCGTTACACATCCAACGCCAAACATGGCATCTGATTCTTATATTCCTTTCATTGGTACTGAATGCCACTTTCAGAGATAAGAATCAGATAGAGAGTCTGATGTTTAATGTTAAAAGTACCAAGAATATGGATTAGAGTTAATTGAATTTTGATTGCCGAACGTCGTATTTAGACGCCAAATTTTCAAATTGGATTCTCTCGACTATCTCGATTGTTTCGATCTGCCAGGAACCTCGGAATTTTGCCGGTTTGCCAAATGTTTTTCGCGGTCGTTGAAATCTCCATATCTGTCTCTCGCGCGTTTTCCCCGTTGACTCGCCGCCATCATCTCTCTCGAAGTTCTCTCTCTGGGGCCAGGACGAACGCGTGTGCGATGTGAGGTCGAATCGACTCGCCGAACGACGAAACCCACCGCCTTAACAACTATGGCTCTTTCATTTATATAGTGGACATTTAAACAACTTATTCCGGTTTTTAATCACGGAGGCTCGGTCAGGGTCACCGCGTGAAGACGCGAATGCCGCCGAGGCGCTCGCACTGCTAGACTGTCGGTTTTATCATATGCTGCGCACTTACGATACACACTGCCGCGAATAATATGCACATACGTCGTACGTCGTGCCGTTGCCCCCAACAAATATTGCCGCACAATCTCAGCTGCACTGCAAAATTCTTGTGTCAGGCGCACGTGCGCGCGCGCGATCGTACGTGATATATATTCGCGCGTCGTGAGATTATTTCATTAAAAAATTAAAACCCGATCAAAAACAAACCAACGGTTTTTGCTTGTAAAGCCGCACTCGAACAACGGCCCTTATGCAATTGCCGCTGCCACATTCCTCTTAGTTATGTGTTCCTTATGTGATTATTACACTTTTCGTGATTGCATCTTGTGGAACATGGGTCTCTCAGTGGTATCCAAGGTGCCTTTTCTCTCTCTCTCTCTCTCTCTCTCTCTCTCTCTCTCTCTCTTTCTCTCGCTCTCTCGCTTTCTCTCTCTTTCTCGCTCTTTTTCTATCTCTCTCTCTCGATCAAAGGGTTTTGAACTTCGTTTTGGACTTCATTCGCCACTTTGTCGCATTTCTTTAAATCTTTCTCTCACTCTCTTTCACTTACCATCGACTCTCATTGACAAAATTCTCTGGCACCTCGCCACCTATCTGTTGTCGGGACTTAGCCCGACAAAGAGGCCGCCCACACGTCACATCCGGGTACTCTTGTGTCAAGTCCGGGACGTGTTTTAGGCGTGCGCACTCGCGCGTGTCTCACGCAAATACGCACGCATCGTTCATCATCGGTACTGCATCCAAACGTATGCCAAAGGCCGCGAAATTTTGCTGCGTTTATACATATTACGTAGCACTACCAGCACAAACGCGTGTGCTGTTATCATCCACGAATTTTGCTCTTTTTTCTGAAATTACCGTGAAAAATCGATGTTTTCCAACGGTGCCTGAGAAGACGCGTCTCCATCTAAAAAGCAGACTTTTTTCTCTCGAGAAAAAAGCCGGAGATTTTTTAGGTGGATCGGCGTTTTCTGCATGACACGCGTAAAAATATAATGTTATCATGGAGCCGAATCATATCTTTTCAAAAATTTTTTTTTAGGCAATTTACAAAATTAATTGGCTTTACATATCCGTAGCGTGTGTAATTAAGTGTAGACAAGTGTGCTTAAAAGTGTATATAAGGAGTGTAAAAACTGTGTATTTGTACTGTGTATTATATGGGTGAACACGCGCGCACGCACGCACGCATGCACGCGTGCTCATGTATTGAGAACTGTTTGAGCGCGCGGGGTTGCACGCTCGTGGACCAGGGCAACTTCGCTTTAACTTGTGTCGTTTGGGAGCGTCGTGGTACGCGCTCGTCTTGTGGGGGGTGTCCTGTTTGCGTTGGTTTCTGTCACTGTTGTTACACTGTATTTGTTTCTTGGCGAGAATACCAATTCTACCGCGGCCGCGAGCGCGTTCGCGCGCGCGTATCCGCGGATTTTTCGTTTGATTCGTGAAGGTCGAGTCGTATTTGTAAGTGTGTATGCGCTGGGAGTATGCACCAGCGCATCCGGGCTATGGCACTTTTTAGATTATTTAAACATTTAGCAAATTTACATGAAAGAGATTAAGATTATGGTAGGGCCGATTTTGCAGGCGACGTCGCGCTGTGGATTTTCTTCATTATTATTATATATATATATATATATATATATATATATATATATATATATCTGTATATATA
The DNA here is from genome assembly GCF_024713525.1 of Acromyrmex echinatior. Taxonomy (NCBI): domain Eukaryota; kingdom Metazoa; phylum Arthropoda; class Insecta; order Hymenoptera; family Formicidae; genus Acromyrmex; species Acromyrmex echinatior. Next base: position 2,986,252 of record NC_141861.1, read on the forward strand.
TATATATATTTATTATTATTATTATTACCATTGTGAGCCTCTTTTCGACTACTTGCTAGTCGTGTTTCCACGAGTGGACTACGGTCGGGCGCTTATGTATTCGGGTCGTCCGTGACGCTTCGGGGCTTTCCTCTCTGGATTCTCCCGTCATTAGGCGCTTGTGAGCTTCTATCTCTTTTTGTATCTCGTTGCTGCTCACAGTCTTCCTCGTCATCTTTATGCGGCTCGCCGCATCTTTCGCGACGAAGACGAACGACCCAACCGTCTCTTTAGATTTTCCACGGTCTTTCGCGCTTTATCCGCTTCCGCCTTATGACGCGAGCACGTCTTGTGTCGCGGCTCGCGGATGCCCGTGTATGTCCCGCCGTCTCCTCTCCTACGTCGTCGTAGGGCCCGAAAATCTCACACGGGCGCGTTTGCGCCACCGGCCCCCTTACGAGTTACGGGCATATGTAAATCAATATATTTGTAAATTATTTTTTTTGTGCTTTTTTTGCGGTGTGACCCGCATTTTTTTATTATTACTTTTCTTTATCGTTATCCTCGCTTACTTCTCAGTTGATTACAGAACATACACTACTAGATCTATTGTTTAACGCGCTTGTGTGTTTTTTTTGCATTACCTTTCGTTTAAATTTAAAATTATGATACACGTTCGCGGGGCACGGGCCGGCGCCTCGGGAATTTTTCCTTCGCGAAGATGTGTTATTTCATTGCAATCGGGGGGAAGATTGGAAACCATCCCGCCGATTATTACGCTTGTCGCTTTACTAATTAAAAAAAGCAACCCTCGGCGCACGGCAGGATGCACCGGTCGAAAACAGTCGTCTGTCAATCGTTTCATGATCGTGATTATCATGAAGGATCTCGACGTGGTAGTGGTGGTAGTGTTTTGTATTGTGGTCGTTGTTGTTTTATTAATTTTTTTTGTGATGGTGATTGATGGTAACTAGTAACCGCTCTGACCTTTCCATCCTTCCATTTCTTATTTCGCTCTTTTGCGCTCTTTACTACCTGTTTCGTGCACCGTTCTTGATATCTCTCGACGCTCGATTAAGGATCGTGAAATGAAATTACGATTCACTTGAAAATCGTTAGATAATTCGCGAATTTTCAAACGAGAATTTACTTCGCGCTTCAGCCGCGCGACACGTGCTAACAGCTTCGCCTAACTAAATTCTATTCATTCGCTCCATCGTCCATTCTCAAACTCACCGATATTGACATTCCTTTTTACTTTAAACAGATTTTCAAATTTCTATCAATTTTGCATCCGCTCTCTTCCAGATTTTCTGATGTTTCTTTCATTCTTAATTTTATGCAGCACGCTCGTATCTTTCGCACCAGAAGCGCTACAAACTTTTTTTACCATACTACTTATTATATGTTTCATTATTCGCGATTTCTTTTATTAACCGAAAAACATTACGCGTTTTATCGATGGAAATTTTCTAATAAATCGATCCCTAAGATGTTGGGTGGGCGTCGAAATGTGCGACGATTGTGTTTTAGATGTTTTCCTATCGCTGTACAATCCATCGCAATGCCGTGTAGTGTAAGTGTTGGTGTGTAAGTGTATTAGTGTCGTGAAAAAAAAAATTTCCCGATCGGTGATGCCCGAGAGACAGTGAACGCTCCTGCACGCGATCCTTCCTCGGGGATGTAAAGTCCACCCTTTAGAGTGGTGGCGAGGTCAGGGCGGCGGAAGCGATCGCCAATCGTCGTGGGCACGCGCCGACAACGAACAGAAGCTCTGGTTCGATAAGAAACGATTATCGTTGGTTGCGTGAACGAGGTGTATGCACTCGTCCAGCTTTAGGTATTTACATAGAAACTAACCCTATTTCGCATTATGTATGTTCGTTTAAGTTTATCGGTAAATTCTCAGTTTATGCTTGTGATATCAAGGTGTATTTACATACTACTTAATCCGAGGAAAAAACGCCCTGTAACGCAAAAACTTTAATAATAACGATCAATGAATCGACCCGCAATCGCGATCGCTGGAACTCGAGGAACTTCACTTATTCTTCCCCCATTCGTAAAAAAAATGACAAGTTCATAAATTTTTCAAATTTTTCGAATTCACGATTTGCGAAAAAATTGATCCTGGTGATGATAGGAACGTTTTTAAGAAAAGAGCGAATTTTACAAAAATTTTTGAAAAGAATGTGCCAGACGCATCCATCGAGTTCCGATCGCGAGACGAGTGCAATCGTTAAATGTAGCTTTGACGATGAATCCTTTAGTGATCTTTTCATCTTTCGTCTCAGATGGTCAAAAAGCCTGGCTATCCGGCGACTTCTCGGCGCGTGTCTTTTACGTTCAACGAAGATGACGACGTTAGGTTATTTTCGTAATTGGCGAACAAATGGACATGAAAGATAGAAAGGAAGTATATACGTCATGAAAGGGAAGCTTTTTGTTACATAATTTCTCATAGTTTATGGAAAATATAATTTCCAAACGTAGCGAGAGAAAAGATTTTGCTAGTTATACTCGTAGACGTACTTTTTTTTGACAGAATTTAGAAAGTTCTATATTTTTGGAAAGATGAAGGGAAAACTTTTGATGAAAAATGAGGATCAAAGGGGATGATTTTCAAAAATAAGTCAAGAGTCTCGTTCAGTCTTCGATAGGAAACAACGATAACAGTAACGCGATATTAATATTCAAAAATGTGAACAAATTCAGAACGTTATCATTCAATTCCGCATTAGATATATCAATCCGCGATTGCCATTCCAATAAAGAAATTTAATCATGTCATAGACAAATGCTTATTGAATCGACTTTTCAATGCTTTAATTTTTTTTCTTTATCGCTTTTTTCAATCGCCTTTCTAAACCTCCGTTGGTTTTTACTTTCTTTTAGAAATTCTCATTTTCATGCTTCGAGAAAATTATTTCCAATGAAACGTCACAAACTTCTCTTTGTTTTTTACGGTCAGCCCTGGTGAACAAAATTCTGATATCTCATTTTTAAGAATTTGTCATATAAATTCATATAAATTTATGAAAATTTCTGAAAAAATATCTTGAATTTTTTAAGATTTTTATTTTCAGAAATTATAGAATGAGAAATTTTAAATCTGAAAATATTTCATTAAATAGAAATTCTGAAAAATTTTAAAATTTCTGAGAAATTATATTAAGAATTCTAAAAAAAATCTTCACCAGAGGAAAAGTCTCGTCTCATCTCGTCTGGTCTCGTCTCATTTCGTCTGGTCTCATCGAAAGATAACTCTATCGAAAGTACGAATGACCCAAAAGTCAAAAATTCGGAGAGATGGACAGGACGACGAAAAATTTGGTCAACTTTGGAGATTCGAATTGATGGAACTTCGTAAAAAAGGGAATTTCAAGAGGATAAGGGGTTAGTTCGGTTCGCTCCACGATCAAACCTACGGACTTTTCTTTATATTCTTCCTCTCCCTCGTCATCCTCATTTTCGTATTATCTTTTTTTTTGTTCTTTTGTTTTTGTTCATCCACCTTCTTTATTTCCTATTCGTCTTCTTATTCTTCTTCATCCTAAGTATTGCGAGAACGTAACGGTATATTGCAAGTAAAAGTTCAAAACGACGCAAGAGTTTTACGCGTTTCAGATTATATTACCCGGAAATAAAAAAATATTTCGCTTATAACGATCACAGGACCTCAGATTACCTGAAGCATGCCATTCTAAAATCTCACTCTCGTCTTCTCATTCGCTCCTCCTTGATGCTCACGAAGCATTCACGTTTACTCGATCAAATCATTCGCTCAACGGCGCGCCCGTGTGTCTACGTCGATCCCAAGGTCGTTCATTCGTAAAATCATTCACATATTCTTTCTCTCTCTCTTTTACTCTCTCTCTCTTTCTCGCTTTTGCACATGTCCACCTCTGCTTCTGTGCTGTCGCATTCTTACATCGACAATACTTAGAATCACGTAAAACCTACGCGGGTGCGCGCTCCGCATTCGCTCGTATTTCCCTTTCGCCTAACTATCCTAGTCTCATAGACCCTATATTCATTATTTATAATATTTATATATATAATATATATAATATTTAGCATTTAGTTTTTTATTTCTCTCTTCTTCGTCGCGTGCTTTGCTCACGAAAAATGCTCGCTCTTTCACGCTTACCGCACCTTCAGTTAAACGTGTAAGTGTGAATGGGTTTCGCCCGGTTTTTTTTGTCTCTGTCATACTCTTCATACTCTGTATGTATATATAATATATATAATATAACTGTTTGTAATAACTATATTTTGTTTGTCCGCTTATGAGCTAATAGTTTTCGTGCTACCGACGAGCACAAGTTGCGCGCATTTATATCTTTACCTTAAAAGTGTGCTGCTGATGAGTTTTGTAATATATGTATTGTACATGTGTACATATGTGTAATGTATGTGTAATGTATTTACGTGTGTATGCTCGTGTGTGTGCGTACGTATCTGTGCCGACGCGTTACGTCCGACGACGTTCCTTTCTCGTGCGCGAAATGTCAACGTCGCTTTGTCGTCGCGCGAAACGTTGATCACAAGTGAGAAAACGTCCGTACGGATTGCGTCGCGTCTGTCACACACACACGGGGAAGGGGATTTCGGTACGTATATAATTAACAACCGTACAACGCGACAATATGGCACCACTCGCCGGTGGTGAAACGTTCGTCGCGACCACGTGATGCACACGTTATGATGAGCCTGTGTACGTGGATGTTATTGGTGTGCGATTCGCTTTTTAAGCATTACGGGACCTTTTACGATTAGGGGATTTAAGGGGGTGGAACCTTTTAAGCGCGGTTCGGTGGAGTTAGACGTATCTATGTATAATATTTATATATAGTTTAGGTTTGTTGAGCCTGGCCAGCACGAGACGGTCGAGGATCGCCCGTTGGACCCTCGATACCGTCGCATACCGTTTAATCGGCTCTTGTACTAAAAGATCATAGTACCTCAGAGCGCACCCCGGATTACCCTGAAATAGGATAACCGAGATGACTTACTATTGTTGTTTTTTAAGCAACTTCTCGTTAGTTATTATGGCACGTTTCGGAAGTCGAGACGGTGGTACGGTAGTGGCGACGTGTCCTGAGAATCCTAACGGAATACGAAGACAACGTGAGAACACTATCGCGAATTCCGTTCGACAGATCCTTCATTCAGGACCGGTGTAGGAACGACGCGGAACCGCGCAGGAAGCGCGCGGGGAATCGCGAGAGACGACCGTCGCCACTGCGATTTTAACCGCCTCGTGCCGTGCAACGGTTTTGCTATACACGTACGTATTCTCACTCTCCTTCCATCGTCTGGCATGGCCCCATCCGGAGAGTTCGTCAACCGAGGATGATACCCTCGATTAATTTCCGGTTGAGGTCCGGCCTGATATCGGTTCTATCCGAGTAGGAAGACACCGAAGTACATATTCTTTCTCACAAAGTCCTTCCGTTTGTTTCTGTTTTCTTACTGCTGAGACAGTGAGTGAAATTCTGGCGACCGCACTTGGGCGCAGGAGCGAATTACGTCAACGATGACAATGACATGTCGATCGTAACGAGCGTAATCGCTCTTACGCGTTTTCGGAGTTACCGATCATTTCGTCGGCTTTTCTCTTGACGCCACGGTCTTCAGGCTGCTGCTGTTGCTGCTGCTGTTGGTGATGACCGATAGTAGACGGGCCCTGCTGTTGCTGCTGCTGCTGATCGTGCAACGGTGTCGAGCGCTCCGTCGACGATTGCGAGTGTTGCTGATTCATGCGTTCGTTCTGCTGCAGGGTCGTCTGATCCGGCGCCCAAGGGGTCCACTCGTCTCAGTAGTAACTGAATTTTCATGGTTGCTGATTGCTTTGCTGGTTGACGACGTGTTGAGCCAGAGTGAAACTCAGGGCGCGCGGATCGCCGCCATGAAGCCTGAGGGCCTGCTCTAATCGCTGTTCCTGTAGTCGTAGCGCTTCTCCTGAAAGATGTCAAGTGTCGACGATTTGTTAGAAGTTTTCATCGCAAATTGAAACTCAAAAAAAGTCTCGAGGTTAGATTAGGACGCTACAACAGCGTGTCGTCGGATTTTTGTATCACTTACCGAGATCCGGCGTTAGAGTATCCTGTTGGGACATTTGTTGATTCGTATGGTGTCCCGGCATACCGGAGGTGCTGCCTCCGTTATGCTGTCCCAAATGATGCCTTACGTCGCCGCCCACTGCGGAACTCGCCGCGGCTGCCGCCGCTTGAGATACCTGCGCAAAGATGTAAGAAAAAGTTGAAAGGTGGAAAAGAACTGAAAAGTTCTGTTTGAGCTGTCTTCACTTTTGCTTTTTTTTATCGAAATGTTTATGAATCTTAATTGAATAAAATGAAATCAATGTATACTTGAACATCTTGTGTTGACTTTTATAGGCACTACACTTTGTTGATTTACTTTCATTAAAGTCAGATTTTTATTATTTGTTTTTCTTTGCGAAAGAATATAACTTATGAGTTATTATTCTCTCAATCTTCATATCTTTATAACATTATGTTTTCAATATTCAAAATGCAAATTGTAAAGTCGTGCTTTTTTTTAACTTTGATTAATAGAAGAATTGGCTATCTTTTTTACCGCAAGTCGTAGGGCAGCTTCGGCTTGGGAACGGAGCAAAGCTTCCGCTTGATGCATTCTCAGAGCTTGCTCCGGTCCACTCGCTTGCACTCCCTGTTGTTGGGGTCCCGTCGATCCTTGAGTACCTCCGCTCATATCACCGTTATTGCCCATTCTCATAGCCGCCGCCAGCGATGCCATGTCGACCGGCGAGAGATTAGGCGATACGGAATTTTGCAATCCTAATAGAAATATCGCTTTTACATCTCGCTTACTATCGAAAGTAATTTAAAGCCTATAAATAATATACCATGCTTTTCTCCTTCTTAAATAACAATAGATTGCAAGATATATATTTAACAATCATCTCTTTTTGTAATGTTAAATTTAAAATAGTGTTTCATATGATGTGTTTCAGAATCTTGGCATCGCGATTGAATCACGATCTGTAGAACATGTGTCAAGGAGGGTTACTCGCAAACGCTGTCTCATGTCAACTTTAATCGTGGGAAGAAAGAGAAAGAGAGGAGAGGAATGAGAGAGATGGTAAGGAATTCTGATATTTGTTTTTCCTATCATCGTTTCTTCAGCAAGTTTCTCGATGAGTTACGACTCGTAGTTCGTGAAAGAAACTACGTGCGCGGTAAATTTTACTAAATTAACTTGCGGTAATATCACACATAGTATCATACATAATAATCGTGCAACGCGTTTTTGCAACGTAGAAATGTTTTTCCAGCAACAAATACAGTCATGTCGAACGTGCTTATAATTGCTCGCTCGAGTTCTCATCGAAGACATGAGAAAAGCGGACAACGCGAATGCAATGTTGTGGCGGAGAAACAACATTGTAAATCTAGTTTTATCGGTAATAATTGGAACAAAGCTATCGGCTTTCCCTTCTCGTGCAATTTCGTACTGATAAGTGAAAATGCACTTCTCAGAGATTCATACGCCTTATATATGTATACTTGTGTGTGTAATCAGTTCGCTAGATCATAACTCGTTAAACATGGTTTTATATTATATATATAATATATATAATATAATGACATATTTATTTATTCTCTCTTACCCGCTGACACGGCGGCCATGACAGCCATGCGTTGTTGCTGCGACTGCATCTCATCGTGATATTGCTGTGCCGAACCCGGTTGACTTCCCGTTCGGAGTATCTCGCTGAGCTTGTTGCCACTCGGTCCCGGTGACGCCATGTTATTGTTGTTATTATTGTTGTTGTTATTCAGTAGACCGGTGCCTGCGCAAAAATCTGCTCTCGTCAGTATGTACAGGTCGATGTACGGGCGGGGGTTTTCACGCACATTTTACTATTCTAACTAGGTAGCATATATCATTCCGCGTCGATATATAAATTGGCACGCTAAAGCGTTAAAAAGGCGACATCCCGAAGTGGAAACCGCCCATAAGAGCAGACCGTAGTGAGCGCCGTTCACATGAGAGAATTATTACTCAGACCAGAAATTCGTAAATATTTTATTTCGACTCAAGCATATATATTCATATATATTCTAACTTACGTGTACTACAATAAATTCACTAATGATACTTCACAACAGTTATGTCATTAACGAAATCAGAGAAAAAAAGATGAATAACGGCGAGATTACAAACTGTGCTCGGGCAAATGCGACAATATTATATCTATTATATCTAGATACTTGATAGACGTTCGAGTAGTAGACGTAGAACAAGTATCGTAGCGTACCAGGTTCACTACCGGCCGACGACAGTCTTCCATTGCCGCTACTGCTATCCGAATGGGCCGACGGTGACGGGCACATTGGTGGTTGTTGCAAATTTTGCGGTCCTCCAGATTGACTTCCTCCCAACACGCCTAAACCTGCTCCTGTACAGCGTAAGGACGTTATATTAGAATACCATTCAGTCATTGGCGTCGTGCAGTGTCGTACTTTCTATGCGACGGTTTTGACGCCACTTAATTCCTTGACAATTAGAGAAATATGTCTATCTGTTATACCTAAACTCGAACTCGCGAGAATCTCCCTTTCCCGCCTCTCAGCGGCCGCGCGGCTTAGCACATACTGCGCCGCGAATTGATGTTTCGGATCCATCCTCATGTGCTCCATGTGGCTCAGGAGACCTTAACACCAGAGGAAAACGAGCGTGGTCACAGTATAGAAAGATAATCATATAGTCGCGCGTATATGGACGATAACTGTCACTTGTTATAAACGTAAGTTATACTCCACAGAATGAAAATCATAAGTTTACAGCATAGAATGAAAATGAATTGTGTTTACTTTCAACTGTGTTTACTTCGAACTCCGAGCTATTGTTGGGACCCGATCGGCCCATCGATTCACGTTTACGTGGGCTAAATACTTACCGCTCTCATGAGTGAAGACGGCTTGGCACACCGAGCACGGCCACATCCTGAGGCTTGTGCTAAGTTGACTGGTCTCAGGATGGCAGGCTAGATGCTTCCTAAGGCTACCCTCGTTGACGTAGTGCTTCCCGCACACTGGGCACGGGTGGTTGGCGGTCCGTCGCTTCGCTAGGTAAACCCCGGCAACGGAGGTTGTGCAGTCAGCGGAGGGAACAATAGGGCGACACAATTTCAAGGTCAATGCCAAGCAGGATAAAGCGTCCCAAGGAACGAAAGCCGCCTCCTCCTCACTCAACTCCTCCACCATCGTTATGTTTTCTCATATCTCTCTCTCTCTCTCTCTCTCTCTCTTTCTCTCTCTCTCTCTCTCTTTCTCTCTTTTTTTCCTCCCCCACCTTATTTCTCACGCACTCGCGTGCACGCGCGCGCGTACGTACGCACAGATTCCGGTCGACCTCGAAGGCGAAGGGAGACCTTACGGACGCGGATAGCCAAGGACCAGGAGAGAGCACTGACCTCGGGCACGCAGAGTACTCGTCGGCCGGCGCCGTCGCCACCGCGCTGCTGACTCCCTTTCACGAGCAAGGTCGCTGGCCCAAAAAGCCAGGATGCACACAGACGTACTCGCGCGCGTTGCACATACGCAAACGTACAGAGAAAAAAATATATACATAAAATTCTTTGAAAAGGTCATTTATATATGAAAAACGTCCGTTATTTTTTACATCGAACAGACACTATAAACAGATCATCATTCGTCTTGTCAATCTTAGTCGATTTTTTAATCTCATTTAAATCCTTGCGATTTTAAACAACGATAACGTTACATGCTCCATGTGTATTCGCAATACAGTGCGATTCATCAGCTTTCACATTTCAAATGTCGATCACTGTGACAGACCACCGTGTCGGCACTCACAATCAAGAATAAAACGCCGATTCCTCGCTTTAAAGTTGAACGAAGAAGCAGAGTAGATTGACTTTTGTTCTCTCTGTACGTTCGCCAGTCTGCACACGTATCGCGCACGCATGTGTCAAGGCACGCATAGAGGTCGAACGAGACACCCTCGAAGCATCGTGTATCTGTATTAGCGAGTAGTACCCAAGTATTAGTCGGCGAGTGTGCCAAATGCTACACGTCTTTCCCGCCCAGGCGAAAACAGTACGAAGAAGTGAACAAGGACAATGTGTGCGTATCGCCCGCGCCAAAGCAAGTTTTTGGGATGGATGCGAAACGTACTTAAAAACTAAAGAATGAACCACCCTTCGTGTCTCGACGAGCGGTTGTTTCACCTCTCTCTTAGTCTTACTCATGATTAACGTCGCCGTTCTCGTGTCTATGTCAGTCTCTCTCTTTCTCTATCTTGGAACCCTTAAGGGGCTCTTCGCGATCGTAATTAAGGATTTTGGCTAAGAATTAAATGCGGTTAGTCTGTTATGAACAGAGTTAAGTCTTTCGCTTAGAAAGTTAATGCGCGAGCAAAATTTGGCATTAAGTTTGTTGATTAGTCAGTAAGGAATGACACGATCAAGGTTTTTTTCTCAAGCTCGCTTCATGCAACGATGCACTCCGCTTACGAGATTCCGCGATCGGATTCCAGTTAATCGATTGGGTATGGTTAACGAAGATTAGTAGGTGCGCGAATGAAGAGAAATGGTAAGCAACGCACGGGGAAAGGAGAGAGACATAGACGACCGGCCGAGAGGGCGGTTGATACGCGATTTTTCAATACTTACTGGCAACTCCAGAGGCGTTTGGATCCTTGTGGGTATGCTTCATATGCTCCATCAACGCCTCACCGCCGAGGAAGAGTTTGTGGCATACTGGACAGCTGGTTGCGTTCGGACCGCCGATCAGGGCGGCGTGTTGCTGGAACACAACACGCTGTTGCAACTCCTTTTTTGAGGGCCCGGAAGTACCGGAAGCAGGCACACGCGGCGCACCGGTAGAGAGCCGACCCAGAGAATACCACCACAGAGTTGCGAACCAGAAGCGCAGGACAGGCAGGGCACAGAACAGAACGATTGACCAGTGAGAGTTAAGGCACCAATAAACCGCCGCCACCACAAACTACTCCTTTGCACAGGGAATTCATGTCGAGTGTGTCTGGTAGGAACTTTGTGGTATCGCGCCCTGGCTTGGTTTCCAGTCGGTCAAGTACGATTGAAAAGAATCGAGATAACGAAACAGAAAAAAAAGACGAAATTTTCTCTCTTTTGAGGTATATTGATATCTCCGTTTAATAATGATCCATTTACTGCCGCAATTTATTCATTGCTTATCAAACAAAAAACAATATTTTATATTTTATTTTCCTTCTGAAATATCTTTGTGTAGATTGCAAAATTAATTAAATGATTTCATTTTTAATATTGCTTTAAAAAAAATTATATCTGTTTGTATGTTTTTGGCAAATGGCTAGATTGCGGCAAGTGAATCGTCGGCGAAGATACTCTAAAAAGATAGCTAGTTCTTGGAACATTATGGGATAGGAATAAGGTGTAAATCTCGATGTTATTGGAATTACAATCGTAATCTCCAACGTATCGCTATTGCGAGGAATATACTGTGCCCATATATGTTTTTCTCAAATATGTATTACCGATTCTAATTTTGTAATCTCGAACAATTTGTGATATATGAATGTAAAAATAGAGATGTATAAGAAGAGTCTTGACCGATCAAAAACATTGTCTTTAACGCCAGATCAGAGCACTCGGTTCGAGTAGATGGAGAGGAACTTAGGGAGTACATGATCGTGGAACTTGAAGCGAAGCCTAGACAGACAAATATGTGGAAGCGTGGGGTCCAGAGAACGATCGGAGCGGATTAATCCTTAACCGCGATTAGGGATTTCATCGACTAATGCTGCCAGGCATCGGCCTCGTCTCGCATATGAATGTACGGAACCTAAAGGCCGATGCCAGACGTTGCGTTGCGAAAACAAAGCGAGCACTTTCATCGACCTTGGACCTCCGATCGACCCCGTGCGACCTCACCCATGAACGGGAATGCGAAGCATGGAATGACTAGCTTGTACCATACATCAGTTTTAACTACCATGGCCGTTGCTAGCACATCTTCGGCTTGCATCTGCATTCCTTTTGTTTTTTTTTTCTTTTCTCTGCTTTGCATGTTAAACAAGTTCTAACCCGCGGTTTATTTTACCGAATTTGTTGTGCTACCAATGGCCATATTAAAATCAAGATTAAAAATGAAACTATAAATGAAATTCGACGTCCTCTCAGTGCCAGATAGAATGACTTTTTTCCCCCTTCATTCTTTGGCTGGTCACGCGGTAAGGAACTGATTCGCACCAATCGCATTATCGTGATGTCTTTTTTTGCCTCCTCTGTTGCGTCCCCCTTTTTTATTCATCTCTTTTCTTTTTTTCTCTTTTTCTATCTGAACACGCGAAGGTTGCTTGCACGCATACAAGGCGGTAGGTGTACACGCGCTCGAAGAAAAACATGGCGGCGGCCGTACCTTGTTCGAAAGAGCGTTTAAAACGGCAGTACGAGAGGAGAAAAAAAAAGGCGCGAAAAAAAGAGAAGGTTGTGAACGGGCAGGAACGGGCTAAAACGAGACCGGACGGCAATGACCCCAAAGAGTTTCGGGGCCTCTCGTTCCTCTCTTCCTTCCTGTTCTTGCTTCTCCGATTCGCGACTTCGTCTTCTTTTTTTCCTCATACTTTTTCGCCTCTCCCCTCCCACACATCTCGCTCTACCTCTTTCTCTGTCGATCGTTTTTCTTTTTATTCCCGGACCTGGGACAATCGCGAATGCATTGAGGCAACGAACACGAAGCGAGCAAAGGCTAAAAACAAGTTCTGAACGGCAATGACCTCGGAATTTTTTCGACATGGCCGTCTTTTTATCACACACCTTCTATCTCTCTTCTATTATTGTCGTGATTTTCCGCTTTTCGCATCTTAAATGTGGATTTATTTTTGCGCACTTTATAGACTTCTTCTCTTCGTTTCGAGAGGGAGAGAATATATCTTCTTTATAAATACATACACGCTCATCTAAAGCCTCTTCGTACTTCCTCCTTTCCTCGACATTTTTAACGACGTGTCAGATGCCGGTGCACAATCCTGATTTTCTGCCGGCTCTTCCCGCTCATAAACAAGCGAGACGGCATGCCACAAAACTAGGAGAAGGGAGGAGGGGGGGTACCAATCAGATAATAATCGCCTTGTCGTATCCATTTCGGTTTCCTTCTTCCGGTTTTTCTCCCGGCTCCGTTTCGCGTATTCTAAACACGCATATTCTCACGCGTGTTTCTTCTCGCTTGGCTCGGCTCCATTCTTGTCCCGCGATAAACTTGAGAGTGGGTGGCCGACCGCCGGCATACTTATGCGCCTTCTATCTCCTTTTTTATCCCGAACCTGGGGCAGCCGCGAGTGCGTTGAGAAGACGGCAACGAGGACGGCGTCGTTGGCCATGCCACCGCCACCGCCACCGCCGCCGCCGTCGCCGCTGCATGTAAGTTATTCTTGGAGGGAAGCTGCGGTCCCTAGGTTCGACGCCCCGACCTGGCCCAACTGGAAAAAACCGGTTTCTTCGTCGCGCTCTTCCTTTTTTGCTTGCATCCTCGCTTTTTGCGCCGCGAGTGCCTCGACTTCTCTGACGCTCTTTCTCTTCTTCTCCATCCCGTTCGCCACGGTCGCTCCCCTTCTCTTTCTCTTTTCCTATCTTTCCCGCTCTCCTTTCTCTCTCTTCTTCACTCTTTTTTCTCTCTTGCTCTCTCCTCATTCCTCCAGCTTATTCTCTCCGACTCGACTAAGAGAGTGGACGCGGCGTGGGCGAATCCCCGAGGGACTTTATGATCTACCGTGACCAGATTCATCTCTCTCGCGAGGTTATACGTTCGCTCTTCTCTGTACGCCGTTCTCGCTATTCCCAATTCCATGCTTCCTGGTCTCAGTATGAGGTTGTACGTATATCTACCAGAGCCGCCGGTTTTCTGCATTGCACTAGGACTTTTTGCCTCAGCAGAAATACGGAGATTCTGCCGCAATCGATTCTACATGCATTCTTTTGTTTCTGTTTCAAAATATTTCGATTATATCGAAGATGAATATGGAAGAGAGAGTTCTTCAATTTGTGCTCATTTTCATCGCGGATTGAAAACATTCGTATGCATCGAAATTATTCGTAAATTTGCAAATAATTCTGTTTTCGTTGGCTAAATAAATTTCCAGCGGCGTTAATCAATATCAGAGATGATTGATAATTGTTGAATAATATGAGGGAATATAACGGCTGGCAAAGTGACGTCTATGTCTGGTATTTTTACCATTGCGCTGTAAATAATTATATCGGTACTCAATTTAGCCGCGAAATATTTGGTCTTTCGATTAAAAGGTGGTAATTATAAATTTTATCGGTTTCTTTGTTCATTGAGCACTGATCATATTATGACCGCTTGGCCGACGCGATTACGTTTATTCTTTCGAATTTTTTCGTATCCTATCTCCGATTGGTTTCTCGATTTTTCCCGGCGATCCCGGTCGTAGATTATCCGTTCCTCGAGGCCTGACGCGGGCCCGGGTCAGGGAGTGGCATAAAAAGGAAGTGGGTGTGAGCACACGCGTAGCGGTGCGTGACGTTGGCCGCGATGTGGCCATTTTGTGTTCATAGAGACGGGACCATCTTTGATCGAGGACCGAGATCTTGTTAGTAGAGCGATTCTATTAGAACAAATCAAGACGGAAAATTTTTTTATGCCTGTACTCAATCAATATGATATCATCCCTGATTTGCGATGTTTAAATGTATAAGATGTCTGATGGTAACTGTATAATACTTTAACAGCGGAGATCTCAAAAGAATAGAAAAATCTTATTATGAAAATTCAAGTTATAAATAATTATATTTGACAATAATATCGCGCAAAGTTTATGTGTTTAAGCTTACATTTACACGAATTATTGACTTATTAATTTTAATATAATACTTATTTTTATTGCTTAGTTTATTTTTTCTTTTAGCTTTTTATATGCAAATGTGCAATCAGTTGATAATATAAAATTAAACCCGTTTTAACAGTTGTATGCTATTTAAATTTTTCTTTTAATAAAAATTTGAAGAATTTATTAATTTTTTCGTTTGAAAACAGTTATTAAATTTAATGCTAAATCTGAATTAAAAAAATATAATTTATCTTTATTATGCGACCGAAAAAGGGAAACTTTAATTTTATATTGTTATTTTATTATTAAATTTTTAAGTTTATACGGTGTTGTTGATTTTAATAATTCAAGAAAAAATAAATCACTATCCTGCAGTAATTTTATTTTATTTTCTTAACATTTTATTTTGTTTTTATTTATTTATTTATTTTTTTAATTATGTCTTATGATTTATCAAAATCGCAGAATTTCAATAGCTCAGATTGTAAGTTTTGGGTAAAAAGAATACTAAATTAATTTTTATAAATTTTTTATAAATCTTTTCCGATTGAAAAATTTTGTTCTTTAAAATGTAAAATTTATAACGTATAATAATACAATATAATGATCTATTGTAATTAATTAGAAATTCTATTGAAAACTCTACCGAAATTAATTAAAAATGTGAGGAACAGAATATTCACGCAATTACATATAACATATTATGTTAAATATTTCAGTGATAACGGTATTTTTGACTCGATGCTAGTTTCGGTTGCGTATGATGCGTTGTTGTATAGTTTTGTCATTCGGTAGGCGGTCATGCGGGTATTCCGTGTCGTTACATTATTTTCTTAAGGCGCGAGAATGACAAATATTAGGAGGAAACGCGATCATTCCTCCCTTCCTTCTCATCAATATTTAACGATTATTAATTCGCGCAAACTGACTCTCATAATTAAAACGACTCGTAAGAAGTGACTATTTATCGAAACAGATATTTCATTCAATCTCTGCTTTCCTACAGTAGGAGTTGAGGTACAAACTATAAATTATCTTATAATATATTATATGTAAGCGAATTATATTTTCGAATCTGCTCGATCTCGGATATTTCACATCGCAGTTGAAGTTTTTCATCTATTAATTATTTTTGGATCAAAAACGCGGAGCCGAGCGATTTAATGTGAAGTGATATAATAATTAATTTGCGGGAGATAGAATATATTCAGCGTACATGTATTTCATAATAATCAATTGCTACGCAATTTGGTATGCGGCTTATGTCGGTTTTTTTTTGTTGAATAACGTACATTATGTTACTGTACATGCAAGCGTGAAACTTTGTTTACGTCCGCGCGGTAAGAGTCGTGCCGGCAAGTAACGGCGTTCGGTGCGTATTATTTCTCGAGACGCCAACGAGACAGATACTAAGAGCAAACGCGATCGCATTCCTTATGAATAGTTATCAACTTTAATTGTATCGTATGCAATGTGAAGTTGTTAACATCAGATTTTTTTCATCCTTAATAATTATGAACGTTAAGGAATAAATCAAATTAAAACATCGAATTAAAGAATAAATTAAATCAAATAGATATCGCGACGGATTTAATTAATCGTAGTTAACCTGCCTTTTAATATTTTCCAATACCGTAGCGTAATTCCGGCGTTCTAACTTATTTATTTAATTATTTAATACGTCTAATGATTGAATACATCAATAATAATCTATTAAAATATTCCTTCGTTAAAAATTTTACGCTTATTAACGAGTTGTCGAGCGAATTGTGTTTGCGCTTTTCACATTATTTTTTTGTAACAATGTGAAAAATAATTTGCGAGACTGTCGTATACAAGTATTAGTGCACGTGCGATTATAATTAACCATGTTTTTGTGAATATAGTGTGAATGCCACGAAAGAAATCTGAGAGGAGGAGGAGGCCCGAGGGGCATCCGGCGGAGCAATGTTGAGGTAAATTTATGACTTTAAACTTGAAATAATCGTTCATAATTATACATATTTTATATGCGCAACAATTGTTTCTTGAAATATTAGTTGCTTTAAGCTATAATTTGGATATATTTTTATTTGGCAGATCAACATAGTTCGCGATGCAGTTTACAACTTCACTGCTGCGCATCGTATCGGTGAGTGATAACGACATTTTATATTGATTTGAAGTAATGGATCTATGAAAATATTATATTGATATATGCATATCGACACATGTTCGTATCGGGAGAGGGTTTAAGATTATAAATAAGATAGTTGGCTCAGAAATCGTCAGAGTATCAGTAATCGCCAAGTTCACGTATTAAAGACGTATTTTAGTACTTTCTGTCGATCGTAGGGCTTGCTGATATTTTCATTAGTTCCAAGGAGGTATTTACAATGTTGTGTTACATTATGAAACTCGTAAATATATGAAATCGAATCGCAGTTTTACGTATATCATCACAAATTATTGTTTCATATAAATTTCATAGTTTTTTTTTTAACAAGCACTGGTTCACTGAAATACATAGTCGTTCGAATAATTGCCATATATGTCGATTACTGAGATTACACGGAGAGAATTTTTTCTTAGAGTTTATCCTGAAAATATAATGATCGTGGGATAACATTATATTTCGAAGAATTTTAATGTAAATCTCTCTTATTTATTAATAAAACTACAATAAAGTATAAAATAAGTTTGATTAATTTTACTAAAGTGCATGGTAAAAGTCTTTAAAATATTGTTTTATACCATTACTATATTTTCAGGATAAATTTTAAAAGAAAATTGTCTCCGTGTAGGTGGGCCGAAAAAATTCTTGTAATCGAATAATAATGTATCCAAAATCCGAATAAAAAAATTAGATCCGTAATTGTTATTATCTAGACGGATCAGTAATCATCATAGACATAGGTGAATTAATAAATAGATATGCAAGCAAATAGAAGATGTCGATCACTGAATCATTTCTATATTGATAACTACATCTAGAACAGAGATTGGCACTACTCGAATAATTTTACAATTCTTTTTTGTTGAAACAGCTATTAATATTTATTGAAAATTGTAATAATGATAGAAAAAATAAAATAATCATCGTAACCGTCGGTATAATGATCATTGCAACCAGGAAGTATGATGACATCTTGTTACATTACTATCTTTGGATGACTGCGTATTGTCAATTTTGGAGCATTGATAAGGATCCAAATCAGGATCGAAACGTTAGCGTATTTCATTTGTTTATTTGAATAAATTACTTGTCACCCAGTATTTGTTCAAATTGGTATTGATTGATTGTATAAAAATATATATATTTTATCCAAAATTTCATGAAAAAAACATCTTTGATTTAATTCACACTCTTTTAATGAATGGTTATACTCTTAAATTCATATTTTCAACAATAAAAAATAGAATAAAAACCTTGGAAAGTAGAACTAATTTAGATTAAAATCATGAGGACAATAATAACAAATGTGACTCTAATTCTAATTCAAAGAAAAAGTTTTTCACGATACCATATTTAATCTGAAAAATTTAAAAAACTTTCACATATACATGGTTTTAATATAGCTTATAAACTCATGAATAAAATGAATACATTTATAAAAACTGGAAAAGATCCTTTGCTTAAGGATAACCATCGTGGAGTCTACAAAATAAATTGTTTAAATTGTGAATCTTCTTATGTTGGCCAAACAAAAAGGAAATTAAAAATTCATATAAAAGAACATAAGACTGACAAAGAAAATCCACTTCTGAGATGTCAGTCGTTTCACGTCACCAGTTGAATGAGATGCATGAATTGGATTGGGATAACATAAGAATTTTAGACACAGAACAATCATTAATGAAAAGAAAAATTTCTGAAATGATATACATTAAAGGCCAAATAAGTGGTATCAATAAGCAAAGTGACACTGAAGGTTTGCCAGATGTTTATCTGCCTCTTCTTAAGAAAGATCTCTCTCACACTTAATAAATAATTCTAGAAATAATTCTAGAAACTTTTGACTCATATATATAAATAGTGGTAAAATATATGATATGACAAATAATAACACACAATGTCACGACAAATTTCCATCTATGCAAAGGATGTACTTGAGATTCATCATTATATTTTTTTGCTGTAAAACGATTCTATTCTTACACATTTCGATTAGAAGATATTAATGATACGCAAATTTGTTAAATTAGAATCTGGAAATTCTCGTTCTACACTTTTCATGATATGATAATTGGCGATGTAACATTATTGTACGAGGCACCTTCACATATGAAAGAACACGTTTATATATAATTATATCATACGACGGTTGAATTTAATGTCAATCAGTTATATGTAACTCTGCGTTTTAAGAATATTGTGAATTTACTGAAGATGGCCAGATTGTGGTCTAATGTTTTAATTAATGTAATGATAATTAAATATCACAAACTATAACTTGTGCGGTGGTTTTTTATGCTCTTCTTTTCATACGTTTTAAAAATATATATATTATATATATTTTATATTTTATATATATATATATATATATATATATAAATTTATGTGTCTGAATCATTCTATCGTTCGTGTATGCGATAGTTGTAAACATGTATGGCGATTTGTGGGACATACTCATGACGATTATTGGGCAAACCGTTATGGCGGCATACCGATAACTCGTACATTTGCGCCTTCTAATTTTTACGAAGGATTTTCTCATCAACGGTAAGTATAAGAATTTTTTATTCCTCATAAAAAATTGATTTAAAATAACCTAAAATAACACTCACTTTTCAATCTGAAAAATATAAATCAAGCGTTTTGATTAACGTGACGATTACTGGGCCAACTACTTTAAATATAATATATCTTAGATTAATTGTTTTAAAATGGATAGACTAAGATGGATTAGTGTAATATTTCTTGGACATTATGCAATTATTTGTTGATCGAAAAATATATGAAGCTCGTTATATCGATTATTTATTAATATATTTGATATCTCATTAGTTAAATATATACTATCTGTCTAAAATTTTTCTAATAGGAAAATTCATAAGAAGATATAAATAGAATTATAAGATAGAAATATTCATGAACATTGACATTTACTATATAAGAATATAAATGTACAGTAAAGATATTATTTCTTATATTTTTATACAAGTTTATAACAAGAAAATAGTTAATGAAAATATTATAATATTATTTAATGCAATATTAGTTATAAATTAAAAAATATTTTCTCTTTCTCAAATATTTTCTTAATAAAATTTAACATCGTCTGCATTCTCTGTGTATCTCTTTCCAAGATTAAATAACGTATAAATGGCAAAAAGCATAATACTTAAAAATGTTTATTATATATATTAATTTTTATTATACGCTAATTTTATCCTAATTTTGTAGTCTATCCATTCATATATATTGCCATATATATTGCATTATTATTATTATTATTATTATTATTATTATTATTATTATTATTATTATTATTATTATTATTATTATTATTATTAATATTAATAAGATTGAAAACAAGACCGTTTATGTTAAATAACATTACTTTGAATACAAAGCGCCACTACGACCTGAGTGTTGAGATGTTGAACTAATATATATATTCATATAAATGAATTAATTTCAGAAATAATAATTGCGCGCCGATATGGTTGTCGGACTTTCAACGCAATCAATCTGAATTATTAATAATCCCCCCAAATTTGTCCAATTTAATCTTAAAAAAAAAAAAGAAAAAAAAATTATTATTATTTTATTGCGTATTAAGAAATTATAAAAATATATACAAATGGTAATCTATAAAAGAATACTGAAAGAAAAGCAATCAATTTTTGGTTGTAGCAGCAAATTTTTAGTTGTGTTAGCCTATCCGCAATGTCAGTATATGATTTCGATAAGTTAACGCAACTAAAAATTTGCTGCTACAACCAAAAACTGATCACTGCAGTCATATAAAAATGCTATGCCATATTTTACTATCTGTGTAAGATTTTTAATCGAGATTAATCTTCAGAGTTATTAATATGCTGATAAAATTGTATATTCTTTCATTGTTGGGTGGGTTACTTTTCTCAAACTTTGTGATTTCTTTTGAATGGCTTTATGAATTGTTAGTTATTTATAATTAAAAAATGCATGCTAAATGTAGACGTAATCGACACTATGCGAGCTCCTCTCTTTTCCTCGGGCGGCGATAAAATCCGAAGGCCGTTTTGCGCTCGGTGCGCAATTCTTTTCTCTCGCCCTCCCATCGTTACTTCTTTCCTTTTTTTTTTCTTCGCCGCCGTCTTTCCTTGGCTTTTTTAGCAGTGACGAGGCCGCGAGACTCGCCGGCAGACAACCTTCAGTATGATACTTCGACTGTTCGTTCGGCTCCAGCGCGGCTCGCGGAATCCGCTAAGAGATATTCACCGGCTTGCTCGTCTTTTCCTTTTCTCTCGTCCGAAAGAAAGAACACGTTCTCCCTCGCTTCGGCTCGCTCGTTCGTTCGCGCAAACGTTATTTTCTCGAGACGAAAACGCTTTGTCTCCCGATAAGGAAGGCACCAGAAATTCTTGATTCCCTTTCTCCGTTCGCGTCTGACTCATAGCTGCTTTCGGAGCTTTCGGTCGAATGATGAGAAGAACACAAACAACGCAAAAGTCCAAAGCGATGTATAAAAGACATCGAAAGTATTTTTTAGAATTCTTATATATTTTTTTTATTCAAGAATAATTTTCCCGTGATAATGTAATCGTGTTCAGAGATTTTAAATAGTTATACGAATTAGCCTCTTTGTGATCATTTCGATTCTGGGTATACAAAAAAATTATATGAAAAAACGTATGCGATCGATAAGAATTAAATATGCGTCGCTAGTCACCCCGCGATTCGTTCTTCATCGCCACCCCGCGTTATTAATCCACTTCCAAGAATCGCGTATTGATAATTCGCGCGTAACATATTATACGTACGTGAAAATCAGTCGCTGACGAGCGAGGCGAGGCGAGAATGAGGGAGAAAAAAAGCGAATCTACCTAACGCTACGAGGGTTGTCGAGCACCCTCAGTGTTGTGCCAATAGGAGGACTCGGATCGACCCCGAACGCGTTCGACTAGGCGAGCGGAAAAAAAGGAGTGTGAAGGGGCGTCGGTACAATGGGGGTACAAATCTCACCCTATTGGAAACGCCACGGGAATGATTTCATTAGTGTTCGCGCTGGTGATCGAACATGGAGAGAAAAAAATAGAGACGAAAAGAATCACGAAGGCGGGGTCGAAAAAAGTAATGTTACGGGGTGAGAGAGAGAGAGAGAGAGAGAGAGAGAGAGAGAGAGAGAGAGAGAGAGAGAGAGAGAGAGAGAGAGAGAGAGAAGGAAAGCTCAAAGCGCGCGATCGGAAAATGAAAATTACTCAAAGTAATCATAAGAATAATCTAAGTTAATGTAATCATAAGAATAATCGAAGAAAATCGTGATAAGTGCAGATATTTTAAGAGATATTTACAATAATATTTTTTCGTTGTACGTGAAAGAAATCGAAATAAACGTGAAAAACTGCATGCAAGAAAGATTGAACGAAAAAAATCGCGAAACAGTACAACATTGTAAGGATCGAGAGGTTATACCGCGAAAGACCGTCCCACTTTTCTATTTTAATGCCGCAAAAGAGACAAAGAGTGAAAAGTCCTTCTGGAGATTCGCCAGCCGGTGATGTTTACCGACGAAAAAGAGAGAGAAAGAGGTCGTACTGGGAATCCGAGGGAGGGGAGGGGAGGGAAGGTATTCGAAGAGGAGCGTGGTGCGAACCTTGCTCAATTAGAAGAGCGTTCCGAAATTAAGAGGTAGCAATTAGCCGCGATCGACAGGCGAAAGCGTTTGTGTTACGCTCTTCGGTGATACATCATCATACATCTCCATGACTGTTGCTATTATGATTGTCGCGACATGAGACATTAATGAATTGCATACTCATGATCGTGACGTAGGAAAAAAAGGAACAAGAGCCGGATTTATAATCGTTTCACAGTCTTCGCGACGCGAGATCAATCAGGCGGCGATACTCTGTCTACATTCTCTGCAATATACAATTTCACGTGACGCACCGTTAATTAAATAGATATCGTGTATCAAACGTACGAAAAATATATGAAGCGCCGTTATATAATTTCGCGCCATAACGCTATCATAATTTCGCGCATTTCGAGAAAACTACGTGACTGTCGAGGATGTGCGTATGTGTACATGCGTGTGCGTGTTTCGCGCGAATGGATCATTATAATGAAAATCGGAGATAATACAATTTTACAGGTGCAACGAATGCGCATGTAAACGCGCCGCGAAACGAGTTGAAATTACAGCCGAAAGGAATTCCCATAGGCTTTCCCATATATTGACCCGATCGTTTTACCTTTAATCGTTGCCATGGGTACTTCGAACACTGCGACAAAGAGACCAGCATGAAATGGAGATCAATTTGAATTAATGTGATACCATTAAATCGTCAGTCATAGGTTTAGATTTTCAGGAGTGTTCATACTTTTCCACGAGTGTTCCCCGATCGTGTGCGCACACTCTCGCGGAAGAAATTAAAAAAACATCGCGTAAATACCGCGAGCACGGTAATTAATTAGCGTTCCGTGTTGGCGAAAATACGGCGTGATAAACGGGTAAAATCATCTCTATCCCACGCGCAAACAGATTTACATTTATTGCAGGCGATCAATCCGTACGCGGTCAACGAGAATCGCGCATGTGAAAAAAAAAAGAAAAAATAGCATTAAACGTGATACGATCACCGCGCGGTTTTTAATACAGCAACGGGAGAGGGATGAATCTCCGTGGCGAGAGAAAATAAATCTAATGGCTAACGAGTTTTTACCGAGCCGCGCGCCGGGGCAATTAAGAAAAGGGGTGGAGGAGGGTCCGGAGAACGGAGGGATGACAGGAAGACCCTGGAGGTGAGTCGGAAGAAGGTCGGAAGATATGCGAGGAAGATCCATGAGGTGGTAGAAAACGGGAGGTTGTATCGTGTTGCACGACATTCAACTCTTGTACCGCTAAACTACGGATAAATACGAAGGCTGTGCGCCACGTGAAAGTGGCCAAGAGCCACGAGAAGGAGAAAGAAAGGGTAAAAGAGAATCAGGGTTGGCCAGATTCGCGAGACTTCGGCGAAATATTAATAATTTTGTATTCTCATTTACGGTCAAATTTATGTCTCGTCGTTTGGACGGATCTTCCGAAGTAAAAGTCTCATGTCAAAGATAAAAGGGTAGGGAAAAAGCTCGCGTGAGAATTGTATTACCAAATCGGGAGATTTTATAATTTATATCCGAGACAAGCTCAGGGAAAAAATTTCGACGTGGTTTGACGACGCGAAATTTAAGAGCATTAGGGTATTAACCAGTGACATATCGCGACAGTGTATCGTTGGATGATCCGCCCCTGTTCCGAGTCGAGCGGGAAGAGGACAACAGTTAATAGGTACACCGAGAGAGAAGAGAAGAAGAACGAGGAGGTGGAAAGTGGGGAAAAGGAGGAGGTGTGTAGGTACCATAGACGAGTTTCTATGCCCGGGCTACCGATCGTTCTCTATAATACATTTACGCTCCGGCCTATTATAATATTGTACTCCGGGTGTATTGTCTTTCTTAGCGGGATAATGTTTCGCCGACACGCCAGGCCTCGACCTGGAGCGTAACTCTTTCATTTCCCCTTACTCTTCACCGTACTTCCGTGAGCCGTTCCTCTTTCTTCGTTGTCTCGCTTTCTCTGCGTTTCAAGCTATCTCGTGTTCCGGTTGCTTTTCCTCTCTTTCTCTGTTTCTCTTGCTGGTTTTTTTTTTAAACAACGATCCATTAGCTATCAGGAGGGAGGGGGGAGAGGTAGCAAGCCTGGTGCGTAGGAGACGGGCAGCTAGGCGGTCTGAAATAGCGAAAACAATTTCAAGAAATCTGCCCCGGCGAAAATTCGATTAGCCGCGGAAGATGGGCTCGAGCTCTCCATTTGTTTCGTTTCGTTTTATTTCCAGCGGGCGTACTCTGTTTCTGTCGCGCGCTCGCGCTCGCGCCGGCGGCTTTTAATTACTTCGCCGCTGCGCTCGCCGTAAGATCTTCTCTCCCTTCTTCTTGCTCTTCTACATCTTCTCCATTTCTTCTCCTTGCTTCCCGTGGTTTTTCTTCCTCGTTTAACGCGAGCTACGTGCATCCTGATGTTTTTGCCGATAAGTCTGGACAACGCCGCCGTTCTCGCGGGATCGTTGTAGCTTGATACGTTGCTGCATACTTCATATTAGTATTTAATCTGATGTATTGATCTCGTGCGCATAAGCCAAGCTATTCAGGAAGAGTTTCGCACAGGATTAGCCCTACCATTGAAAAATTCATCAAGGCCATTCGTTATAAAAAAAGAAGGGTCAAATAACTCGATTGCAAAAAATTATTCTCATTAGTGCGAGGATTATCGCATGGTGCGTTAAAAAAAAACCGATGGCAGTAATAGGGTCGTCATTATATGTCAGTTCATTCTTTCATAACTGTGCATTTTTAGAAGGAAAAAAAATTGGTAGGCCTGATGAGGCGGGGGCCGTCGACATGATTCCATGGGTGATTTATCGGGGCCGTGCGGAGGATGGTAATCTGAAGGCTTTAACCGTGGATTAGGTTTCAATTAGAGGAGCCGAGCGTTAAAAGAACGATATTTATTGCCAGGGCATCCGACGTGTGAACGGATTAAGCTTGCATAAGCTTGGACGCGCCGCACCTGATTCCGCGACTCGTGAAAATCGAACGTTTCGAAAGATGATGATCTATGTTTTGAATGTTAGATTACCTAATTTAATTCGGAGTTTTACATAGTAAAAGTATCCTTATGATCGTAGCAAACGCATTAGTCGGAATGTTATTTTACGAATTGTTACGTAATATGATGTAAATTGGAAAAAGTATGAATGACGTCTTTTCTCAGAGAAAAAGGAGGAAGAAAAGGAAGAAATAAAGGAGAAGAATAAGAGGAAGAAGGATAAGAGCGTACAGGCCGACAGATGCCTTCCCACGTTTTTTTGTTGAGACATGTGCCCGGCGCGGAAGGCGAAAGGGTTGAGAAATTCAGTTGCCGGCTGGGTGGGGCGGTGGCGGCAAAAAACTGCCCCACGAGATTCCGCCGGTAATCGCTGCGAGCCGCGATTCCACGCGAGCGAGGGGTGAATTCGATTAACGGGCACGGGGGTCATGGTCTTTTTCTCAGATCAGACCGCGTTTTTTTTTTAAACCTCTGTCCCTCTAATAACCGGTCGGTGCCATGCACCCTTGGCCACCGTGAAGCTCGTGCGTGTGTAAACAACGATTGTTCATTCACAGTGACTTGTATGAGAAAATCTTCCGATCTATGTCGCTCGTAAACGCACTGCATCAAAGAGCTTCTCGCCCCTCGTGACAATTTATGTTGATCGGATTTCTATCAAGGACGTTTAATTATTTGGATCAGTTTCTTCGAGTTTCATCTTGTCATCTCTGTTTGAGGATTGCTGTAATTGTTATTATGAATTCGAGCGACAATCTTTTTCCGATTTTCTCGAATCTATTGATCATGTAATGTTGATATCATGATGACAAGCAGTCGTATGAGAATTCAGAGGCAAAAGCAAGCCCAAGCACCCCACGAAGGATCCCAGAGGAACTATCCAAAGCTCTTGATATATTGTTATTTTGATAGAATAAATATACGCTATCTACAAAAGAGAGAAGGAAAGTAAATAATCATGGCGCGATTATTTAGGTTGGGACGTGCTTGGATCTGAATTTTCTATTCGCAAGCTTGATGTTTGCCGGTATGCGTTTAAGCCCGACATGTCCGTCGTATCTTCAACGACGACTGTTTTAACTTGCTTGAGACTTGCATCGATTATATATAGGGAGCCTTCGAAACGGAACAAAGGAAACGGCGGACAAAGAGCGTTTAAACGGGGAATCCATCTGTACAAAGTATCGAGGCAAGCGTGAACCCACCACCACCATATGCGTGCGTACGAGAGTAACGAGAACGTGTCGCGCGAGAAAGAGTTAATGAGATTTCGGTCGTTAGAAGAGCGATTATAGCGGAAGTATATGAGAACGCGCGATTACACACCGAAATCGACCGATCCTTCCTTCTTTTTTTAATTCCGATCCCTTCGGTTAATTACCGGCACCGCGTATCAGCGAATTTGCGAGTTGGACGTCGGATTTGGTACATACATGACTGACCTTCGACGTGTGGGTACGGAGGCTGGACTCCGTGGCGAAACCCTTGCCGCAGATGTTGCAGTGGAACGGCCGGTTCTTCGCCCGCTCCACCTGAGCGTCGTGATTCCTCAGGTGTTGTTGCAAATTCGACAGTTGGATGAAGGCCCGCCCGCAGTCCGGTAAATGGCACTTGTACGGTCGTTCACCTGTGATCAGATACCGTAAGGCATATTAGAATTTCGTGCGGCTGTGCACGAGCGTACGTAAATTGTGTTACGGTGGAACACGTAACGGCTCCGTACACGCTCGATCGGGAAATTCGCACCGGTCATGCCACGCGATTTTCCTAGAGGTCATTTCGAAATTCGAAATTTTATCTTTCCATCGAAAGATGAATAAGCCTTGGCATAAAGCTTTCTCTTTTTCCATACATTTTTTTACCATCAATTATCATGCATGATAAATTTTATAATATTTACTACAAATTATTAGTAACTTTACAAGTTTTATTTTTACCATAAAAATTTTCATATTTCGATGGATTATCATATTTGTACATATTTCTAGTAGTTGTGGTGCTTTCCTATTATTCATAATCATGCATAAAGTATTTATGTTCCTAAGCCGTTTATACCGTTTATTTTTGATTGGCGTGTAAGAGTAGGTATCATCCATTTAACGTATCGTATATTCAATATTAACTTTGTCCTCGCGGTCGGTGCGACGAAGATTGATGAAGAGATTGAAACGTCATTAATGACTCGTTTGTCAGCTCGCCAAGTATGTCTCTCATTCCTCGGCTCGTTCTTAAAAGGTAGAAGCTATGTGAAAAAACGCGCTTAGGAAGTGAATTGGCTGGTCAGTGACTCGACTTTTTTTCCGGGACTTTTTTTACGGGCATGCAACAGGTTTCTACATCTACATCGAAGAGTAGGTGGGAAGAAAAATACCGCATTTTTCTCCATTCTACAGGCAGCAGAAAGGCGCGGACGGCTACTGCGCAAATTAGACATAGCTAACGCGCAAATATTTTCCATGCAAATGTATGCGATGTTATTTATTGCACGATCTTAACAAAATTTCCGTTTGCTTCAAAATACGAATATTTAAGCGCCCCTCTCGCCCACGTAATAATGATAAAGTAGCCTCTCGATCGTTTAATCGCTTCGATCGATCGGCATTCGAGAAGCAGACAGACTTCAGCTGCCGCTGCGTTTTTATTGCGTTTTTTTTCTCCTCTCCATGGCTTACTGTTCGTCTCGAGTGGACTCGATTCTAATTCCCACAAGCGATTGGCTCAATTTAACTTTTATTAATATCGACATTCTTCCCCAATCCTTTTTACCCCGGGCACTTGTTCCTTCTACTCTCTCGCTCTAGCTCTTTATCTCTCTTTCACTTTCTTTTTCTCTCTCATCTACCTCTTCCTCTTACTCTCAGTCGTTCTACGGGATTCATCTTTTATTCAGTCGCGTGATTCATCGGAGAATTTCATCATGTTCGATTTAATAAAAATAACTCGAGCGAGCAAAATTAGATTCTGCAATCTTTTATCGCGCGCTGGCATTTGAAACTTCCGAGTGTAAAAACAAAATGCAAGCAATGAGATGCATTTTTAAATATATGATTTTTTTCGCCACGAAAGATAATGGAAGCTTCCTTGTGTGCGATACACGATAAAAGTAGTTGGATTTTAAAATGATGGTACAGTACCGGTAAGTCTGTTATTAAAGGAAACGATTTCCTGGGGGAAACGAGTGAGCTGATCGTTTCTATTTATTTCCCACCTTAAACGAGTGCAGTGGGAGGAAGACACCTTTGTATCTGCGAAGCTTTTCACATGAGGTGGAACGCCTTGCCGTATTTGTGCTAACTTATTTATGATAAGAATCCATTTCGTACTCATACAAATTCTTTTCGATACTTTTTTAGAATGCGAATTTTAATTGATCACTTAGGTATCATTCTCTAACTAAATTATTTATTAATATTACCTCTTGACGAAATATTTATACACTGAGAGAAAAATGTGTTAAATTTTAATAAATAATTGTTTAAATAGTACTAATGTAACATTTATTTACGGAAAATATTTGCTAAATAAAGAGTACAATAAATCAAATGAATGATTCTTGTATCAAATAAATATATGTTTACATTTAAATATTCAATTAACACTATTCGAATAAATTAAAATTTATTAAAATTTAATACATTTTCTCTCAGTGTATATAAAAGAAACTCAGCTAGACTTTGTTTCCGATTTTGCCGATGTTACAGCCGGTATATTAATATGTATTAATTACGACAGGAAACATACGGTCTCGATCTCTTCACGAGTGACTAAGTTTTTTTTTTACGTTACGTATGTCAAAACAAAGTATTCCTTTACATGAAGAAAATATTTAATTATGCAATAAGGATGGTCTTGTTCAAAAAAAGAAGAACGTTAGAAAAGGCGCTATTGGAATTTTTATGAAGGAACACTTGGCTTTTCCCTCTTTCGCCCAAGACCGTATGTTTTCTGTCGCGCTACAATTAAAAACATATTAATACAACGGCTATAACAACAGTGGCATCGGGGGGGAAGCCTAGTGGTTTCTTATTGTCGGCGCTTAATTGCTGGTTGAAACATTTATTTGTAGAACGATGAGCTCGCCCACGTGTACGCTCGCACATACGTAATATTCGCCTTTTTTGTGTGCTTGACGTTACCGGAAGTAACGACGGAACAAAACGCGGTGAGAAGGGTTACAAAGTGAGCACACCTCTCTCTTTCTCCCGTTCATAAAAGGGAAATAATGACATAGAACGCACGACTCCGGCTGGTCATTCATTTCTACGAAAACAGTCAGTTTTCCTATGCACTATTATGCGATAAACGTTGTGCTAACATGACGCCGAGCGTCGATTCTCGCACGATAATAAAAAAAAAAAATAAAATAAAAGGACATTGCGGTAACATACACAGCATTGGTATTTCAAGCGTGCAGTTGGCATTCATTTTTTTCTACCTCGTTTATCGTTTAATCGACCGTGTCATTCGCTAAGGCGTTAATCCGTAAATGCGCAATATAATAAAGTATTTAATAATGATTTTATATATTAATCTCTAATTAATCAATTTTTGTTAATAATTAGGTTTTCATTTATTTATTAAACAAAAGCGACAACACGGTTGATGATTAGTGATGTATTCCGAGAAATAGATGATTTTCTCGGTATTTCGGATTGGAAGTAATGCATTTTTTTAAAAATTAATGAAATATAGTTCCTCATTTTAATGTAATAGCTTCTCATTTTGTAATAATTCGCGTGGTCTCGCATGGAGCTGTGAAGAGTTATGATTAAATTTAAAATCTCGCGTGTGAAACGAAAAGACAAGAGATAGAACAACGTGGAGGAGAGGGATAAGGGATCGCTCGAGGTTGCTTTGTCGAAGGGTTTAGCCCCAACTCTTTAAACCCCTTTGTCGATTGCAGGAATTACGAATTATAAAGAACTTTTGATGAATCGGTGCACTTCGGCAAGCATTCATCTCGACATTCGACTTCTCTCAAATTTCAATCCTAGCATCCTCACATGCGATGGAGCAAAAACGTTACGCATGATATTACGCAACGATTATTGATGACAAAAAATTCAATGCTATAATTTCAAATTAATAAGCTAAAAAATGTAATTAATTACAAATTTTTTTTTCTTGATATCTCTTGTTAACATTTCGAAATGTCGTCTGGTTTGGACAGCCATAGGTAAAATATAATATTTGCTTGCCACGTTGCATTTTCGTACGAGCCATAAATTCTATCCGTCATTTCGGGGCCCGGACAATTTCAATTTTATTCCATTAAAAATCGTGATCATTGTTGCACGAACGAATTTATCGCGCCAGACATTCTACACGAATTTCAACATTTAATTTTGACGTACGGTTACTACCCTCGAGCTCTCCCTCCCTCTCTCTCTTTCCCTCCGTTCGCTTGGCTTGCTTGCCTCTCTCTCTCTCTCTCTCTCTCTCTCTCTCTCTCTCTCTCTCTCTCTCTCTCTCTCTCTCTCGCTCTCTCTCTCTCTCTCTCTCTCCCTCCCTCCCTCCCTCCCTCCCCCTCTCTCCCTCCTTCCCTCCCTCCCTCCTTTCCTCCCTCTCTGATACCCTCCAATTCTCTCTCGTTCACTCTTTTCTCTCATGTTGTCGCTCTATCTCTAGCGTTGGCGCAAATCATTTTCGGAATATCAAACACCTCTGACAGAATGTTCCAATGATTTCCCACCCCGTTTGCCCTTTTGCAGCATAGCGACCCTTTGACGCGACTCTTTTCGCGAGATCTCGCATTCGCCGCCGGCCGTTTGTTGAGATTGCCGGCGCATTTTTTTCCGCGGTGCCGATACATCTCGCTGCACCACTCGTCAAAATCACCGGGTACGCGAAAAATAGGTAGAAAGCCCGGCAAAAGCTCGCACGTGGTTGGACGTGTGAGCATGAAACAGCCCGTGGAATCGCCACCTCCCACCTTTCCACCTCGGTCTGACCGCTGGTGTGTGCTGATCGTCCCCGTACACCCGTGCGGGTCTCCCGGTGAATGTTATATGTTGGGTGGATGGTCACCCACCCCCTCGCACTCGACCACCCCCTTCGCAGTCCATAGCCCGGCTCGGCACGGTCCTACCGCCCTGCCGCGCGCGCGGCCCACTACACGTCTACGGCAGAAAATTAATGTCCCCTGCAATCCATGTATAATGCATTCGCATTTCGTTCAACGAACAAATGAACGCACCGCTAGAAAATTTACGTCCCATCTCGCTCACGGTCGAGCGTCTTTTCTCTTGTTTCGAGCTTTCTCTCTCTCTTTCTCTCTCCCTTCCTCACTCCCCCTCTCTCTATCTCTCTTTTATTCTCGTTCTCCTCTCTTTTCTCTCCTTCGTTCTACTCTCTTTGTCTTTCCCTCTTTCTCTTTGTCTTTCCCTCTTTCTCTCCATCCATCCCTCGCACGGGAATTCGCGAGCGGAAACGAGCCGGCCCTGACCAACTCGCGGCCGTGCTCGCTCATTCTCTCTTCCGGCCTCTCGTTTCGCCATCTCCCGCTTCGCCCTCCCCCCCTCTCTCTTCCTCTTCCCCGGTCTCCTCGTCCCGTACTCCCGGCGTCATCGAAATTCCGGCTGGAAATCATTAAATCGCACGCACTCACACGCACGTGCGTCGTTCTCACTGATGGCCCCTCTCCTGGCGAACCCCCTTCCCCTCGACCCTTCCGCTCTTTCGCTCTTGCGACCTTCTATGACACTCGTCGAACTATCCACACGAGTGATACCTCGAATTTTGGTGTGTGCTCGGGTGAGGAGCGTCAATTTTAGCGAATACGCACTGTTTCCCCGGGAAAAATTGACGATGACAGTGATAGCGAAAGGCAGAGAACAAATTTACGCAATTATCGGGAGCGACGCAATATTTCATGCCATCCCTATTCTCCAACATTCGCGAAACAAAAACGATTAGTATTGGAAAGATAAAAGCGTTAGAATGAAATATACAATTGTAATTCTTTATACACACGTCTTCTTGAGGAACGATATTTTTTCTTTCACTAATTATTTATTATTGCAACAAATATTACCGGAGCCTCGGTGGTCGATGAGGAAGCTCGCATGGAATATGGAGATTCGGGCTGAGGCAGTATTTTTTCAAATCTCGACTGAGGCAATACTTTTTGCAATAAATTATTCGTATTTTAAGATTCTCATTAACATCAGGTTATTAATATTCTTATTCATTGATTGTTTATTAGCATCAGAAATAATTAAATTGCTTGGCAATATGTGATATTATTACTCTGATTTGTGATTGTGTTCCAAAACCGAAAAATATTTCGAATCAGACATGTGTATAAATTCATACAAATATTTAAGATCTGCATCGACCGAAAAATAGAATTTCTGTTATTTAATTAGAATAGATGAGGTTGCAATAGAGAATCAAAAAATGCTTAGAAATATTAACTTGTAGAGATATCGTGAAGGTTCAGAGGCCGTATCAAGCTCGAACTATATGTCCAGTTATCACATTGTTATCAAGAATCGTGAATAAAATTATTTTACTTATCAGTGTATTTCAACCGATTTTCGTTTGATCAACGTATCTTTTGAAGTAGTACACTTTGCGTTAAGATATAGATACGATGTTCGAACAATATTCTAGCGATATTAGATCTCTCTGTTAGCTTAGCAGCATTTTTCTATGTACATATAATAAAATAGGTACATAATTACATTTTAAAGAATATTGGACACGGATAGGGTTTGCTTCACCTTTAAGAGGAAATCAGAATAACGATTAATGATTTCAAGAGTTATATTAGATAGAAAAGAAAAACGCATAAGAGTAACAATTATACATGCTAAACAATAACATCAGACAGTTACGTGATAAAAGCGGTCTGAACTTTGTACTTTATGTCTTTCGGGGCCACATCGGTCGCGTTATTCAAACTGCGATTAATGGTAGAGGATTCGTGTATGTTAAGTGCAAAGTGGTTGTTGAAAAATTTAAGTTTCTCATATACGGTGCGGATTGCATTAACCTTGGTTCGACGGGAAAGTATTTTCGGAAAAGGCGGTCTGTAGCCCGCCTTGGCTCGTTGCTAATTAAAGCGAGTTTATCTGCGCTGCTCTCGCTAAAGCGAGAGTCGAAAAGCGATTAAACTTCAAATTTAGCCTAAAAGTACGACGGTAATGTGACAATCTATTAATTTTCTTACATGTCCGGGAATCGTTGATGTTCTCCTACACCGGGTCGAGGAAACGATCGTTCGCGATGATATAAAAAGATTTCCGTTGTGACAAAGACGATTGTCGGATGTACGAGATATTCCGGAGATGACTCGGGATTCCTATCATGCGTATATTAAATTAGCTGCGCAGGTTAGTAAATTCGCGCTAGTAAACGTCATTTGTGCGCGCTTGCGCCGCAACAAAAATAGAGAATTAATTATTTAGACGAGTTATGGGCGCGCCGCGTTTATTGGTCTACATTAATTACGGTTTCGCTAGCCCGGTTAGTACGAGAGCCGAACAATTGAGTCGTTGTGTTTTGATAATTATTCCCGTGACAGTCATTAATAATCAAATGTGCTATATAGTCGTATAATTAACTGCTATACCGGAACCTTCTGTTCCCTCGACAGTCCCTTCGACATTCCCGAACGAATTCTTTCATTTTTAGAAAACTCGCAACAAGATGTGTTTCAACCATTTTAAAGACACATTCCTTTAGATACATTGTTCGGGAATGAAGACTAGAAATTTAAATCTTGAAAGAGAAAGAGATATTATGTTATTAATATCAATTAAAAATTTATTGAATAAAAGAAAGAGATGTGGGAAAGTTTTCGAAATTTATCATAAATTTATATTAAATAAAAAATATATTGGAGAAGAGAGCGAGTTCTCACTCTCTATCAGTTATATTCTGAAAATAAGCTGCTAACTTCACATAGGTGTTAAAATGTGGTAAACGGTTAAATGACCGTTCGACCCTTTGATGTTAATTCGTTCGCGAAAACTGTCACCAAGAGGTGTGTCCATTTCGCTCACGCGTGGGGTGGTCAGCATTGGACAGATGAAATTACTTTCCGCGGGAATCATTATCGGGAGGCACCATCAGATTTATCGAAAGAAGAACGCGGGAACATTATCGTGGA
This sequence comes from Acromyrmex echinatior, assembly GCF_024713525.1. Taxonomy (NCBI): domain Eukaryota; kingdom Metazoa; phylum Arthropoda; class Insecta; order Hymenoptera; family Formicidae; genus Acromyrmex; species Acromyrmex echinatior. The sequence continues at coordinate 3,020,992 of NC_141861.1, forward strand.
TACGCTTGGAAATTTATAGGGTCCGGAATTACCATGAAACTGGCGTTAGTGCCACGTTCGGCATAGCATATATTGTGCTAGGAGAACACGTTACCGGGCACATAGAATTCGAATGAGAGCGAGAGAGAGAGAGAGAGAGAGAGAGAGAGAGAGAGAGAGAGAGAGAGAGGAGGGGGGGAAGAGAGTGAGAGAGGAAGAGGGAGAGAATGCATCCCTTTCCCGAGCAATGCAGCCGAGCGTTTCACGCATGCATGGAAATCATTAAAATAAAATGGCCGATAACAAATGACTGTTGCAAAGAGGGGAGCCCTCCCGGCTGGCGGCCATCTTGGTTCACGTGACCGTCATCCGGGCAACCACGGGTACGCCACGCCCCTTTAATGATTTCTACCCCTTGGCAAATGTGCTGTACGTACGTGCGAAATTTCTCCCGTGTATGTGTGTATGTTTGTTCAGGGGTACGTTGGTGTGTGAGTGTATCCCCCGCATACGCGGGGTACAGTCATCATCAGTAGTCTAGGCGAAATCACCCGGTACAGCCTCTTCCAAACTCGCCGTCAGCGATTGTTCTCGAAAGTGCATTTTGGAGTTGAATGCCTGATTTTATGGAGAAAGTGGCTATACGGTAGTCATAGCATGATGAATTATGTACTTGAGAAATGTACGATGATCCAGTTAGACTTGTTTCACGACCAGTTTGATTGGTTGCCTGGTAGTGGCGGCGTCGCGAAGCCGGCAAAAGTCGTGTCATGCGAACATCATTGTATTGAGCAAAATGAATTTGCAGGTATCCGAGACCTGCAGTAGCACAATTACGATTTAGCACAATTACAATTTTTGGTTTAGATTTCGATATGCTATAGACGTATGAAAATTCGCGTGGGATTGCTATTTTTCCATATCCACATCGTCTAAAGTTGAATTTACCGGAATAATAAAGATCGATATTGACTCCCTGGTGTTTGTGATCGCGAAATAAGTGTGGAGATCATACTCGCGTGTCTGGCAGTACTCGAAATAAGCGAAATCCGAAATAAGCGAGATTATACCGAGATTCAATTCCGATTTTAGACAATGTCAGGGTAACGATACGTTTGGGATGACGTCGTCGGCGATACCGTTGCATTTTGCAACTTGTCGTCATCGTCGCTGACATCGTCGTGCGGGCTCGGCGCCCGAAAGTTCAAGGTTCGCATATACACAGTCAAGTCGAGTCGAAGTGAATTTTCGAGTCGATAGCAGGCAGGCAGGCGAGCAAGCTCGGGGAATCTAGTCTCGGCCCGGCGGCGGATACTCCGTTTGATGATGCGGGTAAGGCACGCGGGCAAGCGTTCGGGAATCGCGGCCGGGCACAGCAAAGGGCGGTAATAGTTGATCAATAATCCCGTAACTTGGTTAGATGCGCATTTATTTTGCCGAATGCGACCTATTCGCTGAATGTCAGCCGGCATATTACGCGGCTATGAAAGTTTTATGAGGCAAAGATTACTGCCGAGTCTCCACTTTGTCCTACGTGTCGTTATTACGCTTTTGCTGATTCCACGCGTTCCCTGGCACATTGCATTTTTCCCGCCCGGAAAACGAGCTCTCTTTCATAATGTTACTGAACGACAAAGATCAGTGACATTATCGTTTGATGTCACATATAGATTGAGCGATTTATTATTACTCGTTTCTGTACCAATGCAATTTAATATAAATCTCGGTTAAACTAATTCTTCATCTTTTTTTAAAAAATTAGAAGATGAAGATAAGTATAAGTTGAAGGCATATCTTAAGTAATAGAATTAAAATAATTAAAGTTATTGACCATATTGTTTGATTAATGATTACATGGAGTATGATTTGAAAAATCAGCTATGAATCATTAGCAATTTTGTAAATTGAAATAATTTGACAAATTTAGTCATCTCACGATGAAAAGATCGTTATCGCCGCGGATTTGAACATTTGCGAACAAGGTCGTTCAAATGTGCACTGCGATTCTTCCTATGACGACGATGATGCCAACGAACTTCTGTTGTTGTCGGTTAGTCTGTGCGGGTGGAACATTATTCGGGCATATGGTAATCCCTTCTCTCTATCTACTTTTCTTTCCCTCTCTCTCCCACGCTCTTGCCCTCCTACCCTTTGATCGGAGCTGTTCACCTGCCTTGCCCGAAACTCTTTACCTCTTATTTTTTTATTTCTCTTTTTTTTGACCAATGCCTTCGCTTTTTCGGGCCATCCACGGGGTTACCGACCTGGTTGAGGCCCGTAACCCTTTCTCATCGTTCTGGCACGTTTATTTTCTCGCATCGAGGCTGATGAACCCTTTTTTCTGCGATCGGTTATAATCCCATGAATCGATCGGTCGACACATGGAATAATCGGAATCACGATACGGAAATGTGATAGACTTGGTGAGACTTTCCGCAATTTTATTTGCGACTTATTCATTTAGGTTCGGCACAAGATTATAGTTCTATTATTACTCTGTCGCGCAATGTCAGACATCGAAATCATTGATTTCAAGAATCAGCGTTCAAAGAGATTCTGTCGTAGGTTTAGAAGAACTCGAAGGTTAAGGTTTGGAATTGAGAGGTCATCAGGCTTTCGTTTCCACTTCCGCAGACAAAAAACTCATCGAGCAGAATATTTTGGGAATATTTTGGGAACTTTTCTTCTTTGCCACCGCGCGACGAGCTCTAATTTCAGGACAGCCCGTAATTTTTCTCGCGGGCTCAGCCGAGCATAATTTATTCCCGATGCCTGATGAGACCCATTGTCGCCGAGACGATGTCGGCGCTCTCTCTCTCTCTCTCTCTCTCTCTCTTTCTCTCTCTCTCTCTCTCTCTCTCTCTCTCTCTTTCTCTCTCTTTCAGTAGCGAAGGGGGTTGAAAACGAGTCGAGTCGAGTCGAGTCGAGCGGGGAGGGCCTGCAGAAACGAGGGATTGAAGTGGTCGCCGCGTTTCTAGTTAAGGAGAGAGGAAAAAAGAAGGAATTATATAACACACCGGAAGAAGAGTACAACACGCGGCGCCTGCTTTCTTCCACCCATCCGCATCCGTCCGAGAATAGTTAACGATCGTTTCTGGATGCAAGACAAGATCATCGCCCCTTTCCCCTAACGACAATCTCTCGTCGCTTAACAGGCATTTCATCGAGATCTTTTTTTCTTTATCTCTTTCTCTTTCTGTCTCTCTCCCTCTCCTTCTCATCGTAGGACGGCGAACCTCGAGTCATTAGGCAGACCAGGGTAAAAAGGGGTAAAAATTAATGTCTCAGAACGAACGCTCAGCCTGTCGAGTGGCCAGAGCTAAGTCGTGATGGCCCTCGTGTCTTTACGATTTTTCATCGCGAGCCATTTGTTCGTAAGATCCTGGGAGGCTATACTCTCTCTCCACCCCAAGTTACCAGTTGAACGACCTTTGATTCCTCGATGAGGTTGACGTATAACTGAATTAATAACGAGCCATTTCGAACGGCTCTAATTATAGGTAAAATTCGATTGAAAAGTGAAAAATTTGCCGAGATATAATATAAGATCGTCTTGTATGTGTGTGCGTTTTCGAAGTATAAAACCTCGAATAGAACGGACCCAATATTATGGAGTCATGACGCGTTGAGAAATAGATCTATGCGAGAGAGCGAGTTCAGTTGAGGCTTAAGCTCGTCGAAATCGTCTACGCGCCTTCAAGCCTGCCGCGCACGGCGAGTACGTTGACGTATGTTCACATACGTTTACGTGTAATAGGTAGAGCGTGTGTAACGCGGACACGTATCGTGCACGCACAAGACTGGGCCCCGAAGTTTCCGACGTAAGACGGCGGAGATCCGCCGCGTTCTCGTATGCCGTATGGCGTCCCGCGCGTTACCTCCCACACATGCCGTGTAGAAAGTTTACTAGATGGAAATCTATATCTTATTTTACGACCGGCCGTGCTCAATATTCTTGACCCGCCGGCCTCGAGAGCGGCTGATATAAATGGTCCGTGTAAATCTTTCCAGTCCATGGCTCAGCATCGGCTAGCCGCAGCGCCGATAAAGAGATGCATCTCTTCTTTGTGGAGTTGGAAAATATTATCGGCGTTTATTATCGCGAAACTTGGATACGCTGTAACGACTTCGGATTAATTATGTATATTTCCGAGAGAAGAAAGATATGTACTTTTCTTTATTTATAGCTGAAATAATATATTGTTGAAATTCTCCGTATATTCGACAAATCCAAAAGTCTTAATTGGTATCTCTTTTGGTATCATGATGAATAAATTAGTTATGTATAAAAACGAAATCTGCCGTAATCTCAGACGGAGTGATTAATATTACTAAGTCATTAATAATATTAATAAAACACAAGTGTTAATGCAATCATATACAGATTCGTGTTTTGCAATGCTAATGTTTCCGCGATAATCGTGATGCTGCATCGGCGGTATCTATTTGTTCCACTTAAAGATGTATTTTTTTTTCCAGACTGTCAGTGTGAACAGTTCTCATTTTGTATAGCTTTCATTCTCTTTATTGGATTATTGGACGGCCGATGCGATTAGCTCGCGGGACGCGTAATCGGAGTAATTGCAGATGCAAAATAAATATACGTCGTCGCGCTGTCGGCATGGATTACCTATCTCGCATCATGCGCGCGCTTCTAATAACTATCGATAACGTGGATGAAAAGGAAAATGAAAAAAACTGATGAAAAGAGAGAAACGTTGATGCTTCATCGTGGCATTTGTCGTCGCGAAGTTATTGCATGCGAGGCTGAGAAACATTAAGTATCCTTAACCCACTGACCGGTTCTCCGCGGCGCTTTAAAATGTGATAGCGCTCGCGGTGCGCACTCGAGGATCGTATCTGATTTTGTTCAAAAAGGCCGGCTTTCGTGCCAGATTAGAAAGTTAATCTACATTTCGTTAGATGTAACACCGTTCACCATGGCGTGCCGTATAATTACACACGGCAGCGTATTGCGAGACAAATACGACGGAAAGGTTGGACTTACAGCCATTATACATATTCGAAATTCAGCCATTATACATATTCGAAATTTAGTTCTCCACCCAGAACCTTTTTCCCTTGAGGCGAGGCGACGATTTTTATGCTCCGAACAAATATATTGCGAATATTGTTATTCATGGCGTTCGTTGGAAATGAATAACATCCATTAGCGAGCACTTAGAGAGAATTCAATTACGAATAAATAACTGCGAAACATTATTTTTGCGCATTCGACATCTATTTATATTAATATATACATTTTTCGGAAAGCATTTCTCCGTTGATGAAAATGACGAGATTTCGAAAATGAAGTTTCCTGTAAAATAATTAATCTGCGCCGGAAGAAGCCAACGCGGATATTTTATTTGTATTTCAAATATTCCTTTTGTTTCGACGATGTTACTTATGTTTCATCGTAGAGAGGGATTTTCGTCTCGCTAGAGAATCTCGAAGGAGCGTCTCCGCTCATGAAAGGGTTGTGAAAGTAAGTCAGTAAAGCAAGGGTGAACTTTCGGCCGAATTCAAAGATTAAAACGGTGGTGTCTCTTTAAGCGTCTTGCGAGAATCGCGAACCTCGCTGTTTCTGAAATCGTCTCGATTCACCGACAGTTTCGGGCGTCATTTTTAATGGCTATACTTTCGAAAGTGCGAATGTTATTCACAAAATGCGATCATTAATGGGTAGAGAAGCGATGTTGCTTTTACATCGCGCTAAATAAACGATGAATTCACGAGAGCATGAAAACTAACGCGACCTTGCTTTTTATACTTCGACGAATACTTATTACTTCTAACTGCATCTCGGACTATTCTATATCAGCTGCGAGCGATAAGATAGCTGCGGAAAAAAAATCACTCTCATGGCAACAATCTCAGGACGCGTTGCGGATTTGCGTGTTGCGGAAAAAGTGAACGCGCCTTGAAAAACGTCCATGAAGAATACGTACAATGATGAAATAACTTAGTCTGCTCCGAGTTTCACCGCGGTATTAAAAGCATTTACTCTCGCGTATGTATTTTATGTACGATTTTGCTTCTTTAACTTTAATTAAATTATGAAACTGACATATTTTGATACGGTAGTGTTAAAATATATCAAGTATCCGATATCAAGGCGCAATCCGATTATTAAATCGGCTTGTGCATTAAATGCAGGCTATTCGTGAGGAGCGTTAAATTTCATCTAAAAGTATCTCGCTTCCTTTCTTCATAACTCTGTGGAGAACTCTCGAGAGTCACGTGATTTGTCCGGCTAGGCGAGCGCGCGGTTTCCTTTCCCATTAAATTTTAATTAACTGCGGGTGGGAAAAAACGAAGTAAGTGCACTATACCCCACAATATGCATACTATAGCCCACGTTTTGCCATCCCGTGTAATTAGTTTCATCGACCACTAAGGCCGTACAAGGTGTTGGACAAAAAGGTAGGAGACTCGCCGAGTCTCCGTGAAAAAGGACTTAACCGTTGTTCCTTGTTTGAGAAGCAATTCGAGAACGTGGTATTTATATCTCGCAATGAGTCATTCCTTAGCATTATTAATTAATAATGCTAACAAAAAAAGGAGTAAAAATTATGTAGCGTTATAATTTTTATTTTGCAAAAGTTAAACTTGATTACTTCGACGATCAGAAAATTTACAGTTTCGCAAAATAAATTTTATTCAAACGTTTTTAATTCATCTATTTCTCAGAATTTTCTATCGCTACGATGTTGCGCAAAAATATCAATTTACCGGCTATTAGTCCGCCATTCGGATCTGTCAACAGAGCGTCGTGCAAATATTGCACCGAGATTTCTTATCTTGTATCACAAACAGCCGCGCGGTGACAATCGGCGCATGGGCAGGCTCGCAATGAGTCGGAAAAATTGCCAAGGCGATTCGCGATCATGCTCCGATCGTCATTTCATCGCGATCTCATATAATCGATAACGGAAGTGATCGCACTCCGCAACAATGCCTGACAGGCATACATATAAAAAAGATTGACGGTCAGTCTATTGTTGAATCATTTCGTTCAATACGATCCAAGGTCGAGACCAGAAAAAAAGGCGTAGGCGTATATATCATCCTCCCTCCTTACATCCCCACGGTAGAGACTCTATTCAAATTAACCCTCATGGAAAAAATGCGGAACCGCCGCGGAAGGGTTGATAGAAAATTAGAATAGGCTGATGCGCGCGTCGATATGTGCCGCTATGCATATGTGCCGTGACTGTACGTTCATTTCTTCGACCACGGACCATACGGCGTTCCTACCGGCTTAATCATTTTTCTTTTCTTTCTCCGAAGTTGTATCTTGCCACCGAAGTTTTACACAGATATTTTAATGGATAAGGGGAGAAGTGTATTTAAGGTGACTATTTAAGGTCACTATTTAAGGTCACTATATCACTATATATTATTACGTCAATATAGCACACACTCATATCTACAAATTTTCTAATAAACTAATTTTTTATATTAAATAAATATCTAAACTTAATTTTAATAATATTTTTATTAAATAAATATATCTAAGCCTAATTCTAAGAACCCAATATTTGTTCATGTAATTCCTAATTTAAAGCATGTATAAAGTACAAAACTTTTATATAGTAAAAGCAAATATTGTTTGATGTCAAAAACTGATGATTGATAAAAAAAACTGTATTTTTTAACTTTTTTTTTCGTTTTTGAGTAAGACATAAAGTCAACTTTATTATAATATATTATTGTTTAATTGTGGAAAAAATTTTTTAATCTCTGTATATATAAAGGCAGTTAAAAAAATTCATTTGAAAATTCATTTGAAAAATAATCACAGACGACTTTAGGATCTCCTTAATCGCGACAAAAAAGAAACATAAAGCGGAGCGATTTTTTTATTGTGAAAAATCACGAAGTATCACGTAAATATTTATTTAAATAATATTTTTTGTGATGAATATCTTCATATATAATTTTGTAAATATATTAGTTGTATCTCAACGTGATGAAATTTTTATGAAGCCAGTTGTGCAAGAAGAAAGATCGTGAAGTTACAAACTTCAGTGTCTATCGATAATTGTGTCTTTTTAAGTTGCTGCGGTGGCGAAGCTAAAGTTGAGTGTGTTAATTACTAAACACGGGCCAGTTACATCGCTCGCAAAATTGCATGAATGCATGAATTCTGGCGTACGAGTAATTTACGAGTATGCTGCGTTGAACGCGGGCTGATATTAGAACTAACGCTCGTTCTGTTAAAACATTCATAGCGAGGCTATAGGTCGGCTGATTAGCTTGCGATATTAATCAACGAAAATTAATTAACTTCCGGGTTTAAAATATTGTCGAAATGCAAAGATTTCATCGATAATTTTATCACGAATCTGCGGTATGTGACCGCTGGGAAAAGAATATTTTTGGGCAAAAGCTCGTTTCGTAATCTGTCGTTTCCTCTGTCGTCATCTCGCTAATCGTAATTTTTATTTCTCGTGCTCAAAGCGTCGCCGTGCCGTTGTTTAATCTTTCATTCTGCGCCATTTGTGATAAAGGGACCACCGGCGTCGCTCTTTTCCACAGTGCTCTCTCGACCCCTGGAACTCCCCTTGCGCCGCTTTCTCATCGCTTTGATTTTTCTCGAGACGTCCGCCGAGAGGCATTCCACCGCATGAATTCTTAACGGCGAAATTAGCGAATTAAAAGTGTGAGAAGGACGGAAAAACGTGCGGACTCGGAACAAGTTACTGCCGCCAGAAGGCCGAGAAGGCGAGGTTGGCGGAAGTGAGAGTCGGACGAAAGGAAGACTTTCAGGGCTGAATCTGGGAACGTTCGTCCTTTTTCTCATTTTACTCGTGGCACCTCGTAAATACGGATATGCAGGCTCGTTCCCAAACTGTTCCGCGCGCAGAAGCAGAGATGATGGGAAACGGAGGTCGAGAGCCAGAAGCCTTAATTTTTATTCATGCGCCGACGAAACGGCAATTTTTCGCAGTATTAAGTGGGCTTTAAAATTGTCCGGTCAATTTCTTCGGTAGAACGTGCTCCTTTTTTCAAGCACCACTATCATCGTTGCGACGACACCCTCTCGATGGGTTAGTTTCCTTTTCAACGCATTTTGTGATCCTTCCGATGGATGTGAAACCGCGTGCTCCATTCCGCGAGAATCCCTTTAGAAATTACATCCAATGTGAGTAGGTATAGTTACGTAGTCGCTCGAGGGAGAATACCGATGTGTTATCAGTAACGTGGCTATTACGCATCGGCGTCTTTCATTGCGCGAATTATGCTCATAGACGGATCATTAGGTCATAGATGTTACCAAATGGACGCCTAGATTAGGGGCTTTCGCAGCATATAACAATCGCAATTCTGTATAGTCCTTTGAGATTGTTCTACGCTATTCTATCTGCGCCGCTTTTCGAGCGGCGATTTTCGCAGCCAACACACGCACCTAGTTAGCGGCTCCGGGAAAACCGATTAGTTCCTGGCGCGTAGGGCGGTCGATCATTAGATTTTGGCCGGGAAATTGAGTTTTGCTCGCTGCTGAAGGGATAATCTTTGGTATAGCCTCTGGCCTGCTATACATACGAACTCTATCTGTCCTCTCTCTCTCTCTCTCTCTCTCTCTCTCTCTCTCTCTCTCTCTCTCTCTCTCTCTCTATCTCTCTCTCTCTCTCTCTCACCTCTCTCTATTTCTCTTTCTCTCTCTAAGGGTGCATCTCGATCGTCGCATACACTCACGGACGCACATGTGCATACATGCGTGCATGCGTGTATGTGTATGTATGCGTGTGTACGTAGGTGAATATACATACGACCGCGTTTACGCGCTCGCGCGGTCGTGTGCGCTTGCGACGGTGGCGGCACGTAACTTCGGTTCCATTATTGAGCGATCGGACGATCGAAAAATTCCCGCGCTTTTTCGCACGCGGCTACCCCGGTGGGGCGAACCGGACTCTCATTGGCCATTTGGTCATCCTTGCGCGCCGTTGGTACGAGAGGGGGTGAACGGACTCGCTCACCCTCATTCCCGTTCTCTCTCTCTCTCTCTCTCTCTCTCTCTCTCTCTCTCTCTCTCTCTCTCTCTCTCTCTCTCTCTCTCTCTTTCTCCCTTACACTCCACACCCTCGTCAGGTATTTGTCTAGGCTACAGATATTGACCAGCTATCGATATCGTGGACACTCGTCGATATTATATTCTCCGTTGCCGCTTGCTTCCCCTCCATCGTATCCGTTCTTTCATTTTGCTCTCCCACCCCATGGATTTTACCGATCGTGCGTTCTCGTGTAAATTTCGGTTAATGAATTATATGTATAATATATAGACATGCGTGCATATATGCGCGCGAACGATGTAACTCGTGTGCATATTTGCGGAGCGATGGAACGGTGAGGGAAGAAGGGGGCACATCGGCACGCCGGCGAATTCCCGCCGATTTTTGAACACGAACGACCAATCGCCGCGTGCCCCGCCGCGCCAGAATTTCATCGAAATGAGAAATCAATACGCGGTGCAAACGCTATAACGGGATTGTTCCGTTGCAAAAATGCGCGCGGTTTCCGAGTATGCCGCTTTGCATTCGCATTACTTCGATATTAATTAGTACGTGCTAACGTATTATTGCTTCCCCTGTTTATACCTGTATATTATTTATATAGTTGTACAGCTATATATACATAGGATGTAATCTTGCGCTGCAAGAATGATAGAGCTTAACAGAAAATTAAATGAATATAATTTTGAAATTGCGATTTTTGTTCAATATATAAAGTATCTTGCAATGGATTTATTTGACGCTTCTACTTTTTATATTTTTGTATTTCATTAATTTTATATATTATATTTACATTAATTTTGGAAATATTTTACTATAAGAATGATTGGAATAGCAATAAATAGTAAAATTGCAATTAATTATGACTAAGACAAATTATCGAGCGCTGATTTGGCAAGAAATAACATTTATGATTTATAGGAAGTCAACAAGCTTGTTGAGTTTGCATGTTGTATGGTTATAAATTTTACACCACCCAATTCATTTCTCCTTAAGACATTCGAAAATAGAAATATTTCGATTCGTGGCTAAACTTGGCTCCGAGTGTTCGCAGCTCGTCACGAGATACCGTTGCAAGGTTTGCACTCTCTCCCTCGGTGCAACCGAGATCGGGGGCTGCATATACGGGTGTGCATTTAAAACATTTTATCGGTAGAAGTGTAGAAATTCAAAGCGACCCTTTACGCGTGTGCATACACGCCCAACTCGAGCACCACCCTACGAAGGAGGACGATGACGAAGGGTGGGATATATGGAGAAGGGCGGTTATTAATGTAAGGGGTGGCTGAGCAGTAGTTATTTGGACGTGGGTAGTTGCAACAGAGGGCGAGAGAAAGAGATCCAGAGAGAGCGCGCGCGCGCGCGAGAGAGAGAGAGAGAGAGAGAGAGAGAGAGAGAGAGAGAGAGAGAGAGAATGTGAAGCAAGAAGACGAGAGGTCGAGAGATGGGCCAGCTAAAATCAATGCGAGTCTTTCTTTCGCTGCTATTTACAGTTAAGAAACGACAAGCTGGGGCGAAGCAGCGCGACGTGAAAATAAATAAAAAGATTAGTAGCGCCAACACGGAAAATCAGGTTATACTGGATATTCTCGTCAAATTCGCAACGTCTATTTTTATAAACTGTTCGATGTACGAAGGCTCGATTCAAGCGAAGTCACGAGTACTCTATGAGCTACATCGCGCAAGACGATTCTCTTCCTGATTCATCGAAGAAGATTTGAGAGAACGATTCAAACGATTCGTTACGCCGGCAAAGAAACGTTGAGGATCCGTTTACTTTGTCAATAAGCCTTTTCTCGGGTCGATTGTTACTAGGGTTTCGTATCTCTCTTTTGCTCCGCACAGATTCGGACGATTCGATTAAATAGCTTGAATACCTGACGCGGGACGTTTTTTCCTCGTTCTTTGTTTTTTTTTTCCATTGCCTTGCAAAAGCAAATCTTCGTTAAGGTCAACGAGATTTTTCCAAGGGGCTAGTAGTCGTGCGCGCGGCGCGCACTGACCGTTCGGCGTTCGCTTGCGAGTCTAATACCTTCCGAGTGACTACGCTCATCCTTTAATGAAATTCTTTCTACCCGGACGCGACCCATTGGATTGCCTTTGCAGGCAGATCAGGTTTTCTCATTATTGCAAATCCTTCATGCCTGGTCCGGTCTGGTCGATGTTATTTTAGTCGCATGCTGCTTCCTACGCGGATGCATTGTTATCCAAATATCGGAAGCCTCGCGGGGCGCGAAAGAGCAAGTACGCAGGGCGATAGGATGCGTTCGTTCGTTCGTTCGACCGTATCTATGAGAGCATAGGAATATTTTACTTGCACGCATGTTGCATGCACAAAGCAATTTCGCACCGGCGCGCATTGAAGTTAGTCACAATCGGGACGCATGATTGCCCGTACAGACAATAACTGCATATTAATTTATTGATTATTGGCTATAGCCGGGTATATAGTATTCATAGAATTTACTATAACAGCAATATATATTCGTGCACTAATTTATTGACCAATAACTCGGCGTGAGTTCTATAACGACGACGAGCCCTGGGCAGCGGTGTGGTGGGGTATCAGAGCTTAACGCGTATTATTCTACATTAATTTACGGGCGGTGCCGATTACGCGGCGGTCAACTTTAATCGGGCGTAATCGAGGAAAAAGCTCACGTGCCGACCCGATGTCGTTAACAACAACAAATGAACAAGGGAGCCACTCACCCGTATGCAGTCGTGTATGCTGTTGCACGTGGCTGAGCTGCTTGAACCTGCGATCGCAGTAGCTGCACTTGTACGGCTTCTCGCCAGTGTGGACCCTGATGTGTTGCACGAGTTGGTGATTGCTGGAGAACGACTTGAGGCACTGCTGGCACTGGTGCGGCTTAACTTCGTTGCTGGTGATCATGCCGCCTGGTCCGACGCCGACGCCGACACCGACACCCAAACCGGCCAGACCACCGGCGACGCCGCCGCCGGGCCTCGCCGTCAGTGCACCCGCGCCCAGCTCCCTCGCGTGCATCTGCATCGCGCTCTTGTGCATGAAGATCTGCGAGAAGAACTGCCGGGGTTAGTTGGTACGCTGTACTTTTCACCGAGCAACGGAGGATGGCAGATCGACCCTGACCGCCGCACATTTCGTAGTCGATCGCCATCGTTTTCGCATTGCCGAAACTGAAGAGGTTACCTCGCCTCCTCGGATATTGATCGTTTTGTAAAAGATTTGAATATTTAACTTTTAAAAATATTTATTATTGAAAAGTAAACGAGAGACGAGGAAATCTCATAATAAATATAAAGAATATTATATCATAAAAAAATCAATTTTTATATAGAAAAATCATTTAAATGACAATAAGTTCAATGAAATAATATACTGTTAAATCTATAGTGTCAAATTTAATCTAATTTTAGTTGCCATTGCTTCTATTCAATATATTGTTATTTTTTAAAACAATGGATAAATTTGACACCTTGTAGTGTTAATTTGACACTGTATGTAATCTATAGTGTCAAATTTATCCATTGTTTTAGTAAAAAAATACGATTTATTGAGTAGAAGCAGTGGCGATTTAAATTAGATTAAATTTGACTCTATAGATTAAACAATGTATATTTAATGTCATTTATATTTTAAATAAAAACAGTAGGGAAGAAACACACACATACTTTTGCAATTCTTGTTAACAGTAAAAATGTTCTAAGATATTATTCTTTTTTACAGTTTCGGCACAGATTTTAACATGTGCGGTTCGATTGATCCTCGTATCTCTTTGTTTGCGGTAATTTTTATAGATATATTAAGGCGAAATTATAACATCGAGGAGACGCGCGAAATATTGTATTACGGTGTTATATATCGTCTAATCCGAGTTGTAGTGGTAGTTGAACTTGGCGATTAGAAGTTACCAAGGTCATGGTACTGCAAGACCGAGAGCCAACGTTTATAATCGCGGAACGAAGGTGCGGTGCAACTTGACCTACTGACCGATACTATATAAGCTCCAATTCTGAAACCACCGTGAGAACTTGGAACTCGACGAAATTTGTAACCTAGCTCCTTCTCAGCCTGATTTAGATTTATCGTTATAGCGCGCGCGCATGTGTTTTACATGAACGCAACACGATTGAACATGTAATTTTACGATCTCTGCAATATATAGTTTAGTACATTTGTAGTCCGTTTACATTCAATCCATTATGTGTTTTTAAACATTCTGTCAATTTTATGTAGATGATTATTTCGTTGTTTAGATGCTTACGGTTTATTATCCGCTTTGCTTTCATCGATCTCGACAGCGAGAATCTTGAGAAAAGAATTTGAAAAATTCGCAAATATGAAGAATCACGCGACGGTACATACGAGAACGATTCAATCACTACTCTGAGTCTTCCTGAGCGTGGTAAGGAAGAACCGAAACTGATAGAACGGCAGATCGGGCTGCGTAGTCGGCGCAGGAACGTTCAATTTTGGGTTCTCCTCGTTCGGGAACAGGTGTTGCGCCAGTATTGCGGGTGTGGGTGTAGGTGAACGAACGAAAGGGTTAACGTTAAGGCCGTACAGTCCGCAGCAAGAGTAGTCGGACGAGTAGGATTCGTTTAGGTATGAGGTAGTAGAAGGGCCGAAAACTTGGTGGAATTAAAGAAGGTAGCGAGGAGAAAGAAAGGCAAAGATGGACGGATGGACTCGCGAAGACGGTGGAGGATTTTATTAAAATATGTTAAAACTGTAATTAAAATCGAAAAATCTCGTGAGAAGTTTTAAGAATCTTAGGTCACCCCTTTCGCGACGAGAAGAGAGCACCAGGCTTCATGAGAGCGAGAGGGGAAGAGGCCGGGCAGGGCGAAGAGAGAATTGAAATTGTCACCGGGGGTTCTCAAGTTTCCGTGAGTTCAACCCTTTCCCCTCGTTCACTGTTCGATGTAACTGTGGATACTTGACGGAGTGACGAGGAGAGATCTCGGAGCTCGCTGGGCATCCCTGGACTCTTTAATCCTCGTGGGAGAGGGAGAGGCTGCCCGACGCGATTTTATTCCGCGCCTTTTTCCTTGCCTTTTTCTACCTTCGCCCGGACACGGTCGGCCGGCTGTTGTTCGTCACCGATTTGAATGAAATTGCTCCTGTTTTGCGGTACTCAAGGGGAAGAGGGGGAATGTGAACGCTGAGGCGTTCGTTTAATCGATGTACTACTAGGTACGCTGATACGAGCATTGGGACGCGTTTGCGTCGATTTTGTAATATATGAGAGATATTAAAAAATTATTGACATCTACGGAAATAATACATTGAATATATTATAACAAAATCAATTGAATATATGGTAAAGATAATATACGTATTAATATCTATTTTAATTTATATGAAGAAAAGTAATGTTAAAAATGTAAATTAAAAATAATATATTAAATATATATTAGAGATAAATACACATTAATATAATTTCTTTAATTTATGTAAAAATAGAGTTGTATCTATTATTCTAGTATATATTTTTGTATATGCAGATTGTGTAATCTCAATCAGCTTATGTTCGATATTTTTAAGGTGTAATTTGCTTGCTAACATGGGTTTTCCCTTTCGAATTCCTTGCCCCTCGTAAACGGACTTTCACGATGATTAACCGGGACAGAAGGGTTCGTGAAAAAACGGTTTGATGCCGAGGCAAAGTCGCGTCGCGAATTTTTAACGACTGTCTCAAGTGTCCCGTCGAGATTTTTCTTTAAACATCGAATATAAGACATTTCGCCGATTAAACGACTCTTTACCTTTGTGTTTATGAGATTTTAGAAATTTGAAATTTTCAAATATTTTTATGATTAAATAATTTTATTTCTGATGTGTATATCAAATCAGTGCTTTATTTACACTAAGTTTAATGTCGAGAGAGATATAATGATTATTGTTTTTTAACGAATCAAGGACTGCTGTTCACGAAAATACTTTAAGCAAAAGTCGTTTAAATCCGATGAATTTTGGGTCATTACCCTCTCAGCTGATCGCACGAATTGTCAATATGTATGTTATTGTTGAGAAGTATAGAAAGATTTGTGAAATCAATAATAGAAACAAACTTAGAGAGTACAAACAAAGCTGCGATCCTGCAAGACTCGATTAATGTCGCAAGAATACTTTGTATATAGATAATTATCGTGTTTTTTCACTCGTGTATTCACGTTTAGATTGCATAGTGATTCATAGGAATAAAACGTATACATTGTGAATGTTTCGATGATTCTTTAATTTCAAATGCATTATCATAAATTAAATTATAAAAAACTGTAGAACAGCTATTATTTTTTATTGGTTCTCGAAAGTAATAAAACAATCATAAGATTTTGACAGCATCGATACGAACAATGTCGATTATTATTCTCAGTGGGAATTTTTCGTCAGAGTTCGGCGAGGATTCCGTGCCTTTCTTAAATTTCAAAACTACGCGATCATTAATCAAATTTTTATCTCCTGGCAGACGGAAAATTGCGTCCCGACGCCCGACCATACTGGCGGTTTGAATCTTTTTTTCTGATTTATTACCGTCGCCAACCGCGGGAAAAAAAGAGGAAGAGAGAAAGAAAGAAGTCGCGGTTGCGTCGGGGCCCGCAAAGAGAAATGGAAAGAGGAAGAAGAAAACGGAAAGAAGAGAGTTGGCCCGCGGGCCGCCGGCTTAATGTCCTTAATAATGGAAAAATATATCAAATGACACCCACTGTATTTCCTTAGAAGCATCTCGTTCTGATTCTACTCTTTCCGCCCGTTCTCCGCTTTTACCCTTTGCGATATTCATATTTTTGTGCCTGTCTCCCTCCCATCTACCATTTTTTATTAACTCTCGGATTACTTATTAAACCTTATCCGCGTTCTTTCCCTAATGCAGCGAAATCTGACAAAGAAAGATCGTGACTATTTTCAATCTATGTGATTTATTAACGCGTGATAAGAGACTGTTTCGCATCTTATTTCGTATCTGTATCTTCTATTTTATTTTGACGAGTCATCTTTGATATAGTTGCGCCAAGGTGACTCGCCGCGGGATTCTCGCATGAAAAATGCACGACCTCGTTTTTCTGCTATTCGAATCGCGACGGATGGGTTTGTACCTCACGCCGGCAGGTTTCCTTCTGATGCTGATGCTCGAAGGGATCGTTAGCATTTCAGGAGAAGAGGCGGCGTGCAACCCTTTCTTTTTTTTCTTCTTTCTCTTTCCCCCTTTATCATGAGTTACGTTCGTGAGTAACGTCGGGCCACTCGAAGTGGGCTACTTTATACACTTGGAATACAAAGCGAAGGTCTCACCTGCTGACCATATGCCTTCTCTCCACGCGTGTATACACGTACATGTACACGCACACGCAATGTCCTGCGTCCACCCACGCGCACGCTGGCCGTGCAGCAGCGGCTCACATATGGTATGTCGTTGTCATGTATGCACGTAGGTATATGTGTGTGGGTATAGTATGCGCATACGTGAGTGCATACGTGTATGGAGACAACGTCCAATCTAACCTAGCATGACCTGACTCATTCGCGAACCTACCTACCCACCTATCTATCTAAACTACCGCCGCGGATAGTGTGTACTGTTGTAATATAAAGGAAAAGGGGAGTACCACCACCCTCCCTCTTACCAGCTCCCTGTAATTGTCAGCTTTAATCCGCCTGAATCGTTGCACGTTGATCCTCCGAGGTATGTTGTCCGTTTCCGGTCGGTACGGACAATCGTTTGCCGATCAGCTGCTTAAAAAGGAAAGGAAGACCTGGCGATTTGATTTCCGCGGAACCGATTTCTGCGGTCTGTCCTGTCTCGGTACCTCCCTACTTCTTGCATCTGTCTAATTTTAGAGTCGAATATAGAGAGATCCTTCAATCTCTACTCATATATCTATTATATCTCATTGAGACTATAGTTCTTCATCTAAGTACAATACGTTCAATCGTTTAATCGATGGATAATTAACATTGTCTATTATTCGATTAATTTTTCAATAATTAATCGATAATTTCTAAAAATAAAATGTCACAATTGGTAAAAGTCATAAATATGAGATTTTACAATATTTTATTTTAAAAAAGTAGAGAAAAAAATGTTTTGGTTTTGATAAATGTATTGATTCAATACTTAGACAAAAAAAAATAAAATTTTTATACGAGCACCAAGGTGTGTTTCTCTTTTTATTTCCTTCTGCATATGATAGGCAAAATCGGGCTTCCTGTTTCGTCGGCGGATAGGATCAAATAACACGACGCGGCACGTCGAAATTAAGAATACCGAAGGTAGTCGTTATCCTGCGGCTGTGGGTGCTGGTGAAAAAAAAAAGAAAAGAAACGGTTAGACCGCGAGATCGCGCGATAGTGGGTTATCGATCGTATTAATGTGCGTCGGCAGATAGCCGACGAAATCCAATGTCAAGAGTGCAGGATCGCGCCAGGCGAATATCGGCGATCGAGCGAAAGTCTATCAATGATCGACTGGCCTTGCGGTCTTGTCTCGACGTTGTTGGTAACGCTATATTCGACTCGATTTATATGACTCGATGATAAAACGGATATATAGGGTCGCCATTTCCATCTGGGAAACTAATCGAGGACAACGGCGCGACAGCAAGAGTGACGTCTACTTTTGTGAATAGGAAAAAACAATTTCAATCCGAAAGTTTTCCGACGCGAGCTGTGCCAACTTCCATGAGAATGATCAAATATGCAACGGTCATTTTTAACGCCATTTCTCGAAAGTGTTAATTATTAACAAGCATTTTTGGCCGCTCCTGTCACGTCGATATTTTTCGGAAATATTTGAACGCTCGTCGTGTGTCACTGATTTTAGCGTAACATGTGACACCTTAAAGGCGAGAGATCTAAACGATCGAAGATTGTACAGCAGTGACTAGGTACGAAACGGGTTTGCGTTTCGATCGCACGACGATTGTCTGACGGACACCCTCCGTTTAACGGCGAGTAAAGACACTCATGCGGTATAACCATAATTCGAATCACGTAGATAATTTAATAAGCGGTCATCAGGTAGCAATCTCCACTTAGATTAATCATCGGATTAACGAGTAAAGTACATCTAGGGATGGTTATACATATGTATACTATGAAACTACTTATCGTGTATATAAGTCTTTCCCTTCAAATAAATTCCTCCTCTTTCAATTCATGAACAAGATGTTGATTTCTTCAATTGATTTATCCGCGATTTTCTTTTTTATCCTGATATTATTTTTCAATATTATTTCTGTTATTGTATTATTATTATTAATTATTATTATTACGAAAAAAAAATCTGTTAAAGATGTCAAACAGAAATTTAAGAAGCACGTTTTAGTTCTAATGATTAGATAGATTAGAGATTCAGACATTTTCCAGGCTTTATGTTCCTTACATTCATTATAGAGTCGTGTGTCTATAACTATTTAGTACGCGTGGCAAACACCCTCGAGGATAAACTCTCTTCTAGCGCCATGTGGTCACCGTTCTCTCCTAGCGTGAATTTTCGATCCTCGGCCTCAAACTAGCCGTAGAATATATCCATCAATAATTACCTGAGGCGGCAAGTGGTGATGAGGATGCTGATACGTTGGTGGTACGTACGGCGGGTGGCTTGGCGGATGGTTGTGGGGGTGAGGTCGGGGATGGTTTTGATGCTGGGCTTGCGGCGGGAGCGGTTGGGGCGCGGGGGGCGGTGTCCAAGGCCCGTGGTTCGGCCCGTGGCTTTCATTGGTGCCATACATCTTCAGGGAAGAATCTCGAGCACGCAACCTGAAGAGTCCCACCCACCCCGATCCATGCGTGACAACACAAAAGGCCCCGGCACTGCCAGCATGATCGCGAGCGCTCACGCGCCCTTCGATCACTCGATATGGAATTTATAAAGTCACGTCCCGAACTATTCCAGCATATGAGAATATCACTTTGTGTGTAGACACGAAGGTATTGTCGCCACTTGTAACACGTGACTTTGAAGTTCGTGTGTTCGCGATGAAAGAAACATATACGAATTCACCCGCGGATCGCTATTGTTGTAAAGTTCAAAGAATAGCTTTCTAGAGGGTGGTATATGACTAGAATGGATCTCGGTCCAGCCGATGACCGTAGTAGAATCTACGGCGTTTGGTCCCTGACTAGCTGAACACAGACTTTTGACCATTACGCGAGCGTAATATTTGCCCTCCGCGTACGCGGTCCGTGCGGACTGATTCTTCGATCGCCATTGTTCCGATCAATCTCACCCGCCAATCTTTTTCCCAAACGGCGGTTCTTCATTGTGCGCGTTTCACGTCTCAACGTGGGGCTTCTCCGATTCTCGACGGGGCCTTACGTAATCGAGTATGGAGAAATCGCCGCATGAGGGAATGATAGCGGCTGCCTTCGCATGCGTTTACGGAACCCCATGATTTCTTTCTCTTTGTTTTACAACAGGGCATGTGAAAGATATCGTTTGTCGTTTTACTTTCCCAATCGGCCAATTAATGTTCGTATGTTCCATGAATGTTGTGCAAATGGCAGACTGTTGTAAAGCCCGATGATCATCAGACCTCTTCATTAACTCTCGTTACGATTCCCTTTGATGAGGGACACGGCAACGATAGGCCCGTCGCGACACGCTCGTCGGCGAATGGACCTTACCCTGATCGACCCGGCGTTCGACCGATCATCCTTTGCGCAATGGTACCGCTGTGATCGTTGCGTAAGCACGTGCCACGGCCTTGCACTCGCGAACAAAGTCCTTGGCGCCGAAAGCTATCGTTGCGAGAGAGGAAGCGATCGAGAAGAGGATTTCTTCGTTAATTCTCTCCGCACTTTTATCTCATTTTTTCCCTTTTTTCTTTAGAATTAATGAAAGTCTTTGTTTCCAATAATTTATCGAATCACGAATGTTTGCGATGAATCAAGCAGATTCTCTCGTCGTTCTGTAATGTCTAACGTGAACAGTTGTTGCGAGTTTCTTCTGATTTCAACAATCTCGTCTCGAGTCAGCACGCGGTATCGTACTACTTTCGTTCACCACGCTCGTTGCGATCGGGTAACTGTGGGCGCGCGCGGCCGTGCGACGACGGCGGCTGGACGGTCCGCGCGATCAGGATACCGGGGACCCGCGCGACGAGAAGTGTCCGACGACTTCCACGAGATGAACCACAACGTCTGTCAAGAAACTATCACTTTTTCCCATCCGGGAAGAGTTTTTTTATATACACCGGGGGTAGACTCTCGCGCGGGTAGACCGGATGCAAAAGCGCGGACGTAGCGCTGTACGCGAGCGTGTGGCGTCTCTCGCAAACTAAACCGGCCCAAAGGGGGGGACACGGCGATTTCTTGGTCTCCGTCCGCCGTCCGTACGTGCGTGCGCTAAACGGGGGACGGTTGAGAAAAAAAGCGGCGTCAGCGCGCGCGATGGAAAGGCGCGCTGATAAGGCGGCCGTGGTGAACGAAAAATTCATCCACTGGCTACTCGAAGAGATATCGATTGAAATAACATGATATATTCCAGGGTAGGGGAGAGGGGGAAATCCCGCCAATCGGTACGTGCGACACGGCGGAAACGACCAATCGCGCCCGTACAGCTTCACGCCGCTCTTTACGCGAGCTCTCCTCTTTCACGCAACCCCCCTTCGCTAACTGGCCCCCTGCTCTGCCCCCTGCCTGCCGTTGCGACTTCTAGTCATACGCGTCCTTCTGCTCGCCTCCTTGCCTCTCCTGGCCGTCTTGTCCTCGTGCCCGCTTCTACTCCACCGCCGCCGTTACTTCTCTTCCTCCACCCTCTGCTCGCTCACGGGCGCGCGACTAGAGAGAGGCGAATGAGAGAGAAAGGCGCATACATTCACGCGCGCGACGGGCGAACGGTGAAGCGAGAGAGAGGGGGAGGGAGGGGGGGGGCGATCCGGCCGGTTCAGGAAGTGTGTGCGCTGATCGAGGTGTCATCCTCGACCCGATGGATTTTTCCACTCGTCGCCCATGCATTTTTCTTTGTATCATTGCGAACGATAATGATCCTCCTCCGTTAAGTCATCTGTCCATCCCTTTTGCTCTGCCGCCTCTCCCGTCTACGCATCTCTCATCTCGACAGGAATTCGTACGACGAGGAAGTCGGATTCAGAGGGTGACGCATCATCATCCACGCTGCGATCGGTACGCGACGCGGCTTAGGGATTAGGGGACGCGGAAATTACCGTCGGATAACGTGCAAGGGGATAGGGATAATTCGAGTTGCGTTTTGCCGCGGAAACATCGACCTTTGCAGATTCGATGGGATGGTTTCGTGGTGGAAGGGGAGGAGTGTGACTCTCTCTCTCTCTCTCTCTCTCTCTCTCTTTCCCTCTGCCTCCCTCTTTTTCGCTCTTACATATATTATAATATTTCATTATATAGTAATATATATTAATACAGATATTGATTATCCGATTACGGCTAATTTCCGAGTGGAAAGTCTGATATTAAGCTTTAATTAATTGCGAATCGCGCCGAATAATTTTGGACTAATTTAAGGACTACATGCCACCAGCTTTTCGGGCTATCGGATAAGCTCCACGATAAAGTGAGCCATTCAATTTCTGGCACCTTACCAATCATTCCGCCGCTCGTGCATGATGTATATATCTAATGAAATGTACGGAGATAACGTACTGGTCGATATTGGGATAAAAATGCACGAGGATAGTGAAGAGCGCTCTCGATCAATTTCGCAAAACCACGTGAATCGTCTTCGTAATTCGTTAATAGAAGTTTCGACGGTTCTCTCATCCATCTTTATAAATTATAATTCTGTTATAAGAGTTATTCGTTACAGTTATAAGTATAACGCTCGATTTTCCATTGTTATAAATTATAGTATTCCACAGTTGAATTCAAATAGCACAAATTTCCTCTTGACTTAAACATTAAAGAATTTAATTAATTCAATGAATTATATCACTAAATCCTATTAGTTATTTATATCTAACATTGTGTATTATAATATTCAATAATCATATTTAGGTGACAATTCACATTCGAGATTCGATCGAACGGATTGAAAGTTCGATTTCCATTGGTTATCTCTCGCCGCGCGCTCGCCATGCTCTTCCCTGTCTTCGACGATTTATTTTGGGCGTGGAGTCGCGAAGGTTAACGGCGTAAAAAAGTGCGTGCTAAAAGCGCGTCCGCCTAGAGAAGGAGAGAGAAAAAAACAGGGCGGAGTCTGTGATGGAGACTCTTCGCCTATCCATCATGGCTGCTTTATCAGTGACGCGTCGCGATAAGACACTCACCACATGCTCGTGCGTATGCATGTTCGTGAGAATTCTCAATGGGGCCGGAAGAAGAGAACACGTGACATGACCGTGTCTCTTTCTCCGGTTCTCTGCTCTTTTTTTTTCTCTTCTTTTCGAGAGATGGACGCGAGAGGGATTGCAAAAGTCCCGAAAGTTGTTCCTGGGCCGAAACTTTCAATCGGATTATCCGCATCGGCGAGATCTCCGTTCTCTGCTGGATGAAGGTCGACTTAACGAAACGGATAAAAAAATTTGATAAAAGCTGACTATCTACGTGAATATTAAAAAAAATCGGGATATCATGAGACGACCATGTTATACTTTAAATATATCCTGCTAACATATGTTCGGACATTTTGTGAAAAAAATATTCTTTCGTTATATTATATTTATTTCCAATTTATATTTCAGTATCTGTTTCAAAATTTCAGTTTGCACTGCATTATTCAAGTTTTACTTCGTCATTATCTTTCAATATTTTATTTCTCGATAAATATTAAAAGATATTATAGATCTGCGTATAAATTTTGAATCACGCATTTTTTAACATATCTATTTATATTTTTTTTATTCGTTCATGTGTATGCAAAAGTAGTAGCTATTTTCTAATCAGAATATTAATGATCAACGACGTAAATATAAAGTAATGATTAAATTATTAAATGGCACTGCGACGAGAAAAACACGGAAAACACAGAGAGAGAGAGAGAGAGAGAGAGAGAGAGAGAGAGAGAGAGAGAGAGAGAGAGAGAAGTGCAACGACCATAAGTTAGCTGCGTAGCGTGTGGCGTAGTGTATAATATAATAGAATAGCTATGTAGAGAAAGTGTATCGGGAGATATCGAGTAATACAAGACGATCGAGATATCGTATTGGAAGTTTGTTCAAGTTGACGATGTTTTTAACACATCGTAAAAATAAGCTGTGATTTCATGCGGTCTTTTTTGCATTTCTGTCGCTTTTCATACGTAAATACGCTTAAAAACAGAGAAAGATTAAGCGTAGATCGAGACATATCAATTAAGCCCATTAATGCACTGTCAGTAATAAGACCGGTTAAGCGGTGACTTCGGTCTGGGCAAGTTGATCCGAGCGGACTCGCCAATCGAGAATTATTTTGCGTTGCTAATATCCCCTTAGATTAAGCCGCTAATGTCTCACGACTATTAGGTGTGTTAAATAATTGAATTATTGATACTCCTTTTCGCGTGCGATCGCGGACGAGATTTATCATGCGAACAACGTCGCATGGTACTGCACGGATATTATCGCGTATGTCGAAATAACGCGCGGCCGCAGTTGGGCCGCGCTCGCGTTTTAAATTAAAGAGCGGTTTACAGTGTTTGTTCGATCGCGCGTTAATGTGTATCGCAGTATCGCCGCGGTATCGCCGGCCGATCGTGCGATCGTCGCGCGGATAAGGAGCGGGCCATTAACTCCGCAAATATCCCGGTATATCGCGGCAATGAGAGCGCTCGACCGCGCGTGGTTCGCAGTCAATATTTTTCCCTATCTCGCGACCGCAGCGCGCGTATACGAGAAATAAGAACGGCGCGGGACGGGAAAAAAAGAAGCGAGAAAAGAACGAAAGTGGATGGAGTAGGAAACGAGGCGGAGGGTGGAGGAAGGCGACAAAAAGAAGACGCCACCGCGCGAAGGCCGAGGCGCGCATTCTCATCGCCACCCCTTCGCGAAATTACTGACCACGGGCAATGCGAGCGGCGCGGAAGGAAAGAAAGAAAGAAAGAAAGAAAGAAAGAAAGAAAGAAAGAAAGAAAGAAAGAAAGAAAAAAAGAAAAAAAAAGAAGAAAGAATGCGCGGGAGTAACGTGGATAAAAAGAACTCGAACACGAGCGTCGGTCGAGGTCGGGGATGCGGGGAAAGGAGCGGATAAGGGATAGGCGGGGGAGGGGCAGAACATCGCAATAAAAATAAACTGCTGTTCGAGGGGCTGAAAGGCCGGCGGAGTTGCAAGTCGGGCGAGGGGATGCATACGAGAAGCGTGAGAGAAAAAGAGAAAGAAGTGGGAGAAGAAAGGAAGTAATATAGCCGAAGAAGAAAGAGAATGGCGAAAGAAGGCAGCGGCGGTCGTTCACGGTAGGAGAAGGGAGGAAAATAAGGGGAATAACGAAAGAAGCAAATAAGAGTCTCTGTGTGAACCTCTTCTTCCTCCACCGCCGCCGCCTCCACCATATCGCCGCCTTCGCGTTCCCTCCAGCCGTGGTGGGGTGGGAGGCAATGAACAAGAAGGCGCGAACAGGGACGCGCGGGGTAAAGAAGAAAGACTGAGCAAGAGAAAGAAAGAAGCGGGGAAAGAAGATGAGGAGAGAGAGAGAGAGAGAGAAAGAGAGAGAGAGAGAGAGAGAGAGAGAGAAAATAAAAGTCTGGCAGGCCTTGACTGCTGCAGTCGTCGACAGCCGTGTTGCCAAGTTTCATTTGTTTATCATAGTTCTCCAGCCTCCCGTCTCCTGAAGCTCCGGAAAAAATAAATCTCGCAATTCCCGGTCGAATTTTGCACTCACACCCGCGAGTTTCATGCATTCGCTATCGGCGATGATGTAACTCGCTCGCGATCCGGTCGGTAGGATTTCGATCTGGCTTTCGCTAAAGTATTGCGGGACAAATGTAACAAAATTATGTCGTAAGAATAAAACAGAGTTGTTAATGGTGAGAGAAAATCGAGAAAAGTCAGGGAATTTTTTCTGTTTCATTAACAACAGCAGAAAAGTTTTAATAATGGATAAAGAAAATCTTGAGAAAAAGTATTATTTGATAAGATGAAGGAATTAAAAATGAAAAAATTAAAAATTATTTATGTCTGGCAGAATTCAAGATCGAAGAAATAGATGAAAAGATATAAATGCTCTTTTAAAAGCAAAATTGAAATTATTCATTTAAAAAATGTTTTACAAAATACTATAAAAGTTTTATTTTATTTTGTCATTTTCCATTTATTTTTTATTATAATTAATAACAAATTTTTTACATTTTTGTTTTTATTGTATTTGGTGTTCATTTATTGTTTTTGGCTTTAGTCAGACAAATTTTTTCTGACTAAAAATGATCGAGAAAATAAGGAAAAATCAAGGGATTTTTTTTCTGTTTCATTAATAACTGCGCTAACGATTAACTGCGCTGCATTTGTCACTGCAATCGAAAATTAATTAATTAATTCGTGTGACGCAATCGCGCACGCATGTCACTCAGGGATTCTGTGACCGATTCGTTTCGTAAGGTAATAACTATGGTTTATACTTTCTCGACCGCCATTGATCTCCGCCAGTAACGATCAGAGAAAATCACAAGGCGATGACAGAGGGGAAGAATCTGCGCCACCGACGATGTCTACGGATAGTCTACTCGTGAGACACTTAAACTTTATGCGCAATCTGATTACTCATATAATGGAAAGCTGCGGTTGCGTTTTATCGTTTATCTACGGAGATTACTTATAAGGCGGATTTACATATTCTGCGCATAGACCATCCGTCGCACATTTACGCACGATCTATTTGCGAAATAGATTATTTAGACTATTCCACAATTAGAGAAAGAATATTTGAATAAGAAAAAGATGTAGCAATAATTTTTTATTCTCGTAAATTGAATTTTATTCTGAATATTTCTATGAAAGAAAAATCGACCTTAAGCTCATCAGAAAAATTTGTTTGACTTGAATATTGAATTGAAAAGCCCGACTTGATTTCGCTCTCTTATTTCGATCTCGTCTCGGTCGTCGCATAGACTTGTCAACTTTCTGAGTCATCGTACGTACACGCATTCACGCACGCATGCACGCATGCACACGGTCCGCGCATGCGTACGCAATGTGCACACGCTCGTGCTTCACACACGCGTATAAATATGTATACACTGCCTCGCGTACACCGACGCCCGTGATCGCGGACTCGCCGCGCTCCATCGTCCCTCCCTTTACCTCTGCCGCCCTCGATGTCGGGCCCTCATGCACTTACAAACGTTTGCATACAAATATACTGGGTATCTCGATGGGTGGTATGCTGATTAGGGAATCCACGCGCAAATTCTTCCATTATTTATGGATTCTCATTTTTAGAACGATGGCGTTATGCCTCGCCGCGCCCGCCCGCGCCGCCCCGGCCGACTCAGAGTAATTTAACATTTTCTCCGTACTGGGATATTTTAGTTTTAATCGCTGTATATCGATTCCGGACAACGGTCGATGCTGACGGCGATGCGATGCGGATTCGCGCCGCTCGCTGCCGGTCATTGCGACGCTGCGAGGAAGCGGAAGAGCAATCGCGAAATGTAATGATCGAATCATTGCTCATTATTTACGTGATCTCTATCGCTTCTCTCCCGATTCGTGAAACGTCTACGTTATTGATTCGTCCACGGACGATCGCGTAAGATAGCATACTCGCTACCGGGATCGAGTTTCTTTTCGCGATGATCCTCGCATTCTGCAGCCTCTCTCTATTTCTCCATTTCTCATCTTTGTTCTACTATTTGTTCCCTCTTTCCCTTCATGTCGTCGTGAGAATGTCGTCGATAACGAACGTCCGACGACGACATAGCACACGCGAGGATTGTGAGACGCTTGTGAGAACTTATACCATATACGCACGTTCGCTCCGCACGCGGGATTTCCAACAGCGTTCAATATTTCCGCATTCTGCGGAATTACGAACGAGGACGCTCTCTCGGCCGTACGTATTGTAGGATGCTGTTGCATTCTTATGCCGCAATTGTTTCGGCTTCGCCCAACTGTCCGCAAGTCGAATGCAACGAGTTACATCACGATCGCGCGTACGTCATACCCGCTGTATCGATAGCGCGCAGCGATATTCCGATTTGCGTCGATGGAACTATTTTCTGCTTATGTAAAGAAATCTTTAATAAACTGTTTTTTCATTTATATATTAATAACGACGAGTTGAGTAGGCGATTCAAATATAGCGCACAGATGTAATGAAAATAAAAGTTACAGAAAAAAACATATTGTAGGTGTTAAAACCGATCCACTTAAGTTCCTGTTGAAAAATTTCGTGTTGAATTTTTAACATATCTGACTATTAATTTAATGCGATATGATTATGTTATTTGAATATTCAACATTTTTTGGTGTCAAAATAACAGAATTTACGAGTAAATAGACAAATAATATAAAAATAATGTATTTTAAAACGTAAATACTAAGATAATTGAATAAAATAACGTTAAAATGTTTTAATTTAACATATCGTAAATGTCAATTTTACTGAAAAATATGCTTTCACAGTTTGCATACAAATTGCGTGTTACATTTTTTATGTTAATTTTTTTACATAATATTTGTGTTACTTTCTCTCTAACATATTTATTTTGCATAAAATTAACTTAGAAATTCGAGTGAACCGTTTGGGACACGTAAAATGTGTTCAATACAAAGTTTTCAACTATGCAGAATTGCAGCTAACATTAAATATTCGTTTTAGAATTAAGTTTTTTTTTCTTCCGGAGAGGAGGAGGAGAGGAGAGGAGGTCACGCTGATAAGTGTCGCGGGATCTGATCCGACGCGACGTGCGTAACGGCGCGCAATGTTCGCGCGACTATTCGCGCGAGTTGTCGTTTACTCGTCGCACTTTCGGTATGGTAAGAAAAAGGGCGAATAATACCGGATTTAAGAACCGGCTGCATCCGTGCAAGACCGTGTCAGATTACGCGCCGGTTTTCTGTCCTCCTCTCCGCGGACCCCTTACACGATCCCGGTCCCTTCTCGCGCTTGCTCTCGCTGTCTTGAGATCGTGCTGCGTTCCGCGCGCACGGAACAGCGAGAATTGCAAGTGACGCTTGGGCTGCATGCTAGTAAACGAGCCGCGATAAATGGACTTCGATATTAATTAAGCCGACGTTCAGCTGACGCGCGACGCGACGCGTTACAGATCGGTATGCGCGGCACGGCGCGGCGAGTCGCTCCGTTTTTATTATTCTCGATCGAAGCCACGTCGCAGTAGCGGCGCACCGGTAGCGGCTCTTTCGCATTCATACGGTAATGCAATTCCGTAATATTCCGTTTCGATCGCTTCGTCGTCTTTTTTTTCTTTCTTTTTCTCACAGTGCTGCGCGTCGTTTCCGCCATCGCAAAATGCTCAGCGACGAAATTCTTTTTTCACGCTCAAAGACGCTCTCAAGTATAAAAATGAAAAAAATAGATTTTTTTTTAATTTGGAAAAAAGCATCAAATAAATTAATTTCTTATGATAAAAATCCGTTTTTTTTAAACAAATAATATAGAATTCATATTATTTGATATTTATTGTTTGATAGATTAACATACATTATTGTTTACAATTATTCGAACTTATTTTATTTTTTATTCCGACTTTGAAAGCTAATAAAGTGATGAGCTATACTGTGTTTAACACAGATAATATTTTATTAGCATAATTGACACAGTTTTGTTGTATATTGATTGTGATTGTACGTATTTTAAATTTTTGAGGTAACGTCCCAATATAATATCGATTCAAGAATAAGTTGAAGAATAGTTTGTTGAATGTTGTCCCTCTAATTTAAATTTAGAATGCGTTCAATTGCAAGCTATATACAACGAACGAAAACAGTATTAATTTAATAAAATATTATTACGTACAATAGTATGCAATAATAATATTTACTTAACTTTTAAAACTGGAGTATAAAATATCGTTTAAACTATTATGAACGATAATATGGCACTTTAACAGTAGTATGGTTATTGTATTATATTTTGACTTTTATAATTATTTTTACACAGAAATCTTTTGAATGAATGCAAAAATTGAATTCTGGAACAACAATATATCATTAAAATTGTCACACGCTTCAAAAAATATATATCCAGATAAAAAACTTTCAGGGTCGAAGTAAAAAAGTGCTTTTTTACTGAGTTTTTAATTGAAAATGTTTAGTTTTATTTGTTATGGTCATTTTCATCTCTGCTCTCGACAGAGGCTGCGGAAGCCTGGTGGGGTCCTCGCAGCCGCTGGCGTCATACGGCCCCGCTTGTGGCAGTAACCTTGCGTTCTCGCGTCACGTTATTTTTTTTTATCATATCAAACGTATGCTAACAGTCGGCGTGACGCGACGCGATGCGATGAAGCAGGCGGGCGGACGCGGCCGATCGCGGTCGCGGCTACGGCAAGCCGGCAAGGTAAGACAATATGAGCAGACTTGTCGGTGGTCAGTACCACCGGTACAGTCTGTGGAAAATCATTCTTCCTCGCTCTCCTTCTGACTCTTTGTTTTCGTTTCCTGCGCGCTTACTCCCGAGCAGCATGCACGAAGCCAGCACGCTAGCCGCGAGAAACGGGGCTTTCAGAGAGAGCTACCGGCGACAGCTGGAGCTCGAGGCCGATAAGTCGTCACCCGATAAGTCGTAGAATATTGTAGCGATGATCGTAAAAAGAAAAGGGCATATAACGCCTACGAGGCGCAGGAAAGGTCGAACTGCAAATCGATCGGTGAGTTAAATGACGACGTCGCGGAACGAAAATTATCTTAATTAACGTCAAACCGCGACGTATAGCAGTGTAATAAATTGGCGCTTTCGTAGACTTTTGCGCGAGAATGCAAATATCGAAAATATCGTTCGTGCGAAAACGACACTTGCCGCTACTGTTGGCATGCCAGCCACGTTTGCGTTTGCGAGTCGCTCGATCGGGCGACGCAGCATTAACGTCTCGATATCCGTGCAACCTTGACCGAGTACGCGACCGATTGTTGAATCCTCGACACTGCAATGGAGATGACCCTGACGCGCCGCCGGTGAGAAACTGCGCGCGACCAACGGTCGAGTTCTAGCTATCTTATCATCGCATCATCCGCGAACGAAGAATTTTCTTAAGAATAAACTCGACGAGTTTGATATCTTTGATGATTTTAATAGCGGAGTAAAACTTGATTTTATAGGAAAATTACGTTATTAATATTTCACCGTTTTTGCGATATTTTTTTTGCTAAGAGAGTCTTGCGGTCGCTGGTTTTGCTCCATTGCTAGTCGCTGATGAAAGAAAGCCGGCGAACTGTCTTTGATAATCTCTAATTTATTTTAATGACGCCGAAGCGTGACT
The DNA here is from genome assembly GCF_024713525.1 of Acromyrmex echinatior. Taxonomy (NCBI): domain Eukaryota; kingdom Metazoa; phylum Arthropoda; class Insecta; order Hymenoptera; family Formicidae; genus Acromyrmex; species Acromyrmex echinatior. The sequence continues at coordinate 3,052,299 of NC_141861.1, forward strand.
CGGTGAAGAGAAAGAGAGATAAATCAGAACGAGACGGAGACTCGGCGAGACTTCGGGAGAATGCCGAACGCCTCCGACGCCGCTACGTTGTCGGAGGTCAGGTTCACCAGCCGCACGATGCGCTCGATCTCTTTCTTCGCTCCTCGTTTTCGATGCACAGATGAATGCTCGAAAGATCAACGCGATTAGAGCTGCAATAATCGATTTTTTTTTTTTACCAAGTTATACAAGATGTATAAGTGTTACACGTAAAAAATTTCAAATAAAACGCGTATGAGTTAAAAAGCGTCTGACTTTTAAAAATGAATAGAAAATTATCAATACATAAAAATAGCATTGTTATTTTTTAAAATTTTATTTATAATTATTTATGATTTCAAGCAAAAATATCTGATTTTTTTTTTCATATATTCTGTATAATGTCTGTCGTAATATACATTATTTAACATTAATTGGTTTTCGTAAAAGCATGAATGAGAATAATGATTAAACATTGACACGATTTTGGAGTGCGGTCGAAGTGCGAAATATCGTGACGCCATGTGGCGAAGGTCGCGTAACGATGCGTTCTTGCGAAGATCTCGTACAAGCGGGATCAATGTTCCCAGGACGTAAGAGGATAGTCAAAAGTAACACCGAGTCAAATCGCGTGGAATCCGAAGGCCCCGAGAGTGCCGTGCTGCACATCATGGCTCACGGTCGAGCCGTCCGCAAGTGGCGCGCCTGGCAGAGAGAGAACGCAGGATGCTGGCCGCTGCATCTTGCATATATGTATGTTTTATGTCAGCGTGCATTCTGCATTCGCGCCGTTGCCACATCTTCGAGTTCTTTCTCTCTCGTTGCTTCTTTCCCCGTCAACTTCTCATTCCGTCCTCCCTTTCTCCACGACGTACACACCGCGTCTTTTCTTCTCATTAAATCCCGTCTCCCGCCTTTCGTCTTTTCTATCTTTTCTTCGGTTTCACCCGCGCTTCGCAAATCGCAAGACAGCGACAGTGTCAATGAACTCGGAAAAGCGAATGCTCGTACCGAAAAAGGGGAAAGCGCGTTACAATATAGCGTCGGTATGCTTAATAGATCGCTTGTTCAGATAAATAACCCACTCGAGTCATGCTGAACGAAACATTAAGCAGCATCGAGCACAAGCTCCGATTGTTGCCCGCCGTTGATCAACCGCGACGATGTAACAAGATGACTGGCTAACGCGGGCCGATAATTTTTCCTCTGGTCTGTGAGAGTGTTCGGAGCTCGTTATGTCGTCCGAACAAAACGAAGATTATCCCGCATCGTGAGTTTTTTTCGCAGCTCGTAGGTAATTCAAATGTCTCCCTTCGTCGAACCTCCGGCGAAATTCCCACGAGAAACTCGCAGGAAGGGGTTGGCTTTTTGCCAACGAAATAATTTTTCTTCGTACATACGCGCGATCCGCACGTGTGGCATCTTTTCTCGTTCATGTCTTTTCCTCGCCCCGAACAGTTCTCGCTCTTTTATTATTTTAATTAAAGTTCCAGAAGTTTACTTTTATTCGTTCAGTTTCGAAAAAAAGAGTGTTATGTTTCCTTTTTATTTTATAATAAATGTTCTCGAGGAGTTTATTAGCACATGAGCAATTTCTACCTTCAATTTTATCTTTGTTTCTCTCTTGATTCTTTTTCTCTCTCTCACTCTCTTTTTCTTCCACAAACTCTTCTCGCCTCTCATTTCCTTCTACACGCGAATGAGCTCGTCGCCTATGCTGCTTGCTGTACCGGCTTGAGAATCGTGAAAAATATCGATGCATAGTATTACGCGGAATTTATGCAGCTAAGCCCGTGCATATGAAATCATCCGGGACTAGTTTCTTGCCGACTGGCAAGTGACGGAGCGTCACGGGAGGTCGATCAGTCCGTCTCGACATTGGAGTAGGTCGAGACGCGTCTCGGACCTCCCCGCACAATCAGTACACTCCGAAAAAGAGACACGGTCAACGTCGATCATTATCTAGATATCTGTACTCGTCCGTATTTAGCGCTAAATGTGGCTCTCTGAATATGAATTTTTTTATCTGATTACGTGAGTTTATTTATCATATCACGCAAATCGCATGACAACGTTGTCGCGTGATGAATAGCAGAGTCATTGGACGCTATGTATAGAATATGCACGAATCACAATATATTGGATCGACGTTTTAAGTTTGAGCTTTTATAGATTTATTCGTGTAATTTGAAATAATTTCGTTAACAAGAACGAATTTAAGAAAATTCTCGCAAGCAGAATCGAACGGAGTGTCGGCAGATCGAACTTTGTTCGAGAGGAACAGAGACACGGGAAAAATGCAAGTTTCACAGAGTGCGTGGTGTAAGGCTTTCGCGAAACAGTAAACACGGAGATCTTTCTTCTCGGAGTTTCTCAGCATCGCGTCATCCAGTGGGCAGTGTCGTTCGCGCTCGAAGGAGCGCGTCGTCCTCGTTCCGTAATGTATGACTGCGGTACGCGATCCTGAGTAAGGACGTATTTGACGTGGGGTCGGTCTTAAGGCTAAGCGCTAAGCGACCAGTTTCGTGAATGTGAATGAAAGGAAACGCGTGGACAGTGAAGACGTCAATGTCATCCTGACCGGTTCCGTTCGCGGTATCGGAACTATCGGCAAGTTACCCATGTTAGTTTTACAATGGAAGCAAATCCGGAAATGAAACGAGGTGCCAGGACATTCGCTTACGGTCCAGTTGTTCCCCCTTTTCCTCCGCATGGTGATACCAAGCTTTACACGCAGTCAATGGAGGGATACCGGTCAAGTACTAGTTTATTTGTTTACCTTCTCCATCATCTTTTATTCAAGAAAGTGAGCGAGTAACTTGACTTACATCCCTATTGACTTCGTGTATTCATAGTTTTCCATATTACCTCTTACCTCTCGTGAGTCTCTACAGTAGGTGGATCACAGTTAAATCGCGGTGGTAGGAGCTAGGTAAAAAGATCACAAAATATGGCACACTGTTGCCCGAGTTCATCGTTCGGCACTTCGCGGCGCGGCTGGTCGTTCTGGTGGGGGCGACGAATCCGATGGAGGAGGGTGAAGAAGAAGAAGAAGAAGAAGAAGAAGAAGAAGAAGAAGAAGAAGATATATGAAGATAGGGGGAGAGAGATTTCTAGAAAATGGAGAAAGAATGAGGAAGGAGCGTTTGGAGAACTGACGGAAATGAAATACACAGAAACGAGAAAGTGAGGAATGGAAAACGAGACGACGAGAAGATCTATCCAGCACACTGTCAGCTGTCAATCGTGCGCACGGTGTCGATAGTCTTCTTTTACAAGCGTTACTGCTACTCAGCTCGAGACGAGACAGATCGACAGTTCGACACCTTCGAGGCTCTCGCACGGTCCCCCCGAAAGTCCCTCACATTGGCCCTCGAAGATGGACGCGATTTCTTCGTGAGAATCTTCTTATAACAACGAGTTGTGGCAGTCTCTCTTCTTTCGATCTTTTCTTTCAAGAATCTATTGTCTTCTGTCGGTCTCACTAGTAAATGTCTGCAGTTTCTCGGTCCCAATAATCTATCACTCGTTGCTCCTTTTTTATTGTTTAAATTGGTCCCCGATTCTTTTACTGGACTAACAGTGCGTGGGAGAGGAAAGGGAGATGATGAAATGGGAAACGTCACTGGTCCTCGTGGTCGGTACTGTCGTGGTCTTCATGGTAGTGATGATCGTCATCGTCGTCGTCGTCGTCGTCGTCATCGTCGTCGTCGTCGTCGTCGTCGTCGTCGTCGTCGTCGTCGTCGTCGTCGTCGTCGTCGTCGTCGTCGTCGTCGTCGTCGTCGTCGTCGTCGTCGTCGTCGTCGTCGCCGCCGCCGCCGCCGTCGTCGTCGTCGTCGTCGTCGTCGTCGTCGTCGTCGTCGTCGTCGTCGTCGTCGTCGTCGTCGTCGTCGTCGTCGTCGTCGGCGTCGCCGTCGTCGTCGTCGTCGTCGCCGTCGTCGTCGCCGTCGCCGTCGCCGTCGCCGCCGCACTCTCGCCTCCTCGTATGTGTGTGTAACGCGGTGCGCGCGTGGTGTCGCGTAAAGTTGATCGTGCGTGCGCACCTTGTGCTTCGTTAAAGAGTCTTTTCCGTATAAAATGCTGGGGCGCCGGCGAGAATCGGTTTGGCCGTCGCCGCGTAGGCTTCATGCCGGCGTCCTCGTTGCGGATTGGCCGTACATAGAACGGTGGGGAGCACTGGCGCGAAGGTCTGAAGGTAGAGTACTCGCCTCGAGAAGCCACCAGAGCGGATCCAGGAGAGTATGAGAGTGGGGTAATGCCTGCTGCTATTGCCGGCAATGCACGCTCTATCTACAGGGGGTTTCAGGGACGGATAGGGTTGCATAAATCTACAACGATGACGCCAAGTTGAATCAAGGATTGTGTACGAAATTGTTTGAAAGTTAAGCGAAAGGCTTTCATAAGAATTTTGAAGACAGTAAAAGAATTCGAAAGTAATATCGGTGTACGATTATCATAATCTATGCGTTAATCGATATGATATGAATTTGATGGGATCGTCATCGAAACGTCTCACGATTACGTAAACGAAGAGCGTTCTATTCGTTTCAAGAGGCGACATAGAACATCTAGTTCGGACCGCCAAAAATAATGGTTGGCACAGAGGGAGTTCCTAATCTGGAAGTATAGTTTGGGATCGACCAATGGTCTTCCTCTAAATTTGGGACCGTGTTCTAGTGGGGAAGTAGGCACATAGTAACGCGACGAGATAAATTCTAGTGGGGATAAAGGCCTGTGGAAGATACGATCGGACCCGTGGCGTGGATTCACCGCGAGTGGACCTTCCTTCTGCGTCCATTGGCGGGACAAGGACACGATTAAAACGAGAGAGAAGCGGAGGGATAGAGCGAGAGAAAAAGAAAGTATGGAGAGAGTCGGAGTATCTATCCGACAGTGACCATTTTTCTCCTTTTCTCTCTATCTTTCATAGTTTCTTCATAGTTTCTTTCATCCTCGTCTCGCGTTCACTCTGCATATGTCGCTGTCTCTTCGCTGACCTCCCTCTCCTTCTCTCTCGCTACATCTATTGCCGTCTACCTTTCGTCCTTCTCACTCTCTCTCTTCTCTCTCTCGCACTTGGGAACAGCCAGGCTATTCACCCACGCATGCACGAGATGACGATGATGATGATGCCAGGAACGCGCTGGCTGCTGCAACATGCAGAGCTTCAAACGGTCGTTGCTTTTCCGTTTGCTTGCGCGCGACGTTATAGTTACTTCGAGTGCAAAAATGTACAGTGATAAAATTCACGTGGAGAGAGAAGTATGTCTTAATCCGTTTGCAGCATACTGGCGCGCCTTTTTCAATTAGCAATTATTGCAGCTACTCGATTTTCCGTATGCATCGTAAAAATGTATCTCAATATACAAGTTGTTCGCGCCGATATCTTTTTTCTTTAAGATATCTTTCAGGGACTTTCGACAAAGACACCCTTTCTTTCGCAGAAATCGCAAATTTTTTTTTTAACTGACCGAGTTAATTTTGCGGCCGTGAATCGATCCCTTTCTTTCTAATCGTCTGACCTCCATTTTTAATCTCGAAGGATAAAGAAACGTCGACCTTTCCTTCGTATCTTTAGCGAGTTTTTCTTTATTTTTTCTCCGGTTTGCAACGCGCGAGTGACATTGGTGCACCGCCGTTGTCGGCGTCGTCATCGCCATCGTTGAACGGCCTCGCTGACACAGATTCCGAATCGGCTATTTTTTCCTCTGGCTTGCTCGCGCTTTTTTATCTCCGTTCCTTGGTGCGTGCGCGCCTTTTTCTTCTCCTGCCTCCCTATTCACAGAGATCGCTCGTTCATTCGCTTTCCTTTCCTCTTCTCACGCGCCCATCTTTTTCTTTCTTTCATACTCCTTTCCCTCGCATTCTTTACCAGATCCTGACCTACGACTATGTCCGGGCCAATGTCTAAGTTTCGGCAGTCAGCCTGTTTGAGCGAATGGCAGCCTCTCCAAGATATCGAATAATTTATTTAGTATATGCCATATATTAATAATTAATTTTTATTATATTCTTATATTCTGTTTCCTTTATATTTAAAAGTTTAAAAAATTCTAAAAGTTTAAAAAAGTTTGTTGGAGTTTATTTAAGTTAAGTATTTCAAAAATTCTTTCTCAAAATTAAATTAATTTCTGTTAATTTAGTTCCGCCTGAATCAATAATGTATCAATGATGATTATAATAATTTCGCAATTGTTTTGTTGGATCGAGGATCATTTTTTCATAATACAGTTTTATCACGAATTACTTACGAAAATTCTTTCAGAGAGATATTTATCTAATAGTACTTAGTTCATGCGCGTGTAAAGCAAATCTCAAAAACCGCGGTCGTTTTATCCGCGTTGCATTTCGATGATCAGCTTCGAGTGCACGCAAAATGCACAGATATATCTGTTTCGCTATCGCCGATGCGAAGGAAACTCGAAGAACTATTTTCTTCTCGCTTCCTCTCGCGCGCGCCGTCTCTCTTCTTTCATCTTTTCGCTCTTTTTCTCCTTTCTTCGCGCGCGCTTGCAGCCAGATCCTGACCTACGACTACGCTTTCGTACGAGCGCGCGAATTTCGCCCGAAAGTCGACATGGGCGAAGGAACGGATTCGCAAACCTCCGAGGTCACGGAACGACAGTGGGGATCTGAGGCCATGGGTCCACGAGGGGAGCCGCGACGTAAAGAAAGAGGGCAGACGAGAGAGAGATCGAAGGTAGTGGAGGTGGACGAGGAGAACGTCCAGGAGGATGGCGGTGGTGGCGGAGGACTAAGCGACATAGCTCACGGCGGGATACAGGAGGCGAGAGGAGAAGGAGAAGAAGATAGAGAGTGGACTCGACAAGGAAGAAAATGGAGGAAGAAGAAGAGGAGGCAGAAGAAGAAGAAGAGGACGAAGAAGAGGAGGATGAGGAAGAAGAGGAAGAAGAAGAAGAAGAAGAAAAGGAAGAAGAAGAAGAAGAAGAAGAAGAAGGAGAAGGAGAAGAAGAAGAAGAAGAAGAAGAAGAAGAAGAAGAAGAAGGAGGAGGAGGAGGAGGAGGAGGCTGATCTAGCGGCAATATACACACGGAGCGGCGCAGACCGCGGCAAAACTCCGCAGTTTTGCTCTGTTCGATTTTGCAAACTTATATTTAGAAGGGCAACGATCTTTTGCCGCGCTCGCGGCGGTCCCAGCGAGAAAGAGAGGAGAAGAGAGGAAAAGAGAGGTATCTCGGATACGCGCGCGCTCTCTCTCTCTTTCTCTCCTACGTGATGGACCCTGAGATTTCTCGACCGCGAAGTGGCAACTCTCGCTACCATTGCGTTTGTGCCCCGCTTTTTCTGTTGACTAGCCGTATCTCTTTTCGTCCTCTCCTCTCTCTTCTCTCTGTCATGGATGATTTTTCTTTATTTCGGCGGCATCGTCATTATCTCACGTTGACGTCAGCGATCTTGATCCTTTTAGTTCGACGGGTTCGAAATACCGTTGCTAAGCTTTAACCGAGTAATATCGCTCTGCAGACATGATAAGAGATCGTTTAGTCGCGCATACAATTTATCGGGATACAGAATACTTTTTAGGTATTCTTTATAAGGAATGTTACGAAATTTAAAATTAGACCGAGGATCAAACAGCTGATTTATTTCTGAGTCGCGTATTCTCCTTGCCACACCGCGCCGCATTATTAATGTTGATGAATTTATAGATGAGCGACATACGCTCGTGACGTATATTGAGTAATATTGTTCCGTGCACAAGGCCGAAAACAGTGCAGTCCCTACGTTGCCCTATAATCGCGCATGCATTATGGGAAACTTTGAGGTCAGTCACCTCGGCGAAGTGTGTGTGTTTCGTCGTCGCCTTTACTCGCTCGCGGCGAGTTTCGCGCGGACTCGCATGCTCCGCTCAATAACGAATTCGCTGGTTCGTCGCGCGAATACGTGCCGCTAATTGACATAATTGCCCGCAACAAATATTCGCGTGGGCCACCGGAAAAGTTTCGCCCGTCTATTATTGGAGAACTAATATTTTCACGACGTGCTCTGCACCCTTCTGTTTTCTTGTCTTCTTTGCCGTGTAATGTATGTAATCATTACGGAAATACCATGGCTGTTGTTGATATATATGCATACATCATTAAAAAGGAGTTCGCGCTTCTAGAATAGTCCATATATTTCTGTTCTGAGCACGATAATTGTGCAACACGTGTCTCTCCGTCGTTTTACTCTGAATATTATCGCAAATTCTCGCGAAAGTCGGGTAATAATCGAACGAAAATCTGTCCGTGCCGTTCCGATATTCCGTGAACTTTAGGCAAACCTACCGCGACGAGATATTTCCGCGATATGCGCGTTGAAACGTAATATAAGTGGCGTGCGCGGGCGGATTTCGCTCTCTGTCGTGAAACAAGGTTTTCTCTATCTCTTTCTCCCGGCCGCCCTTGTGAGTGCAATCTTATCGTGGAGCAGTGCGCTGCGCTCTCGTCGCGGCTGCAGAGGAGCGCGGAGTCAACGAACGATAAAAAAAAGCATGAAGAATAAACTCCGTTCCGCGTACCCCTCCTCGTTTCGCGCGCGCTCTTCCTTTTCTCATCACGAGGGGAGCTCTCTACTCCTTGCCATCCCGTGTTGCAATCTCTCGGCCGTGTGTGGGCGCGAATGCTGCTCTCTTCCATCCTCTCTTTTCTCTCTCCGTCCCTCTCGTTCCTCCTTCTTTCTTCTTTCTTTTTCTCTTTTTCTTTGCTGCGCGCCTCCCCCCCCTCCCGCGCCTCTCGCCTCCTTCGCGGCCTCACCATCGTTGCCGCTTCTCTTTTCTCTTTTTCTCGTGGTTTGTTTGGGGTAGGTCATGGCGAAGCCGCATATGAAAAACCGGGAGATCGGGGAAGGAAAGTGAGAGAGGAAAGAAATCGTATGCACGTGGAGGCTCGTCGCGACGTACGTGTCTTCCACCTTTCTCTATCTGTAAACGACTCTTTGTACTAATCATGCAATTTTGACATGTTATTTGCGAACGGTAGCTGTGCTTTGATGCTGCTCACTCGCGGAATGTACCCACGGTTTCGATTATTCGCGGAAACGGAATGGAAAGTTATTAGGGGCTGCGTATCATTATCTCAATGTGAAGAGTCTGTTGTTTCGAGTCTTTCGTGAACACTACCGTTAGTATCACTTTGTTATTTTATTATATACTTTTTTATTAATTACTTTATTATAGCTATATTTCATTTTTACGCGTCGTTGTTTTTCTGATTTTATATTTTATTAAGAATACACGAAATAGTATCTCGAAGTTGTTCCCGAAGTTGTTACTTTTAGACGATGTTTTCGTAAGAAATGTTTTCCTCTTCTTCGAGAAAATTAGATTTCTGAAATAAATCTCCATCGCCATTATCACCCACCGTTCTTCCAGATTCATCGATTTTCGCGAGCAATCGAACGCATTCGATTAGGCCGATTTCGAAGAGGCCGCGGATGCGCGCGCGTTATTGTTGTCGATCATGCGATCCGAAAATCATAGAAAATTACTGAAAAGCTAAGAAACTCCGTGACGATCCGCTTGGGACCGAGCGAAAGGGGGGTGAAATGAAGGAGGGGAGGGCACCCCTCATCTTGAGACATCGTAATTCTGTCTTTGCCGTAACGGCTATCCGACACGGAACTTGACCCCCTTCCCTCTCCTCCCGCCTTTCGTTCTTTCAGTTTTCTTCCTCGACTTGAAACAGAACAACCCCACTCCACTTTCCTCTGCCTTTCCCCGGTAACCAGAAGGGTTACTCACTGAGAGAGAAACAATGACACGCGCGCAAGAACCGTTATTTAAATAGTACACGGGAACCTTCCGGGCATGAGGAGAAAAAAAGGCTCGCGCTTCTCTAAGGGACGCAACGTGAGAAAGACTCCTCGAGATTTGCATGCCGGAGCGAGAAGTATCTATGCTGGCAAATGGATAATATGTGGTTTTTTGTTTTTTTTTTGCTATCACTGGCAAGAGAAGCGAGAGGAACGTATTCATTATTTGATCGTTTTCCATCGCGTCGCGCTCGACTATTAAATCATACACTTTGTAATTATCATTACGCTTCGTGCTCTTGTATTTTATTAATTTTCTTTGTTATATTTTAAAATAATTAGAAATCTGTCGACTTTGTAGCAATCGAAAGTGAGAAATTAAATTTCTATGATTTTAATCTTTTTTCATTTTCTATTTTTTTAATAAAAAATTTAATTTATATATGTATATATATATATATGTATGTATGTATTATATACAAAATGTATGTATTAAAAAATGTATGTATTAAATGTATGTATTAAATGTATGTATTAAATGTATGTATGTATTATGTACAAATGTTTTAGCTTTCGAGCAAAAAATTGATATAAACTTGTTACATCGATAGATTTTCCTATACATTGAGATAATGATACGTCATAATAATTTACATTCATTGGAAAGCAACTCGTTTTTTTTTTTTCGGATTTTCCTTTCCTCTGGCCACTTTCCCATCATCTCCTTTCTTACGGTTCTGGTTTCTCCTAGCAGCTGTCTGCTCGATCCGAAATCGTAGTCTCGTATTGATCAAGGGTGAATCGTGGACTGATGCAACTTAGCAATGGTTGTTGCGAACGAACCGGTTTAACGCGCGTTGAAAGAGCGCGGATTGGGGAGAAGTATGGACAAAAAATTCATTTGAATCGGCCGACCCGGATCGAGCAGAGGCGTCGAAATAATTGGATTTTAATTTTCGAGGTAGCGCGGGGTAGAACAAAAAAACGCGGGTGCACCCCCGGCCCTGAGAACGGTTCTCCGCGAATATTTATGTAATATCGCGACGCACTCGTCTCGTCCTCTCTACGTCCGCGGAACCCTTCGTCTTTCCCACGAGTTCACAATGAATCCTCAAGTGTCTCGAAATTTTTTTATCAGAGTGGCATCATTGTTGGAGACAATGGAAAATGCATTCACTGAATGTATTATTCTTATCAATCCTTAATTAAACAATTCAATTTAATTAAATTTGATTAAAAAGATTGTAAGATTATAGATTTTAATTAAAACGCACGTAGCTTTTTAAGATTTTTCTGTTATCATAGTTTCGAATCGATATAACATAATTATGTGCAGCGATTTTTTTTATGCCATATTTTTTATATTTTATATTTTTTTATTTTTTATATTTTACATTTTCATATCTTTATATTTTTATTTTTTTATATTTTTTACTTTTTATATTTTATGTTACATATTTTATAACATTGATTCAGCAAGATGAAGTAATTCAACAAAATCCGTAAAATATATCTCAAAATTTAAGTATTAAGAATCAAGTCCGATCTATCGAGTACTCATATCAGTCCTCATTGCTTGGACAAAATGAAAGGACGATGGCTCGCTTCGACGGTACAGTCCACGAACGGTGCGTGGGGATGGCACAAAGGAGGCGAATGTTTTAATTAAATCTCGGGGAAACGTGGAAACTTCGCCATCGCTCGGCGTTTTTGCGATTTTCCGAAAGTTTCGCTTCGCGCGCGCAGTGCGGGACGGCTTTTAAGGTGGCGATGGAAGAAAAGGAAGGACGAGGTAGAACACGGCAGGAGGACGAGGTGCTGGAGCAACCCCCTCTTGCGTCCCTATTGCCTCCTTCCACCTCTCCTTGTTACCTTTTCCATCGTCACTCCAACCGCCGGTGCTATCGCCGCTAAAATAAAAGAAGCCGCAAAAACAAAAGAGCTCTGCGGCTACTTAACGAAACAAATTGTTGTTACGTCCTGGGGTTGAGAATTTTAAAGTTTCCAGCAGGAAGGGGAAAGTATCCTGCCTTTTTATCGCGCCGTTCTCTCTTTTCCGGGACCTCACGCTCTGTTCATCAGTCGACAGTTTAACGTAATTCGGGGCTCGTTAGTACCGCTTTCTTTTCTTGTACTTTCGTGCTTACAGTGTTGGCGTAAAGTAAGCCGCGTATGTATTTTATATCGATGATTGTACGGATGCAAGTTGATCGGATACATGAATGCAATTAGTCACTCGATCGAAAAATTGCCGCTTTATCAATGTACTTTCTCGTCGCGTGCGTGACACAAACGTTAAACATTATGATGTGGAACGCACATTTCGCCGCATACCGCGTGTCATCCGTTAAATCTCTAGTATGATGTAACGACACGCTCGTTAGTATACGAGCGTGAGCGAGAACGAGGATCGTTCGAACCGCCGCTGGCGGTCAGTTACGAGTAAGACTATTTCACAATGTACAGGAACAAGGCGATACATTCAGCTGAGGAAATACAAAAACGAACGGCGATACACATACGACACATGCCAGTAGATAAAAAAAATAAGATAACATCAAGATGAACAGATAAATGAACAAAGCGATCGAGATGCAAACGAAACAAGAATAATTCCAGAGAAGTTCGCGCGGAAGCGAAATTATAATCGGGCAGAATATAGTGAACTGAATAGTGTTGAATGTCGATAAATGAAAGAAAAATAATGTCAATGAGTGAGACGCAGCGCGGCGTCTGCGACGTGCAGGATCGACAAGTTAAATGAAATATAAAAGAAAAAAAAACGGCTGCGGCAAAACTTCGGCCGTTGATGAGAAAAAGCAAGGAACTTAAGATACGGACGCGCGTATGGGCAGGGAGAGCTTTAATAAAAAGGATTTTGTGAACGGGGTGAGTGTTCAACTCACTCGCTGCAGGGTAGACCAGCATTCCTCGAGGGTGCGTTCGCTGATGTTGCCCATTCCTCCACCACCGCCGGCACCTACTGCACCTCCAAGCCCCGCCGCAGAGGCACGAGACTATCAGGCAAGATAGGATAGCTCATGTTAGTCCCCGATCGTCGTCGTTCTTTTGACGCTACTAACCGTCACTACTACAAAACTTCTTTTCGTCGAATGATAGTCCGCGACTTCGAATATAAAAACAAGCGCGCTCTGTCGTGGCAATGACAAGTTGAGAATGGCGTGACGAAATGAATATTTCTATCTCGTGTGGACATGCAGAAAGTAGTTATGGAATCGCTCGATCGAGGCCGATCACGTGTAAATTAATTATTGCGGCAATTGCAATAATTATATTACTCATTACAATACAAAATGTGATTCTTATGATATTATTCGTAATGTTTTCGAGTATATTATAATATATAGCTACGATTCTCTTGGTTCTTCTCACGAATGATATTTATAGTCTCTTTCTAATTACAAATCACCGATGCTCGTAGACTTGCTAACACGATCTTAAAGTTCCGCTATCTGTCGAGAGATACGATGTGTGATTTCTCTCTCTCTCTCTCTCTCTCTCTCTCTCTCTCTCTCTCATACTCTTGCATTCTAGCTCTCTTGCGCTCTCTTCTCTCTCTCTCTCTCTCTCTCTCTCATACTCTTGCATTCTAGCTCTCTTGCGCTCTCCTTTCTCTCTCTTTCTCTCATCGAAACTTCGCGGCCCATGCCATCGCAGAAACACGGCGATATTTTCTTGGTAACATCTTCCCGGCGTATGACGTATGCGTATGGTATTATCTGTGTTGCGCGGGTCAAGAACCCCGGGAGACGACGTATCTGCATCTCCCCACATTGGTGTGCGTGGGACGCGTTCGCATTTGCGAACCGCACTGTTACTTTGACGTGCGTGCTTTCTCGGTCTCTCTCTCTCTCTCTCTCTCTCTCTCTCTCTCTCTCTCTCTCTCTCTCTCTCTCTCTCTCTCTCCCTCTCTCTCTCTCCCTCCCTCTCTCCCTCTCTCTCTCCCTCCCTCTCTCTACCTCCCCCTCCCCCCCTCGCCTTCGCCCTCCCCCTCTCCTCCCTCTCTCTTTTTCTCTCCCACTCACTCTCACTCTCTCTCTGTTGCTTACACTCTCACTCGCAAATTCTCTCTCTCTCTCTCTCTCTCTCTCTCTCTCTCTCTCTCTCTCTCTCTCTCTCTCTCTCTCTCTCTCTCTCTCTCTCTCTCTCTCTCGTGTACGAGCGTGTAAGTCAGTATTATATAGTAAGTCAACGTACCCTATTGATGTATGCATGTACGTGCGTCTATCTGGATACGAACCGTGGTCAGCGTATCTGAGTATAGTCGCGTAATCAAACTGACGAAATTGTCGATGACATGTGACTTTTGTAACTCTAAGACGACGCTAAATTAACGGAAAAGCCATCGCGTTCGAATTCCGCCGATTTTTCACGCAAACGTTTGCAAGCAGTCTTACACGAACGATAAGTTAGAATCGGCATTTGGTATGTTGTTTAACGAGACTTTGCATTAGTAATGCACGTTTCAACTAGATGCCTTATTTTTGAACGAGATGACATATTTTTGCAAAGCATTGAAACCACGCTATTTACATGAACGAGTACCGACATGTATGTAGGAGGGATATCTTGCGTTACTCTTGGGACCCGTCGACGCTGTCATCCAACGTCATTGAATAAATATTTTTCCCCGCGAGAAGAGAAACCTCACTCGAAAGTATTGTCCAGCGTCTGTCAGCTTGCAAGTGAATGACCCTATTTATCGGTGCGTTATGTATTTTTATCGCGGTCGCCTCGGCCTAGTTATTTATCTCGCTGCTCTCCTCACAGTGGATACGAAGAGTCGCGAGACACCCGTCCGTTTCTCTTCGCAGAGCGGAAGATAATAGAAAAAGACACGTATGCATGCGTACATAATGTATGCGTGTAGAACAGAGGTGAAAAAAATATTTTTTCACCTCCGAGTCGCGAATGTAAAATTCAGAGATTCCAATTCAATATGTAGTTTCTCACCTGTAACTCGTTGACGAGCTTCTCCGTGAGAGTGGCGTCGTGGGAGTCCTGACTGGTCGCGCCTGGACTTAGCATGGAGTTCTGTGAATTCTGCTGTTGAGTGCCCGACATGTTCATACCGGCGAGACCACCGTTCTGCGCGATGGTGCCAGCCATGTTGAGCGCCTGTTGTTGCAGATTCTGGGTGAGATTTTGCGCTTGCTGTAGATTCTGCGTAAGATTTTGCGCCTGTTGTTGTAATGCTTGCTGATTAAGCGCCTGGCCAAGATTCTGCGTGAGATTCTGCGCCTGCTGCTGTAGCGTCTGTGACAAATTCTGCGCTTGACTTTGAATGTTCTGTTGCAGGCTCTGACTCGCTTGGCTTAAATTTTGCGGCTGGTTAAGTAATTGCTGTTGTTGCGGCGACAAACTCGGCGTTAAACTCTGCGCCAAATTATGCTGTAGGGTTTGTCCGAGATTTTGCTGCATGTTTTGCGTGAGCGCTTGTGTTAGCGCTTGGCCCAGGTTCTGATTGAGCGCCTGAGCCGCCTGGACGGCCTGGACCGCCAACGATGGACTTGACGCCTGCGACATTGTTTGTTGCGCCTGGGCGAGGCTGTGCAGACTCTGGGCCATACTGGAGGCAATGGCGCCTTGATGATCCGCCTGTGGTGACGGTGTCGTCGGTGCTGGGGAAGACTGATGCTGTGGGCCCTGATTAGCTTGGTTCATCGACAATGCATGCTGCTGTTGTTGTTGCTGCATCTGTTGTTGAGGACTAGCTGTTTGGCCGAGTGTCGCGTTCGTGTTCTGCTGTACTTGCGAAACCGCAGTCTGCTGCTGTTGTTGTTGCTGCTGTTGCTGCTGCTGCTGCTGTCCGAGCGGACTGTGCATCTGCTGGACCTGCTGCTGATGCTGTGTCGAATTTGAGATGGGACTATGCTGTATCCCGGGTGAATGTTGAGGCGGACCACGTTGCGGTTGCTGCCAGTAATCCGACATCTTAAATACGTGTTGGCGTAGCGCGTGGAGGTTCGCGGCTGCCGCGGTGACAGCCGAGGTTTGGATCTCCATAGGTTCGGAATCGTTTTCAAGGTCGGGCTCTGGCGAACTGCAAGGATCCTCGTCCTCTTCCTCGTCCTCCCGCTCGGTGATGTCCTCGTCCTCCTCGTCGTGAATTCTTGTGGACCGGTCCGGCTCGGGTCCGGGCGGTCCTCCGCCAGCAACAACAGCAACACCACCGGCGTTTCCGCCGCCGCCGCCACCTCCTCCACCGCCACCTCCGCCGCCGCCGCCACCTCCTCCACCGCCGCCTCCTCCTCCACCTCCTATCCCACCCCCCGAATCGCCAGAGTGGAGATGATTCCCCGGGTGATGCTGATGATGATGCTGCTGTGGCAGGTGATGGTGAGGACGCGACTCTGGATTTTGGTTGTGCTGCGGATGCTGCGGATGCTGCGGCTGCTGCTGTTGTTGTGGCTGCTGCTGTTGCTGCTGCGGCGGTTGCTGTTGTTGATGGTGATGCTGCGGCTGCTGGTGGTCTAGCTGGCCGAAGTCTGGTTGGGCTTGCGTCTGGGCACGCAGGTCCAGGGCCGCCGTCGCGTCCGAAATTTTGAGGCCTTCGCGAGAAGCCCGGGCTACCCCCTTCCGGCGCAGCTTGCCCGCTTTTTCGCACCCCTTCCGGTAAGCAGCTCGACGGCCGGCACACCTCTGCGCTCGCCGCCGTTCCTTCCTACCTTTCTCCTCGCTCGGCCGCTGTTTTCAGCCTCGGGATCGTTGTAACGATAACGATCCTTGCACCGTGCCGAGCTTCGACGTGGGCGGCGGGCAACGTCAGTTACTCGCCACCTGCTGCGACTTCCCAGCCCTGCTACCTACCGCCTGGCTCATGAAACTTCCTCTTATGATTCCTCCACTCCCTCTTCCGGGTCCTCTCCCAGATCTCTTCTTCTCTATCGCGCCTTCCCTAAGTTGCTGTCGCTGTTGGTTGCGATGCCTCTCGCGAGAACACCGCCGATCGGTGATTGTACGTCCGTAATGCGTCCTTTATCGTGATGTCTTCTTATGTACGCAGGTGGCTGTTATATCGCGTACGTATGCATTCGTTCGCGTTTCGCAGTTGAGTTGATGATCCTCTTCTTTCTTGTTATTTTTCTCCCCCTCCTCTGTGCGTCATATGACCGTGTGTATGTGTAATAAATGTATGTGTTGGTGTGAGCTTTATATGTGTGCTTTGCGTGAGTTGTTGCGCGCGCGAGCGAACGTTCTCTAGCAAATAGGAGAACGGTCTATTTTCCTTCGTCTATCTAACTTAAATTCTAGCGTACACTTAAGTTCAGGTTAAAATTCAGGATTGCCCAGCCCGGACGGTGTAAACGAGAAGGATAGTCCACGCGGACGCGAATCGTTTATCGGTCGGAAAGGCTTCCACTCCTCTTCGGGGTGAGAAATCACACTCGCGGATGATTACTGCTCGTCCCGTTTTGCCCTGAGTATTTTAGCCCCGTTATGTTGGATGTGCGTGCGTGTTGTGTGTGCGTGCGTATGTGTGCGTGTGCTCGAACGCGCTCGAACAGGCTCGAAAAGTTGGTGTCTGCTGTCGCGCGCGTTGGCTTGAATCGGTGAGTCCGTGTGAATTCTTTTAAGCGGGACGAGAGCGTTTCTTTCCGGGATTTCCGTCACTCCGTTTCTGCATCTGCCTACTTCCTCCGATCGTCTTCTTCTTTTAAGCCGCTGCGTCGCGTCCGTCGATGACTCCTCCTCGAAATGCGACTCTAGCGTTTTAACTCTTTAAAAGGAATTCTATTCGATTATCGATCACCGCTCGTCGTTACCGATATCGTCGATGGTAGTTGTGGTTGCTTCTTATTATCGTTTAGGTTTAATTAATATTGCACTTAGGTACACTCGTTTTTTGAACACACTGAAATATATATGTATGAGCGCGGGGTTTTCTGCCGAGCTTTTTTTTTCCGATTCTTGCTTTTTCTCTTTCTTTCTCTTTCGCTCTATTTCTTTCGATCTTTGTCTCTCTGCGCTTCCGTAGTTCTATTCTCCCGATCTTTCTGTTCTCTATCTCCTTCCTCGCTATCTTCGGATATGCACGATCAACTCGCTAATCACTTTCTTCTTTGCAACCCCGCTTCTACTCGTTCGGCTCTCGGTCTTACGCTCTTCTGCTCCTCTGCTTCTGCTTTGCTCGTCTTATTCTGCTTCTTCCGCTTTGTCCAGTCTTCCTCTCCTGCGCGGGAATCTCTCGCTGCAACGCGTCTCCCGCTCGAAGCTGCAATCCAGAAAAAGAAAGTACAATTTTTGCGTTGTCCGACGTCACGCACGACGAACATTCAACATCAACACTATAATTTTTTTTAATGTCATAGGCAAGAGTTTTACACGTCTTTGTTCGCAATTGGTAGAGTGTATTTAAACGTCAATCAGACGTACATTTTTAAAAGTATTTGATCGAAGGTTGTCACAATTTACTATGACTTTTGATAATATTAATTATAAGATCTGATTATAAATCCAATAATATTAAGACATAAAGTCTTGACTAATTCCCGGTACGTGAGCGTAACGTTATTTAAAACATTGATTTTTGCTAGATGATACTGCCTAAAATCAGCTGTCGTAACACGAAAATATCGAGTGCCGAGTAATGCGACGTGAATCGAGTTAGAAGAATCCTAATAAAATTTCGCGATATCAGAAAGATATCAGCCGCGAGATTTTATCATCTTATAGTGAGGTAACGTTAAATGCGATTCTCTTTTGGCTGACATTTATGAAGGGTTTACACTTTTGGCCGCGACACAAACAATAATTTCAATCAGCACTGTCAGAAGCACGCACTAATTACGTGGCATAGTAAATTTCGTCCATTTAACACACCAAGTTTTCACGTCAATAATTTAATTTTACACAAATTCATACCCTCCTTTTAGTTACACCGAGTGTCGTTGACGCGGAATTTCCAATTAGTTTTATATTTTAGAAAAATCAATTGGTTTACAAGCGCGAAAGCAAAAAGCGTGAACGTCTTTTGCCGTCGCGTGGTGCTCAGCATGCTGACAATGCGGAAAAGATGCGGGACACGTAATGTAAAAATTCAGGATCGGTACGAAAAACTGAAAAGGTTTATAACTGAAAGAGAGTAACATGTCGATAAATCAAATATTTATTCAAATAAAAGTAATGCCAATATAACAATGAGCAATAAATCAGACTACAGTGAATAGGATAAAAATAAAATTTTCCGGAGCACTGAATATTCTCGGAAATGTAAAGTTGTGATTTACATTAATGTAACACTACGAATAACGCGATGTAACATTATGACACTGCCGCTCACACATAGAATTGCGTTCGCGATCTTTTTTTTTTTACAAGTTTTCGCTTCTTCGTTAAATTGAGAATTTATATTTTTGCCGTTATTTCCCGAATTATATTGTTACTTTTCCGATTAATTTCGAATATGCAGTCAGATTTTTTCGTAAAGATTGTCTGTCACTGAACGATGAATAGGGTCGACATGTTGACGATGATGTCAATGAAATGCCAAATAATTTGTTGCAACGTATGCCAGGTTTACGCGACGTGACGAGCATTGTCGGCTGCTCGCTAAATTAACAGCCCGAAATGATCACGCGCACGGATATTCGCATAATTGCTAACTCGTTTACTTGCGACATGACGATTCGTTACGTTTATTGTTCGCCGTGTAATTCCGCGACCGCAAGTATCAAGCTAATGATTTGCGTGACCGATTTCGACGAGGTTTCGAGATAGCGGCGATTGAGTTTCCTTTCCTTAGTCCGCCTTCTCATCATTCGCTTCCTCATGATCTTACCGAAGCACATCATATCACACCGGAAATCGAGAGGGGATCGGAGCGTGTGCGATCGCGACGAAACACTGTCGAGACGGCGACGATGACGTACCGGGCATGTCAGGATTCAGAACAGGGAATAGGAGGGGGTGGGTCAGTATGGTGGTCTCGGATCGAAAGTGGGGAAAATTGACTAAAATCATACGAAAGTAGAAAAAGAAGAAAATAAAAATAATAAAAGCGTTGATGATTGGGTTCTATATTAATCAGGTCTAGATGCACGATGTCGCAAAGTGTCGTTATGTTCACACAACTCGCGACACAAGATTGGTTGAACAGAATATTCCGAGAGAAAGAATCCGAAGTATCTCTTACTGGAGAGATTCAAGTGCGATAGATGCGGCGGCTGGTGATAGTCGGTAGTACGCGTAATACGTTGCACTTCGGTCCGACTGCTCGCGACCTTCGTGCACGGTATCGGCCAAGACACTGTTCTTCCTCTTCGAAGGACGACGACGGTAACGACAACGACGACGAAGACGACGATGACTACGACGACGTACGACGGGGGGAAAAAGCTCTCTCCTCTTCCGCGTTCGAGTCCTTGACGGAGGAGGAACCGAAACTGACTCGGGTCTGCGGCTCGCGAGAAACGCTAAGTCCTTCTCCGTCGGGGGTCGGTGGTGGCGCGCTTCTCAGACCGCGTGCGTCTGACTAAAAGCCACCCCCTCGTGCCTTAAAGAACGCGTGTTCGGGTAGGGGCGTTGTCTTAGGTGGTGCGCGGCCGCGAAATTTCTGGCCACCTCGGGGCGCCTTCGTCGTACGCCGTTTCTTATCGTGGCGATTTCGTACGCGGGTCCGACGGGCCCGGGCGCGGGCCCAGGTTACCGTGGACCGACTCGTGACCCCGGCCGCGTCCACCCACGACGAAAATCTACCTCCGGGAGGACGAAAAACTGAGGCCGTCGTAGGACAGGAGTTTTCAAGCTACCCCTCTTTTCCTTTGCCCCCACCAGACACGATGCCGAGGCGCGCGCTCTATCTCCCCCTTTTCCTCAAACTCTCCTCACCCTTCACCCCGCGCCCAGGTGGGTGGGGGATTCTCCGCCACCGACTCCGCCGACGCCTCGTACGGGGGTAAGCGTCGTAAGGGATGAGAGAAAGAGAGTGGGGCAGCTCTCCGTCTCCGTTTCGCCCGGCCAAGAAAACCCTCCTGGAAGGAGAGTAGGAGAGAGTCGTAAGAACCGATTATCTGTCTTTGTCTATTTGGATCGCTATCTTATACTCCGCGATTACGTTCCGGCGTAGGTAAGTACGCAAAGCCAAGACAAGTAGGTTCTTGGACCGACACTCTTTTTGCTAAGAGTTTGTCCTTGAAAACTTTTCACCTGACCGTCGCGGATCATCGCTATCACGTAAACTCACTTGGATTTTACACAATCCTTCTTCGCAAATTAACGAATTCTCATTTAACGGCGAGTATATAAGTCTTACGCGTTACATGCGAACACTATGAATCGGGATATTCGACTGATCGAAAAATTGTAGGGGGCTTCTGTATAAGAGGGTGTAAGTCTGAGGTACGAATAAAAAAGAAGGGGGACCATCGTATAAAAATGGCCTCCTCCCTCATGTTCCGTATGGCAACGCAAGCGTGACTAATCGCGGGGGAGTGGGGCAGGCTTTCTTTTTTATCCCTCTTTAGGAATTATTCTATGTTCAAGTACATTGTCCTTGATCATATTCTCGATATTAATACGCGAAGTTTGTTTGCAGCTCGATAGCGATCAGTTGAAGTGTCGCGAATTCATCGATCAGGTCTGAAAAGTGGATTCGAATAATATCAAATCACTTCGGTCATCTGTCATCCAACATCCTTTCCTACTTTCCCCCCTCTCTCATTTTGAAAGTCAAATCGTGATTTAAACATGGATCATCGACCTTGCGGAGGACGTCGACTTTCCTGTGGACGCGCTGATGCTCATTTCGCGAAGGGTGGTCGATGGTCATCCTGCTCGTCTTACGCACTCTCCTCGTCGAAGTAGACAACCAAGCTATCCCTTCCTTCCCTTCTTCTCCCTCTCTCTCTCTCTCTCAAGCTCTCATCTAACATAGCTGCCCCACCATCGCATTAAGCTCCTATTTCTCCCTTCCCTGCTAACGTCTTTCCCCTGTCTGCTTGCGCCTTCATCTATCTCTCTCTTACTACCGATTTTCGTAACTCAACCTCGCTTACTCGCCACCCGTCACCCCTTTTCTATATCCTTTTCTCTCCTTTCTTCTCTCCCTTTCTCGGCCGCCTCGATTCCCCACCAACCGGGCAACCCCCACGCGTCGCATTTTTACGCTGGCCTCGTCCTTTTTTCCACGTGGTATACACGTGGAGGTATGAGTCCGGAAGGTGGGGAGGCGCGACCCCTTTTTTTTCTTTACCCTGCCTCTGGCATTTACGCAAGAGAGCCTTGCTGGTCGTCCGAGACGACGCAATAACGCGTCCACCCTTTCGTCCTGTTGTCTCTCTTTTCTCCCTCGGTTGAAAGAGTAATGGCGACAAGAAAGGAGCAAAGAAAAGAACGTCGCGTAACGTAGCATCGCGCCGCGTCGTGTTTCATCGCATCCCTCCACTCATACCCACATCGTGTCCACCCTATCCGTGTTTCTTCCAACGCGCGTGCGACGAGGGTGGACCGTCACGCGAAAAAAGTTAGCCAATGGGTTAGCCGCTCCACGATGATGGAAAAATCGAGTGACCTTCGTCGCATGTGCAACGCCACGCACGCGGCAACTTTATTTATTGACGCGATGGATCATCGAAAAATGTCTCTTACTTTTTAAATAGATATTCTACGACAATGATGTCTGATGCAAGATCACTTATTATATAATATATGTAGTACACTTTGCTCATATATGCCAGAGTGCAGTTAAAAAGAGCCAGGCAATTAACGCAACTCGTTAATTTAATTTAATTTTACTTTATGTCTTAAGCTGTGTCTTTCGGTTGAGAATCTTTTCAAGTACAATTTTATAATAAGAGAAGTAAAGTAATTTTTTTCAGTTCTTCAGTTCTACATTGTAACGAAAAAAAGATTTAATAGATAAACCATAATTATATACAATTTCGTAATAAATAGAGAGATTACTTAGAGACATTTGCGAATTGTGCAACGGGCGAATTTTGCAAAACTCAAACGCAAAAATATTTAGTTTATTGGACGCTGAACCGGGACGGAAAGTAGGAACAGGACGAAAGTAACGCACTTCCGACACGAGGCACGAAAGTACTCGGGCTCGATCGCGATCGAACTTCCGTTCGCGGCAGGCTGCCGTCGTGGTAAGAATTTCGGCTCGGTTAGAGAGTCGCGGGTTCGCGGGGAGAGGAGGGACGTACTCATTTGTACGTCCGCTACATGCGAGTGTGCTCCTTCGGAGCTCCGAAAATAAGTACGTAGAGCGCATTGGGCAATCGAGGCTCACTTTAAATTACAAATGAAGCGGCCGGCGTGAGGATAAAAACAGGTGAGAATCGAGCCTCCGCGCTCGGTTATGGGGTGGGCGGATTGTCAGGTACACATACGCGCACACTTAGACGTGTGGGTGTATGCCGTTACGAGTTACTGTACTGTACGTACGCGCGTGCGTACGTAACGTATGTACGAACATACGTGCGTCATGTACGTGGTGTTTTAGATCTCAATCCCGATCCCGATTCCCCCTTGATCCCGATCGGCAGCTGGACTTCAAGAACGGACGTACAGACGGATACTTGCTGCGTACGAATTGTTGCACATGCACTTGTAACTCTGACGGCCAGTTGCCTGGCTCCGCGCTCTGCGAATCGAGCCGATCGACTACCCCGATAGGACGTATACGCCTTTGCGTAGGAAGACATTTATCTTCTCGGCCTGATTCTACCTACTTTGGATTGTCCGCCTTCTTCATCGCGAATGGCGGGGGAGTGCGTGGAAGTGTGGCGACGAAGGTGGTCGTCATGTGGTGGAATATTTGCGCCGTCAGGATATTTGTTATTTTATATCGCATGTTTCTTGTGAATTTTTAGGTCCATAACGGGAATGACGAGACCATTATTTCTATTTCAATTAATGATGAATTTTATTAATCAAACCTTTAAAATGCTCTCTTGTGAATAGAAAATAAATGTAAAAATGATAGCAATGTGCCAATATATAATATTCGATGTGTTAAGAATTTTATTGAAAAACGGATAGTTATTTGACACGACCGATTAATACGACCCGATTAAATATCCGTTTTCAATTTTCATATTCCTTTAACGCGTCTGTCACGTAAAAAGATTTCCAGCGCAATAATTTGTTCGGACTTTTCGCATTCATTTGCTGCTCGTGTGAAGTAGCCCCGTCTCAACCCCTGATCGGAATAACCACCCCGTGGCAAGGTGACGTCTGGCGGCGGAATAAGGAACGAGGAAACGAACGAGTGGAGAAAAGGGTGAATCGTCTTAAGGTTTTTGTCCGAACTAACTCTGGTAGAATATCGATTACGGTGAAGCGACACAATGGTAAATGCGAGCAGATGTGCGATCATATAATACACTCACTTGTACAAAGAATCAAATGATGTATTATCGAAATAAAACTTAAATAGTTAATTTTGCGAAGGATATTTAAAAATAAATTATAAAAAGTAAAAAAAGTTTGTAGAGCTTTTAGATATTTTTTAGGATTTTTATATTATTATTCTTCGGAAAAAAAATCGCTTAAAATTTATACGAAATAAATAATGAGATATCACTGAACAATAAACCGGTATAGTTCCAGAGAGTTCAAATTCAAAATTTGTAAGGTGCAAGAAAGAAACATCTCTGTTTATTGTTGCGTGACAATGGAAGTGCGATATATACGTATTAAGAATTACGATCCAATTCACGATTAAGAAAGCACAGAATTTTCTTAACACATAATACATAAGAAAATGAAGCAATCATCCTTCATTTCTTTCCTTTTCATGAAATAAAATACTTTGATTGGTTGATTTTTTTATGTCTTATGCATTATGACTTATGCAAGAATCTGTTTTTCTTTACATGATTTAAGAATCATTCCATTCTTATTATTCATCAAATGTTCAATAAGGACAAATGATGCTCATGAGCGTTGTGAGCGTGAATCGGACGGCGCGATCAAGATATATCCTCGTAGTTGCAGCGTCGAACAATTGAACTCACCGAGTTCCGTTACATCGGTTATATCAATCCACGACCACCTTCATGCGCGTTATCATATTACCGTGGCGGACACGCCGTGATACGCGGGGCACACTACTTTATTCGTCGGGAAATGAGATTAAGATCGTCGCGACAGTCGCGATTCTCGTCGAATTGTCGAATCGGAGGAACGTGCAGCACGCGAGCCATCGAAACTGACGGCCCGGATTAAGAATTCTAAC
Source organism: Acromyrmex echinatior (assembly GCF_024713525.1). Lineage (NCBI taxonomy): Eukaryota > Metazoa > Arthropoda > Insecta > Hymenoptera > Formicidae > Acromyrmex > Acromyrmex echinatior. The sequence goes on from NC_141861.1 coordinate 3,077,278, forward strand.
GGTAGGAGTAGCCGGTCGGCTGTAGGATGAAATGAGCGACGCGTCCGGCGCATTACGCAATGAAAGAAACAAATGAAGCTTAATAGAAAAACTGCCCGCGCTAGAAAAACCCATTCCGTCGTACACTTAGTACAGCTGCGTCAGAAAGTGAATCGGCCGTTCTTTCTCCCCTTGTCGTCGACGAGACGACGTGCTCCTCGACGAGTGAACGCTTCGTTTCGTGATGAGCTGACATGATTTAACGTCCAATCTAACGTAAAATTTCGTGCTACTTTAAATATTATTTATTTAACCTACAGTTTTAATAAAATTTGTTGCCTCGTAAAAAGTCACGCGGATTACTCAGATATCGATGTTCTTCCAATTTGTGATATGTCAAAAGATGAAGTCATCGATGGTAGCTAAACCCGTTGAGCAGAAAGTCAGTGATCCGGAAAATTGGACGGGTAACAGCGAGACAACTCGTGAATTTTTTAGATCCATTTGGACGGTCGGCTAATTAACAGTAATCGAGCAAACGTGTAGAATCGACTCGCCGCTGACCGGTGTACTTTGTTCCGGTTCTAAATTTGATTTACATTAAATATGAGAGAACGCTCGTCGGGACGAGCGGTGCGTGCATGCGCGAGTCTACATCGTCGCATTAAATATAACCAAACGCGGCAAATGCGCGTAATGAATCAAATTATTTCGGACCGCGTCGTGGTTGGGGGAATAATTTACCCCGCGCGAAAAGGACAAAAGCGCTTAAAAAGGACGAATTGTAGATTTGGTCGAGTCCGCGTGTATACGCGACGCGACGCAACGCGGTGTGTGCTTTGCTGTTTAGACAACCGATCCGTCGATAATCGATATCCGCTGATTCTGGATAATTCAGGATGTCAAATGCGCGTCGCTAGATCAAAGGCCTTACGTATGTGCGTGCGTCGTGCAGCGTGCGTACACGAGCATCCTCGAAACGATATGGACATGGTGCTCGCGAAACGCGTCGCATCTATTTTTCCCGACTGTACCACCACTGTCGTCTGCGGCTGTGTCAATAGGAGCCAATCTAAGTACATATGCACACACATACGTAATGCAGCTCGCCGCACACTGCGACTCGTGATGCAATCGTGTGCCTCGTGCCTCGCGCAGTTTCGACATTCTCTTTGTCCCGCGCTATGCGCAAAGTGTGGTAACGAATTCCGCGATCAGACGTGATCGATCGATCTGTGGGTCTGAAATTTTAATCACCGGCATCTTGCGATTTCGGCCCCGATTCCTAAATCGCATCCTAAACATTCAACGAAATTGCGATTTAGTGGTCGATTTGCGTGAGTACCACCGACGTATCTCGTATTTTCTGAGACTTTATGCGAACCATGAGAGATAAGATAAGCGTGCGCGGATCCAGGATCAAGGTGACGAAGATAGCATCGTGACTTTGGACGGCATCGCGACAGTGTACTGGAAAAAAACTGACGCGCCTTGCGTGTTATCGGAAAAATATATTGCGTACCATTCTTACGAATAAATGTAAAATTTCAGCGTTTTGAAGTGGAAAACGTAACTCTAAAAATATCCGTATTTCTCGTGAAGGTATCTACGAGGAAGTTGTAATCGTATTAAATTTAATTTTTAAAAGCGCTGATTGTCAAATTGCGACTATATACGCGACGACGTGAAATGTCTTCAGAAGAGCGAGTAGTCTTTAAATATTTGCAAATCCTTTTTAATCGTTTAAATTGACGGCGAAGAAAGAACGAAATAATTCATTAGGCACTGTACAATACGCGGATATAAAGATGACGATGAAAATATGAAGACAAAGCATAGCGCGGTTAGGAGTTTTGCAACATCGATGAAACAATTAATTTCCTTTTTAATGATTTAGAACGAACGAATAATTCAGGATTATAAATGTAGCGAACGAATCTCGTTTATTTTGCAGCAAAACTCGTCGCGGGCAGTTCCGGGCAATGACGAGAGTCATGAAAGATGGCAGACGCCGGTCGATGATCGCGAATATTTTTGCCTGCGCAGTCAGTACTTTCTACCTCGTATATTTGCCGTAAAGTACGAGAGGGATGGGCAGAGGGAGGACGAAATATATACATAGGAAGATCGTTAATCAAAGCGACTGTGAGCTCTGGTCCGGGATACCCGGCCGGTGGAGCGAACGGCGAGTTTTGCCATTTTTGGGGGGGAAAATTTTCCGCGGAAATCATTGACGTCGCCCGGGTCATCGACGAGCTCTACCCGGCGGACCGAACAGCTACACGACACGCATACGAGGGTACATATCTGTATGTGTGTATGTATGTCTGTGTGTGTACCAGGATACACAACGTGGGAGGCCTGTGTCTCGTATATCGGGGTGGTAGTTCCCGCAGAGAACGGCGTGCGACGGCCTCCCATTGGCCGGTCCGGGGGTGGCTCGCTGCAGTCATCGATTCAGGCAGTCATTGGCTGACTCGGCCCCGGCCGCCATTTTGAATGACTCCGGGATCAATACGCGGGGTGCGGAAAAAAAAGTGCATGCAGGCCCACCGCTGCCCCTGGTTCCCTCGGCCGTATCTCACAACCGTTCTATCTCCGTTCGCACGCCACCACCGCTCTCCCTCTCTATCTATCAACCGGTTCATGCAACCACCGACACCGTTGCACCTCCTCTTTCCACCCAGGGGCACCCTAACGCCTTTCCGCCGCCGACTATCCCCCCCCTTTCCCCTCTTCCCATTCGACGTTACCGCTCTTCCTTCGATGGCATCCCCGGCGCAACAACGCCAACCATCGACGACCCAGTCGAAGGGGGTGATAGGACCATTTGTATGCGTATGTGTGGAGGAACGTATGCATGTACGATACACATACGCGAGCTCGAAAATCATCGAAAAAATACTCGGCGAAAGCGGGGTTGCCAGTGTTTCGCTGTGGCGCCGCCGCCACCGCCGTCCCCGGCCGTCGCCGCCGCGTTCCACCATCATTTTCTTCTCCCCCCGGGATTTGTGTCGAGAATATATGCAATTCTCTCTCGTTCTCTCGCGTGTGCGTTGCTACGTTGCACGCTACGTTTTCAACACAGGCCAACTCGTCGGGAAATAGGAAATTTGAAATCGAAGCTCCACCGCCGCTTGCCGAGCCCACCCTCGTCCCTCTTTCTCCCGCATCACCCTTGATCATCGGTGGAGCTCCCGGGCCTGGCACCAGACCCGGGGGTGCGTCATCGAACTCGGGAAATAGAATGATTCCGCGTACCGCGTACTCTTTGTTTCGCGGGTCTCGCCCCTTTTTTGATATTTTTTTCCCGTTTTTTTTTTTGCGAACAGAGCGGAAAGCCCTGCTCGACATCGTGAAATGATTAATCGGACAAAGAGAACTTTGCATGGAAAATAATTTGTTACGTTTTCATGAATAGGATCAGAATCGCATGCAGTTAATAGCAAATATAACTATAATCTTTTGTACATCTTTGTTATATTTTTAAATTTATAAGAAATTTATTATTATTTTAATGATAGAGATATGATAGAGAATCAAAATAAACGAAAACTTATACAGGAAATCGAAGTAGTAGAAACCTCATGAGAAAAGAATTCGGCATATATTATACTTTCTACAGCTGCGAGAAATTTGTTTCAACATGTTTGAGATTCGTTCCGTTATAGATTGACTATCAAATCGTTGCAGACTACTTAATAAACTGCAAATTATAATGATAATATATATAACGATTGTCTACCGGTTAACAGTAGTTATTACGGTAGTCGCTATTATTACGGATACTTTCGTGTTTAACTATTTTACCATAATAAGCCGTGGCCGTTCTGAAAGAGACAGAGCGAGAAAGCGAAGCGAGCAATAGTAGGCAAGCAGAGATCCGCGCGAAAGTATGCATTACGCCGGCTAAGTTTTATACTGGCCGTTGTTAGGTGGTGCCGCGCGCGCGCGCGCGCGCGAGAGAGAGCTGTCATTACAGAGTAACTTGTAAAACAGTTGCCTTCGGACATAATGTTATTTGCACGATATAGATTTATGTGCTAGTCACTGGAAAATTTATCGTTTCGTTTACGAACTTCCGCTAAATGGTACGACAGATCTTCATTCCGCAAGGAGGTCGACATCCCCTCATTGGCTGCGTTCAGTAGGGCGAATATCATTGCAACTGTTGTAAAATTCTTTAATATGACTGATTTTGTCCTTAATTTCTTAATTTTGAATCTAAATGTATAAAGTAATCGTGTTAAAGAATTTTACAACAGTTGCAAAGCTACTTTTTCTGCTGACGCCATTCTCTCTCGTATCATGACCGACGCGATCCGTTTGAGGGGGATTCTCCCGCTCCTTTCGGAGCACAGACATGGCGACTCTTCCTTTCAAGCGGCGATTTCGGAGCGAAGATCACACGTACAGTAAAAGGATATATAGGCATGCAAAGATCGATATTCAGTTAGTTGCTTGGGTACTTACGTTTGGAACTGAACTAACTGAAACAAGGACATAAGGCTTCTCTTGGTAGCAACGACTTTTAGATCACATTTTTAGTTATTAAGAATTTTATCGTTTTTTTTCATTTTTCGCTTTTAAATTTACGTTTAAAATCTAAAGTTTCTCAAAACTTGTTAAAAATATACTTTAGTCATATCTTTACAATTTACTTTGTAGGCGTCTAAAGTGTTATCTTTTTGTTTCTTTCCCCCCTGTGTCTCTCGTTTGTTCCTTCGACAGTGTAGGTATACTCTTCTTCTTTAAGGCAATGCTTTTATTTCAATTTCGTTTCTTCTCTTTTTTTGGTGCTTTTTTGCGTATTTTTCTTGATTTTCTATATTTTCTCCTTTTTCTTCTTAATCGTCGTCTTTGTAATCGTCGTAATTTCGAAATCAGGATCGCTCGAAAGTGTGTTTTAGCTTCTCTAAATTATTTAAGCCCTTTCGGCAAAACTTAAGAGGAGTTGTTCAGACGTTGTGTTTCACAGACAGAAATCGGTGAGTGTTTCGGAAACGGCGAAATTAATTTTTCAATGAAATAATTATGACAACACACATAACAACACAGTGCGACGCGTCTGAAACAGAAAAGAAAAGAGGGCCGGACCCCCGTATGTTCTCATTACGATCGATCCGCAGGATGAATTTGCGATCGACGGTGGGTTCTATTCGCGGTGATTCTCCGCGAATGGATCCACCGATTGTCTCGATTGTTGTAGCGATTAGCGATTTTTTTTGTATTTATTCTTTTCGGTAGAGCGTAGTATACAATTGTTACGGTAATCGGAATTTCGAATTTCGTGATACGTTTGCGGAGAGGGACCGAGAAATATACGAGCGATTACAGAGTACATATCGATTATGACAGAATTTAAGTTGTTAAATAAATCGCGAGAGTAATTTGATTTGAAATTAAGTTAATTATTAATTCTGAGGTAAATATCCATATACAAAAAATAAAAAGTAAAAAAAATGAATAAAAATATAAATTTATAAAAGTAATTTGAAAAAAAAGAAAATTGAAAAAATTGGAATCCTATAATTCTTTTTAAAGGGTTGCTCAGTGTCACCCTTTGTGCTACTAGCTGAAATGAAATTCTAAGTCAGATATCTAAAATATTGAAATAAAAATGCGATGAAATAAAAAGAAACTTTATTCATGCATATTACCCCGGATCTGGCATCATCGATAGTCGTACCCACCCTCGAGGCATCCCTCGAGTCCACATTGGCGTCAGTCTAAGACTTTGAATCTCCCGCGTGACAAAAGGAAAAACCTTTGGTATAAGAAGGGGACCACGTGACTCGAGGAACGAATGAGCGTCTTTGCCACCCCCGCCGCGACGTCCTCGCCCGCCCCCTCCACCTTCTCTCTTTCCCCTTCTAGAGAGGCGCGCGGCGTTGCTCCTTGCGTCGTGGTAAGACGCGTCGGGACGCTGGCTCCATCCTTCTCGCACCTTCGTAAGCTCCCTGTCTCACATCCTTTCTCCCTCTCCCTCTTTCTATCTCGCCGCGCTCTCTCTATCCTCGTGCTTTCCCGGACTTTTCTCCCCCACGTGCTCCTCGCGAGTCGGCAGTGTCTGCTGGCACGTCGCGGGGTGGCGATCTTGGAGTAGAAAGGACTCTTCGGAGTCTGATCTTCCTTCTCCACTTCCTTCTTCCTTAATGCCCTTTCTCTCGTCAATCTTCTTTCTCCCTTTCTCCTTTTTGTGGATCGTTCCTTACGTTTCCGAGTACGTATAACGTACGTCCGGAACATATCGCCTCCTCGAGGGAAACCCCGCGAGAAGCCGCCCCCCAAGCTGTTCCCGGTCCCTCCTTTCCCGTACACGCGGACTTATACACGCGGCGCGAGGTCTTTCGCGTGATTCTCCGATTTTTCGCGTACGAGCACCTCCGCGATCGCGGCACGCGTTCCCGACGAATCATCACGGCACGGCCCGCCACGTTTGCACGGATATTTCCATAGGATTTCGGTAACCTTTGATAGAGGCATTGCGAGCATCCCCGTGTCTGAGTAGCAACTGCGCCGTGGCCCCGTGCCGGGCACCCCCACCTCACCTCCTCGCCGCCTCTATTGCACCACACGCCGCCCGCCGCCTAAACCGTGCCGAAGCGAGCCACCAACCCTCTCTCGGACGCGCGATGGCCCTCCACCCGCTCTCCATCTCGCTCCCTCACCGGTTCCCTGCTGCCACCGTTCGCGCTCTCGCATTCGCCCGCACGCCCGTCCATCCGTCCGTTCGTCCATCCACCCGCTCCCGTTTGTCCTCTCTTTCTCTCTCTCTCTCTCTCTCTCTCTCTCTCTCTCTCTCTCTCTCTCCTCTCTTTCGCGTTCTCTCGCACGGCCTGTTTCGTCTCGCTTTCTCTTTCCGTCCGCTCGGACCACGAACTGGCGTTCGCTCGGTTACTCGAACGCGCGCCTTCCTCTTTCGCTGTCTTCCTCACATCACCCCGCCCGCACCCAGCAGTGCGATGTGCGCTGTGTAGGATGCGCTGCGCTCCATATTACTTGTGTGCGTTTGTGCGCTTTGCGCTCTGCGCGCGGCCGTGCCCAGTCCGGCGCGCGCGCGGCGCTGCGCGGCTAGGCGCACCGAGGCGTTAGGTGGATGACGCCATGTACGTCGTGCAGACCGTTTGTAATGACGGTAACTGGCCAACGCCGCTCCTCTCTCAAATCCGGATAAGTTTTCATGGCCAGCGGCGCCGACCGCTACGAAAACGATCGCGTTGACACGTCCCACCTCGACAGAGGGTGTGAATGCGATTTGGATAATTTAGTTGTGAGAATAGACACAATAACTAGCGTCTAATTTTTGCTTCGGTCCCCTCTCCCCCCCTCTCTCTCTATCACGTTAATATAAGGCTAGAAAGGGTAGTTCTCTCTCAAAGATATAACGAAACTTTATAAATTTTGCTTTATAAGGTTCGTTATAGAGACGGATTAATCTTCATTGTTTTATTGCTAATTAAAGTTATTTTTTAACTCTAGAAACAATCTGAATTCTTGATAATTACTCGTGATAAATATCTGTAGTAGGCTGACGATAATCCATTGTAGAAACTTCTTATTATTAAAGGGGAAGACATCTTCTCAAGTTTAGACGCGAGTTAAGTGTACCGAGTAGTCAGTATCAAGTTGGAGATTCGTTAGATCGATATTTTCGATACGTATATTTTCGAGACTACTTATCGATGCGATCATTATAATTAGACACCTCGCAAAAAGGAACCAACGATGATATTTCATAAGGAACAACTTAACGAGTATTCCGTGCTCGAGTATTCAATTATAGGTTTTACGCGATTTAATATATACGCGATAGTTAAAGTAGCAGTCTTCGCAGTATCTCCAACACTCCATTCTAGGGGACATAGAACGGCTGATAAACGATGAGGGGTGGCTCTCTGTCGCTACCCAATAACGATTTGGAGGCGTTATCGTGGCTTTACATCCCTTTGGTCCTGCCGTGACAGTAAGGTTAGCATGTCGTTGTTGCGTATACGCCAGAATGGAGTTCACGTTCATCGTGTATTTCGAATCGTGGCACTGACCACAGTATATCCCATAGTACTTTACAACAGGGAGATAGACGAGAAGATAGCATTATAAAAAGTGTCACGGCGTATCTATTTTTCTTTTTTTGCAAGATTTTGAATAATCTCAAGTATATAATTGAATTTTTTAATAACGGAAAGTTATGTTTAAGACTTAGTATTTATTAGAAACTTGATTAATATAATAATTTCTTTTAATCACTAGGAAATATTTGTGAGACACTAATGATTTATTTTGAATAATCTCAAGACAAAGATTTTAAATAAATTATTTGGATATTCAATTCGAAAGGGCGACTTTTAATCTTTGGATAAGCCCGACCTTTCTGGCATGTCGATCGGTTTACTCCGTCTTCGTCTCTCGCATGCAATAACAATTTGGAGGCGTCCGTGCGGCTTTACATGCTTCGGTACCACCGTGACAATAAGGTTAACACAGCGGCATTGCGTACGCGACGTAACCGGGTACGTACACCATCGTATTTCGAATCCTAGCACTGACCGCAGCTCGCTCCATCGCGCTTCCACGGGGGTTGCTCGGCCGCCCCCAGGTCGGCGTGCCTCGCCTCTGGAAATTCTCCAGCGGCATTCCCTAGCGCGAGCCTTTCGTCGATAGAGAGGCTGGATCTTATTACGACCTGCAGACTACGCGTCGAGGTATGATTTCGTTGCATATGATGCAAGGACTCGAGATCGATCTGTTCCGAGGGCTGAAGCCGACGTTTTCAATTCGCTCTCGCCATTTGTGATTGTATTTTCAACTGGCAAAACTTTTGCAACCATAAACAAAATATTCAATAACGTAAAATGGAAAATCGTATTTTCTGATTTTATCAACTGAATTACATGTCAACATTTTAATACAAGGACCACATAGTAATAAAATATAAAAATATAGTGATAAGAAATTCGTAAATGAAAAAAAAATATATATAAAATGATAAAATTGTAGAGATCTAAAAAGACTTGTAACTGGTATCGTCAGAGAGTTTTCTTGAAGCTCTCGTTTCTTTTTCATTTCCAAGGCATCAACTGCGACAAACGTTCCTTCCCCAAGGACACATCTCAAAGAGAGGAAACCGCGGGAAGGAAGGGTGGCCATGGTTGAAAAAGAGGGATCTCACTGACGATCCTTTCGTCTCCCTACCTACATCTCCGGCGGTTTCTCGTAATTGTATCGATTGTCTTAGGGCGACACTACGATCGACCGTTACGCATCACGAAAGGTGCACCGATCGCGTACCGTCTCTCTTACTTCGTTCCCTCTCCCTTTCTTCGTTATGAGGGTTACTCGCTTTGTCGTTTCGCTTGATCGAAAAATAAAAATTCCTAACCGGATGAAAGTTTGACCTGGATCTTTTGTGGACGACGCGGTGAGAGGGGGTGAGTAAGGGGCAGCTCTTGCAAACACAATGCGCCGTCGAAATTTGCATATACGCGAACGGCCAACGACAGCATGTGGCGCATGGGCTACTTCTCTTTTGAGACAGGGGTATGCCTGAGGAGGGTCGATAAAAGAGAAAAATTGGATTTCGTCGCCTCTATCGTCGACGCGTACGCTACGTATCTCATCGGGGTACAAAGAAGGACAAGGGCCGACGGAGGGACCAGGTAGGTTAGTAGATAGGACTGGCTGACTCCGGACAAGGGGATGAATCCATGTTTTTTTCATCCTTTTACCCGCCTCTCGTTGTACCCGACCCATCGCCCATCGGGTAATCATAATAATGAGAGGAGAAAGACCGGTTGACCATCGGGCGGCCCGAGGGGCGATAAAACAATCGCAGTTCATTTTTTGCCGCGGCAGCTGCAGTCAGCGCGGCATCAATCACGATTGTCGAGCATGACCCTTGGACATGCCAGATTTTCGATTTGTCGACGTATCACCTTTCTCGCGGATTGTTTTGATAAGTTTTTCGCAACATCAAGAAAAATAAAAGGTTTGAATTTAATAGAAATTATTTAATTATGCTTTTAATGCAATGAATATTGCAATTTGAATCGATTTCATTTAAATATAATAAAATGAGAAAACTGTTGATTTAATTTAAACGATGCTTGCCTCGTCAAGGAAATCGATTCATCCATCCGCAAGCGGCCCGAGAGAGGATCGAGAACGTCCTCTCATCGGAGGGACGGCGATTCGGACACCCTCTTGGCTAGTCGCCTAATGATCGGCGGAGAAATCGTGATGGCGAACTGGTAGAAAGAGATAGAGATAGACAGAGGGAGTTGTGGAAAGAGGTCGATGGTTGACGTCTTGGGTAATTAGTAAAAACAAAGGAGCTTGGCCAAGAGAAGGAATCGAGAAATGGTCGGAGGCGAACATAAGAGACAAGCTGAAAGAGAAGCAGAAGATCGCGTCGGGGCGACGGGTGGCGATGAGGGCGGCAGTGGGTAGACGCGAGATAAAATCTAAATGAGAAAGTAATCCCTCGACGTTGATGAGGAAACGAGAGGCAGCAGCGACGGCGAGGAAGACACGAGGAGGGGCGGACGGTGAGAAACGATCTCTCCTAGCTTCCTTTTTCGTCCTAGGTCATGGCATCTAGGCGCTCACCCGTTGTGTAGTAGCCTTCCGCGATGTAAACACCTAGCGCATCACAGCCGATCCGCTGGTGCTATCGGGCTAAGCGCTCGGGCTTAACCTAACCCAACCCGGAGCATGTCGACGACCATCGCCACCGCCGCTGCCGCACGTCCGGCGTATGTAGGTAGCCCTATCGATTCTCACTTCGAGAAAATAACAGGAATCTCTCACGGCGGAGAGAGCCCATCGCTCTCCGCAAAGTTATTTCGCGAAAGTTCCGTGAAACGGCCCCTGTTTCACAACCCTCCCTCCCTCCCTCACCCGTTTCGTTCAGTAACCGCCGTTATTGCTACCCGCTTTGCACCCTCTAGGTGGCTAGAAGGGTGGAGCGAAGGGCTTGAGGGTAATCAAATGAAAACAAAAATCGCGGAGCCAACCTCTCGACCGACTGGAAGAAGGAAGAAAGTTACACGGCCAACTCTCGCCTTTTTCACCGCAATTTGCGGCTGATTCAGCCGTGAATCTCGGTCCCTCATTGAACGGCTTCTCGCATATTTCTCTACCGCTCCATGGACGACCGCGGCGAAGGTCAATGTTCTCTTCGTTGAGCTGATGCTTGCTCGATGAGAGAGCTCGTGGGCAGTTAATCGCGTTCACAAATGATCAATCGCGTGTTCGAGTTATTATGCTCCAATTTTCAACTCGATCGTGATTCGTTTTGTTAACGCGTATTCAGCTATTTGGTCTTCGACTAATTTAATAAACACACTGTACTTCAAACCACAGTTAATCTTCTTACTCTTCTTCTTACTCTGGCTGGAAATAGATAAGCTTGGCTTCTCCACACGCGATTTCTTCCGTTCGTCCTTCGTCGAGGTCGGCGGCATGAGTGACGGTGGCCCAGATTTCACGAGGCTAATTGTAAGAATCACTCTCGCGAAGGAGGCTCTCATTTCGTCCGTAACGTTTTTCAACATTCTCAAGAATCGCGTGACCGACCGTTGTCGAGAAAACGAAACGATGACGAGTGGTGGAAGGCGGGAGTAAATAGGAATAAAGAATATGTTGCGAGAGAACAATCCGTTTATTAAGCGTTCCATATGGGCCAGGTGTCCATCCTTTACGCACGTAACACGTGGATAATCGGAAGAGCCGAGCGAGCCGCCGATGATCGCGGCATATGCCGCGATCTCCTGAGAGAGTAGCTGTGGCCCGCATCAGAATGTATCGACAAGGTAAAGTACAATCTCGGAAGATTATCGTGCCGAAATACATAACACGTGTGGTATCTTTCTATGCACGTCGACGCTCTTTTTCACGAAAGCATGTTAATGAATATATATTCTCGAATTAATTAATTAATTATTTATTTATAGATATACATTATTTATTATTTATATACGATATAATTATAATACACGAAAGTGTATGTATTTGATCTATTTGGAATCATGCATTTTTTAAATATTTATCATGTTCTTCAAATAATTGCGTATTAATGGAGTTTATTTAACGAACAACGTTTATGTTTTATGTTCCCTGCTTCTGGCATACGGAAATTTGACTGTTTTGCGATCGCGACGATTGAATCGCTTCGATATTATAATACTTACACACGTTTAAGTAAGTAAGTCGCGAATTATTTTGGCTATTTCACCCATTTCCCGAGGTCATCGTCGCCGGGCCTCATTGTTCGGGTCTCTTCCCTTTGTGCGCGCGTGTCTGGTCTGTTTTCGGAAAGAAAACAAAGGGATTGAAAAAAGAAGAGTGAGAGAACTTAAGGGCGCCATTGTCCGTTGAATATTTACGAAGAATGCAAGCGGACTGATTTCGCCGCGGTGCGCCGTTCTGCTCCCGTTACAAAAAATAATAATTAGCCGGGCCGTTTTGTGTGTCATTTGGCCATGGTATAGTGGGGGAATTCTTTTCAACGACATACGGTGAGGTGTGCTTATGGCATTCCTTTGGGCCTATGTCAATCATCGGATTTCGTAGGTACGTCGATTCTCAGTGCAGTCAGCACATTTTTGGCACACCGTTCGTGAGGCGCGTTAATTTTGTTTATCTATAAAGTCGCGTCGCTGATTAAGTCGTGGTAAAGTCAGGCCAGGTGAGCGCGGGAGGGGAATACGGTTAAGATTCAGCAATGTTTCAAACTGCGCGATATAAACCACGCCGACCAACTCGACTTCTTATCGCGCAAGGAATGGCCCAAGAAGTCCTTACTCGCGCTCTTATAATGAAATTCGCTACGGCGAAGAAAGTTTTAAAAGTGCAAAAGTGCGCCAAGAGACAAAAGAGCGACACGCGGGGAGCCTGACAGGGAGGACGAGATTTAGGAGGATCATAAATCGAGACGATGTCTTGGCGACGCGAGAATCTCGAGCAGATTAGAAAAGAGGCGCTCTTTCTCTTCTTTCTCGCTTTTTTTCTCTTTTTTTATCTAGAAAAAAAAAGAATTATGAAACTTTGTTTTGTTAATGACAATTTATTTTATATGTGCTTTTTATTTCTCTGTAAAGAAAATATGAGAAAAAGACAGAAAGATCTCGATGTGCATAATATAATTTATAAAGTTTCTTAACATCAGATTTGTCTAATTTATTGATATTTGAATTATTTTATTAATAATTAGTCACATCATGAAGATAAGAAGCAAAATACTATAAATTTTAACGGCGGAAAAGCGATACGCTTGTTTTTAATTGAAAGCAAAGTCTGTAGATTTTTAATTAAGAAAATTCTCTCTCTCTCTCTCTCTCTCTCAAGATCTACTTTCGTCGGTCCATCTATCCATCCATCCATCCACCCATCCATCCGTCTATCGAGTACTGCCTGTTCCTCCGAGGCTCCTCAAACAGTTTTATAATTGATTTCATTTTCATTTATTTTAGCACGAACTTCTCCCTCCCCTCGGCTTCCGCTCTCTCGTCACTTCGCCGTGCCTTGAGAAGACAGTGTCATCCCCTCATTCTCCTCTTCTCTCTTCGTAGCACCCCGTCATCGTCGCGACCTCACGCCGCAATCAATTTAATGTTTTAATTAAGAGAGTATCCGTGAAAAATTAGATTTTAATCGGATCGCACCTTTCCATCGGCGCCCTTCTGCAGTTCTCTCTATTTATTTTGGGGCGGTGCCCTTTAATAAATAATTTTAATTGCTCTGGTCTTTTCAAGACAGGACTCTCGAACGAGTCGTTCGTTTCTCTTTTTCTTTTTTTTTGTCAGCTGTGATTTTCATTGTGTCCATCTTCGTCGACCTATCTAATCAAATTGTATATACAATGACTCTATGCACTCGCACGTTTACGCGGTTAAATATATACTTTGTTCTTTAATAATGCAAGTAGAGCGAAACTTGTCAGTTTCGCAAGCGCGTTGTCTTGGCATTTGGCAAAAGATGTTGTTTTAAATCGCGACTTTTCGGTCATTCAGCCCACGTTCGTCCTATATCAAATCACGCCGCGTTTCACGCCGAAGGGAGAAAGAAAGAAAGCTGTATGTGCGTATTTTAATTACGAGCAAACGAAATTTAATTAATGCCATTGCCCCGGACGGGGGAAGCACGACGTTCTCGCGCATTCGTCCGCATACGATCGATGGATTGTCCTCGAACGACCAAATCAGTTGTAAAATGAAGCTCCCGCGCCGTTGCCCGGCTAGCCACACTCGGCGCGGTCTAAAAAAGAAAAAGGTAGGAGAGAGAGAGAAGGTCCACCATTTTCCGCGGCTATTCTCGAGTGTTATGCAACCGCCGACCGATGCATTTGGCTGGGCAGAGAGCTTTATGGCTGAAGCTCACACGCGCAAAAATGTTTGTTTTAACTTTGGTGCCCGCCTACCCGTCGCCCCCTACCTGCATCCCTTCTCTTCTCGTCCCTATTCAGCCCCCGGACGCAGCCTTGAATTATTCGGAATGCGAGAAAATCCGTAAAATTAGACCTTCCTGTTCTTCAGTGCATCTCTGTTCCTCCCCCGCCCCCTTTATCTTGCTCACTATTCTATCGCGGTGGAAAAGTTGGCCGAACGATGCGAGCGGACTTTTCTAGCGTTACCGCATAAATGCACGTTGATCTCGCCAACGGATTAATCGATGAGTTGAAATTAACCCGCGGATATTCGCGTCACGAAACAGACGTTGCTGCAAGTTAAAATAGCGCGTACATAATAAATGTAAATTTACTTTTATCGGCTTTAACATTTTAGAGAAGTAAAAACGGAATTAGATTTATAATATTTATAGAAGTACAATTCGCATAATCATCATTGTAATAAGAAAATTGCATTTGATCTGAGAATATAATGTTGCGTCGTCGCAAACTAAACGACAACAATGAGAATTGCGCATTTAGAAGTTGATCCGTTTCTTCTTTTTTTTTTTTAACCAAAACTATATCGATGCTTTTAAGATATTTCCATTTGTAAGCAGCATTAAACAACGAGTATCCCTCTTCGACATGCTAATGGAAATCGTCTTAAAAAGTGGCCCTGGGGATGCCACCTGCGAAATTTCGAAATCTTCCAGCGCGTCTCGGTAGGCGTATTCCCACTGGAACGCCCAAAAGGAAACGAGAAAGAAAGAAGGAGAGAGAAAGAAAGAGAATCGAGTAGCACGAGGCTCGCCCTTTCCATATTTTTCACCCTCCATTTTTACGCCATCTTTCGTCAGCAACGACCCACCCTCTCTGTATTTCCCCTGACCCTTTTCCACGCTCTTTCTCTTTTCTCTCTCACGCACACCCTCTCTTTCTGTCTCTTTAAACTCCCCCTCTCGCTCTGTAACGTCCATCGTCCTCTTCCATTCGTTACATGGCTCTTCCATTGTTTTGATCAATAAAGCGCAATTGAAATGACTTTGTGGGACGGATACTCTTTTTTCATAACTGAATACAATCAAAAGGTACATTGTATATATCAAACGGTAGCGGATCGATTAAACGCGAATGATTTTTAGTTTTTGCGTCGAGAGCTTCAAGAGACAATTTTCATTCAGACCATGGACGATGGCTTTCTGTCTACTTAAATTTCAGCGGCTGAGGAATAAGAGAAAATGAGAAAGAACTTTTTCTCCTCTTGGAAAGAAAGAAAAAAATCTAATTTCCGGCTAGCAATTGGACGATTCAATCTGTCGTAAGGATAATGGAATCTCGCGTGAAAGAAGTTTCTTTTTACTCTTCCTCTTTTTGACCAATTGAAAGCTAAATTTTTTTTTCAATGTTTTGTCGCATAACAATTTTCAATAATGATATTTTCCATTGATTTTATTTGTCTATTACATTTTGTAACAAAACAAACAGCCATTGCATTTTATTGAACAATTTATAAAGTATTAAATTTTTGCGGCTTTATGAACATTTTATATACCGTCGAGCCGGTTCTTCCATTTTATTCATTTTGATTCATTTAATTGGCTAAATATTTTTTTAATCACGTTATCCGTATATGAATAGACGAAACATCGGATAAACTTTAACGCCGAGCGCGACTCGAATTAGCGTACCTTTTCGTAGTAATAAATTCTATTTTTATCGCGTATATATATTTCCCAGTAAAATAGTATTAATCCATCGTTTTAACTGCCGAAAATAGCAATGTCCATCATCGAGAATGAATTATTATCTTTTTCGCGCCATATTTCATAGCGCGACGAAAATTATTTTGCGCAGTGTACTTAAAACTTCGTCTGTAATGTTAATATATATTACGACACGAATTATTCACAAAACTTTTATATTCAAGAGAGACATCACTGAGAGAAATTAAAATTACAGCATCTTAAAATAGTGCCAGTTTTAACATCCCCTTCTTCTTCCATATTATCAAGATACGCGATTTACATATATTAAAGGTAGATATAATCACTTCTAGTATATTCAGAATGAAAGGAGTGAAAAAATACTATTATTAAGATTGTGTGCAATGTGGTAGCGAGAGAAGACAGAAGAGTAGGGAACGAGCTTAAGAGAATCACTCGATCCTTTTTTTTCTGTCCCCGCTCATCATCCTGGAATAGGCTCCGAGTATTCTTCTCGCGGTGTGCAGAAAGTAATTATTTTTCCGGCCCTCATTCTCATGAAGGCAGGCTGGTCCTATTCTCCACCCTCCTCGTACCCTCGTGCCCGAGGATCTTCCTCGCGCTTTCGAGAAGAAAGAAAATATAAGGGTGACTCGGGATAGTAGGAACCCTTACGTCGGGGACGAAGCGTCGTACCGCGAGTAATTCGAACGGGAGAAAAGAAATTAGCGAAATTAAACGTCAGGCCGTAAGGCAGCTCGAAAGGATCGAAGGGCGGCACGACAAACCCTCCCCTCCCCTTTCCTCCCCCCTCCCATGTCTACCGTCTCTTCCATCGCGTCCACTTTCCATCGGGCACAGACTATTTGCGATTAATTATTTGAACGGTGGTGAGAAAGGTGCTTGTAGGTGAGAGCGAGGACATAGATGTGGAGCGAAAGAGAATTCGAGAAGTATTCGAAACCGCTCCAATAGCATGAAATCATGGGCATCAGAATACATCGCACTTGAGTAAAGGGCTATAGCTAAACGCGCGCGACCGGATTCGTACGATTGACATTACGTGCGTGTGTGTTACATTCGTTCGACCATCATTTCGATTGAACTGCGCGAGAAAATGAGAGGGAGCGATATTTCTACCTTTATCAACGAAAGAGAGATATTTCGACGTGATCAACGGGTACATCAGACCCGTTGTTTAAATGGGAAAATTAAAACTTATCATTATTGGGAATTTCGCGAGCGCGTTAACGTCACACCGATGAACATTCTACAGTTTCACATTCGTAATTATGAGAGGGAACATTTTGTCCCATGCCACTCCTCGCAATACACGAGAGAGTGTCTCTTTTTTTAAAATTAGAGTAAATTAATAAAATTTAATGAAATTAATAAAATAAAATTGACAAAATTCGAAAATATCACGCGATCGAATCAGAGGAGGAATGTTGATGAGAACTGAACTAATTTCGTTCGCGGATCATTCTACGATACAACAAAGTCGTACATTAGCAGCCTGTAACAATCGATCCGATATTCGTTCACGAGCAATTCCATGCAACGACAAAGCGCCGAAAAGCGATTCGTGAGTATTTTTAGTCAGGCGCACACATTGCGCATATATAACTCATATATTTGTTAAAATCTCCCTGGACAAAAGCAGCAGCACCTCGTAAATGGAATTAATCTGTCGATGCGTACCGTGCGTCCATTTAATATCCATCACGCGTTCATCACTGCAGAAGCGATTCAGCCAGTGCTCGCACCCGCACGTTGTCCGCGTCCTCTCTCTTTTTCCCCTTTTGTCGCGGTTCGTCCTTTTCTTCTTTCCCGCGGCGTCCGTCTCTCGCCATCGAATACGCACGGGATTGAACTCGCCGAAACTTCTAATTTCGCAGAATCCGCGACGATGACCGACCGATGATGACAAATTTTGTGCGTAGCATCTTAATGCGCCGCGCGCCCGTCGAAAACTGACCTCGCAGCTGGCCACCTTAAAAAAGGGGGGCAAAAGGGTCCTTATACATACGGGAGAGGGATGGCCCATCTCGCACGGGGTCCTCGCGAACACGCAATAGGTGGGGGGTCGGAGAAGGGGCGAGTGCATCACGGTGTCCAGAATTCTTTCGTTTTTTCGCGTATCTCTTTCTCTCTTTCATTCCCGTGCGAGCGTTTTATTTTTCGTCTTCCCTTCCGACAGACGTGTATCTCGAGATGGGTTGAACCTGTTTAAGGGCTGTGTTTAAAGATCGAATCAAAGGGCGATGGAAGGGTCGGTGAATGTATCTCCTGGAAACACGCTATTGTAATTGTAACATCATCGTTCTCATGCTGCTGATTCGCGTCGAGACTATTGTAGGACGAACTCGTTTATTTGTACTTTTCAACAGGAAAGGAAGCGTAAGAGTTTTTCTCCGGGATTCTGTGGGAAAACGGGCGGTGCGTATATATAGGTGCATTTCTGTTAGCCATTACAAGGGATTTTCAAGGGTACAATGATTTTAATGTTCTGAGTACAATGTGAAGTGTAATTATAATTACTTATTACGTAGAAGAAATACCTATATTATAATATGTGAAAGAGCGGGATCGACGAACGGAACAATTTATTGAATCAAGCCAATAATTCGTTATTCACTGAAACTGATACTGAAACTTTCTCGCAACGTCACAATTTTTCCCCGTGAAAGCCTGGACAAAGAAGAAGCGTGCGCCCGCAAAATGATATTTCCAGAACACGAGATATTTTTTTTCCAAACTCATCTCGCTTTTATTCTCGGCGCACAACGTACAATACATATGCCGTCAGAATATTTATTGATACACACGTTCACTTCATCATTCCCCGATACACTTTATTTGTCCTTTATTATTTATCGTCGTCGAAATTCTGCGCATTGTTTTCCAAAACACTGCAACTAATCATCACTACCATCACAATCCCGCCCTCTTCCTCCTCCTCCTCCTCCTCCTCCTCCTCCTCCTCCGCATCCCAAAACCTCACACCAACCCTCCTGCTATTTCCCCGTACACTACCACCTTTGTCCCCCGTTCTCCCTTTGGCACCTATTCGATCGATCGTTCCGCACGACCCTGCCACGGATTGTCTACGGTCGATCCTCGATACCTCGTCGGTTTTCGAGGTAGCTACGTCGACACTCTCGGCATGTTCGTCGAGGAAGCCGGGACGGCAGAACAGCAGCAGCAACAGCAAGATAGCTCGATAGCGACAGCAGTAGGATTCAAAGCGAATTTTCGGAGAGAAATGAAAAACGGAGGTTATAGGTGACGTGAGATTTTCGGCGGGAAAATCTCTCCGATCTCTTTTCTGTTCGCCACCGTCTTTCAGTTTTGTTAGTAGTTTTTGCGTCTAAAGCGTACTCGGCAGAGTTTCTGCAAGCAAGGAATATTAATGTTTGTTAAGGTCGAGCATGAGAGAATTCAACGAAGCGAGACGCCGGCGATTTGAAGTCTTTTTTTGCGAATCGTAGATTCGATTTGCGATAGAAAGACGCGCATATTGACTGGAATACTGTTCTAGTAGTGAAACGTATACAGAATATTTTGCTTTCTATCGCATAACTCTCTTAACTAATACATCGTATAAATTCAAATATCTAGTAATTGTAATTAATTGTAATAATTATTTCATTGTTGATTTGATAATCGAATTGTTCAATTTTTACATCTTGTTAATTAAATTTACACTTCTCAGTTAAATTTGGAAACTTTTATTATTACTTTTTTCATTTAATTCATTCGAATTGAGAATATTACATTCAGAGAAAAATGTATTAAATTTGAATAAATAATTGTTTTAATAATGTACCATAATAATATAAAAAAACACTAATATATAATAACATTTGTGTACATAAAATAAATATTTGCTAAATAAAAAATAATAGTTGAATCACAAATTAACTTTTTTTTTGTATCAAATAAATATACATTTATATTTAGTATATTCAATTGGTATTTAAACAAATATTTATTAAAATTTAGTAGGTACATCTTTTCTCTCAGTGTAAAAAGAAAGAAAAGATCGCTTCTTGTTTCCGCATAACTTCTCGCGAGCGTCCCTTTCGGTGTCGTAATAGCGATAGCAGATGTACAGCGTCATATAGTCATTCGATTTAGGCGTGCGTGGCCTTTCCTACCTTCGCAGTAGTCGAAATTCCGAAATTCCAGCGTTCAAGACTCCCTCGCAATTGTAATCGTCATCCTCGTCGTCGTCGTTCTCTTCACCGTTCCCGTTGTCATCGGCATCCTCTTCCACTCGACGCAATCTTTTTTTCCAGTTCATCCGATATCGTATCCTACGCCTCCTCTTTTCGCGCGTTACCCACTTTTGGTTTCGATTTTTGTAAGCGTACGTCGATCTCGCGCATCGCGATCACTTTCACAATCGATCGAGTCTTGTCTCGCGCGCGTGCCTTCTTCTCCGACGGATCGACGTGCGGATTCTTCGTCGTTCAATTTTGCGTGCCCTCCTTTAACGACTTGCCGCTCGACGTCGTGTCGAAAACGATCCTAGATCTGTCTTCTGTGCCTGAATTAATATATACTTTTGAAACTTAAAGTGAGATAGAGATATATTTGATATTTGGCGAAAACGGAAGAGATTTTTAATGCAGGAAAAATCAGACCTATTATTGCGCGAGATCGAGCGCAAATCGGCTTTTCGCGAGTGCCGACAAGTACATGCAACAGAAGTGTTATCGATGGTACCGAGCGTGATAGCGACTGTACGAGTTTTCCGAGGCTCTCGAACAATCTTTTTCGACCTCTTCGTGCTATTCACCCTCGCATAAGATCGATTGATCTCTCCGCATAGATCTATCCTTTCGCGGTATCGTTTCTCTCTCTCTCTCTTTCTCTCTCTCTCCTGTCTTTCTCTCTCTCTCTCTATCGAAGATAGAGAGTTTCAATTAAATCATTCGCCGCTTTTGTCCTGAACGCGGCCAGATCGTTGATTCTTTATTCGCACATCATTCTCATCTTGGAAGAATTGGATAAGCGCGACGGCGCAATTGCGGCGCGTCGGCGATTCGTAACGCCAACCGGATGCGGATTATCGGAGGCGCATGCGAGTTGTCCCGTTCTCGTTCGTGTCAGCTCTCTTTGTACACCCGTTACACACGGTGTACTAAAGTATATATTTCTGTGATCCGAATTTGGTGCGTTTTGACGATCGATGATTTACGTTTCCTTTTCAATATCTCTCACGAGGATAATAGATTTTTCCAGAAGAGAAAATCAGTCTCTCTGGAAACGCTGATCATCGAAACCTTTTCGAAAATTTGAAATTTTCTCACTGAATCCTTAAATCGTATCCCCACCAGAATCCTTGCAGAGAGAAGAGGGACTTACCGGGTGTCCCGAACGACTTCGGCGACTCGCACGTGAGTATACGTGCGTACGAGCATGCACGCGTGACGACCGGTATGATAATTTCACGTAGACACTCACACACTGCCACTGCCAAGAGACGGACTACGATAGAAGAATATCCGGATGTGGCTCTACTAGTTGATGGTTCTTCCTTTCGATAGGGGGCCCTTTCTTGCGAGCTTTCGACCGCGACGCGTTCGAGAGAGAGAAGCTCCTCCTGTTGCGCGGGAGCGCGTCACTGAAATCGTTTATGTATCTTTCGATCTTTATCACCGCGCGATCTCTTCTACTCCACCCTCTCTCCCTTTGTCACGCTTTGCTCTCTTTTTTTTCTTCTCTCCCTCCTTATCTCTCCGAGTTCTCTCTTCGGGCTGTCTCTCCCTTTCGGCGATCGGTATCGCGCGCGCGCAAGACGGTATCGGTTTGACACACAGTATTTGCGAGCTTTTTCGGGGACGCGCGCGGACCGTATTCGCGGTGTCTTGACTTCGATATTTCTGCGATTTATTGCGGCGCGACTTAGAAATGCATCTAATGCGGTGCACGCCGCATAGAATGCATGCATGCACCTTGGCGGGGAGGGCGAGAGCTACGGAGAGCCGAGAAGCAGCCGGAGCCAGAGTCGGCGAAGCCGAGCCGAGTCGAGTCGAGTCGAGTCGCGGCCCGCGATGGTGTGGGCGCATGCGCCACCGACAGACGCGAGCGTGTGTACTTTACTCGCGCGATCTCTAGGCAAGCTAACGCGAGCTAGCGAGAACGCGAGCGAGAGCATATCGGCGGACAGGGGTACCTACGCTACGTCATTCACTGGCGTGGAGACTAAGGCATTATCCGTGCCTTTGAATCGGCTGGAACAATGTCTCTATCTCGAAAAACAAAAAGATTGTATGAAAACAATAAACATTTTAAGTATTTTCTAATAACTTCTCATGACTAACTATCAGAATCTTGTTTCAATTTTTTGATTCGTTTCCATAAATAGATATTTATTATTTTTAGTGAGATGATTACATTAGGTTAGTAATAAAAAAAAAATTCAGTCATTTCTATTCATTTTTTCGTTGAAATGATTGTTTCCCTCATAAAGTCGCCCGCGAGAATCAACGGCGCGCAAAAACCATGGGTCAATGGATTTTGCTTGTATAAGCAAGAAGATTTCCCGCCTCGAGGAGGTTCAGCGCAATTTCGTGTCATTAGCGATTACAGATGAAATATGCAAAACTCCCTGCGGAGGTCAGCCACATCTGTAATTCCACGAGGCCTGTTAGTGATTTGATTGGAAAGCGTTAAAGTATCCCGATATATTCGAAAGAATAACCGTCGTTGAATTCTCTCACTTTTCGTACGCGCCTCTGATGCGCCACTGCGCATACGTACTCGCGAATATGTATGTCGCGAGTATTACACGCATGTAACGCTTAGATAATTAAAAGTAGATAAAAATTATGTAGATAAAAATAAGGTAAATTACACGTAAACATTTTAGATAAGCTAAAGATGATTTCATTTTAAATTTATCTAAATCAAAGTTTCATCTAGACAATTTTAAAATAATATTAGGTGTTGGAATTAATTCCAACGTAGCGTTTTACAAGTGATGGGAAGTACTTTCATTAATGTATTTTTTAATGCTCATGTGAAATAAATAACATTCTTTCATTAAAAAACGCTACGAATTAATTCCAACACCTAATAGTATTTTTTAATGAAACAATTTAGAATATAGGAACGATACATATGTATATGTATTCATATTTTCATGTACAATATAAATCTTTATTTCTTAAAAGATAAACATTTTCAAATATTCCATTTAATAAACAATTTCTGTATAGTATATACATACATATATCTGTTGTTCAGAAGCTTTACTAGTGTCAATGATAGCAAGATACGTGTGTATATTATAATTGAAGAAGAAAGTCTGTTTGATGCGGAGATAAAAAGTAAAAATTCTTTGAATTTAGATTTTAAACATAAAAATATTTCAATAATTGAAAATATTTTTTTTTAAATATAATAATTAAATATAATTAAATATAATAGTAAAAGATAGTAATAGATGACATCGTTCACACACATTAAGTCAATGTTCAGAATTATAAATCCTGGACAGCACTGATCTAACAAAATAAATATCTGATTTATAAAAAAAGGAGATATTTTAAAATCCTACACTGGAGGATACATATTAAACATATTAAAATAATTTAAGAAATATAACACTTCTTTTATCTCGAAGATATAGATGGAGATAATATACATATTCTAACAATTTAGAAAAAGATAAACCATTTAGATAAAGATAAACCGATGAAATCATTTTTTCATCTAGATAACTTTTTGAATAATTTTGTACAAATAATAGCAAATGTTGCATCGCGAATCTGTATAATCGCGTTACCGTGTGTTACATGTCGGAGCATAGCCTATCCCATAGCATAAAGCGACGGTATGAAGAGGACTGTTCTCCGCGTTTCTCTTTCCGCCGTCTTTCCACGTTGTAGTGGGTGGAAGAGGAACCGAGGAGAAGAAGGAGGAGGAGGAGGAGGAGGAGGGGGGAGGGGGAGGAGGAGGAGGAGAAGAAGAAGAAGAAGAAGAAAAACAAGAAGAAGAAGAAGAAGAACGAGAAGGAAAGCAGCAGCTGGATGTATAGCTCCCCGCTAGATACGACACTGCGCGATTTTTTGACGACCGATGAAAGTTACTCGCGAGATATTCTATTTTAAACTTTCGGCCAACAGCAGCCGCCGTCGTCGTCGTTGCCGTTGCCCGCCTCCGCACTCGGCTTGTCTCTCCTTTATTTCTTTCTCTTCTTCCTTCTTTCTTCTTCTTTCTGTCCTCCTCTTGTCCTTCTGTTGCGCTCTCGCGAGACTTCCTATATCGCGATAATTCCTGAAAAGGAGGAAGCCATTTTGCGCGGTGTGGAGTGGCAACATGCCACGAACCTTCGCTTTGATTCTGTGTCGACGTCGGAAGAAAGAGAGAAAGAGACCCTTTATTATTGGCGGAGAAAAGCAATGATTACAACGGCAATGATGGCGATGCCGAAATTGTTGTTTTTTCCGATCGACTGAATGATTTATCAGATCAGCATTGATCGGGTTGAGAGGGGGGGGGGGATCGAAACCGTGGTTGCAAACTGGCGAGCTTTATTATTAACCTTTCCCTCTTGTATTCTCCCTTTACTCCCTATTGCATTGTAATCGTTTGCGAACGTTTGATCGCGTTATAAAAAATCCAATACTTTTGTTCGCCGCAAAATACAATTCGCGAGGTCCGATAACATTTTCGATAACCGCTTTTAATTGCGCTCTGTTGTTTGACGCCAGTATTGTTCTGCCTGCAACATTGCCCTATGTTAATCAATAGAAAAAGCGGCGTGCGAGAATGTTAGGCGCCTTTCGGAGAATGACCAATGCAACTCGGTTATATGGTGCGAGTTGCTACACTCCCTTCTCCTTCACCTTCTCATCCTCCCCGTCTTCCTCTTCTGCGATCGATCGTGTATGTTGCACTCGCGTTGCTGATCTCGAGAGTGCAGAGGAAACGAAACTGTCTCACTACATCGTAGCGAAATTTGCTGTTAATCCGTCCGATATTCCAAACGAGCACCAGTCTTATAGTGAATCGTGTTATATTATTGTACATTTTTTTTGAGATTGTTGTTCAAGGAACTGATTCTCAATACAACTTAAATATAGGAGGATATTTTTACTACTCTTTTTATCGTTACACTGAAAAAAAATTTATTAAATCTTACATTTTTTTCAATACATTTTTAAAATTATATTATTAAATAAATAATTTTACAATAAATGAATATTTTCATAGTAAAAAAAAATAGTTAAATCGAATTAATAGTTCTTGCATCATGTAAATAAATATATATTTATATTTAGAATATATATTTATATTAGAAAATATTTTAAAACTATTCAAGCAAACATTTATTAAAATTTATATATTTTTTTGCTGTAGCAATGAAAAAAAGACAATGATAAAAATTTGGAAGACATGGCTGCAACAAATGGATACATTGTTATGCATTTGTGCACCGGAAATAAATCGATTTTCTTATACAATCGAAGTACCGTTTTTTTATTTATTTAGTTTCATCAGTATGCGCGCCGTTTGTAACACAGAAAATAATTACGGTGATAAATTAATTAAAACGAACGCGGGGCGAATTCCGTGCTCGCCGGGATCCGCCGCGATGTTCGCAGGAAAAATATCAATCGATATCGTCCGCCGGCGAAAGGAACGCGCATTCGATATTCGCATATCCGAATTCCCAACGGGCATCGGCGTGGAGGTTGCCAAAAAATAAATTTTCAGCAGTCGCGCGCGCGGGATAAGCGCGCACACGCGCTCGCGCGGATGATCCGTTGCGTCGGGGTCCCGCGGTGCCTTTTTCTTTTTTTATCGGCCACCCCCGCCGTTCCCCGTCGTTCCCCCGGGCTACTCTCAACCGCCACCCCCGCAGCATCCCCCGTACCACCGTTACCGCCACTACCGTTCGAGAGCACCATCCCGCGGGATGCGCGGCGCGCCGCGCCGGCCGCTTTTGTTTTCCTCTATTTTCCGGTTTTTCTGGGGTGGGCCGCGCCGGACACACGGCGGTGGCAGCAACATCGGTGGCGACGGTCGAGTGGTGTGTGGCGCAACAAGTAGCAGATTATAAAAATCACTCGACAGCTCGGGGGCGTGTTGAGGAAAAAAAAGGAGATAGAGGGGAAAAACGCGAGCGACGAGCGGAGGCACGCCATGGGAGGAAGCAGGATAGCGAGGGTGGGTGAGAACGGTTGGAAGAGAGATCGCGGGATCGTGTGAGCGACGAGAGTGAGCATCGCGAGTAGGAACGAGAGGAAACGAAGGACCGATGCGGAACGCGGTGGGCGCGGGAGGGAGCACAGAGAGGGGTACACGGCGAGTGAAAGAGGTCCGGTCGGAAGAGAGAGAGCGCGCGAGAGAGATACGAGCGTAGGTACACATTTACCTATACATATGTATGTTTCCACCCGCCGCGTTCTCCACTGCCTCCTCTACCCTCCTCTTTTGCCTCTCCCATCCTACTCCCGATCTCTACCTCGTTCTCTACCTAACCGAGTTGTAGCTCCATCGCTCTTTCCTCGCTATCCTCTTCTCACTCTCTCTCTCTCTCTCTCTCTCTCTCTCTCTCTCTCTCTCTCTCTCTCTCCTCCCTCTTTCCCTCTCTCTCTCTCGCTTCCTCCCTCCCTCCTTCCTCCTCCTCCGTTCATACTTCGGCTTTCGATCTCTCGCGCTCTTTCCGCCCGCGTATAAGCCGTGCGTGGCGATTTACATTAAACGCCGGTCCGTTTCCCTCCGCTGTTTCGCGGGAATACGCGCGAGTGCTAGTTGGGGAGGCATCCACGAGGGGCGGGGGAGAGTGAGAAAGGGCTTCTCTCTTTCTCGCGCGGCTCTTGTATATCGAGGGGAGAAAATCGTACGAAAATATGCGGAGATGAGAAGCAGCGTTGTTTCCGTCCTGTATGCGTGCGTGCAAGCGCGAAACCCTCGCGGAAAAAAAAATTCTTTTCGTCCAACTTGCCGTTGTGTATCTCAATCTCCGTCTTCGTGTCGTAATTTTCGCAAAGATCGCGTTGACTCGCCAACGATGCGAAGAGTGCTCGTTTGAAGAGCACTCGACGATTTCTCATGCGAGGAACGCGCAAGGGTTTCAAAACGATCGTGCCAGGATGGCAGAGCGGGTCCGGACCCGTCATTATATCGTCGGACGAGCTCATCATGACGCTTCGGAGGCTTCGTCGCGTGATTACGGCCACGCACAGGAGCGCGAGCGTTCAATTAAACGCACTTTTAATTGTTTAAATATTTCCCTCGCGACTAGTCCAGTAACGAGTCGGCCTCTCGTATTTTACTGTTGCATGATTCTTTACGAGCGCATGCTCTGAACGAAAGTTCACCCGCCCGCGGTGAGAATGGGTGCTTTCCATTTAATACAAAAATCTATACAAACATCATTCTCTCTGTCTCTCTTGACATTTAATTAATAACAAAGGTAGTTCGACACTTGTGTTGATTTGTGTCACCGAATAGAAAGCACTCATTAAGTGCCATTATATTGGGAGTTCTCGCATTACTGTCGAGCTTACGAATCGATCGGAAAGGTTTTGGATCGTAACTTTTCTTTTCAAAAATTCCGAAAATTCTGGCAAATTCGTTTCTTTCATAAGAAACAAATATGTTGCACGAATCTATCGATGTTGCGCGTGGGCAGAGCGCAAGCTTTGTTCGTAACGCGACGCGTCGCATCGATGCATTCACCATGCACCGACGGCGGACTTTATACGCGCTGGCCCTCGTCCTTTCCGATCTCCAGTTGATCGATTTTCCGCGGAGGTCGACGACCCCCACGCTCGCTCTCTCGAACCCCTCGTTATCGTTTCACATTCGGCGCGCGAGGAAGAAAGGAAAGGCACACTTTCGGCGGACAACCATGGGGTATTCGCCGGACACACACCGGCCATATTTATCGACTAGGACGCACTAGGATGCGCTAGATGAAACTATATATTTACTAGGAAACGCGATCAATACTCACAATTCTGATGGGACTGAACATTATCTCGCCGCCCTCGTATGCCTTATCCGGTTATTTCCGCGTCCCGTTAAATCGCCTGTGGTCGAACGCGCTCGATTAAGCATTGTTTTCTTGCTGAAAGCGAATTTTTCATTCTCTTTTCTTCGTCGGTAGACTTCAATATTTAGTATTGATTAATAATTAAAAAGGGATGTGGTCGTAAAAATGACACGTTATGTACATTAACATGATGAAACGCAGCTATTAAGTTAATAGCATTTATTTAACATAATATGTTTGACTGGTTGTGATTGAAATTCTAATTCTATGTCAATATCTTCGAATTATAGAATTGCTGTAACATTTTTCCGTCTCGCTTGAATGTTCGAGTTCAGGTATATCTAACGCAGGGATTTAATGGATAAAAATATTCCACGTTCCCTTATGTGTTTATTGTTGCATGAACTTAAAATTGTACGTCGTCGGAGCGTAAATAATCGAGTTTACACGCGACGCAGAACCAGCGTGCCGCGTCCGAATTAGTCGGCAATGAAAATATTTCGCTGCAACTGTCGAAATATATTGTTACAAACAACGACTGATCCTAACGGACGGTTTTTATCTAACCGTCGCGCTCGCATACGATTAAATCGTATTTCAAGCGATGACTAGCGACTATTTCCGACTCGCTGTACGGCATGGCAAATTTTATATCCCTGTTCAGACACCGTGGAATAATAATTTTAACAAAGTTTATTAGTTGAGATCACTGTGCTATTATTGTACAATAAACGATGTACTTTTGTACGCTATTTTTCGAGTAGAAATTAAGACCTGAAAAGGTTAATGACGACTTTCTCGAGAAACACAATTAATCCTATCTGAAAAGAACTGTGATTTAAGATCGGAGAAAAAAGTCATCGATACTTATATGTGAACTGATAATGAACGATAATATGTGACATAAATTCAAGGTGATGAAACGACTGTAATGCGTTCAGTGCAAATATGTAGCAATAATTACAGAAAAAGGAAGCTACGTACACGGGCAATAAATCAGATATTATTTTAGTATTTTAGAATTTTAGGAAAACAATCGTTTGGCAACGAATCATGGCATTTTCTTAATCGAGGAATCACGAATCGCGTGCGAATCGTGATCGTTAAAAATCCGTAAGTTACTAAGCGGCGCTTGATCGCCATCTTGGCAATGTTCGCCCCGATATATTTTTCGTAGCCGCGTTAAGCGTAAGAATAAATTGCATCGCGTTCGGACGTCGCGATCGACTCTCGGCCGTTGCCAAGACCCGGAAAAAGGAGAGGCGGGTTTTCTAGAACGACTAAAAATAGCGCGCGCACTTTCGCGAAAATAAAATGGCAGTTCTATGCAGTGGCCGATGAGCAGGATGGAATAAGGTAGGACGGAGTAGAGAGAAAGAAGAAGAAGAAGAAGAAGAAGAAGTAGGAGGAAGCGGCGGCGGCCGCGCGGTGTGGAGAAGCAATAGGAAAAAAAGGAGGCAAAGCATCTAAAATTGGCGGGACTGACTTTACCAATATGCGGCGATGGCGGGCTTCTATGGTGAGTATCGGTTGGAGCCGGCCTCTGGACCTAGGGAGTAGGATGTGTCTAGGAAAACAAAGAGGGAAAAAAGAAGCGGAGTGGGGAAGACCAACAGATGGATCCTCTCTCTCTTTCTCTTTCTCATAGGCCTGAGAAAACGCGAACGCGTGCGATACTGGGAGGTACGTATGCGTACGATGTGGTGTAAAGAGCATAGGATAGCTTTATTGCGGATTACAATGCGACGGCGGTCCCGAAGATCTCACGATAATGACATCGCACTATCGTGGAAGCGTATCTTCCCGCAACGAGCGAAATATGCGGCCGTAGTGACGGTAATAATATCAATATCGCGGCCAGATCGAAGATACGATCTGGAGCGCGCGATGCGTTTCGCGTGTAATACACTCCTGGGCTATAACGCGACGAAGAAATACCTTCGCGCATAATAAAAATGAAAGGCGACTTTGTGTGCGACCGAGTACCGGAGGCGACTTAGTCCATTCGAACGAGAGCCACTTATCTTAATAGTAGACTTTATGCTGACAACTTTCGTGGGATGAAAGTGAGACGCGCACATCTGCTTTTTAATGAAGTAGCTTCTGATAAGTCAAACGCATAAGATAATACTTTCGGGATAGCAGGAAGTAGATATATGTAATTCATAAAAAGCGAGACATTATTTCATTCTTTTTAAAAAAGATTTTTAATTTATATTATACGACAAAATCCGCTGATATTTTTACTATTGGTACAACATGAAATTATAATAGGATTTAAAAAAATATAATAAAAGTGTTAAAAGGAATATGAAACGCAGAACTATTTGTTCAATTTTACAATAAAAATCGTGTCTATTTGTACACTGAAAGAAAAAAATAGTTCTAGCAATTGTAAATTGACTATTTTAAAATTTAAGTTACTTACAACTAGTTATACAAGAACTAAAGTAGTATTAAATATTATATTTTTATAATATTCAGTATTACTTTAATTCTTAATATTTTATAAAACTAATTGCTAGTACTTAAATTTTACAGTTGTCAATTTATAATTGCCAGAACAATTTTTTTCTCTCAATGTTGTAAAGTGAATGTTCCATAAGTTTTGTTTCCTCTCTATCAACGGTGCGATTCATCATTCATTTCTGACGCAAGTTGTAAACCAGACGCAGCCGGATTTTCAGAGCGACGAGAGAGAATCGTAAACGAAAAGAAGTAAACCCCCTTCCCGTCGTTTTGCTGAGTCTTGTTCGCGTGTGGACCTTGCATCTAAAAGAGCTCCGGGGAGAGGGATGAAAGGTTGCACCATCCAAAGGTAGAAAAAGAGAGAGAATATAAGTCGTGGGGGAGAGAAGGAAGCAAAAGAGAAGAAAAAGAGCGAGGAAAAGAGAGAGAGAACATCGACCTTGATGAAAATAACTCGTCGAACTGACCATACTTCTTGCACGTGAAGTTAAAAAGTGCAGTCTCGCAGAGGGGATCCTTCAAAATCGCCAACTCGATCGTAACATTTTCAATCGTTCTTCTGTCGGACCTACATATCCGTTTGATGATTTTAACAATGTTGAATACAATGGAAGCGTCCTGATAATTTAACCGTTGTCACGTAATTGACCTCTGCGTTTTATAGACCTTTGTTCTGAATGATGCTTGTTACCGTTTCAATCATTCAGGATATTTCGGACTATTTGGAATCGTGATGTGATGCTAAATATCTTTTCCACCTTGAAGATAGAGAAAAAGGAAGAAAAATGTTCTTATACGTTGAATTTATGGCCCAGTGCATGGTTTGGAGGATATCGAGTAGCGAGTCATGGAAAGGATTTCGCGTGCAAGAGAGGCTCGAGAGGCCGTGAGAGGTGAACGTGGGTGGGTTGAGAGCAAAGATCGAACGACCTCAGTTTGGATACGAACCAGAAGCAGTCCGCATTATCGACGTCGTTTTACAGGCGCCATGGTGACCGATAGCGTTTTTGCTACCAACAGCTGACACATTATGGTTGAATCTAATCGTGATCTCAAATGGTTCGCTTCCCGATTGTCTTTTCTTATTGCGATATTATTTAAATTAGAATTTAACAATATATTCGATTAGTAATAATTTTCAAATCTTATTACTACGTTATATTATGGTGTTATCAATATTATCCTATAAAAATATTAACAATTCGATGTATTTATCATGTATTTCGTGTAATTAACTTTAGATAACTCATGATTAAATTTGAATAACAATAGCTGCAGTGGAAATAGTTTGAGTGCAATAAATAAAAGCGTGTATTCTTATGATTTTGTAAAACAAAGATATTGCTAGTAAATTGACAGTGTCCCATTAATATTGTAGAATTTTGTGTGACATTGAGCCCATGCGAAGCCCTCATCGTTGCACCGGGTATAGCGCATGGATTTTGCACAACAATGCAAGGGGATTTGCACTGCGAACGAGTTTTTACTATCATCAGTCATCAGGCAAACGACGAGATCTCATATTTACCTAACATTGCAGTAGAGTGTGTGTGCGCTCGCGCAGATAAATCATCATCGTCTGGTATTGCGCGGTATATAAATATAAACACGAACCTGTCACCACCACCCCACAGTGCTGAGGGCGAGCACTTTTTATCTCATGTTTTGATGCCGCTGCGTCTCCGTTACCCACACGTGACGTCCCCGACAAACCGTATCGTAAAAAAGTATTCTAGAAAAAACCACTTAAGGGTGTCGTGATTAGGGGTTAGTTAAGAAGAGGGGAAAAAAGGGTTTGAGGGTCACGGTGGTTTTTCTTTGGCAGGTTGCATCTTTTTTTTAGCTATCGATTTTTACCTGGCTAAAAAAACCGACCCAGGGGTATCGTGGTTTCGAAGGGTGATTTTTTTTGGCCTGTTGCTCTAAAAGTGTACTCTCAAAATGTACTCTTGCAAAGTGTATAAGTTTTTTCCAAGCTTAATGTAATGCGACGTTTTTATTAGGATAATAGAAGATAATAAGGCTTGATGTAATTATGTAATAAATAATCGGATATCGGTTTGCTAATTACGACATTTAATCAATATAGCGTTTTTTATTTTCTTGCTCTTACTTCAAGTCACGTTTTGCGACGATCCTGTTTGATCTGTTTGAAGTGCGTCAATACAAAGGTAGTCGTCTCGCTGTCTTGATGTCCACTTCGTTTGCTGAAAATTCAAAATTACCCGAGGCAGAGTCTCGCCACCGTGTACTCTGTAAATTAAATAACATTGCAATGGGTTAACGAAGTGTAGACTCTGTCGCTCGGACGCCTATCAGGGCGTCCACCGATTCTAGGTACCCCTCGCCTTCTGTCGTTCGTTTCTCCCCTTCTCCACAATTTACCGTCTAAGTGTCATCCTTCTCGTCCCCACTCGACGGCCTATTTTACCCCACTTTTCCGCCTTTTCCCCTCTTTTGCCCAAGGCTGGCCATTCTATATACCCTCCCATCCCTACGATTTATCCCTACCCTGAGGTTTCACCCCTGAGGAAAAATAAGCGGCCGGACACCTTACCGGTTCTCGCTTGCTAGGCCACGATTGGTCGTCCGTAATCTACAGGAAAAGTAATCTACAACATCTCGATAGAATCTATCGAAAGCATAATAAATAGTAGCATAACAGAAAAAGTTACAATTATTTATTAAGTATTTATATATAATAGATGAATGTCTTATTTTGTTTTTGAATCAATTTTTTTACAAGCGCACTAATCAGCTTGATTAAAGAATCCAAGGAACAGATTACAAGAAAATATTAGAAGTAATGTTTTCACAGAGCATCGTTGCTATCTTGCAGAGAGTAATATACATAACATATAGAATATACATATTTATTTCACGCGATAAATATTATCATTTAAAAAAAAAATTGAAATATTATTTTTAAAATTATGTACCTATTTATTATACAGTATTTATTATGCATTAAACATCTGATAAATTCAGTTAATGTAACATAGTTGCGTATCCGCGTCTTTCCAGTACTTTGGTAAACGTTACATAATTTGGCTCAACAATGTTAACATATTTATTTATTACTTGACAAGTGAATTACGTGACGCGGTAGTGCACGGCTGATTAACGACTTAAAATATTTATTTTCTAGTTAATTCTGATTTGGTTGCGGTGTTAGCACAAAAAAGAGCGTACCGACTGATCTGTTAAATAATAATTATATGCTCGGATAATCGACGTCGATCCCACGAAATAAAAGGCAAACCGCGCGTCGCAAATGTTTGGCGAATATATCGCGATCGACAGACAGCCGCGAACGTGAATCGCACGGCTCTCCGTTCATGAAATCTCGTTAGCCGTTTAATTATTTGTGTGTGTTGAAAAATTAAACGATACAGATTTTTGCTCGCGCCATCCCGCTTATCGACGGAACGAACAAATACGAGCACCGGACAATTTTTTATTTATGTCCCTATTTTGTCGTATGGCCACGCTATTAACGTTGGCCACGGTGACAATTTTTGTTCGGTGTCGGTAAAATGGTGATTGGCGAACACGATTCATTTCTTTTCCTATTGAATTGTATAAACTTTGCGAATAAAAAATCCCTCGCTTCTCTAGCAATTGTTTAAGATAATTCTTGAGAGTCCCACGTGAGTTAAGAGTGACAGGCTTCTGTGGTATGTATCCGGGTCGAGAACTCGACCGAAAATCGAAATGCAAATGTCCCAGGACAGTTTCCCTCCCCGGAGGGCTCTCTAAATCTCTCGCACGTTTACCGGCCGGCTCGCTTGTTTATTTTTTAATTAAAGTCTTCCACGGAGGCAGCTTCTCCTGGAGCGGTGGCGGGATTAAAAAAGGTCCCCCGGAGTTATTAAGCTAATAATGTGTCTCGTGCCGCGTGCCGTACCTTCGGTGCGTAGACACGGAGCGATGAGAGAAGATAGAAAGAGAGATCTGAAGAGGAAGAGACAGAAAGAGACGGGAAAGGGTCGAGAAGAAAAAAAGGTTGGCTGCGAAGGTTTAGGCGAGGGATAAAAAGGGAGGAGACAAAAAGGCGACTGGAGAGAGGATTGAAAGGTAGCGTGGGAAGATGCTCGGTTAAAAAAAAAAGAGACAGTCCAGGGCGCAAAAAATCACTTTGGCACGCGTACACACCCCCATCCTGATCCTTCAATTGGGACGGCCCTCCCGACGGCTACGAAAGTTTGCGAAAACGACTCGGCTTTCCGAAGTGACCTGACGCGTCTCGACGTGTGGACAGGTGGTCAGTTCGTGCGGCTTTCTATGTACAATGCAGAGATTCTCGTCGAACATCACTATTCGACCTTATGAAAAATAAATGCAGCCGGACTCTGTCCTGACGAAATTGTATAATGAATCTCCGTCATGGCTTTTTAAAATATTTTTGATACTTCTCGATTTTAAGCAATTTACTGAAATTATGCAAATAATTATAGCAACAGGATTACAGATCGGGAAAAGTCAAGGAAATTGATATTGGTCATGGAAAACCGGGAAAAGTCAGGGGAAAATCAGAGGTAAAGAAGTCTGGAATTTTAAAATTTGCAATTTCCTTAAATAGCTCTTATTCCAGATAATTTGTTATAATTTGTTAATATTATATCTGACGTTTATAATGAAATATGTTCAAAACTTTAAACGATTTTATAAAATAAAATAATTAAAATTTATATTTTATTCAGTATTTTTGATTGTTTTTTTTTTCGTAACTGTATTCTTTTTTCTAATACTAATTTATTTTTTGTTGGCTTAAATTTGCACCCAAAATCTTAGTATGCTAAGCTTTTTTTTTGCATTGTTTTTAATAATATAGGCTAGCTTTCCTACAATTCTTGACTTTAAATATGTTAAAATTTACATATTTTATATTGGAAAGTTTTCCATTTTCATCTAGAAAAGTTGGAAAAGTCAGGGAATTTTAAAATTTATTTTCTGTAGCAACCCTGGACAAGAGATATTAAAACATCCAAATTAATGAAATTTATTGTTCAGTATAACGAATAAATATATCACTGTATATTACTTTTAAAAGATTTTAATTAGTGGCAATGAATTATAAAAATAGAGGATTCTGTATAGCACTTGATTATTTACAAAAGATTACTTTGAAACTCATAATTATAATTAAAAATTGATATAGTTCAATCAGATTGATATAGTTCAATAGCTTATATAATTCGTTACCTTATGAAATTTACGTAGTGGAGATACACACATAAAGCAATTATATTTCGAAGAAAATGGAACGAAATTGGTACAAACACAAACAACCGTGAGCGACGAAATTTGCACAAAAAGGCGATTTAATGCACTCCGAGGACGAGAAATCTTTCAATTATAAATGTTTCAGGCGCAGTCTCGACTGCATCCTTTATAACAAGGAATTTATATTCCAGCATATCGAGTCATTTTCCTCATGATGCAAGCACACGCGTTTGTCGCTATTGTAGATGTTTCTGATTGTGAAACAGATTCGCGGGAGGAAGATAGGATGAGGAGGTAGGACAGAGCGAATGATAAAGAATGGCTGGACTTCGTGGCAAAATAGAGGGTGAAATACACTGTCTATTATTGGGAATATTTCTGTAAAACTTTTTGCCACAACGCGAATATTTTTAAGCGCAGCAATTGAAAAAAGAAATTGGAGAAAATTGTAAAATCAAATTTTTGAGATTTCAATATTGTATAAAATAAATTAAATTTTTAATTTAACTTTTCTATATTGTATAAAATAAATTAAATGATTATAAACATATAAGAAACATATCTTATATCTTATTTAGAAATATTAGAAATTATTAAAAAAAACTTCGAAAAAATTTATATCCTATTACTGCTTATTTTAAATATATAATATATAATACTGCTAATAAATGATATGTGAAATATATATAAATAGGTTTGACAGATATAGAAATTATTTACCTTTTAAATTCTTTAGGGTCAAATTTCACTCTAAAGAGTGAACATTTTGTCACTCTTAAAAAAGGGAAGCATTTTCTTTAAAAATAAGATTTTACTCTTTAGAGTGAGATCCTACTTTAAAGAATTTAGAGAATAATTCAAATACAAAAAAATAACGAAAAAAAAACTTTATTTTATATGAATTTATTAATTGCAAATGTTAGCAAATATTACATAATTTGATGCAATATAAATCGAATCGCATTGATACCGACATAATAATTATATATAAGTACAAAGAAATCATAAGACAATGGAGACATCGAGACGGAGCTGGAACGAACAATTGAAACGAGAAAGCGAAGGCCAAAAGGAGCTGCAAAGAATGGCCGGAGGCTGTAGAAGGATGAAGGAAGGAAGGAAGGAAGGAAGGAAGGAAGGAAGGTCCGCACGGCTGTATCTCACCCCTCTCGGCCCACTCCTCTTTCTCCGTCGCCCTCTTGCCTCTTCCTGGCCGTCATCTCCGGGGCGATTTTCCACGGCACCTAAGAGAAGGGGCCAATGAGACGCTGGGCGTCGGTATTGATCCGAGGCGTCGTCCAGGAGACGCCCGCTCCAAGACGCCCGGCTTGCCCGGCGCGAGAGAGCGGCCCCACAGTTCGAGATAAAAGGGCGAAAGCCGCTTCTGGAGACGAGCCGTGGGTCCTTCCGCCTTCTATGTGTCCTGTACGTTCGCATGAAACCTCGTATATGATTCGGGAGGGCCCTGCGCCCTCCTGTCTCTCTTTGGCGATCATGATACATGTTACACAGGACGCCGTGCCGGCAACGCGAGTCCTTTGTTGATGGTAATCCTGACGTGGCCGTCTTGTCGGCTGACCGAAAAGTGTGTCGACCTTTTCATCGGTCTCTAGATATGCGGTAGTATCATTTATTTCTCTTTTTTTTTCTTTTTTTTTCTTTTTTTTTGGAACGCTCCATCATTTGATTGCTAATACGCACCCATTTTGCTTGTGAAATGAGCAAGACGAAATGGTAGCTCTTAATTATATTCTTATGACAATTAAATAATCTCTAGAGATTTATTGTCATTATTATTACTGTGTCATTGCATTGTGGCTTTAAATGAATGCAAAAATTTCAACGGATTTCTCAAATTATAGTTTAAGTCATTTAAGGAACCAAAAGTACACGGAACTTATTCTATTGCTAAGAAAAGAAATTTCTCAATTTACGTTTTTTCTTTTAAATAATGATTATCTTTAAAAAAGAATATTTTCTTGAAAATAGGTTTAAAATATATTTATTACAAATTTTATAGAAAATAACTTATTATTCTATGTACTCAAAACAAGAATTAATTTTCTTTTGAAGAATATTAATTTTATCGAAAAAGCGATCTTATATAATAAGCAAATCAAATTTGTTTCAATTTAATTAATAATCTTGAATGAAGTATTAAGCTTACTAGGATTCAGAATATATTTTGAACAAGTTTGATGCTTGTGAAAGACTTATGACAGATTTGCGGATACATAAACTTTTGAAATACTTAAAACAAGTAATTAATTATGTATTTTTCTGTGTATAATATTAGATCATAAAGTGAATTCTGATGTTTTACAAATATTATAAATATGTGATGAGTATTCTTTTTTTATGACTTATTATCTTCAATATGAAAAATATTTGCGAATTTTATCTGCAATTCTCGAAAATTTGTAAATGTTTTTGTCGAGCTCGATCACTTTTCGGATCGAACTTCATCTAGTTAGGTATGTTTAAAATTAATTATATACTCCGTTATCAATCACATCCGGTTGCCGTGGCAACCTAGTATCCCTTGCCATATCACAACGGTCTCTTCAATAGCGCGTGCTCGCTCTCGTTCGTGTATGATGAGTATACCCGACGAACAAATACTGCACCGAATTGGTGAAAACACTTCCGTCCCACCCGAGAAAACACCGTCGACACCTTTCTCGGCCAAATGAAACGAAAACATGTAACGTGAATGACAGAGTGGAACATAAAATCATCGCTCATCTGCGTGTCAGGTCGTTTCTCGTAATCAGTCAACTTCGCACTTCGTTAACATCGTTTTTATTTAAAACAGCATGCATTGCCATTCATATTCATACTTTTACATAATTTTTATCATTTCTTTAAGAAACATAATATTATTTTATTATTATTTTGTGATATTGCATGATTACTTAATATAATTATTTTATATTATAATTATTTTGAGTAATCGTGCAATAATCACGAAATAATAATAAAATAATACTAATAAATAATACTCAATCAATTATTTATGCGATTGATAATCATGTCATCACCTCTTAGCGAAAACATTTTATTGTTTTTTCGTTCGACTCCGAATATAAAAGTTTCTCTACATGAAAAGATTTTTTTTGTTTTTGTTTCTCCTGTCAAGTTGAGAGGATGCTATCAAAATATTCGACAAGCTCATAGTATAAGGCGGCGACATTATTCGCAATCCGTACAACGATCTTGGCCAGTATGAAAGGATACCCAAAGGAATTTCCAATGCACGTGCGATGCCTAAGCTTTCAGTACACGGGTGGCGTGCGTCGGGACGCCATTCCTTTTATTTTCCTTCAATTTCCTTCCTTTCAGGTTTCCCATCAGCCTTTCCATTAATATTAAAACAGGAGCGTAGCCTCGCGAGGGCTGTTTCAAAGAGGGTGGCGGTGGTGTTTCAGGCGCACGGCTCTGTCGAGGTTCTAACCGGCAAGGATAA
Source organism: Acromyrmex echinatior (assembly GCF_024713525.1). Lineage (NCBI taxonomy): Eukaryota > Metazoa > Arthropoda > Insecta > Hymenoptera > Formicidae > Acromyrmex > Acromyrmex echinatior. The sequence continues at coordinate 3,116,529 of NC_141861.1, forward strand.
GGGTGGGGAGTGAAGGACCACAGTGAGGGCGGGCTAAGGGGCGTTCGGCTCGTTTTTCATCTTGATCTTCTAAAGTTACCAATTTGAACCAGCTAGACCCATCATCTCGCCCCGTTGCCTCGTCTCTTTATCGTGACTCGCGTAGATAGGTGTGCTTAATTTTAAGAGAATGTTTCTAAGAATAGCTCTTTATAGGTATATACAGAAAGGAAGAGAAAAAGGAAATAGCATTTTCGTTTTAATAATAGAAATTAATTAATATTCTAGAATATATGCCGTAACATAATTGCGGTTATTGTATATCTATCTTCGAATCGACCGAAGAAACTCGGCAAAGACGTTTCGTGGGAAAGCCTCCGGTTCTTGGTTGGTAGTTCGCGATTATTTGTCGTGACCTGGCCCTTTCTTACGCAACCCTTGCTATGGGCAACCCTTCAGAATAGACCAACGGTCAGCGAACCCCCGTTTCGGCATTATGGGAACCGGTTTTTCGATTGCGCGCGTACGGCTGTAATTTTTCCGGAGAATTTTTATCGCGAACCCGTTTGACCAGTCGACCGAACGTGTGTCCAGGTGGTCACTTCCTGGCCACCCCAGTCTGGGTCATTCTTAACTCCCCTTCTCCCCTCCCCCCTCTGTTACTCGCTACTTTTCAATTCCGCGGCACGATTTGCAAGAACGTAAATGCGCGTTATGAATCCTCTGTCACGTTTCTACTACCACCTATATACACGACCGATTTCAACAAGGACATTTTTAGCAGCTTTTGAAAACAGTATAATTTTACCGATTGTATATTTGATACTACATCCGGGAAAATAATTTCTACATGAATGGGAAAAAATATGATAGCTGTCGAGAAAATGTATTTTATCGCATCAATGACATTAAAATTTTCAACCTCTGATTTTTCGAGCTACATCCTGCTTCACCTGTAATTAATCGGGCTTATCGTATTACTAAATCGAAACTTATATGGATAAATATTCAGCCGGATATCCACCGTGCATAATACGAGCGGTTGATTTTATGGGTAATATATATGAGAGCGGGAAGTTCGGTAATTAATGGCTTTTATTCGAGAGCGGCGAACGAGTGAAATAAACTCTATAGCAAGTAATTCGAACGTCGTGCCAGTCTATATAAAGCCTTATAAAATCTCTCCACGCTCAATAGTTTTGATGGTGCCGTTTAAATTAAATTCACTGTAGTCTAGCAATTATTTATTTTTCCCATAATTACATATTTTTAGACAGTAACCACTCATTGTCGAATAATTCTCAAATCGATCAAATTTCAGCAAGTTAAATTTATATTTCGACTTATATATTACTACTTGTTATCTGGTGAAATTTTTAACTGTAACAAATTAACATTTCACGTCGCTATTAATCTTGATACTCGGCCTCGATGCCTATCACTTTTTGTCGTCTTGCTCGAACTGATGCGCACGATTTCACATGTGACAGGACGTTGAGAAGGTTAGCTCGCCTCTTCAGTGTTTTACATTTGCATTCGATGGCAAGCCGCGCGGGGCGGCGGTAGCGGCGGCGACGACGGCGGAAGGCGGAAGGCGGTGGCGAGAGGCGGCGGAGAAGGGCGAGGGGGTTGGGGGTGATGTTTTGTAAGATCTGCTCGAGAGACCATTCGTCTTAGTATCTGCCTCGGGGGGCGGTGAAATATAAGCTAGATCTACGAGAAAGATAAATGAATCCATCCTCCCACCTCTCGCCCCCGCCTCCTCTCGTTTCCACCCTTACCTTCCTTCCACCCTGCCGACGCTACCCTCTCGCAAGACTAGAAGAGAAAACCACCCGGAACAAGAATATCGTCCTTGCGGCTTCCTCCTTTCTTCTCGAAGAACACATAAAAAGGGGGGCACGCCGATCAATTACGCCGATTATAACGACTTATCCGTTGTGAAACGAGTGCCATTTGTGGGATGACATCGCGAGTAGCACAATTAATCATATCAAATTACGACGACTGTACATGCAACAGTAAATACAACGCGGAGATAAATCGAGAGAACGAAGGGAAGAAGGCGAATGACGAGCATCCTAAAAGTGGGCTGACAGATAAAGAAGGCGAAACATTGCGCATAAAAAAGCGATGTAACCACCGAGGAACGAGGTTCAACATAGGGACTACGGACGACAACAATAGAAAAAAATGAAGAAACAATTCCTGTAACGAAGAAGAAGCTGATGGCTTTGCGTCTGGCGGCGTCTGCGAAGTCGGCACCCGCCGTCTCCCTCACCCGATAAGCATCGCTTTGCATACGATCGCCATTTTGCGGGGAGCATAATTTAAATTTCGTTCTATTGTTTTGTCGCTCTTCTTACCTCCCTCTTGGCCTACCCATCCTTGGAGCGTAGTTTCGAGTCGCCGGCTCCGGGGGCCACCCTCGCCCCACCTTCGTCACGCAACCCTTCATGCACCACCGCGCCGTGCAACCCCCCTTCGTGCCGCTGCCACCGCCACCGGCATGGTGGTGTTGCCGTACCCCAACGGCAGCGGCAGCGGCGGCCATTTGCATGAAATTAGAATCAGAATTTTCTTGCCGGAAAATTGGCCCCTTGCCGCCCAGCCATCTCGGCCGTGACTGCGAAAATTTTAATTAATTCGTCGCCGAGCACGTTGTCGCAGCGTTCAAAATTTAAGCTCCATTTGCAACATTCGAGGGAATGATTTTTGATCGTATTGCTTGATCCGGATAAAAGATTTCGATTGCGCGTCTTGTATTAATATATTTATCATTCACATTATCATATACTAAATTTGTTATTGGAAGGAATTAAATTAAATGATTTTATATATATATATATATATATATATATATATGCGTTTACAATGTATCCGATTATTCATATAAATATGAACAAAGTTGTACGAGAATAACTATATGTATAACTATATTACATAATTAATCCATATATATATATATATATGGATTAATTATGTAACATAGATATATACTCGTATAACTTTGTTCACATTTATATGAATAATCGGATATATTGTAAATGCATATCTGTTGTACTTGTATTTCTACATGTATACGTTTTTTATACAAGTGATATTGAAATCGTATATTTAATGATTTTTTACACTCAAACAAGAAAATAAACCTTAAATGAAAATTTCATGACACATATGTTCTATTCAAGATTCTTCAAGGCGAGCGGCATTTTACATAAATGCAATTTATTATTATTTTAACCAACACGCCGCATAATTACGACACTCCGACGATACTCATAGTGCCAGTGCTGTAAGTATCTCACCATCGTATTAAAGCTCGCAAGCTCGTTATCTTCCGCGAAAGGCACGATAGACCCTCGGCTCTGGAGAAAGGCAATGTACGGTTCCGCCGTAGAAGAGGACCCGCGGAGCGTTTCATAGCGTTTAGCCTTTATGGCGTGTGGTTCTCTACAGCCATCTCTCGAGATAGGTAGCTCGTCGTCGACGAGCTCCCTTCCACCCCTCTGCACTCCCGACCACCCCCGCGCACCGGTCTTCAGCCTCAGGACTCTCTCGCAAGCTCGGAGCCGCGCAACGGCGCTACGCCGCGGGAACAATGGACCGAAATAAATAGCCCGTCTTTCGTCTTTTGTTTCTTGGGGGTCCATTGTTGCCGCCCGTAGATAAGAAAACAAGAGACTCTGTCGCCGTGTTTACGAGCCCCGGCCCCGGGGCTCTCCTGGTTGCGGCCCCCTTTTTGCCTTGTACGATGGCATGGCACACACCGCCATCTCCGGCCACCACCGCCACTGCTACCGCCACCGCCACCGCTGCCGCGATACCGCCACCGCCTCCGCTGTCGCCGCCACCTTCCACCTACGTGCGCTGCTTCTTCCTTTCCAGCCGCTTCATCTTGTCTCTCCCTCTCACTCTCTTTCTCTCCCTTCCGTCTTTCGTAATCCTTCGCGCGTCGCGCGACGTTCTTCGAGATCCGGCTGACACTACACCGGCGTCACTGTTTCATTCCACCTGTCTGCCAGACACCGTAAAACTGCGCGAAACTCGTGGATTTGAAGTATCGAGATCGACAAAGTTGTCCTGACGTCCGTTACAATTGAATTAGATCTATTTTGATGTACATTTCACTTTAAAATTATATAGATATCCGTTCGTTGGCTTTAATTTGTCCGACTTAATGCAATATCTAATTGTCTTCTTTTTTAATTAGATTAAGGAAGTAAAACATTCAGGATGATAATCTTTGAAGTTAAGATTACGAAATGCATTTCTCTCCTTTTATTTACCAAAATGGAATGAGAATGTTTCTGTTCAAATATGGTTTGAATGAACATACGAAAGATCTCAGATAAAACGTGCCGATGGCAGAGGAACGATGGACCAAAAATCTGAATTAGCAGTTATTGCGCGAGCGAATTTAATCAAATAAAACTTTCCTGAATTACAGCTATCATAATTTCTCGTTCCATATAAAACAGAAATTCCTCAATTAAATGATTTTCTCAACTTCGAGTTAATAAACTGACGTTTTACGTGCGATTACTGACAATTCCAATTTAATGGCGAAAGATCCCGCGGAATAAATTTCTAATTTAACTTACATTAGTACATATGTACGAGTATTCTTTTTATTATGTCAACTACATCACTTTTGAAATACTGTCAAAGATGACATTTACCAGTTTCTGCCGCACTCATGCTCTTAATCGCGATGCTCGTGTATTCGGGAAGGGCGGCAGAGAAACGAGAGGAGAGGGGGGTTAGTCTTTTATTTTGGCGCAACAATAGAAAAGAATCAGTGTCGAAGAATGGTTTGGCAATGGCATTGCGAGTGGGGCATTCACGAATGTTCTGACCGGTGTGTGCCGACCCATGCATACGCACCCCTGGACACACTGGACATCGGACAGCCGTGATCCTGTTGGCCGGGGGAGCCTAATTTCGAAAACGGTAAACTGGTTTGTCCAGTTTCCACCTTTATTCGTTCCTTTGGTCTTCCTTCCTTCCGTGCTGCGTATTCGTAGGGTCACCGTGCGACCGACTGGACCCAAAGAGAAGAGGAAACGGGGGGGACCGTATAGCGGCGGTCACTTTTTCGACTCAGGGTCCAGTCGGTCAGTTCTCATTGGACACACGACTGGTCACAGTTATTCACGATTTTTCGTGATGATCGGTCGTATTATGAAAAGTGCTATTTCTTTAGTTTCTTCGTGGACTCACAGAAGGGTGCGACAGAAGGGTGTCCTTCTGTGACAGTGACATGTGCTCTCGTGAAACTTATAAATTGTTGAAAATATTGCCGCGAAATTATTGGCGTAAAATTAGTGTTTGAATGGAAACAGAAATGTCTAACTTGATCTCATTAATTTTAACGCTTAAATTGTTGAAAACGAAATTTTTTATTGATAAAATTTTTGTAAAGAAAATTAATATCATAATTAGTAGCGAAAAAATTTGGGAAATGCTATTATTGAGGAAGATGTCGCAGCCATCCGAGTGAATCTCGTTCAAACCGTTGCTTGTTATTTGAAACGGAAGGAAGCTGCGAATGAGGCCGAAGTTTGGAAACTCGCGACAGAGACAAAAAGGGTTCTTGGAGTTTCTTCCTGACTCCTCGATCTCCATCCGTGCACCCTCACACGATTCTCTCACTTTCCCCGGGGCTCCTCCATTCCGAGAAGCTCGGTGTAATTCAAATTCGGTTAATTCCGGTGATTTTTCAAAGTTTCATTAGACGCCGCCGGGCGGCAGGAGGTGGCAGGGGGTCGGGGGAGACGTAGCCCCCGCGGGTGAAGTATGGCCCCATACTTTACTCTGCGGTCGGCGAAGGCGTCTTAGGCAACTAAGGAATCCTGGAATAACAGGACTTGCAAGCACGAGGTGGGCGATGGTGGGTGGATGAGGGAGAATGAGAAGGAGCAGGAGGAGGAAGGAATATAAGGGAGGTAGGTTACATCGAGGCAAAGGATTGCCGCGCGCGGTTAAGCGGAGGCGCGACGAGAGGGCACGGCCGGAAGGAGATCTGAAATTGAAGCTACCTCGATTTAGATTAGACGAATTTATATATCGCTCGCTGGGAAAATCGCTCGTGTCATTCCTCCCCCCTCCGAACATCTGGAAGTCGTTTTTTTGAACAAAATAGAGATCTTTTGATTTCGCGACATATGGATTTGTTTCATTCATTAATCTCTTTCTTCTCAAATACTAAATACATTCAAAGATAATTAACTTACAGAATTCGTTATATTCTACTTCTCTTTAAATTCAGATTTTATAAGAAAATTGTTAATTTTGTGAAAAATATTGCTACGATTTTTATAACTGTAACATATCAGAATATATACTGAGAAAGGTGATCTGTACAGTTTGAATTTACTATGTGATGGACTATAAGAGACAAGATTAGAATGATGCTTTGCAAGATAGCAATCTGTCGTAATTTATGGTCGTCATAAATATCGTTGAAATTATAGTCCGATTACTTGCGAGACTTTCCGGTTGCTCGCCGGTCATCATCGTAATGAGGCCACGCGGTGGCAGTATACCGGGTGGCAGGATTTTTTTCCTCCCAGAACGTATGCGAGCGAAAGACGGCGGGCGTACATGCGTGCACATGACGCGACATCTGGCCTCCTCCGATGAATCGTGATTTTTTCACCTAGTTTTCGGATTTTTCAGCACGACTTCCTCTCTGGTGTCCTTCCGGTCACCTTGCCGAACCGGCGACGATTGTCTTCCCCGCACGGATGATGGTCCCGCCTCTGTCGTCGCTCTGTCGCAAATACCACGTGTCGTCGCTCCCATCGTAAATAAGTCACGATAGAAACGGCTCGACAATTTTCTACTGACGGCGCGGAGGGTGGTAACTTTGTAGCATTCATCGCGACGACGGGGAGCAACCCCTTCGCGTGCCAGCCATGGTCATTCCACCATCTTCCTACGCTACAAGGGCTACGAAAGTACTGAAATTACGCTAAATTGCTTTGGAAGGTTCCACCCCCGCATGGGGTCAGCGAACCACGTGAAAGAAGCATCCGTGCAATTATGCACGAATAACACATCTCGCTGTTATCGTACTTCGCGATTGGCATGTTGCGTTTCTTGGATCTTGTCCATTTGCGTTCTATGAATTCTTCAAATACGATACAAACGAAGAGGGTTGCAATTACAAGCATTAAGGAGATACGACAAAGGTCGTTACGCGATCCTGAAGAAACCGACGCGGCTGACGCGAAAATTCATTGACGCGCCAGCTGCTTCCCTGACGAAAGAATTTCCTCGAGGATCGTTTCAGAGGGTGGCATTCCCTTTCGCCCCTCCCTCTCCACCTTTGCTCCCGTCCAACAGTTCCGCGCAGTTGAGGAGTCCTTGGCAAGGGATGGTTTTAATGATTTTTGGGGGTTGCCAGGAATGGCACCCTTTCTACGGATGGGCGAAGGCGGGCGCGGAGTACGGGGAATTTTTAAGCCCTTACTTTCGGTAGGAACCCTCTTCTCCGGTACTCTCGTCGTAGCCCTTTCTCCGCAGCTTTTACCCCGGCGAGAAAACCTGGGGGTGGTTTGTTTCGACGAAGGGTGGGCGGGCGGGTGGCGAGCGGTCGGGGGAGACAGAAGAGAAAGACTTGTAGTCCGGGGGTGGTTTAGTCGGTCCTGCGCGAAAGATGGCTGGCAAAATGGAGGGATCTCTTTCTATTATGCCTCGTCCCTTGGCACCGGTCTCTATACGCTCCGAAGAACTCCCTTATCGATCTCCGAAAAACGGGACACACGGTATAAAAAGGAGAAAGAAATCTTCACTGAATCTTTGATCGTTAAAAGAATGACAATGTACAATTTTCTTTCTCTGGTTTGATTTTTAATCCTTTTGTCTCAAATCATATATAATACTTATAATACATACGTAAACTAAAAAAAATATACAGATAATTTTCTTTTATTTCAAGCGCTTATATTTAATTTTGCTTAAAAACAAGGCACATTATTAATTCGTACGCTAGACTTCTCTTAGAAAGAATAAAAGAATAAAAGGAAATATATTTTATGCAGAATCGGAAGGAATTTTAAAATTATTTTTAAATTTATTTTTCAATAATAGAAAAGTGAAGATGGAATATTATTTTTCCAATTTTTTTTAAATTTTTAATAATCTAATTTATTTTTTATTTATATCAAATATTTACAAAAGTAAGGATTACGATAACTGAAAAAAAATACTCGACAATTGAAATGATGGCATCAGTATTGTTTTTTAGCAGACATGTACGTAGTTTTAAAATCTGGCCGCAGGAACCAACGCATTTCGCGAAACTTCTTTTAAAGCAATTACGTATGGGAAACTAAATTTTTAGGTCGAGATCACGGTATCATTTTTTGCAGTAGTTCGCTGTAACCGCTCGCGCGTGCGAGTTGAAGAGATTAAAAAAAAAGGAGACGAAACTCCGAGAAAGTCTCGGAGCCGCGCGCTGATGATGAAGCGCGGAAAACGGCTGCGGAAAAGCGCCGTGCGATTTTCCTCTTCGTAGCCTCCTCTCCTCCTCCCGCTTCTCCTTCATCTCGTCCTCCTCCTGTCGGGAAAGCGGCGGGGAGGTGTGCACGGAAAGTCGCCTTCATTAGTAAACTTTCGTTTAAAATTTCTGCCGTTCCGTGAGTAAGGGATGGAGGAGGGGAAAAGAGACGAGGAACGATGCTGAGCAAAAACAAACGTGCCTCTCCACCCAAACTCGATTTTAACTTTCGAGATATAATTAATTTTTCGAGACCGCGCGCGGCCCCGCGCGTGTATCATCGCCGAGAAAAAGAGGATACGGAACGAAAGGAACGAACGAGTCGTAATTATCTCGAGACGGTTTTACCCAACGGATGAAATGAATAGTCCGTTGGGTTTTAGCGCTCTTTAACATCGTCGCTTTGTCGCTTTCTACCAATTTTATAATTCTGGAAACTATGTGCATGATGATATTTTGAAACTCTTTATTAATCCCGTTTAATACGTTTAATCATTTTAGAAATCATTTATATTATTCGTAATTGATTTTGTAAATTTTACCCAGAATGCTCTAATTAAATTTAAAAAGCTGAAAGAATATAAATATTATGTCAACAAAATAAAAGAAAATTTCTAAATAATATATTATCTACATCGCATCTACATATTTAAAACATTTACGCAATTTCTTCAATATACGTACGCATAATTTACATCTCAGTGAAAAGAAGAGGTTCGAAATGAAATAGAAACGCATTAAACAAGAAAAAAAGATCACTTTGCTCGGCATATCATGAATTTTGTAACTCGTATCGCTTCGGTAGCCATAGTACTCTCATTCTCGAAGCGACCAGGGTGTGCGCCATGAAATAAATAGTAACGGAATCCTGTGCGAACTCACCACAACTACCATCTCACGCCATACGACGTGAGAACCCATAAACCAGGAATAACAAGCTGAGAGACGAGAAACCACCGGAGCTTCTCGCATATATACGTCGAAAAAGTAGCGGCATGGTCGAAGTGTTTGCATAACGTATACGGCGCAAAAATATTATCCGAACGTAACTCGAGAAAATTACTCCTGTGCATTCGAGAAAGAGGAACGACGACAATTATTAAATAGAAAAACGCGAGATGGAAAATTGCGTGTCTTATGAAAGGCGGAATATTTCTAAACTAGATTTATCATCCTCAAATTATTCTCGTAATTATGCCTCTTAAAATGTCCTCGTGTAAAGTTTGTTCAAATATTTGTGGACGTAAATTTATTTACGAAGTGAAACGAGCCTGGATAATTACAACGTTAGGTGTTACAATGAATAAAAGTGGATTCTTAGATGTAAAGCAGGATAAACGATGATGTCGAATAATATAGCGAAAATCTTCGAGATTAATTATGCAAGAGTTCTATTTCTTGTATGAGTTCTAAAGAATATCTAGTCTAGAATTCGTTCTATCGTAAGGAAATTCGGATAATAATTTATTAGTATTTTTGCGTCCGGGAGAGACCATTCTTACGAAATGACGTTCTCGCGCTTACAGTGTGAAAATCGAATTATTATCGGCGATCCTTGGCTTAATTAGATAACCGTTCGTTCGGAGAAAGCGAAGAATGATCTTTCCGTCTTTCCTTCTCCACTTCTTGTTTTCCCTTTCTCTCATCCCGTGACTCGGCTCGTTCTAGCGGGTTAGCAGCCATCGTGAAGTGCCCACTGAATTATTCACGGGGATGAAATATTGTTAAAGTGAGGTTTGTATGCAATTTTAATGCAAAAACGGTCGGCCAGGGTGGAAAGGATATTCTTCGGATATCGCCTCATCGATTTCGCGGCTCGTTAAGCCTCGTTCGTCGCAAATCTTAGGATGAGTTTTGCATTTTAATGGAAACCTCTAAGAAACGCTACATTTCTAATTAACATATTTACCACAAACTGCACGTAGAACGCGCCATTCATAGACGCATAATTCAGTAATAATATTTACTCGTAATTTAAACTTTTTAGTTTGTTTATGATTTTTTTCGGCACATTTCTCAGTCGCAAAGTGATTCGCAATGGACAAATATTTCATGGACATTGTGGTTAACCATTTTGATATAAAGGTGTCAATATGAAACAAAAAAATGATGCGAGAAAGTGTAAGTAGAGAGAAAGATAGAAAATGGTGATGATGACGGCAACGATGGCACAGTGGACGGCGAAGTGAAGACGAGAGCTTGTATGAGTTGAGAGGGAAAGAGAGCCGAGGATGCACGCATAGCGAGGTTTCTGCGGGCCTCCGCATTAAAACGAGAGGCGAATTCGAGTCTGGCAAAGTTTTAAATGATTTTCGCCGAAGTTGCCTCGCGAGTTGGTTTATTAGGAAAAGTCAATTTGCCCAGAGAGCTGAGTGAACGAGCGAGATCGACGTGAAACGAGAGAGGCGAAAGGAAAGAGCGAGAAAGAGCCGGAGGAGAGAGGATGAGAGAGAGGAACGATGCTTTAGCAATGAAGAAAAGGTAAAGAGAGAGAGAGAGAGATGGAGAGAGAGAGAGAAAGAGACTCGACTACCAGTACAGGTCGGAAAAGTCCTACAAAATTACGACGTTGCATTTCTCCTTTCGCGTAACGCCCACGTCGGGGCGGGTACAGCGCTCGACGTCGACGGTGACCAGGGATGTTGCTTACTTCCGAGAGACGTTCACGATCGCGTAGGTGCGGAGAAATTTAAGGCACCTCGCGCCGTGAAACGCGAGGTGCAAAGTTCAACGAGGAGTAAATTGCTAATTGAAACTGTAGTATTATAAAATAATCTACGTCTTTGTCGAAATGTAAATGTATTTTATCGAAACCTTTCGCTGAAACTTCAGTCTTATTGAAGATTGACATTAAATTAATATTTGATAACACATGATATTACATATTAATTGAATAAAGGATGAAGAATATTTTAGATAGGTAAATCTAAATTAAAAAAAAACAGATTTTTAATATACCGTATTTTGTTAATATAGAAAATAAGCGCCACATTTCTGATGTTGTAGCGTCGAATTATTATGTTTATCATGTAAAGCATGCGCATATATCTACAGATACGGAATCTGCGCTGAGTACGTAAACAAATACTCTGGAAAAATTCGTTGAAATCGCTTTTCCCTCTGGCATAAAACGCGGATCTCTTACGTGAAACAAGAGCCGGGAAGTCAGAGTCAATTTGACCCTTGGGCTCCGCTGACCGTTCGCATCCCTATGCAGTTAACGCGGACATGCCGGAAAGGGTGACACGGATATACAAGCAAAAAGTGATATTTCGCCAAGCGGATACCGCTCTCTTGGGAAGGATAAACCGGACAAGTTTATAAGCGGGAATCGTGTTAATTATACTCGTCTGGGATATGTTGTATGTAATTTGAGACATTTGATCGTAGGATTGAGTCACGTGGGCGAAGATATCGATTACCTACGAGATGGAGATCGATCGGCGGATTTCGAAACCGTCCGCGTTTTCCGCGAGGCGACGGAAAGGAGGGAAAAGAAGGATACGACGGGATAACTGTCGAGGGTGGCAAGCTGAGGAGCACTTGTTCGCAGAAGCCAGGTTCGCGCGCGCGACGAGAAAGAGAAGAAACCAAGAGATAGAGGGAAAGAGAAAGATATATATATATATATATATATATATATATATATATATATAAAGCGAAAGAGAAAGAGAGATGCAATATGAGACCGGGAGAGAAAGGGCAGAAAAGAGATAGAGCGAAAAGGAGAGAGGTCCAGGAGCGGGTCCACCAGGCTTGCTCCTCCGTGAGGGTGGCTCCTCTGAATCAATAAGAACTGTTTCCCCCGCGGATACCCATCCCCGTCCACCCCACCCTCCCGTCCCCTCAGCCTCCTTCCCCGTTCGTCGCCTCGTTCGTGGCACCCCTACAGGCCGACCTACCACCTTCAGCGCTGCTCCTCAGTTTTCTCCCCTTTTTCCTTTTATTACCGCGAGGTGGAAGAGTGGGTGGGTCGACCCCGGAGGCGGGAGCGGCCATCTTTATTTCTCTCCTACCCTCCACCTCGACCTCCTCTTTCTCCTCCGGCTTCTCCTTTCGTCTCCTCCATCCACCACGGTAGGTCCTACGACCTCCATCCGTCTTGCCTCGCCGAGCTCCCCTTTCTCTCCCTCTGACTCTTTCTTGCCCGCTTCTCTCGCCCACTGACGTGCGAGCTCGACCTTTTGGAAACGAGAGCCGCTTCCAACAGTGTCTTTCCACCTCTTCTTATTCTTACTGCCCTCCCTGCCCTCCCTACCGGCATGTGCCGTCTATCCGGCGCCCTTCCTCCGCCTTTGCGCGTCCCTGCCCCCTCTTCCTTCGAGATATTTCAGCAGTTTTCTATAGATCGTGCTAGCTGGGACAAAGTGGTAGCTAACTATCGCGTAGAAACAAACTTCATATCGGTGGATATTCTTTTTCAAATTATTGTTTTTAATATGCACTATAAATCTTAATGGACGAGCCATCTTTTGTATAATATTGAACATAAAGACGCTGGACTCGTCTATCATTATTAGTGGCTACTGAATATAATATACTGAATATATTTGACCGCAGCAGTCAAAGAAAACCATTATGCAGATTGGGAAAAGTGGGATTATAAAGGTAGTTATGCATCATCGTTACTGACATTTTAAAGGATTAAACATTTCGTGCATCTTCTCATCATTTCCGGGAACGAATTAAACACGCGATTGTAGCGTTAACTCTATCATGCGTTTCGACTAATTTATTAGTCTATTTCGATTATGCCTAACGCTATAATTACTTGAAAAGTTGCCACACTTATTATTATATTCATAACTTTAACGAGTAATAATTAATGTTGAAGTTATAAAAGAGAGAAAAAAAGGATTCAGCGATGACGCTGAAATTTCCCTTTTCCTAACAAAGTCTCAATTCATACTACAAACTTTTTTTCTCCCTTATCCGCCTACCAATAACTCGTTATTATTCCCTCCATAATCGCGAAATCCCATCGAGGGCCAAGATCTCGAGAAATCATTTCGCGGCTCGTAATCGTCAGGATCTTCGACGACGTACCACAGGTGTCCGCATGGTCAGAGCGGAAGCGCGGATACAGCGGTGCTGGCGGTGATAGTAGTGGTTGCCGTTGAAGGTGGTAGAATCGGTGGAAAGAGGGATCGAAAGAGAGGAGCAAGGGATGCGAGAGAGGATGCAGGGCCGTAGAGTGTTGGAGACAGTTGCCGCGGTGTTGCCGGATCAATTTCGGTGGACCGCAGACACAAACTGTTTCAGTGGACTCAATCGAGCGGTTCTATCGTTTGCCCGTTCCTTCTCTCTTCGCCTTCTCTCGCGTTTCCCTCGCACCTGTCTCAGCATCCACGGCATCTCACTCTCGCGTGAGGATCAATTCTCCGCCGCCGCCGCGTTCGTCTTGCTGTCTCTTCTCTCACGTCTCTCCTCTTTTCGCTTTGTCCTGACCGCAACATTATCTCCTGCTGCGTGTCGTTCCATATTCACAAACAGTTTTGTAATTTATCCATGTTCTATTATTATCAGAGGCTTCTATGATATTCTTGGAAAATTATAAGATCTCTTTTGCGGTTTGATGTAGTTAGAATGTTTATTTCTCTTTAGTGTTAATATTTAATATGTCTTGTTTTTAACTAACCTAAACTTAATAACTTTTAAAATTTATTCATTGAGAGAAAAATTATATTTTTCTCTTGACGTTATTGTTTTGTCATGTGTCTTTTGCTTCTAAGGGAAATCCAGAAGACAGCTGAGTTCGCGTAAATGCTGGATAATCAACTTATTTCAAAAGCAAACAGAGTGCTTTGCCAGTGATACATATTACATATAAGGATCTTATGGACTACTGAGGGATAGATGTGATGATACGTGGCACCATACGCACGTCTTTAATTAAGCGCTTTTTGCCTTCTAATTTCTGAGCACCGATTTTTTGTCGTAGTATACATCACACGATTCATAGTCATTAAGATTTTCAATTGACTTTGACAGCCATCGTTATGCCTCCTAAATATCGATCTTGTAATAAGTCAGAAAATAATTTAGCTTTTACATTTAACGAAAAATATTACGTAAATCCATTATTAAAACAAATTTCCAGAAGGCGCCAGATCGGCGTTAAATTCTGCGAAATATTGAACGCGATGATGGCTCTACACATATACCGTTCACTGTATTCAATCTTTGGTTGACTTTTCGACTTGCAAAAGCGATGGCGCAGGAACGAAGTCAATCAATCGGATCGATTTAATATGCGTCCAACTGCCGTCGAGTAGAAGACGACGACAATAATTGGATTATCTGGTGCCATCTTAAATCGTGGGCGTCGAGGGTTGATTCGACGTTCGGGGGTTGATTTCGTGCGTAAGGTCTGAGATGAGAATGAGGGTGGTTACCTACGCGGGAAAGATCGAGGGAACGATGATATAAAGGAGAAGAAGACAGGCGAAGATGTCACATGGCGAAGAGGAAGCGTGTGTGTGTCTCTACATTTAATTAAAATTTTTCTTTTGGAAAACAGAGAAGAATAGATGAATGGATGGAATAAAGTAGTTAGTGGGTTTGTGCGGTGGGCTAAGAGAAGAAAGAGAAGAGGAGGAAAATTCGACCAAGAAGACGGAGGGTGGCCTAAGGGGGAACCTTTTCTAGGTCTGCTCACCCGCGAGAGGTGGCTGAACATAATTAAAGAAGGAGGCGGAACACCGTCTTGCTATCCCCCTGTCCTCCTCCTGGTGCACTTATTTCAGATACGGAAAATATAGGGTGGGCGATGTAAGTGGGAGTTGTACCTACGAAAACGCGATAACGAAGGCTGCGGGAGGACGAGCGAGTTGAGGCGGGTGGGGCAGCGAAAGACTTCGTTGTTTCCAGAACATTTTACTCTGTTTCCTCCGGCTGGCGCCTGCTGTCGGCCTCTCAAAGGACGAATTCGAGTTCGCCGTTCTTCCTCCTCGCTCTCTATCTATCCCGTTGTCCTCCAGTCCCTTGCCCCCTCCCACTTATCCCTTTCTCGCGCCCCCTCCCGTACCCTTCTCTCGAAGCACTCAGTAATTCCAGCCCTCTCTTTCGAGAATCTTATGCTTGAAAATTTTCCTCTTGCGAAGATTTTCATAAGTTTCTCTGCTTCTACGTCGCAGATTTCCGGCAAAGGGTCAGAGGATAATATCGTTCTGAATTATTTTATAATTTTGATCCTTTATTAAAATAGGTGTCCTTAACTTTGTTATATACAGTTAATTAATTATATATTATAGAAATTTATTTGCCAAAGTATTTTTTTTTGTCAAATTTTTTCTTTTTTATTATAGCTGTATATTTATTGCGTATAAATATATAGGCAATTGATATCAATATCTATACTAATTATACTATAATTGATATCAATAATGTATATACGTTAGGATATTTTTACATTTAAAAATGAAACAAAGGTATATAATTTACATTAACATTATCAATTCTCTCTTTTTACAACTCGAATGAGCAAACATGCCTTTAACTTTTAATTACGTCCGTCGTACGACGGGATAACGCGTAGATGCGATTTTAATTAGAAAACTCCATGTTTATTAAATTAAAAACATCTTACATTTTAATGAGACTATCTCGGCGCGGGGTCTTGGAGCGTTCCGCAATCTGCTGGCAGATTTTAACCGCGCATGTTGCAGTTGCAACGGCCACCGGTGTTCATTAGTATATATGCCGAAATGAAACGACCGTCGCCGGCTTAGTGCTTACATTTGAGCCCCGGTTGCATTAATCAATGATCAACAAATTAAATCATATTTGCCAAAATATCGGGACGAACCGCAATTCATTCTTGTATTAATTCTTGCCGATGATGCTGGCGCGGTTGCGCACACGATACGGGATATGCACTCCTATATCTGCATACATACGTGCACTATCATTATATGAAGAAAGTTCGTCCCGGTCCGCGAAGAACAAAAGCGTCGGCAGAGGCCGTCCAATTAGCACGTAGCACTGCCTTACCGTCCTCCATCGTCGAACGGCTCTAAGACGTCTTTTCTCTGGCCGAGGATCGATAGATGTGTGCGTGAGCGTGTCTGTCTGTGTACATATCTTTCTGTGCGAGTCTCTCGGTGTGTGTGCATAAGCGAAGAACGGCGAAGGGTGATAAGAGGGTGGCTGCGCGGGGGCGCTGAGAAAGAGCGAACGCGAGTCAGAGAGGCGTCAGTACGAGAGAGGAAGAACGAGGCGAGATAGAGGCAGCGAACGCGCGGTCCGCCCCTCGGGGGTTGATATTTAAATCTCCCCTTTTCTAATTTCTCCCCTCTCGGCCCGCGCAACCCCCTCAGCCCGCCTCTGGTACTCCGTTCCGCTTGCCCACCCTCTTCCATCCAGCTACCTCATCCCATCCTATCCAGCCACCCCCGAACGTCCCCTGCCCGCCTGCCCCCCGTCTCTACACCCGCCACCCACTCTCCATTTCCAAGCGGCTCCGCCAGCGCGCCGGCCGCCATCATGAAAATATTAAGAACTCGGGAAAATGGCCGCCCCCACCCGCGAGCTAAGGAAAAGCTTGGGTCTCTCTCGCACTCCTCTCGTGTTACCGTTCCATTCTCTTTCTCTTTTCCTTCATCCTTCCATCTTTCTCTCTTTCTTACTCTCCTCTTTCTCTCTCATTTTCTCTCTTCTCTCGACACGAACGTGCACGCGCGTCTACGGACACGTACTACATGGACGCCAACGTCAGTGGCGAGGACTGGTGGGTCGGTGCGGCGGAGGGAAGGTTGATACCGGTACCAAGGGGTAGTAGGAGTGCACCGCACCTTCGCGAAGGGGCTGCAGCCAGCCAGACTTTCCGGGCAGAAACTCGTTTTCTCACCGGCAACTTCGTTCGCCTTCGTCTCCCCCACCTCAGCAACGGCAGCTTCTTCGTCGGCGGCTCGCTCGTCGTTGGAGTTCTTAGAGTTCAGTCGTTGCATGCATGGACAATCTTGTCTGTCGCTCTTATACGCCGATCGATAAAAAACTATCATCTCGAATCTCGTAACGATGCACATCGGAGATGACTGTATAACTTTACACAGATGTTGCTAACATTAAATTAATCCTTCCTCTTAGAAAGAGATTCACATTGCTTCGCGCGAAGTTTTCTATGTCATATATGTCGTTTTACATGTTTTTCTAAAGCTTGAATGTTTGAAAAGATGATATGTTCATTTCACACTAATGCGACTAATAATAAAATCTAAGGAAATGAATCTAGGAAAGGAACTAAAGAAAGTATCAAATTAATGTTAAATCATTTTGATTAAAGAAAGCTAGATGTCCCGAATAGATTCCTATCATTAATAAGAAATACGGTCTCTCGAAGAGCGTATAAGCACTCGGAATAAAAGATGCCTGCAAGTATCTGGTGAATGTTATTTTTATTTCATGCTGTTGCTACTTGAATTGCAAAGAGGAAGGCGTAAACGAAGAAGCACGTCGTCCTTCCACGAAAAGAATAAAAAATAACGTTGCAGGTTGCCCTCTGTGACTTTCGCGTGCGGAGAGCAAACGCAACCGGCGCGGTTCGGATGAATGGAGTATGAGTTTGTCCCACATTCGGGCTCGCTCTCTGCACACTCTCTTCCGAGAGCGGGTGTATGCGCGCACGTGTGTGCGCGGATATGTATATGTGAGAGCACGAGTTATACTATGCGTGCGTGCGTGTTCGCTCGTCTACGGATTACCTCGAGCGCGTTGTGCCGCGACGTGAAACACAAGTGGCCCACGTATATACGTGTGCGCCGCCACGTCGCGTTCCGACCGAGATTAATTACGCTGATCGAATTATAACTATCAGTAAACGGCCGCATTTTCGAACGCACGGCGCGAAAAACAGCCGGCCAGCGGTCGCAAAAAACCGCCTTCCCAACGTGGCAGTTAATTATTTTTAAATCGCTTTAACGCGTGTGTGTAATGGAAAAGGATTGATGTACACCGACCGGTGTAAATACGCGTAATTAGTTTTTACTCACTACGCCGCACAGTGATTTACTTGTCACTCGATAACGCTCATTAAAAAGGTAAAACCTCGTTCTCTATTTATCACTTTGTTTATTCAACAACGGTAACCGCGATTTTGTTTGCGCGGTGTCGTGAATTTTTACAAGCTCGTCCCTTACAATAGTTAGAATCAATTAATATGCAAGCAACATAGAATTACTATTTGATTCAATTTAATTAACTCGATATAGAAATTCAGATTAATTTAATATTTGCTTCAATAAATATGCATCAGTGACGTCGATGCAGAAATGCAATTTCCATTATGATAAACGCAGGTAATACAGTGTGTTCCCCTATTTACATTTATATAGAACTCGTAGAAAGTACCCGCGCGAAATATCCCCGGTATATCGACGCGACGAAATTTGCGTTACTGACGACGCCCTGTTGTGAACGGTAATCGCGCTTACAATGTCGATGTAGTTAACCCTTTTCGTGTAATGACGCGATTCTTGACACAGAAGGGGGGAAAGGGTGGGACTATCATGGGATAATTCTCCGGAGGAACCTGGGAAAGAATAATAAGTTCAGTATATTTACGTAAGTATACAATCTCTTAGAAACCCGCAGTCGATCCCTTTCAGCCAGCGTCGCTGCGTAACGTCCCGGGTAATACGTCTTCGTCAACGGCGCCATCTTGGCCACCAAAGAGGGTGAGGTGGGTCACGGGGATGCGGCGGGGTGGTTGGGAGCGATTAAGAAAATGAAGATAGATACTATAGGATAAAGGAGCCCGGAGGAAGGCACCCGTGACGACGGCGACGAGCAGGAAAGACGCGGGGGATTGGACGAGGGAGTGCAGGGGTTAGATGGCTGGCTGGCTGGCTGGCTGGCTGGCTAGGCGATCAGCAAGAAATAGCTTAGAAGAGGGCTTGATCGCGCGGAAGATTTCCGACACGTCGGTTTAATCATGCGGCATCATTCCAGAGCGCACTGTGATCAATTCCGTCCCTTCTTCGGCCGAATTTACCCCGACGTTGGCGCGCCACCGAAGATTTAGGGCTACTTCGACGCGTCATTCACGGGTGAAGCGGTTGATCGCTTTCGAATCACGTGTTTTAGGACACGACGTTATTTGCGTTCATACTTACATAACAGAGAAGGATAGTAATCTCAAAGTGACCGAAAGCAGATTGAGGAACATTAAATTTATTTAAGCATCCTCTTAAACTCACAACTTTTATATAATTATTAGGAAAGATATAACAGTTTTTATAATAGAATTATTTTTTTCATCATAACTTAATTCTAAAACGAATAATATAAGACTTTTTACTTATTCAAATCTAAATGCCAAATATATCGACAGTCACTATTGCTACAGATTGATGCAATTGAGCACGAATTAATGTTCAGTGTAATTACGAATTAGGAACGCGTAGGTCGATCAGCATGGCGACGTGTAACTTAATCGGATCGTCGCAATGCTTGCAACGATCTATTCTGAAGAATGTTCCTGAGATAAGTTTGCGAAACGGCGGCGAGCTTTCGGGGGTGAGCGCATCCCCGCGACGAACGGAAGAAGCCGAGAGTTCGAGTCGCGGGGAAATATGGTTGGCTTACCATTCATCTTTTTATGGGGTACTTAAGTGGGGTAGCCATGGCAACGCTCGTAGTATCAGGAGCAATCATAAAATTAAGTAATGAGAAGATAAGAAAATATCATCTTGCCCGGGCTCTGCGCGACCCACCCGTCGCAGTCAACCCGCCTTCACGCTATCCGCTCTCTTTCTCACCTTACCCTTTCGCGCTGCTCTCTTTCCACTCTCTTTATCCTTCTCGTTCTCTCTGCTGCTTCCACGACGACAGTTAGAACAACCGTAGTGCCTTCGAGCGGTTACCGGCGGTTACCGGAGATGGTACCGTTGGTAGCCGGGTAAAGTGGCTCGAGGTTTCGAAGGGACGCGATAGGGGGTGGGAAGGGGGCAAAAATGGATAAAGTTTCGTCTGCCCCATTCTAGCCCAGGCGACGGAGTCGCACGAGAATTTTCAGATAAATGAGGACATTCTATTTGAAATTATGCTGCGACATCAGCGAAGAAGTCGGCGCCGCCCCTTATACTCTCCAACAAACCATCTCCTCTCGAAAGGTACTTACCATTTTTCATAAAGCCGTTAGGCGATACATGTGTTGTGTTACGGAATGCTTTTAGGGCTGCCGTGAGTTACGTGGTCGGTACTCGATTATGTGGCGGGCACGCGCGATCGAGATATCTTTACGATAAATATATGAAAATTAACGAAAATTAATTTGGCATCCTTATAAGTTCAGCATTGTCATTGAAAATTGAAAATTGTCTAGCCATTCATTTTATTTCATTGTGCAATTTGTGAATATTCACGCATGAAAATGCACAATATATTTAGTTCTTTTTAATGTATGTGCTTTATATTGGAATTATTATTACAGTAAATATGTGTGAATCGAAGATATTTTCTTGTTATCAAATTTATCATATGTACGTTTACAGTTACTGAAGTATGAATTAAAATTGAAAATGAATTAAAATAGAATGAGAGATACTGCAAAAGAGATACTGTGTAAAAGATACTGCATGTAAAATCGTTTGTTCTGCCTTGAATTATATGAATCACCATTACGTAAAATAATTTGTTATTTATAAAAGAAAGATTATTCTGGAAAAAAAATAAATTAGGTGATACGCAAAGCTACAGCTTGCTGAACGAATTCAACATCTATGAATAAAAAAAAATTTGATAGTTTAACGAAGAAATTATGCCTGTAAGCAATTATCAGTATGCTAATTCAGCTAATTCTTTGCTATTAGCATTAAAAATTGCTAATGTAACAGATATTTTTTATTACAGTTGCAAAAATAGACTCCATCTTAGCTAGCGTGTTTTGTTAAAAATTTTGATTTTTGTATTGAATTAATTTTTCTAGAAAATTATCTTTGCTGTATTAACAAATTTATTATGCTATTACAACAAATATATCTATAATCGCTATTTTTATTCAGCTGTAAAACTTTGTAAAAATTTGACATAGAAAATATTGGCTGTTTGTGTATTACGGCTGTAGATTTGCTAAATCAATGAAGTTTTCAATTGTTTTAATGAATCTTTTTTTCTATGCTGTCTTGTGTCAACTAGATGCTGCTTTGAGATTTTCAGAACCACGATCTAAAGTGAATAAATCGCGGATGGAGAACGGGTCGCTCACATTATCGTCGTTAACGTTCGACATTAATGTTTTTGTCGGCGGTTTGTGGTAGGGTAGTAAACAAGTGATACACCCTCTTAACCCATCCCTCGATGTTCGCGTAGATGGGGTTGCATGTGGCTCGCCCACCTCCGCGTTGCCCATCTCCTCTTTCTCTCTTCACCCCTTCGGCTGAGTATTCGCGCCCCCGCGTCATCCACTCTCCTCTACCACTTCTCTCTTTCTTCCTCTCCCTCTCCTTTCCCTTTACACGCGTGCACGCTTTACACGATCTCTTTCTCCATCCGCGCTACTTTATGAAACGCGAATGTATACGTTACATCGTGACTCAGGTCCGTGTCCCCGTACCCTTGTAACGTAATCGTTTCCACTCCAAAAAGAGGCAAAGAGAGAAGCCAGGTAGAGACACGCGTACGCTAATGGCCTCTTCAAAAATGTCATTCTCGCCCAGGCGCTACCTTACCCGGATCGTCTGACACTGACGGTGCGAGTCACATACCGGAATGAATTTTATCCAGCTTTTTGAGATGCATTCAAGAGGCTAAGCGCAGTTCTCTATAGAATAATCATAGCTTTACAACGAGTCATCGATAATGAGCTTTTTTTCAATTGTGATCACAAATAAATTGAATAATTGAAGACATTGCTCAACGATTAAACTTTAAACGAGTTAATGAATGAAACAATTTTATTTTTCGTTTAATTTTAATATTACTTTATTGGTGTCTTAATACGATAAATAACGTATATTTAACGATATTTAACGAGAGTACATATAATGTAAAATACTATGATAGAGTGCGAATATTCGAAATTCCTCGACTCTGTGACATTCGAGGAATATCGCAATGTAGGAAGATAATACGAGCAAAGTATCGAAGGTTGAAAATCTGATCACGAAATCCAATAATATGACGGAGTGGGAAATTGCCGGCCAAGCGCAGTTTCTCGAAAAGTTTTATGGGCCGAATTTTGAAAGTTCTCGAGGATGGCGGCGCACCACGGGCCCGAGGGCGTCAGGGTAGGTTGGCAGAAGGCCGGGGGTTGGTCTCGCGGAGTTTAAGAGGGTAGTTCGCGTGGCCGTAAATTTTCTCTTGCAGGATGGTTCCGGTTAGGGGCAGGGAGAGGGGGGAGGGGGGCTTTCGTTGGAAAGGCCGCAGGCGAACGCTCGCCTGCGCCACACACATATCTTTCCACCATCTTCTATCAATAATTCCTCGCGAAACTTACCACGAACTTGCTAGCGTGCGATAATGCAACGCGCATTGTCGAAAAATCGCGTCGAAGTTTGCGTGCGATTCATCGCCGTTTATCGTCAATCTTGCTCTATATCATTATGAAGTAAAAGGGAAATGATAAACGTAATCGATTATTCTAATATTCAGTTATAATTTATATAGTTGTCATCACATATATATCAAATAAAATCATACAACACCGATTAGTATTGACAACAGTATTGAAACGATTTAATTGAAAGGTAACATCGAGTGAAGAACTAGTCTTGTAGAAGAAAGAGGGACGCAGGGTTAATTTGCACGATCAGGCTACAAATCACCATCCGTATTTACTACCTCGTGCGGACGTCGTACGTCGGACGTGGCTGGAGCCACAAAGTCGGTCGTCTCTTGCAACCCCTTTCTGGACGGTAGCAAAACACACAACTACCCTCCTATCCTCCCGCCCCTACCTTTCTCCGTTCTCTTCGTGCATGTACTTATATACGTACGTCGCCGAGGACACTCGTCTCGTTGCACCCATCCCCCCGTCCACCTCGTTTCTGTATCCTCCTTTGCGAAGCAGCCACGACGGCGGACGTAATATGCAGATTCGTGAAATAAATGCTCGAAAGTTTCACTATAACTCTACGCGCAAAATCTCCAGCTCGTCCTGCGACCCCCACCTCCGACCGCCACCCCCTCTTTCCTTACCACCCCTTGTAACCACTTCAGTCTCACTCGCCTCCACACTCGCGAGAAACGGAGTCTCATCCCCCTTCTTGCCGTCCTTTCAGGACCATCCAGGAGCATCCGCATTATTTAGTGCTTCCGCATAGTCCGCGGAAAATGGCCGAGAAAGTTGCCGGAAAAACCATGCGCCCCCTCGACAATACTAAGATGGCTTCTGCATTCCTGCGAAGTCCACCTATTCTCTGGTCGCCAATTACTTTACCCGTTAGTTTGATAAATTACTTTCAACTCGCGTAAACTGATCTATATAAATTAGATTTGATTAAATATGTCAGATGGTTGCTATCCTTCGATTTGCTGCTTTTTCAAATCAAAGGGCATATTTGCTAGAACGCAAATTCTTAGTAGCGATGTTAGTAGACACATATTATTTTATTTTGTCGCTATTTTTTATTAATTCGAAACGAATAAGAATAGTAAGAAAATGCGAAGAATTAATTAAGGTACATTTGATGTTTAACTCTCTGACAATAGTAAAGCAGTCCATTAATCTGTACTAATGAAATACGGAACTAGCATTAAAAATATTTTGATACGTCATGACACGTGATATTCAAGTGATCACAATTGAGAGTCCATTACCTTACACGGTAAGGGTTTCAGTATTCAAACTGTACCTTTCACGCGGCTTGGGTAAACCGCGACGTGTCGGACGGAGCAAACTTGGCCCATTTTTCCGGCGCTCACCCGCATAAATCAGAGTAGAAAAAAATCACCGAATTGACTCACTCGACGCTCTCCGGTTTCTCTTTCTCTCTCTTTCACTTCTTCGTTTCACGTTGCCTCTCGTTTCGCGACCCTCGCTTTTTTTCTTTTTTTTGTACTGAGAACCCTCCGATAAACGTGGCCAATAAAAATAACGAGCCACCCACACGTATATTCTCTCTCTCTCTCTCTCTCTCTCTCTCTCTCTCTCTCTCTCTCTCTCTCATTCTCTCTTTCTCTCGTGCACTCTTTTGCATAGTGGGAGTTGCGGTGGGTAGAGGGATGTTGCTTTAAACCGCAAACCGCCAACGAGAGGATACAGAACTCCACCGCATGTATCCTTTCGCAACTCATCCAACCTCCCTTTCTCCTTCTCTCTTTCCCTCCATCCGTTCGTCGATGTCCCGAATCCCCGCACTCCGAGAGCGTTTTTGCCGCCAGGCGAAAAAAAATTGTCGTTCGATTTTATTCTCTCTGCCACTAAATCCCAGCTAAAACGCTGGGGCTATGTGCTGGTAGCGTGCGTAACGGGATTTTATAGAACAGATTTTTTTTGTTACCCATCATCCGCTTCTGATTGGATTGTCTGCGATGCCTTGCTGAATGCATGTTTTTTGGACACTCGGCAGGATGCGTGAATTAAAGAAAAAAAAACATTTGTTTTGATTAAAAAACGAGATAAAATTTCGTTTAGTATTATGTTTTGCAATAAATAATAGCGAAGCTCATTTTAAAGCAAAACAAGATTGTGATGCAGTCAAAATAAAAACAAATCTTGACCTGGGTTTTACTATTTATTAAAAAACAAATTGTTAAATTTAGAAAATACGCAAATGATATTTTTTTATTAATTACGATTATCTATCGATTTCTTCAAAAATAATAAAAAATTGATTAACGTCGCTGGAAATCGTCATTAAGCTTGCTGACAAAAAAAAACCATTCCTTAAACCTCCTTTATACAATCCTCTTCTTCGCTATACCGCCGCAACAAGTCTCTCGGGTGTGTGCACAGACTTTTATGTTGTATTCGGCTCCGACTTCCATGAAGTTTCCGGAGCGGATTTCGAAAAGGCTACTGTGCAAAGTCCGCAATACCCATGGAGACGAACTTTTCGGCTGGAGTCGTGCACACAGGGCCACGTTAAACGCGCACACAAGAGACACATGTGGAGAACGGCTATGAGGATGGCGAGGAGGAAGGACGCACGTACAGCCACACACAAGCAAACAAGGAGTGTTCACGTACGCATCCACACGTACACCGGATGCAGCGGCGCCGTCTTTATAGCTCCGGAAGGCTGCTGCATCAAAATTACGTGAAACTCTAGTATGTTAATTAATCTGAAAAACTACAGATAGACTGACAAAAACAAAATTCATTTTTTTACTTTTTAGAGAAAATCTTATCTTCAAATTAAGATTATGGAATTATTAATGTTGGATTTGTTTTTTAATTACTGATTCTTTATTGAAAAATGGTGTATATTAATTAAAAGTCATGCAACTACTAAGTATAAATACACGTCAAGAAATTATTAAGAAATGTTTGTAATTGTGTCGTGAAAATACGTTCTTATATATATTTTACTGTAGCAATTACCCTGATTAGAGACTATACCGTTGACGATGAATCGTCGAGAGTCTCGTAGCTCAGAAGAACTAATCCACATTTGCCCATCCTGGAAGACGCCACTGGCGAGGTGCGATACTGTGCGGAGAAGCGCTCACGTTTGTTTCTAGTCTCGTTTCGTCTTCCCTCGCTCTCTTCTCCGAGCGCGGCTACGGCAGTCGGCTAATCCCAGCCTAGATTAAGATAACCCCGAAAAATGTTCAGCTAAGTCGCCAACTTCGTCCGCTTAAAACGTGAGAATCCCAGTCCCGGACCAGGGTGGCAGCGTCTTCATCGTCGCTGTCGTCCTTTTGGTGAACCATTTCCTTACTGGGAGTATCCTTTCTTAACTGGCTTGGATATACGTAGCTTAGCCTCTTTTCATCGTTACGAACGGATTTCCATCTCCCGACATCCGTCCAGTTCCCGTATATCGACGAGTGTTTACACTCCTACTGAGCGACGCCGATGTGATCGATATTTTCCAGTCTTGCGACGTCGTTATTTCTTTGGGAAATGCGCGCAACAGCTCGTGAAACGGCGTCGCGCTTCCGCGACATTGCGCGGGAGATATTTGGTTGTCTTGTTAATTATAGCATGGTGACGACACGCAGCCGATCGAAGCTACACGACACGTGGCTGGCACCTCGTCTTTCACAAGGAATTTCACTAGCGCGAACTTTTGTATTTTCGTTTTATAATGAAAATAAAATTAACATATCACAATTGTTTCCATTGCTCTTTTGTTTTTACATTCGATCAATTATAATAAATCTTATATACATATATCTCAATTAATCAATAACAATTCTTACAGATCTGTTCTTTTCAAATAAACATTCAATTATAATTAACAGAAAAAAATTTGTTAAGAAGAAATCAAATTTATACATAAAATTATTAGTCTCGTTAATGAAACTTTGATTATGATCGCGAATAGTAGAGAAAAAAGTAGTAATATGGTCTCCTTGAATTAAAAATTTTGTTATAAAAATTTTATAATAATAATTTATAATAATTAATTTATAATTAATACTCTTGCAAAAAGTTTTTAACTTGTTTTTAGGTAAATGTCGAAGTTATGAAATAATTATTTTCACAACTGACATGACGTTTTTATTAACAATTGATGTTTATCTATTATGAAGTTTTATTAAGTTTTTTTGCATGATTTTCAATGTCAAGTTTAACTTGTGCTTTAAAGTTATAAGTAACGAATTATGTCTTAAATTAATTCTTAACTACTCTTGTATTTTGAGAAGATAAGTAGACTTAAACAATTATATTTTTTTCCCTAGGACATAATTATATTTTGTCAACGTTTCTGTTGAACTTCTTGACAATTGAACTTCTTAATAATGAAATAATATGATATTTAAAATTTTTAATGATATTGCAGAGCAAATCAGTCGTTTTTTTTTAAATCTTTATGAGTATATTTTAAAATGATTTAAAAAAATCTTATTTGTTTAGCTAGAAGAAGTGCTCGTAATAAATATTCATTAGGGCAGGATCAACGCAAGAACATTACAAATATTCATTTGCAGTGAAAAGAACTTCTGAATCTGAGAATATTTTAATACATTCAGAATTTTCTATGAAATCAAGCTATTTGGGCTTCATAGGAAATCCAAATATGGATTCATAGAAAATTCTGAATTTATTAAAATATTATCAGATTTATTTTCACTGTTCCTTCACACAAAAAAATCTGACTTCTTTGAGTCTATTTGAACTTCCCAGTCTATTTGAAATTCAAACTGACCTAAACC
The DNA here is from genome assembly GCF_024713525.1 of Acromyrmex echinatior. Lineage (NCBI taxonomy): Eukaryota > Metazoa > Arthropoda > Insecta > Hymenoptera > Formicidae > Acromyrmex > Acromyrmex echinatior. The sequence continues at coordinate 3,144,277 of NC_141861.1, forward strand.
AAAGAAACCAAATTTTGTAAAAATATAAGGGGATCATATTCACACCATATCTCTTTTTATTTAAATAATTTTTTCCATTTTGTACTATTTAATGATTGTGAGTTTTATATTAAATATTGATTAATAAATTATCACTTGCGATATTATTGACTTGAATATAATTAAAAATTAAAAAATCACAGAAAAACAAAATAGAAGTCCATATTACCATCTTTTACTTTAAAGTTTAAAAGAATGATACAAAATAATAATGCGAGGTGACAGTTTACGTAACGTTGATATGAGCTGCCTGTTGCCACAAGCAATGTCATCGCGGTAGCGTATCATTGAGCTTGATGCAATGAAATTACTCGTCATATCTCCGCAGCGCGCATCTTGCAAGTGTTCAACTAAATTGGCGCACATCGTGGAGATGGTATTGGAGAATGGCTTTGATTCGGTTACCACGGACAGGTTGAACTAACTGCGTATGACTAAACTCACGCACGTGTCATACATTACTGTATTGCGTTCTCAGTGACCCCTTTCTTTTCCCAAATTTATCATTTATTCCGAGATTTATCCACCTTCACTCTCCAATGTGGCTTCAAATAAACACTGAAAAAGTAATTTTGCTGAAGAATCTAAAAATTTATCTAGATACAGATCTGAAAAATAATTTTGTTGGGCCATCAAAACAATTAAGTAGAATGATAAAATTGATTGTTAGAATATTAAAACATTTTGGAGCATTGCTTATCATGCTTAAGATTCCTGCAAAATATATATTGATGGCTCAATAAAATTATTTTCAAATCTGTATCTAATCAAATTTGTAGATATTTCAATTCTTTCAATGAAGAATAAGATATTGTTATATAATATACTTAAAGATGATACAACGACACATATGATGTTTATTTCAAATCAGTTTTGTTGGAAGATAAAAAAATGTTTTTTTCTTCAATCGTACCGAATATTCATAGTAGGCAGAATTACAATTCAGCATTAGTATTAATAATATTTGCCGCAATTTACCAACCATACTATAAGTAAAATTATACCATTGTTTCGGAAATATTCCATCGTAAGTATTAATGATGTTTAGCGTAATTAACCCACTACACTGCGGTGGTAATTTACACGGTATGTTAATTATTGCAAACATCATTAATGTTTGAAATAATATACAATTTATAGCAGATATTTTTTTATTATATTTTGTTTTTCGGCATTAAAGGAACTTTAAATCCGTTGTCTTTTCTTTTCTACAATATATAATTATAATCTGAATGATTTTACAATCGTAAGATTGTCTATTGATATTTTAAGAGACGGTAGACTATCATCGGTCGCCAACTAGCCTGTGACGCTGCATTTAGTTGATAAATTCATCGACAATAGCATCGTTCATCCATCGGGGTGCGTTGCCATCGATCGAGCCACCGTGCTTGACAACCATAATGCTTTCGCTCTCGTAAGTTTAATTATACCCGTCGTTCGGACAACATCGCCTCGCTCGATTAAGCGTGTCGCAAGAATCGTAAGCGCAAATGCGTCGCTATCGCAAACCGCCACTAAACCAGGCGTCACGATAAAAACAAAAGCAAATTATATAAAGTTGGCGGTCCTTTTTTTTAATTTTTAAATTATCACAAAAATCTTTGGAATATTTTTGTCTTTCAAATTTAAGTAAATTGCGTATATAAGCTTTTGCGATTGTTGTTTAGTGCGCTTTATAAACAGTATACGATTTATAAGACGATAATATATAATTCACAAATAATTGGGATGTCCTATTTATCAAAGAAGTTAACTGCAAACGTTTCGACTTTGGACTTGAGTCCTCTTCAATATAGAAGTTAAGTATAAACTGAATGAAAGCACAACAGAACATATAAGACATAATTTATTTATATTTAATTTATTCTTAGAGTTATAACATTATTTTTATATTTTTATTTCTGCCTTTAGTTTTTTACTGAAATTATGAAATAATAAATTTAAATTGTACGTTTACGAAGAAATTTGTTCTCTATTGAATTACTAAAGAAATAATGCGCTAATTCAATTAAAACGGGATGGAGAGACTTAAGGTGGATTCTGCGCGAATAAAGGTTGGCGGTGGCAAAAAGAAGGTCCGAAGGTAAAGTACGGGCCGGTCGTTCTTCGAGAGAACCAAGCCTCCTCGACATATGTCGCAGTAAAAAATGGCCTCGGAAAAGGGATACCAGGGACCACCACAAGGGCCGGACGAGTAATAAAGTAATTTTATGAAGTGGTCGCCGACGTCCGTTTCCATCGTGGGGGTTGGAACGGGTGAAAAATTGCCCGGGATGTAGTCCCGGGGTTAGCGCATGGGAATATCGTAACTAAACCGCCCTTAAGTGAAAACATACTGTCTTCGTTGCGACCCGGCATCCTTTCCCTAAAAACTAGGGAGGAAAAAAGAAGAAAACCGGGACCGGAAAGGACAACTCCGTTCCACCACACGGCCGCTCGCGCAAAAAGAGCAATGCGATTCCCTTCTTTATACGAATTCTTCCCAAGTATGATGACGAATGAGGAGGAAGAGAACTATGAATTTTTAATTAATCTCCAGAGATGAATGGGACGACGAGATGAAGTTACGGATGGCGAGATACCGTACTTTGTCGTGACATTTGTTTGTCTCGATGGTTATCGATGCTTATTGTACCATTAACGTTGAATTGTGCTTAAAAAACTTGAAGGATTATGATGAATGAATGATCAGCCCACGTCACGTTGGAACACGTCTTTTTTTCTTCCGCATATTCGCCAGTCACGCCGCTCGTTTCTCCGCTTCTTGATAAGTTTTTCCGTTCATTTAATGATAAATTTAATGCGTCAGAAAAACGTATCTCTCTTCGCGTAGAGATCGTTGATCTCTTTGTTTTTCTTGAAATTCGTTCCGCATCTTTCTCGATTTAGTAATCTGTCATAATTTAGACATCACGATTTATTCTTATCGTCTCTCTAATATTAGATCGCAGCGACGCAACTTCGTTAAGGAATCTCGCTCGTGATGCTCGACACGAATAAATTCACGGAAAACGTTCGGTTTCTGCGTGTGTACGTGCAATTTGCAAATGCGGATTAGTAATACGTAAATAACTTTTCGCCGCAGGTAAAATATCTAGCTCCAATCGCAGCGATGTTGATTAATGTTAATTATACTGAATTAAATTTTTTTTGTTTCATCTGCACGACTGATTTATTACAAATATAATCCAAAATAATGATTCATTTAATCGGAAAAGTACCGACGAATAATTAAAATTATTGCCTGTCCAATTTAAGAGCTTCTCTGTGAAATAGAATGATAGAACGATCCCAATTGAGAAACTGCTTGGTTGGTCCGTGCAGCGAAATAATAAATCAGAAAAAGCCACGGGAGTGGTCCGTGCTCTTCGCACCATCCGCCTTTTGGTAACTTTGTCGACTATTAGATTACGCCGGAGCATCTGCAGAATCTCGGCCCGGCGCCGTTAATTTTCGTTAAAAACCAAATGCCGCGCGGATGCGAGCGCAGCGGTTCTTCCCGAGCCATCCCCTTTCGACTTACGCCAACCTCTACCCCTTACCTCTCCCGCCCGCCCGCAAAGGCTGTTTTCCCGGAGATAAGTAAGCACGGTTTTACATGGTTACCCGAACATTAACGCGGTCTTCCAGACTTCCATGAAGATTTAACGTCGCCGCGTTTGTTTCGCTTAAGTCGCACCGGGAGGGCCGCGTGCGACACCCGGCCCTTTATTTCGCGAGAAAGTCGGGGACATTTCATAGAGATTCATCGGCCACCCGGCTGCAAAGGACGCTGCTGCGAGCTCTTGGTAATTGAGGAACAATGCATTGCATAAGAAAATAGAGAAAGAGCACGGGTTATCGATTTATTATATATTGTATCGGATTGAATAAAGAATAAATCTTTAAATCAGAAACTGTATTTTATAATTTCTTAAAAATAAAAATGATTTTATACGTTCTTACAACAATTTTTAGTGGAATTTATTTATCCTACATTTATATGTCGTACATTTTAGTATTTAACAATAAGACATTGCAATATAATCGCGATACTTCTTTGATTTAATTTATAAAGTTTATATTATACACGATTAGTTGATTATAAATTTAATGAATGAAAAGATTTTATACAATAAAATAAATGTAAAATTCTGTTTAATACATACATACTGTTTAATACATATATACTTTTAATGCACATATTAAATCAAGTAATTTAAGTGCAAATTTTAATATTACTTTTGCTTTTGTGGTCATTCGCAATATTTTATCCAAAGCGAGGAGCAGAAAGTATGAGTCGCTGATCGTGTGAAGTCACCCCTTTGCTACCGAGTTCATCCTCTCGTAGAAAGATGTCGTTGCTAGTTTAATCTCTTATCCAGCGGTTTGCATCCTGGCTGTAGTTAATTTTTAATGCAATCCTTTGCTGTTAAGTCGCTTCCAAATAAGATACCATGTTTACTTTGTTCAAGTACACGGTGTATAACTTAAATTGTAAACGAGATATAAAAATTATGAATGAATAAATATATTTTTAATAAGGTAACTGCTTTACTGCTTTTTCGCATCTTTGTAGGGCAAACACGAGCTTATCCACCGTGCAGATTTCATTAGAAGCGTTTTAACAGAGTTTTAAATTTATCATCCAATTCCCTAGAGCTTTACGAGCGCTCGTGTTTTACCCCTTTACTGCAGAAATGCTATATTCCTTTATCTCGTATCTTTTTTCGGTATATTCTTTATTCTCTACAGTGTTAACTTCTTCATAAAACATATTAAATAAATTAGTTCCAAGGTTGACAAAAATACAAACGAATTATTATAATTTATTGTACACAAGACCTTCAAAATAGGAATGAAATATGGAGATGGTACTCTTATATCTACAACAACATGGCATTGCTCTTGATACGACTTTTAATTAAGCGGTCAATACAATTCCATTTTAATTGCAGGTACAATTATATATAGTGCAGGTATAATTACAAAGAGGATTGCATCACCGAGACACCTCATTGACACTTTAACGGTTACGTGCGAAACAATGCCAAACATTTTTTTCCGCATTCCTGTCATCCCATTGACAATGCCCTGGGGTCCTGTGAAAAAAGCAGCGCGGCACACTTGACACTCTGTACGCGTTCTTTCCTCCCTTTCAGCGTATATACAACTTGTCCATGAACGTTCCTGGGCACGTGCCACGCGCCACCGCTACGTAGAATTTCTCGTGTCGGATAAGCGACGCGTGTGTGTACGCGCGTGTATGTTAATGCGTGTGTTTGTACATTCATGTATCTGGGCTGCCTGCCTACTTTTTTCCATTACCACAACCCTGGAGTATTACCCTCTACGGGAGGGATGCTTTTTCTAACAGGTGGTGGCCCACGACCGCGCTTTTTTTCCCTCTCTCACCCCTCCGCGCATCTGTTTTCCTCGCTTTTTTTCGCTTTTTTACAGGTGCACCCATTATCCGCCGTTCTGCTTTCACATCGGTATCCTATTCATTTTCCACGGACCGTGGCCGGTGACTCTCGTCGACTGCCCTCACGTCGACGCTTTTTCACTTAATTAAAGATCATAAACTGGCGGCGCGACCGCCTTACGACGACAGCTGAAAAAAAAGAGGAAGGAAAAAAAAAGAATGTACTGTCCACAAATTGCTCGTCTCGCTTTTTCCCCGTGGTTTTCCTCGCAGGAGGACCTTAAGTGGCATGAAAAGTTAATTACCGCATATACGACGAGTATAAAAAGCGACAGTGTAGAAACGCACTATCGCGTAATGTGGAAACACGAGTACGTGGAAAAGCAATAAATAAGGACACTTTTGGAACAGCAAGCCTGTCAAAGAACTAATTAAGTACCAGCTATTTTTTAATATAACGTTGTTCTTTAAACTTTCACAAATTTCTTTTATATTGAATAAAATTTGACATAATATAATTATTAATATAATTTTAGATTTTAGTGAAGAGTTATTACTTTAGTTACAGAAAAAATTAAATAATTTTAAAGAAACATTTTATTTATATACGTATAACAAAAATCGATTTAATACCATAAAAAGATATTTGTGTTAACTGATTAGGAATTTAAAATCTTAATCCGAGAATACGATAAAGTCGTTTAAAGGCGTGCCAGACGCTAAAAGATGATTGATAGAATTGTACGCATCCAGAGAAAGTATACTCGGCTAAGCTCTTATTATTTTATTGCTGCGCGGCCGTTAACAGAAAAAAACGCGGCCATTGCGGAGCAGCGGACGAATCCCATTCTATTAAAACAAAGATGGGGATTGCCAGTCAGGCAGATTGCACCCCCGTCGCAAATGAAATCTCAGCTGAAACTTTTTCCGCGTTTGCCCTCCATGCTAGAAGGCAAATTCCTTCTCTTTCTTCTGTCTCTGTACTCTAGTCACCGCCGTCGCGATCTGCTGCAACGAGATGAAAGAAAACTTTTCACTTTCCACGCCGGGTTTGCTCGCGCGGTCTCTGCGGATCACGAAATCTCCGTTGCTCGTCGGATAAAAGGCTAGAGGGAAGGGGGTGACGACACGTAGTAGGGGTGCGCGCGCGAGAGCGCGTCTTTCTTTTTCGTAGGTACTTTTCTTTAACGGCGTCCGTCGGAAAGCCAAGGGTGGAGAGTCCATGCGCTCGATAGTGGGGGAGTCGAAAGGAAAAGGAGAAGAAGGGGGTAAGGAGAGTTTTTCTTTCTCTTTCTATCATCTTGGCCTCTCTCATAAAAAGGGGTGGCAGGAGCGCGGGAAATGAAACCGGGGTGGGGGTAAGACCAGCGGTTGGCGCCCCTTAACTACCCCTCACCGGGCAAATCAATAAAAATACGAAAGTGTTCTTCTTCGAGATACTGCTCGCGGACAGATCCTTTCGTTCGTTGCCGGACGAGAAGGAGAAATTGCGCGAATTATGCGAGCATTGAATTCTAGACATTGGAAAGAGAATGCGCAAATTGTTCACGAATGTGTCTTCTAAATAATATAAAAATAAGTACAACATTATTATTATTATGCTCTTAATCTTGGCATAATAAAATATATATAGATTAACATATTATTGAACGTAGGTAAAAGAATCAATCGATAAGAAAAACGATATAGGCATATAAATCTTTTTTTTACTGTAAATAAAAATGTATTTTAAGCAAAAGAATATCTCTGTTTAAGAATGAATAATATACTGTTACGTATTATAAGACACATACTGTTACATACTGTTGCGTAGTATAAAGATATAGTGAATTTATTATAATATATAATAAGTAGAGTACTATTATGTATTTATATACAGAATAATGCCATTTGTGTTACTTATAATCACACACAAGTATAAATTATTTATATTTCGCTCACTTAAAGATATTTTCTCTTGTTAAGATGATATATACTAATTTAAGTTAAATGGCTCTCGTTAAGCGGTCAAGGGTATTAAGGGGTCAAAAAGTATTCAGTTTAACTGAACACGATAGAAAATTAGTTGAAAGTCTCACTCGAGTAGTAGTCATTGTTTCTTCTTCATCCTCAAGTGCTGTGGCATATGTTGCTCGCTGCAAACAGCGCTCAAAGTTTGGCGGCGAGCGAGTCCCTCGGACGACCCTCGTGTCGTTTTCAAGTCGTTGCAAAGTGCCTTCAAGTCGAGGATACTTGTAAGTCGAAGCATTCCGAAGGAGGTAAGACGACGCGAGATGTTTGACTAGCATCTTCGTGTGGAAAGTTTGCGATTACATGTGCAGTCTTAACGTGTGTTTTGTAAGAAAAAAAGTAATGTCAGGATGATTTGAACGTGTCGATTAAAAAATTATTGAAAGAATATTAAATCTTAATGACTTCGAATTTTAAGTACGTTTCAAAGAGTTGAATTCTTGATAAAACATGGATGAATTAACTTAAAATAAAAAAAAAACAAGAAAAACAAATAATTAATATCATAATTTGTATTTAAACTAAATTTCTTGCAGTGAAATCTCATTCCAAGAGAGTGAAAATATAATCACCTTCGAAAAAAATGTGGCAATATACTTCTTGAAAAAGAATGACAATTTTCATTCTTAAAAAAGTGAAATTTCACTCCTTTGAAGTGAAAATTCTAAAAGGAGTGAAAATTGTCACTTTTTTTCAAGAGGTGAAGAGTGATTGTGTTTACATTTTTTTGTAGCGATATTTCACCGCAAAAACTTTAGAAAATATTTTTGGTATTCTCTTGGTAGTTTCAAACTACCGTTACTTACATAATATGTAAACTTTTAATTCATTCGAGATTGGCGCGTATGCAGTAAATGAATAATTTTTGTTTCGTCATGTACCATCATCTCTTTTAGTTTCGAAGCGAGTCGTGGAAAAATCCATCCCCTTGCTGATAGAATGGGCGAGATAGCCGAGGGTGAATCTTAAAATACAACCCCTCCGAAGACTGCCGACCCTGCCACCATCGCCCCCGCTCTTCCATCTCTGGTTCCTTCGGCAACCCCCTTTGCGTATCTCTCCCTCTTCCCTCTCCTTGTTTCGGTGGTCGTACACCCTCGCGATCCGGCAAATCATCCAACGCTACGTTCTTTTGTTCCTTCTTCGTGCCGTGAAAGATTTTCGCCAGATGGAAAAGCTGGAATACTTCGAAGTACTCGCGAAATGCCGGCATAAATTTATTCGTAAGAACTTCAATACAGCGTGCGAATTCAGTGTTAAACAGAAAAGATTAAAGATATATTCTGTTTAATTTGGATATCTTTCTCTTCATTCTAGAAAGCAGCTGATTTATTATCTTGATGACAATCATTTCTAAAAATCTTGCATCTACGATGCTAGAAATTCGAGTTCAAGATTTGGGATAGAGAAAAAATTAACAAATCACGTTTGAAACAACAATTCGTCACATGACTGTCATCAATGCGATTGGTCAACTCTTTCTTCATTCGAGATTTCGGACTGATTTCTAGCATTATGAACACTGGGCTTTAAAAATAGTTATAACTTATTAACGATAAAGAAACTTAAAAATCAAAAGAAATCGCCAATCTGATTATTTTTCATGTTCAGGAATATTTATTTAAATAAGATTGCGCTTTTGCTTGTTACATTGGACTTATTTGTTACAATTGTTGTCATTGGATTGTGTAATTCTTACACGCTGTTGCCACGCGTGAAAATCTCAATTGGCCAGAACTTAACTTGACGTCATTAAAGAAGGGGACAAAAATCCTGAGGCTCTTTGTTCCAAGCACGCCATTTTATCACTCCTCGCCTCCGCGCCAGACGAATACACCCCTCTTTCGGCATATTTCAAGTGACAAAAAGCATCCCTTCCGAGGACTGAGATTCATTTTCTAACCGTCCACCTCTCTCGTCTCGCTCTCACGTTGCATAACCAACGTCTCGCGCATTAATTGCCCTTATTCCGTGGCAAAAAGCGAGCAATATTTTTCAGCGTCATGTTATAAGTGTTATAATCTGATTACACAAAGTTTTATTTTCGCTTATTATAGAACTCCGAAAATAATATCAAAAAAGGTTGAAAAAATAGCTATATGTATAAAATAAGCATAAGAAAATATTTCATGCATTGAATTTTTCATTAATTAAATATTTGAAATTTATTATAGCATATCTTTCTTATATTTTTCTGATATTTTTTTATTTACATTTTATAAAATAAACTCGCAGTAATTATATGAAAATATGTAACACATATGTTACTATACTACATTAATTTATGCATAATGTAATATGAATGACGATCAGAAAATCAAATAATAATATATGATAACACGATAAGATCGAGATAAGATTTCCCTAATCGATAATTAGAGATGTAAAAACGATTTCGAATTTTGCTAGCTCATGGAAAAAATATTAAATTTCATTTCTGTTTCTTCTGTAATTAAACTTAAACTTTTAGAAAATATTATTTCTCGTCTGTATGTGTTTCCATTTGTTCTTGTTTAAAAATTCTACATTTAGCTCTTATTTTAAATTAAAATAGCAAATATTAGGTGCATATGAAATGTCGGATTTTCTTTACATATGAATGTTTGTCTCCCTGTTTTATGCTTTTGTTTTTGGCATAACCTCGTTTATAGTCGTATTGTCTATTGCTATATTGAGTTACATTTCAACAAAGATTTTCTCAAAAGAGTTCTATTTTGTTATTTGTTTTGAATTTCGTAAGGATATGAATTCAACCGATGTAATTCATATAATTTTTTTATATAAGTATAAACTTGGTAATAATGCTACAAAAGCTGCACGCAATATAAACCAGGCATTTGGGGAGAATACTGTTAACAATCGAAAAGTACAGCATTGATTTGAAAAATTTCGGTCTGGTGATTTTTCCCTACAAAATAAACCGCGTGGAAGACTCAAAACGTCTGTGAAAAATGATGCTCTGAAAGCATTGGTGGAAACGAATCCAACTGTATCTATAACTTGCTACCAGAATGAAAGTTGACCATACAATGATATTACGACACCTTTCTGAAATTGGCAAGGTGAAAAAAATGGATAAATGGGTACCGCACGAACTAACCGAGCGAAATAAGCTGGATCGATTGAACATATGCTCATTATTATTAATCCGATTTCATCGAGAGCCATTTTTCAATCGGATTATTACTTGTGATAAAAAATGGGTTCTTTACGACAATAGGAAAAGGTGTGCTCGGCTTGATAGGAATGAGGCTTGTACTCATACTCCAAGGCCATCACTTCATCGGAAAATTTTAATAACAGTTTGATGAAATGTGACTGGAGTAATTCATTACTCATTCCTTCGAACTGGGGAGACAATTACAGCCGAAAAGTACTGCCAGTACATTGATAAAATGCATGAAAATTATACGCCCATCACTTATTAATCGGCATAGCCCAATACTTCTCCACGCTCGGACAATGCTCGGCCGCATACGTCGTACAAAACAATTAAATGAAATTAAATGAATTAAAATATGAAATTTTGCAGCACCCAGCTTATTCACCGGATTTTTCGCCAACTAACTTTCATTTTTTTAAACATTTAGAACAGTTTTTACGGGCTAAACAGTATGAAAATGACAGAAAATGAAGACTGAAAAATTCCATATCAGAGTTTATTCTAGTTGATTCTAAAGATCAGAATTTCTTGAGACAGGCATCTATGCATTAAAATCTCGTTGTGAAAAATGTATTGAAACAAATGGAGCATATTTTGATTAAATAAACAGCTTTTAAAAAAATATACAGTTTTATATATTCACTTAAAAATCCGACATTTCATATGTATCAACCTAATAATATTAATCCATTTTTTTACATTACGTTTTCTCTTTCTTTCGCTGTTTAAGAATTTTAAAGTAAATTATCTTGAAGAAATAAACGATTTATTATACTGATAATATAAATCAATATCGAATTTTCTATACCTGTAACCATTTCATAAGCATTCTATTTTGTTGAGGTTCAATTTCTGCCGTGTGTATTTTAGGTATTAAGCGAGCCATCGGCCATTTTATTCGTCTTTCATTCCCCGAGCCGCGTCGAGGGTCGGGGATGAGGCGGGTGGATTCGTAGAGGGTGAGTCGACGTCAGAAAAACCACCCTCGTCCAATTCAGCCATCCTTCCACCGCCGACTTTTCCAACCCCTTTTCGCCATTCCGGTCCACTTCGTGGCAGTCGATGACTGCTGGCTTATTACTGAGAAGGGGATGCTCTTTGAAAAAAAAGTAAATCCCAAGTAAAATGGCCGTGTAACGTTTCCGCTCTTTTCTCTCTTGATAGAGAAGAAGAAAGAAAGAGAGAAATAGAGAAAGAGAAAGAGAGCGTAAGTTCATTTTCATGGAATTCAACCGGGTCAATTTATAAGACGCGATTCGAGCTTCGTCGAGGCGGCGTCTTTACGGAGTTCGGTTTTACTTTGCGATTAAGGGGCTTCCTCGAAACTTGCAATTTTAATTTTGCCTTAATCGCTCGTCCCGCTTAGCCGTGGCGTGGATACGAAAGAAAACAAGCCTAGGTCACGACAATCTGCTCGGCAAAAATTGGTTCTATTAGTTTATTAATAATTTTATAATTTTAAGCTCTATGATTACAAAGTTTAAAGAATATTAATTGTTAATATTTTGTTAAAAATTCTTTCTTTATCTAGAAATCTGTACACATTTCTCCGGTAAATATGCTTCTAATCAATCCCTTCGTGCGACAAATATTTCTACAAGCGTTGTGTAACAAAGCGTCGCACGACGACTTAGAAAAGCTTGTTCAGATAAATATTTGGGCGACATCCGGAAGGATGTTCAAGTCACGTCACAATGACATCCTGTCGATTTCGTCAACAGTAAGCCGCGGAGGAACTCTGTTTTCCTACGTGATTCGACTCGACGATCAACGATAGCCGGCCGTTACGCGCGAATGTTGTCGATCCGGCAAACGACGAACGGAATCAAAGCACTACTAAAAGCTTAAAGTGGCACTGTTGCGCATTTCAAGTTAAAGTCGATCGCATGTATAGATACGCACTTGACGCGAACTCAAATTTCGGCGAAGATGTTTTGCACTTTTCCAACGGCTGCTGCAAATTTTTGTGCCACTCGGCAGAACTAAGCCCTTCTTCATATTTGTTTCCATTGATGAACTCGTGAATCTTCTCACTTTGCGATGCGTGTTGAAATTTGCGAATCGACGATTTGTAATTCGTTCTCCCACAAACCTTGGACGCTAGACTATACGTACATGTCCGGCACGGCGGAAGCTCTAACTCACCTTCGATATAGGGTGCACACTGGCCATTCCCTACTCTGCTATTCCACTTCTGCGGGGCCCTTTGATCGTTGCGAAAAAATCCGGAAACCCGTTTCTCAAAAGTGACCCTACCTGGCGGCAACGGAGTGCAGCCGAAGGGTAGTAGAAGAGGGAGAAACGACGTCGGAGGCATAGAATGAGAGAAGAGAGAGAGAGGAGGGGAGGGGGGAGAAAGAGAGTAGGACGCGCGGCCCAAACGGCCCTTTCCGCATTAGCATAACCCTTACGGTTTGTCCACGTGTGCGCCGGTATGCCAGGGGACCGTAGAACTGGTCAGGTAAGTTTTTTCGCACTTTTTAATTCCCGATGACCAGATGCCCGGCCAGCCTGTCGGCTTGCACGTAGTAAAGGGAAGGGCGCCGCTCCTGACCTCAATGAGAGATGACCTCCCCTTCTCGGCTCCTGATGACCCTATAAAAATTGCGGAACCGGTTCCCGCTACCCGGGATTTTTCGGACGTTTTAACGGCCGCGCGAGAAATATACCGGGTGCGGACGAGGCTTCAGGTAAACGTGTTACCTCGAGCGCCGATCGTTATCCTTCAACGTGACTAGCATGTATTTCTTCCTTCAATAACGTTTTGCCATACTTGAGAAACGAATAATTATATTCATTTCAGTATTTATCAGTATACAGTGATTATCTGTATATTCTATTGTTTGATTTTATTGGGCAATATTGAGTTTTTCTGATTACAGTATCAGTTTCCATTATGAAAAAAAAAGTAATGAGAAAGAAATCATAACTTTTTTTTGCATGGAAATTTGTTAAAAAAATGTAATAATGTTATAGAACATCATAGAATCTATCGGCTATATGGTTATCATTACCTAAAAGTGACAACTTGATTCATGAATAGCACGATAAAATTTTGTCTACTGGCTTTAGATGGACAATCGACTTTCTAAGACGTGTCCTCCGAGGTAAGGCGAGTGTACGTCGAAAGACGGGACAGCGCTCGGCGACGGGGCGCCGGTAAGATAAATCGCGCGTATCAAAAGCATCCATTTCGGTGTCAGAGACTCAAGTTTCCAGAGTTCAGGAATCTCTCGAGAGAATCGACGGGAGGCGGGGGAGGATGAGGTATGACCCGGTGAAGGTAATGGACTTAGGTACAGCGACCGCGTTGCTACAATGCACGGCGTTACCGCGCGATGTGAAATTAAATCGATGCAATCGAACGACAAGCCTCGTACTCTACCGCGCGATGCTTCACGGCCGATTTAGCTGACGTCTACACGCCGCGTTATCGACGACAATGCGTTTACATTCAGGTAAACAATCGCATGCATTAAGCTGCACTGCTGAACATGAAAATGCGATAAGAATATTTATGACATTAGACTCTGACAAGACACGTGTGAAACAAAAAGCAAAAAATATGAGAACTTTTGCATTATATTTTTCTCATTTATATAGATCTCGTCTGTAACTTTTTGAAGCTCAATTTATTTTTAAGGTTGTATCTTGAAATTATTTAAAAAATTACATACTGAGAAAGATAATGTTACATCAACAACATTGTTTTAATTGAAAATAATCCTATTGAATTACAATAACAGTATTAATGGAAGAAATAAAATTTTATTAAAACATGATATATTTGTTAATAGAGTTATTGAGTTAGTAAAATTATTTTTAATTAAAATAATTCGGTTAATATATGATTTTTTTCAGGGATGGCAATTAATGCATTACTTATTATCCTTGAAGGATATTGGTGTATATTTTGACATTTCGTTTGACTTTGATTCGCCATATCGTGAGTTGAGTCTCGGTCATCGAGAAAATTTACGGCGAAAGAAATTTAAAAACGATGAAACACTTTGCAGTTCTGAAGGAAGAAAAAGTCAAGCCCAGGGCGGTTCTCGATTCCCCTTCCCCGGGACATGGAGCCGGTGAGAACTGACGAGGGTGGGCCAGTGCGGGGGTTGACGAAGGAAGAGAGACGGCGAAGGCGGATGGAGACGGTGGTGGAAGGAGGGCGGCATTAATTACGGTCCTTTATTATAAAAACTGAACTCCCTCCGGCCAGGAGAGAACGAAGAGAGAGGCAGATAAGGAGGGAAAAAGCCCCCAACTCTCCGACGGCTACCGCCCCCCGCGGCCCGCGTCCACCCCCTCTCGGTCCAGCCACCAATCCTTCCGACAACCCTGTGCCCCCGCCGCAGAACGTCTCCCTCTGTTCAATTTAAAATACTTAATCTGTCTTAGTCCGGAGCCGTGCGGGGTTGTCAAATGCAACTGTTGTCGCGGACGACGACTGTCTTGCCAGAGTTACGAATACGCTCTTAATACCTCCGTCTCGAAATATCAAACGCAAAATCAGAATAGTCGGAAAAAATTCTGTCGTAGACGGATAAACAAAACGCAAAATTCTTCTTTGATTCATAGATCCTGGTATCATTAAGACTTACAGTAAAAAAATATTTTTAATTAAATGTAAATCATTATATTTTTATAAAGTTTGTATTAATAACAATGGAATATAAAAGAAAATATACGTTTTTTTTTATTGTTTGAGGACATAAGGGCTTATCTTTTTATAAATATATATCTTTTTATAAAATATATAGATTAAAATATTATGTTATATTTGTATATCTTTTTGAATAATCAAATTATAGGAATTATATAAATTAGAGAGAATGCTTCATTTTTATTATCATTCTTTTTTTTATTAGAAATCTCTTAATACATGAACATGATAACAAAATTATTATAGGTGTATAATATAAAGGTGGACTTTTTTCCACGTTTAATATATAGCGCTTTAATGATTGTGGTTTAAATTATATAGGTATAATAATACATATATCGTGTATATTCTAATGTTCTCTGTGCCTGCAATTACGCATTACATTTGCAGATTCGATAATCGGATAGCACGTTGCAGTTGAGAACCACCGGAAAATAAGAAACGGGAAAATGGCGAGGATTTTAATTTGCATCCCCCCCCCCGTCCCTCTTACACCCATCCACCCATCTAACCACCCACCATCCCCGCGACTTACCACCCACCCGGCCTTGTCTTTAGCTCGAGAGTCTAGCTACTTTCTCCGGAGGGGCGGTATAGAGAAGACAAGGAGTAAGAGCGGGCCACGGGATGGTGGCGCGCGGGGGTGAGAATAGCGGGGTCGGCGCGAGAGGCAAACGGTTGGAAATATCATAGCCGCACGCGCAGAACGAAATTACCGATTTGCCTTGGGCGTTCCTTCCTTTTTTCCGATTCCGCTGAGCTCTTCGCTCGGGTCCGCTAAGCTTCATCTTTCTTCCTTTATCCTTCTGCGTTCTTCCCCGCGGTCTCGCCTCCCCGGCAGGCCACCCTTCTTCCAAAGCCCCGGCATAGCAAATAACTTTCATAATTCTCGATTAGAAAGTTTTCCACCTCGAACCAGGAGTGAAGAAGGGGCATCGTCCTCTTTTTCGATCTCTGTCTTACTTTCTTCCTGCCGCCCATCTTCTTGGCTGCCCTCTTTCTGTTTTTCCTCACTCCTTCCTCTTCTCGTGCTTTTCTTCTTACCGAGCCCTTTCTCTCGGCCGAAAGCCCACCAGCCATGTCTCAAAGAAGGGAGATGAAAATCAAAATCGACTTCGATCCGCGTTCCGAGCCGTCGACCCTCATTACCCTTGGAATTCATCATTCCCGATCAGACCGCTTAAATTCGGCTTCTATGTCGGTGACGATGGATTGGATCATGATTGTAGAATTTTTGATACGCGGCATTTCGCTGGACGCGATATTTTTCATAGCGCAACGTCACCACGTAAGCAAGACGTTAATTACATTCTCGCGAGGCGAAGAGTGGATAATGATGTTTGCGAAAGCTTAGCGAAGTTGGCGCACGCGGCAATTACACGCTCGTAAACTATTTTAACACTAGAAAGATGGGCTACCTCGAGGTGTCCTTTCGGAATAAAAAATGCAATTAATCAGAAAAGAATTAAAAGAAAGGGTTTATAATCTATAAATTTTTATTTGCAATAATTCTTATTTTATGCAATAATAATATTATTACGTGCAGTAATAATTACACATGCAATTGACAAGAGAATTCTTTTAAAGAATTTTCAATTACATTTAACAAAAAATTAATATCAGTATATATACATTTTGGTGGCATATTTAACGATATAATATACCGAACATAAAATACCGTTTATGATAAATTATGGTTTTATATTATACAGTACAGTTGATTATCAAATGAGGTTTGTCTAAAAGCATGTCGAAACAATGCACTTTCAACGAGACTTCAATAAAGTTTCACAACAGTAGTTCCGATGAGTTTGTGATCAAGACTGTACCGCGATCTTATTGAAGGTACCGAGCAAATGGTTTCTGGCTACGGTTGTAGGGTCAGCTCGAAGGGGTCACTCGACATATGGCCCAGATCCTGGCCCTGCATTACGCAGCACGAATTCAATCCCTGATTTCGGACAATTCTCCCAAACACGCCTTTTTTATTTTCGTTCTTGCCCACTTCTTCTATTTCAAGCAGCCGCTTGTAAAAAAAGAAGTTTTTACCGTAACATTCAGTGAACATATATTTTTCTTAGCGAAACTTAATTGCTTCTCAACGATTTTTGATAGAATCGATAAATTTACTTACTGTATAAAAATTTTAATCGTTTCTTTTGAATATTAACGTTTAAGAACTGATCGTCATTTTCACGAAGCAGATAAGAACGATGTAAAATATTGTTTTATCAAAAGATAAATCTTGTTTAGTTTTTATCAACAATGATCACGAACTTCACGAATATTCTACCACGTATAATTAATCTCTATCAAATAAAACTTTGCCGGACTACAAATGTAAGTTATGTACGCCGAGTTTGCATGTCGCTACACATTAAATATTACGCCTGAATAAGTGCGCGAGTGTCAGACTCGCGAGTGGAGAAACTACGAGACAGCGACAGCGTGGAATAAAGAGAAATCGAGAAAGGGGAAGAAAGAGATCAAGGAGGCTGTCGTGCGCTGCCGGCATCTCGACCATGGTACCCACTTCGCTTCATTAATTTCTCGCAAAGACAGTGTCAGAGTCACGGGGGTTTTCCGGCTGCACGGGCTCCTGGGGACCCGAGGCTCCTCTCCGGTCTCTTACGGTCTGGTATTTAAATTCAAAAACGAGAGCAAGCCAACCGACTCCTTTTCTCTCTTTTCTCATCGTCCTTGTCTCGCTTGCGGCGTTTCCTAATGTTTTTCCCTCGTTTCTCATCCTTCCTTCGAAGCGCACCTCTGCGCCACCGCTACCCCTGCCCACCTCTTTCCTTTTCCCGCGGGCCCCCGCTTGTCCGCCGACAGTACCACCCTCTGGCCACCCCCCGCAGCCACCTCGTTCCACGAAGGCTCAGTCAATAAAGTATTCTAAAAAGCCCGCGCGAATAAGAGCCGTCTTACTCTCCCTCTCTCCCCCTACCGCCATCCAGCAGCCTCATCCCCCTTCTCGCTTCTAGCTGGCAATCCCCTTCGTCCCTGCTACTTCTTCCCTGGGCCACCCCGTTCGACCCTACCGTGACGATGGGTGGTGGAGGAGGAGGAGGTGGAAAAATAGGGGTAGCAAAAAACGTCAATAATATCGGCAAGATGGAAGCTGCACGGATGTTTTAAGGGAGTCTTACCCCTGTGGTTTTCACTCTTGCCTGTGAATTCGTCTTGCTTGCACGTCTCATTTCGTAAGGGGTTGTTCGTATGGTTCATATCGTCTTGCTTGCTTCCTCATCGGCACGTCTATCTCTTCCTTCTATCCTTCTCCTCTACTTCTTCTTCTTTTCCTTTTAGCACTACCAGCAAAGGAAATGTTCTCTCTGGAAAATATTAATATCCTTTCACACCACTCATGGCAGTTACCACGTGTTGCAGTTTTATCAGCGGGATTTGTAGTCAAGTAGTTCATTGCTTGTTGGTGCGCAATGTTTTATGTTGTGTATTGGCGGATAGTATAAATTAATTAGAATTATTTGCAAAGTAAAGCGCTTCCAACATTGAAGGTATAGTAAGCCTGCTAGCATCGAAGCCACGTGCTAGCTGTTACGTGTTTCTTGTGGCTTCTTTCAAAGCGCTTTGTCACCAATATAACACCAACGCAAAATACTCGTTTACAGCGTAATTATCGTAAAAGCCGCTCTTGTACAATTTACTGCAAACTTTAGCTAACATTAATAGACTTCATTCAGTTAATAATAAATGCATAATTCTTGCAGAGAAATTTATAAAACTGTATTATTTTTTTATCTCTATCTCAAGAAACAAGCTGATCTTTTTATTTAATGGAAGGAGTCATTTTTATCGTTTGCCATCACTATAGAATTAATTCTAATTAAGAAGTAAGCTCGACACAGGGGTTCCATTTATTCGATTTGAAATGAGTGGAGAGAGAAAAGCGAAGCTTGCGAGAAAAACAAAAAGGGGGAGGAAAGATGCTGAAACAACGATTGTCCTTGGAAATGAAGCTTAGTCGATCCACCCTCCGTTCGAACATTCTAATGTAGCAGCCGTGTCGAATAATAATGGCTGTTGCCAATCTGAAAACATCACCGTTCTTTAGAAAAAATTTCTGTAAAAATGTAAAAATAAATTTTATTTTAATTATTAAGAAACTTATTCGACATTATTAATAAATTACAACTGCAAATGTATAATTTACTGGAACTATATATTTGATTGAATTAAAAATGAATTAAACGTAATAAATTCAGAATTGATATCGGAAATGTAAAGATCTTGAGAAAATGTTTCCTTTGTTACAAATATATTTTGGATAATTTTCAAGTGCGAATATCTACATCTGAAAAGAGAGTACGGTCAATTTTTTCGTTATAAATTCAGTTAGTTTATCGCGTTCTCCACATCGTCGACCGCGCGCGCGTATGTACACGCGCGCGGCGTAGTATCGTTCAGTAATTAGCGATGCTGAGAGGACGTAAGTACCTACCATCCTCCCACACCAGTACCAATATCCACCTTCTTGCTGCTGCCACTCCCCGCAGCGCACCCGCCACCACCCAATAAATGGATGGATAGATAGATACCTTTACGTACCTACAAGGGAACTGCACGCGGAGGTTCAAAAGACCAAGAGCGGGCGTCCTTATTGGGTGGTAGGCTTTCTCGCGCGTACATAGACACCACCACCCTCCCCCCCTCCCGCCATCCCGCACGACTGACACATCGGCAAAGTCATCGTATGCGTGCCTTATACGTGCACTCTCACGCACGCACGCAAACAGACGCCTCAACGCGCGCCACGACGTACGCGTGGGAATATCATTACCTCAGTTGTGTGTTTTCCGTTAATTGCCATTATCGGTGGAACTTAGTTACGGGTTGCGTTCCCCCGTGACGTTGCTGCCGCTGCTACTGTTGGAAGACCCTCAAGAACGGACCGTGTACGAACCGACCAGTGTCTCTCACGATACCAACAAGTGTAGCTCTTAATATGCACTCTCGGACTGACCTACAATATCTTTTACTTCAATGGCTAGGCGCTGGGAGAAAAAATTGTCTCATTAATTAGGCGATTATATCAAACGAGACATTGAATAGCAGAGCTTGAAGAGACGTTGGTCAAGCTGGTAGTATTTGAAGAAATGTAATGATGCAAGACGGATTTGTTAACGAATTGCTTCTAGGAGCGTGTAACGAAGTGAAACTATGAGAGGGTTAAATCGTCCAGCAAATGAACGCACTTTGTCGCTTCTACAGCAATAAGTTTTGCGAGGACTATGGTGATAAATTAGTTTCGTAAGCGATTATGCATCGTATTGAGGAAATGCACGATGTATTATATATTCCTGCCCGATGAAGTCCGCGAGACTAAAGAAAATCCAGCGCAGCCGAGGTAGTGCGCCTTTCTTTTATCGCTCCGACTCAGCCACCCTCCGTAAGAAAATTTCTCGAAGAAACGCAGGTCTTTCTCCCGCCATCGCTACCACCCCCATCCCTCCCATCGCCACTTTCCACCCTTCCACCTCGACATCGCCGGCACCGCTGCCGCTCGTCTCTCTCTATCCCGCGCCACCCCCGTAACACTCCCTGCCGCCTTGCCTCCTCTTCCGGTTCTTCCTGCGAATACAATGGAGCCCGAATCCATCTCGGACAACCTTACCACCCTCCCGCCTCCGCTACCCTTCTTTTTCTTCGTATCTCGGTGGAACAGCGTCGAGGAATAATTCCATTTTCTTGTGCGAGTACAATTTTGCTTTCAATTTATTTTCCCCCCTTTTTCTTCCCTGGCTCGCTCTCTCGCGAAGATCCCAACAGCCTCTCGCTTCCTCTCTCCCTTCTTCCCTCTCCGCCACCACCTCATCCCCTTCGCCTTTTCTCGTTCTCCTTTTTCTACTTTCTCGCTCGCGCTCCTTCTTTGCGTTAGCTTTCGTTTCTTCTACAGCGAACCTTCTTTGCCACCTCTAACCTTCGTCGACGGAGCTCGCCCCCTCCGACGTTCTCCTTCAGCCTCATCTCTCGCCTCTGCCCTCGCGCACTTTCACCACCCTCTTCAACCTCTTCGTACAGCCTCGTTGCTATCCGTTTCTTTTCGTTCTAAATACTTCGTTTCTCTTTCCTTCTATTGCCATTCTTCCTTTTCCTTCAGTTTTCTCTCTCTCTCTCTCTCTCTCTCTCTGTCTGTCTGTCTGTCTGTCTGTCTGTCTTTCTTCTCATCGACCTTTCGCGTTCTTTCTTTCTCCCTTGGCTTTATCTTACTGCCATCCCTCCGCTCCTTTTGCCTTGCAACGCCCTTCGGCCGTTGTAATTATTAAACATTGCGAGAGCCAACGGCAGTAACAAGCGTTTTATAACTGTACAGTGAAGGGAGCAGTTGAGGGCGCCAGTCTTTTGTTACTCTTTCCAAGAGAAGGCACGAAGAACGTGAAATTGACGCCCCGCAAGACGTGGCCTTGAAAGAGAGAAACCTGCCCATCGCAAGAATCTTCCACGCTGACCGCGTCGTCAAAGAAGCTGGCTCCCGATGGGGGATTTCACGTTTAGGACGCGATTTATTGGAAATACTTGAAAAAGAAAGATAATATACTTCAGGGTATTATCACAGTAAAGTTATTTACAGTCTTTAATTAATTTTTTATCTAAAAAGATTGTATAATAGATAATTGCATTAATACATACAAAATTGATAAATATAGAAATTATATAGAAATAAATAAAAATTAATAAATTTATTGACATTTTTTATTTCTTTTTTACTCCTCTACACATAAAATATCTTATTACTATCATCTACACGTCCTACTTTATTTTACTTGCAAGAAAATAGAAATGAAGTTTCTGACGTCAAGTTTGGAATGTTCGGTTTTGAGAGCTTATGCGATTCTCCGCGCAACGGAAAGCGCAGGAAACTGGCTGGTGGGCATGCCGGGCTGATTAGCGGGTGAATCAAGCCTGGTTTCGTTTTGTGCCCGCGAGCGAGAATTTCGTGGATGATCGTTCTCGTCTCAATCTGGGTTTTAATAATTCTCCTGGCGGGAGGGGACGAACGGACGTACAGACATACGGAAGAATTTGGAAGGGTGGCGAATAATTGCTGTGGGGTCGAAAGTGCTTTTTGCAATCCTATGGAGGTGATATCAATTGAATCTTTCACATACTTTCATGGGATATATATATGTATATGATTGCTCTTTATTAAATTTTTAAGAAAGATTGCAATTATTTTTGTGCTAACACCCGTTTAACTTGTTAAATCAGAAACTACGAATGAAGCAAATCAGAAAATACGAATGAAGCAACTATAAATAATCTATGATATAAAATATTTTACAAAAAAAAATAATAATATAAGGGAAACACAGTTATTATTTAATATAATTTTATATGTATATCAAATAAAAATTAATATTTGAAAATGTGAATTTATATTATGCGCTATTAAGACTTCGATAAAAAATGAAACAGAATCTAACACTGGGGAATGAAATTTTTTTGTGTAATCCGATGACCATAAATACTAAGGGTAAACTAAAAAAAAACATTACCCCTCGCATCAACTACCTCTCGCATCAGTCTCTTTCATTGATCACCCCTCGTATCAGCCACCCCTCGCAAAAGTTTTTTATAATGTGATCGAGACGCTATCTGCCGCTTCTCGTTCAAACCCTTCCGAGCTGAATTACCGACAAGAATTACACCAAGGCTGGCATCTACAGTGGCTCGGAAAAAACGTTAAAAAATTTTAATATCGACTGCGTGTACGAAAGTTTTGGCTAAATCCCTTGTTATATCGAAAAAAAAAAATTATATTTATTACAAGATAAAAATTGTTTAAGACTAATTATACACTTCCGATTACCAGTACTTAACAAATAATTTCCCTTTGATATTAATTAACGTAACTTGTTTATTTTGTAATATTACATTTATTTATTTATACATATATCCATCCAATTAAGTTATTTGCTAAAAACTATACAGATTTCGAGAAGATATTTTTTAATTTATTTTTACTATTCTGAGTCGAATTATTTAAAAAAAATATTTGAACTAAATTTTCCTGAAATAGATGAAAATGACTGCGGAGATGGACGAACAACATGTAGGAGATAACTATTAAAGAGATGGATTAGAGACGAAATTCGATAAGGAAATTCGCAGGTTTTTCCACATTCAAGCATTATCTGTTCAATTCGAAATGCAAGGTTTAGGACTACTTAATGGTCTATAAAGTAGAATGAAAGCTTTATTGCTCACTTCTCTTGACGATTGCCATTTTTTTTATTACTCAATCATTAAATCGCTCCTAAATTTTGACTCCGTTTGTTGACCCACTTTTGTTATCAAATATTCAATTACCAATTCTTTCTAAAAATCCTTTGATTCTCATGAAATATATAAGTAGAAAAAAATCCATTATTTATAAAATCAATATTATACATTTAATCTTATAACAATTACTATCGTTACGTAAGTGCAATAGTTGGAATAAATTTTCTTCGGCTTCAGCCAACGCGTCCATATTATAGCACTCTGATTCGAGGGGTCGAGTAGGCCCCGCCTAAGGCCTTGATGGGCCTGATACAGAAGGGTGCTCTCGGACGAAAGGCGTTACCATTTCTAAATAATTCTTCAGATAATCTTTTGGCATAACGAAAAGCGGGTCACGGAGCGACTCACTCATACTCATCTTCACATTTATTGAGAATCGGCCGCGATGATAATCGCGTTTTCTGCGCTTTCTCACGCTGCGTACACATATACGTAGGAGTGCATTACCACTACGGGCGCACGCGAGCGCATACACGAGTGCAGCGGGAAATGCAACTGCGAGAACTGCGCACAAAGCATCGATAACCACGTCCTGCCTGCGCCAGTCCTCTTTGCAATTTGCCTGCCACTGTAGATTGCACCTGCACACGGTCTATTACCATGCAAGTTCGTCCGCGGGAGTAACGCTAGCTTCAAACCTTGGTACCTCATCCTTCCCGTGATATGCAGAGGTGCAGAGGAGGAGAGAGGGGTCGCGGGAAGGGAAGAGGGGCGTCCCTATTATAAGTTGCGAACAAACTTTACTTATATGCTCGCGACTACCATCCGCATGCGCGCTATCTTTCCATTCCTATCCCGGTGCAATCATCTACGTTTCCACCCTCGCACGTTTCCCTTCTGCATCTGTTCTATCACAAGATATTCTTCAGTTTCTTTATCAAAGAAATATGTAATTCGAAATATTTCAAAAACAACGTTAGTATTTATTACAAAGGATTTCGAGGCGCGATTATTCAATATTATAACTTTATTTGGAAGTTTAAGAACCATGGCACATAAAAAATACTTCAGAGATAAAACGTAAGCAGTAAAAAAATCAACATGTTAGATTTGCTGACATTTATATCCTTACAGTTTCTACTGTGATTGGTCAATTCGCTTATTGCTTACGTTTTACTGCTTAAATTTTTTTGTATGTCATGATCCTTATGCATGATCCTTATCTACCTACTGACATAATATCCTCGTTGACACGTTCGCCTGTCCAGTAAAATTAATTACATAAGTAGTCCTATTCGTATTTACTCCGATTCTTGCATTAAAAGAAAAGATTGGCTGCTGCAGCAGAATAGATGATAAAATGTGGCATAGCAATTTTAATTGATTACTGCAACTAATTAAAAATGCTGTCATATTCAGCTAATCTTTTCTTTCAATGTATTTACATTAAAAATTAATCTTTAATGTTTAGAAAATATCATTGATATTTGTGAGATTTGAGACGAGATTCACGAGATTACAGAAAGAAACTTAAAGGATGATAATAACAATTTTTTTGGAGTTTATTCCGTTGACTGACCAGTGGCGACTAGTTCCGTTTCCAGTAGCGGAAATGGACAGAGGGGTGCCGATGCCTCAGGGCACTGCTCTAATAGAAAGGCGCATAGAACTTGACCATGTACATCTATACACCGTTTTACATATACACGGCCTTATCCTCACCTCGTCTCTCTTTCCCCTTCTATATCTTACTCACTCCAACGATCTCTTGTTGCGCAAAATCTTGCCTCTAATGAGGTGTCGAATAATTGCTTATTAATGACCAACTGACCGCACGCGAGAAATTTAGTCGCATTGTCGGCTGCGCGGCTAATGACGCGACGAAGAAAAGACGCTGACCACTGGTCACTGAACCGAGGGAGATCTTTTTGTGCTGTCGATTGCAAGAGTTTTTTTCGTCCCGATTTCCATCCGCTCGCCGTGAATCGAGGGGCATTGCGTAGGAAATTTTTATTCTTTCCCGTTTTGAATATTAAATGCCAGCCAACACAGCGATATTAAACGGCCATTCTTTTCGTTCTGTTTAATTGACTCTTTTTATTCAAGGTTACAATAATAATGTTCATTACGCGTAACAATAACATGCAGGCTGGACCGGCCGTTATTAATTCGAACGGCCGAGTCCGTTTCAAAAAGCGAATCAAGAAACAGCGCGCCAATATTATTGATCATACAAAAGTAATGAATCAATACATTGCGGGCAACGCGTTTTGTTTACGAGCTGGTTACAGGCCGGGGCTGAATTATCGATAGGTAAGCAAACGGAATCCGGTTAATATTATTATTATTATTATTATTATGGTTATGATTCTATAAATATTGAAGCCTGGCAACAATTTAATGGATCACGTATAACGTGGCCCCAGAACGTATACCCTGTGTCGATTTTAACACAGACGGGACTTATTCATGCGTCGTTCCGCCAAACTTGATGGAACTTAATTAAAGTTTCTTAATGAACGTCGGTAGCGCTACCCGTCGTTACCTTCCCGTCGGCGTGACGGCTCGTCGGAAGCTGCGTTGTTTTTATTTGAACGAAGGGAGAAATTCTTCCATATGTCCCGGAGAAAAAGGGAGCAATGACGACGACGACGACGATGGGAATGTGAAAGGAGAAAAAGAAAAGAAAAAAGAAAAGGAAGCGTCGCGGCCCGATACGTCTGTGATAAATCCTTTTCGTTACGAGACATTTGAATCAAAAGGTTTCGTTGGAGCCCTCGTACCAGCGCGGCGCCGCATCTGCTTGTACACCCTGGACATTGTCCTGTCCTAGAAATGTTTGAAAACTGGTCTAACTGGACGTTACGCCGATTCGTCGACACGAAAGAAGCCGCTGTCCAGCAGATCCGGTTGATCTTGTTTCGCATCGAACCAGATGCTTCGCGAACAATATGCCTCCCTGAACGAACAATTTCCGAATTAGCGCTTTGATACTTCAGACTGAATAAAAATCAGGGAAACGAACTCCATTATTGATACAGTAATACTTCACATAAAAACTATTTGCAGATGTCTTTTGTATCATTACATAGATTTTTTAAATTCTATTAATATAGAGATTTATGTTAATTACATTACAACAATTTTTTGTTAAGCTATTTTTAAGATATCGTGTGATAATAATTTAATGAAAAGATAAAGATAAAAAGTCTTTCAAGATGAAACATTTTATTTTATAATTGTTATCATAACAAAAAATCACGGTTTTCAATAATATTTTTCTAAATATCAGTAATGAGATTTGGATATAATATTTTGTTATAGTCGTATAGGCGGGGAAAGATACAACTTTCACACAAATGGGGCAAGAACCTCGGACCCTTCTCTGAGTCAACGGGGCCCTCGAACTGACCCGGAACAGGTTTACGTCTTGTCTCCGTCGCTTCTTTTTTCCTTCCGCTTACAAGTCCGAGTCAAATTGACCTACAACCGATTGTCCATCTTCCTTGGCATGTTATCCGGCACGAAACTGGTTTTCTTTCCCACATCCGGGGACTGCTGGTCACTCGGAGGGAGACAAGAGTGGGGCATCGCTACTGACCAAGTTCCTGGACACGATTCTCGCCCTTGGTCAGTTTACGATTTTATCCCGCGTTCGACAGTTCCGCGTGCGTGGATTTTCGCAATTATCCTTACTAGTGACGGTTTTTACGTCGATATTCGAAAAAGGTACCATTAGAATACATGGACGAGATTATCGGATAAGTTTTATTAAATAAAAATGTTTGTCAATTAACATTTGGATGCTGCTTGATTCAACATAAAGAACACATTATTTTAAAATTATAACAAAAAGAAGAAAATGCAGTCTTAGGAAAGTATCTCTTAATTTAGCATTTTTTAAATTTACATTACATAGTTCTATATCATCATTCATATTTTTTTAAAGCATCTCTTTATATTTTTAATTTCTTTTATATAAGAAATATATGTATAATTAGAATATTATTACAGTGATGTTATCTTTGAGTCTGCGCAATGTCGATTATTGATTATGTGTTTATCAATCCCGATTAATTTTTTAATTAAAGAACATCGATGTTAATAAGTTTCCGCTCAGTAGAAATTATTCCATTAAGTAAGAATAATGACAATGCGTTCTATACATTTATCAAGATTGAAGTGCATTTGTGATATTAGGAATAAAGATTATAAGCATGAGCGCGAGCGCGAGCGCGAGAATGGTGTCGCTGCCCCCACCACCCTCGACTTCATCCCCTTTTCATTTCATACCAGGCCGTAAGTACGTACTTTGTACTACCCCGTAGGATCGTCAGGTTTTCCAAGTTCTCTCCCCTTTCGAGGGAAGCCACTCGAGGGCGGAGTCCCGGGTGAAGCGGCCATACTGCCACCCCCGTCTTACCAGCCCTCTTCTAACCCCTCTGGCAAAATAAGGGATGAAAAACAGGACGAGGGCAACGGCGCTCCTACAAGCGTTCAAGCAAGCCGCCTTGCTTACGGAAGCTCCGCCGTGAATTCACCCTCTACTGGGTTGATATTACCGCCCCATCGGCCGTAAATGTCAGAATTTAGAAAATCACTGGAGCGAGGTAATTAATTTTTAAGCACCTGGTAAGGGACATGCCTTTCCCGGCACGTTTCTCTTCGTAATCAAGCAGAATTGCGTCGTAACTTATTTATAGTTTATATGCAATTTAGAAAAAGGTTTATTTAAAGGGACGAGATACAATTAGTCTTTTATAATTAATCGACGATTTACACAATTCAGATAATATATTCAATCAGTCTTATATTCGTAAAATTTGCCCTATATATTCGCATCTTCTTCAACGTCACATCAAGTTAAGACGTGTCTTATCTATGATTGACTCAATTAGAACGCTTTTCATCTTAGAATCGATGTTTGAAATCAAAGTGATCGATTTCTCATCATGATTCTCCTCGATAAGCTATCCGCGAAGGAGGCTATCCTGAAGATCGCCCACGGCTGTCGTCTTTTTCTCAGAACTGCTTGGTTAACAGAAAAGCAGATCTGCTGCTTCATTTGCGTGGCTTTCGGAGGAGTTCTCGTATTCCTAGACCGTCCTTCGCGCGTTTCTGCCTCTCTCACTTCACAGACGATATTTCTCCGTGGAAGCTTCTCTCGTGGAGTGAATGCTCCTTAATTTCCTTTGAGCCGTTTGCTTCAGAGTAAAATCCATCCCCTTTCCGCCATCCCTCACTCCTCTACTCTATCCACCTTTCTAGCTGCTCTACGACGGTCCCTTACCAGCCTCGCCGTATAACCGTCCTCACCTCGACGCCGACGCCAGCTTTCTCTTTCTCTCTCACTCCCTCTCCCTCTCACATGCGTCCTAGGCAGCCGTTCCTTCTCCCTCTCAACCTTATTCTGTAATTTCGTTTACAAATGAAAGGGCCGCGAGCTACGACTTTGTACACCGGGTACGCGTCTGCAAACGTTCCAGTCCCGTGACTGCCAGGATACCCCCGCAATACCTTGAAAAGCGGGCGCCACCGCCTGTACTGCTTTCCTTATGTCGCTTTCTAGTACCCGATTCAGCGCAGCGAGCCTTCGAATCTCGACAAACGCCGCGCCCGCGCTTCTGCTTTTGTCACTCGTCGAAATTATTCGAGTGCCATTGCCGGAATGTCGCGCCGTGTTTATGCCGATTGTAGAAAATATCCCGGTACACACATCTCGCCTCTGAAGTTTGCTCTAATCTTTCTTAATTGGTGTTCCAATCTCTTGAGCTTTAATCTATTGAATGTGAACTAAATGCGATTTAGTAGAGAATTTCAAACGTAAGTTATTTCAGATGTCTACGCTCAATACATCGTTCTTGTATCATTTTTAAATGTCTCCATTTTATTATGAATTATTTTTGATATTCAAATATAGCAGACTGTACTTTTTATTCTTTAATTTTATATGAATTATTCAATATATTTTTAAAGCTGTTAAAATATTCTTTGCTTTCTTTTTCTGATTTTGATGGAGCAACTTTTTGTTCTAAATTCACCGAAACCCTAAGTGGACTGGAGAACAAACTGTCTGGTACTTTTGCGGCGCCTGCGAAAACCTCGGCAATGTGAGATGCCCTGCACGTTCGGCACGGTATTTTAATTCGCCGGGAATGCTGGCCGACCGCCAAACGTCCGCAGAGATTTCTTAATACCCGCCACAAATGCTTGGCGTTTGTGCCTTCGTCGCACGGAAGGATGGTCTCTCGCGCCGGTAATAGTGCACGAATCGAGAGAGAGAAAGAGAGAGAGAGAGAGAGAGAGAGAGAGAGAGAGAGAGAGAGAGAGAGAGAAAGAGAGAGAGAGAAGGAAAAAGGAAGTAAAAGATGTAACGATGAACTTATTCTTTTACTTTTTTACAATGTAATTTAATATTAATCTTTATATTATATTAAATTCCCCGAGACGAGATTAAACAGGAAATCGAAGAAAATTTTATTATACTCTGCAATAAATCGTCGGTGATAAATGAGAACGGACAGAAATTTTGGAATGCGACCGCAATGCTACATTTATGTCGGAAGGATAGAATTTTCACATCTAACTTTAGGCATCGATACATGGTACGAGACGGGATTGTTATCCTGCAAGAAAATACGGCTGAATTTCGTGACCCCACACTCCAGTGCTGGGATACTTATGACGCCCTCGCGCGTACATAGTTGTTCGAAGCATCCTCTATCTCTCTTTCTCTTTCTCTCTTGCCTTTCTAGATGCGACCCCCTTATATACTCTCAAAACAACCCACCTCAAACCCTACCTTCTCGCTCGCTCGCGATCTCTCCGTTTCGCCCCGCGACCTCCTCGCCACTACCCCCGCTGACTTTCTGTCGTCGCTGGCTTTTGTCTCGGAGCGCGCATTGATTTCTGGGGCCAACTTCGCTTCGTTGCCGGCGTCGTTAAATTATAATCGCGAAACACCCGGCTGAAGTTGCAGACAAAGCCACTGAGGACGAGGACCTGGGCTGCAGGTTAGGACGGGCGTGTGGAGGTGGGAAGCTTGGAAATGGAAGAGGACGATGAGGTGGGTGCTTCGATGTAGGGAGAGGGTGGATACCTCCGACAACTTTGGGATCCGTCGTCGATTCTCGCGGAAGGACCTCAAAGTGACTCCTCCTCGTAGCTGCAAGCTCCTTTTCATCGCTGGTCTCTGTTAAAATTGTATACACAATGCAAACCAAAAACATGGCCTAATGGAAGACGAAGAAAGATACTCATTCGATCTTATTGAAGGGTCAGCCATGATCCACTATTCATTTGCGTTCATCTCTGATTAAAAATAATTGGAAATTGTACGTTGAATCATATATATAACGATAACAAGACATTCAGAAAGATTTTCTTTTTCGATATTTTTTTTTATTAAACCAACTTAACTCGAATCTATGGAAAGAACGATTTTGCTAATGTAATTAAAAATTCAGTCGATATGAATCTGAAAATAACTTCATTAGAGCATTAAAATAATTATGTAGAACATTTAAGCTATTGTTAAAATGTCAAAATTTTTTGCAGCATCGTTTATTATACTTATTATTATACTGGACATTCTAATAGTAATTTTGATAGTCTAACGAAATTATTTTTAAATTTGTATTTAACTAAATTTTAAATACTTTAAAAAAATTGTTCATTCCGTGTGAATAATAATTAAAGTGTAAAGTGTGAAGTCAATTTTATTTAAATGCAAGCTTCTTCTGATTCTAATTTGGAGAACAAACAAAAAAATTAATTACATGCATTAAGATTAATTGGGATTGACTTTTCAGTCATCTTTTTTGAAAATGCAAAGAAGATATAAGAAAAAGATATTCATCGGATTCATTAAATCAATATGTAGAAAGATATACGGATCCTGAATACCTATTTCAAAGATCTCTTCGTCGAAAGATTTTTGAAAGAAATTCTACGAACGGATTCTTCATGCATCATTGATCTATTCCTCAGACATCGCAGTTGCTATTACGGTACGGATCGAGTGTGGCGGTGAAGCCGGACAAAGTTTGCGGCGTGCCGAAACTCACGTACGAATATTACGTAACTTCAGAGCGACTAGTTCTGACGACAATTAGGGCAAAATTGTAATTTACGTATGGACCACACTCACTATGGATGAAAAAGATTCTGAATTCAGAATGTTTCCGGAAAATCGTGCCTGTTACTCCCAAATTTCACTAATAGCGCTACGAAATTTCTGCTGCTGGCATTTCTCTACTGGAAATCTCTCCGGGAGTGTTAATGTGGAGTTGCGCGGAGACGCGGCGAAAGACACGAGATCTCGCGAGAGTACCGTGCTTCCGGTGTTCCAAGGCGTTCATGGAACATATCGTTACGACGAGGGGTTCGGGCTCCGCTTCTTGAAACTGCTTGCGCCCCTTTCCCAGAGCAAGATGCCTTAAATAAATGAAACTTCTAGTGCGTCGCGCAAGAACAGGCGGCACCGGCATATAAATTCTCTCGCACTGTAATTTCAAACTCAAACAGCAGCACGGGGTCGACTCACCCCATTTGCGTTTCACCATCTCCCTCGCGCCTCCGCGTCCGCGTATTTTGCCGGTTACGAGTGGTTAGGACGTCGGAGGACGTTGGGAAAGGGGTGTCGAAGGATGGCTGAGATTTCGGCGCGTCTACATCGGTATTTGCGCGCGTATGTCTACATATGTATGCGCGTATACGCTCGTCCTTGATGACAGAGACGGCGACGATAATGGTCCCGAGAAAAGGTCACAACGTGCATTGACTATCGATGGTAGATCTCCAAGATATACGTATATCCCAATTTAGCGCTTTTACGCCGATTTGACCGACCATCAAGTATTGCGACGAAGGGAAAATTCAATGGAAAAGAGTGACCTAAGAATGACGACATAAGAATTGTGACTTAAGAATTGCGACATCGGAGAGACTATTCGAAAGGGTCAAGATCTGGAGAACGAACGAAAGATGCTTTCGCGATGTGTTCGAGAATAGTGTCCGAACGTGTCTGATCGTAAAATTTCGCACCCTCTTCGAAATTCAACGAGGCAGTCCGAGATTCGCGAAGGGTAAGAGGGTAGACGACAGAGAAAGACAAAAGGAAAGAGAGAAAGAAACAGAGAATCACCGCGTGCTCTTTCCTCAACGGCATAAATTCGTGAAGATCTCCGGCTTGGGCGCGCGTAAGAGAGCACTACTTCGTTTGCCCGCCCCGTTCCTTGCAGTAATTTCGAGCAGCCCCGCCTAATCTCGTCCTAAAATCTAATTCCGCCAACAATTTCTAAGCCGGTCCATTAAAATTCTAAGCACAGTGCCGTAGGAGGCGGTCGGGCGCTCTCTTGCGCGCGGGACCAGGGGCAGGGGGGAGAACGACGAGGAGGAAGTAAACTCGGGATGGAGTGGTACCGCCAACAGGGCGATGGACGGGGGACGCGGAGACGGGAGGAAGAAGATGGTTGCGCGCCCGGGGTGGTTGCCAGGGGGTTGGGCGGGGTGGTTGGGGTGGCTGAAACAATAAGAACGTTGCGGAGGCAGCAGCCCCAACCTTCCGCAACCCCCGCCATGCCGTAAGAACGCCGTAAAAGCTCGCCTCCGCGCGCTTTCATTGGCTGAGCCGGCGGCCAACGAGCGAGATATCGTGCAAATAGCGACGTCGTGCGCGACGAGTCGGAGAGAGAAAGAGAGAAGCCGCGGCGAAAGAGGGAGGTTTGGGCGAGGAGAGAAAGAGAATGCTCTCCGTGGAACGACATATAAGCATTCACGGTGCAGCCGCAGTAAAGGACGCTTTTCATTGAGCCATCTTATTGTGTCGGTCGCGCTGAACTTCTCAACAACGTTAGCGCGACTGTTTGCCCGGCTATGCCCGCTATTTTCCTTTCCTTATGAGAGAAGAGAGTCCTCTTTTTTATTCGAGCCGATTGTAATCGATTGCGATGTCATCGACAAAATACTTTGCAACATTTTTTTCGTACATCTTAATACAGAAGAATAGAAGAAGTAACAGAAGAACAGTTTCTTTGATCGCTTATTAAATATTTTTTAATTACAAAGCTTTCTTCATACAAGTTTTTAAGTAATTAGCGACATTATTAGAGAACAATCCAAGTTTTTTCGAGAATCAAGTTTTTTTCATCTTTTACATCTAAAAAATTATTTCTTTAAATAGCGTGTAAGACTGGACCTAAAAGAATATTTCATTCTCTATATTGTGAAGTTCTTACATGTCATTCATCGATTTTACAGTCTCTTTTAATCGATATGTTCTCAACTATTAATTGATAACTACTTGAATACACTTCTTACAGTAATTACTCTTGGTAAATCAATTTCGCTCAACTGCGGAGTCGAGCGCGACGGAATTTTTCCTCGAGAAGGTTGATGGTCTTCACCGTCCGGGTGATTGTGTCTTGTAGCGCCGGAAAGGATAGCACTGTGATGAGGAGGATGAAGGGCGGAGGAGAGAACGATGGGAAACCTCCTTTGCGAACCTACGGGGCAAATGCAGGTTTCAGGTTGCTTCACGTGCACAATTACCGGGCACAGGATGGGCGCGGGCGGGAATGAAATTTCGTCTTGTGCAGCAGGAGCAAGCAAAGTGTGCGCACCCTCTCCGTTCTGCACGGCCTGGGGAATTGAGTTTCGCCACGAGAGAGCGAGAGAGGCCCGGCGAGAGAGGAGACTTGGCGAGACGCTAGAGAAAGCAACGGAGAAATAGAGAGAGAGAGAGAGAGAGAGAGAGAGAGAGAGAAAGAGAGAGAGAGAGAGAGAGATATGAAGCAAGAGAGAAGAGATCTCCACCGGCTGGATGGGCTGGTGTAACACTGTTATTGCCAATAATGGCACGACTATGCGCGTGCATGTCTCGCGGGCTGATCGAGAAATTGATTTACTAAAAGAAACGCCTGCTATCGAACGGTCATCAACTGCCGCCGTTGCATCGTTATGAACGTCTGATCAATTAGCGTTGACTGATTAATATCGTTGCGACGTTTAAATTCAAACGTAGAAATTCAACGCTGCAAGTCATGCATTCAAATCATGCTAGCTCCTGAAATTCTTCAGTGCAATATATTGAAAAATATAAAAACCACATTTTTATATTTTTGCGATTGCAACATTGTAATTTAATGTCAGAGATATTATATTAATTTCTTTTCTAGAATTAAATAATTCTAGAAAATTAAATAATTCTCTGAGACATTTTCTTTGCAATAATATTACGCGTGATATTCTCGAATATAGATATTAGATTTAGCTGCAGACATGTCGAATATCCATAAGCATTTACAACATTAGAAGGATTAGACTGCTCATTATCTCCGTCTACGGTTACAGAAGTCTTGTCGAAATTGCGTAGGAAACAGTTCCTTGTCTCTTCGTCTTCTACTGTTTCATGATTCAGATTTACCTGAAAATTATACAAGTGGATGGCAAATAACACCAATTACTTAAGCGTGTGTGTTAGAAACATGAGATATATCATCTTTATATTAAATATTACCTATTCTGTAGATAAGTTTCTAATGTGCGCGTCGCGACGCTGGGCGCTTATTTTTGCGTCGCGCCGTCACTATTCATGGACTTTGCCAATCGCGCAGACAGCCGGTCGTTTGCTCGAAGTTCGACGACGCGTAATCCACGACTCGAAGTAAATCGAATGAAGTCTCGAATTAAATACAGCCCTCTCTGTATTCCGGGCACGGCGAAAGGGGACGCAAGAAGACGAGAAGAGAGAGACTGAGGGTGGGTGGTAACAGGAGGAGGAGAAGAAGAAGGATGAGGAGGAGAGTGGAAGAAGAGGACGAGCTGACTCGGGGTGAGACGAAGCGAAGCAAGGTTCCTTGTATTTAATTACCAACTCTAAGTCTCCAGCCGGGAATGAGGCAGCTCCCACCCGGGCGTACCTCTTCTTCGCCATCCATACACCTTCCCCTTACCATCCCCTAACACCCCCTCGAATCACCCTCGCGAGCTTTTGTCTTAAACGACGCGGAGAATGCATTGGCTATGGTATCGCT
The DNA here is from genome assembly GCF_024713525.1 of Acromyrmex echinatior. Taxonomy (NCBI): domain Eukaryota; kingdom Metazoa; phylum Arthropoda; class Insecta; order Hymenoptera; family Formicidae; genus Acromyrmex; species Acromyrmex echinatior. The sequence continues at coordinate 3,179,838 of NC_141861.1, forward strand.
GTTCTCCGTGGGGAAGATGGAAAAATAATAATTCATCCCCCGAAGATTTCAACTTACATTTCTGAATTATTTTTTGACAATTATTTCATATTATTTCTTCTTTTCTTTCTTTTATTAATAAGATAATTATCTAAATTATCCGAATTCTTTCTTTTACTGTTATAAAATTAAAATTTTTAGAAAATAATTTGGTTTAATTTAGCTAGAATTTTGAAATTACTAGCAAAAAATAATAAAATTTTTACGCATATTTTTTTAAGTCTATTAAATCCGTGATATTGAGAACTTAATAAAGCACGTCACTATTTTATAATAAATTTTTATGTTTACTAATTTTTATGTTGTCTAAAGAAGATTATAATATCTTTTTATGGTTATATTTGCCGTTCGCAATTGATCAACCAGCAAAATTGCAATTTTAGGTACAAGTGCATCAATAATATTATAATAAAGTCCATAGTTTAACAATATTGATGCACTTGTGTGCAACGTGTTTACGGTATTCCAAACATCGACTCAAGAATTTCAATGGAAACTCTGATAATCTTCGCTACGGTTTCTCAAGAATCTGCTTTGAAGTTTAAAGTTTCTTGTAGATGGCCCGCCGAGATCGCGATAACAATTTTTCATTTCTGGACAACTTCGTCGCTGCGCGATGCTGATCCGGTCCGAAAATTAGGCGGCACGTCTGGTGACATCAAAGAGCTTTCGAAGGCAGCAAAGAAGGCTTCCTACCCCTTTTCATCCCTTAAATCCCACCCGAGCGGTATTTGCCGGGGCGACCCGGCCTCTCGCTTTCCATCATTAGAGGAAACGAGAACGGAAGAGACACGTGGGAGTGCAAGAGCGAGACGATACCGAGCTATCCTCTATTTCAGCTACCTTCCTCTTCTGCCTTCCCCTTACCGCTGTGCCATCCTCATCCCGTCGCCTCTCCTGCCCGTTCTCCACCGCCTTCCGTACTCTACTCTACCCATCGTTCTCCCGGTGTGCTGGGTTCGCGCAAATATCGCCTTTCATATTCCTTCGAAGGAGCAGAAAATCGTTACGGTGCCTTTTGCGCGCGCGCTACGGGGGAAATATCTAACCGCCGCTGTCGTCGTTCCTTTTCCTGCGCACCCGGCCTCGCATTAGCCGGTCTCGCCGCGAGCGGACCTCCGCTGGTGGGGGTGTAAGTAAGTAAAATCTCTCCCTTCCCGCCTTTCGTACCGCCTGCTGCCGTCACCGCCGCCTCCGCCGTTGCCGCCACTACTCGCTCTCGTCCCCGTCTTTTGCGTCTATTTCTACCCTCTCTATCCATCTTGGTCCTCCTCTATTTCTCTTTTCGTCTCCAGCGAAGCTGCGCGAGCCTTCCGCTTTCTCTCTTCGACTTACGCTTCTTCTTCGTCGAGCTCGCTCGTTTGCTCACACACTCCGCGCTCTTTCTCATCCTCCACCGCCGCCGACCCGATCCCCTTCTCTCCTCGGGAAGCCTCAACGGGGTTGCAGAACCGTCGGAGCCCGCTATTAACCCAACCCCCTCCTTCTCGTTCTTTCTCATTTCAACGTAACCCGCTGCATGGGCCCTCACTCTCGCTCTTTCTCCGGGAACGGTCGCCCTCCTTTCCTTTCTGCCCCCCCCCCCCCCGCGGTACCTAAGCGCGAACAAAGATGGCGGAAAACTAAACAACTAGGCGAGGGCGCAAGGAACTCTCGCCCTTTTATCGCGACGAAATTGACCCCTGTGCACATCGAAGAGGGGTATCCGACCCTTCCTACCGAGTTTCTACACGCCGGCATCCTTCGAGAGGGTGGGCAGGAGCTGAGAACGAGGGATGGCAGGCGGTAGTTGCGGTTTCTGTGGTGCGCGGTCACGGATGGATACATCTTTTTTTGATCGTCGATTGCTTCTTGCAGCACCGATAGCTTCGGAGAATTTCGAGATTTTACGATCACGAATGTTCGGAATAGAGAATCGAGAATTGCTTGCATGTTATGTACATTCTCGGACTTAATTATTATTTTACAGTAAAAAACACATGGACATCATAATAAAATTAAGTATATTAAAATTAAAAATAAAAATAAATTCGATATGCCCTATTTTGATATGTTTCAAAAAAAGTATAGACTATAATATAATTCGATTAAACGCTTTGCAAAAATTGTGTAAAATAGGATATAATTACAAAACCGTATGAAATAGTTACAAGTAGTCAGAAACAGTCTAGAAATTTCGAGAATATTTTTTAAATTAAAAACTTACGAATGAAACCGAACTGTCTCATCACAAAAGTGATTCATTCGCAAATCCGACCGAACCGACCGGTGTCCAAGCCTCAAAGGTCTCGTCAAGAAGGGCTTGCGCCCGACTATCTTGAATAAATGATGCTTAATCTTCATATCAGAAAACCGGGTGAAGCAGCCGCGTGAGACTGCAAGGAAATACCAATGGGGGTGGGAGGGGGAGAGGGGCGGTAGGATGACGGTCCCGTACACATACGAAGTGGAGGAGGAAAGGAAGAGGATAGACTGTGCAGTGGTAGCGAGGCTAGGGGCGCCCAGGAAATTTCTAGAAACTTCAGGTTTAGCAATTAACGTCAGAAATTAACGACGCCCGCCTGCCTCGAGCGCAAAGCGCCAGAGAAATTAGTCTCGGAAATTCTCGTAAAATTTCTCGCTCACTCGCGGGCTCCAGCAGCCTCCGCGCTCGTTTCCACCTCTTCCCCCCCCCCCTACAGAGACCTCATCCGACACCCCTACGCGTCCCCTTTCCCCCTCGCCAAAACGCCCACGTTTCGCTGTAGCTGAAGGTAACACGGTGTCGGCAGTCGAGGCGAGCGGTAACTTTCCGGAAATTTTCATTAAGCCTGACAGTAATGACGTCATCAGTCAGTCGGAGGCGACCTCATTTGGAATCGTTCGCATTTGAACCTACCTTTCGACTTTGAGCACAATGTCCGCAAATCGTTCGCAGCTATAGCCATGTGTCTCACGTAGAGGCTGTCGAACTTCTCATCTTCAAGAAAAATATTATCATTTGTGATTCAAGCACAACAAATTATTATCTATTTATGTCTTACAATCATTTTCAATTCAATAAGGATGAAGTATAAATGTTTCCGATCTTTTCATAAAAATTTATATTGTCTCCAATGGGAAACGTAGAATTATCATGTTCGTGAATACGAAGCAGTAGTACAACGTATGTATTTGTACTAAGGTAACAAGAGGATAGCGTTTAAACATGGTTCCCATAGCCTGACCGAATAGGAGGAGGAAGAGGAGAGTTTCCGCTGCACATCTCCGGATCGCGCGGTCAGATTAGCAGCAGCGATTCCGATAACCCGTCCGGTACGCGCGGCGCGATTGCTGCTATAATCCTAAGAAAACAGAGGGTACCTTCGCCATGTCCGGCGAAGGATGTCCGGATAGGGCGATCCAGAAGGTGCACCTGCCCGCGGACGAGCATCGATCGAGCGTGGACCATCCGTGGATGAGGTCCTTTTCGACAACGCGCGTTTCGGACTTATCGGTCCGGGCGGCGAACGACATATCCGTTTTCCCAAGTAATCTCGCGGCGCTTCGGGCGATTCTCAAACAATTCTATACATCTCGAAGTGTCGGAAGTGGTTGAAACCGGCATATGAGGGAAGGGGCACGCAGGGGGACGGTGTAACATCATAAAGAAAGATAGAGAGAAAGAGAAAGAGAGGGAGAGAGAGAGAGAAGAGGCATAAAAGCGAACGGAGATATAGCGAGTGAGACAGTTAGGAATAGAGAAACGCCATAAGAGAGACCGATAGAACAAGATGGAATAAGAGACGCGGCGAGGAGAAGGAGAAGCGTATAGAAGGCGACGGTACGTGAAACACACAATACACCTTCGCGGTGGGTGGCTTATCTAAGAGTCCATGGTAGCCCCGGGGGTGCAGTAATAACCGGGAGGGCGGGCTGATACCGGGCTAAGAAATGATAACGGCACTCGCAAGCCAGCCACCATTTTCGAGTTATATTGCCTCGAAAGCCAAAAGCGTGGCAGGAGGGGAAGGGGCAGGGGGAGGCAAGAGGGTGAAGAGGTAGGTGGGAGAGGGTGAACTGCCTCAGCTACACACAACCTACGACCGAGCCGCACCTCTCGCTCTTCTCGCCACCACCTTTCCTGTACCTATATCCACTGTTAGTCGTTGCTGGAAATCGGGCGCTATCTGGAGCCCACCTACCCCGCCAGATATACGCGTGCGACGCTCGTTTCGAATGCCTAGAGAAACGTTTCGCCTTCGAAAGCACCATCGACCTTCGCCGTTTCGATTCGCCCCGCGGGAATAACTTGGGGAGACACATCGGTTCCGATGCGACAACGATATTCGATTCCTTCGTGCCAGCCATGAATTTTCAGGTGGTTGCATCTTCAATGTTGCCCCGGAGTATTGCAAAGGGCGCCAGGGTTGGTAATTGCATGCCGATGCGATACGTCACGCTGTTTTTTTCCCGTGTGAATTCCATTGGAATTCGACTTCGCTCCGGATCGGGTCGAAGTACACCGGAATGTGGTTTACGAACACTGCGATAATTTATGCAGCAGCTTCGCGGTTTACCTTGATACAGTTCGAAAAATACAGAGGTATTCTACATGATCGACTAATTAGAAAGTTTAATGCAATTTAGAAATGTCATATATATTTTTATTTGTAAAATATCTTAGAAATAAAATAAAAAAAGATACCTTCGATTGATAGTAATAAGAAAATGTTCTCAAGGAAAGAGTCGTTTTTTATAACAAGACATGATAGAAAGATATCTCTTTTATTTGCAGCGCTTATTTCCTAAATTGTATACAATCATGTCAGTCTAAAGATCAAGAGCGGGTGGATGGAGTGAACCCACCTGCGGGCGAATCAGGAGAGACAAAGCCACAACGTGACCAATCTCGCTTGTGTTGAACTGCGGCTTGAACGGATGTTTTGCATTTTGCCCCCGACGGCTAATTTATGTGAGAGAAATGCCACCCTCGTTTCACACCCTCTTGGCCAGTTGGCCGAGCGTTTTATTTTCACTTAGACCTCAGAAAGACTCTCAAATCCTGTTGCTATTTAGCCAGGTTTCAGGATTTTCTCTCACGATTGTAAATTTTATTGCTCCATTTAAAATTGCACGTGAAAGTTAAGAAAAATTTAATTTTGAATTTTAAAAATTTAACTCTAAGAAAATTTTTATAAAGGAAAAATATCTGTCAGAATAATTTATACAATTATGCAGACGATAAAAAGATAAGATGAAAAAAATATATCAATCTAAAAAACACACATCAATTTAAAAAACTTACTGAAAATCCGTTTTAGCAAAAAACGAATTATTATTCAAGAAGTTATGTTACATTAACTTAATATGAGTTTAATCTCTATGATATACACATTGTGTTTGAATATCGAATTTCAATGTGTCGGAAATCCATACAACTGACCAATTTAAACGTTATTAAAAATGAAATAATTTTACTGAAAAAAATGCATGATAAATTTCTCTCTTTCTGTGTAACTTTTGCGTAATAGAAAGATTAAAAAGATTATAGGCGAGTAATTCGAAGCGCGGTCAGGTTCGCGTGGAGTTAAAATTAATATGAGATTCACTGGAATACTGTATGAGAGAGAGAGAGAGAGAGAGAGAGAGAGAGAGAGAGAGACAGAGGGTGAGGGACGGAGGTATATTTAGCACAAAAAGCCTCTAATTTCCAACGAGGGTGTAAAAACGGGGTTGGCACCCGCGTAGGTATACGTGGGCCGCTTGTTGGGTCTATAAAACGCCGCTTAGCTTTTTTACCTTCTACCGCCGAAGGGGTGGTTTTAACTCCGTTAAGCTGTTTCCCGTCTTTTTCCGCATTCCTTTTTTACACGACTGGTAAATTGAGCGCGCGGCCTCTTCCTCCTCTTTTCGCTTCCCTTCTGGACGTTACTCTCGACTTTTTTCTCGCTTTTTACGCTCCTCGTTTACCCGTGCCTTATACTTTACTACGAGAAATCTCGCCAAAGCGGTTGCTGCGACCCAGATTTCGCATTTAAACATTCCACCTCTCCTCGTTTATTCTTCGTTATTTTGTAAGAAGTATAAAAGCACTTTAATTAATATGTCAAGTATAAAAGAACAGCTAATTTATATATCATATCAAATTATTATAAATTAATTAACTAATTGCAAGAAATTTTATACAAATTGTTTGAAAGATTGGACTGATATATGCATTGGAAATATTTTCCAAAAAATGTTTAAAATAACTTTTATGATAATTTTTTAACAAGCGTTAAAGATTTTTATATATCAATAAAGATTCTTAATATTATTTATATATTAATCTTTATCTTATTTATATATTAATCTTTATCTTACATAGATAAACTGCATCTCTACTTAAAAATTATAATCACTAATAAATATTAAGTATTTAACATTAAGTAATTCTTCGTTAAATATTAAGTATTTAACAAGTGAGTTCTTTCAGTATAAAGATTTATTGTCCGCACGTGCTTAGGCATTACGATGAGTTTTCTTTATGTGCAGCTCCAGCTTCTTTTGGCCAATGCGGGCAGATAGGAAGTGCGAGATTAATAGACGAACAAATTAGCGCAAAGTTTGGCCGGGGTCCCCGCGTGCACCCGCGGCACTAATCCCGTGCATTAAAAGTTAACGTCGGGCTGGTACAGCCCGTGTGTCCTCCTGGCATTAGATTTCTGAGTTTCCCCGGCCGAGTTAGGGCAACACCAGATCTGCGTTTCAACTGGAAACTACGTTAGGGACAGATTCGAACCGATCCCACGCCAAGTGCTCGAGCGTCCGTGCATGTGCACCGGCTGTGCATACGTGTACGCGTGTGTGAATATTTCGTACGTATGTGTGCCCGTGTAACTGGCCAAACCGCACGAGGAGACGATTCGTGGCTGAAAAATATTGCTTCACGCAGTCAAACAAAACTATCGGCTGATTCGTCGGCTCAGTTATATATCAGTTAGCGAAAGTAAAATATTTACCGGGATGATCCCCGTATTTGACTCCTACATAAATCTGTCCATTTCGTATAGTTGTTTTTTCAACGTCGTTAAACTTTTTCCAATTAGGAAGGATGTGTGAGCGATCTGTTAATTTAACTTTTACTTGTTGAGAATGTTGTTTTTGTCAAAATGTAAGATTTTTGTATATTATTAATTTCATGTAAAAAATGAACGAAAAGAATATTAAATTTAAATAGATTTAGCTACCTTGCTTTGCACTCGATATTATTTCGAAGCTTTATCTAAGGCATCGCTTGCCATTGTTACTGACTATCCCGCCGAGCTAGGTGTGAGTAAGAAACTACCTTCAACATTAATCAACCGTCATCTTTGCCGGAAACCAACCCTTCCCTATCGCCTTGGTCCCTCATGTTTTTCCTCTTCGCCAGCCTTCCCTTAATAATCCTACTCTTCATTACGTTTCTAAAGAAAGAGGCAGAATTTTCGCCGAAATAATATTTTTCCGAAAATTATATCTTGGCGAAATGTAATTAATTCTTTGTTATATTTTCCACAAAGTATATTTAAGAATTATCATTACTTTGTAAAAAATTAATAAGGTCTTAATCTTTTTGTCAAAAAAATAAAATTAATAAAAAGATTTTAGAAAGTCTTAAATAAAAAATTGTTAAATACGTAATATTATTATAAGATTTGTTATTTTAATTTTTATAAAATCATTCATCAATGCCTGAAACGGAATTCAGTGTTATTTAGCGTAAAATATTACTGTGGAAGTCAGAATGCGACAGAAGCATTACCGATTAAGGAGATGATCTTCTGCTCTTCTTCGGAAAAGCGTCGATCGTTTCCCAAGACGACACCAAGGATCAATCGGATGGGCAGGCGGGTGGAAGTAAGGATGCCTTGAATAATGACTCGGTTGGCATGCGAGGGGATGGGGTTTGCCAGTCGGGTGCGCCATCTTGCCTCGGCTCTCTACTTATAATTATTGATGTGGCCCGAACTTTATATAAACTCGAAACTCGTCTCCCTCGCACCGTCGGTTCGCCACCACCACCGCCACCTTCACTACCACCATTACTACTACTACTCTTACTACTACTACTACTACTACTACTACTACTACTACTACTACTACTACTACTACTACTACTACTACTACTACTACTATTACTACTACTGCTACTACTACATGCCACACGAAGAGAGCGGCACCAGCATCAGCAACCTGGAACCATCTCCACGCGGCGGGTAGAACCAACCCCCTGAGCCCCGGCCATCCCCTTCCTCCCCGTTCCCCTCCCCTCTTCGCTCTCCAACCAGGCGGCAGGAGGAAATTGTTGGAGTTTTCAAAGTCTGACGTGCAGGATATTATGAACGAGGGTATGGCGTCGTCGAGGAGGTGGAGAAGGTGGTGGAGTAGTAACCGGGGGTGCCTCCAGAGGGCTGGCGGGGATCGGGGCACGATGGGAGACCGGCGGTTGGGCGAAGGGGTGACGGTGGTGCGGCGGTACCCAGGCAAAACTACCCGCCTCGGCTCACTCTTCTGCCTCCAGAACCACCCACCAGCCCATTCGTCTAGCTTAAACTATATTCCGACCTAACCTCCGCGTGTAGGGTACCTTCCTTCTCCGCCAACCCTACCTACCATCTGACAGCCGGGCGATACTTGCTCGAAGGCGATGCGCCGCCGATGCTTTTCGCACCCTTGTTGCTTTCCTATGTCCCCTTCTCTCTCTCCACGTTTTCTCTCGTTCGTCCTCTTTCCATCACGCTTTCCGCTTTCTATTCTCTATTTTTACGCCGGGCTCATCCGGATGTCACGAGGGCGAGCTTGAGCTAAAATCGGAACAGCACCGGGATGATACAACGAGCGGCGACGCAACGGAAGTGGGGAAGGTTACAGCTCGTGTTGACGTATGTTTTGTATTCATTGTCCATGTGTTATTTTAGGTTAAATGTCTGTTTTCTCGCGTCGAGGGTGTACCTGCATCGTCGCCTCGCGCCGTGCTCCCTCATGAATCTGTTCTTTCGCGCCGCGTTGTTACGTCCCTCCGAGGCTCGCCTCGGGAGTCTCAAAATTAGGGATATCAGTTAGAGTAGAAAAAGAGAAAATGGTTAAAGAAACTTGTACATCCACATTTACATTTTTAATAAAAATCAACTGAGATTTCATATTCAACTAAAAAGCAGAGCAGTATTTAAATTTCAGGCTCAAGAATAGATTTTCGAAACGTTATAAACTAAATTGTCTTTTACATTAATGAAGATAATGTATGATGATGCGTTTGTCTTACTCGTCTTCGCGAATCAATTCTGTATTGTCTGTAGATGACAGATAGATGTTAATATTATTGATAAAAAGATAAGATATAAGAGATATCACGTCTCATAAGAGATGATGAGTTGAGATACTGCGTCAAAGTAATTGCTTCACTAACGCAATTTTAGTCGACTATGTTTGTATTACAGTATATCGGATATTTATTGAAAAAATAGGAAGATATCATTTTTCTCTTCGCAATGCTTTTTTTTTATTTGGTCATTCGTATCTCGAATGAGAAAACTAAGTTCAACAATCGCGACATTTTATTTCTTTACATCTTCCGCGTATCACGCGGCACATAACTCGAGATTGCAGAAACTTTTTGGATAGACGATTCGTCGCGCGAAGTGTCACACTGACGGCAGAATATAGCCAAAGCACGTGTACGAGTATATTGTGGAAGGTGGTGGGGTGAGGTATGAGTGCATGGTATATCTATACAGTGTCTACAGGGGGTAGAAGTATAAGCTTTCCTCTCGCAAATGAGGTAATATATATACAAAAGCTAATACGACCGAAAGTTGCCAACTTGGATGAGTCTCTCCTCCGCCTCTCTCTACCCAATGCTTCTCCTTCCCCGCGCGCGGACTACCTCCTCTAAATATTTTAAAGGATCGTGACACTCAGGACTATGAGTTGCCGTCCTCAGGGAGGGACGTTTGAAACTCGAAAAACCGTCAGCGCGAAAGGTAAAAATATCGCGATCTGTGACACTTGAATGATTTTATTTCGCAGAATTTTTTAAATCATCAACAAACTGTATTCTAAAAAAAAACAACGAAAAAAATGGATCAATTGCGAAAAATATATTGCAACAAAAAAAATGCAAAATTTTAGTTTATTGTCTCCAACGAGGCGAAAGGATTCCCGTATTATTATATTAATTATTATTCACGAAGCGTGAGTAATCTCGTCTGTCGGATCCAAGCAAGTGTGATCAAAGTAAATTAAATTGCGGAGGGTGAAACTTTAACTCGTATTATCCTGTTTGGAATCGCCGTCGAAAAAAAAGAATCAGCTTAAAAGGATAAATTGTGCAGAGCGCCTTGCGAGCCAATTGAAATTACTGCGCCGAGAAACGCCGGAAGACATAGTGGCTAGGTAAGTAAGAGTAACGAGGAGAAATGTTTCGGAGGAGAGAAATCCACGTTCTCCAAAATGGCGCTGAATGGGCGCAATAAAACCGAAGGCTGTATTTTATCGGATACGTTAACAGCTTCGTAAATCAGAGCCCAGACCATTTTGGGTTTAATGTGGCGCGTATCGTCCGACAATTTAAGACGAAGACTTGCCGCGGTTATATCTTGGCCGTGGAAATCGAAATCTGTGAAAGAATATTTAAAAGTATCCTTTTCAATTTCAATATCAGTTTATTACATATTGCAATATATGATATTCCTTGCAATTATATTAATAAATATTTATAGATATTTTTAATTAAATATAATAAATTATTTTAGCTACTTCTATTGTTACATCCTTCATGAAAAGTATGTTTTTCCAAGAAATGAGATATACGTAACTTTTTCGCATGTACAACGACGCAATGAAACTATGCAGATTGCAGCAAGAAACTCCGCCAGACATAGAATGCATTATTAACAACCGCAGCAGCGAGAGTTGATCGATCCATCTTGATCGTCAAGCTCCGGAGTATTCAACGCGGAGCGTTTTGTCGCTGACAAGGACGATCCTGTCTCTCGCACCCTAGTAAGACCACTAGAAACTACGGGATCATCGTCTCGTTGGCAGACTCTCCCCGCGACCGCGCTTCTTTCACAATCAGCGAGATTGAGAGCTTCAGGACGAAGTTAGATCAAACAAACGCGCGGGTGCAGTCGCGCGCATCGTGAATCGTGAATTCGCGCGAGTCCGGGAGAACGAAAGTGGAGAGATGTGGAGCATAATCTAGCCTGTTTGAGGAGAACTGCCACCGACTGCAAGTTAGAACAAACTCCTGGCAACATACTCTCCGGCAACGTCGTCGTCGTAGTCGGTAACCAATCCGCTAACGTCGCGACCAAATTACCCTTATGTCCCGTTTCTCTTAGACATGTCCTTTAGGACGTTATGCAATATATTAGATAAAATAGTATCGTACGCACGTGCGTAATCACACATGAGAAACGCGTTTTTGCTCGTAATGCGAGATGCATTCGCGGAGAGTCGCTCCCTCCAATTTTACATACTTGACTTGAATAGGAAAGCAGATGTTGAAAATTTTAGATCGAGCTCCGAAACTTTTGGATTATTTATATCTGGTCAGTGACCAACAATGAAATATTCATGCGATGAATCCCATTCTATTGTCTCTCTCTCTGTAAGTATCTTTGCGATTTATGTAACGCGAAGCTCGTACAGGACACAGCAATCCGCGGCGTAGATCTGTCCATTCCCGGATGTTCCTATATTGTAAGTACATAAATAATGTAGTATTTTTCATTTAAATATATAAAAGGAAGTTTGTTTTTGAAAAATGATTTGTAGTGTACGAACATATTTCTAATCCAATTGTTTAATCAAATAAAAACTTACATTGAAAATAATTTGTATTATTTAGATTTAATATCTCGTACGTGCACTATTAAAAATATGAAACTTCATGCACTTTTAAGTTACACAAATTGAATTTAATTTCATAACATAACATTAAATTTAATTATATAACATTAAATTTAATTACATTACATTAAATTTAATGTATTTGTAACTGAAAAGTACATTTATGTACATACGAAATTTATTTTTCATAAAATTTTATAAAATTTATTGTACTTGCTAAACCTTCAAATTTAATACACATGTTTATTACATTTAAGACTATATTGAAACTATAGTTTTCAGTTAAATCATTTATTAATTTTTAATTATCTCATAATCACAAGCTTACATGTTACTTAAATTTATTATGAAATTTCTAACGATGTAGTGTATTCTGCCAACGCAACGTCGAGATTGGCGATCAATCTAACATTACGACTACCGGCATTTTCCCCTCGCTCGCGTATCGCTAGCAATTAGATAAAGCAATATCCTGCAAGAGTAAATAGAAATAGAATTACTACAATTAATTTAAGCACGCGTTGAGAACAGAGTTTAGAGAACTTGACAGTTTTAGATTTCAAGATGATCAAAAATAAAATAATTTAAGTTTACTGATTAGCGTTTGAAGTAAAATTTTTTTTAATTGAGAAGAAAACTAATAAATTTGCAATTATGAATTACATTATCGCTTATCAGCCTTGGCTAGAACGTTTAATAAATATTTGTTTGATTCATGTTTATACAAATTTTTTATATATTTGTCTATAATATTTCATTTTCAATAAATTTCTTTCGAATAAAATCACTGTATTAATAAAGTTTTATATAATTTTTTTCTGTGCAAATTAAAAATTCATATAATTAAATATATGGATACAAAATGTAACTTTTTTTTGATCCGCTTAATACGAATTTATAATATAATATTTAATGTTATTCTCAGTTATTACAGATAGGATGTTTTTTCACCGGTGACCGAATCAGGAAGATAGAGGCGGCGAAACTGATGGCTCATGAATATTCATTTCTTGTCGGTTTCTTACAGGTCGACGGGGGTGAGCACAGAGCGGAGCAGCCAGGGCTGTACTTTTAAGCACGGTAGTGGGGGTTCTGGATCAATGCCGAGACCACGCCTCCTTCGTCTTACATCTTGCACCCCGTGTCTCCCCTCCAAGCACCGTGGGCACCTTCCTTTCCTTTTGCTTTTCCACCCTCTTCCCTATCTTCATACCTCGCGGAAAATCCGCCCCGGACGCGCAGATATGTATATTAGAGCCAATAAAAACTATATAATATTTAAACTTTTTATCGAGATAATGTGATCTCATTATTATTAGAAAAATATATAATATATTAGTATCTAGTTTTAGATTAAAATATCTTGAAGAAAATACATTTGAAACCAATACAATTGAATAAATGTGAAAATATACTTTTGTAGGAATACACACACATATTTAGATATATTTCTTGTATAATTTAACATTGTATGTAATGGCTGTATGTATAATATACTTGTTTAGAGCATAATTAAAAGAATATGAATAAAATAACTTGTCTAAAAGAATGAACCTGAACATCTTATACTCCTTACATCTGCATACGAATTTATCATTTATATCTGACATATCATTTATCGTTGTAATTTATAATGAACTCGGAAGATGTGCGCTGATTCTGTTCTAAAGCTGATCTGAATTATGTATATCTTTACACAAGTAATCGTTCAAATATATCGACATAATTTCTTATTTTTGGCTTTTTCTTTTTTTATTTAACTTAATAATCACTCATTTGTTACAACACAGCTCAAAAAATAAAATTTTCCAGAAAATATGTTTAAATATTTTAAATCATAAAAATTTAATACTTATTTTAAAATGCAATTTTGATTATAGAGGAATAAAAATATGTTTTTCATTTTTTTTCTTTATCTTTCTGTTCTTTTTTGTAAGTAAATAGAATTTTTTAGTTGTGTCGTTGTTATAACAAATAAACGATATATTCAACATTACATTTTGATAACTCATTTAATAACCGTCTTTTGGTCTATTGATCTTAATTTTGCGAAATTATTTAATATTATGAAAAAATTATTAAAAAGTTTAACATAATAAAGTTTACTTTCATCCAGTTTATTTCGCTTGAATACATATTGTAATGGCGTTACGCAAGAGCAGTTTTTGTTCGTCAAATACAAAAGTTGCAGAGCGATTCAATCAAACACGACGATTTCATTGCACCAGAACAAAGTGAATGTGTTGGCACCAGAAAATTTCGCATCCAGTTCGAATTCGTTTTTAGAGATAACTTTTTATTTTTTATTTTATTACTACAATTGTATTTTATTGCGTTGGAAATTTCTTTTTTGCAAAAATTTAGAAAACATGCATCTGTTACGTGTATTTTTAATAGTTATAGAGCGCAAATACTATATTATATCGCAATAACAATGAAAGTATACTTTTTTTAAAGCTAATCATCACGTTGTGAGTTCTCTGGTAGCTTAACGCACAGTGTTATTACAAGGCGCTGAGGTAGATCCTGGGGTAGCTTTGTGCACCTTCGCATACTGGCAATATCTCATTGCGACATTGCTGTTTCTCATCTCATCTCGTCGTCTCTTCTCCCTCGTTCCGTCCCACCCTCATCCGAACTCAACGACTTCGTCGTTCCTAACTCGCGGGTCCCGTCTTGTCTCATCTCGTCTTCTCGTCATTTCCCGGAGCCAGAGGCCCCGGGCTGTTCTTTCCTTTCGGAAAGTGAAGACGAACCTACGCCGGCTTCATCCAATCAGAGCCACGCGAACCTCTTCCATCGTCGTCCAAATCAAACAGTACGACTAATTACCGCCAGAATATACCGCGAACTATCGCGATCGTAGATTACCTTGTTAATCATAACATCGATCATTTTGGCTCCTCTTAAAGGAATATCTTCAAATATAAAGAAATAAGATATAATGCATTTCTTAATTAAGTTTACTAATTTATATCTGCAATTCTACTAAGGAACTCAGTTTTGAGAGGTGACATGATTTTATAATTAGATTTTGAGAATTTAGTATTCGTGTCCTATTTTTTATATTTGAAATTACGATTTAAGAGAGATTGAGAATTCAGATAATGTTTATCTTGTTTAAGTTCTCTTTTCTGGTTTAATAACAATTTTTATGGAAAAGATTACACATATGTGTGTATATATACATATATAAGTATAAAATTTATAAATTTCGTATTGAATATTATTAAATTGTGAAAGACATTGTATTATTCAAGTATGATCTGAAAATGATTTAAGATTATATTTGCTCTTGCTGATCAGTCCAAATTTATTTTACGATCATAACGTTTTGATCAATAATTAAACAATTGCAAAAAATTAAAAATATTTGCATAAAAAAGATTTTAAATTAATAAACTAAGCCATTAAATATCAGAGAAAAGTTTTTAAATATCAGTAAGAAAATAAATTACATTTTGGGTTAAATAGACAGATCAACAGAAATTAAATATCACATATATATCTCACAATAAAAATGATTAATTCTACAATATTTGGATTAATTAAAAACAATTGTGATGTATTTTTAACTAAACTTTATAATCTATAGGTGTAATTGTTCTACTAAACTATTAATTTGCAGTGTTTGATTTGAAATCTTTCTGCGGCACTTGTGTATGTATGCATGTGTGAGAATTGAATAGAAAATTATTATGTAACTGCTCTGAAATGTCTAATATTTAATACACATAATTTTGTATTATCTAATAAGAATAAGATTATTTTATCCGAAAACAACATAAATATATAAAACAACATAAATTTTGGAACATTTAAACACCTTCATTAATTAATGATTTTAATTAATAAATTTGAAAACTATAAGTATAAAAATTGAGATTTGTAAAAAAATATTAAATCAATTTCTAGAATACAAACGTCATTTTTAAGATGCTATAGACATACCTATTTGTACAAATAAGTTTCATTTTTTAATTGTTTCGTTATTATTTCCGTAATTTTAAGAAAAAATCGTATTATTTCCTACATTTTATATTTTCTTGTAATGTTTCTTATATTATTTTATATATTTATTTAAACAGATCTCAATTCAGAATAGAAACCAGAATAATAATCGCGATTAACAGCAATTCTATAGCAGATCGATCGCGTTTACTTGCAAACGAGTCACAGGTGTCTCAATCATTGTCACCAGCGGATCGACCGGTGTCGATTGGCAATCGAATGTCGGTCAATCGGTCGGGCATTTCGCGTCGACGTTTGGCGCCTCGAGAGTGCCGAAGCTGTTCCGAATGGAAAATCAATAGAATGAGTGAAGAAGGGGCTGTGAACCCCCTTGCCGCGCTCACTCTTGCGTGGTCTTGCGGATCTCAAGTCGGAATCATTGTCCGAATCATTGTCGAAGGAATCCCGCATCCGATCAAATCACTGGTAGAGATCGCCGGCCACCTAAGTACGTCATTTGCGGCTAATAGCCAACCTCAGCCAAGCGATCTAATACCCTATCATAGAGATGCATCGATGTCGCGATCAATCGACAAGTCGATCGATCGCATGAAGTGACGAATTTCAGATTTGGCGTCACTGCAAGACAGTAGCATGATATAATCGTCATGTACAAACAAAATTTTATCTTTGTTAAACCTAGTGTAACTAGATACGTTGTTTCTCATAAGTAAAACGAAACCTTTATTTCATTTTGCTTATAACAAAGATAAGCGTTTTAATAAAGTGTATTTTCTAAAATCTTTGGAGTGGAATCTAACTCTAAAGAGTGAAATTTCACTCTTAAAAATTGACAATTGAATCTCTCTTTCAACATTGACTCAATTGTCACCCTTTATCATTCTATAGAATCACATTCCACTCTAAAAATTTTAGAGAGTATATATATTGACAAAATTTGTCATTAATAAATTTTTTTTATTATTCATCTTATTCACATAATAATTTTTTTTTGATTTTAATATCGTATTGATAATATATATAAAATCAAACTAGAAATTACACAGAAAATAGACGATTATCCGCATAAGATTTGCTCTTGATCAAACAATTAATTTTGTAATAATTTTTTTACAATTAAAATAGCCTTTACTAATTGTGATTTAAATTTTTTTACATTTTCTGATATTCATAAGTAGCTGTGAAATATTTTTATAGGTGTGTGCCATAACTGTTCGAAACATGATAAGACGACGTGGATAAATAAAGGATTAAATTGCAGGGGGTGTCTAGACACACACACACTCACACACACACACACACACACACAACACAAAGCTTAGTTTTCATGATCTCCGCCGTGTGGCAGCACTACCTATTCTAGCCAGGTTTCGAACCAACTACCCCTGATCTGTCCCCCGAAGGGTTGTTTCCAGCAAGTCGGGATGATTTGCTTCGTTACCCGAAGAGCGACGAACGACTCCAAGGATAATCGACCATGATCATCGGTTACGCATACCCACGAGATCATACGATCGCCCAGTTTGCACCCCCACATAATTATCCCGCAAATTCGATAAATCGACCCTTCTTCAAATGCCGTCGGCGAGATGCGGTCAGTTTAATGACCTCGACAGACCTGACAAGCAGCCTGATGAAAAAAAATTATATGAAATTTATGTCAATGATAACCGCAAGTCTCAAGTAAAAATAATAAAATTTTCAATCTTTCTCAGAACTTTCTAAAAATATATTTTCTGAAACCGCGATACCATATTATATAGAATGATTTATCGCAATTAATTAATAAACTATTTATTGAAAATTTAATTTATATAATTAGTGATATGGAAATAGAATAAATAATTCTTAAAAACAGCAATATATATAATTATAATTTAAAAATAATTTTAAAAAATTTTTAAATAATATAAAGACAATTATTCGATAATTGTCTTTGACTGATTATATCCCATCCAAACACTGTCATGACAAAATAAAAATACGCTGTTATATCGCGCTTTAACCACTCGTCCAGAAATCACTTATTACGTTTCTGGATAAAATAACTAATCCGCGATGCACAGTTGCGTCTAGACACAGGGACGCGCGTAGTTTTGAATGCGATTTTCTCCGAACCGCGTCGTATTGTGCAATTTATCAGTGCAATTTACCGGCGGAGACAGTGCCGGGGAAATTGAAAAACTTTCACGGCCAATTCACGGCTGCTTTTAATAATGCGAATCAATTTAATGCAGGGAGATAGAGCGCTGCGAATGCACGTCGAGTCGACGAAGTGTTTTTTCCATGTTGACATTTCACGCGTCTATGGTATTTAATAAAACTTTACCGCATTTGATTCAATGGAGTACAATTGGCCAGCAAAGCGTGTTTATTAAACGGATGAGGTAAAAAAAGAAATTCATTAATAAAGTGATAACTGTGTTTAAACTAAATACCTTTTTTTCTTATTTAAAAATACTCATTTAGATAATAAAATTGCATTTTTTTTAATATACAATGAAGGAGGAAATGAGAAAATGTTTGTATTTTTTTAACAATAAATAATGTTGCCAATGAGAAAATTGGTAATAAAATTTTCACAGCTATAAACTTAAGTCTAAAATTTGTTGAAGAGGCCACGGGACCAATAGAAACAGCCAGATAGGAACAGTCGTACCGACGATCAATAAGAAAGCTAGTCCCGCGAAGACGCGCCCGCAAATTCCTGGAGACGTAAGACCCGGAATATAGCATGAGGAAGTATAACCAGTACACGTAGCCGCGGGCGGCCCTTAGAAACGTAATTAATATTTATCCCACCCCCGACGTAGGAAAGCGCGGATCTAGCGGCCCGGTTGCCTCCATCTCTCTACCGCCATCCACCCGCCCCATGACCCTCTAAAATCCCAGCACGCTCCTTGTAAAATCTAATATCTGAGGAAGCACCGTCGTGCAGTTCGAGGCTACCGTCCTTCTCTTTCTCCTCTTCTTCCTCGCTTCACACGGCCTCTCCCCGGGTGCGGGGTTCCTTCCAGGTCGCCGTATGCTGCGCTTCGTAACGCAGACAGTCAGGATAGCAAGTGGTAAGACGGAGGTACGAGGGAGAGAAGGAGAGAAGAAGAGGAATCTCGGATGATGCGCACATGGGGATGATCGGGGCGCGCCGGGGGCTCCGACGAAACCGACACCGAAGAAGAGGAAGCGGTCGGGGGAGAACAAAAGAGCAGGGAGGGCAGGGAAAGTAGAGAAAGAGGGCGAGGAGCGAGAGCGCGCGTGACGGTGGCAACGACGACGACGTCGTCGTCGTCGTCGTCTCGTCGGAGAAGGGAAGCCGAGGTAGAAGCGAGATAAGAAGAGAGAACGGTTCTAGGTGGAGTCGGGCGAGAACACGTGGAGGACGAAGAAGGAGAAGAAGACAGGGTGGTAGAGGCGGTGCGATATAGAGAGAGAAAATGGGAACGAGAGGCGCGCTTGAGAGAGGCGGGAAAATCCAGGAAGAGAGAGGGAACGAACGCGAGCTCTGTTTTCCCGGGTGCCAGGTTC
Source organism: Acromyrmex echinatior (assembly GCF_024713525.1). Taxonomy (NCBI): domain Eukaryota; kingdom Metazoa; phylum Arthropoda; class Insecta; order Hymenoptera; family Formicidae; genus Acromyrmex; species Acromyrmex echinatior. The sequence continues at coordinate 3,199,209 of NC_141861.1, forward strand.
CTCGGTGGGCGGTGTCAAGACGCTGTAGCTCCGCCAATGACGGTGGTTTCGGTGGATTTTGCGCGGCCACGATTCGCTGCCGGTAGCTTTCTTAGAGGCGCGACAGCGCGGAAAAATCCATGGGGAAAAAGGCAACGAGAGCGAGGGTGGTATGCGCGCGCCACGGCCATTGGCCCAGCCTGGACGCTTTTCTTCGCTTTTCAGGAACCTTTAAGGGGCCAATGGTACGCCGCTGCCGCCGCGAAAGGCGACCCCGAGTAATCGATAAGTTAGAGTCTCCTCTCCTGGCACGCCGACTGCTTCTACTCTCTTGAACTCGCTCCGAGTAGTTTTTTATGTAGGAAAATTTCGTTATGTACTTAACAAATTTTACAAGTTACAATTTTTAATTCAAATTGAACACATCGATTAAAGAATCAACAATATAGTTTATTATTTAAGACAATATTCTTTTATATAATTTTTAAAGAGAATTTATCCGAAAATATTGCTTTCAATACTTGTTTGAGACTTATTGCTATCTCTCTATGAAATAAAATTAAACAAGTAAGAATTTTGTAATTGAAAATCTTTATAAATATTTTTTATGATATATACATTTTTTTATGATATATTATGATTATATATAAATTTATCTCTCTTTATTTTATTTTATACTTTTGCATAATATTATTAAAGATTATCATTTTTTAAGATTATATTTTTTCATCTGAATTATTTCATCACACATCTGGTAAGAATTTTTCATAGAATTTTTATACGAATCGCAACACTCAGAAATTTCGAGAAAGTCTATATCAGTTCTTAGAATGTTTCATATAAATATGTGAATTTTTCATATAAATATGTGAAATTCTAAGATTTCTAAAAATTTTCGTTCCATAATTTTTGAAAAAATATCATAAATTTTTTCAGATTTTATTAAATTTTAACAGAAATTATAGACAAATCACACATAGAATATTTGGAAATTCACATATATAAAGAATTTTAGAAAAATCTACATCTTTTCGCACTAGAAATTTTTATAAAAAATTCAAACAATTTTTTAAAAAGTTATAAAATTTTAAAAAATTTTAAAAAATTCTGAAATTTACAAGAAAAATTCTGAAAAATTATATAAAAAATTCAGAAATATTTTCACTGGGGAAACATTTTATTATTACATTTTATTATTACGTTTTATTATTAAATCTCGGTACAATTTACTTTCGAAATTTTTATAAAAAAGCAACGTTAAGTCATTTATAAGAACATTTGACTTCAATAACAATCCCTCTCCAACTAAAAACCTTATCCGCCACGGAAACTCCGAGTTTAATTCAAACGCGTCATATTTCCAGTGTCTAACGGTTGCCTACGCATTTTTGCATCGCGATTATCTACCAGCAGAATCTTATGGTAAGATTCTTACCCTCGCGACGTTGTCAGTCGAGAAACGTCTTCGAGACAATTAGCGAAGACTAAAGAGCTAGCTAAAGGAGAAAGGGGATAAACGCGGGAACCCCATGCGCGTACCTTCCTCTCGTTCCTTCGCGTCCGCCTCTTCCTTCATTCGCCGCCCCCTGTATCTTGCCTTACCTCTCTTCCTAAATCCGCCTTATCCGCCACCGGCGCGCCGCCTTCACCACCATCACCCGCGTCCAAACCTTCTACCAACGTTCCTCTATTCCTCTATCGCGCGTTCACGTGTCTCGTAACATTAATAATACCAGAGAAGAGCATACTGCAACGTCTTCTCTCCCCCTTCGCCCCGTCGTTCTCCTCTTTCACCCCCTCTGCGACTACGCGAGAGGCGGCAGTCTTAGTTGCAAGGAACTTGGACTGCAAGTAAGTTCTCGGAGAGCCTGGATGGAAATTGACGTTAATGTGCCCCGAAAGCAGCCGCCATCCGTTCTCCCCTTCACCTCCTCTCCCCTTCTACACCCCTTTGCGCTCTTCCTCTCAACGGAACATCACACGGACGATCATCGCTGCTGCCTGAAAGAACCCACCCCGGGCAAGTCGAGGTAGTTAGCGAAGTAGTTGCCGAGATGGATTATGATGGTAACATGGGAAGAATCCATGATCGCTGACTGACATCACGGCTCTTTAATGGATTCGCGGCTGGTCGCGAACGAGCGTCGGTAGAGGCTTAATGTCAGCCTAACCAGATTAATTAAAGATAAGACGGCAAGCTTGCCTCCATACATATCTCTCATCTCGATATATTGATCTTGCAAAAGAAAATATATCTATATATTTTTGTAATCTTCACTCTGGCAACTAGAATTATCTTTTCTTAATTAAAATTCTTTTGCAATCTTTTGCAAATAATAATTTCTACCAAAAAAAAGAGATAACGAATAAGTTTTGTTTCAAAAACTTAAACGTGTCTTTTTGGTATGATATATTCGGATTTTTTTTCCAATACTTCACCGCTTATACAATAACTTTTTTATTAATAAAGATATACTTAATTGATAATGTTATGTTTGTTAGTATCTCGTGTTTTGATAAAAAAAATTTGCAATATGTTTATTTTTATGAAAGTTATAAGCAATCAAATGAATAGGTATGTCATACCGAAGTGTATTGTCCTCAGATAGTGTGGCATTTAAGAATTAACAATCCCTTTTTACATCAAAAATAGAACTTTATAAAAACAATTAATACTTCACATATAATATCTCATAAGTACCTCTCATAAGTACCTCATAAAGAATTTTGAAAAAGAACGATTAGTTATTTTTTGTAACATTTATCTTCTTGTGTGCGAACTTCCTGTCATCCTTCGGATTGAACTAATTGCCTCTTGGCATTTCCGTACGGCCGGCACGGAGGGACTCCGGGATTTGCTCTGCCTTCACAGCGTAGTTGCAATACTAACTGAAAAATCCGATTTACTGAGTTAAACGGGATTAATTACGGTAATTAGAGTTTGTTGTTCTACGGCGCGCGGGCATCTCGAACTTCCGTAATGTCCGAATGGGATTTTCGGGCTGTAACACGACTGTGACAATCCGTCTGTATTCTGCAAATGCGTTTGCTACTAGGAAGATTTGTGAAAGACAAACGTCGATTATTTAAAATAAAAATTTTGCTATATTGTAACAAATCAAAGTATCGTATAGAAATTATGATAGATTATACAAATTATGAATTCATTGAAAAATCCGTCGGAAAAGATTGAAGTTGAAAGTTTGCGAAAATATCATAAATAATTTTAATTACGAGTTATATTAATTTTGCTTTTCGTAAGTAATACTTCTAGATACAAAATATACAGGTAAAAAAAATATCGTCCGTGATATTCTCCCTTTTGAACCGGTCGCTGGCTTTCCTTGCCGCTTCAATCTGGCTATCTTGGATACAATCCCACCGGATCACTTCCGCAAAGCTCGATACCTCCGGCAACTATTTCTCCCTGTTCCCTCACTGTCTACGCTACGTGCCAGTTTAAGGTTCTCTGATGTTGCTTGACCGCTGGTCAGCGGTGGGAAAGTGCCGCATGTGCTCTCCTGGAAACTTCTTCGCCGGTATTACTGGTTCCGAATGAGTCCGTGGCTACAACTTTTCACGATACGCATCAAAGATCTTTTTTATCTCTTTTTTTATAATACGTGATATCAAATGCCAGCTTAAATAATACTTGGCAACTTAGCTTATATGAACGATCTAGATAATTTTTCTGCAATCTTATGTAGTCTTCTTTAGAAAGAAAAAAATATTCAAAACCTATTTAAATATGATGTGATGTTTATTTATCGAGAATATTTGTTGATAAATAAGTCAATTATTTTTTGTGACGACTTTCAAAAATCATTTTTTCAACTTAAAGTTTGAAAAGAAAATCAAGAAAAGAAAATTTTATTATTATTTTGATAGTTGAAAGTTTCTTTGAGTAATTTCGATTCAAACTTTATTAGACATGCGTTCTCACGACTTCGAATGAATTAATTTAGTTGCCTCTGGACAATACCGCGCGATTTATTTTTATCTGAGCGAACTTGTTGCGATCAGTCTTGCAAAGATCAAGATCCTGAAAAGTGACTTTTCGTTCCCGCCGAAATGGGACAGTGGTAAACAGGTTTATCACGAAACCTGGTGGTCCGCTACGGCGGAGGTCCTACAGAAAGGTCTTACAGGATATCGCCTCGAGTTTGCGACAATGAGTACAATAACCGCGCGTTTACTTGTACAACCAGCGAGCAGGACGAGTTCTTCGAGTTCTATGAAAGCAGATCGTTTCTTGTAGCGTGTCTCTTTGCAGGACGATAGGTTTTTTCGTATGTCTACTCGAAATAAAGATGATAAAGGTGACCATTTCTTTGATGGTGAGAATGCGCTTCGTCACTCGAATATCCAACGTGAAAGAAAAGCATGCGTGCGAAATAATAATATGAATAAATAATATGATCAATAATACGATCGCCTGACAGATCAGAAACTACGCAAAATTTATTTCGTTACATGTCTCGCAATTGGATGCATATCCTCGGCGAAGACGAGAGGAAACTAATAAGATTTTCTTAGGGTATAATTTGCATGTGACCTAATCGACGATCTCTGCCAGTAGACAGCAGTACGAGAGCTACATAACGATAAATATATAGTTCCGACGCGGTAATGAAAGTTTCCCTACGAACATCCGAGTCTCCCGGGAACCAACATTATGATCTCTCCTTCGTTCCCTCACCGTCCTCGTAGGAGAAGGTACCGGCTTAAAATCCTCATCTGGAAAGTGTTGTCCACTGTAACGAAACTAAATCCTCGTTGCGATTCTCAAGGTCACGTTCGGCGTCTCACAATCGTTCGTAGATCGATCACGGCATCTCGCTGCTGATTCAGAGTCCCGCCGGAAGTCGCAGGATGATCCCATTCATAGTCGCAGTGTGTCAGCGAAATTTTTCGCGAGTCATCAAGAGACCCGGCGACGTCTCCTTTCCCAGTATGCTAATAAAACGGATCTTATGTGGCGAAGACGCCATTTTGAATAATGTCGACCAATCAGAGATCCCGCCCGGGCGTCTTGGGGGGGTGGCGGGGGCTGGCAAAGGGGAGACGCGTGCAGCACACCACTACTACGCGCCCTAACACAAACTGCCCTTATATTATGTTACACTGTAAACCTGAGGCCACCCTCCCTGCTTGCCTCGCGATCCCCCTTTTCCTACGTTCGCTACTACCATCCTTCTTCGGTTTCGAATCAACAAATCCGTATATGATTTCTTCCAAAGATCCTTCAATTTTTCTTATTTTTTGGTTGAGTATCTCGACAAGTATAAAAAAATTTCGAGCTTTTTCATCATGGAGTATTTGAAATTGTCAATTCTTTGTCACCTATGTATATATAGCTAAGTCATCACTGATATAAAATTGCATGTTATCATTTATTCAATGTTTGTACAATGAATATAGATCATTAAATTATGTTAGATTTGATAGAAGGTTAAATGAATGCCGCTTTAGATTACTATTTTTAATAACTGTAACATTAAGATCCGATTCCACATCAATGTAAGAAAAAAGATAAAGAATAAGTTAAATCAAGAAAGTTAATCTTACATTAGCGAAATCTGTCATTTTACCGATAATTTAAAAATTAGACGAGAGTTGAGGATATACCAAATGCCATATCACAGTTTACGTCGCTTTGCCGACTTTACAAATCCGCTTCCGCACCAGTAAATGCGCGCGTACAAACAATCTTCGCGTTGGCGCAAGCAGACGGGCGACGGGGAATTATTTCCACGTTTGGGCCAGAATTGCGTAAAACGTATAATCAGATGCAAATGGAATCCGAGCCCGCGGCAGCCATTTTCGAGGAAACAAAGCGGGTGTTCCCAAGATAGTGGGTGGTTTTAGTAACGACTACGGCGAGGCAAGGTGCAGAGAGATCCGGCAGAGAGGAATCTGCGCAAACGAGAGGGAGGGAAAGAGAGGCGGAGAGCAAGCAGGCAACTTCCCCCTTTCTCAGAACAGTATCTTAAGTCTTACAGGGTAGCTCGGTACGCCTGACAAGCGACGTTAATGTATGTATGAGATCCAAGAGCGCGGAGACTACCCTCCATCCGACGTTTCATCCTCCTTTCCAGCCAGCCACCTTCTCGTGGGGGTATCGCAACCCACCCACGCAACCCTTTCTCCCTCCCTCCCCGGAACCTGTCCTGCCACGAATCATCCACATGTACGTGCGCCTTTGGGTTTCTAAGGGAGGTTTCTGCATAGTAAAATGAGAGGCAAACTAACAGACTTACTCTCTTCCTTCATCCATTTTGTTCCCACTTCGCCTTAGAAGATAAAATTATTCTATCTTCATTCAACCATCAGTAAAGATTCCTCGTTAAGATCGAATATTCTCCTGTTTTCGATATTAAGACTGGAATATATCCACGATCAAAAACTGGACCTTTAATAATGAAATATGCATTACCTTGTAATATATTTTAGGAGCTAGAGAATAGCTATATAAAAAACAATTGTTAAGCTTCTTAGATTTATACATGCGAGACAAATCATTTTATCGGTGGTACCAATTTTGTTGAGCATTTTGATTAGAATTGCTTAATCATGTAATTACAATTACGATGATAATCATGAAATTCCTATTCAACTATTCAGCAACTTGACGCTTCGTGATCGAGATCAACGTCCGTAATTAATCGTCGTCCAGCCATCGACGCAAACTCGAAGTCCCGCGATCGCATTAGGCGATCACTCGTTTCGGCGTTCGGTCATGTTCATTACGTTAATTTCGAAGGCGCATCTTCGAGTTTCCATCAGTGGCTGCACAATGAAACGAGAAATACGTAGCACAGAGACAGAGACAGAGAGACAGAGAAAGAGAGAGAGAGAGAGAGAGAAAGCTAGGAAGATCAGCACGCCAACCTGGCTCTCTTCGTCCCTTCTACCTCTCTTGCGTTACCCTCGTCCTCACTATCCGACGAGGCAAGGTCTTTGGAAGTGTGCTAAGACTGAATATAGCACTATTGCCAAGGAAGCTTCAAGTCTAACCAGCAAGGCAACACCACTCACGAGACTCGTCCCGTGTAATCAGTAGAGACGCGGCCGCTTTTCGTGGCTGAGAGACACTCCCGCGTTTAGAAGAAGATGGAGGAAGGAAAAGCGAGAGACAGAGAGAAGCGCCTCCTGCTTCCGGGGCACCAGGCATACTCTTGCGCGCGACATCGGAGTCGGAAAAGGAGAACACACGCACGCATTAACGATGACGTGCCTATGTATTTACGTGCATCCACCCTCGTTTGCTGGTTGTCTCGAGACGAGATCCTGGATTATGTTCGCGTCTCCATCCGTCCCCCCCCCCCCGCCCTTCCTGTTCTACCTTCGGCATGATGATGTATCAACCCTTTGCGTCACTCTCTTCCAGCTATAGCGTCTCTGACGAGGCAACGTCATACGAAAATCTACCGAGTTCTAGGATCCCCCTTGACGCTGGCAACATTAATTTGTTATCAAGCACAAATTTCAGATGCGGCTGCAATATTGCGCATCTTTGAGAGTCAGCCTGATAAGCTGAGAGATTACAAGATTTTTTTTTTAGTATACGAAATATATAACTAATATTACATAAAAGTATTTGTGACACTTTGACGGCAAAAAATGGTAACTGCTGTAGGAATGTAAAAGAAATTAAAACTGACTCGCATGAACTAATTTGAAAGAGAGGGATGCGCGAGGCGCAGTCTTCCCGTAAAAGCTGCTCTTTCTGTTGACGTAATTCCGCAAAGCCGTGGAAAAGCTCGTGGAAAAAGAATGCCAGTCGTTGCATCGGGCGTTGATGTCTCCACGTACCCGGTGGGTGTGACTTTTCGTTTTCCACCGACGAATCCCAGCTTTTTTCCTCACTTTCCACCCTTCTAGTCTCCTCGTCTCATCCTACCAGCACTGCGGGTCAAGTCGTGCGATACGACGGGAGGATATATGCGTGCCGTACGGTAACGCGAGTTTGTATGTCCTTCTCTCCAATTTAAACCACAATTGCTATTACATAACTGCAACCTGAGTATGCCGACATAAATTTCAACGCTCAAATTGATATTAATGTCAATCTCTCTAGATGAGACTACGCCTCCTAAACAATATGAATGAGTATGATTACATCGCAATCTTTCACTCTCGATACAAGGAAATGGACTATTTAATTGAAGTATCTAAAAAATTTGCCACATATAGATTTGAAAATAATTATGTTGGATCAAAATAATTATATGAGAATATAATGATACTGTAAAGTCTTAACATTATAGCAATCTGTTGAGCATCCAATATAATTATTTAGAGAGATAATCCAATATAATTATCTTCAAATCTATATATGTTTAGTTATATGTTTAGATTACTTTAGTAAACCATTTTTTCGTATATTTATAAGATATATTCAGTAATGAATAATTCAGTAATGCGTTTTGAATAGACTCTATCTGAATTGAAACAACATTTTGAAATTATATCTTATATATCTAGCTGACGAAATTTTTCACATATGTGGAGTGATCAATGGGCGGGGGGATTTGGTTAGAGCTAAATTTAAATAATAATGAGTTTATATATTATACATATAATAAATAAATAAAAATAAATGATATATATATGTATATGTATATATATATATATATATATATATATATATAATATATTTATATTATATATATTAGGTGTAGTAAAAAGAAATCCATTATTTTTCCAATAGGTGGCTTTAATAATCTGTATCTCGTCTATACGTGATTAATATACATATTAATATATATATTGTCGAATATTATTTTTATTTATGAGTTCATTCTAAATCTATCATTTTAGCCTCTTCCAAAAAAAATTAATTATAACAACGAGAGGAAAGGAGATTTAATCAAGAACTAATAAAATGCGCAGCATTGTTCATTGAGATATCGATAATAAAAAATCCAATGAATTACTCGTTAAAAATTTAGATTAGATGTAATTTGACATGTGTGGAAAATTCACACATACCAAATTCATATGTGTGGAATACTCCACAGATCGCTCCGTGGATCGCTATGTGTCAATGATTAAGCAAGTATAAATATAGTGGACCTACATTACTTCCAATTTAAACTTCAAAAAAACTTTGAAACTTCGGAAAAACTTGATAGATTTAATCTTGTGTGAGAATTTTCTTTCCATTGCATCTCCATTTGATTTCGTCTCACGTGGAAGCGTCAGCTTGCCAGAATAAGGATGGCACCGATGGAAGGAGACCGGCGGTGGTGCTCGGAAAAGAGGGGGAGAGGAGACGCGGTGCCCCAAGGGTGTGTTCTGGAATCGGGGTAAGATGGAGGAAAATCGTTACTCACTAGTCGCGGGGAAGTCGAGGGTTGAGAGGGCAAAGCGAGGGCGAACGGGAGCGGGGGGAAAGGGTGTAGAGACTCCGTCGGTTGAAAGAGGGAGATTCGTGCGCACCCATACAGAGGCTCACGTACACACTCGCGCTTTCATACTCAACACATAAGCACATACACAGTCGTACGACCCTCCGTCTAGGTTTGGGCAAGACGATCCCGGGGAAAACGCCTAAAATACGTCGATATGAGACGACCTGAGAAATCCCCTCGCCTCTCTGCCCATCCGGTCGCCGGATCCTTTCACCCTCCGAGGTTTGGAAATATTTATTTTCAGAGATCGACCAGGGTTATGATGAGGTACGCCTGGCTCAGCAAGTTGAATACGGGGAAACCTGAACCAAAGTTGGGGCTAAGACCTACATTAAATTTATGTTTGCTCCACCTCTTCAGCTTCTAAAAGTTCGGTGGACATTATCTTTATTTTGCACATGTGAATACAAATTATCTTTCCCACAAAAGGTAATTAATAAACGATAATAAAACAATAATGAAAATAAAAGACAATAAAAATAACGTACATTCATACAATATTTTTTAAAAAATCAAGTAGTTATACACAATATCTAATTTATATAAAAATATTTTTCTAAGGAAATGTAAAAGATTTTCAGTGTCAAAAGTAAATCAAATTAGCATGTGATGCAAAATAATTAATTATCTTGATAGAGCCTGACATATATTTCTCAAACTAGTAATAAACTAGTCTTTCTATCGGGGGTGAAATATATATATCGTTTTCATCTCCAGATGCTCTCGAGGGTTTCGCACTCGTGTCTCGCGCTCGTTCGCCGATCTTCAACGCCGATACCGAGAATACATACTCTAATTCGCAGAAGAGACGCAACCTTATTCTACCCGCGAGCATCCGCCATTTTCCATCCGAGATACGCGCGGAGCAGCGACAGAAAGACGGGGGGTAAGACATGGGGAGGGGAATGAGAGAGGTGAAGAAGAGAGAGAGAGGGGGGGAAGAGAGAGAGAGAGAGAGAGAGAGAGCTCCTTTGAGAATTTCGATGTAAGACACTCGGGTGCGCTGTGGCAGCTTCAATTTAGATAATTAATGATACGAGCGTAGGTTAGGTACAGTTAGTACAGTAAGACCGAGTGGAAAACAGTTTCCACCCTCTTCAGCCCCCGTTCCTACCCAAACCATCCACCGACCGACTCGTACCACCCCAAAACCTCCCTCGACGGGAGAGTTTCTCGAGACGGCGTAGTACCTTCTGCGAGCGTGTCGGGGAGGGAGGGGGGAGTGTGGATCGGGGGAGAAGGTTGGAAACGGGCTGCACGACGACGTGGGGAATGGGGGTAGAAGGGCGTCGGCGGGGGTCGGCAGTATAAGGGTCTGCTTCTGTGCACTAGCTCGTTTTATCTCCTCTTCGAGATGGCGAAGCGTGTGAGGAAGAGAAGCTGGGGGGAGGAGGAGGGGGCACGGGAGGATGGCTGACGGTGGTTTTCAATGCTGCACCCTGCATCCAGTACTACACCCGACCGCCCGCTTTCCTATTTTCCACCCACGCCAACCTCATCCTCCATCCCCTTCATCGCGCGAGTCGCGATTCTCGACGCGCTGCGACGCCCGGGAGAGCAGGATAGCTGCGGGGAAATTGAATTGAATCTCGAGATGAATATCGAATCGAACGAACTCTCTACCAACCAACCACCCCCGAACCACCCTCTCAACCTTCTCCACCTCATCGGCGTGCCGAGGCCGTTACGCTTCTCTCTGGCCCCTGGCGCCTTTCTTCGTTCGCCTATTGGCACTATCGACTCGTTTCGCGTAATCTATTTACTTGCATTTGAGATTGAAATCGAAGTTGGTATAACAAGCAATCGACGGAGATAAAAGAGTTTATTTTGCGAATAAATGAAAAAATTTCACGTGCGTAATTAAGCTTCTTAGAAAAAATCTGTAAATAATAATAACGGTAACTGTCACTAAGGATCAGCTTTAAAAATATTTTTCTTAAAATTATTTTTATTAAAATTTGTTAAAATTATGGTAACAATTTTATTCTCTCAGAATAAGATTTAGGGAGTCTTCCTCTCGCAAAATTTTACGATGGTCTTCATGCTCGCGTCGTAGAATTTGTAAATTTACTGAAAATAAATTCTACGCGAAGATTAATGCACTAGTTTTCCGTTTTTTTTTCTCATTACCTTGGAAGAAATAAACTCTTCGCTGTTCACGAGAACCTGAAAGCGCGTAGAAATTGCAATTTGCAAATCATTTAACGGCCGCTTAGGTCCATTCTCCGTGCGAAAACTTGCACGGTCCAAGTTCCCGGAAGTGCCTCTAATGACTTAATTGTACACTTGTCGCCTTTGAGAACTTAAGTTTCTCCTCCAGGCACAACAATGAGCATTGTCGTCCTTTGTGGACGTTCCAGTGTCCGCGGAGCTATATATCAGACCCACCGGTGAAACCAGAAACGAATCGTATCGCAAATTACGCAAAAAAAAGGATTATTTCCATGACAATGGCCGGCGTTAAGACAAAGAAACCCACTAATTAATATTTACGTGACGTGCATTCAACTGTCTTGAATTTAACGATCACATGGTCTGATAATTTTATTCTTTGGATCTGAAACGAGTCGCACAGTGAAATAGATTATTCAGCAATATATAATGCATAGCGATTTTACTCTATTATATAACAAAATACGAAGATAAAATCTCATACGTAATTTAAAATTACATACAGAACTTGCCAAATGATATTAGCAAATGTATGCGGCTTCTAATTCTAATGCAGTTTCTGCGCAGTATATATTACAAACGAATGTACGTTTCATCGCGCGCCGTCGGAAAATGGCCGACATGGTTGGAAGAATCGGGTCGCTTTAATCTCACATATCCTTCAGGTTCTCAATTTCAGCTTTATAGACATTCTCTCAAATTTGTTACGTGATTATAAATATGATTATGATAAATTTAACAACACAGAACTATTGATTTTCTTTTTTACAATTGAAGAAAAAACTGGTTCCTATTTATTCTTTAAATTTTTTAGAGTGAAATCTCAGTTTAAAGAGTAAAAATTAAGCCATTCTTGAAAAAAAATAGCCCAATTTTGATCTTTAAGAGTAAGATTTCACTCTTCAGAGATTATTCACTCTAAAAATTTTAGAGAGTAAAATTCAGAGATTTGTCACAAATCGACGGCGCATTTTATTTGTAATTCTTTCATGTCAAAAGAAATCTTTCGATCAATTCTGATCCTCGCTGAAGAGGTCAGACTGGCTACATTAATATCTCAGCAGCATCGACTGACTGACAGGTCGACGACTGGTCAGCGACTGGTCGGTGTCTTCTCGTGGTCTACGTGAGTGGCCGGAGCAACAGCAGGTTGCCAAGACCTGTCCTGTGGGAATCCTGCGAGCTGTCCTACATTCATTGACCGCGGAAAGCGAGTCTGTTTTCATAACGCGTGTCCAGCTATCGTAAGTTGCGATTCTCACGTGACTGGTCAGTGGCTCGACCACCGGGGTCAGCGTGTCTAACAGGTTTTTCAAAATCGCGTCAAGAAACGTTCACGAAGATTTCAGATACGGATGTAACTAGTCTTGTGTCGTATTCAGTCGTGAAAACTTCGGAATCTTTATTCGCAACTGGACGTTGCCGCAAATCAAAGTGATTGAGGATTTATTTTGCGTAAAAAAAAAAATTGATGATCAACAACTCGTAAAGCATCTTTCGCGACAAAATAATGAAGTTGCGATACAAAATATTAGAGTGTCATAGTATAATATAATTGTGTTTTTTTTTATACATACCGTTCACGGAAAGAATTAGCTTTCTTGTGAACAAGCGAGAAAGCACAGTGGTAAAATCGTGAAAACATTTCTGGCGGTGCGAAATCCGACGGTAAACGAGAATCCGTGCGAAGCGGGAATTCGTCCGGCACCTTCTTTTCCATTCCGGATTATATAACCACGCTCGCGGGGGTGAGATGGACCGAGCACGGTGGTGCGAAAACACGTTTCGCCGCGGAATACTCGGACCCTCGTTTCGACGTTTTAATTGTTTCGTGCTCGCCGCTTTTCATGTGGGAGTGCGAGAGAGGAAAGTGGAAGCGAGCGAGATCGTCGGTCGAGAGGGATGATATAAATATACGGGACGTTTAAAAAGTGCTTAAGCGCGTAGCCGGCCACCTAACTCACCCCCGTCGGTTGCGGTAACGAGGGTGAGACCGGCGAAAATTTAGCGTAAAAACCCGGAGGTTAAGCGAGAATTAAGCGCTGGCAAAAGGAGAGACAGACGGAGAAAAAGAGAAAGAGAGGTGCTGCCAGTAAATTAAATGAGCTTCTCAATGTTTTCCACCGCTTGCATGTCATTCAACAGCTTCCCGCTTTGCTCTTTGATCAGGTTACATTGACGTGCCAATTCACGCGGATAATTAATAAAGAATAAATCAAAACTTTTTGCACTTCTTTTCACGCCCTAATTATTTTTTATAAAATTTAAATTTATTTAAATCAGGAAAATACAGTTTTCTTTTCGGTTTTCTTACTTGATTTGTGTCTCTATTTCATGTGAAACATGTAAAAAATTTAGATTACTAATTAAAATTAATTATTTATTGAAATAAGCTATTAAGTTTAATCGTTTTTGTTACTATCTTTAATAATTAGAATATAACAAAAACAGATTATGTTATCTCTCTTAAAAATTATTATAAGTGCAATTTATGTGGCAAGAATATTATATAATATTGCATCCTTGTTTCCTTTTTTCATGAGAAGTATTATTATAAATTTAAATTTATCTTTAATCCTTTTAAAGAGCAGTGAGGTGTTGAGATATAAGTGAAGTATTTTTGAAGTAGTATTTAAATGATATAATATAAATTACATATCAAAATGTAGACTTCCTTTCATATTAACTCTCACGTTTACTCTATTTTTGCTGAATCAGCTCAGATGAAGCGGGTTAAACATATGGACGTTGTTCGCTACGATGAATCGCGTTCACCAAAATCTAACCGTATTCAAAATTCGAATTTGGCAGCAAGGGCATTCATTTTGCGGGTTCGGCGCCGGGGCTTTCTCAGATATATGGAAATTTCCTTAGCCGGGAACGTATTCAGAGGGGAGGCCAAGTAATATAAATTCAAATCAGTCCCTGTTTTCTCACACAACAAACTTGGAGGAACTCCGAAGCTGGTTCTCCGACGGTAGTTACTACCTCCTTCCTACCCTCCTCGCCACCCTCCGCGAACTAAGTACCTTCCTGTCCTGCCAGTTACCACCTCCTTAATGAAGATATGTGACAGAACCAACCGCCGAATCTCTACCTTCGTATATTCTTCTCGACGTAAGTTTCAAAAATAAAACAATAATTTGCAGATTCAAAAACTATTCAAAAAATATACTTTTATTGAAATGTCCTTTATGTAACTTTTGATTATCTCCAAATGATTTAACTCTAAATAACTACAGGTAAATTTGGACAACGCAACTACATGCAAATACACAGGCATATACATACATACACTCAAAGTAGATATATACGCGCACACAATGGGATTAATTTGATTCTGGTAAATAAATAGCATTGTAATTCGTGAATGCGCAGATTTAAATAATAATGCAATAAAAATATTATGTTTATATTATTTCAATAAATAATTGCAATTATTATCATATAAAATTCTAACATTTTCAAAATAAAAATTTCTAATAAATCTTGATGTATCTATTTCTATTTTTTAGAGATCCTTTATTTGAGAATATTTCTGGCATTTATATTACCATTAAGTTTGATTTCCTTTATTTTCCCATAATTTGAGAATATCAGGTTTTTCAAGTCACGAGGGAAATTATCAAGCACATCACGTAATCCCTAAAATGCCGCTCTCGTAAATCATACGCCGCGTGCGCGGGGTTGTAAGAAGTCGAAGGATTATATCACGAAATCAATTTGCCGGTCCAATCTCGAAGGAGTTTGGCCGAGAGAATCAACGATGAAGGTGGGGGTTGGAGGATATGTGTTTCGCGTTCCTTTCTACTATCCCACCACTCGTCTTCGTCGTGCCACCACCGTCGCCTCGCTCCCTTAATACCCGCCGCGATTTCCATAATCTTGGGAGGCGCCTGGCACCCCCTTATAATATAATAATATACGCTAGAGAAGGCTCGGTTATACGCGCTCCAAGGGGTTGCAAAATGGCCGACCACGTTAATGCCCCCTTAATATTTAGGGATCTTGCACGTCTGCCAGACTCGAAGCCGAAGCACCTCTCCGGCACCTCCCGCTGTTACCTCTTAAAATCCACTTTACTACTCCCATTAAGATAAAATATATCCAGCTTAGTATGTCTGTTTACCGCAAGAGATTTTTTGAAACTATACATAGTTACGAACTAACTCTGATTTTTATTTCGCTGATGATAATGTTTAAAATTTAACGTTCTATTGTTTTGGAAAATCATTTCTGATTTGTTCCTCTAATTTCTATCCTTTTCATTAGAATATCAACTATGTTAAAATGTTATAATAAATTCTCTATGCAAAAAGAAGTTTTGCTAAAGTGTCTAAAAATTCAACTAGATATAGATTGAAAATAAATTTGCCAGGCTATCAAAATGATTATGTAAGACGTTCAAGCTGATTGCTAGAATGTCAAAACTTTTTACAGCATTGCTCATTATACTTGAATGTCTTACATAATTATTTTAATAGTCCAACAAAATTTTTTTCAGATCTGTATTTGATTAAATTTTTAGATACTTTAGTAAAATTGTTCTTGCCATGTACATATTTTATATTATATGAACATATATATGTAATAACTTCCTTTAACTTATTTCTCTATCTTTCATTCTCCAATTTTCCGCTCGTATTTTAATCCCACAACGACATTCCGCATCGGAATCTTAACTCGGAAACGTGCGGTGCACGTTCAACCCTTACGCGAATCGGCGATCGCGCGCGCAAGGCGACGTGGTTCCGTAACTATTCGCGGAATCTGAAAAGTCAAAATTCACGGCGTCATCCCCGCCGATTCCGTACCGGCTGTGCTCGGGGTCCTCTTACGTGGTAACGCCGTCGGAAGCGGAACCGTAGGTATTGCCGGAGTTCTCTAGCAGGATCCTACGCGGGAGGCTGGGGCGGGTACGTGTACGCGGGGAGGTAAGTTGGAAAAGGGGGACGTGCCCACCCTCGTTCAGCCACCCGGCGAGATCCCCGCGTGGCCCCGCGCAGCCCTGCACGGCCCCCCGGTACGACGATACCGGGGGTGGTGGGTGGGGAGGAAGGCGAGAGAGAGAGTCTAAGGTAGATTATATTATTTCTCCGCCCCTGCCGGGGGCTCACCCGCCATTTTGTGAATGTTAAATCATTTATTGATCCAAGAAGGTGCCACCCACCCTCTTACCGCGCCAACCTACCTCCGACGCGAGAGGTACCCATACCATACCATTCTACACCACGCCACCGACCCGCCAGCCACCCGACGTCTGAAAGGGGCCGATCCTTATTCCGCGGAGCGAATTTATATGCCCACTCTGCGCACGTGTGAGTGAACGTATGTACGGGTTGCTGATACGCGTGTGTGCGAGCGAGAGAATTTCGAAACGAAGGGCGAATTTATGGCCTCGCGGGGCTCGATTTCTCTCCTCGGTCCTCTTCCGGCCCTCCTTCAAGGCGGTGCGCATCTCCTTCAGATTTCCTCGCGGGAATTCCTTTCCGAAGTTCCGACATGGGAACTCGTCCTTCTTGCCTCACCTCGCCGGCACCGACTGCTGCGGTTCGTTGCGGCTGATTGGACGATGCACTAAGTGTATGATACATCCCCATCAATTCGCCAATCGAGATCCCATCATTTAAATCTGTCAACTTTTGATTATTCATCGCAAAAAAAAATACTAAATGTCGATGACGCGACGTGTCTGTTGATTAATCAGTTACAAGTTTGAGGTAATTTAACATACACGCGCCACTTGTTAATGAATTTTTTATGTAAACGTTTCAATCTCTTGCAAACATTTATTGGAAAGACTTTCCTTAAATTGTCTCCATTTGAAAGCTACATTATCATAACTTTAAAGACAACTTTGTGTCAGTATTAATAATAATTAAGGCATCAGCGAGTGACTTTAATAAAATTTGATAATAAAATATAAAAAGAATATCGTGTCTCATTCAATGCGCAGTCTCTTCAAGACCGAAGAAAAAGGTAAATTTTTCCACGCGCAGAATCGTAAAAATCCACAACCGGGCGAAGGTGGGGTGATAGGAGGGCAGAAAAGGCGGTGAGAAAGGAGAGAAAGGGGCTGAAAAATAAGGCCGAGGTCAGTCGGACGCGAGCTGCGGAAAAATTCGCGTTAATTTCAAAAGCGCGTCACGTTTCCGATGCGTTAGAAAGTGCATTGTTCCCGTTGAAATTCCGGTGCACTTTGGATTTTCTGTATAATGCATCCAGCCCAGTTCATCGCCGAATCGAATCGGAAATACTTCTTAATGAATAAAACATCGTCCAATCATAACCAGGTAATTACATACACATACATACATACACACACGCAGATAAACATGCAATCGCAAACGATGTTTGCTTTGCGTACAATACAATATTTCGCATACAAATTTTATATAGAAATTTTCATTAATCGATACGAAGCGAAATAATTGCGTTTCGAACGCGCAATTCTAAAAGAATCAACACAACTTGCAGATTTTTTTTGTATCTAACCGCGGCATTATTAAAAGAGAAATATCGTCACCATGCTGTGTCGCCATCATTGATTTCCAATTACATTAATTACATTTCGTTTTATCATACTATTTGATATTTGTTAACAGCGCAAATATTAGACGCGCGTTAAATTTTCATCATGTCAACGTTGAACTCAATTCCCGCCGCGTGACACGTGAATTAAACGCACGTTTATTGACAAATGTAATTTTTTAAAAGCAACAAAGGATAAAATGGAAAGCAATAATAAATGTCGCTGTTTTGAAATAACCTAGTGTTGTATTATACATTGTTCACAATATATATGTTTACTAAAAAAAGCTTAATAGCTGTGATTAAAATTCTATGAAAGTAAAATATATAACATTCCATATGCGCACATGTGTGTTAATTCTTTCATTAAAAAAATACAATTTCTTTTATAACAATTTTTCTTATTTTATATTATATTTTCATGTCATTTTACATTATTGTTAATTATTATATAAAGAATAAGTATTTTGTTGGAATTTAATAAAACATAACATTTGAAGGTTCAAAGAGTTGAAACGACAGCTTCTAAAATCGTTGATTCGCGTCATCTCGCAAAATTCATGATTTAAAGGGTGACTTCGAATGCCGTCATCACGCCACGTCGCGATTACCAAAACCTCATGAATTCGAGAGTATAAGCGTTATGATTTTACATTCGACGCGACGGGCATAATCGCGCCAGTCGCGAAAACCGCGCCGATATCACCGCCGCACGCGACATTCAGTCGATCATCGCCCCATCGGTTTAATGCAATCTCAATCGCAATTTCGCGAAATATGCCGGCGCGGTCGCGACACGGGGGGAGAAAGACAGAAAAATCGCAAGAAAGTGCAAAAGTTCGCCGTAGGCCACAAGTGCCCTAACTATCTCGTTGCCGGAATTCGGAGCACTCGGCGATTATATGGACGGCGACATCGAAATCTCAGTGGTCGTCGAAATTTGCGGGATGGACGCGCGAACGAGCGTCCTCGCCACCCCCTTTTCGCCCCCTCGTTGTCCGAATTCGCATTCCGACGCACCAAACTATCCCCCTTTTCGCCTTCCGCACCCTGCAAACCACCTCCCTCTCCCTTTGTCGCCCTGTGTTGGTCAAACCAATTCCGCTCACCTCGGTTTTCCTGAGCGGACAGTTGACGCGTGACAGTCTGTTGGAAAATTCTCCACGGCTCGAAGCTCTTTCGAGAAAATATTTGGTTGTGCTCAAAAGTTATCGACCTTAATAAATCAGAATAAAAAGAATAAGTTTTAATTAATGTGCTTCGAAAAGAATATTGAAAACGCGAGAAAGTTGCATATTTTATGCTTCATTTTATGTATTATTATTTGTAAATAATTTTGGTAGATCATTTGCTATTTATCGTATCACTACAAATGGAAGTAATTATATTTAAATTCATTATTTTTGTTCTATATCGAGTAATTTATTAATAGAAAATTCATTACTATCGATCATATAATGATTTATACATTCTCTAGAAAAAAAATAAATAAATATACCTATTTTTTACAAATAATAATATAAGATTTATACTTTGTATATTTTTTATATCTCTTATGTATTAGTTTTGTAATAGAGAGAGAGAGAGGGAGGAGAGAGAGAGAGAGAGAGAGAGAGAGAGAGAGAGAGAGAGAGAGAAATTCAAGATGTTGGCGTAAAATCGCTTCTAATATCATCTCATTAAGGTAGATGATGAAGCAGATATTAATTTCACAATAATGGAAGAACTAAGTTTGGACAGAATAGATCAATTAATCACGACAATGTCAGACTAGACTTTACATATTCATTGTTATATCGACTCCTTCATTTCTTGAAATATGTATTTAATAATATTTCTTAAATATATGATAACGCAGTATTTTTAATGCTGTTATTCGTCCGGAACTGGCCGGAATTGTTAACGATCTTTCCAAATTTATCTGAAAATATCATTGGGCAGGGAGTTAGAAACCCTACGTTAAACCGTACAAAGTTGCCGAGGGCTAGAGCTAAGCTTAGGCCCATGGAAAATGCGGGATTTCAATTTGTTGGTAGAGTACCGAGACGTGCTCGCGGCGTAGGGTATACGGGGCGCCATAGTTCGGCGGCCCCACCCCTGACGTGTCGTTTTGCCTAGGGTCGAAGGGGTGGACGAGGGGTGACGCGGAGGCGGGAGAGGGTTGCGAATGATATAGGGGCGGCGACGCCATTTTGAATTAGCCGTGCTTAGAGAAGCAAGTAAGAGCGAGCCCGAGGGCTGGAGGACAGAGAAAGAAGGGTGCTCGCCTGGAAAGTGAGAGACTGACGGTAGGAGGAGTGAGATTTTTATGAGAACCTTAGCAATGGTTGCCGGAGTTTACTTTCTCTCTCTCTCTTTCTCTCTCTCTCTCTCTCTCTCTCTCTCTCTCTTTCTCCCCTCGAATCTCCTTGCCGAAAACTCTACGACGCGTACTTTTGTCTAAACAATCACTTTGAATTTTGCGAAAGGATTGTCGATGATGCTACCGCCTCTGTTTGGTTTTATAATATATTTATAATTGTTAATTAATTTTTATAATTTTATGAGCAATATATGAAAGCTTGTTATATTTACTATACTGAATGAGTGGAAAACTCCTTCAAGAATGCTTTTTGAGAGAGCAAGAACTTCTGCAAGAATATTGCCTTTAAATTTCATTTTTGATCAATCAATTATAATTTACATGACATAAGTTTCGTCGCTTCGGAATGCAACGCGAGATGCTCTTGCAATATTGCATTTACTTGCTGCATGTAATCGAGTTATCATGAATTATATCGCATCAACGTTGCGCTATATTATATCGGGAATGAATATAATATAGTGTACCATAGAAACGGATTATTGCAATCATTTATTGCAAAATATCAAATTCATGTGTTACATAAAAGCATTTTTAAAAATTCATTGCCACTAAATGATAGTCGTATTATAATTACATTTATAATTGCGATCAATTTAATGAAGATTAACGATTTCGTTTTACAATCTCATTTTAAATTTCGTGAACTCTACAACTCTGTGTAATTATAGTTGTTTAGACATGTTTATAATTTTAGAATGAATTTTCTTTTCTTGTTTTGATATGTGTAATTGCATTTAATAAATACTTTTAAATTAATTATTATTACGGCGCATCTCTCGTACACTTTACTTCAAAAGACAAAAGCAATTTATTCAATATCAATAGCGAAAGTAATTAGGTTTCTGATAATTTATGAAAAAAATATTTTATTAACTTTTATCTGAAATAAATTGAAAACAATTTATAATTATAGTAAGTCTATGTAAGGTTTTTAAATTAAGGGAAGATAAAGAATTAATTTTTATTTTCATTATTCTGCTTCGTCTATATCAAACTTATATAAGTTTTTTTTTTCTTATTTCTATTATTTTTATTATTCTTAGATTCTTTGCTTTCACTTTTTTCAGTTATTTAATATTTGTTACACTATCGTTTATAAACAGATTGTACACTTGGAGAATGGAGTTTATTGTTCTTATATTATTTATTAATCTTACATTTGAAATCGTCTTAAGTCGGATTTTAAATAATCTTAAAATTCTATCTAGCCAATGAAATGATTATAAAATTTTGTACTTAATATGATCTTAAATATAAGAGTCATAAATGCCGTCCTACAAGCCCCAAGTATTGAACTTATTGTTTGTATCGCCCTCTATTATTTCTCTATTGTTAATAAAAAGGAAATCGTCTTGTCCGACGCATTCTGCTGCAACCAAAGTACAGTTCTTCTACAGAATACAGATAGTATGTTATAGATGGCACAAGTTGTGATTTCCATAAAATCGATACGACAGGGACCTACAATTCCACATCCGAAGGAGACTAAAATTGAATTGATAAATCAAATGGAATCAAGATTAAATATAATTAATTGTATACACATAAAAGAAAGTTTTCACGCTATAAATATTTATTTAAAAATATCTTTGAAAAATAATTGCCCAATTAGAGTAGGAAAATGAGGTTGAGAGAACAAGTTGAGGTAGATTCTATGGAGAATTGCAACAATCACATGCATCAGGTAGCTTGTATAAAGAGCCTTTAAATTTCCTTTAAGCAGGGTAGCTACACGGAAAAATCTATGACCCAGCTTAAGAGCGGCACCTCTAATTGCGCCAGAAGCCGTTAAAGTAAGGCTCGACTAGAAACGCGTTCGTACAACGAAACGTAAAAACAAAAGAATATAAAGAGAATTGAAAGGAACGAAATACTCTCTCTTAATCGATTGCAGAAGGAGGAGAAGCAACCAAGGTTATAATATGATTAATTATCGTAAAAAGTTAAGTTAATTTTTCGTCGTCCGTATTATCGAATGTTCTCAATACGATTTCCGAATATAAATGAAGGCTATGAATATAATATAAATAGCTAAGAATATAAATAAAGACATGGCCAAATTTAAATAAGGCATGGCAAGTTTTAAATAAGAGAAAAACATTACATTGTGTAATTTTTATACAAATAATCTACATAATCTATTATATTTATAAATTAAATAATTTACATAATCTATTATAATTTCCATACATAAATAATCTACATAATTTAAATAGTATACATAATTATGTAAATTGTTTGTGTTTCGAAGATAATTGGCGGATGCATAATACTCGTATTTATAAAAACTCCTAAATCATTAATCAATGTTTTAAAAATCTGTTGATTTCATCTATTTTTACAAAAACGACAAAAGGAAAAAAATATTATAGTTTTCCTTTACATAATATATAATTATATAATCGATCAAATAATTAAGAATCGCACGTAGAGCAAGAGGAAGGGTAAAGAAAGTAAGATTCACTGTGGAGTGAGGCAGGTCCGATGAAATTTATAATTTGCCGAAGTTCCTCTGGCGTAGGCGATAATGGGGCCCGAGTTGCTTTGGGTCTAGCTTCGTTCCTTTTTAAGTTTTAAATAGTTTCGCGCGAGTTTTAATTAGGAAATTCATCCCACCGCCCCATTCGCCTCTATTATGCTCAACCAACCCCATGAACGGCGGCGGCAACGACGGCAGTGGTGGCGGTGGCGGTGGCGATGACGGTAGCGGCAGCAGGGAGGTGACAGCCCGTTGAAAGGGATACAAAAAAAGCATGACGGTCATCGTTTTTTCCAGTTAGCAGTAACGAAAATTGTGCCGAACTTATAACGAGGCGAACTTTTCTCCGATCGCGTTATTAAGTAATTACACTGTAGTTCGATCGTAAAATAGCGGCTCGTTTCTTCGCCGTTTTCTTATTGCTCGTTCCATAAAAGACAGAAAAAGATCTTGGATCTGAAAACGCTTCGGGCGTTTTATTTTGCAAACGATCGCTATGTGTTCGATATAATTACATGTTATAATTACTTAAGATAATGTATTCATTATGGTAGCAATTTAAATAATTATAACTTATACGATATATGTTTCCTAATATTCGAGGAAATGTTTACTTCTAACTATCTTTAGATTCATTATTTAGATTATGTCAAGTCCACGTGTATAATTGGCGTTACTTAATCAAATGAACATAATTATATTTCCAAATCATCTTGAGAAATTCGTAAGATGAGATATGGAGAGACGGGAAACCAAAGTGGAGCGGCATTGTATTTCGCGTGGCCGGTAACATCGATCGCCGTACTTTTTGCCTTTCCCCTTTCGTTTTGATACGTCCCGGCTTGAGTAGCATCATTCCCCGCATCCCCCGTAGCAACTCTCCCTGGCCGTCTCTCTCGTTGACCCTTGTGCTGCAGCAGCCACCCCTCCGGCAACCCCATTCGCCGTTTACTTTATTCTTATCTAAAATACTAGAGAGAGGCGAAGATAGTCGTTCCTCGCTCTTTCTTCCCGCTTTTCCGATTCGCTTCGCCGCCACCCTCTATCTTCCTCATCCACCCCCAATGAAGCACTCGCAGTCTTTCTTCCCTCGGGCTGCTCGAGGAGGTGGGTCACTTCCACCTCAACTTCGTCTTCTCTCAAGGAAGGAGCAAAAAGCTCAGAAAGAAGCGAAAGATCGGCGAGTGGGGGTTGACCCGGTAGTGGGGAAGCTCGCGATTATTTTTAGAGGTTTGTTTGCGCTCGCAACTCGAGACAGAGATCGCAAGGAGAACAGAAGAGTCAGATATAGTACTGTATTTAGATACTTAGCTCTCTTGGATAAGAAACGATACATCGATTTGTTCATTAAATCTCCACTACAAAATAGCAACGTTATTTATCACAAATATTAATATTACAAATATTAAAGGATTGTAGCTTATATATATATATATATATATATATATATATATATATATATATATAATCAATGTAATAATGTATAATTTATAAATACATATTTACAAAGAATTGAAGATAGATATAGATTAGACGAGTAGAAATTGTGATGCCTTAACTAATGCACATTAAATTTTTATGTAACAAAAAGGCAATAAAATCTGAAGTAATAAATCCTAATCAAATCACAATAAAAATTTCTTTGAATAAAATATAATTCAATCAAAAATATGACATTGCATTATCTTAAGAACTCTCATAGTGAACTCTTTTTTGTTTTGAAATAATTAGATAAAATATGATTATACCGTTTTGCCGGTGATTAAGAATTTTTGGATAGTATTCTCGGTCTTTCCTGCTTACCTTTTTACGACTAGACGGATCTTAAACTTGAACCACTCCTCGTTGTATCCATGCTCTTTAGCGACTTTACGAGACTGTCCTCCGGAGCCATTCTTTATCACTCGCACTTTTGAGAAGGCGTAAAAGTATCGTATAATGCTTAAAACGTAGCGACTTTTTAGTAGTCTAGCGATCTACGTCTACCCACGGGAGTAGTTATTTCGTAAGAGTTTGTCACCAACCAGTCAAGGTGTACTAGTGTCCGCTTAATTAAAAATATTTCTTCGAGAGCATTGCTTAACTATTTTGTCATAAAATAATTAGTCTATTTCGATAACATTTTTCTTTTTTGAATATATTAAATATTTACAACATTTTCTTATAGTTGCAAAATTGAACAAATTTTATTTGAATTCCTTTGCTTTAGGATTTTGCTTAAATGCTTTAAGAAAGTTGCGTCCATCAAAAATGTATATCAAAAACGTGCATGAAAATATTAAAAGAATATATTTGCTCGATTTTTTCTCGCTACATTTACAGTCTAATAATATAACATGTTTATCGTGTGGAAGAATTGGGATTTTCTAAGCCACGCTTTAAACTATACGAAAGGGCGCAGGCTTTGTGTAACTTCTGAAAGGACCGCTGATTAGAAATTCGTAAAAAAATGCTGACCGAAAGGGCTTCCGGGTGTCCGAGCTGCAAAACCTGTTTTACGATAGTCTAATTTTCAGCCCTTTCTCTTCCGCCTTCGTCCCCTTTGCATCGACTCCTCTCACCCTTTTGCTCCAGTAACCTTTGGGGTAAGAAATTATCGGACTCCTGAGAAATATTTAATTCCTGCGCTCAAGATAACATATATTGTACGAAATAGAGGTTTATTTCGTTTTCTAAACGACACTTTAATAAAAAAATTATCTTTGCATGATGAATTCATTAAAAAAATATATAAATTAATAATCTAAATTGATGTTGTATTTTTTAAGTAACTACTTAAAGAATCTTATTTAAAATATTTTTATTAAACTACTTTACTTCTCATAATTAATTAAATTTTTCAACAAATTTTGCAACTTTCGTGATGAGACTATTTTATTCTGAAATAAACAATCACAAGAAAGATGTAAATGATAGTAAAAAACGGCGAAACAAAAACATGACCAGCATTTATCAGGCCACAAACGAAGTAAAAACAAAAGTTCTTAAATTTATGGTACAATCAAAAAGTCTTTATTATTTTCCCAGTGATGCCGCATCGCCATCTTTTGTTTTTGCCCTCTGCCTTGCCTTATGACGTCATAATTTATCCAGCCGACTATTGTCCCTTTCAAGACATTATCAAAAGGACGAGATCTTCGCGCGTCCCTCCATTTCGCAAACGCGGAATAGTGAGAGATTTATAACCATTTTTTTGTGTGATCGATTAATCATTGCAACGTAATTATGCCGAGTCCATGACAGAATAATTTTAAAGCTCCAATAACTAATGCTTTTGTAGTTGTTGCAAATAAACAATTGAAACTGAAAAAATGTATCCAGACAAAAAATTTCTCTACGAACATATCACAAACTTAATCTTTGATCTTGTAAGTCTTTTAGTCTGGCAGATTTTTTCTTCGAAATAATTACATACATAAAAATGTAAATAAACATGTATCATATTAAGTGATGCAAATTAAAAGATGAAACATTTTAGCATAATGATGTCATATCAATAACATTAATTTGAATTGAAATCGGCCTATTGTAATTACACGTGCAGTAGCTTGTTATACGTACTGCAATTGTATCGAGTAATTCATTGTAGCGCCGCGGAATGCAAATATCTCTTAATTAATGTGAACGGAGCGACGGACTTTTTCTCCTCTTTAGTGTCGTGGCATGCTTCTATCACGATGTGGGCGATCGGTGGATAATCGAAAAGCTAAGCGACGGGAAAATTGCGATCGGAGGGTGACCAATCGTCCGTGAAAATTGAAAAACTATTTCGATCTATACCGCTTACACACAGAGGGCTACCGAGTTTCCCGCGTTACACTCCATCTCTATCTCCACAATTGAGTCTCTCTCTTAGTCTGCGAAATAAAGTACTCGATTTCTAAGATTATATTTTCAACCATTATAAAGTGATTAACGGATAATAACAGAGCTATTATTATCTCACGCCTACTTCGCACGTATTTTAACAGAAGTGATTTTATTATATAACAGAGGTATTCAAAATGTCTCCGCGTGATTTAATCGATATATAATATTTATCTACCATATATTATCTCCGAAACCTGTTATTACATTATGGCATAATCTAACGAGAATACATAATTAACGGTGATGTTGAGCAATATACATGACCAAAGAAATACCAATTCTGTGACATATATTGATATAAATGAAATAAGTTATTACACAATCTGAAGGTATTTAATCTGTATCTAACAAACACACACACACACAACACGCGCGTACGCACGCACGCACGCACAGAGAGAGAGGGAGGGAGGGAGGGAGGAAGGGAGGGAGGGAGGGAGGGAGGGAGGGAGGAAAGGAGGAGAGAGAGAGAGAGAGAAAGAGAGAGAGAGAGAGAGAAGAAAACAGCCGCTCTCTATTGCGCGGAACAAAGAGATCATCCACGAGCAGCTGCACGATGTGGCGACCCTTAAAGCGTGATGGATCTTTTTCCGGACATTTTGGTCAGGTAAGATTTGCATACCAGTCAAACGAGTCCGCTAACATTACGATCACGTATGCTCGAAACATGTGTCGAATCTAACATACTTACGTAAATGGATTCAGTGTACGTCCAAGCGTCCTTCAAAAAAAAGTCGGTTTAATCATTCACTGAAAGAAAAAAGTGTTCAAGTGAGTAATCAGTGTCACGTACAGTTTGATTACAAGGCAATAACAATTACGGAATAATTGTGAAACATGTAGTGTCAACCAACAGAGCTTGGAAATTTATCAACTTCTGGAAGAATAAAAGAAGCTAACGGCAGCAAAATAAATGAAATTAGTAAATACGCTTAATTAAAATGGATATTGAGATTTCTTTATTCAATTATTTCGTGGATACATCTACATTACGTCATTCACGAATGTGAATTAGCATTCGCATGTGCATTAGCATCGAGTATAAAATAAAAAATTTTTTAAATATACATCTTGTACAGGGTTGGCCATATTCGACGGAAAGATCTGGCAAACACTGTAACTTTTGACAGAGATGTTAGATCGAGTAACGACGTTTCCCATGATTGAAAAAAAAAACATCTTTCCGTCGAATATGGCCAACCCTGTATATTATTATCATATATTATTTAAATTTATATTCAAATGTTACGTATTATATATAATACAATACTTTCTTCTGACGTGTACATTAACAAAATAATTATACACGGTCATTTCTTTGACCCAAACTGAATGCTATTTTTCTGCAAAGTTGAATAATTCAAATGTAAATGAAGTTTTTATGATCCTGGGAATGATCGAATCGCATCTATGCTTGCCGGAAAATCATGCTTACCAGCTGATCCCAGACGTAGCAGTTCGTATTTGCATCATGTCACGTGTACGTAGTACGCGCGTTTACCCGCAACCGTAATTTAATATCCCCTCGATCGCGGATCGTGCGATCGAGCAACTTGATGCGCGAATTAATTAAATTCCAGCCGCGCGCTCGGAAAGCCTTTGGCTCGTTTTGCGTAATCGGCCGTTTCGTCTCATTAACATGATCGTCAAATTATCCAAATTTCCAATTCAAATCCGCGTTAATCTGGAAAATATCTCTTAATATTCTTCAACTTAGACTTGTCGTTCCGCAAAATATTTTGCAAAAAAAGCGAGCGCTTTATTATAAAAGATAATTTTATGAGTTAATATTAATGATTAGAAAATTAATGATTAGAAAATTAATAAGAATTTATATTACAAATCTTGCAATAATAGATTGCTAATATCGCCTATGATTGAATATGTTTAAAAATAACTATTTTTTTGTATAAAAATATCAGAAATAGATTCACGCAAAAAATTCATGAAAGTATTCGATATATTTGCGAAATTTAAATATATATTTCATTTCTTTATATTTAATGTAAATCGAAAAAATGCTGTTGGCACTCTTATACTGTTTAGAAAAAAAAAAGATTTCTTGTTTGTTTAGCGAAATTAAGAAAAATTTGTGCTGAAAAATTTTAAAAAGGTATAAAAGGAAGCAGACATGACCGATCGACGATTTCCTGTTATATTTGTAGTCGTTTCCATTTATGAACTGGCGGAACTGCTGTAAATTTTTGCATTTAGCTCCCACGCAAGAAGATAGGAAAAGGTTGGCGTAGAAAATGAGAAAACAGAGACGGCCCCGCGATTTCCTGCATACCTTTCACATTACTGGCCTCATCTCTCTTCTCTCATTTTCGTTTACCTTTCCTTTCCCACGAACTTCTCTTTTCGTCCATTTCTTCCATCTTTCTCCCCTCCAATACTTCTTCTTCCAATACTTCTTACTTCCTTTTTCCTTCCTTTCACATGCTACTCCTGCTCTATATATATATATATATATAATATATAATTGCTAATATATAATTGCTAACTAAATCACAAATACTATCGATACTTAATTTAAATATCAGTAGAGTTGAGATTGTCATTATTTTTTTAGAGATAATATTTTTAAATGTTATTTATTTTTTTCTTTCACATCCTATATGTTGAAGGACATTGGTGAGATTCTTCGGTGAACGCCCCTTTCTTCTTCGGCCTCCGTTGAAAATATTCCCGGCCATTTTTCGCCCCACCAACGCAGTCCACCCTTCGAAAGAAAAGCATCGAATCGATGATGGTGGGGTAGCTATAAGGGACAAAACAATGGAAAAAGTACCGCCATCTTTAATTCGGTCTCTATCGTTTCAGCGAGGGGCAAAGAGCGGTTTACCCGGGTAAGAAGAAAAAAATAGAGTAAGATCAATAAATTCAGTTTTATAAATCTTCAAAATTTTTATAATTATTATTATTATTGCTTGATTATTTCTGTAAAATATATTGAGGAATAATTATCTTGAATATTGCGTAAATATTTATATCATCAAGGATTTTTTGCAATACCATTTATCTAGATATAATAAATGAACAGGTCAAGTTATCTTCTTTTTAATACTAAATACAACAAAAAAAAGGATAACGTGACTTTAACATATCTGGATTCACTGCAAAAACTCTTTAATATCGCATATTAATTTATCAAAAAGAAGAAATATAGATAATACAATCTTAACATTAAGAAATTACGAAATACTGTTTAATCATGCTACAATTATTCTAAATTTCTAATTAAATCTACAAGAATTTTAATCAAATTTTAATTAAATTGTGGATAGTGTATAGATTATTCAAAAGATCATCATTTCAAAAAGTTACGAATGGATAATTTTATATTTATGTTAAAAATTGTTATGACCGACTGTTAATTATATTGCAGGATATTCAATGGTGAAAGTATCTTAAGACAGCATAGAACGGGTTTGAGTTGTAGGTGCTAGATGGAGATGTATAGCGTTGCAAGCAATCAATTTGATTATTAAATTATTGTATAATAATTTTTTGTTTACTAAATAAATTGATAAAATTTTACAGTAGTACTTTGTTAATTACTCATTTTTAATATGAAGGTAATTTTAATGTCGCAATGTCATCATCTTTATCGTTTGTCGTCACAGTCGCGAGAGATTGATAAGAGAAAAATGTAAAACATTTCAAGAATATATCTCGCAGCAATATATTCTATAAATAAAAATATGAAACACTTGATTCGTGAAAAAAATGTACACAAGTTGCAGAAAATCATTAAAAAAACGTCGCTAAAATTATGAAAAATAAGTTATTTATGAAAATGACAAATTAAAAATAATCCATCCATAGAACAATTTACTATCTTTAAAATCAATCTGTTGCATTTTTTGTGCGATTAATAATTTCAATAATATAATAATTGAATGTTCGATGCATGAGCAACGTTTTTTATGAATTTCTGCAACTCATTAACTTGCGTCAATACACAAAAAAAGATATCACATGTTTTTCACGAATCACGTGTCTCATATTTTTACCTGTAAAATATGTAAATTTAAAAAAAAATAAAATGATGTTTTAAAGGTGCCCGGTTTAACGTGGAAAGCCTCATAGATTGTAAGTATGCATTAGATACAGGGTGAATCAGAGTTGTCGAACCAACTTTTTACCCTCTGAGCAAATTATCGACTTCATACCTAATTGAATTATAATGTGTGCAGTCTTTACTTTCTCATAGGGTAAAAAGCTGATTTAACGACTCTGATTCACCCTGTATGCTAATAAAGTCATTTAAGGAAAAAATATGTAAGATATTACTGACTTTCAATAGTACGTACAAATTAGTACAAATTCAGTTGCGTTAATTTTTGCCCTGTGTTGTTTTGTTTTATGGTCTTGCCAGTTTAAATATTAAACTATCAGCGCCTGTTTTCTTGGAAATGACACATGATATAAAATTGTTGGCAATACAAAATAGTACAAATTCAATTGATTTCTGATATTATTTTTTTTTTTATTTTTTTTATTTTGAATTGGTCCTGCTAGCTTAATATTAAACCAGCAGCGCCACGATTTTTTTCGAAATGGCATGGTATAAAATTATCATTAATAGTATAATTAACTATAAAATGAATATTAAAAATTCCGATTTGATTCTGCTGATTTGGTCTTGCTAGCTTTATAAAGCTAAATTATTCAATTGGAATTTTGTTTTGTTGTTAAAGAAAAAGTTGATATTTTCTGCACAGAAAATCTCATTATGCTTTTCGTTACTGCACAAATTTTGGGATACCTAGCATATATATTACTAAAAAAATTTTATTATATATTATCTGGAGACACAGTAATGACTCGGCGCTAAGCCAAGCGCAGCGACACTGTCGTGGCTACTTTACGCGAACCAGCGAATTACGGGGGATTATCCAAGATTATCATATCTCAATAAGAGTAGAACCGATCACGTTCTATGAACGCTTAATCGACAGCATACACTTCGATTGTGTAATTAATATAACACTGTTTAAACTTTCATAGGTATTATCTTCAAAGGTATTATCTTCAAAACCAAAAAATTTGCGTGTTATATTTTTATCGCTATATTTTTATCTTAATAGTATCAGTGCGCTTCTCGCCTTAATGAAGTGAACAACAAAGTTCGACAAAGTTCACGAAATGTTAACATAGCGATAAATAAAAATGTGCGACAATTCGTAAACCTTCTGGTTCTTTGATGTCACTAATTAAAGTTTTTTTTTTTTCGAAAATTAAATTTGTTTATTAAAAATTCATTATTTTAATTATTTATTAATTATTATAGATTAATTATTTTTTTATTATAATATTATATTAAGTCATTTAAAAAGTATCCGCGATTTTTTGTTCAATTTTTGAATGAAAAAAACCGCGGATACTTTTAAATGACCCAATATCATTGTCCTTCACATATACATAAACATGCAAGCAATCAAAATAATCAATATCTTATGAAATTGTCATAGGGAGAGAGAGAAATATTTTCTTTAGAATAAAACATTCTTGATCATAATAATATAAATCAATTCTATTTTTTTACTTTTTTCTACTTTTTTATCTATTGTCTATTATATCGATTTATTTTGGATCCATTAAAGTCACATTCCATTGATAAAATAGAAAATAAACTGGCTTGTTGAATTTTTCATATTCTTGAAAAATTATTCATATATTAGGTGTTGGAATTAATTCGTAGCGTTTTTTAATGAAAGAATGTTATTTATTTCACATGAGCATTAAAAAATACATTAATGAAAGTACTTCCCATCACTTGTAAAACGCTACGAATTAATTCCAACACCTAATATATAGTTTTAAAAATATTTATATAATACAATAATTTCATAATAAATTCCAAGGTTAAGTTCACTTATATAAAACTATATATATATATAAGACTTATATAAGACTTATATATTACTGATAAATGCGTGACTAATTAGTTTCCAATTTCTCATATTTTTTGTGTAAACTTTATTATGTAAATAATTATTTTAGTTTTTTATTTCTGATTGTTATATATGCTAAAGAAGGCCTGAAAGATTTTAGTTTTTTATTTCTGATTGTTATATATGCTAAAGAAGGCCGTTCGAGGCCGAAACGTTTATATTTTAAGAATAAAATATAAGTTCGCTACCAAGATCCTACGTTTGTAGTATGTCCTTTAATTTGAATAATTTTTAATTAGTAGCCACTTAATCTCTATATTACATATAATTTAATATATTTATATTATTATATTTAATATATTTAATATATTTATTATTATATATTATTATTATATATTATTTATTATTATATATTATTATAATATAAACATTTTATATAATATCATTATAATTAACATGTTTATACTTTATAAAATTTGAGAAAATAGTAATTTTATGTAACAAAAATAATATACAAATATGATAATATACTAGTTTATTTTAAAAATTCCATCATGCTCTAATTATTTTTTAATCAATTTGGGACATCTTAAAAATATTTCATATTTGCATCATATATTCACTTATTTTGAATATTTTCAAGGATAATGAAAATAATTTGTTGATAAATCATCGAAGTCAGGTTGATAAATGCGTACTTATTTAGAACAGGTTTCGCGAAACATACCATATGAAGTTTTCAAGAAAGAGAGGATAAGAGAAGAAGGAAAGATTATCGTGTCGGCGGGGGCAGTCTGTCCATGGATAACTAGGTATAACATAAAATACAGAGGCCTCCTCGCAAGAGACATAATGCAACGTGCGGTCTGACGGATCACTCGCTTCGCGGACGCGATCGATTGATCGATCCTACACGGTCGCAAAGTGTAACTTTAACCGCGTTTAATTTTAATCAACAATTTCTGCTTATTATTAGTCCGGATTGTCTATTGTCTGAGATTATTTGACTGGGTGCCAAAAGAATTATGAAAGTTTTCTTTAGTTCAGGTTCACGGAGATCATTAATTGTGACGAGACGCGGAAACGTGTCGGACAAATAAGAAGACGTTGATAAAAGACGTCTTTGTATGGTAAGTAGCTCATTTTTTATTTTCGTTATAAATGGCAAATGTAGATCTATAATGTAGATACATCTAGTAGTGGAAAATTAATTAGAAAACAAAAGATATTACTCTTAGGCCCGATTGCACCAATACTTTGATTTTAAACGAAATTTTAAACTCTTTCTATCTCATTTTAAAACCGAAAAGAGACAGGAACAAAGAGAGTTTTAAGCCTCGCTTAAAATTAAATTAATGTTGGTGCAACCGGGCCTTAGTGAGATTATTTGATTGTCTCGGACATAGAGATATATTGATAGCAATGTTAATCACTGTATTTATATAAAAAAAATATATGTTTTATTCTATAACTATAGATTAGTTTCATTAATTTCAAACTGCTGTAATGTTGCATGCACTTTTTTTTATATTTCACCTACAGTCGTAATAATTTAGCATTTAACCAATAACAGTTATTAAACTACAAATAATTTAATAAGGAAAGCTATTAGATTAGCTATAGATTAAATACATTGTAACAGTGACTCAAACGCTAAAAAACACAACAAATGACACAATAAAACAAAAAAAAACATGAAACTTGTCGTCCTTGTAGATTAACTTTGTCCATGAAGGACCAAGGCATATATAACTGCAAGTTCAGCATTGAGAGAGAAAGGCATTCGTATTATTGAAAGATTCATTAATATTCTTCCACAATTGTTATTTTATTATTTATTACATCCAAAAAAAGTATATAAAAAATTTAGCAGGAAATTTGTTTGAATTTCCTTTTAATGATATCATTCTCTTCAAAAGACGTAGTTAATTATAGAACCGACTTGATTCTTCTTGTAATGTTGATAACATAAAAATTCATGAAATGCAGGATTATATATGCAAGATGAGCAAAAAGTCTAGATACATTTCAAATATCTCATAATTGATGCATTTTTTAGAAAAAAATGTTTCTTATAAGAATGCAAGAGATCCGGATTCGACTCCCGGCCGAGGCAATATTTTTTCGCAATAAGTTTATTACAGTTTTTTAAGATTAATTTGGGGAATTTTGGGGTGATTATTACATTTCAGATTAATTGCGTTAATGTCGACAACCATATCGACACGTAATTATTATTTCTGAAATTAATTCATTCGTTTGGATAATATATATATTAGTTCAACATCTTAATACTTAGACCGTAGTGGCGCTTCGGATTGTAATGTTATTTCTTATAAAAGTTGTAAGGCTTAAAAAGACGCATTCATCGATAGTAATTTGACTTAGGATGATTGATTGTCAAGGTCAGGTCAACATGAATTTTTTAAATGGAACCTCTTTTTTTCATTACATATTGTTGTAGCTTATCTCGAGAGCTTTCCAAAGCACTATAATTAAATTCATTTTCATTAAGTACTTTGCGAGTTATAAGGCTTGAAAGTTACAGTAAGTTACCGCCGACACTAGCATTACGCAAGGTGTCCAACCGACAGTTAAAACCTCTTGAATGTGGTTCAGGATCATGTCCTGAATAACATTTGTTAAAACTGAGGTAATTGGAGATTGTTTCTCTTATTTTCATTTTTGCACTGAAAATTCATTTTTATATAAAAATGAAAATAAGAGACACAATCTCCAATGATCGAAAAGGAGGAATTCATTTAACAGGAGGCCGAGGTAATGTCATCCATTTTGATAGTATAAAATATATTTAAATATATGATATATATATATATATATAAAATATTTTATATATATATATATATATATATATATACATATATATATATAAAATGTATTTTTATTCGCCCGGAATTTAATAAAACGATGTATTAAGAAAATCTAGTCTAAAAAGATATCTATCTTAAGACTCTCTAAATATGAAGAGATATCCTTTTTTTTTTTAATTTCGTAATATGAAGATTATTAAGCCTTTCCTAACTTCAACTTTGTTCATTTTATTCTTTTCTTTTTAATGTGTTAATACATATGTCGCTTATATCATTCATCTTTTGTAAAAGGAACATTTTTTTTTATCCTTCATGAATATACGATAAGATCTGATATAAAATGAACGATATCTTGACTAACTAGCTTCTTACTGACTATAAATTACGGTTTATTATTGTTACATAAGAAGTATAATGCATTGCGTAGCTATATACTGGAATGAATTACTGTCGACTGCATGACCTATCTTGAGAAATGTAAATAGCATCAATGTGGAAACTTATAATTCGAAAGCTGTACAAAAGTAAAGAAAGATATATGTGTGTTGCATACAAGATATGCAAGAAAGAAGATAATTGATATCACCTTGTCGCATGACAATTAAATATTTAAAAAGAAATCACATGTAATGTTGAGAGCGATGGAGCGTTAAGATTAGTAAAGTAGAATGGAGAATTCTCATACTTATGTCATTTAGATTAAGTTAATATACAAAAGATAATAACATAGAAAAAAAAAAAACAACTAATGTAATATGCATCAAAAAATGGACAATGAAAAAATACAATGAAATTATCAGCACGAGAATTGCAGATTACTTTAGAGGTTTACTTAGTCATTCTTCTCATTATTTGTCATGCTGACGTAACGTTAAGGATTCATTCCAATTTATTCACATGAAAATGTGTTTGTATTCATGGAACATATAATATCAGAAATTCTATTTTTTTATACTTTCAAAGAATATTAATAAATAATTAATTAATAACTGTTGGAAGATTTTTTGTATGATAATATAACCTAGTACTTACGTGTGATTCAACAATATATAGTAATGTCTGTAACACATGTGGCATTCAACTACTAAGAGCCTTTTCACAAGTTATTTATTGTTAGTCTAAATAGACTAGTGGCAATATACGCTATACTAGAAGTTATACGAGTAAAAAAAGGATTAATTTTCACTATAAATTACTTACAAATATCTTTGATGAGTGTGGTGACCTATTTCTCAAATTATTATCTTCTTTCTTTTGTAAGCTTTATAATGAATATATACAAATACAATAAATATAAATTGAAAATAAAAACAAATATATGTAAATTTATCTATAAAATGATTTCTTACTTAAATTGCAACATAGATATAGACTATCTGTTCTGCGCTCAAACGTAATTAAATCTGTTCAATGTAGCAAATTAATTGCTACTTGTTCGATCTGAGCATACATCGTGCATATTCCCTATTGTAACATTATTTTTATTACTGACATAATTGATAAATCGAACTGATCAAACTAATTAGACACTTGGAAAGCGCAAACAAATAAATCATTTTTTATAATAACGGTGATAGATTATCTATTTATAATAAAACAAAGTTTAATTTCTAGGAAAATCTAATTAGGAGGAGACGAATTAATCGACAATTGCAGATTTTCTCGTACGGTTCAGTTTCATATAAATGTCAATTTTTATTTAAATGTTCTTTAATCTAAAAACACACACAAGTAATGACTATTTACATAATAATCAACGTTTGCGCAATTGCCATATAATTGCTTGTGCTAGTTATCTATTTTTATTAATAAATTAATAGTTGCATAACGTAATCTTAATCAGTTATTTCTTGCTGCATCTAAATATTAGTCGCGACTGTAATTTTTATAAATATCAATATAAATCGAAATGTAAATGTAATAATATAACATTATGTTGCAGATGAACGAGAGACGGAGTGAATCTTCTAAGAAGAAATTGGAATAAGAAAAGATTTGATTTGCATAATGATTGCTAATAATGATGACAATTGTTGAAGAAATATTACGTATTATGTACAAAGAATAAGTCTTTGTTTCAAGTTCCTTCGAGAATGAATGATATAAATCATACGTAATCTAAATATAAATAACAAAAAGTACGATCGCATGTAAGAAGTAACACAATATAATCACGTTACGATATGAAAATACATTATACACAGTTCGAATTGTTATAAATGGCGAAATATCTTACACTGTTTATAATAAACGTAAAAATGTGAAGAGAGATATTAAAATTATATTTCCGCGTGCATATTCATTGATTATTAATTGCATAAGAATACATTATCACGATTTGTTATAAACCGCAAAATACTTTATAAAAGACGCTTATAAAAGACGTAAAAATTTAGAGAAGATTATACACAAATTGTACTTTCGTGTGCGTACTAATATATTCGTTGATTAGCCAAGGAAATTATCAAGAGTAGTTCTTTAGAACAAGAGTTCTCTGAGTTCTTTAGAACAAGATTAACTGCGTCTAATATCTCTTCTCACTGCAACTATAACGATAAGTATTATAGTCGAGGATAAATCTTCACTCACACAATGTGCATTAAATGTGCATAATTCAACCGACCTACGCAATTGTCAGACAAACTTTTCGTTCCCAATAACCTGATAAACGTTAAAGAGATAGACAGAAAGCTGATAAGCAGTGCGAAAGATATTTCTCTCAATAAAATTTAATCATGTCGACAAGAAAACGTACAACGAACGCGATGCGTATATCGCGGGCCCGGATGGCCGACATTCAATTCAAGGATCTGTCTTTTGAGGTTCAAATTGGATATCGTAAGATTAAGAAGAAAATCTTAAAGAATCTAAATGGAGTCTTCAAAGCCGCGGAGCTGACAGCTATTATGGGACCGTCTGGTGCCGGAAAATCTACATTGCTGAATGTTTTGACGGGATTTCGACAAGGACACTTGACTGGTACAATTGAATACAGTAGTAGTGAAGGTAGACAGAATTGGGAAATGTACAAGAAGCAATCGTGCTATATTCAACAGACGGACAATCTGTACGGTTTACTTACTGTTCAGGAGAGCATGATGATTGTGACCTATCTGAAGATCGATAATGCGACGGTAATGTTTAGACAGATACTGATCGACAACATTCTGGACACGCTGAAGTTATCGAAAGTGAAGGATACAAGAGTCGACCGGCTCAGCGGAGGACAGAAGAAGAAATTGAGCATCGCCCTGGAATTGATTGATAATCCGCCGATAATGTTTTTAGACGAACCGACTACCGGTCTAGACTCGTTAGCGTCTCTGCAATGCATTTCCACGTTGCAGACTCTGGCAAAAAGTGGCCGAACGGTGATTTGTACCATACATCAACCCAGCGCCGCGATCTATCAAATGTTTGATTATATTTATCTGATAGTCGACGGCAACTGTTTGTACGCCGGCATGCCTGATAATACGGTGAGTTATTTCGCTCAGCAAGATTTTCAGTGTCCACAGTATCATAATCCTGCGGACTATATGTTGGAGGTAGTCAATCAAGAATATGGGAATTATAACAATCAATTGGTCGCAGCGGCGAAGAAATATTGTCAGAGAGAGGAGACATCTCTCAAGATGCACATCATGAGAGAAGCGACGTTCTACGACGAGAAAACGAAAATGGACCCACCTTCCGAAATGGCAAAATTCAAAGTGTTGTTATATCGTTCCGCCCTGATAATATATCGAGATTGGTCGGTGTACTACGTCAAGATAATCATGAATTTTCTCGTAGCTATCTTAATCGGCTTGATATTCGAGCATGTTGGCATTAATGCCAAAAGAACCACTAGCAATGTTAGTTTCTTAATGTTAACTGTATTATACTTCATCTACATCAGTTTGATGCCAGCCGTTTTGAAATTCCCTTTGGAGTTGGATATTTTAAAAAAGGAACGCTTCAACAATTGGTATCAACTGAAGACTTACTATATAGCCATGTTGGTGATCACTCTACCGTTGACCATATCATCCACTTTTGTTTTCTCAATCATTTCTTATGGGCTAACCAAACAACCTATGGAATGGTCTCGGTTTTTCATGTTTCTACTCATTACGACCCTGACGTGTTTCACTTCGGAAAGCATAGGCTTAGGTTTAGGAATTATTTTCAATCCTATCAATGGCACCTTCTTCGGAGCCGTTCTTATAGCGATGATGGTGACGTTAGCTGGCTTTCTGGTATTTTTCAATCACATGCCGCGGATTTTTTATTACGTTAGTTATATAAACTACTACAGATTCGCTTTCGATGGCTTGGTACAAGCGATTTATGGTTTTCAACGAGAGGCAATACCTTGTCCAAGTAACATCGAGTACTGTCATTTACGAATGCCGTCGCTGATATTAGAAGAGCTGAGTATGACCAAATCTATATTCTGGATCGACGTCATTGTCCTGCTCGCCTGGTTCGTGGTCATTCGGATTGTGGCTTATGTGACGTTAAAAAGAAAGCTTTCGAAAATATGAATTTGATAATTCTGTATGTTGCTCGGTATTACAGCTGCATTTAAAACGAAGCATAGATTTTTTGTTTTCATGCTGTTTTCGTATCGAAGATGGAAAGACACATTAATCGATGATCAAGATCCTCAAGGATCTATTCGCAAATGTGAAGAAAAAATTGTGTAATGTCAGCGTGGCTGTGAGAACATATTTATAGCTTCGTAATAAAATCTTTTCGCGAAGATTTAAAGTGATAATTTCTAAATATAATATGTTTATTTCTTTGTAATGAGATCTTTCCACTGAGTCTTAAAGATAGAAGACAGTGATAGTTTCTAAATAATGTCGAGACGTCAACAAAATAAATGCTTACGCAACTTACGTGCACGGTAGGAAGTAAAAGTAATGCTTCTATTGAGTCGATTTTTGCAACTTGATCTGATGCAAACCAACGAGATAAAATACAGAATATGGAGGATGGAGTATGGTTATAGAAAGTGAACTGTGACATTGTGGACGCTAAGTGCGCGATGACTTTCACGCTCGTGTTCAATGGTACGTGCTAGGACGATAATGAATATATTATCATGGTTATTTCGCGTTATAGAAGTTATAGAAGAGATAAGAAAATACAATTCTGCTTTGTAAACGTTTTCTTCAAGCTTTATGTTAATAATAATTTTTCTGTAATGAATTCAGGTTTTGCAAATCAGATTATCATTATTAATAGAATTACAATTGCTGCGCGTATAATATAATTTATGAAAATGACTTAGACTTTATTCAGTTTATAAATATTCTTCAATATTTCTGTGCATATCTGATATCATATATCAGATATTATTATACGAGAGAGCTTCCATGGTTCGAGGGTTTCCATGAATTATACTCGTAAATAATAACCTTTCAACTGATTGGAATATCTGATATTCTGATACCTGAATAGTAAGCAAATATTTATATACACGATATTGTATATTGTAAATTGTTACTGCAGAGTTTCACATAAGAATATGCACAGATAAATTAAGCATAATTATTTTGAAAAGGTTATAAAGGGTAATGAAATGAATTAACAAAAATATATTATCAAATAAATTAATAGGAATCATGTAATAATAAAATATTTTCATCGACGAAGAAATCTCGTACTTAAATAAAATATTTTGCCAGTTAGGTAATGTAAAGATACGGATTATAGGTCAAAAACCACTAAGAGAAGGAATTTGTAGGATTTCTTAACCGAGGTTAACTATGTATTTCGTATTAGGATGAAAACGGCGACGAACCACTAATATTGCGGTCGTGTAAACATAATTGTGTAATAACATTATATAAGCTATACCATACACATCTGCAATAGAAGTTGAGAAATAACGAAATTAATAGCCTTTCACTCAATCAAATGAAATTACCGTAATAATGAATTCCTCAGTAAAGATTGGGAGAAATAATATTATTGTTGAATTCGATCTCGCAGAGATTAAATTAATAAGTTTATTTCCGCTGTATTTCTCTTCGAGAAGAGATAATCGATGGCTTATCAAAAGTGTAATGCGATGATCTTGTCTTGTATGTAACATGAGGTACGAGAAATATAAACTTCAAAATGTGGATTACAAATGCTTGCATGTACTGCAATAATTTGCGAAATTTTGCGGCGTATCAATTAAGAATGAGCAAGAACAGCATCGTGGCGTGCTGTACTTGTTAATGTCTAAATGTATCTACATACTGTGCATACATATAGCTAATCGTTATTCTGATACTCGTATAATGAAATACAATTGAAACTTAAATCAGTATGTGTATCATAGGAGCAAAACGTAAAACGTAATGTAAATATTATCTAAAATACTGAGAGTATAATATACAAATAAAATAACGAATGAGAAAGAAAAAAGCAAATAATGGCAAAAATAGCGCGCATATTATAAATTATATTAGAGAAAAAGAAAGAAACGTTTGACGGATCGCTATAGGATCCACGTCAAGCGACACTGTGATTATGGAAAAAATGGCACATTTATTATATTAGTGATAATAATATTACTAATGATATAATTACATATTTTTTCTTTCTCAATCGATACACTTGTTCACTCTCTCATATTCTTTCTCTCCCTCTCTTGCACTCTTCCGTTTATTTCTTTCTCTCTCTTTTTTATTCAGTTTAGATATTTATATTCATCTCGTACTTCATTAATATTAATAATCGCATCATTCTTCTTAATCGCATGTAGGGTCGAAGAAATCGGTTTCAACATCCTCTAGGCCCATTCACACAAACTGGCTACAACCCACTTACGCATTAATCTTTTTTTATTACATATTATACAATATTATATATCTAATATAGTTACACCCTTATATGATATGATAATTATCGATTCGCAGTTGTACCAATAAAACTGAACCCTTACACACAATTAGACCGCAACAAATAGTTCCTTATGTTCTCATTGATATTTACGCTTAACAGTAATCAATAAATTGAAATCAGTTTACAACCAACTTATACCAAAGTGCGGTGCCCGGTATTCTTGATATGCACGTACTTGAAAATATAACATCATTATTATAAGAGCATAATTATTTCGTTTCATGTACAAAGGTCTGTGTGAAGGGGCCACTATGGCCGACAATTTCGACTTCGAACACCCCTGTGTAGACCTCTTCGCTCTTCAGCTTCATTTTGACTATCTACGACTATCGACACGTGTCTAGCTTAGACTGGCTTACGAGCTATTTATTGTCGTTATTATTTTACATGATTACCT
Source organism: Acromyrmex echinatior (assembly GCF_024713525.1). Lineage (NCBI taxonomy): Eukaryota > Metazoa > Arthropoda > Insecta > Hymenoptera > Formicidae > Acromyrmex > Acromyrmex echinatior. Next base: position 3,242,037 of record NC_141861.1, read on the forward strand.
TCGCGAATACAGATGTATGATCGTGTATTTTATTAGTATCTGTGAGCGGCTCTTTCTGCAATTTATCGCAATATACATTTATCGTTACGTTCTCTCTTCCTCTTTTTCGCTCTCTTCTCCCTTTTTATGTTAAATATAATTTTATAAAGCGTCGCCGAAGCGACGGAGCATGATTAATGATTATTAATTAAATGTGGAGCGAGGTTGTGCGAGTTCTTGCCGATCAGCTTGCCTACAGATCCTGATCGAGAACGAAAGTGATTTTATGATAGGTCTACGATCTAGTGAAAATACGTAAGTTTACAGTTTATAAAAATCAGCGTTGGGATCTTTTCAATTCTTCTCGTATCATTAACTGGTTTGGAAAATAAAATATTTTAAAATATTTATAATGTTAATATTGTATCAAATATTACAGAGTATTAACAGTACTTAGTACTGTATGATCGCATTCTGATTCGCAATCATAGAGAGATCTTTATTTTACATTTATATCATGCGTACATGTTCACCTGTGTCTTTAAAATATATTTCAATATCATACATCATACAACTGAAGCAGATGTTCAATTTAAATAATATGAACATTTTGTAGCTAATTATAAATGAAAAAAGAAAATTTGATATACGGTTTGTCAAAAACTTTCTAATTTATACCATTTCACTCAAAATAGTTTTATAATTTAAATATAATACTAAATATTGTGTAATTTTGTGTAATGAGAAAATTATGTAATTCAAAAGAATATCATTACAAAAAATATGCAAACTAAGTCAAGTTAAAAATTGAGCGAAAGAGAGAAAATATGTTGCAGATTACTGCAATAAATATACATATGATATGTTTGATTTATTTCGATATGAGTTTAGATTTTAAAAGTGGTAAAGGAAAAGCCTGTCAGAGTCTGAGCAAGAATATATAACATTTATACGATCTTCCGTAATTTCTTTGAAATACTGCCTTTGAAGAAAAATATAGCTGTATAAATGTATGTTATTCAAGAGAAGATATACTTAGTAGATGAAAGGAAAAAGAAAATAGAATAGAAAAGAGGCGAAATAAACACGGGCACTCGATGTATTTGCGTTGGTTTCTTTTTTTTTTCAATAAAATTTATTTAAGAATTTAAATAAATTAAAATACATGGCAACTGGGTACAGATACGTTTGAGCTATATTTTTGTTCAAAAACAAAAATGTCCCGTTCTTTACTTCTCACGAAAGATCTTATCAACGGTAAGTAATCGATAATAATAATAATAATTAATAATAATTAATCATGATTATGACAAATTGATTGGTTTGGCTCTTCTCGTACTTGTGCGAGTTAAATCGTATTCATAACGATCTTATATCACGCCTTACGAAAGCTTTCGTTCGCTCAATCTACATTCCACTTCACCGCGTATATATAAGTACAGAAAATTTTGCCCGAATGATCGATGGGCAAAGGTAGCGCAGGAAGAGGAGCCCCCTGAAGATTTGAGAAGGTCCAGAGTGATTCGACGATGTACCAAAACCAGTCGATGCCATCGAAAGATCGTATTTTCTCCAGCAATGCAGCACCATGAAAAAAAAGCACTGCAAAACGCATTTGTGAAGTGCATCCGTAAACATTGTCATAACAAGGATATATTTCGCATGAAGCGTATGTAATATTTTTCCCAATGCTCACGTCTTGGCACATATAAATGCTTTTCAATTCTTGCTGATAATATATATGTATGTCTTGTAGCAAATTATTGCGGAAACATAAAGCGTTCCAATCTGGATCAATAATTGTGGAGAGATCTCTTAATTCTTTCTTTTTACTTCATGTTTTTACTGCCCAATGTTTTTCTCAATGCCACAATAATATTTGGGATAATCCATTTTGGAGTTGCAATTTGTATCCGTGTTGAGACACGGACAATAAAAGACATAATACATAAAAATTATTAATGTATAATTCAAGAATGTCCTAAAATGTCTTAAATTAAAAATCCTTCATTATTCTTAAATTAAAAATCGTTCGAACGATCAGTGTAAATAATAAAATGATTAACAAATCATTCGTTGAAAGTAATGCAAATGTTATCTCTTATGTTATTTCTTACAATATACGCTTTCGGTTTTGGGCACGGATCGTTCACGCTATTTTCCTACGATTATTATAAAAATATTTTATACAAAATCCGAAATAATTAAAATGGCATGTAATAAAAATGAGATGTGATTTGCATACAAATTACGCTTAATATAAACTATAACTGAATGCATTAATAATATCCATCTCGATATTAAAACCAAGAGAGTTCTATAAAAATGGCACTTAAATGGCATACACAATCAAATTCTAGCCGTAAAAAACACTTGAAGAATAGTAAAATAAATATATGTTGATAACTTCGTTAAGTAGGGTATCTTCACGGCCATTGTTTTCCTATTTTCTCTGAGATAGTGGTATTGATGTTAAAAATAAGAGTATTTTTAACGATGCGGTATCATAAGAAACGTTCATAATTATTTATACGTTCCTTGCAGCTTCTTTTTGTACATATGTACATAAATGAATTGTACATGATGAATGACACATCGCGGATCACATACACTTTATCTTTCTTCAGTTTTCTTACAAAAGCAAATTTTGTAAGAAATAATATATTCGAAGATATTTTTCATTTTTTTTATTTCTTTGATCAAGCTGTATGTCAAAAAAGAAACTGCAAGCATCGGAATGTGCTTTTCTTATCATACCGCGAACCAGTTACAAATGATGTTCTCGCGAGCGTGAACGAACCGCTAGCATCTTCAATTCACATTCTGAACGCTCGTAAATAATAGTTTCTATATACAATATTGCCAACGTCTAATGATCAACATAAAGGCGGCATAATTCATGTGCCAAATTGACAAAGAGTTAAATTCAAAGAGTTGAAATAGGATGTTTTAAGAATATAAAGTTGTTAATCAACGATTTGCCTGATTCTGTTAATGTGTGAAATTAAAAAGTATATTTAAATATTATCTAATTCGGAAATATGCTGCCTTTATTTTCATCTCTAGTCAATGACTTCATTTTTTCGCCAACTCGAGTTCTCTTCCTAGCTATTGCGCGTTATAACATAAACCGTGTCGGTAGTGTATACACAGAAGTGGGCAATTTAACATGAGTCAGCAGCGAAGTTCGATCGTTAATAAAACTTCGATCGTACTACACATTATATATCTCGAAAGAGGAACCATATTCCTTTGTTTTTTCTTTTCGCTATTTATAAAAATAATTTGAAGCCGCCTTGAGGGGGTAGATGCCTCTTAAAACTACTTGCCCTACGCTTGGATGAGCGCATACGGAAACTTCTTCCCTTATTAATTGCATATTGAAGTACTGCGAAAAAAATTATGGGTATTCCTGTGTCGTTTTTGCTACAGCATTAAAACATACATACACTGTTAAAAAAAAAAAGGAATTTGCTTCTGTTACATGTAATGGAAGCAAATTTTAAGCAGGTACATTAAGAATATTTAATGTTATCAATGAAAATGAAGTTATAAGTAACTTAAAAATTTAATTACTTGTATTAAATTTTTTGTAAATTTACATAAAATTTAATACAAAATGTTACTTCGTAAAATTTTATGAAAAGTACACTAAATTTCATGTACACAAATATACTTTTCTTTTAGATGCATAAAATTAAATTTAGTGTCATACAATTGAATTTAATTTGTGTAACTTAAAAATACATTAAATTTCGTGACATTTTTAACACTATACATATCCTTAAATCAATAGATGTTTTCCAGGCCAAATTTAAATTATTAAAAAATTATTACAAATATTAATTAATATATAAATATTAAATAACGAACAAAATATTTTAAAACTACGATTGAGAGTTTCTTATCTCTTCTTCTTTTCTTTCTTCTACTAATAACGCACCACATAATATCCACAATTTTTTGCACATTCCCACAACTTATAAGAGCAGAGAAAAATCCTATATAGGTATGTAAGTCATGTTCATAAACTTGTTTTTTTTTATTGATTTTAAGATGTATCTACCCCTTAACACAGAATGATACCGCCACTGAGCCGCTGCTACTGCGGCTGTGGTGGATTGTGCTGAAGGGAAGGTTGTGGACCCTAAAACAAATATATATATTTTATTTATGCATCCCAAAATAATTCCACTTGTATTGAATTTAACTTTGACAGAATCTTACAGGTAATGCGGGAAAGGGCGGTTGGGAGTGCGCGTGTGGATGAGAATGCGGATGTGCTATGTGCGCTGCAAGATGACCTGGTAACTTCGGACCATCCTCGGCTTTCTCCTCTTCTCTTCTTTTTAAACACGCAGCCTTCGGATTAAGATTCCGTTCTGAATAAAAAAAAAAGAATAGATTAAACACGAATATTTATACAGATTAATATGATACAATTAATCAAAACGCATGTTGGTATATGCACCTCTGACTTGTTGTTCGAGTGTCATTATAACTTCAACAGCCATGTTGAGAATACCGAGCTTCGTTTGAGGTTTGTCCGTCTTTAGGTGTGTCATACACATTCTGCCAAGTTCCTTTAGAGCCTCATTGATATCCCTGATACGTATCCTATGATGAAAAATGAAATTATGTTAATTATCTTATTAAAATACGAGAATATTTTCTTTAAGTTTCAATGTTAAATAGAAAGGAATAAGTTCTTGATTACGTACTATATGTAATAATTTTGTAATATTACATTTTTTGACATCTACTTACACACTCATCACATTAAGCAATATTCTTCTTGTATATGTTTACAATAGAAAAAATTAATACAGCAGAGAGCAAATTATAGAGAGAAATATAATTGTACAATATCATATATATTATTGCTCAAAAGTTTCAGTTCTCCATTTGGAAACTTCGTAATATCATGAAAAGAATAAAATATAAATATAACTATATACATTATAATTCTTTAATTTAATATATATTACATATTTTCATTAAAATTAGAAAAATGAATTTATTTTTTCTCAAATTTTTTTATTTCTTCAAGCTTAAATCTTTTTGAGTTTTCATAACAGAAGTCAAAATCTTGACATTTTGCCGACGAGTTCTTTAAATGTCTTAAGACAAAGACTTGTATTCTGATGCTTAATTTCTGCGAGAATATATATTATTTCTATTCTCTTATTGTTAGTCATCATAATATCTAAATATTTATCGATATCTAAATCGCACATGAAATTGATATATTTTTTTATATTGATATACAGGATTTTAACATATTTCACCCATCATGAGCAGATAGAGTCGAACTGAGTCGAAAAATCCTCTACCATTTTGCAATTTTCGCAATAATTAACGAGATATTAATTACTAAAAATTGCCAAATATTGGTCTTGAATAATTTTTTACTCAAATACTATCAAATTGCAAGAGACAAAAATCATTTTAAAAATTATTTTCTTCTCATAGAACTCTAAAAATGTTTTCAGAATTTTTTATCAACTTTTTAGTATTGTATTTTCTTATTTTTACCAACATGAGAAAATATATTTAAAAATTCTGAAAAAATTTTCGGAACTTTATGAGAAGAAAATAAATGATTTTTATCTATTGCAGCTTTTCTATAAAGTTGACAGTATTTGAGTAAAAAATTATTCAAGACCAATATTTGACAATTTTTAGTAATTAATATTTTGTTAACTATTGCGAAAATTGCAAAATGGTAGAGGATTTTTCGACTCAGTTCGACTCTATCTGCTCATGATGGGTAACGAAATATGTTAAAATCACCCTGTATACACATGATATTTATCTATTTGAGGATTTATTTACAATTTATATATAGTTTTTATAAATATTTGTCGAAAATTCACGACTCTACTGAATCCGAAAAGAGAGTGTATCAAATTAATTTCATATTTTTTATAAATGAAAAATATGAATTGTTAGCTGAAACATGAAACATGTTGAAACTTTTGAGTGGTAGTGCATATCTTATAATTCTTTATTAATACAAATGCAACTGTGTAAGCATGTGATAGGAGTAAATTTTTCATGCATAGATATGTACGAGAACATGCCGATTTTGTAAAATATTGTATATGGGGAACTATGTCACACATTTATTTTCATTGTAATCGAGAAATACTTTTAATATTCTCTTACATTATTATGTCACATATACATAGAATACGGGCCGCCGTTACTACTGACCAGAATTGTCATATCACTGTAGGTTAAATTTGATATTTTTTATGTCCGCTGCGTATATCATTGATTGATCTTACCTTTCCCTAGCATTATTTGCTTGCCGCCTCTCTTTCTCCCTTTGTGCCTTCATGTCGGGATCATCATCCTCGTCCTCAGCGCTCGAACAACAGTTGCGCAATAACAATACGCGATTAATCACCTGGCTTACGTCACAACTTACTCTAGCCTATATCGCTTAAATTACCTAACGGCAATTGAATTACTAACATAAGCGACACGCGATATAGTCGCAAGTTGCAAGAAAATAGCTTTTGACTTGCTGGAGTCTAATCACCTAATTGTTGTTCGAGCGAATTTCGTATAAATACATACATTTCTTATTGCAATAGACAGGCGATATAATAATGAACACACGCAGATGATTTCATAATTTTGAAATCGTGGATAAGTAGGTTACGAATTTAAAGGCCCGTATTCTTTGCACAGAACAAACAATCGATGGCGAATAATCACGTCAAGGGACAGTGATCTTTCGGATCGAAAAATGTAGATCTTCTATTTTGATGCTGACCTAGAAAATTAGAGAATGCAGATGACATCTATATAATTGTTTATCATTTTTTTTTTAGAACGGTATAATTTGGAAGGATTTAAAAATAATCATAAAATAAAATAAAAATAAAACAGTGCGGATTTAAAAAAAAAAGATAATTAACATCGAAATACTTGATTATATATAATTGAAAGATCGATATCGATCGACTTTTATTTGAAGAATAATATGACAATCCCTTATAAAAATTTATGTGACACGTGTATGTCCAACACAGTGAGATTTATCAGTTTACAAATAATACGACATGTTCTTTCATTTGTACAAAGGTAGTAAAAAATGTGCTTGTAGGGATAAAAAGAGAAAAGTTTATACAATTGAGCAATTTGATGCAACGTTCAGTGATGCAGAATAAGTGCGGAATATTCTAAACAAAGTGGCATGCCTAGGGACCGAATCGCAGCTAAATTAAAATGAGACTGATTTGCAGGTACGCACGAGAGAGCCGTTAACATTCCATCTTGTCTCATCTCATTTCTGTCCTCTTAACCAGAAACATTTTAATTATCACGCCTGAATACGGGCCTTATACAGTGCAACGGATGTAAAGGATTACGGGACTTGTACTCATGTTATAACAAAGTCATAAACATGCCGCGCGTTTTTCCCCTGATCGTTCATGAATTAATCGTCTCACAATTTATTGCTCATCACAAATAACACCTCGTTTTAGGCATGCATACGACTAGGTGGTCAGGAACTTTCCCCAGAAAAATGTACAGAGATTTTTTTTTTTTTTATGTACGTTACACTTGGCGATGGGAATATACATACGCATATCATCCGCATCGTAAGAGACGTGTATATATTAGCGGGATTGTGGGAGCGGAGAACAGGGCGGAAGAAATTGTTTGTATCAAGATGCAACGAAGTGCGTACTGCGTGTGTTCACTAACCTTTCACGCACGTTGTTGGCCTGGCGACGTTCTTTCTCGCGCACCGCTTTGGTGCCAGGATCGTCGCAGTCTTCATCGGCGCTCGAACAACGGTTGTTCAAAGACACAGCAAGTTAGTTTAAAAATAAATTTTCCAAGATCGGAGCGCATCTCCAATTAATTATTAATTCGTTTAATTTTCAAGTAAACTTTCAAATTAATATAGAGAGAATGTTTTATTTATTTATTTATTTATTTTAATATCTATGAGCGAGTCTTGGAGCGAAATGACGGACGTTAATACGCGTATATCGATTGCAGCTTTCCTTATTTTTGTCATCGCTTTTATCTTTTTTGTCGCTCGATATGTCTAATCCTCCGAGGAATTTATTTAGAAATTTATTTTCGAAAAATCTTCAGATACTTACTATCTACGCGATCTCTTCGTTCCTTTTCCTTGCGACGTCGAGTTAACTGTAGCAGCCCCGATTACACCGGCCGCTGCGAGTTCACTGCTTGATGGTTTCGTTTCGCCGCCGCTACTATCGGGCGGATCTTTCCTTTTTTCTAAGGGGATGTATTCTGCTCATTATTGATACTGTTGCGTAAAATTTCCGCGACAATTGCATTGTTACATTATACAATTTGCAAGACAGAAAAAATCAGGTAAAATTTATGTCAATGTATATTTTCTTTTTCTTCGTAATTCTAAAGGTAATTGACAAAAGATATCTCTTCAAGGAGTTTCAAAAGCAGACTATGACAGCAGCCTCATTTGAGCATTGTCGCCAGATTATCTGATGCAATAGCGGAAAAATGGCACGGACTTATTCCGGAAATGGAGAAAGAATAAACGCGACTGACCTTCGCCGAAGATGGCGATCACGATCTTCGATTATCCCAGAGCTTTAGGCAAGGAGGCTTAGTCACGAAACCGTGAAAAGCGTCCAATTAGATGCAGGAAGCGCGCTTTATGGGATTTCGCTCAACTCTGATTCAGCAGACCAATAAATGTTTTCTCTCTCTTTCGCCTAATGATTCGCGAGAGTATTACGAATAGTATTATACTCACGTATGCCGCGAATGTATCTCTTTAAAAGTCTTCGCGGGACAATCGCGGCGGATAAATCAGACGCACGGTTGTGTGCGAAAGTGCGATCACTTTTATATCGCGCTCGGTGACGCATTTGCAACTACAAACGAAATATTTATGATGCAGCTATCTGCGCAATTGAATGTACTTATTTCCTTAAAGGATTTGAGCTCTTTAGTTCTCGATACACTGTTTTTTTTCACGGAAGTTATCGCAGAGGTTCCGTCTACATATTTCTACAATACAAAGCGCGCACACAAATAGTTTCTAAACTCACAAGAGTGTTCTGCATTCCTTCGACAAACTAACATAGGATCTCCTAATCCGTAGTAAAAGGATACTAAATGTTCTCCATCGGCATAATGACTCTAAGAGTGCGGGAGGCCGAAAGGGACGGACGCAACGAGGCGGAAAGAGAAACGAAGAGTGAGATAATCGAATGTACTCACGGGAATAATGCAGGCACGATCACCGGACAGCAAAGTTCGCGTGATTTATCTAATATTTCCTTATTCGGCCGCGAGTCCGTTGTATGGAACACCTGGGAGCTCCTTCCCTTTTCTCTCTCCTTCGCGAGAATTCATGGGAAAAGTGACTGCTCAATGATGCGACGATGCAAGAATAGAACAGCATGATAAAAGTAAACGCGTAATCACGCGATTCTTATTCTTCTTATGAAAAAAATCATCGGATGTTTTTAACGCAAAAATAAACCGAGGAAAGACTACTATCAAGACTTTGTTATAGGGATTGCCGCCGTAATTGTGATCTGATTTCTCCTATGTTGCAAATTATATTACGATTCATCCTTTACATCACTTCAGGTTCAACTTACTGGCATTCGTCACAGGTAACCTTTCGATCTTGATGGAACCATCTGTGTCAGGCGTAGGCGTAAGACCGGGATAGGAACCCTGAGGTTGCGTCACCGTTACCGCAGGATGTGGACTCGCCTGAAAGAGTCATAATATTATATATCGCGAAATAAATAAAAGGAGCAATCCATCATGATTGCCCAGATACTTATTTATTTACTGCTGATTGACAAAGTTTCTTACCAAATGTTCTAGCTGCGGTGGTGAGGTATGCGAGTATATCCCGCCGTGTGGACCAACTGGGCCAAGATGAAGGGCTACTTGACTTTCGGCGTGATTCCTCAATACGTTTATGGCATCGTCTAACCGCTCCTCCATTCGTGCTCCCTGTACCAACAGAATACCGAAAATGCGACTCGATTACGCGCCGATAGCTCGAAATTGTCTACTTTATTATTATTCGAGGAATTCTATAGGAAGCCGTATCACTGACGTTTTTTTATTTTCCTTAGATTCTTATGGTTTGTTCCAGAAAAGTTTCAAAGAGAGAAAATCAATATTGGATTCTTTTATTTCGTTTCCAGGAGAGATAGTTCGACTAACCGAAAAAGCATCTTGGAAGAAAAATAGAATTATAAAAGTATTATGTAAAAAAAAAAGAGTCTGACCGATTAGATTGATTAAAGGGTTTAATGCCGACTGATTATCGAAAGTTTTGTTAATGGAAAAGTACAAGCTATGATTATATATTGTGCACAATGTGAAAACTTTATCACAATATATAATCAAAATTAATTGAAAGCGTAATTAGCAAAAAGTGCAATGGACATTTCGTGGCATTTGTCGTGGTGTAAACATGGTAAACATGCGTAAAGAAATGTGGAAAAGAAAGGAGAGAATGAGAAGGTTGGTAAAAAAACTGAAATTCGGCGGTCCTCACCTCGGCGTGGTCGCGAAGGAAGCCGATGGCATCGTCTAGCCTCTGCTGTTCAGGCGCCGGCTTCACACACAACACCAACGCAACAACAAAACCAAAAAAAAAAAGAGAAACAACCAAGTCAACACAACGTTCACAACAAACAGGGCGGAATGAATAAAAGTGTGTCGCCAAATGAACGGGAGGGACGATAAACTTAATAATTTGTACGCAAATAGGGGCGAGGGGAGGATATAAATAAATAGTCGCTTATAAAGGAAGCACATAAACGGTGATTTCTTGGTGCAAACGCGATCATGCACTTTGTGCAACTTCAGTACTGCGTGATTATGTGCGAATAGCGACTGTAATCTCTCATAATAAAAAAATTAATCTTGATGACACAAATAACAGCAAATTCTTTTTTTTATATTTCCGCTTGTATACCGCTCCTCCGTTGCTCGTAACAATCCTTCCCCCTTCCCAAAAAAATATAAAAATTGCGCGAGTGATAATTGATAATATATCGTCGATATGTAGTGTAGGTATAGCGAAATATCATTGGAAAAATATAACTGTTGTGTTCCAGCGTTTGTAAAAATGAAAAATTGTCCCGTGCATGTTTCTGAAGCGGCCAAAATTATACACGCGTTTGAGAAACCTTTCAACGATGTTTGATTTATTAAAGAGAGATTTCCATATATCACAAAATAATAAATTCCTAAAAGAATTTGAAAATGGACAACGTTGAAAAGGTCTTGCAGCTTGTGCCGGGTCAATCGTAATTAGTAATCGTAGAAATACGAGATACATACCATGTGAATACCACGATTGGGATCCGCCGTAAAATGCGGAGATACTGGCGCGGCTCCAGGTGCCCAACCTGGTGCCGAACCGGTTAAAGGTGGTGGCGAACTGACGGGTGTAGATGGATTACTGCTATAACTGGATACTGATTGGTCCGTGGGATAAATCTGTGAAAAATGTGATAACGACGCAATCGTAACATAATATTACGAAGGTCCGAATTATTCGCGAAGTGACGACGTCGCGTCGTAAAGTAAGATGTATCCGAATGTTGCGACAAATGTTACATTAAATTTCAACAAGAACATCTCTAGATGTTTACGTGGATTACTTAAATCGTTCAAACATTGTCTCAAATTAACGAATAATATCCATTATTTTATAACGTTTTATCTCTATTAATTATCTTTTATTTCATTAGCGTAAAAAAAAAAAAAAAAATGATTCAACGGACACATACTCGAGTGCTCACGACGGATGCGAGGGTCTTGCCGAGGGTGTCGTCCGTGGTGGATTGCTGGTTCGTCGTGGGCGCAGTGTTGGACGCGGAAGGCGCGGTCGTCGGTGCACCAGGACTATGGCTATATTGCAACGATGCCGGCGACGGCGCCCCTGTGCCGCTGTTCGCCGCGACCGCGGCACTACCCCGGAATGTCGACATTGGCGGCAGGGAAGCCGCACTGGTCACCGCCGAGCCCAGGATCGGCGCTGCAGATTCACCATTCGGCGACATCGCTGAGTATGCCTGAAACCGCCAAGCGCAAATGGTTCGACGCTCGGTTCTTGTGGTAACCATCTTGGGGGCGAAGTCGTGGGAATACGCGATCTTCAACATTAATTATCGAACTTGCGTCCAGCATGTCGGAATCTCAGAATCTGTCCCTGGAGGTTCTCTGTTGTATAGAAGGAATTCTATACAATATAGGTTCGCCGGAACGTTGTCTGATTTGTGAAATAGGAAGATATAACGACACCAACAGTCATTATGCTCTATTTGATGTTTCAGTCTAAGCGTCTCAATCACTATCTTCGTGAATTTCGTCGTAGGAGGACTTCGGGATGTCAGGGATTTCTGCAGGATTTCAGAAGGGATGATGTCTTCTTCGAGTGCGTTCATACGTGCGCGAAACGTCGGATTGATTTATCCTATCTAGTTACAAACGATAAAGATCTCTATTACAAGAATTCCGAGTGATTTCCAGGAGCCGCGTGGCGCTCGCGATTTGTACGATAGCTTCAAGCGCGTCTTTCTGGTTATAATGGATCACCTCGACCAGCTTTGATATCGGATACGCCGAGCGTGGGATAGAGCTCTCTCGCACCTACTGAAACCGCTCGTAAAAGTCTAATTTTAAGCCACTGCCGACGGTCTATGGAGCGTAGGGTATTTATCAACAAATTAGAGTGTCCGGAAGACGCCTACAGAGACGTACGTGCCGCACGTAAAACGTCGCCTTTAATCAACGCTTTTATGAAGAAGCATAGCGATGGATATCGTGGCGAGACCGAGAAATTTCGACATGTTGACGGATATATTAGAAAAACTTAGCCATCCAGCGAAATCTCTTTTTCGATGGACCTGCGGACGGCATTCTCAGAAGATGGGTTCATTAAACTGGAAGATCGTAAATGTTTAATTTTTGGTAACCAAAAGAAACTTTATGACGTTCTATTCTTCTTAGACGCGTTCATCTTAAATCGTACGATATTTCTTGTCATATCACATAAGTCAAAAGGCCTCACTGTAGCTACGCGAACGACAATAAAATGGTTTGTCTTACGTTAAAAGTTGGACTTTATGATCCGAGAGCTCCGGAAGTTTTTATTCCAATCTATTGTATATATACATATGTATATAAAAAGAACGTTGTTTTAATAAAAATGAAACCAACGTTGAGGGAGGGAGGGGCGATCTCGCCATTTATTGGCGATTACCGATCGAAGACATCACGACCACGACGTCATATGCCGGTAGCAGAAGCCTACTCTCGTTGTCTCAAAGAGAGAGAGGCTACCCGAGAGACGGAGGTGCCACGAAGAGGAGGATTTCGTGGTAACCATGAACGGCGTAAATCAAACGAAGGCTGCACTTGACTAGAAACACGGAGTAGCGGGAGGGTCGGGACTATATATAGACGCCAGTGAGTCATTTGACGTTACTCCGGGTACGTGGAGCACTGTCAACAGTGTCTCTCAACCATAGCGAGACGATGAGAGAACGCGTCTCTCCTCGAGCACACGCGACAATCAACCGGGTGGTCCGAAATAAGACAGCCAGAAGAGACCACCAGCTGGCCCGTTGGATCACGATGGTTGACGAAGAGGATTAGAGCCGACGTCGGTTGGTTGAAGAGTAATGGCCGACCGAGAAGCGACGCGCGGCTCGTCCTCGAGACGACCCCCGGTGCTTCGCGTGAATTCATGAATCGCCGAGACTGTCGGCGAGATTTAGCATTTAGGAATTTATCACGTTCCGTGGAAAACCATTAAACGATACGATAAATCTCTGAAAAGTATATTTGTATTAGATGTTCTCTCGATCGACAATCGTTGAAAACGTTGAGAATCCCGCGTTTCTCGGAATTTCGTCCGGGAAGAGTGCATTTCGAGCAGCCATCCGTTCGCTTCGACGTACAACGACGTCGATGGGGTAAAAGTTCACGAATTAACGGAATTCGCGATATGCGAGAGCTCGTAGTGAAATTACGGCGTTCAAGTTCTCCGATACGAAGAATCGATCTTTCATCGTCGAATTCAATTTTTATACGTCGATTACGCAATTGGGGTTTCGTCGGACCTCGTCGATTTTTGGGACAGAGAGAGAGAGAGAAAGAGAGAGAGCCACCAAAGCTGCTCGAGAGGCACATCGATCTTCCGTAGCACCAAGATTAGGTCGCCCGCTTAGGTTTTAATCTGTCGATTTCCTCGTCGAACTCACGTATTCGACGACAGAGAATATGGAAGAAGAAATATCCCTGTGTCTATTACGAAGTTCCAGAGACGTCGTTTTCGCGACGGCGGCTCCGTAGGAACTAGCAGTCGAGTCACGCGTGATTGATCGTTTCTTCGGATTCAGCCGTGGCAAGGGTATAGTCGGGATAGAAACGAGAGAATGCGAAAGGGAGAGAGAAATCACTTACCATGGGGTCGTGGGGTAGGTGCATGGGATAGGCTGGCTGCGCCAGGTGAGAGGGTGCATATCCACTGTATGGGGGCTGGACACCACCGCCGCTACCCGTCCACGGGTCGCCGGGACCGGTTCCTGTAGTATTACCATCTGCAACAAGAGAGAGGCGCGGTTTCGATCAATCATGTGTCATCCCATTATTATTCGAATATTCGAGATCTAAATAATCAATTCAGAGCAACCACGTGTTTGTAAAAAGGAAATTTCAGAATATCTCGATAATATAGATTATGGAGTAATAAATAAGAATTTTGCGCGACGCATTATTAGATACCTTCGGAACGTGCTTCCTTTTGAACGCGACATCGACTCGTCGTGTTCGTAAAAATTCTTTCTCGTTCGATGTAATTGAAGTATCGCAATGTAGAATAGAATCTCGTCGACTACCCCGAGCACTTTCTACGTCATTGGAGCGGGAAATAATAAATAATAGAGCACGTGGCGTTCTACGCTCAGCGAGCGTAGAATATCGCGCACGTGCCCAGATAATGGGCGTCCAAATCGAGTTAAAATGCATCCTCGCGGCGTTTAATCGAATTTTCCACTCGTCAGGGATGCCTTGCACTTCATAATGTTTATACAATTTTGGCCGATTAACACAACGGCGACGTTCCGCTGCGAACAAACGCCGCGCCAAACTTCCTAATCAAGCGGCGATGTCATTCCTTCCGCAGTAATTATTTCGAGAACGAGTCCACGGTATGATACAACTTCCCTGGACTTTCGCCAAGTCGAAATTTCGCGCTTTCCAACGTCTCACTCGGTTCCCGGGTGTCGTTTGCGGTGGAATCGCACACACACCCGGTATAAGGGCCAATAGACGCGCGGTACCCGGCGCGGACCATTATTTCAGTTGAAAACAACAGCAATAAGCTTCGGGAACGTATTTCTTGATACTTTTGCTTGATATAATTCCCGTACCGGGCGCTCCTCGACGAGAAAACGGAAACTAAGCCAAACTACTCGGGCGTTCCTACCAACTACCGGTGTTCGATGCCTGATAAAACTTTTTCGCCCCCTCGTCGTGGCCTCCCATTTATAAGCCATTCCGGTCAGCTACCGGGTGCCACGAGCGCCGACACGTATTTCGAAAGCGTACTTAAACTGCTACTTTTCTCATCTGATCCATAATAACGAGCCCTGCGGTGAAAACTTCCTCGATTTCATAGATCTATCATCGTGTAAAGATCATCTAAAATATTTGCATATTTAAGCATGCAAAATTCTTCCAAGGATCATTTGTTCCATTAACGTGGCCTTTTTTTTTATAACTACCTGTGCTCTGCATTCTTTTACACGTTATTTGGGACTTAATCAAATAAATCCTTTGTTATTTTTACTTAAAATGTTAATCCCCAACCGGCAACATTGGACTTTAAAAAAAGCACAGTTGATTTTTTGATTGTAAATTCTGGTAGATAAATGTAAATCAGTAAAAAATTAGTAAAATACAATCTAACTTCCGTGATAGTAAAAATTTATTGTTAAAAAACTTTCACAAGTATATAATTTTTTTTAAATCTTTATAACGGAACAATATAAGACAGAACAATATAAAAATCTGTATTGAAGTTTGAAGATTCAACGAACGAACGAATGGAAATTTCATATTGTCGACCGGAGTTTTATTAAGTTTTGTATACAATTTCCAACGATTTCTTACTTACACGAATCTGAAGAGCAGCGACGAATATCCGCGAAGCACAGAGCGTGACGATGTACATCGCACCTGTCTTAATGACAATAATTTTTCAAAGATCCGTTATAATCTAAAATAAACTCCGTAAAACGATTACAGCTTTATAAAAATCAGCAGCAGCTCCAACTAATGGAGCAATTCGCACGACACAATAATTGTTCCTACGACGCGAACAATCCTGCGCGTAAATCAATTTTAAAGCAACAAATCGGTATTACGGACAGTATGACGTAAGAGAGTGAGCACATCAAAGAAGAGCGACTTTTGCTGACGAAAAAGTGACGAAAAATAACTAAAATAGCGATCCTAAGACGCCAGCGCTTCGATAAATGTTCATTGCAGCAACAAAGTAACATTCGCAGTGGCCGGTAGCGAAGCAAGCGGCGGAGAATTGCTTTTATTGGCAATATCTCGTCGACGAAGTTTTCCGTGGAATTTTTTTTCGACAAGCGGTGTGTCGGATATATCCGCGAAATCCAGCGACGAACTTCGATGCCCCGCCGCGCCGCTTGAACAAATAACGAGATTGTTATTGTTTTTACGCGCGACAGGCAGAGCGGCAAAATTTTACGAGCGAACGTTAAACAGTTGAATATTAGTGCGCTCGTAAAATTCCTTTTATCGTCTATTCGAATCGTTATGCGATTTCCAAATGATATATACGTACGTATACGTACGTATACGTACGCGACGTACACATACCCGCGCCTATGCCGATGGCTGCTGATTCGCAGATAACCATCGATCTATCGAACCCACCAGGAGGTTCGCACTATCTCGTTTAATTACATCCATGTCCGCTGATATCGATTATTAACAGATATAAGTCAGTAATCTATTTCATAACTACTTTCGTGAAATTAGTAACGATAACGAGTCTGTTACCACGCGCTCTAATTTCGTTCTTAATCTACGTGATGTCTGTTTGCCCGAAGAGATGCAATGATTCATTCAATAAAATTCCATTTTATTCTTATCGGAGTTAGTAAAAGTATACTCTTCATACTCGTCATACTCTTAAAAAAAGTGATAAAAACTAAAAAAATCAGTATTAGTATTAGCAAAAAATATACTTTTAAAACCATAATCATATTATGTCACTTTTATTTTACAACCCTTAAGAACTCTTTTTGAATTGTAACGATTTTGATTCGTATTCTACAAAATTGTAACAAATCCGGAATAATCAATCGAAAATTACATAAAATATCACAGTTTACATTTAAATTGTAAACTCTTATTCTTCTTAAAAACTTAAGTTCTCTTTTGGCAAAGATGGAATGTGCAATTAAGTTAGTCTATTTTTGATGATTAACAGAATTATTTTTGCCAAACTCATTCATGGTAATAAATAAAAAAAAATCACATTTTTTTCTTCATTCATGTCACTTTTGAAATAAAAAACGAAATCTTGATGTTTCTTATTTTTGATAATTCTTATTTTTTATTTACTTACCGATGTAATAGGAATCCGCGTAAAGGGCACCCTTCGGCGACGTGTATCTCGGCGAGTCCTGTCCGAATTCATCCGAGCCATACTGCAACAGAAAAAGCAAATATTTATAATTAAGAATTCATTATTAAACGAAGAAGACTTAAAAAAAAAACGGGGAAATCCTATGATCGTTCGAACGATTGATTCGCGAATCAACGTGCAACGACAAACGGAAATGCCGCGCATATAATTTTCTCATCGCGCTGTTTTACGAACCGCGAAACTTTTCATCGACTTTGTCGGCGTTTCAGCATTTCTGGTGTAATGCGAAAAATTACACTGTAATTGCGACGACACACGGACTCCACCATCAGCTATCAGGCGAACACCAGCACGATGTTGCATCTCCGTTTCTTGCGACATCTTTGTGCATTGTATTGTAGCGCATCTCTCCATCGATCTTACGATAGACCCGGTCGACTATTACGACATCAAGCAACGTCGTGGCTCGTAGTGAGAATAGTCATTAATTCAGCGACGTAGATGCGAAAGAAGAACGTGCGCGCGCTTCTAGAGAGAGAAAATCGGTATGATGGAGTCATTAAATGGTTACACACGTACATACACGTATACATACACACGGTTATCCTTGCGCAACGGGGACATCAATAAAAATCTAAGATTAGGTCATCCTCCTCGATCTAATTAACACTAGCTTCACAGGGACGAGTAGAAGATCTGATTTAACGACATTCGTCGCGTTGCGCTGTGATAATTTTATTCTTCATAAAAAAAAATCGTTAAACTGAGAGACTTTATGTGTTAAAAATGCCAGTGATGATAAACGCGTTGTCTCAGTGACACTTAGATTTACTCGGTAGATATACAGTGCTTCAATTTTTAGAACGTGATGAAGGTCAGAAAGTACGGCGTTCATAAAAATAATTGTTAGAAGCTCGTTGAGTTTGAGAGCTCGTTAATATAGAGATATGTCGAATGTAAGGCAAGATGCTGATGATAAAGCGGAAGTAGGTCCATGATAAAAACACTGCAAAATCAAGTGATTAGTTTTCCACTAAATAACACTATACTGCATACAAATATGTAATATACAAATATATATAGTATCATTTCTATATGGAATACTAAATAACGTATAACAAAGTCACTTTTTATACACTTGGATTTGCAGTGAAGTCTTCGATTGTCTAATCCGATATTGCACTCCAATCATTTAAATGAAGGATAAAGCGCGCTATCGGAGCAAACGGTGTTACCCAATATAACTTGATTACTCATCCATTATGGACGTCTCTCCGAGAGACTAGAAACTACATAGATCGGGAAATGTTCTTCTCCTCGAGAAGAGTCGCGGACCGAAGACGGATTATGCGAACTGCGAGTTACATACAGAACACATTCGTGCTCTCAGCTCCAAGTTATAGATTTATGGTTGGCCTCCCTTTCCCTTCCATGTCCCTTTCCTTGAACCAAGATAGATACGAGGACTTCGGGATGGAAAAAAACAATGTAAGAGGATGATGCACAGAGAGTGCACGCGACAGAAACGGAGATCTATCGATCGTTCTGGTTATACCAAAGGTACAATCGAGAGACTACTTTGCGTAGTCCGCATTTTCGGTAAATTTACCATTTTATAGCTGCCGTAGTCCGTGTGACAGACAAACATGTTGGCGGTCGGAGGTGTGTGAGCGTTGATTCGAACGATACACCGACTCTGTCCTATCACACGGATCGCGTCACACAGAACGGCACATCACCACCACAAAGGTACGTAGATCCGGCGACGGGCGGAGGAGTTGCCGCACGAAAACGAGAGAGGAAGATGAAGCGGAAGAGGAGGCTGGCCAAGTAAAGAGGAACGAGATGGAGGCAGCAGCAATCGCGCGCTATAACAACTCCCCTCGTCCCAATTTCTCCTCTCTTTCTCTCTCGTCGTGATATATGTTAAAATATTCCACGGCACTGCTGCCTTATCCGCTTGCACCGCGCCGAAAACTTTCGCGCACGATGCCGGTCTTCTTTCGCCCTCCCGTTTCGCTCTCTTTCTCTCTCTCTCTCTCTCTCTCGTCCCGCTTTTCCAACACGTCGAAAAGTGCCGCGCGCTCCGCTTCGCGCGGGACGAGGGCGGCGGTAGAATAAACTTCGGCTGCTAACGCGAGGACTATGGGGCGCCAGGCCGAAATTTAACGCCTTCTCTGGGCCATGAAAGAATCGTACAACTTTGCCGACGTTGGAACTTCGCAACTACGCTTACGCGCGGAGACTCTCGCGATAGATCGATAGTCGTGAGACCACGTGCGAATTCAGACTGTGTGGCAACGACGAGACTCGATTCGATTTCACTCGACTCGACTCGACTCGACTCGACTCGACTCGACTCGACTTGACGTAAAACAATACCGAGCGATGCGGCCGACTACGCGCGACTGTCGGCCGCGGTTACGCGGTATCGCGCGTTCACCAACGTCGATCGAGAGCGCGTGGTCGAGGTGGGAGCGACGCGCGATCCAATCGTCGTGACGCTTGCATGGAAGCGCGGTTTCGCGAAAGAAGGATCCCTCCGCGTCGGAGGGATCCTCTCCTCGGGAGAGGAGTGATATCTCCGAGTCGTGCTGCCGCATGGACGATAAGCCCGGGGTAGAGATCCTCAAGAGAGAGATTGAACATCGTTTAGACAACTTCTGATTTTGGTGTACACCATATTTTTCATGCTTAGGATAGAATGAGAATTAGGATGAGATGCGTCAGCATAATCTATCTCATTTTATCTTGAGTAGATCCTGAAAAATATCGCGAATCAAATGTATGGTGTCCAATCTCTTAAGCGATGATCTACAATGACATCTTAAGGCGTAAAACTTGAGCTTTAAGCCTTAAGCCATGAGAAATTGACCAATCATAGTTGATTGTTTTCCTCTTTGGCTGTAATTGGTCAATTTCTTACTTAAAGGTTAAATTTAAATTTTACACCTTAAAATCTCATTGTAGATGCCACTTGAGGATCTCTAGTCCTCTGGTTTGAGTCGCAAGCGACTCTTGGACGCGTGTTTTACGAGAAGAGTACGTTTCCATTCGTCGGAGCAACTGGGAATTGATTGACTCTCGGAGGAGGCACAAACGATTGATGGTCAATCTATTGTGGATTTTCTGCAATAAGCCTTTATCTGTGTCTTAAGTCTCGAGTCGTAAGAAATTGACCAATCACGTAAATCGAATGTGAGAAGAATAATCGACTGCGATAGATCAATTTCTTATGATTTTAGATTTAAAACTTAGGTAATGGCTTATTGTAGGTAGCTCCATAACGCTCGCGGATTTCGATAGCAACGCGGATAGAAAACATGTATTCGCTCCGTCTCTGTTGTTCTTCTTCTTTGTATTGATATGATACAACATGGAACAGAAACAGAGAAAAAGGAACGAACGCTATTGCTGACATATGTGTGACAAATGAAATGGTTTTCGAGAGCGTGCAACGCTGGCACCGGAATATCTGGGAGAGATAGAGAAATAATCACGATCCGATAAAAGTATCGAGCTTTATCAGCAAAACCGGTCGATAACGACCTTACAAATAAGAACATCTCTCCGATCAAGAGAGGGAGGTTAAAACTGGTACTAATCGGCTGATAAGCTGCGCTGTACGGACTCTGGTCCTATTAATTTAAATGAATTGCTTTGACACCCGCGGTCGAACATGGAACTTCGACAATCCGATCTCGTACATCATGTTTCTTTCCTCTCTTTCAATCGTCGCTCTTCTTATTCTTTATAGTCGTAACAAATGAAATCACAATAGGTAATAAATAAATTTAAACAACGTTTAAAAATTAATCAATAAATTGTAAACAAAGCGCGTGATAGAAATAATTTGTTAATAAAAAAATTTAAATCATTTAATATTTTTAACGGGCAGAGCAGGAAGATCACTCATCTGTTTATACAGATTAATATTTAATCGCTATAAATTTACTTGAATTTTCTCAGTTAGTTTCTCAGTTAGCGATGGATACGAAACGAAATTCGGCTGAACGGACAAAAATGTTTGCTAAGCGTATCGAGATGTCGTTCGATATTCACGAGCCGACATCACTAAACGGGCCATTAAATTATTCACCGAAAACCATAACGGCCACTTTAACCCGGGTCTGTAGAGACTGGGAGCTGAACCACGTGCGCGGAGCGGCAAGAGAGAGAGACACCGCATGGACAATAATTCACGTTTTATTTCCTTCTCGTGGCAGGACGTGCAGGAAAGGAAGGACACGCAATGATAAAAATGTCGCCGCGGTCGACACGGCGGATCAGAAATCTTAATATGTCCCGTTCGGATGTCCACAGTCGTCCGTAGAGAGTCAGCGATTTCCAGCCAATATAAATGTCCTACATTGATTTAGTTCTCCTTTCCTACCCCCTCTTCCCCGTGGGTCTTACGATCTATCGAGAGGGTGAAACGGAAAAGACAGCGGTGGTCGAGTCGAGGATGCAGAGAAAGCCGGACTGGACCAACGAAAATGTCTCTGTCAGGGAAATTAGTCTTCGAGGATCCGAAATAGGACAGAAGGGTGCGGCACCGCGTACCCTCCTCGAGAGACGGATGTTATGAAACCTTTGGAAAATTGAGCACGTGATGGCCACCTCACGTTCTCGATCAACCGCGTCGTCATTGTCATCGTCGTTCATCCCCGCATATATTCTGGAAATTTTACATCCATAGTCGTGATTTACAGTTCGCCTCGCTTGACTTACTTAATACTGTACAAGATCGATTTGCAAACTGACTTAACCACTGCGATCTGTCACTTTGTAACTATGAGATAGAGAATGTAATAATTACATTTCTCAAAATAAAAACTAGAAATGTGATTGCAATAATAATAATTAATAACAATATAAAATAATAATTAAAAATAATTTTGCTGATCAAACCATAATAATTTTAATTAATAAATTCTGAAACTGAAACTACGATTATTTTCTCTTCGCACTGACTCTTCCCTGTAACTGTTGTTATGTACACGTGGGCGGAAATGAGTTGAAGGGTGTAGTCAAGATGGGGCGGTATAGAGATAGAGAAAGAGAGATAGATAGATAGAGAGAGAGAGAGAGAGAGAGAGAGAGAAGGATAGGGGAAGATATAAAAGGCGGAGGATCACTACCAACAAGATAATTGATCGTCGATTATCCTCTTATTAATTACTGTGGTAAGACGTTTGCCTGTTGAGGAGCGACAGACGAAACCAGGTGCTTCTTTCGAACGAAGTAATGAATTTTTTCTTTTTTTCATCGAAACGCTGGATCCTGAGAATTCCCATGAAGGCGTCTCCTATCGTCGAACAATCTATCGCCTCATGTGAAGATGTCATGAAAATATCGTTGAAATTTATTCAATTCGTTGTCTTTGCTAATTTTCGACGCACAGAAACCGGATTTATTATTTTACGCCCGAACAGACGCCTCGATAATAAATCCACATGTAATTGACGAATCGATAAGCCTTATCGGCCGCGGAGCCGTTTATTCGCCACGCTACACGCCACTTTTTCCCCTTTGTCGGCATAATGGGTTAATAGCAGAGCGTTTGTAAAAAAAAAAGGCATAGATGCAACGGTCGTCGTAGTTAATGGGCCTCGTGTGCTGTAGATGACGATGAGATAATTTCAGTCAACAGCCTCACGCTCCCATACACGCGTGTACGCACGCGAGCATACAGAGACCGACTCGCCGTGTCACGCGTGTTGATAATCCCCCCCAACACAAATTGCCAGCGACACGCAGAAGTACAGCGATATCAGTAATAGAGAATAATTCAGACAATTCAAAATAAAATTTGTCCAGTTGCGCGATAAGATGTGCGTTCGTCGAGCGAACGAATCGATAGAATTCCGCCAGCTGAGAGACGATTTACTCACACAAATATTCATAAAAACATTAAAATACGGCATTCCGCTTTTCCGTTTCTTCCTTCTCATATCACTTCATTATGCAATATAAGTTACAAGCCATTCCGTTCGTCATAAAATTTTATGTATGTCAAAAACAATTATCTAAAATAAATTATTCGCAATAAGATAATATATTATTTCTTTTATTTCTTTATTCATGTTTACGACTAATCGTAAAATTATCTTCGACACTTGCAATATTCAATTTTACAATTTTAAGAAATTATTCAAGACTTTGGAATCTATTCTGTTCAGCATTTATACTCGGATATGACACTGCGTCGTCATCCTAACTTCTTATGTTGTTGGCACACTGGGTGCTCGTGCAAAATCTTAATTCGCGATCCATAGGGGCATAAAACGACGGGGAGAAATGTGGGAACTTCGTGGCTCAATAAAAGCAGTTTAGCACGCTATGGTAATGACTCTGTTTCTTCTTTTCTTAAATTTATGCCTCTTATAGTCTCCCTCGTGTGTTACAAGATCGCAATGGGTTCCCATGGTAAAGAAGCGGGCGGTCGTAAAGGAAATACCCGTAGATGGAATAGGCATGTACACGACACAGGACGACTTCCGGTTGCGCCATTTCGAACGGCTGCAAGGAATTGGAACGTCTTTCCGTACAAACACTTGCACTTGTTACAAAGATGTCATGCCTTGAATAATTTCTTAAGGCGAAACTGAATTAAACACATGCTGAATTATGCAATACCGTCGATTACGTCACGCTGACAATAAAGAAACATTCATATTTCACTCCTTTGAAAAATTATTTCACAAAAGTTCTTAACATCCCAATGTTCTAACATTTTAATATCCTGAATCTGAAACTACGTATATAAGACTCTCCTCTAAAGATTGTTTTTTTTTTATCAACATACTTTTTTGTTATTTATAATTTAAAAATTAATATCGTCTCAATTTTTTAACATTATTTTATTTTAGTCGTAATTTCCATAGAAAAGAAATTATATTAGATTTAAATAGTAACTTTGGGATGCTAAGAAATATTGATTACATGCTATATCAAATTATCTGATGTCCTTATCCGTGAACCTATTAAGAGCTCCAATTTCACAGAATCGCACTTATCGTATCATTGCGAGCATCAAGATAGCACGATCACCGAGGGAACAACCAGGGAGAGACGAGAACTCGAGTGAGGTACGGTCACGGCAATATTTGAGATTTGTTTAGCAGACGTTATTTCATCCGTCACCGGATCGGATGTTGTGCTTACGCTGTAGTATGAAAAAGATTTCACATTTTTATTTAGCCCAGGAGAGATGATAAGAAGACAATTTAGCGACAATCAAAATAATATTTGTCTTATCGACCATAATTTTATCGTACATTTCTCGTATAAAATATTCAGAATATTCTTTTATATTTCACGGATTCAGTGAACCGTGTACTATAAATTACGCTTTGTTATTCTTGAAAACTTATACGACAGTTTATTCGTAGAATACGTCAAAAGTTGAAATCTTCTGGTCGCGTGGTTACATTGAAGAATCGTGGAGTTCATGATTTTTGAGAAGATATTTTTATGCGCACGCCATAATCGTCGGATGACTAAACGCGCAGTCGCGTGTAATTTTTGCTGAGCTGTCTCGAAAATCTCTAAGACAAAGCGGTTTCATTTAGATACATGGTTTTTCGAATTAATCACAGCTGAGAGGAAATGATATACGTTGTCATCAGATCTAATTGTGTAAACAAAAAAAAAATTGAATTGAGATGTCTCGAGGACAAAAAGCAATATAAATACATGAGTCAAAAAACGATTACCTTCAACGCCACAAAATGTCGCAATAACAAAATATTTACAAGTTTTTTTTAAAATCCTGACAAAATTACGAATCGCTATAAAATTTCGACTAAAATAAAATTCTAGATTAACTCAAAACAGATAAAAAAGAATTGTCATTAAAGTCACACGAAAAGAACGATTTTGCTAAAGTATCTAAAAATTTAATTAGATTAGTACAGATTTGAAAGTAATTTTATAGGACCATTAAAATAATTACGTAAAACGCTTAACATTACTAACAATTCTGTAAAAAGTTTTAACATGATTCTACATTTTCTAGCTACATTTTCAAATATTTCAGCAAAACCCTTCATTTCAAGCAAGATTATCTAATATGGAAACTTTTTAAAAAATATAAATTGTTTCTCTAAATTTTCTTTTATATTTCAATTGACACGAGCTCTAGACGAAGATATACAAATCTCCTTAGAATAAGGCGACGATCATTCCGGATGTATAACCGGTCGGCCGGACGAGCCTCATTTTAATTGGTGCCCACTAATTGTTAATTATCAGTAGTACCCACCCGCGGAAACCTAACGTAAGAGGCTTAAAGCCATTTACACTGGACGGGTACAACCCGCCTCCGCAAGCGTTCACCAACACCATCGCCGATCGGTTTACAACGTTATAACGCATAGGGCAGGTGTGCATATGTAATTCCGTATGGATGCCACCACCGCCAGGTACATCACGTGAAAAGAGACCAGAGATCCACGGCGGTTTACATTATTTATTAGACGTACCGGCAACGCGCATACACATCGAGTGAGAGCCAAGACAAACGACTGCATAATCAACAATTAGCCGGTTGATACGCGCTACGTGATAGTTTTTAACGAGCGAACGCTGTACACGTCTGTATCGGCGAGATGCGTTTTCTCACCTCGTCGTCCCAGTCATTGTGTATCATTAATAATTTGCCGCTGCAAAACTTCGTTATTTCAAAATCGCGAAACACCGCGCGATCGAATTCCAAGAGAAACTCATCAACTGTAAAATGAACGAATTTATGGTTTATTTTTCGAGAAATAGCACTTTTAACTGTTATTAAGTATAAATATTGGCGATGTGCTTCATCAAGCTGAGTGCTATTAAAAAGTCACATCCCCAAAATTTGCATTGTAAAAATCTACTTCATTTTTAGATTTAAAAAAAAATTTTAGATTTCTTTCTTGGATTCAAATACAAATAAGAGGAAGAATATATCGTTTTCGTTCAAAGCAAGTAGAACTTAATAATATACGACTCAGATTTATTTTTCTTGAGTTCAATCATTCAATGACAAAATGTCGCTAAATTATCCTAGCTGTTATTATAATATCATAATTATCAAACTAGAAGCAGGCGACAGTTTCGTTACAGGGAAGAAAAACGCGCTAGAAGAACGTATCCACCAGCGATATAGAAACAATAGTTCATAAGGAACAATGGGAGAAGGCAAGCAAACCTGGTTTTCTTTCTCAACTATAATGCGTCGACTCACTCGACGAGAATGCGACTTGAGCCCATGTAAAGTCAGACCGCCGCAAAAGGATCAAATCCATGGAATCGGCCTCTCTCGGCATGCGACTACGAGCTCCGTTTGTTCGCCCGCTTCTCTCGGATCACTCGTTAGAGAATATACATCGACGTGTCACCGGGAGAGAGAGAGAGAGAGAGAGGGGGGGGGGACCGAGTCATTTCTCAAGAATGTGATTTAAGTCCTCGCATAAAAGACGACATTGCGCAGAATTACAAGCGGCACGCAGTTCCGTCGGTCGATAAGATACGTCGACAGGAACGAAGAACCATCCTCTCCTGCGTTACCGTGTAGAGAATACCGAACGATCGCCTACATCCGCGTGGCCATTCAACAGAGATGTTGCTGGGACGTTGCGAGTCGCAACGAGATCAGCTCGCATTCCTCTATGTGACCGCGAGTAACGTAGTAATGTCAAACTCGAAACAGGACGCGTACAACTATGCCGTTATTACATTGTTATGCATCTATTAAATACTCAGCGCAGAAGCGTGCCATTTATATGTCCAGATTCATTCCAAATATGACTTCGTATTTGAAGCAAATATCGGAAATTATGGCTTTAATAATGTCTAATTTTGTTTTAATAATATCTAATTTTGTCCCGTATCCAAAGCCGCAGAGAATGCGAGTTTGCAAGATCATTTTATGTCATTACTTAATCGGGAATCACCTGACGTATTTTTATCATAATGATAAAAAAAAAGGGGAAATCGTTTGGATATTGTTTAACATATTTTTTTCTTTCTTTAATCCATAATATTTTCAAATATTAATAAATCAGCAAACAATCAGTAATAGACAATATGTTGTTAATAATAATAATAATAATTTTAATTGGAGTATAAAAACACTTCACGTGTGATTGTTTATATTTAAAAAAATCAGATAAATACTCTTAAGTTAAAAGAAAAGAAAAAAGTGAGAGAAAAAGAGCGTGCAGCTTAGTTATGCGATAATAGTTTACGCTTTTCCGTGACCGACAACTTGCTAGAACTATTTCGTAATTGCAATTGCTCCTTCGACATGTTAACTAGGCGACAGAATGTCTTTCCATGTTTGGCCAAACATGGCAATATCTTCAAGGTTGCTCGAGAAAACACCACATCTTCCTCCCTTTATGATTCGTTATTAAATAACCGAAAAATTTATGACGCTGTAAAAATTCGACCCGCAAAAAGAATTTGCGCGCGATCATCCCTCGTCGTTAATTCTTACACCGTAAAATCTGGGAAGCACGAACGAGAATTTAAGCTCAACGAAACAGCACGGCGGCGAGAAGCAAATCCGTATGAACGAGGCTAAGATTATTGTAATGGCTCGCTTTACGATTACAGTTATCGAGACGGAAATCTGCGAAAGCCCAATATTAACTGCGGAAACCAGTCTTGAGAGGCTGCCAACGTCGTCCTTCAAGCCGAATCCTTCGTATCTTCCTATAAACGCGTCGACATTTGGAATTATCTGATATTTAACTTCACACACAAACTTCATACCTCTCATGCTTTACCTTCAGAATTTTATTCCTGTTCAGCCGCTAATGGCTTCAATTAGTATTGCAAACAGGCTGTGACCATACGACATAGGACCATACAACCATCTGACATAGGACTAAAGTTTATTAATTAAAATGTTTGCTATTGTAAAAGGGAAGAATATCATCATTCTTTTTTATGAATAATTAAAAACTTTCGCGACTTTAAGATTTTTACACCATACGATATTAAAGTTAATTAAAAGCTCTGTAAATTGTGATAAAAAAAAAATAGAAAAATAAAAGGCGAAACTCTCTACAAAGAGACGACGCGCATATATATCAAATATTTCTTTCATAGATAGTCTCTATGTTACATATATTAAACCTCTGTTTGTAAAGGTTTTTTTTTTTGATGAAATTTTCATCTCAAATTTCTCCGAAACAAAAAAGAGCGGGGTTTAGTTACCGCCTCTTCCTTTTAAAGTATCTTTTATATATATATATATATATATATATATTTGATAATGTAATAAAGATGTTGAAAAGTAACCCTGAATTTTTCCTCATTTTTTTGAAAGTCTAGAACTGTAAAAAAACGGGCTGGACAAAAAAGATTCAGATTGCAGACAGAGGGTTAATTCTCTTACAGTTTGCATAATTACTTTTTGCTCGAGACTTATAATTAGGCAATTTCTTTATTCATACGATTCAGGAAAATTTTCTTTTAAAAAGATCTTGAAACTCCCATCTTGAAAACATTTAACTTCTTCCGATTTCCCAAGCTATAATTATTCAAACGCTATATACATTTCGATGGCAGTCATAAATCTTATCGTCGACGTTAGGAGAACGTATCTACGATGTGCACTAAGGTATCGCAGGCACTTTAACGATCTCACAATCTAATTAATATAATTATCCCGACGACGATGTGCATCAAAGAGCTTCTCTGATCGAGAGAGAGAGAGAGAGAGAGAGAGAGAGAGAGAGAGAGAGAGAGAGCTACTCTTATTTATTTGTAACTCTGGCAGTAGAATACACCTGCTAGCATTAACGATCGCTGTGATCAATTAATTCCCATTAATTGAGAGAGAGACAAGATACATACGTCGGATGAGTTATGATTGAATCGCGATAACGGGCTGTATCCGCTTACAGTAAATTAACCGGATGCTCAACCACGATGATATGTCGCTCCTCCGTCATAAAAAGAATTTTCAATTACCTAACAACAAATGGATATTGACAGTAGGATATAATCTAATTCATTGGCACCAGCTGACTCTTCGATTTGTTCGGAATTCTTTCCATCTAACACAAAGCTAACTAGTTAATAAGAAGATTGTTCCTGTTGAAATAATATTCGTAGATAAAAAAAATGTAAAAAACATAAGCGGAAATAAACAACGGATATCGACAACGAGAGACAGGAGATTCTTGGAATTCCGTGGAGATATTCTTTCACAGGTGGCGACAGTGGACGAGACATTCCCCTTCGTGTGTGTCTTTCGTATGCAACTGTGACCACCGTCTAATACGCGGCAAGGCGGCACATACTAATTAGCTCTGTGAGCGAAACGCGCCATGAATACAACTCCACGTGAAGAGAGAGAGAGAGAGAGACAAACATTTGATACGAGAGCCACGACAGCCACGGTACTTGAGGCCAGGTCGAGGTTGAACCTCAAGAGACATTTCCTGTCTCAGCGATCGCCAGGACGAAGTAACATCCCGCTTTCCCTCGCGAGAAGTCGTGCATCGCTATTGTATAATATTTTAAAGATAAATTTACAAAGTTTAATAATAGACAATATTAAGCGAAAATTAAATGATGAGTAAAAAGTGCCATATATTCTATTGCTTTCAGAAATTGTTAATTTGTATTTCTTCGCATCTCAATAAAATTATTATTATTATTATATTCGGTCAGAGTGGTCCTTCGTGTGCCTAATAATATTTCTCGTGAATTTATGCAATTTTCAATACAAGAAAATTGTGCAAATTATTTGTCAGTCTTGAAACACGATCCTAAACCGAAATTGGAGTAATGATATTATATAATTATTAAATTGGCAAACAATTTGATATTAATGATGCAAAAACACATCTTAATATTAGGTGTTGGAATTAATTCGTAGCGTTTTTTAATGAAAGAATGTTATTTATTTCACATGAGCATTAAAAAATACATTAATGAAAGTACTTCCCATCACTTGTAAAACGCTACGAATTAATTCCAACACCTAATAATTTTATGCCAATATCCTAAAATTTGTAAATAATGCAGAGTTTACTTGAACTGAAAATTGTAAATAAATTCACAAGAAATATTATTGAAGCCTTGATGAAATATGGCATTTTTTACTCTTCTGTGTTTAGCAGCGGTATATAAAGCGCGATAAATGATACAATTCGAAGTCACATATAAGTTAATCCTTTTAAGAATTGAAGATTAAGAGAGTTTCTCCCCCAACAGGTGTTCTGGTCGTAAACGCAATGTCCGTGGCCGAGTGGTAAATATCACGTGAATTTCAGCTGGTCATAATATCAAATGCGTTCGTGGCAAGACATTGGTTCGCCCTAAGATTTACGAGCCGTGAAATTTCCAACACGCGTTGGACACCCTCATAGACGCGATTTCGGTAACGTCGATAGGAATTTATCGTTAGCGGTTAACGCGTCTTAGCTATTACGATGCTACGTGATCGATGCGCAACACGCCATCCGATCACACAATATTCACACATTGCCGATCGCGAAATCAATCCATTCTAATCAACAACGAAGGTAATCAGGCTGCAAAATCTCTCCGCTTGTCGCATTGTTCTCGGTTGTAACGGCGATCGAGAGTGTTCCCACGGTATACACTCGCTATCACGATATACACCTCCTTTCAATTCTTCTCGTTAATATTTACCCCGCTTTCCTGCCCCCCGTATTGTTTCCAATAACTGGGCGACGAGCTGAGCTGCATAATCGGACCAGTTCCGGA
This sequence comes from Acromyrmex echinatior, assembly GCF_024713525.1. Classification (NCBI taxonomy): domain Eukaryota; kingdom Metazoa; phylum Arthropoda; class Insecta; order Hymenoptera; family Formicidae; genus Acromyrmex; species Acromyrmex echinatior. The sequence goes on from NC_141861.1 coordinate 3,273,442, forward strand.
CAGGTTGCTCGGACTGGACGTCAGAAATCGGTCTGCCGCTGCCGCCGCCGTCGCCGCAGCAACGTTTTGCAACTGTCCAAGTTGACTTGGACTGTTCCTGTGCTGGTTACCGTTGGAAGTCATCAGCGGACTGGCGCGAGAACGATTGCACACGACCTGCAGCAGATTCGAGCCGCTCGCGAGTCGCCCTGGACTCATCGGAATCTGCCGCACGTGCGTGTTTTCGGCGTGAACGTACCGCTGAGTGACCTGAGCACTTCGCCGAGCTTTACACTGATTATTCTGACCGGTCGTCTTCGATTCATGACCGGATTTCACGTCGATCCCGAAATCGCTCAATTTGAAATTCTGTTGATTCATCTTGAAGTCCGCGTTGTTCTTGAAACTCCGATCCATCTCGATTCCGCTCGTAATCAGTAATTTCCTTCACCACCGCTCGACACGTCTTGACGCCGTGCAAATAAAACCTGACTTGCAACCAGCTATCTATCCTCGTGAATTACAAAATCGGGTTCTTATAAATCACGTGGGACATCCGCGGTGTTCATTACTCGCGTCGTTTAAAATGTTTTCTAGGAGACTCCTCTCGGTCGGTGACGGCGTGTTAAGTGAAATGAGAGATGAAATTAATCGCAGGTGACTGTCACGGTGATAGGTTTGACAGTTCACCGCTGATCACGCACCGCTCGCCACCTTGACACAGTTCCAGCGTTGATGCGCGTAATTCTTCCAATCCGTCGCGATTTGCCGACGCGACTCGTCGTCGGCGTATCCGAAACGGACACCTTTGAACGTCTTCCAATATTCGCGAGTCGAATTATTACTCGGCTGGCATATCCAACCGCGCTTGGCGATCGCGTGGATTCTGTCACCGTCCAAATAGTGACCGTAGTAACGACGAAATGGCCTTGCATCGAGCGTCACGGTCGCTATTTATCACGTCAGACACACGACGAATTAATAATTTAGTGAAACTCGAGAGCTCGCGTGGCGTTTGATCAGAAACTGCAACAACGATCGACGATTATTGGTGGATCAGCGCAACTTCGTTATACTCTTCGCTCGCGATAATCGTTAATCACTAGTGAAAGTCGCGAGGCGAAACGCCCGAGTTTCGCAATGGAAGAATCGTCTTTGATTTTAGGTCGTGAAAAACGAGATGGAATTTTTGATGGCTCGACAAATCGACGGAATCCATTTCATTGAACGATCGAATTATCGCCTTTGACACGTTCAACGTCGCAATGGATGTCCATAACAAATTATATTGATGAAACAGATTGCACAAATTATAACATCGAAAAGTCTGGTCTTCAGAATAAATAATCCGCGTAACAATAATTAAATACGTTGAATCATGACGCTAAAAGGAGACCAATGCTACTTTTGCAAAACATCGTGTCTATACACGCACTCGATTCCCCGACACTTTCTCGGGCTGGTCGAATCCCACCCGTCGTAATACGCGTACTCGTGTTGACACGAATGCAATTGCATCACACGGTGTCATGCACGAAATCTACCACAACACACGGTTTTCGCAGTGCGGTGTAACCCTCGATTGGCTATAGACTCTCCACATCGGAGAGTATTTTCTATTGATACACAATATTCTCAAACAGCGATATATAGTATGTACACAGAGGATTGCACTCGCGCATGGAACGTCCCACGGCGGAAACAATTGAAAAAGAGAAAGAGAGAAAGAGAAAGGATTAGAAGGTAAAACGGCCAGCTGGTTAGCCAGTAGAGAGACGACTGGTTTTGTGTTACTCGACTCGTAGGCTACACACCGCACACGGCACGGAGGAGGCTGGGGTCCAGCGCACCCCCTTCCACCAGACGATACACAGAGCAAGTGTGCTTACTCTCCCCCCCCCCTCCTGCGATACGTACGTAGAAGTCCTTACGTGCGTGTATGTATGTGTGTGCATCGATGCATTCTCGCTCCGTGCATGCACACGTTTCTATCTCTCTTTCCTTCCCGCTTCTCTCAGCCCGACAAGAGACCCCACAAGAGACGCTTGCAATCTCTCGCGCGTATACTCCGTCGCAGACGAAACGCAAGCGTTGCACTCCGGGTGAGAGTCAAGTAACGTCTGCGCGCTAAAAAATCGTGGGAATTAAGCTCGGGACACCGCCCCGAACGAAACCGGCGAGCGATTGCGATTTATCGCGTAATAACATAATAAAAAAATTCAATATTGCGTTTAATGATTGACGTCTATTTTATTCCTGATAAATTGTCCCTATAAATTTGTTATGCTCTCTCTCATGATCCGATATATGTTTCCGATATTGATTAAAATTACAGAATTTACGCACAACTTCCTATCGTTTCTTTCTATCGATTTTCGATATAATTTAACTCGAACGCTTCCACGATTACTAGAGTTAAGTCTCAAAAGCTTGTATATAATGTATCTTAGATTCAGAGAAAAGTCTGCTTCGATCTAAAGAAATTTTCTTTGCTATAAGGTTAAAGAAACAAATTTCTTTGATTTAAATATTATTTTTTAAAATGTCAAATAAATTTTATTTGATTTAAAAAAAAATAATTAAATGAAAGAAATTTTTTCTTCAACCGTATAACAAAGAAAATTCCTTTAAATCGAAACAATCTTTTCTCTGGGTGTTCAATAGCGCAACGTTCTCGCTCGATAATAATGTAGATCATAGAAAAATGTAAACCGAATCGGATATTGATTCGAGGGGGCGAGCGCTGTTTACAACAGTGCCTATCTGCCCCTCGTTTCACGCCAGATCATTAATCGTGGATCGGCGCGATATCTTAATCGCCTCTTACTTTCTGTTTCATTTTTTTTTGAAAGGGGTCAAATACCTCGGCGCAGCATCAGAGCATTATTTCCAAGCCATCGCATTGGCCGTGATACGATACCATCGATCCAGTATTTCTCGCAGTCGATTTGCGACTCGTTAGATTTGCGAAATGCTTAATTGTTCGCCTTATAAAAAATCGGAAAAAATTCCCTTTTACGTTGCGCCTAATATGAAATTGAAGGATAATTTCGCAACGTTAGAATTGTTCTTCAAATAAATGATTGCCGAAGAGCGATGAACGGAGTCATGAAATTGGAAATTAGAAAAATTAGAGAAATGTCAAGGAAATTGAAAACGGTCAGAGAAATCAGGGAAAAGTCAGAGAATATTGCAAAATTTTCAGAGAAATTAAAGTTCTTGGCGTTAAAGAAGATTAACATCACACTTACTTTACTCAGTTTTTTTTTTAGTATTATCAACTTAATAATTAAATGTAAGCATTAATGTATTAATAATCTACGTTTGTAATCAGGATAAAAATAGAAAAAATTTCAAGTATTATTGAAATCAGGGAAAAATTTGGGAATTTTAGAATGAGGAATTTGTGGCAGCCCTGGAATAAAAATAAAATCCACTAATCCTAAATTTGGCAGAGAACCTAAAAGCATTAAAATAAAAGACAAGTGAGATATTTATATTTCACCGAAGAGATATATATTAAGTTTAGGAGAGGGTTGCTCTCGCCTGAATGAATTCTATCGAGCAGAAAAAAGTCTCGTTGTCTCAAGAGCAATTCGTCATTAGTTCGTAAAAGAGTAGGCCCGCATCGCCCATCAAGTCACGACAGTACTCGGTTCTCTCGAAGTTTCCAAGATGCAGCTCGCTGCAATACGCCGTTGCATCTTTCTCTCTCCATCTCTCGTTGGGCACCGTTGCGGGAATACAGAAATAGTTTATCCGCGGAGGGATTTCGGGAGAAGAGGCCGAATAGAGCGAGACGGGAGAAGGCAGAAAGAGAAGGAAGGAGAGAACCGGAGAGAGAAACGACAGAAAATACGAGCGAGAGTTACGAGTTACAGCGGAAAACGGTGGATTATGTGTGTTTAACCCTCCCTGGCCCGCCCACCCACCTTCTTCGTCCCGGCTTTCATTCCTACCCCACGTCCCGCCGTCGACTCCACGTTCGCCGTCGCGCAAACGCGCTTCCGAAAGCCCCCGAGTTATGTTTGAGCACGAAAAGTAAACTTCGACTTCGTGGCGACGTGAGGCGCTTTGTGAGGATTAGGTGGCCGCCACCGGGTGAATCGATTCCTTTGTTCCGACTTCCGCGGCTCATCGATTCTCCGCTGGTGGAATCTGCTGCTACATCAACGGCGGCGTCAAGGTCCAATGGATCTTTGGCTATACTCTCTCGTGCGAACGTTTAAAGAGCTTGAGAATCGCCTGGAGAGAAAAGATCGAGGTCGATTTTTCATAAACAATGCCGCGGAATTCGAGATGGTAACAAAGGCGATCGCTTGAAACACAATTGTGCGAAATGAAAGTATCCATACGTATTCCTAAGTAACTACTAATTATTTGTCCATTATAGATGAATGACAAATGAAGGACAAAGATGTTGGTTACTTTATTATATCGATATACTCTCTAAAATCTTTGGAGTAGAATCTAATTCTAAAAAAGCGAAAAAAACTTGAGCCAGTGTTATAAAAAAGAATGGCTCGATTGTCAATTTTTAAGACCGAGATTTCATTTTTTTAGTGTTAGATTCCACTCCAAAGAGAGTCATCATTTTTTATCTTGCTCATTTTGATTGATTTTTCTTTTTTTTTTTTTGGAAATAGTAGTAGTAGTAAAATAATGTAAAAACAACACATGAGAAATAACTAAAGTACAACTCCGAAGTTATCTATTTCGGAAACTGCGCGGGGGCGTTTAAGATCTCGGAAAATTGTGCCTGAGTAAAGATGCGAGTGCGATGAAACGAATGTCCACAGCCTTCACAATTCCAGATGTGACTCTGATCTCCGTGGCAGCTGAGCTCCTCGGCGACGCAAAGTGGAAACGGGGAGGTAAACCCGAGGAAAAACCAGCCTGGTCCGACGTGCAACAGGTAGGGAAGCCAACGGCAGAGGCTCGGTGTTGCAAGTTCGAGCGGGCTGCGGACATCGCGAGTACAGTGACGGCGACGAAATCACCTCTAGTGAGATTTAAGTCAAGGTGAACATTACGAAAGAGTCTGAGGTCAACAAAGGCCTCTGAGGATAACAAAGGCCAATCATGGTATTCGCGACAATCGTCATGTCACGATACATCTCAATTTTCAACAAAATCTATTATAATTTTGACGATAATTAGGTCTATTTTTTTTATTCCCGCCTTAGACTGCACTAGAACTCGCTTTTTCGCTGCTCTCTAAAATCTTTGGAGTAAAATCTACATCTAAAGAGCGACAAAGATTGACAATTGAGCCAGTGCAGTGTTGAAAAACAGTGGTCCAATTGTCAATTTTTAAAAGTGAGATTTCATTCTTTGGAAATTCTACTTCAAAAATTTTAGAGAGTAGTTCAGCCACAGAAAACAGAAACTTATTGTAAAAAGGACAATCGAGATATTTAAAACACTACGCGATGAATTTTCGAAAATTACATAAAGATTTTAAATCTGTGACATTGTCGGAATAATCTGTGTTTGTATCACTGGAATATATTGCGCCTGTAAAATTCAAGCCACAGAATTAAACGTCGCATTTTACGGTTCAATGACATGATGGGATATCGCGCGAATTCCTATTACCTTTTCCTCTATCCATGTAATGAACGTGCTAATCGCGCGATCGATGCGGTAACGCGCATGCAGGTAACAAGTAGGTGGTTCACCATCGATCCGGATCGGATCGGATCGGATCGCGAAGTGAAGTGCAGTAGCAAATCGAGCAATGAGGCGAGTGAGCGAGCGGGCGATACAGAATTCCCGTCGATCAATGCGCGACTTACCGGTTGCTCAACGAAACTGGTAAATGTACCACTACCGCGGTCCGCGAAGTGCCTAATCGCACACCTTCACCTAGATATCTCGATGCTTGCGACGACAACGACGGCATGTCCTTTCAAATCGAATTGCGGCGACGTGCAATAACTCAACCACGTCACCACGGCAGGTTGATTTTTTTTCTTTTACCACAAATTGTGATAATAAAGAAGTCGAACCGGCTTGAGTGATTCTCGATAAAATCAAGATGAAATATTATGCGGATTGTGTAATAATAATCAGCGTGTCAGTGATGCCCATTATTAGATATACTATAGTTTTGATTCTTCGAGACACGCGTGAATCTATTCACGTCGGTGTAATTGCTTGCTGATAACAACGTGGGAAGTTCAAATATTCTTATACATATTTTTAGGAAAAAATAATTCAATTTATATTTCTGAATTAATTATGATTATATTAAAAAACATAAATTATCTTAGGGACTATTATTTTTGATATGTTAAAAAAAAAGATTGCTACTCTATATATCTATTTGTTCTTTTATTTTCTTATATTTTTTAGCATTAATTGTGCACCGAATTGCATTTTGTTCGTTTTTCTAGAAAAAAAGATGATTAACTAAAATAAGAAGCAAGAATCCCTACATCCACATCTGAGGAGATTAAATTATTAAATCACGTATTTGATTTTTTTTTTTATCTTCCGCAGATGAGTTCGCACGATGATCGTTTCGATCGTAATCGGCATAATTCATTGAATGCGTTGAAACGTAAGATCGCAGATCTGCGATCGCGCGAAATGAACGCGAGAGTGCTGCGAGATCGACCGACATTTACGATCGGATAAAATCTCAATCCATTCGAGGCGGGCGAATTTATATCGCGAACGCGGCTGAGGAGAGGGAAAGGTGGTGAAAAAGCATCCGCACTCTTTCCCTCTCTGATGGTTCAAAGACCCTCGTAAGCGTATGCGACTCGTCGTCCTCGCATGATTATGGTCCCATTCATGTGCAACCAGTTCGGCTCGGTTTCTTCTCCGTACCGATTTCAATCTAGCCGCAGTGTGCGTTACATATAGGCCCAGCATAACATATAATCGTCGTCGTCGTCGTCGTCATCATCGTCATCGTCTTTCTCATCATCGAATCACGTATACGATTCTGCTGGAAACAGGCGGAACAAGAACGTTCACTTTTAATGAGCCGGACTGTATGGCGCGGAATGATCGAGCATAGAGATCGCATTGCGAAAGCAGCCGTTGCCTCTCTTTTTCTAGAAAGAGAGAGAGAGAGAGAGAGAGAGAAATGAACGATGAATCGCGCAAAGTAAAACTTCTCAACAAAAAGCAATTACATAACGATCTTGTAGTTGCATGATGTCTATGTTTTGTAACATATTTATATAGGAAACAAAAAGAGTTTAAAAGGTGGAGTACAAAGTTTCAGGTCCGCCATCCATTTTAATCGAACTCTGCCCTGATAGGAATTCGAGGCTTAATTGCATCGATATCTAACCGTCCGCGAGAAAGAGGAAAAACCGATTAAACGGCGAAAGGGCGTGTTCGTGGCGGTATATATATTTTCTATCGGTACTGTACCGGTTTTAAAGGACTGGCCAGCGAAGGAGACGGTCAGAGCCGAGGAACGTATCGCACACGCACGCAAGACAGGTATCGCACACGAGAGAGGGACAGGTACGAAACGTGTCCGTGGGTAGCGTAGCGACAGTAAAGGTGCGCGAGAGAAGAATGAACGGCTAGAAAAGGAATAAGAGAGATGGAGAGAGAGAGAGAGAGAGAGAGAGGTGAACTAGCCACTGAAGAGTAAACTGGCCAGACTGCCTGCCGCCGACACAACGTAATGCAATCTGCTAGAGAGAGAGAGAGAGAGAGAGGGGGGAGGGAGGAAATCGAGAGGAAAGGAGAGGACGAGGGAAGCAGAAATTGATAGCTAAGATCGAACAAGCGAGTAGGACGAGACGACGTTGTCCAAGAGATGCCATACGTCGACGCAGTAAACGTTCTTTCCCAGTAGAATGCATCTCGCGATGGTGCGTTCGAGTTGTCTGCGATTTTTGTATCCAACGTGATAATACCGGGAAGGAGACCTGAGAACCAGCCAGACGGCCTGTCGCCGACGACGGCGCGCACAGAGGAGACAAACGAAGAGGGAGAAACTGAAGAAAGAAGGAGAAAAACAGGAAGAAGCAAAGGTAAAAGGTAAGGGACGAAGCAGGAGAGAAAAACTGACAGGTTCATGGAACGAAGCGGGATCCGTAGGATCTCGCAATGGTTACTCCATCTGGCCATACAGCGCATTTATATATACGTAACATGCACTTTTTATGGGTGATATGTCTAACTAAACATTCGTAAAAGATCGAAGGGATTAGGCCAGAGCACAGGCTTTTGCATAAAGCGTAAAAAAATCAACCTTAATCAGAGTCTTTTTTACTTCATGGAAAAAAAAAGGAAATAAAGGACTTTGATTAGTTCATTTTCTTACACGTTACGTGTTATACAAGATTCTGTGTTTCCACCCTTAATCATCGAGAAATAAAACTGGCGCCTGTCACTCTTTCGTGCGCATTTGAGTGCCAACAGACAAAGGATAGAATAAAAAGACAATAAAGAGAGGGGCAGAGATCTTCCTCATTAGAAATAGACCCCTTGGGAATGTATTGTATTAAATATCTACAATCAGGTCATTAATAACCGTTCACTTTATCTAAATGCCCCGGTCGAGATTCCGTTAAATATCTCTCTGATTTTGCATAAACACATAATATTAAAATCAAGGCTCTCCCACCTATCCGCCACATCTTGACACACGTGCAACAAATAATTTGTTGTATACCAGTTGCATAAAATAAACATGTTATTTACCGCAAATTTCACGCGCGTTGAACATTGCGTTTGACGTACCTCGTGTGAACAGTTCGCCGCATTTTCGAAGGGAACAACGGCGCGGCGATAACGTGCCCTTTACAATCATTAATTATTAATTTTCAGTAATCATTAATTTGCTTAATGAAATGCAATCTATTATTTTCGGATTAAAACGGGATGTTTACCCCCGTTTGAAAGTAAAGGACGTCTCATTATATCGAATGGTTGAGGTGTCACAAATGTATTCCGTTATTAATGCTATAAGAGAGCTGAGAGATTTTTGGGACACCCTGTATAACAAAATTGCGCAAAGAGTCCAGTTTGATTGACAGTACTCTCGGTCTGCTTTTAAGCCCGAACTATTCGAGAATCAAATAGTTTTAGACCGCAGAAAAAAATAGTGTCACTTCCACTCGGTTCGACGGTCCACGCGAATTTCGCCGACTCTCGGCCATTCTACGATCCTATCTGTCGCGAACAAAGCGTGACAGAAACAAAGGATTTACAATGCAGATAAGCACTCTTGCGCGGAGTTACAATGCTTAGGTATTTAACCGATCTCTAACAGCATCCCGTACCGTTTGAATATCGATTCAGAATACTTGCCGACCCGGAAATTAATCCGGCCGCTGTACGTAAAAGGAAAGTGAGGATATAAGCTTTCGCAAGAAAGATTAATAAGTTTCTGCAATCTATAATTAGCCATGAGGAAATTAGCGAAAATGTTGAATTAAAATTATGTCATGAGAAAATTAGGGAAAATATAGAATTAAAATTATGTCACGATGAGGAAATGTAGGGAAAATGTAGAATTAAAATCATGGTGAAAAAAAAACAAAAAAAAAAGACACGGAGTTCGCGATATATCGATTATCAATATTAAAAATCACTTACAAATGTTACGTCGCACATTTACGTGGTGTCTGTAAAATCCACGATATATTCAAATTTGTGTTACGTCGCGTCGTAAATATATGGGAGCCGCCTGTAAAACACCGCGACTTTCTCGACGATGTCAAGGAATCTCACGATTTCCCGGCGAGATTTACAGATCGTTTCACGAGGCGCGGTCGAAGATTAATGGGTCGGCTAAGTAAACACGTAAAATGACTGCGCATTATAACTGTATAAAGAAGCGGCATAAACACGAATGACAAATATTTCCGCGCCCGCGTGGAAAACGACGAGCGCCGGGTAGGTTGAGCGCGCTGTTAGAAAGTTGAATGAATTAAGCACGCCCGGTGCTTACGATCGCGACTACCCACGTGTACGTTTCACGCTCACGATTAGGAATCGAGCGGACGACTCACGTGAGTGCACTTGGTGTGTTTGCGATTCTCGCACGGGAGCGTTCTCGTGGCTTTCGTTGTTGCTCGATACTGTTGAACTTACCTGAAACAAAAAAGCGACAGAAATAAGTCAGCGGTGAATTTTATAAAATTTAACTCGAGCCTATTTCATTAATTAATTATTGATATTGCAAGTGAGAGAGAGAAAAATCATCCGTTGCTTAAAGAGAAATATACTTTTCTTTATAGATTCTGTGAGAATATGAGAAAATATGAGAATAGAGAGACAAAAGAGACGTAGAATATTCGCAGAGACTAATTATCCACGGAAGATGTCAATTATTCATCTACGCTGCTTCCGGCGGCCGGAAACGACAGCGCGAAGCCATTTACGCGACGACGATTGATGCGTTAGTTCCCGAGGAATGGACTTGACTACGGACATCAGGGACTTCGTCAACTAACAAAGAGGGAAACAGAATGCATCGCCCTTCCTTCGCCAAGGTCGTGTGACTCGACCGCACGTCCGCATGATGGTTCAACACTCGTCCGAGTAAAGACTTCTTCAAATGAAACAATTTCTTTGTTATCGTCCCTATTTCTTAAAGTCGGTTACAAGTAAGTGTAAAAAAACAAAAACGATAATTAATGATTTTCTAATCAAATAAAATGTGAAGAAATAATTCCTTGAGAAGTAAAATTGACGTGTAATCATTATTAATAAATCAATAAGTAATACAGTAACTATTGATTTCAGATTGGCACAACATTGTTCGTATTCCTCTCGCCTACATCTCTCGCCAGCAAATTGTTTCACAAGTTACGCGAAAGTTGATCTAACGTGACATAATTTAGAAATCAATCGATGTAAATAAACCTTAATTCCATTGCGCCGCCATGACTTGCGACAAGTCTTTTTCCGAAACAGGATAACGCGACAGTCCATTTTTGTTTTCTCGAGAGCCGATCCCTTTATGGTATTCGCAAGGGAAAAGAGCGCGAGCATCTTTCGTACTTTGAAAGATTCATTAGGTACACGGCGAGCAACTTCTGCCGAGAAGCAGAATCCGAACTTGGAAGAGTCGTGAGCGTACTTTTTATGCCGTCGCTCTGGAGAGAACAATCAATGTCATTCTCGCGACTTGCAGGCAGAAGGTAGAAAACGTTGTTCTCTCTACGCAGCGCGGACAAAAGCGTACAGGGCCTTCATCAAAATGAAAATGTCAAGCCTTCATCAGTAGGATATCGGTCGTTCCTGTCACTAATATAAATTTCGTAAAACCAACCCGCCTCTACGATCTTCTATATATTTTATTGTATCACACAATTAACGTTGCACCAATTTCTATCCTTTTTTATATTTTCACATGACATCTCGAAAGATTTCATCTGACAGATTTCGAAGAATCACGACGTCCATCGTAAGTTAAGACGCGTTCGCAACGGACTTCCGCGACGTGACATTTTAAAACGATGGCAGGAAGTCTCTCACGCTACGGGTGGCGCAAAAGTACTGGTGGCTGATTCCGATAGCGAAAAAGAATAGAAGAAAAAAAGGAGAGCGCGGGGTAGAGGAACAGGAACAGGAGGAGGAGGAGGAGGAGGAGGAGGAGGCAGAGAATGGGCGGGCGAGGGCAGTTTGCGGCGATAACGAACAGAACGTCGATTCAACGACACTCGTAAAGCCGGACATTTAACGATGGCGATTTAACTGTCGCTGCGCGCAGCGCGCATACAATGTGCTCCAGTCGCTCGTGGTGTCCCTGCCCGCGCTCGCTGCACAATAATAATTATGGTCCCGGCTACGATTGTTTATGGAGGCGGCAGTTAAATTACCGCTGGTTGACGTTACACGGACATTTCGGCGGCTGCTTTCCCTCCGTTGTCGCTGTAATTGTTATTTAACGGTGGTCGCCGCCGTTTTCCCTCTCTCACGTCGCTCAAATTCGGCTCCCTTGAATTAAGTGCCGTAGTTCACGCTCGTAATTAAATGCCGTAGGCGTAAAAAAGCGCGGAACGCGCTTGAAATTACGACAATCCGTTCGTTTCAGCTTCAAAGATATGCCCATCGAGAAATGTAAACGCATGCGAGGTAATGTGAGGATAAACTCCGCGCACGCGGTGGATCCTGACGGTGTCGTTTAGATAGATGGACGTCGAGAATCTTACTGTGACTTCCGCGAATTGATGCGACGGTGTCTTTCCCGTGAAGTTTCGCCTGCAGATATACGACTCTCTTGCTGACGGACTGACGTCATCCCTTAGTCCGCGTCTATCGCGTGCTTTTTCGACGATGCTTTATCACGATGTACGAGCTCGGATGAGACTCGAGGGGTTCGGTGTGTGAGCGAGATAAGTCCGTAATTTGTAAGGTCTATTTTAGATATGATCTCATATCCTGCACCTTATTATTGCGCATTGAAATCTTTAAAGTTAGAAAACGGACAATTAATGTTTCATTTGTCACGAATCGAACACTCTTAACTTGAAATTTAGATAAACGAATTATCATGATGCCACAATTACCAGAATTGACAGACGTAGCTTCAAGAAATAGGTTCACGTTCAATTTACGGCAAGACCGCCGATAATCCTTAAATAATCGATAACCTAGTCCTCCATTCTGGCGAATAATTTAGCATCGGAGACGATTAGAATTTCCAAAACATCCGGAAGCTATTATTCAATGTGCTGAGGCACGCGCGTTTCTATCGATTTATCATCGAGACGATCGTAGCTTGCGACGGTAAGGTGTTCGTGGGTTCCACGTAGATGACACGCAAACAATCCTTGACAGCCGTCACTTGACACCGACGTCAAGTGTTTAACGCGAACGCACAGTCATCAGGTGGATATCTTGTGTCTATTCAGTTACGCGAACAAGTCTGATACGGGAGTAACGTATCCCTATTGTTTTTAAAAGAAAAATTTAAGCATAACACGCCGATCTTAAACGAGACGCTACGTATATATTTTGCAAAATATACTTTGCATCGATTTAATTAATATTCACAATGCGTTTCAATTTCAATTGCGACTGTTAATTTAGATGATATCGAGTGGCTGACAAATTTAGAGACTGACCGAAAAAAAAATTCAGGCTCACCCCCAACGCGACGTGCGTTAACTCGATGGGCCGAAAGCTTCCGTGTAATTCGGAACAATTCATAAATTTATTGCGACAGACAACACACAGATCCCTCTCTCGATTTCTCTTCCTCGTTTACCCTTCCTTGTTTCGTTCTACGACCCTCCACCCTCCACCCTCCCCCTGTGACTCAACGGTAGTTTTTCTCGCTCAGCCCAGTGGGGTTGATTGTCCGGTCGTTGGAGAAAGAAGGATAAAAGAGGGTGAAGAGAGACACTGTACCAACTTAGACACATTAAAAATTTAATAACTCGGCTCGCTCGGTCGGTCGGTAAAGTACGTAGCTATTCGTCGAGGAGGAAGAGGAGGAGAAGAAAGAGAAAGAGGAGAAAGAAGAGAATCCCTTTAAATCCAGAAGCCCACCGCGATACTCAGCGACACTCAATACATCTTACGTACTTTCGGAAATTGACGTGAAATATATTTCCTCTGAAGAATCCATTAAATTGTAATGAAACATTAAGTCAGACTAAAATTTAAATATAGCAAGAAACATATAATATTGTATTATGTATTACATAAAATGACACCCCTTCTAATGAGGAATGTTGTTAATTGCATAATTATAGAAAAATGATTATTAAATCATTCCTCTCAAACAAAATATTGTATCACGTAGAATATATTCGGCAAACAGATCAATATAAAAAAGTAAGTTGTAAATTGAGAGACACTGACGAGCGTACCATCGAATTATGGCCATCTTTGTCCCGTAACTGTATCACCGTATCATTCATCTCCTTTTTACTCGCAACCACCATCGGGCTACTTTCGTTCCGTTGTTCGCTTAACAACAGTAAAGCCATCTTCATTTCGCGATTTAACTCACCCCTCTCTCTTTCTCTCCCGCTATAGGACGTTTCATCCTAACTCGATTTCCGCGATATTCACGACAAACGGATGTATCGTAAAAAAATATTTCATTGTAATTCAATTGATAAAACTTCCAGTCTCTCTCCAACTATCATCCTATTTCAATCTTAACTTAAACTGTATAATCAGCTCCTATTAAATTCAATAATTCAATAATTTTATTCTCACTTCATCAGAAGCCTAGTCAACCCTGAGACACCCGATAGTCGACGACTTTGGCCTTCTTCAATATGGTTAAAACTTCTCTCACGAACACGTTCTCCGAGTAACCTCACACTCTCTCGCCCTCGCCCTCTTTTCCTTCTCTCCTCTTCGCGGCAGTCGTGCTACGAAACTGCCATAAATTCGTCTCCTTGTTGATCTTCGGGAGTTTTACGGCTCCGTATGTCGGGTATACCAATAAACGGAAACCTCGCCGTCGTGCGTTTGTCGTACGGATCAAACTGTCGAAGACCACGAGTTTCTGGTTTGCGTTACATTTACAAGCTAAACGCCAGCATCCATACGATTTTACGAATATCGTCCGGATTCCATTTTCATTCTTCAACTGCGATCCGGTGATGATCGGGATAGTCGTTAAAACAAACCTCGCAAAACCGTTCTCCAATTATTTACGTCAAATTTGATTTTTATTATAGCCAATGATAATCATTTACTAAATCTTCTCCCGTTAGACAGCAAAGTACACAGATTCGATCTCGATTTGTATAAATTTTATGCGCGAAATTCGCAACGCGTGAAATACGTTTTTCCGTTATTAATCGCGCAACAGCGAGATAGCGGCCGATTAAATTCATCGGTGGAATAATTACCGCGAGCGAGCGCGGCCCGATTAAATCATCGGATTGGGAATTTAAATATCACGCCGAGAGAGAGAGAGAGAGAGAGAGAGAGAGAGAGAGAGAGAGAGAGAGAGAGAGAGACCATGAATTCGTCATTCAGCTAAGATAACGACCTCGTCGACTCGCAAATACTCGCGCGATATATCAGCGTCAAATCTAGACGAATCGTTGCGCAATCATAAAGCACAAACGCGCTGATAATGGTGCGCGTTCGAAAATGGCTATGCATTTCGGATTATGCAACCAGTTAATTTTCCACGTTGATTAAATCGCAACGGTCGCATGTCATCGTTCCGTTCTTCATCCCGACGAGCGTCGGCGATAATGTCACCGAATGAGCTCGTTCGAATAGCGATAGACTCGCGTGTATCACGACCGCGATCCAAACTTCGATCCTCGTAACAACGGGTATTTTGCAATTTTAATGAATATCGCTGCGACGCAAACCACTAGTTTTTATCATTACTACACGGAGAGAATTTTTTCTTAGAATTTATCTTGAAAATATGGTAGTTCGTTTTGGGACGAGACTGTATTGCAATAGAATTTTATGTAAATTTCTCCTTTTCATTAATAAAACTATAATAAAATATAAAATAAGTTTGATTAATTTTACTGAAGTGCATGGTAAAAATTTTTAAAATATTACACCACTATTTACGGTGAATTTTAGCTCCGTGTATGCCACCGTAAAATTGTACTTTAAATCATGACACGCACATTTTAATTGAACAAGTATATCGAAAGCTGTTTGCTTAATAAAATACATGAAAGTTATAATGATTACAATGATTAATTAAAATTGATTAATATTTCGATTGACAAGAGACAGAATATGGGTCGACGGTACAGGTCGAGTCGAAAGTTTTCTTAATACAAAAGACAAGGTTGTCACATAAAATGAATTTTTAAATTCCCTTACTTTTCCAGCTTTTCCAGATGAAAATAGAAAATTTTCCATGAGTAATAAAAATATGTAAATTTTAACATTTAGATTCACGGATATTGTAGAAAAGCTAGTCTATTATTAAAAACAATACAAAAAAAGCTTAGTATCATAGTACAATTTGTTTTGGGTGCAAATTCAAGCCACAAAAAATAAATTAGTTTTGGAAAAAAAAAGAATGCAGTTATAACGAAAAAGAAGGATGAAATAAAAATACTGAATAAAATATAAATTTTAATTATTTTATTAAAATCGTTTAAACGCACAAGTTTTGAATGTATTTGATTATAAATGTCAGATATAACATTTAAAAAATTATAACAATTATTTGGAATAGGGTTTCAGGAAATTGTGAGCAAATTTCGAAATTCCAGATTTTTTTACATTTTCTCCTGACTTTTCCCGGTTTTCCCGGTTTTCCAGGTCTGTGGCAACCCTGAAAAGACCCAAAGCGTGGACGAGAAGCCGGAGACATCTCATAAAATACATGAAAGTTGTAATGATTTATTAACATTAATTAATATTTCGATTGACAAGAAACAGAATATGGATCGAAAGTACACATGGGTTGAAAGTTTTCCCAGTGCAAAAGCCCCAGAACGTGGACGAGAAGCCGGGGACATCTCTCGCGCTTAGCTTTGAAGCCGGCTCTCGAAACGGCAACCGTTTCTACATGTCGCTACACGCGCGAGGGGGCAAAGCTGCGCGTGTATTTCGTTCTACGAGCGTGTTCGTGGAGGATGAGGGTGGGAAGCGTTACGACTGGAACAGGGGGAGGGGGGGCGAGAGGGGGTGAAGCAGAGGGTGCTGGCTAGAGGCATTATAGCACTGCTACAAATCATAGGGCAGACCCCCACTCGGGGCGAGCGCGTGTTCCGTGCGTGTGTGCGTGTGTGTAGAGGTCGGTATAGGGTGGGCTGACAGTAGGACGTTACACGCTCGATGTACTGTATACTTCGTGGATACGGGCAGGGGGTAGGTTCACCCCCGAAAACTGCCGCCTCTACCGAAGGGCCACGGCGCCCTCGGGATTGAAATACGCGTCATTACCGCTTCCCCCTTTCCAACCTTCTCGTCCCTGCTTTCTTTCATTGGAGTGACGTCGACGTTTCTCGCCGATCTTTCCTGCGTAACCGACAACACAGAGATGTTAATTGAAAACAGAGTGTCGGTAAATTCAGGGACTTCTACTTTCCCTTTACGTTCGTACGCATTAATATCCTCATTTTATTTAATAAATGTATTTGCTTCCATGTGCGTGATAACAAAATACTTTAAGGTTACTTAATCTTAAAGTTAATTAATACTTAATCTCTACAGAGAAAGTGTCATATTTTGAGGCGAGGAATATAATGAAAAATAATGAATTATAACTCACTCCGGAGAAAAGCTGTAAGATTTTAAAAATAGCCGCCCTTTAAAGGTGAAACAAGTGTTTGTTAAGAATACATTTCGAGTTAATTGATTATAAATTTGACCAGGAAAAGAAATTGATTAATTTATTTTTTATAAATGAATTATGAAGTTTTACTTTTCAGCAACACAATAAAGAAGTAATTATTATCGCTTCATCCCCGTTACAATTCCAATTTGAAAAGTTTAGCAATAATGACGGACCTCATCGCCCTCAACCTTGAAAAACTACGAAATTGGTACCACCCTTCGAGATGTATAGGGTGGATAAAGATGCTGCGGGGCACAGAGCGAGTGACGCGGGGGTGCATAGCCGAGAATTAAAGCGTTTCAATTATTTGATCGGTCGATAGAATTATACGCGTCGAAGCGGATTTAGATTGAAACAGGATGAGGTGGGTCGAGAGGGTAGTAGAAGGAGCATGAAAAAAAGCTTTTTCTTCTAGAAGGGAACGGGACACAAAGCCGATCACCACGACGCAACGCACCCCCGCAGGAGCATTATACACGGTGTCGGAAATTGCCTTACTCGCCCTACCGTCTTATTGTTATCTGACAATCCGTTTTGGTGCCGATCATTCTTATTTCTTGAGATGTAATTTTCTGCTCGATACAAATAATATTTGCTAGTACTCGTAAGAAAGTGAGCAAGTATATATAATAAATAACCCTTCAGTGAAAATGATGTAGTTCTCCCGTGAAAAATGTTGTCGCGTATGTTTGCCTGAACGCGAAGACATTTCGAAAAATACAAAAGTACAACTGCAAAAAAATATGAAAGATGTTTCCTCGTTCGCGATGTGACCTTGCGGAAAAGAAGAAATCGAAGAAAAGAAGGAAGAAGACATGATTAAAATGTGTCTGGCGCAACTATACTTCACTCGTCGCTCGCAACTTTTATTTTCGTTGCTCGTTAACTCCGCAGTTCGCTCATTCATAAATTAACAAGTTCGAGGAAACGCCGAAGAAAAGGGCGGTGCAGTCGCGGGTTACAGGGGGACGAAAGCAAAACCGGGTTTCCGAGCTAATTAGAAGGCCAGTGCCGACTCTCGGTAATTAATGGCTATTTCGCTATCGTCGTGTGCACAAGACGCTTTTTCGACGAAGAAACTCGCTCGCGCGGTAAACAATAATGCCCAGAATGATGACAACAATTATGGAAAACGAGTGCATATTAAAGAATGTCACGCTGTTAATCAAAGAAAAAGTGACACCTTCGACTAAACTGATTTTCCCACAAAAATTCACCGAGTTACATACTGAACACGTATTTGAAACGCGTATTAACATTTAAATCCTTGTAAATCCATATAATTATCGCAAAATATAAATGGGATATGATAAAGTTCGCGTTAATGTAAATTTATGTTCGACAGCGAAATTCATTCCTGCATAATTTCAGTGAATCCCGATTTAAATGCTATTGAGACCCATAAATAAACGCTATATTTATTCCGTGATAACGGAAACGTGGTGCGATCGGTGTGAAATGCATTATTCCACGTAAATAGCGTCGAAAATCGGTCTCGGAATTATACCGGTTCCAATCGCTAAGATAAGACGAGGTAAGGATAGAGTAAGGTGAGGTGAGGCCGTCCGTGCGGCGTAAAGTGTATTAAAGGCGAAGTATAAAAGTTCAGCGACGCGCGAATTTACGAGGCGCGTGTGGGCACGAGATAAATATCTTACAGTTCAGTACTCCTCGCCATCTTTTGATCCTCGTAGCAGACTGGATGTGGCTGCGTATTCGCACACTTTTCGCGATCGTGCTCGCTAAAGCGTTTTACGCGCCGAGTGGTAAGCCGGTATGCAGAGGAAGCGCATTAGCCGTTCATTGCGATTGGACGATGAAGAGAAATCTCGCGACTACGTTGTACAGCTTAAAACAACGCGAACAATTTTACGGTTAATATGCATTATTGGATAACGCGCGCATACGAGAGAGGGAGAGAGAGAGAGAGAGAGAGAGAAAGCGTTCGTATCGTTAGCCGGAATATAGATCACAGCGGTAATTAGCTGCGCTATAGCGTGCAGTAATTTTATATCCGTCATGATTCTGGATAATTTTACGATTTTACGATTTTACGAGCAAACACATAATAAAATACAAGTTATTTTACGTGAAAATAACAGAATTGATCTCAAAGATCAAGCAATTCATACAATTTTTTAATTATTGTTATTTCAATAATTGTCGGAATTCTTTAAACATCACTAAAGAACTCTAGTACTCATCAAAAGGAAGCTATGTATATAGAACTTTAATCAAAATTCTTGAGAACTAAAGTTGGGATGCTAACTTCACATACTCCCATAACAAATTAATTACATAGGAATCTCAAGTATGACAAGCAATGCTGTAAAAAGTTTTGGCATTTTAGCAACAGTAGCGACCAGCTTGAGTAGCTTAAGCATAATTATTTTGATGGTACAACAAAATTATTTTCAGTATCTGACTAAATTTTTTCACTAAATTTTTTACACTTCAGCGAAATCATTCTTTCAATGTACTTTTTAACAACCGTACTTTGTACATTTTCTAATAACCTTCGTAGTACCTTCATAATTTTATTAATTTCTTCCGACATCCATGAATTACACAACGTGATGCGAGGTATCGTATCTCGACATACAACCTTCTTCGAGTGGTCTCTCGAAAAGCGAAAATATTTACGGTCAGATTAAGATGCTTTTCTTCATCTCAATTCCGCGGCCAACTTTTTCTACAACGCGAGAGTATTTCTTCCGGCGTGGTTTACGTGGAGGAGAGCGTGTAATCTCGGCTTGCACCTGTGCGTGTCGAGCACGCGTCTCCTCTCGCGAAGCGCCACGAACAACATGTCGTCCACGTGTATGCGTGGTGAACGAGGAGAAGAGCAAAGAGAGAAAAACGGGGAAGGAGAACGGTGAAAAGGGGGAGGGGAGGGCAGCGAGAAAACCCGTTACCTCAAATTACACGGCTCGGTTTATTATTTATTGTCGGCAATTTCTGCTTCCACCGAGAAGGTGCATCCGACCGGCGATCGAAAGATGATTTGTGCATCGGGCGCTCTCGAATCCGCGCGCGGTCGATCAATAAGGAGGCACACAACCGTGTACGGATCGGTTGATGTAAGGATCGCAATTTGAATTTCTTACTCGATCGTGGCTCGATCGCCCGTTCCGCTTCTCCCCTTTTTATTTTCTCTATTAACCCGAGAAGAAACGCGGAAAACACCTCTCGCACGACAACTCGGCGAAACGATAATAATGACGCGTCCGTAAAAAGAAATGCGCCCTCGGATGCCGCCGTATTATCGGGATCGGGAAACGAGGACGCGATAAAGGCGTCCGAAATGCAGCGTCCCGTAAGAATGGCGTTCCACTTGGCGAACGCAATGACCCCGTGCACTCCGGCAACAAGACTTATATCCTTCCTGACATTTTCAGATATTCAATTACCGCGACGCGAGATATTGCACGGAGAACCCACCGCAAAAACGTAATAAATCGCTCGCTCGCTCGACGCGATATACTGCGTACACGCGTGTACACGTCCTCTCATCTCATATCGCCTTGTACGCACATCGATACGCTCGAGCCGAGCGAAAGGGTCGATCCTGGAATGCTGAACGAACACGTCGAGATCGCGGCAGTACCAGACCGGAATCCAGAATTCAAATCGAATCGAGTTGGCGTCGATGAAAACTCTCGAGAGACGAGGAAGTTGTTGCTCGAACTAACGGTGAAGTCATTTAATGCCGCCGCTATGCTGCCTTAATATCGAAGAGTTCTCGCCCGCCTCTTTGAAAGTTCATTCGTTATTTAAAGATATTCTCTCTAGTCAATGAGGAATCAAACACTCTTAAGACCGACAAGAAATACATCCAAGTGACAAACACAACGAGTCTCTCTTCTGAGAGAAGAGAGAAAACTTATTATAAACTCTTGTACACTGAAAAAGAGATTCACTAAATCTTGATACTTATCATTCTTTGAATAGTACTGGATAATAAAACATTACTCACAGTAAATAAATATTTACTTAGAATTATTCAAAACGAATATTCATTAAACTTTAGTATTCTCTTCAGAAGGAAATACTTTAGTTAATGAAACGTCAAATTAGTAAAATAGCGATTAATACGCGAAGCCTATAAATATTTAGAAAGATAAAAATAATACTCGGTAATAAATCAGAAAGCTGGGTATATCGAGATTGAAAAGCGTTTGAAAAGCAGAAATGAGAAAGGAAATGCGAAACGAGTGGGTAAATTTTTTCCCGGTAATCGTTCCCCCGCGGGAGATCGATCGACACAATTCGCCCGACTTTATTACACCGTTTCCCGCACGCGATTAAATTATGCCTATGACAGCGCCTAATTTTGTTTCAGCTTGTGCTAATAATTAATGCGGTCGCGACGCGGCCGTGCTAATTCGCCTGTGCGTTTACTCTCCTACTCTCGCTCTCGATATTCACGTTCGCGTACGACACGACGCGAGAGAGATCAATGCGACGCGCGCGCTCCGGCACCGGCACCGGCACCGTAAATAAATAAATGCTTGCCCGGGCGATTAATTAAATGATAACAAATAATAATGACGTGTGAAATTGTAGCCGCACCTGCGGCAATTGCGCAAATGTTAAGTGCAGACCGATCAATCCGGGGCATGGTGCCGCCCCGAAATATTATTATATACCGCTCCGAGCATGACTTGCTATTTTTTTAACGCTTCCTATTTTTTATTATTTATTATCGCCGATGGTGAAAAGTGGCTTACATCGATCATCGCCGATTTCATTGATGTTCAAACGTGGCTCGGCACGACCGCAAAGCGTTACAATTGAAACGTTGAAAAAGATTTAAATACGCTCTCTCGAGAACGGCAGAGGTATATCAAATTAAATAAGATAATTGCTGTTCAATTCCATTTATTATGATTATTAAGTCCATTAATTAAGTCCATGATATGAATACACGTACTTTTATAAGACAAGGGACGAAAACAAGGCTTACGCGAAAAAATTTTTAGTATTTTTAGTACCGTTCCGGTACAACGCAAAATAGCTCGAGGAGACGTTGTGCGATCGAATTGAAAATACAACAATCGCGAGGCGCGCGATTTATAACCCGAGTATTTGTCCCGAGGCGATGGCGACGGCGATGTCGCGCCTGTATCGGAACGCAGAGAACGCTCTTTGCGTTTTCAAAAGATCGTCGTGCGTTCAGCGTTCGGCGTTCAGCGAACGAAACGGGAGGGCATTATGATATTGCGATTTTAGCGGCCAGCTAAATGAATGCGTCGATGCCGCTCGTTAATACGAGGCTCGAAGAGCCTCGAAACCGCCGTTCAAGCATTCGCGCCCGACCCACGAGAGGCATGCCGGCACCGCTATTTGCATAAACACGACACGCACACACCTGTAAATAATTTCTTTTCGACACGGCGCACTTACACACGAGCGTAGATCATCCTTGACACGTTATGGATCGCGCGGATGCAGGCACTCGCGCGATTTACATAGGGGGGTCCTATTTCAACGGGCACCGCGCGAATTTTTTCGCAAATTAATGAGACCGCATAGGAGGCCGTAAATGGGCTTTCTAATTTTTCAGGAGACAATGGCACGCCTCTGCGGAACGAACCAACGAATGCGCGATTAGCATATAGAGTGGATAATTAATTGCTGGGAGCACACAAAGGTCCCTTTTATTTTATTTATTTATCTCTTTTTTATTATTTTCTCTCTCGTATTTTCGGTCGCTTTACCAACCACCTCACCTTCTGTGATTTCAAGGCTCGGTATTCAAAGCCCACATTTTTAATTTCGCGCGTTTCTCTCGTCTATCAACGATCAACGTTAGCTTCATTGAGAAAAATGTCTGTGCGTTGAAAATAGACGAACCAGAACATTTTTATTGTATACCGATAAAAGTTTCGGTTATTTGATAGATTTAAATTCTAGAAAATTCTGACTCGTCCACTTTCAATCAGAATTCCAATTGATTCGACTAGACATTTTTTTTTTCAGCGTTAGAATTAATCGCTCTGTGATTTAGCGTTAATTGCAGGAAACACGTTTAACTCTGTTACGAAGAAGATGGGCGAGTGGATGGGCGAGTTAAAAATCATACGGGGCATGGTATGAGGACAGCTTTTCGAAGAGAAAAACAATTCGAGGTATCGACCAACGAGGGTACTCGAGCGCGAGTGCACGCGCGTGCGAGGGTGCGTTTTTCGACGAGCGCGGCGCGGCCAACGGTGTTGAGGGCGCTTCACTGATTTTTCAATTATACACCATCGCATCGAGTGGAGTATCATTTTTGAAACATCAACGACACTTCGCACATCGGGAAGCAACAACTGTTTCAGCGCGCTCGAGTGCCCCGTCGCGGCCTCTCGGAATTACGCGCTTTTAATTGAAGGTAACGCCTAACGGCTCGTGGCTCGTTTCGAATCCGTAAATTATCCGCGTAACGCACGCACGCACGCGGTGGGACGGGTGTCGATAGCAGTGCGAATTACATGGCGAGTTACAAGCGTTTACGGGCCGGCAACCTTTCGGTACGGTAACTTTGAATTATTAATATGATTAAACGTGCGTGTTTAAAACTGCCGTTTGTTAATTTAAATACCGTTACCTATCGGTTATTAGTAGATTAATAACTTTCGCATTGGTCCCGAATCTCGTGAATCAGCTTTAATCACGAATGTACTCACTACCAAAGTTTTAATCGATGAAAGCTATTTTGCAAATTCCTAGCATAATTAATGGCGTCTCAATTTCTGTAATTTCTAACTGGTTTAGTTAAAGCGAAATTGTGCGGCAAAGCGCGAATTAATCTCGACAGTTTTAACCCGGAAGACGGGAATCAAGAGGAAAAATTGACCGTGGAGGGTGATAAAACAAAAGAACTGATAGGTAGGGAGAGAGAGGAGAGAGAGAGGAAAGAGAGGGCGGAATGACAGAGGTCGAAATTTTCAAAAGGCATTTTCTTGCCCCGTGAATTTCCGTGGGACATAGAAACGTACTTAGACCACCTTCCAAGAGGAGGCAAATAAAACCGCGATTGGACTTCGTTGGGGCCATCATCCTCGTCGTCTTCGCGAGATATCTTACGGATAAAGATAAGGGGAATGCTCCGAGGTGTCGCCTCGTTCCCTTCGACGACGATCTCCCCGATGGCAGTCTCACGACGCCACTCTCGGGAGTGAAATGCCCTGTTACTTAAATATTTAACCAAAGTCGACAAAGTTTCTCCCCGCCCTGCGAGAATATGCCACCCTAACTTATTCCTTATTTCCTCTCTCCGAGGTTATTAAGAGGCCGAGGAAGAATGCCTCGCGGTTGCTCCGTTCGTCCCTTCGCTAATATTGTTCTTTATGATCGAGTTTCGAATTTTTCATACGAATCAAAGAAATATTTTTTTCCTCGAAACTTGGTTTTTGGAAATATGATGGAACGAAACAAGGATATACACGGAAAAATATTTTATTGCTAAAAAAAGTAACTACTCAATTTACTTTTTTTTTTATTTAAGTAACGATTATCTTCAACAAAGAATATTTTCTTGATAATAATCTTAAAATATACTTATTTGAGAAAAATTCATTATTATGTACTCAAAACAAAAATTTATTTTCTTTCGAAGAATATCATAAAATGAATCGAAAAAGCGATTTTATATAATAAGCAAATCAAATTTGTTGTTTTTAATTTAATCATCTTGATTGAAATATATTAAACTTACTGGAATTTAAAATATAATATATTTTGAATAAATTTAATGCTTTTGAAGAACTTATAGATTTACGGATGTATGAAATACTTGAAAGTAATTATTAATTGCATATATAGTATTTTTCTGTATATGTATACAAAAAGAAAGATTTTGCTCAAGTCTATCTAAAAATGTAGCCAAGTACAGATCTGAAAATGATTTTAATAAACCATCAAAATAATTGTGAAAGACATTTAAGCTAGTTGTTGACATTTTTGTAGCATTATTCACTATATCTAAATTTCCTACATAATTATTTTAATAGTTAAACAAAATTATTTTCAAATCTGTATCTATTATAGTTAAATTTTTAGATACTTTAGCAAAATCTTTTTTTCTATCTATGTTAAAAGAAACTATCGATTTCTCTATTACATTCTACATAATAAATATTTTATATATGCATATACCTAAAACAAAAATTTACTGTCCTCATCTACAAGCATTGTTAAAAGATTAAACAATATTTCGAGCGATATACTACATGATCTGTTTTTCCAATTTCCATGTAAATGAGCCTTGAAATGTCAGATTACACTAAACGTTAATATCGATGGCACGTATCGAAACAAAATTACGTTTCGTTTTTTTCTTTCCAAACGAAATTACGAGACGAGAGCTCGTGTCCGTTCGTTCGCGCGAACGAGCGAAATCGCTCGCCGAACGATGAAACCAGGCCGAGAAAACGCGCGGTACTGCTTTATGGGATTTGCATGGTATTGATTTATCGTTTAACGAAAGCGCGCGCGATGCTTTCGCGGGCGAGCGGAAGAATGGAGTGGCCGTGGATGGCACAAACGACAATAAAATATCCATTTTAACAAACATCAGACCACCGAAAAATAGCCAAAATTCAGCCGAGCGACCGACGACCACCCCTCAACTCGGTATATACCCGGCGGACCGATGATCAATGGCTCGCGCAGACTTCGCCGCCTCTGTGAAAAGTTACAGTCGTCCCCTATTTTACCGTACCACTCGCTCCTGCGCGTCTATGCGCGTGTATGCGCGTGTACGCGCGTGTGCGCGTGCGTGCGACACAAAAGAAACGAGTCTGTGTGCGAGGCACGCTGCATTGTGTGCGACGACGATACACGCGCGGCCACGTACTCTCTCACGTGCGTGGGCGGTTGATTTTTCAAAGCACATAATAACAGAAAGTCAACTCCACGATGCCTCGGCCCACGGTAATGGAGCCATTCGTTGAAAACGGGGTGAAACATTATTATCGGTCAAACGCACGCCGAAATATGTAAATCGCGCGTGTCGCGCGGGGTCGCAATGCATCGCGGAATATAGAGGAGAGGAGAGGAGAGTATAATTCGAGACAACAGTTTTCCACCGCGCCCCGACCTACCAATATAGAGGCCGATTCACGCTCGGCGATATAGTCGATCACAAAGGCGATTCTGCACCGTACACGCGAGTCGAATCTATTGTTATAGGAAAGCTATAATAGCGCTCGAAATTTTTCCTTGTCTAATCCTACGGTACGTAATTTTATTTTCTTTTAAATAATTACGTTTGAATGTTATCTTAGATAATTATGTTCCGAGCAAGAACTAGATGCGACGTAGTAGAAATGGAAAATGCTTGTTTTACATTTTCAATTTTCAATTTACACCATAAAACAATATGCATGTTCGATCGAGGGAAATATAATAAATACAGTCTTGGGAATTTTATGGGAAATTGAAAGTCCACTAACACCAGGTAGAAACGTTATCTATCTACATAATGGATACGATCGTGTGGCCCGGGATTCCTTTTACGAGGAGTCGATAAGAACGATTCTTATCGCGGATCGCGAATAATGAACAGGCATCATGCATCCGATGTAAACGAGAGTGGTAATGTGATGTGAGAGACGATAAAGAGATAATGACGATGATCACGGTATGGTAACCCACACTTTATTCCACAGCGCGTTGCGATGATAATAATAATTGTAATTAGGCTTTGGCTGGCGAGGAAAGTGACTTTAATGCTATGCAAGAGTTGCGCGTCAAAGCGATTGTGATCGTCAAATGGAGGGCAACGATCGGTTTGATGCTTGTCGACGATGTCGATCTAACGCAAATAACGAGAAAAAATTCGCGTTGATTCGAATCTCATAATTGCTCTTCGCGAGAAATAATAATGCACGATAAATCCTCGCGAACATGTCGGCGCGATGCTCTCGACGCTTTTTGCATAGCGCGGTGACGCGGTGTGGAAAGCTCGCCTGCGAGCGGTAGGATTTTTGGTATCGACTCTTTTTCGACGATTTTTGTACCATTTTTTTAGAGCCGTCGTACACGCGCCGCTCGAGGGTGGAAACTGCGGCGAAAAATTGTTATTCGCGCGGACGCGATTATTATCGCAGCGCGCTTTTGCGAGGGGGAGAGGTAAACGAGCGAGAGAAGAGTTGAGAACCTGCTCTCTCACGCGACCCCCAGGGCGTAAAAATGATGTTTGCACCGATACGAGAATTACGAGCGATTTCCCGGGGACGAGTGACCGCCTCGTTATTGGGCACTTCGGTCTGGAATCGGGTACCCCCGATCCATCGCATCGCCTCGTGTCCGCTTTATTTTCACGATACTCCGATTTAATTCTCCGCGCCCGGTGCGAATAACAATTATGTAATAATTTCGCTGTCCGCCAGTGCACGTACGCTGAACGTGTCGAAATTTTCGTTTCACTGAACGAAATTAATTTTTACCGACGAGTCACGCTCGACTCGGTAAAATCACGCAACGGAAAGCCGTTGTGAAAATTGATTATGTGATTTTAAATCATTCCCCCCCCCCTCCTCCTCCCCCACTCGGATTTATCATTTTCTGCGCTTTGATATCGAATTTTTGCTGATCCCGAACCTTTGCTCTCGGACCGATGTGAGAGATGAAAAGTAAAAGTCTCGCAAAGAACCGAGAACGCGAGAAAGCTCGAGACGTGACGAAAGTACGAATTTGGTATCATCATTTGCCGACTTCTTCCTGTCGCGCGTTAATCAAGCAACGAAAAGCGTGATAACCAAGCAGACAACATGGCGCTCTTCGGTGACCCGTGATTATCAACCGCTTTCATTAAAATAAATGGCAGACAGTTTTTATCTCGCTCCACCCCGGGGTTATCTCGTCTTTCTCTTCCTCCCTACATCTCTCTCTTTGTCTCTTCTTTGCTCTTCGATTTACCGTCCTCATCCCGATCTCCTACAGCGATTGTAACTCTACTGACGGAGATAGACGAAAGGCAAAGTAACGGAGAGAAACGCGCCGCGTCGTCGCCGAAAAAAATGACGGGCCGCGTTTCTTGGAAGACGATACCGCCCGAGTCGTCGTGCCGCTAATTACTGCCTCATGTTGTTCACGCCTATATCCTATACCGTAAAAGCATTCGATAACACAGTTCCCTCGAGCTCTGGGACTTTTTTCGAGATAAGCCAATGCATTAAAGCCGACCGATATCTGCGCGTACAAGGCGCGTTGCGATTTAAATAGTTCAACCACTGATTGAAACCGCGTTGCCGAAAGAATATTCTAAACATGATAAGACATTTCTGGAATCCGCTATAATGAGTAAAAGACCGTGACAGTATCACTTAACGCTCGCCGGAGTAACTTGCTCCAGTTTTGATATTTCTCTTGTTCCATGATTAATCCTCCGTCTTACGACGATTGATAAAGGAAGGTTTAAAGTTTTTTTTTTTTTAATTACAATTTAGAATTATATATCTTATTATTCTTTAGAATTATCAATTTAGAATTATACTACTTTATACACTATTGAATCTATAGTGTCAAATTAATCTAATTTAATCTAATTTGAGTCGCTACTGCTTCTATTCAATGTATCGTTATTTTATACTAAAACAATGGAGTTAAACAATTCAAATGGAATTAAACTTGACAATATAGATTTAACAGTGTAATATCAATCACACACATATTGTACAATCGTAAAAATGTTCATTTCTGATCCAAGTGTCTGATCTGGACCTGAAGTTGTTACAGGCAAGGGTTAATTCCAGTATCGGGTGACTTCTTCCAATCTGATGCAGTTATCCTCGTTGAAACGATCTAATCCCATTTTACGTAAACAAGAGATTCAGATCGATAAATATCATCGAATACTCTTCTATGCATCCAGAAATCTCCGTGTGTCGCATGCAACCGTGACCGTCTTTCTTTCATTCGGTACATAATCCTTCTTAAGACAACTTTCCTAGACCCTCCCTCGACATTAACCCAAGGAAATCCGGAGGTTTTCGATATATAAACAACGGCCTGACCAACTCGCTCGTATAATTGGTTGTCAGTCAAGTAGTCAGTGCCAACCCCCTCGGGGCGGCCCTGAACGATTCTCCTTGGCATCGTCGTCCATTCGTACTTACGAATCCCCTAAGGACACCGGGTACATAGACACCAAGTTGAAATCCTGATGGGATTCCACGTACGGACCGAAGAAAGGGATTCTCTTATCGATTCCGACCTCGAAACGTGTCGGACGGAAAACGACGTTTTAAGCAACGAACCGGCCCGGTTAAGATAAGAAAAACGTTTCCATTTGTACTCGGTTGTCTTACAAAAGAGAGCAGAAAATGTCAATAGTGAATGCTGAAACTGATCGAAGTTCTTTCTTTAAACACTTTTTTTTTATGACAAGTGATGATGTAGAAGGAGGCGATGGTTCAAGTTATTTTAAATAAAATTATTATGCCGCAATGTATTAGGTGTTGGAATTAATTCGTAGCGTTTTTAATGAAAGAATGTTATTTATTTCACATGAGCATTAAAAAATACATTAATGAAAGTACTTCCCATCACTTGTAAAACGCTACGAATTAATTCCAACACCTAATAATTAAAAACTAATGGAATTATTACAAAATTTTATTTAAAAATTTTATTGTCGCTAACATTATCTCGCTAATGACGTCAAAAGAGATAAGAAAGCAATATTGGAAACTTCTGAAAGCTCGATCTCGACAGATTAAGAAATTTTTTCCGTAGCCAAAGGAAAAGTGAAGATACGAAGGAAACGCACGATCGAAAAAAGATGCAAGCCGAGGAGAGAAATTACCACAATCATCTCAAGCTAATGGCTTTTGGCACGAAGTAGACTCGGTAAAGTACCCTTGACCCGTCTAACGTGCGATAAATAATTCATCGGCCGATTCCGCCTGAAGTGCTTACAGACCGGCGGTGATCTAACAGTAGGTACCAGTAGCCGCGGATAAAATAATTGGACGCTAATTAAGGAGGCCTGATTAAATGGCAGCCTGCTGAATAATCTCGGCATCCGGTTGCGCGGATTGGTTTCCATAACTTGGGTGAAAGGATGGCACAATGCGCAGAATACGCGAATTAATTTCCAACAACAGCAACGGCGTATCTTGAGTGACAGTTTGTCGTCACTTATTTACGTAATACAGCCTGCAGCCAATTAGGAATCGAATAAACCCCATCGTTAACGTTCTCTCGTGTTGTAATAGACAACGGTACGCAATTATATTTTATACAGATGCTATGACAACCGGAAATTTGAGATAAATCTTTCTTTCGGTTATGAAGCAATGAGATAATTAAGTATAAAAGATAAAGAACAAATAAGTAAATAAAATTAATAGAAACAACGTATTGAGTACATCGGAAGAACGATTTTGCTGAATTATCTAAAAATTTAGGTAAATATAGATCTGAATGTTTTCGAACTATCAAAATAATTACATAGGAACTTAAGCATGATAAGTAATGTAACTTATAACTAAATTTTTAGATACATCAGCAAAACATTTTTTCTGTATCGCATATATAAATTCTATATTATCTTCTTTCCACCGTGACTTTTAAAATTCAGCTGTAAACCTCAACTAATAAAATAAGAAATACCGCTTCATATTTTCCTCTTCCACATGCATGTGTGATGCAGATATCATCGAATAGTCGATTACGGGGCTGTCGAACAGCCACGTGATCACCGAAGGCAAGTTCATTTCCTGGTGCATTAAGGCTAACAGTTAACGCGATTGAACATCATACGGTGCGTACGTCGAGTCCGGCGGCGTCGCGTAATGCGAGTAATTAATAATTGCTGGTACGCATCAAAGCTTGTCATTAATCTCCATGGCTATGGTCGACGATGCGCGAAACGTTTTGATCGTTTGATAACAAACCGGGCGATTTTACGGTGCAAATCGCAGAGAGATGCGAACTGCTTTATATGCAGGGACGTCTGCATAAACAATAACGCACTCCTAATCGAAATTGATATCGTATTCGCGGAATATCGAAATATCCCTGTAATGAGATGAGCAATTTTTAATTTTACCAATCCTACGACGAAAGCTTTGATGAATATAGTTTTCATAAAAAAAAATCGACTGCACCAACTTTTTACAAGCTCTGGTTGATATATCTCACGTGTCGTATAACAAATTTTTCATACGTATTGATTGATTACAGAATAGTCTCTAAAAATTCTCTATCTTATATAACCATTCAATACACTTGAAAAATTTGTCGATACATGAAATATCAATCTCTGACGTGAAAAAAATTAACACACAGAATATAAAGAAACATAAACAAACGTGCCGAAAATGCAGCCATTGGTTCGCACTTTACTTTTTTTTTTTTTTTTTTCATTAATCAAGATTGCGGATCAAACAACTACTCGTTATCCATTATACTTTCTCCCAATGGCATTTTCAGTACCTCTAACTAATCTTTCAAGCACACATTGTTCAATTTGCCGCATTTGATACGCAACGTGAGGCAACGAGCAACGCTAAATACCGAAGCGAATAGCGCGGTGCGTATCGCGATGTGATTCCGCAATCTCCTCCCGTTCTCACGCAGCTCGCATTTCGTTAAATAACGCAGACGTAGGGAAATGTCATTTCCCCGCGGTGCCGAGCCCCTTTCTCTACCGTGTTTTCCATTGTCGGCCATTAATCGTGCCGTGCGCGGTGGTGGCCTAAACTGGATATACCTCGTGGTGCACGTGCGCGACATTTCCACCGATGTTTCCGCGGCAAATCACCGGCGATCCTGCGCGGGCGTTTCAAAGGAGCCGACGATTTCCCTAAACGGCAAACTCCCGTTGTATTATCAAGAAAATGCGAGAACGCACTCGCTTCTTTTATCTCTCTCCCGCTAGTTATCATTTTGGCATTTCCTATTTTATAATTGCACCAACTAAATCTATCGTAATGCCTTGAACTGTCTTGAAACTCTACACGGAGGGAACGATTTTGCTGAAAAATTTAAAAATTTATCTAGATATAGATATCCAAAAATAATTTTGACAGACCATCAACATTTTTAGGTAGGACACTCAAACTTATTGTTAGAATATGAAAATATTTTTACGTCCTTTTCTTTCTCTCCGTGTACTGAGTGATAAAAAAATTTGTGTAATAAAATTTTGTGTCTTTGAAATTATCGCGTTTGATGAAATGATTATCTAGGTAACAAGTTGACGTTATTTATCGTCAAAATAGCAAATAACGTTAACTTGTACTACTCTACTCCGCTTCGGCCGATCTCAATGCTACATTTTCGAATGAAAAATATTTCCTCAATTCCGTATGACAAATTGTCCGATTTACTGGTGCGATTCAGCGTTATATCGATCAAAGTCACCATCCGATACAGCAATCTCGAATCGTCGACGAACCTGACGCAACGTCGTCGACGCGAGCGATCGCGAGCACTAATAAATCGCAACTCGTTACTATCCACGATGTAGTGTTGTACGATATAGAACTCGCCAAGCCGATAGTATCGCTAGTTTCTATTTCACTTTTATAGCCCCGCCAACAAGGGGGAGGGCAGGCGGTGTGCTATTGTCACGGCGCAGCGAGCGGGACAATTCGCCACGGACAGAGTTAGGCGGCGTCGATCTCCTTTAATGGCTCGTTCCCATATGTAACGATTTCTCAAACTTTACAGCACGATTCGTAAGCGCGCACCGATCGGACCGCGCAAGTTTCCTCGGGTGGGCCTCGATTTCGCAAGAAGTCACGTGGACGGCCGTCCACGCGAGGCACGAAAATGACTTTTAGTACAGCTGCGGATTCCGATCGCGTGTACGTCCGAAAGGCAAAGAGAAAGAGAGAGAGAGAGAGAGAAAACGCCGCGAGCGATCGGAACAAAAATGCCCAGCAGCAGCAGCAGCAGCAGCAGCCGCTGCAACTCATTGCAAAGCGCCGTGTATAGACGCGTGCGCGAATATTACGCGCTCTCTCCGAGCGCGATGGATCGGCCGTCTAATGCCAGCAATTTGCGTGGCTATTGCTGTTATTTAACGGTAACACTTTGCGCCGCGCGATGCCAGGAATTGAGGCATCGCGCCGCGACGCGAAGGACCGGAATCGACTCGGTTCTGTTACAGCATCGATACGCTGTTATTGGACAAAGCAATAACGTTGTTGCCAGTTTAATAAATAGCTATAAATGAGATTTAGATCGAGAATAAATCAAATGAGAGAAAGATTTCTATTTTCAGCCAAAGCGCACCCCACGGTTCTTAATAATAATAATTTGACAAATAATCCTATCATAATTTTTCGTTTTCTATGAATATAGATTAGACAAGACACATCGAAATTTAGTGATTGTACCATCAGTTATCGAATTTTAGTTATTTAAGAATTTCACAACATATTACGCCAATGACTGTGAAATTGAATAATTACGATTTTAATATTATGTGGTCTCCAATCCATATATGTCAGTATTCTTGAATCGTGAATGTCTTCTGTAAAATATTACTCGAATAAATCGTTTTCATAAATATTACTCCGTAAAAACATTTTAATCCTCAACACCTGCAATCCTTCTTTTAAGTTTACATTTTGCAAACGAAATCGCATCGTACTCACGACAAAGAGCAATGCTTTTGCTTACTCCCGTTACACGTCAACGTCCCGCGGTACGCATTTATAAAAATTTCACCGTATATCGATGCTCCTTTTATTTCTTCACACACGAACGGATATTTCGCGAGGGTGGATTTATTTCGATGGACAATGCCTCCACGGCAGGTTATATCCCTGCAGGATAGGACTCAGGTAATTGAGGACGCCGAAGGTTGAGCACCCCCCGGTCAAGGGGAGGCCTCCGATTGGTCGACGGTACCACGCACCTGGCGGACAGCTGCTACGGAGACGACGTATGCGCATGCGTAAGCGCCGTTAGCACGCATATATGCGTGAATGCACGCGCACATGCGCATCGTCATCGTTTCACATCGCTGTCGCGCGTGTGCGTGTGCGTGTGCGTGTGCGTGTGCGTGTGCGTGTGCGTGTGCGTGTGCGTGCGCGTGTGCGTGCAGAAACGCGACGCATAAGCAAATGCTCTTCTGTCAATATTTATATAAATACAAGCAATTGCAAGTACGCGCGTAAATAACATGCTTGAAATTGCAACCGATAACACCGGAACCGAAAATACATTTAAACGTCAATAAATTGGAGAATACATTGATATATCGTAATACAAAACGGAAGTTACATTATAGAGTTATAATGTTTGATAACGAGATAGCGACAGCTTGAAATGTGTGTGTGTGTGTGTGTACGTGTGTGAGACCGTAGTTTTATTCGTATCCTTCAATTCAAGTTATTTTTAATGAAGGTTCTAGAATTACAAATTTCTTGAAATATCTCTAATCACATGTTTACAGAACAACCCGAAATTCTCGGAAGATTTAGGGAAACCTGATTTGGGAAAACCGTGAAATTTCTACTTCGTCTGGATGGCACATCTGGGCAAATCCGGAATGGAGGATGATTTTTCCGAAACAGGTAGAGAATGATGGCAATGCCGCATCACGTCGGAATCGGAAACAATAGTCACGGGGGGTGAGCTAGCCGCCACGGGGAGTCAGGGATTTCGTTCACTCGCCTACAAATTCACAGTCGTGCGATGGCACACTGTCCCGGCAGGTCCTACGACCTAGGATTATGAGTTTTAAAAAAAAAACACGCACAACCGGTTTTCGAACGGTTGGTAATCTTATTGTTCTACCTGCAGACAATAATAACGAGCTTATGCATCGGAAATAATATCTGCTTTCACACAAGTAATATTGAGTCTAAATTATGTATCTTATTTACTTAGATAATTACGTGTAGTGACACTACTTGTAGACAAGTTATTGTTTAACAATACAAGTTTACAAAAAAAAAATCTCACTTTTAATATAAGTTAACAAGACTCGGTAAAGCACACAGTTTCGAATTCGTGCAGGTTGTAGTTTGAAGTTTAGATTTGTCAAAATGAAAAGGAACGTATATTCAATTGAAGTTATAATGTCACAAATAAGAATTATCCGAGTTTTGTGTAAATGGAAAACAACTAACGATTACTCTTCGGATCAATTAAAATTAATCCTTCGGATTTTTCACAGGATGAATACATAAAATAAGAATGCAATTGCTACAGAAATATTTCGCTTTTCTCGAAATGCTAAGATACGAAGATTAATTCTTATTAAAAATTGTACTAAAATTCGATTTTCGATATCGCACACATGGAATTAATTTCAATATTTATCCGTGATTAGAGCTAAAAGTATTTTATTAAGCAATAATAATAAAAAGTTTCACAATTAAAGACGAGTGACATTCTACTGTTGCGCAACGATTGCATAGTTTGATCGTCAATAGTCAAAGACAAGTCAAATTAGGCGCACCTGTGTCAAGAGAACGACGCAGCAAACCTGAAATGTTCGGATGAATGTAGAATGTTTTCCCTACATATTACGCTTATCTTCAACAACAATTCAAAGAAAGAAAGTACGTAAAAAGTAGCGAGAAAGTTATGTTCTTAAACAATGTGAAATCGATATACGTCTTATTAGATGTCACTTCATTTTATCACATTGTCTTATAGTACCTCGGTTTGTAATCAAAGTTATTATTTATTCTATTCCAAATTAATCTTCACAAAAATTGAATTCCTTATTTGTCAATACATATCGGTAATCAGTTTTCATCGTGCAAGTGTTCTGTACATGGTTTCAAAATCGATAAACGATTTATCATCTAAATCATGCTCGCAAAAAGAAACATACGTGGCGTCGCGACGCCAAGTCATTCCGGTCTAGACCGTGTATATCATCGAGATCCGAGAGGGAGCAGTTTTTCTTGCGGCGGAGGACCACATTTTTTTTTCCGTGCTCTTTTTTCAACTGTAATTCCCTCGGTTGGAGAGGCACTCTCACTCAGACGCCCTCTAGTTCAAGGGAATGAACGAGTAAGGGTAGGGCATATTAAGGACTGTTGAGAATCTAAGAAAGGGACGTGGAAAAGAAAATAAGGAACGGAGAGCGATAGACAGAGAGAGAGAGAGAGAGAGAGAGAGAGAAAACGGACGGAATACGCCAACGCGGCGCAGAGGAAATGATCCGATCATGGGTGCAGAACGCGACCATAATTCTGACCAACGAAACCATAATTCCATGGGACTGTGCGGAAAGAGGCGAAAGGGTCCCCACACCCATCCGCTCCTCGTTGCCACCGGCCCGGAACTCGGAACGGGGACCGTGTCTCGTAATTTCGGATCGAATTTCAAGAGGCCTGCCACGCGGCTCGAATTAAAATCCGTGTCTCCGGGAAAGTTAAGGAATGCTTCTAAAAGAGGAAGCTGCGTATCGATTAGTCCAAATTCAAGGAACGTCGAAATCTCGATGTTATAAAGTCTCTCTTGCTGCTTTCAATGCTCTTGAAATTTTTCATCGTCAAAAGCAAATAAGAGAGATTACCGTAAAAAATCGGTCGTCAAAATTCAGCAATAAAACGAATGATAAAATACATTTTTAATTCCTATTACTTTTAATTATCTCATCATATTATCGTTTTTTAGTTTATTATATTTACTACAATTGTTTCATCAAGTACACAGAAAACTTCTATACGATAGGAACCTCGGGAAGAACCGGTCGAAAGTGAAGAATCGCTGTCTTGAAAGTACGTCGACTATAGTCCGCAATGCAAACGGTATTTATAGCAAAAGTCAATAATTTTGTAGTAGAGTCGTCGTGGATGATTCGCGTTCGCGAAGTATCGAATAAGTAACAGTTTTATATCGCCACTCGGTATAGCGCAGAATCGATCTCGCGAAATCGCGAGCTGAGGCGAGTCTTCGTTGCGGAATCGCTCTATCTATCGATGACAATTATCGCTTAGACGATGCGGAACGATGCAATTTCGCGAAATTAGTCCGCGAGCGAGCAATTGTCTATAGGGTAATCCCGGAACGATCGATCGGACTTGCCTGCAAGCGACGTACACGTGGCTGTCTATTCTGCTGCATCACCGGGTATAGCCGGGTATTGTCACAGAGAAATCGTATCAATCGCGGATATCGTTTCAATTCGCCAAATCAACCGTGCGAAGAAATTTATCTTATCGCGTATTCCAATGAGTGGACTTAATTTTCTTCGGTCATTCGTAAGGCCAGGTATCGCTGATCGGCACGAAACTGTAGATGCACTTTGGGATCGTCGGTTATCGCGTAATTGGCTCGAAAACAAAATTCTGCATCAGAGATAAATCGTCATTTCATTTCAAGAAATTCACGATGTTTATAGAATATTTCGTTATCTAGAAATTTCTCTTATCCCAAAGTGATAAGGCCAAGTACTATTCCGTGACGATCAGCGTGCCAAGATCGCGTAAATAATATCTTATAGATGTTGCGGCGTGATATCCATGTTTGTGTAAAAATCTTTTATTATTATGACGGAACTGATTGCGCGTTCGCGAGCTTAATTTATAAGCGCCAATACGATAAGCGAGACATTTATTTCGGTTCCGGTAAAATAATCGTCAGGATTGAGAATCGGCTTTGCTCAACGACTGTTTAATGGCAGTTGTAAAATCGCCGCGGGTACGAAACGTACGAAACGTACGAGCAAAGCAACGGTGCTAAACGCGTCCCCCGAGGTAGAACTTGCTTCGTGACTTCCTCGTCAGTCGTGTGCACAGTCGCGAAAAGTTTCGGACTCGTTGAATACACGACGTTGCTACGGCGCAGTGACGCCGATAACAACGGCAAGAGCCGTTCGTAGAGACGTAAACTCGCTCGCTCGAGGATCACCGGGAAGTAATCTGGGGGCCAGGCACGGAGGTAGGCACGATCTACCGCGTGATCTCCGCAGAAATCGAAACTGGCTCGGCCGTTTCTATTCTGGGCCCCGCGATGCACCCCGATGCACCCCGATGCACCCCGATGCAATATAACTCGTACCAACACCCGTTTTATTTCATCTGGAGATAATTGGATTGGATTTGCGAGTGCTAGAAACGGCGAGGTTACAAATTACAACAAACGACTTAATTATTTGTCGAGAAATTCGGTTGTATATTTCCGTATAATATTTCCGGAATATATATTTCGCGTTCGGGAAGTTCGAATTTCCTTTACGTCAAAACTGCAAGTCCCTAAAAATTAAGCTCCAAGTATGCTAAATCAAACTTTACATCATCGATGAATATTCATACGATAACTCTCTAAAACTTTTAGAGTAAATTGTCATTCTGGAGAATGAAATTTCTCACTCTTAAAGATTGAAAATTGAGTCATTCTTTTGGAAGACTAGCTCAATTACCGCTCTTTAGAGTGAGATTCCACTCCAAAGAATTTAGAGAGTACTTAAACGCGATAATAGAGAAACCAATTAATAGAGAAACAAGAGATACATCACCGCAACCATAATTATGACATAATCGTAAACAATAACAATGAGGGATTGGACTGAGGTATGAAGACTGCGGGTGTAGAAGATGGAGACAGGCACGGAAACAGGCACGAGATCTATCGCGAGATCAGCACGGAAATCGGAACTGGCTCGAGCCAACCTAATCTAAGCTCTATCTCATACCGAGAGAGAGAGAGAGAGAGAGAGAGAGTGCGCGCGTGTGTGAGTGAACGGGAGAGAAGGCTTACCCTTCCTGGGGTAAGGACGCCTAACCTGGCTTACATGTCGCGTCACGGAGCTCCGGCACACACTGGACACACACGCACACCCTGGACGCATACTTACGCATGCACACCTGTGTGCATGCGAACACTCCTACGGCCAGCGGCCGTCCGCTTGCATGTGCATGTCCGCCGGGCGCGTTTTGCGCGATTATGCGAGAGCTACCCGCTATGCAGATCGATCCCTCGGGTCGAAGGTGAAGCCCGTTTCGGTGGCAAGAATGCCCGCATGTGGACGCGACCTGCGCGGGTGCGTATGTGTGTGTGTGTGTGTGTGTGTGTGTGTGTGTGTGCGCATATGAATCGGCACATTGTGTATTCTACCGCGTGTACGTACGCACGTACGGAATGCGCGCTTCGCGAGAGAGAGAGAGAGGGAGAGAGAGAGAAACTTTAGGGCAACGATTGAAACGTTTATTAATGCTGGAGACGCTTCCGTATAATTCCACCCAGACTTAGATATTCGCCGAGGGATTTCGTCGGTAGTCTTCTTGAAAACGCGCAAACGTGCGATGGAAATTAATCGGACGTAGCATTAATTTTGCGCAAAAGCGCTCGTGCGTCACGCTATGTAGAATTCTCGGTATCGTAATCCGTTATTCTCGATCGATGCGGTCTATCTCGGCTGTGATTGATAGGAGTGTTATTTCCTTATCGCGCGAATAGCTAGAGACAGGATTGAAAGAAAAATTTAAAGAGCCTCAAACGGAGAGAATCTGGTGCAATCGCATAAAAGAAGAAGGTAAAGTGGATATAAAGAGAGAATAGGGGGTGAGATAGATCTGGCACAGATCGAACGAGTTGGGAAATAAAATAGTTTTCTGGAACAATGCGAGCCCGACCTAGACACGCAAAGGGCGAAGAACCTTTGCCTCCGTGACTTTCAGCTGAAACCACTCGTCATCCTTTAAGAGTCTGGCGGTCGCTGATTAAGGCTTCTGTTCTCGCAAGGAAGAGGGCCGGTGGTGGATAGAGGGAGAGAAAAAGAGAGATTAGACTACGTCCATGAAAGTTTACGGTGCTTGGGCACCCGTAAACGCCATATGGCCCGAAAGTCGCCATGTTTCCATCGTTTTCTTTCGCCCCGGAGCGGACTCAGGTCCCTATACGCGTCTTTATTTTTCTTTTTTCACAGTAGCTCCCCCTCGTCTACCTCGCTACTCGCTAGCTCGACTCGAGTTCTCGAGTATTTCGAGTCGATGTATTTCACTTCGAGCTTTAGAAAATCTCGAAATCATATTTTAACTCGTTCTTAATCCAACTACCTCGGTACGAGTATAATTTATATATAATTGACAATTTAGTCGCCAAGTACAAATAATTACTGAATGAAAAGAATATTGCAACTATTATAAACTGAGGAAGACTAAATAAATGAGTTGAAACGTATTTAATTTATATTCGAAAGAAACGAATTATTGATATTAAACAATGAAATTTGCTGTGCAAATATTAAATATAATTGCGTTAAATATTTATTAGATACATATTTAAATACTCGTGTCGGTACGTTAAGCTAATTACAGATTCTATTCTCGCGATCGAAAACGATAGAGTTAAGTTGAAAAATTGAAAGAGCGTGAAATAAAAAATTTCACAGCAAAGATCATTACAACTGGAGGATATAACTGGAGAAAAAAAAAGGACGCCGCGTAACAGAGAAATATAGATATAAATCTCTCACCGGCGCGGCGAGCGCTCACGGCTACTAATCGGCACACGAGATGGAGAGAGGAACTGTTAACTCACCTGAAACAGAAAGAGAACGGGACCGTTATTAGAAGACATATCTTACGGGCCGGGGACCGTGTAATTACGGCACGGTGATTCGTGCGTGTGTACGTTCCACCGTTCGCTGGCCGGCGTCCGCTGGCCGGCGGACAGTGCGAGTGCACGGAAATCTCGGAGCGCGATAGACGGTCGAACTGTATCCCGTCGTGTCGTCACGGGCGACGCCCACTCATACACGATACTAAGATGAAAGAGCCACATCGGTGGTTCCACCCGTGGTGCAGCCATCGGCGGAAACGGTGTAATCGCGATTCATTGCTAATGCCTAATCCATCGCATTCGCCGTTTGGCAACGCCGTTAAACGGCCTCGTATTCCCTGTCCTACGACCATGTTAATAAATTCTCCACGCTGTGTTATTGGCGCACGCGGATCGTGCAAGCCGTCGCACGATGTGTATCAATACTGACGCCGTACACAATTAGCATGACTATAAATTCCCTGCCGTTGCGAATGATAATTAAAATGCACGCACGACCGTACGCCGTGTCTAATTTCGATTACGAGATCGTGGAGGTCTGTTTCACATTAATATAAAATTCATAATTATCACTTCTGCGCTGAAATAATGTATATCATCGCAGAAAAATAATTAGAATTGATATAATTTTCAATGTTTGCAATGTAAAGTTAGCTTCTGCATAATTCGCAAATCGCAAAACGTAGAATGATGACGTATCACTGCACACAAGATACACGCAGATGTAAACCAACCGCAATGAATTGAACAGCGTTGACATTTTAATTTAAGCAGGTTAGAGAAACTTACTGTCTGATATTTTCCATATCACGAAAATTTATGAAAAGGGTAAATCTCTGATAAATCAACGAATACAAAGTCTTTGCTGTTCTACATTGATCAACGCAATCGCCGCAGCGCGATGAAGTTATAATGGCTGCGTTCAGCAGAAAAAGCAGCTTTGCACGACTATTGTACAATTTTTAATACGATTGGTTTATACATTTAGATCTAGTGAAGAATTAAGGACAACATACATCAAAGAATTTTACAACAGTCTCAAAGCTGCTTTCTCTGCTGAACGCAACTAATGTAACAGGCCAGTCTATATAGATATATTTGCAAACTATATTGCATTTTGCGATTTGCGAAATATGTACAGGTAGCTTTACACGTAATTATATGATATTACAGGAAATTCATAAGCACGACTTTCGAAGTTCAGTATCGATTATTCCCACCTAAGGCTCGATATAGTATCACCTCGTTTTCACGACACTTTACTTCCCCCAGAAAATCTCGATTATTTCGAGGTCGAAATCGCGGTCTAACGCGGCATCGCGACACATCGCAAGTCCCATCATCATCAGCGCGAACGGAGGATCGACGGAGGATCAGGGGAACAAACGTATACGCGAGAGGGAGGTTCGCGTTCAGGGAGGGGGGGGGATGCGTTGGAGGATATGTTTCGAAACACATCCAGCTGGCGCCTCTCGGCGCTATAGCGGGCGTTATAAGCCCGCTACCAAATCAAGCGTGTGTGACACACTAATAATCGGACGTATATATGGTGTCCGTACAGTACTCGCAGACACGGACACGCGCGCAGCAGATCAGCATACGCGGCTCGTATGTGACGTTGCTGCTATATTGCGCTGGTAGATATACGGAGGAAATGCGCACCCGTGTGTGTGCATGTGTGTGCATGCGTGTATTCGCGTATGCATATGCCTGAGCGTTCGTGTATACACGCGCCGGTTCAGAGGGAGGATGATCGTTGGAAGATAATCGAGATATCCGGCGCCGCATAGTTACTTCCTAATGGTGGCGTTTTCAGTCGCTTTAGCGTACTGCCGTTTTACTTCGTTCGTGTATATATATATATATATAAAATATTTGACAGCATGAAAGAAACTCGGAAAAGTAAAGTTTCGGCATCAAGTATTCATCCGTCAGATGACGCGCGAACAACTAGCGCAGCTCGCGCTCTAAAAATTGACAAAGATGTCAAACTAAAAGTACTTCCCTATTCAGATATAAATATAAAAAGATTTTCATTTAAATAAACAGATAATCTATAAATATTTTATTGATTGTTAGACGACGGGTCTTTTTGTATTTTTAAAATTTTACACCGAAAAAAAGTTTATGAAATTTTTATCTATGTAATTAAAAAATGATACTTACATTTAAAAATATTTTTTTTTAATCGAATAAATATTTATTGTAAAAATTTCATAAATTTCTTTTCCATGTACACCTTTTTTTTTAAGTAAGATTTGTGTTCATTGTTTTTTTTTTCCCATTCTATTTCTTGCCTCAAAATATTATTTTAGTGCTACAGTGACTTTCCCATAAAAGTTAAGTTTTGTTTTTCAAACATTTGTATAAACGTATCAATATCACGAAGAAATGTATTGAAACAGTATCCATATATTTTGAAAAGAAAAAAATTACATAGCAATTTTTTAAGTAAATTTCTGCAAATATCTATAATTCTAATAAATTACAAAAAATAATATCGAATCTTGAGGATTATCAGTTTCATCGAAATTAATCGGGAACTGAAAGCGGCGCGCAAACAGAGTACTTGAATACTTTATAAGCGTTCGGAGTGCAACGTGGAATAGAGTCGCAGCCGTAACTGCCCGGGTATTAATTTACGATTATATGCCTTCCACATTTATAGCACAAGCCGACCGAAAATATACATCAAACGGGAGCGCGTATGGAGTCGCCAATCGTTATACGTACGTTTCTTATTTTTCGACCGCTCGAACTCGCTGATGCTAATTGTCATAATCGCGTAGAGCGCGCGGCTTCATTAGTATCGCGCACACACAGGCATAAATATGCACACACGGACGCACGTACGTTTCGTATGTGCGTACACACATACACACACGCACACCACACATACGTGCACGCTGACTTAAGTACATATATGCACACAGAATATGCGCAACGCATATAACGGTAGGTACAGGCAAATGCATGCTCTCGCGCGCGTGCAAACACGCGCGTGCACAGAGAAACAACGCACGTGCGGACACGCGTGCGCTCCTGCGTGTATGTGTGTATGTACGGAGTACGCGTGTCCCGGAGGCGACGTATCCGCACAAACAGAACCCGGGGATAATGGTTACCAGCAATGG
Organism: Acromyrmex echinatior; assembly: GCF_024713525.1. Lineage (NCBI taxonomy): Eukaryota > Metazoa > Arthropoda > Insecta > Hymenoptera > Formicidae > Acromyrmex > Acromyrmex echinatior. Next base: position 3,317,254 of record NC_141861.1, read on the forward strand.
ATATATCGGTAGACGTGTGTTGGGGTCCTAGGATACCGCTATTAGTACGGCTCTAGGCCGCGTCTAATTATACCTCGCGCGCGCCGCCGCGCGCGAATATGTTTGTAGCCATCGTATCTATCGTATCTGTTTAGACGCGCGTGTGCGCATATACATATATACACACATATATATTTGTATATAGTTTGAAGTAATATATATATATATATATGTGGGTGGGTGTGTGTGTGTGTGTGTGTGTGTGTGTGTGTGTGTGTGTGTCGTGCTAAACTGTAGAATCGCGCGCAAGCACGAGAGAGATAAACGGAGAGAAGAGCAGCGTAGATACGGCGTGCGCATACGAGCGTGTACGTGTACACATACGTACGCGCGCGCGCGTGTAACTTGTAGCTACAAGCGCGATCATATGGGTTACGCATACGTGTCGGGTACTAATGCTAATCCCAACCATAGATTACGAGATGGGCGGCGACGATCGACCGGAACTGCCGCCGTCATGGAATTTCCGCGACTCCTAGTGTCTAGCTTTTCGCGATTGCCCAACGCGAGTCAGAATGTGGACGGCGCTGCGGATCTCGTTTCTTTCACTAGATCCAGATAAAGTTCACCAAGGAAAGTATATTTTGTAACAGATTGTAATTACAATGCCGAAACTATTGTAGTCGAATAATTTTATTTCAATAAAATTTTTACTAGTTTGTCATTAGATATCATTCTTTCTGATCTTCCACTCATTATTTTACGTTATGAAATAATTTCAAAGAAAGGAGCGCGATAATTCAGCGAGATTTAGTGCTAAAATTCGTAAAAGTAACGATATAATTTCTATCGAATTTCTATCGTCATTTCTTAAAAATTATTTCGCACATGTTATTGTAAAACAATATATGAAAGATCAAGGATAAATTGTTTATGAAAATAATACCTAATGACAGACTAATAAAATTTCTATGAAAAAAATAAAAATAAAAATTATTTGATTGCAGAATCATCTGTTCATTAACACCTACAGAGAAGGTACGTGTATTTCGCGGACGCAAATTTTTCTACCTTAATCGACCTCATACGGATAATTCGGTAAAAGCACGGTAACGAACTCGTTGCGATAATAAAGTGGCACTTGTCGACCAATTCGACGGTAGAGGAAAGAAAAAACAATCAACTTCGAGACTGAAGCCAGGTCGCCGTCCCATTTATATCAATTCTATTCATTGCCGCTTTTAACCTAGCACTCGCGTGATCAGTGGCTCTCATCGCCAACATTTTTCTATGGAACAACAACATTCCTTTCAATTTCTTAAAATAAAAACCGAACGAGCAAGTAGTAGCGAGAAAATCGAATAAAAGCCATAGCTTAAGAGCCATCTGGGTAAAATTTTAATACGAATCACGTTGAAAAAACAAATTCCACATTATTCCACATTATCGATTATTTTGTTGCCAGTTCATAAAAACGTTCCGGAGGAACAGAAATTCAGATACAAATTCATACATTCATACGTGATAGCAATATACACGTATAACATCAACACGACCACCACTCGGACCTTTCTACTCGGAGTAAATTTGGCCACACCGGTAACGCGCACCGTGGGAAGGCAGGTGAAACGGAGCGACGTAACGGACCTATCGGTTTCATTGATTCTTTCTTTTTTTTTTTCCTCTCTCTTTCTCGAGGCAATTACACCGACCTCCAAAGCGAGCGCGCGCGAGCGTTATTTTCCTGACGATCGACCGCGCGTGGATCGCTCGTAAAACGCCAAACGCCACGACGATTCGACGACGACGACGACGAGGACGACGAGGACGGCGGCTTTCACGATCTCACCAATCCGGCCTGCACGCGCGCGCGATCCTCTCAAATTTTCATCTTAATTGAAGCGGGCGTGTCGCTGGACCACCGTAATCGACAGCCACTTTCGCTTTCGTGTTTCTTCCCGTTCGCCCCGAGAAATTCGTTTCGACAAATCCGAATATGCATACGTTATATACTGCATATTAATCGAATTTTCGTACGAAAAGAGATACCGAGATACGAAAAGGATCGTGCAGCTTCCAAATTGTCACGGCTGTGGAAGCACGAAGAAATTGAGTTCATTAATCCATGATAGGATTATGCAAAAATGGGAGCAGTTATGACAAGCCATTTATTATGCGGCGAGGTAGATGTGTGTTATTTTTCTTAGCTCTATCTTCCTCTGTATCCGGCTGAAACGAGCTTATAGAGAGAAACGCGCCATCGCGGCGAAGCACGTAATATGAATCTTCATTAATAACGTCGAAATGGCAGGTCTCAACGCGACGTCGTAAAACGACCGAATAAATGCAAACGTCTGTTGCATGTATCCACTTATTATCCGAGGCAAATACAAATAAATTTCTTCGATTAATTTTTTTTCCCTCCAAAAGAAAAAAAAAATTAAAAACCCACACAAAATTACATACAGGGTGGCCACTCGGCGGAAAATCAAATTGAATTTTATCGTCATAGCTTAATTTATCAAAGTGATTCACGTGCGACAGCACGAGCGACTTAATTTTCACCCGAGGTTACTCCAGGTCCGCGCATTGTAATACCCCAAAATGGACGCGGCGAGCTAATTAAGTCGGACGTAAAGAAAGATAACGTTTCATAATGAAGGTGGATTTTTTGCCTATTTTTCGAGCGCCGCCGTCGCCCCTCCCGTCGTCGTCCCGACGCCGCGCCGCGCCGCGCCGCGCCGGGGAAGATTTTACGCTCGACAAGCTCTCGGGGGGGAAAAAAAGGTCGTCCGAGTGTACCAGAGAGAGCAGCGGGTTTAAAACGTTGCAAGTGCCGTACCGGATATGAGGGACGCGGAGAGGGACGGAGAGAAGGAGAGAGGAAGGCGCGCGCGGACCGGAAATGGCCGCCCTTAACCCGGCGCGATCAAAAACTGGTTTCGCCAGACACACGAAAGCGCCGCCGAGAGATGAGGGAAGCCAAGAAAAAAAAAAGTGAGAAACGGAGAGAGAAAGAGAAAGAATACTTCCACCACCGCTCCTCCTTCCTACCGTTCTCTCGCTCGGTAAATAACGGATAATTTCGCTCTCGAATAAATCGAGGGAGGCAAAAGTTTCGGCGTTAAAAAACGTTTAAGCCGTTGCAATATTTTAAGGGAGCCGCGGAGAAACTTTAATGCAGTTAATCCGGAGTGACTTCCGCGAAATACGGCCCTGGGAATTCTCGTTGCAACGCACCGTGCAGTTTTCCCCTCGCACGAACGAACAGCGAAGCGGTTTCTATGGTCAAAACAATCGCGGGAAATAAGTTGCAAATATTAAGTTTATCTGACGTGATGGTCTACTAGAAAAAAAAAAAAATTCGATAAAAAAATAAACCGACAAAGATCTATCCCAATGGAATTCGAGCAACTACCCTGCAAGTGATAACTTTGTTTGTATTATCCGTTTTTACGTTCATTTTCAGTTCACATTGTATTATTAATTATGTATAATCGATATAAAACTAACGACGTAACTGTATAATCTTTTTATTTACCTACTTTAATAATTAGTGACATTTAAAATATTGCAGGTATCGAAAACTTCACTTTTGCAATACAGTCCCGTAGTTCCGATTCCATCGATTAGTCATTATTACTCGTTTTATTTTCTTAGAAGCGGCAATTAAGTGAATTGAAATTGATGATGAAGATACTGAAATAATGTACCGACAGCTGTCGATCTAACACAGCGTAAATGCGTGACCTACTCGATCTCATTTGTCTCGTAACGCTTTGCGTCATTAAATACGTCTTTTGCTCGGCATAACGCGAGAGGCATAATTACAATGCTTTTGTACCGTTAGCGTTAATAAGTCGTCCGATCGAGCCGGTCCCAAAGGCGGAGAAAATGAAAAAGAGGTCGCCCAGTCAAGAATAAGTAATTACAGATCGCGCCATTAGACCTAATGCCGATATTCTAAAAATGGAATAGTAAATTAGATTCCTTTGTGCAGTAACGTTACAAGCTCCCGGCTTAATTGACGCATTATCGCCCGTCATAATTCAGTTAGAAAACGGCGAACTTGGTACGTACGGCATCGCAGTAGAAAATTAAATTTACAATTACGACAAGTTTCCATTAATTGTATCAACGCCCGTATCCATTTACGTTTCAGTCAATATTCTTAAATCGGTTGAAAAAAAAGAAAGAAATTTTTCTAAATCACAAGAAAAAACATTTTAAAAATTAAATTAAACATTCCGTAGACTAATCCTACTTAAGTGGAGAAAATCCAAGGATAGTCAGATTAAATTTGCAGTCGCAGGTCGAAAAGGAGAACCGCTGCGAACAGTCCATAAGCCGGAGAGGATCTAGCGGCTGTGTAGACTGTACTGAAATAATGTACAGTGCCGTACAAAATGGCAAGTCGGCGAGAGGGGAACGTAAAAGCGGGGCAAGAGGGGAGGGGGAGGGAGGAGGGAGGGGGTCTCTTCGTTTCCCTTCCTCGCGCATCACCCTCCGCCGCCCATCTCCCTCGCCCGTCGACGGGGGTAACAATGGTGTGCAAAGGAGATTAACAAACAGAATAAGCTAACGCATAATCGCATTATTTCTAGCTAAGCCGCATTTAAATTAGATAGAAATTCCATTTAACGAAACAATGCGGGGATGATGAGTCACTTCGCCGTATACGCGCTGACTCGCAATGTCGGAATAGACATTGTCCCTCCCGCCCCTCCGCCGCGACTGCAGTCCCGGCATTCCCGGCGCGATATTCCTCTCCCCCGTCGCCGACGAGCGAATTTCTGATTTCGCGAAATTCTTACAAGCCGGCCGTGTTATCGCGCTGCCGAGAGCACCGCGATCCGCGTCGGAATCCCGAGCGTGGATATATTTTGGCAACGATATATTCTGTCCTGCTCGGAGGGCGCACTTAAGCGAACGCTGCAAATTCAAGTGTGCAAAAAGGGACTTTGGTATATGTGCATTATTTAATTTTCCATGTAAAAATGAACGCTATACTACACGTTTGAATGGGTGTTGTACACCCGTATTTCAAGGTTGTCACAAATTCCCCATCATAAAATTCCGTAATTTTTCCTTGATTTCTTTCAAACAGAAATTCATAATTTTCTCCAACTTAATAATATAAATAATAATACTTAGAAATCTGTAGTTCTTTCAGGAAACCGTTAGATATTTTGTTGAGTCAATCTATAAATTGAGTCAATCAATTTTGCTGAAGAATTTAAAAATTTAGCTAGACACAGATCTGAAGAATATTACTAGATCACTAGAAAACAGATAGGATGACAAAATTGATTGCTAGAATATCAAAACATTTTGCAGCTTGCTCATCATGTTTAAGATTCCTACAAAATTATTTTCAGATGTAATTTCAGATATTTTCAAATGTCTTTCAGTGTAGCAATTTAAATTATTATTAATATAGTTGACACTGCTTGCATTTTTAATTGTCGAGTTGATAGCATTCCAAGACTGCGTAGGTATGATGTACGTATATTAAATTCTTTTAAAGCCAAGAATTTTAATTTTCCAGAAAATTTTGCAAAATTCTTTGGAATGGATTTGCAATTTTGTGACAATCCTGTACCCCTACTTGTATGCAGTGTAGGGTATTATACTTCTACACGGAAAACTAATCACTCACACATATACTGAAGTCATTTTCCACATTTAAATTTGCAATGAAAAACGCGTCCTCATCCGGTTCTCTCGGTTATCTCGGTTCTAATACTCTAAGCAAATCCGACTCGGCCGAGTTACATTCATTTATTTTTGAATGATAAGCACCCGCCGACGATACAACACGCCCAATACGGGGATCGGGCGGTAAGGCAGGCAGAGATTACATTGTGAAACTAGAGCGAGCAATATTAGTCGATAGCGCGGGAAGAAAGGATACGCTATCTCGACAGGATGTAGGATTTATCCTATCTCCAGGGCGCGCAGAATGATATCGCCTGTTCTAGTTTCGAGGAAGCGCGATATTCCATGCCGGCGTCTTCCGACCTATCGGTTTTGGAAAAGTATTCCCGAAACAATATGCAGCTAAACCCGCGTCAACCGCCCTCTGACATTCAAGGATCTCATATTAGGTCGCAACCTAGAGAGCCCAAGCCGTCGTTTATTCAAATCAGCTGGAAAGTTAGCGCGTACCATCAATTTCAATCGAACGGTATGCGCGGACCACAGGAGAAGGACAGTTCGCGAGTTTGTGCGTCCGATATTTCATCGAAAGGTCGCCGTTCCGTTCCCGATTTTATATCGGGGGAACACGCAATTCGTCGCGCAGGGTCGTAAAAATTTTTAGAGCACCCTATACAATCGAGGAAGGACGCAAAAAGAGCGAGTCGAACGACAACGAGCCCGCCCACGTGAGAGCGGCCATGTCGTGACGTAATTCTGACGTCATTGTGCCGATAGCGTGTGCTCCACACGCTCTGTCGGGTGCACAGGGGGAAAAATCGTAAAACGTGTACCGTCTCTTCAATCGTCCCCCCCCCTCCTATTCACGATTGACGCGCAATCCGCTTTCGAAGAAAACGTCTTTCCCGCGCCGAGACTCTCTTCCGTCGCCGGGATTCTCAAGGGGGATTTACATTTTCCGCGGAAAGTTCCGCTCGCCTCTTCTGTCGGAAAGATTCCTCGCGATATACCATTTTTCCCGCTTTCCCCCGTTATACGCGCACACATCGGTATCGGGTGATACCGTATAGATTAAATTACATTGGACGCGAACGAAATCGTATTTTACCGAGTCAGAAGCGTCGGTTTCAAAATTGCTATAAATGAGAGATTCGAAGAGCGAAATAATAATATCGAAATAAGGAGAAAACGATCTTACTGAAAATTACTTTCCTCTTTATATAGATTAAAGAGAAAATCGCATCGATTATGCCAATGAATTAAACGCCCAAATCTATTTTCCAAATTACATCAATCGCAATCGATAATTTCCGCTACTTCGATATGCAGGAGAAACGGAGCATGATTTGTTCGATAAAATTACGATAGATATGATTTCAGAAAGTAAATAGATATACTAAATATTATATAAATTATTTACGGTACTTAAATTATTTATTTATAAGTCCCTCCCGCAGATAGATATAAATCTTTAATATTGAAGATAAATTTGGAAAGCCTTAATTAAGAGCCCCTCCAGCAGATGGATTCCTAATACTGAAATACAGGAAAAACGAAGTACGATTCACTCGGTAAAATTGCGACAAATATAACTTTCACAAAAACAAATAGATATACCGAATATAATATATTATTTATTTGATTATTTATTTACTTATTCGAGTCCCTCCTGCGCAGATAGACGTTCCCATGCGACGAAATGCAAGAAAAACGGAACACGATTGGCTCGATAAAAATTGCGAAACATATAATTTTCACAAAAAAGAAAAGAAACAGATGAACTAAATATAACATATTATTTAAGATTTTAATATTTTATTTCACTCCCTCCCGCAGATACGGATCTCCAATATTGAAGACAAATTCGGAAAGTCTTCCCATCGTACCGTCCGAGTAATCGGATCGGTGAATGAGGGCGTCCCTCGATCTTTTACCTGAGGACCGCCGCCCACGATCGACTGGTAGGCCGATTGAAAGACGCTGCCCAACTGCGTGAGGCCCTCGTCCTCCATCTGGAACATTATGTCCGCCCCCGGCGAGCCGTTGTTGTTGAGATTATTGTTGTTGCCCATCAGTTTCTCCGTACTGCCGACGTCGGAGCGGAGTATCGTATTAGACTGCATAACTCACAGGCGGGACAAGCGCGGCAACACAATACGGGAACAGGGCACGTGGCCGTTGGACTCGCGGATGATCCACGAAGCGCGGCGGAGTGTTCGAGATAGATCACGGCGTCACCGATTACGCTCCGACGTCAGACCCTAGCGGCATCGGCGTCTCGCGGCGAACGACCGCGCGCCGTTGTCATCGTCGCGAAAAATCTCACCGCCAGCACAGGAAAAGGGGATCCAGAGGGGCACGCGTCGTCACGTGACGAGGATCCGCTTCGCAGAACGGACTTCTGCGGCTCGGGAATGGTCGAAAGGAGTGCAAAGTCGCGCCCTCGTCAGGTCGAACATACCACGCACTTGTCACGATTTCGAGAACGTGGTATAGACGGAGGGGAAAAGAGAAAAAGAGAGAGAGAGATATGTATATATATATACGTACAGAAGGAAGGAGAGTAAAAGGAGACGCGCGGTTGGAAAAACCTGGACACCGGAGTATCTTATCGCCGATTATCGATATAGCTGCACGATTTTCGTCCCCTTCGTGGATCCGCGCGCGAAATCATTAGCGCGCCGTAATCGTTCATTCGCTCGCTCGGGGAGACACGGGAACGTCACCGCGTAGTGAACGCGCATCAGGACGCACAAGCGCGCGATCGCTGCCGTCGCTCCATCAGCTGCATGGCGTCGGGGATCGCCGTTTTTCGAGGTTAGAACGCGGATGGCACGAGAGAGAAAGAGAAAGAGAGAGAGAGAAAGAGAAGAAACACGTCCTATCGCGCGCGCCGCATCTCCTTTGAAACTCGCGAGCGAGTGACACACGGCTCTCGAGCTGCGATCGCGAGTTCACTGGTGTATCTACTGGAATTCACTTGGTCGCGAATACTCGGTTGCAAGAGGAAGCGGCGAGGAAACGAAGAAGAGCGAAGGACGCGCGAGAGATCCTCTCTTCACGAGTTATGCGACGAGACTGACGCGCCGCGGTCGCGAGGGGAAGCGATCGCAACGGCTCCTTCCACCCCCCTGCACCGGCTAAGGGTTCCCATCCCTTCCACCGACACCCCGTGCACACAGTACAGAGTACCCCCACTCCGCGCGCCATCGCCGCTTGCCGTACGATCGCTTCGCTCGCTTCTCGTTCGTTCACTCGACGATGATTCCTTTACGTCCTTTTAGCGCTCTGTTCACGCAGGAAGCAACCCCTAAACGCGTAAGGCCGTTTTTGCCCACAAAGTAGCAGACGTTTGTACCGACGACAAGCTAAGGCGAATGCAAAATGTGGGTGGATCGCTTTCTCTCTCTCTCTCCCTCTCTCTCTCTCTTGCTCCGCTCTTGTCCGCAGGCTATGCACCATGCCGAAAACATCGGTCCACTTGTTGAGTCGGAAAGAGAGCGAGCGAAGGAGAGCAGGACGGAATCTCGGAGGACGGGAACGTGTGGGTGGATGCGTGCGTGCGTATGCGTATACGCACGGAAAAGTGACGTACGAGATAAAAAGCTTCGCGGCGCTAACAACGGACGGACAAAGAGGATCGACCCTCAGAGTACGCGTCACTATACGCGGTCGTGACGAGATCGAGTCTATCCCGTATATATCTCCATCTTCTTTCGCGATTAAAGCTATGGCTCACAAAAAGCTTAAGCGGTGTAAGACGTAATCACTAAGAAAATCAACAGTTCCGATTTGCTACTGCTTACGTTATTGCCTTACATTGAGAGAAATGTTTGATGCGAATAACTATTTATTTTGATGCTATGTGAGCTACAAAAACTTTCTTACTCTTTAATTTAAAAATTGTGTTGGTTTAATCAAAATTTGGTTAGAATAAACTGTTATACAATAAATTGTGATTATTAGAATAAACTGTGTTATGTAATAAATTGTTAAATAAATTGTGGTTATATTGTGTTGTTCTAATCATAATTTGGTTAGAGAATAACCAAATGATATGACTTACAAAAATTTTCTTACTTTTAATTTAAAAATTTTGCGCTTTTATTGGAGTAGACAAAAATTTTTTTAATTAAACAGTAAGACAGTTTTTGTAAGACACATATCATTTGGTATTTCCTTTCCACGTATGTGTGTATCAAGAAAAATAAAATACTACTCATTTGCTACGACATGAATTGTCATTTTTTAATTAATTACAGAAAAGAAGAAAAACTTTAAGAAAAAAGAAAGAAAGAACAGTATATTTTAAAAGTTATTACACTACAATTTTTAAGGTTAATACTCCAAAATTTTAATGGTCACGAAACATTCCAATTCATTTTCTAGAAAATTTTCTTTTCTGAGTTATGTCGTTTTGTTGTAGTAAATAAGTTATAGACAAAATATATCTCGCTATTAATAAAATCCATCCACACATGCCAAAAAATAACTTACAGGCGAAGATACGACAAAATATATAATCAAAGTTACGATCGACTCCGCGACTTTGTAGAATTTATATTCCAATATCCAAACCGCAAATTATGCATAAATGCATCCCTCACGTGAATGATTCCCCGTAAAACGGGGAAACCTGGAAACTTCACGACGGGTTCCCGTTGTAACGAGTCCCATTGCGAGTTTCTTTGAAACTGTCCGATCTCGCCGACGCCCAGTTAATTAAAAGCTCGGCGCGAGCCTCGCCCGAACTGTATAATGGATCGTCGGCGAATTTTAAGGTGGCGTGCTTAACTTTTGCGCGAAGTTAAATGGCGTTGTTTACCGCGCCCGGCGAAGTTTAATGATATCGCGGCCGAGAATATCTTCATTTCGTTGCGCGTGCGAGCTCGCGGGGATGATGGCGGAGGAAGATCCCGTAATGACCGCGCGCGATTTCGGAAAATCTGTCAGGGAGGGGGACAAACGAGATATCTCGTGGCGCCAAAGGTGCCTCGTTAGTCGGATATTCGTGAGTAATTTTAGTGTCGTACCCACGCGACTGCCCGAAGGTTTATAATTACCTAACCTCACCCGACCTAATCTAACCCACTTGGCAAACGAGCGAGAGTTCCAGTTTTCCTCTCACCCGAGCGTCGGATACGACAGGCGAAGCTCGTTAAAAAAAGAGAGGGAGAGAGAGAGAGAGAGAGAGAGGAGAAAAAGAAGAAAGAGTCGATCGACCGGGAATTGTCGACGAGCCTCCAATTAATATCTGACCTGACTTTACTTGGACCTAATGACGCGATGCAATCGTTTATAAACGAAAGATTATGACGATGTGACGATTTGTAAGTCGGCAATCAAATTCTGATGGCAGGAATGGCATAATATAAGTATTTGCGTTTATATGTGGCTAAATAGTTCGACATTATACAATGTAGCGACGATTGACATCAATTGCGAACGGCCGCTTTATTGAAGACACTTGATCTCATTTTGATTCAAGACACGAGCGTACGAGCGAGCGAACAATATCAACTTTTATGGCGCAGGTTAATCGGTATTTTATTAGCGTAAAAGGAGAGCGGTATATTCTTCTGAAATTTTCATGTAAAAACGCGTAATGCGTTTAAATTAAAATCGATAAACGTAGGCGGTGTAAATGTAACAAGGTGTTTGTATCTGAAAGGTGATAAAGTGCGAACACACTTGTCGCCATAATGAGCCATAAAGTAACAGTCGACAAACAGTCAGCAGTCAAAATTAATGACCATCCTATTGAAATTGTACAGGTATAAAGATGCTATTTACACTATTTTAAATAAGCTAGTAACGATAGTAAAATCATGTAAAACGACAACCGCCACAATGCGACAGCGTCAATACACAGTTTGAGATTTGTTTGTACCTGCTTTTCGAAACATTTTTAGGAGCGATGAGAAAAAATTATGTTTTGAACGATAATGATCCAACTAGGGACCCACTATAATTTTGAAACCCTCATCAAAAGCATGTAGTAGAAAATGTTTTGTCTATTTTACACACAAAATTTGTTGTGTCAATTGTTTTTAAATTTTTCATGTTACTTCTTATAATGGAACTTTGATTAAATATAAAAGAGGAAAAATTTAATAGAGAAGCCGGAGGAAATATGAATCTTCTTATCTGTTTGTGAACGTCTCTGTAGCTACTCATAAATTTTTTTATACTATCACAGTACTCCGTTAAATTCATAACGACATAATGAATTATACTTAATTTGAGTTATCTTTAATCATTTCTACTGCGTAAATTACCACTGCTCTTCAATATGTTAATTTAAACAATGGCGTTAAATTTAAAACAATTTAATTAAAAAAATAATAATAATATATTAAATTTGACTCAAATTTAATTTATTATTTATAAGTATTAAATATGTGAACGTTGTTTCCTTTGATCTATAGATTGATTTTGATACATATAACAGTTAATAACAAAATATTATTTAACTCAAAAAATTGGGTTATCATTGCTCCTGTCTTTTAACAATATCAATATGGCTCGATTTTTCATTATTCGATTAACTTGTAGTTTGGACTTAACTTCACTTAATTTGATGCTAATGTAGAAAATTGTGTTCTTCTAGCTATGATTAATTACTAAACTAATAGTTTTGTAGTGGTAACTTTAAAAGTTATTCACTACAAAACCGTTCAGTTTAGTGATTAACCATAGCCAGAAAAATACAATTTTTACATTATCATCAGGTTAAGCCTAACCAGAAGTTAACCAGAAAATGAAAAACTGTACCTAAGAACAATATCCGAGAACAAAAGTAGCGCACGAAATTCTGCAATTGGAATTGTTCCAAATCGGAAAATGTACTAATAAGATAAACAATCCACCGTTTCGAGCACAGTCGCCGTAGCAAATAATGACACAATTTAATTAAATAATTACGCAAGTTCGCGTTTGTCGACTCGCTGATAAGCAGAGGACGCGCAGCAACTCGAGTATCGATCATCACACGGCGGTCTCACGTGAGAGCGTTTACCTCCCCAGGCCACAAGTTTTGGCGATCGACGTGTCTCTAATGCGACGTATTCGAGAACTTCACAGTGATGTTGCGAGGACCATGGGAGATTCCGGTGATACTCGCGGCACCCCTGGTCGTCGTTAATACAGTCGCTGTAAATTTCAAAAGTTACTCGTCGTGCCACGCGACTAACTCAAGATCGGTAGCATATGGTGTTCTCAGATCGGATCGCAAAGCGCTTTAACCATCGCTGGATCAATCCGGATGACAACATCGGGGATTTTGATGAAGAAATAAGATAGGCAAAGAAAATACTTTACAGAAACGGTAACTTTTTTTGAAATGTTTTCTCGTACAAGGAAGACTAAACGTCTCGCATTTCTTCTTTTCATTTTTAGAGAAAAAAAATAAGAAAAGAGATCAACGTTCTATATTAATCTTTAAATATTAACCTGCTGTTCAAATTTACTATACTATCATATCGTTTGAGTCAATATGATCAAAAAATTACTAAAAATATTTTATATTTGCATTAAAAACGGTCCACTTTATTAAAATTTTAAAACTTTGTGTCAAATTTTTAATATATCTGAGTATTAATTTAATTTAATTTAATTTTAATTTATTGCGTATTTAAAACATCACATTCTCGATATGCAATAATGAATAAATATACAGATTTAACATAATGAATTGAACATAACGTGATTGTGTTATTTGAATATTTTACGTTAAACTTGATCTTCAATATATCTTTCTTATTGTGTTAAAATAACACAATTTATAAGTAAACAAATAACATCTAAATATATTTTAATGTAAACTCTAAGCTAAAAAATTAATAAAGTGTGTTAATGTAACATATTATAAATATTAATTTCAATGAAAAAATATGATTGCTTACAAATTGTATCAGTGTTACATTTTTTGCGTTAATTGTTACACAGTTTATTTATATTACTTTCTAACGTATTATTTATCTAGTGTTAAACTAACACAAAAATTTGAATAGATCGTTTGTTTCATGTAAAATGTATTAAATTTAGCATAAATTTTCCAACTGTATAAAGGAAAGAAAAGTTTTCACAAAAAACACTTACATTAACAAAGCCATTAAAAATCAGAAAACATATTTAATAAAATAACAGTAAGAAAGTAAATTAGATTTTGAATTAAACTGATCCAAACAGAACAAGAGATTAAGTGATCAAGAATTTTATCGTTTCATAACGACGTTATACGTAATAGCAGCGCGAAGAATTTTTTCCTTATTTCATCAGGAAACGCGTGAATAATAAAAATTAATAGAAAAAGAAGAAAAAGAGAGAAAAGACACGATGTTGCCTCGAAGCGTTTCGTCATTGGACAGCTAACAAATAATTAGGTAACCTCGCCTGGCCAACTGTGTAAACTGCGCCTCCTCCTCGACATCGGCGGCCCCGTTCCTTTTACACCTTATCAGGTCGCGTAAAAGACGACGAAGCGAATAAAGGGAGAGGAAGAGAAGACGCAGAAGTAAAAGAGAAGATCCGAGAGAAGTGGAGACGAAGAAAGAAAGGTAGAGAAGAGTCGTCGACCCGGACGCCTCTTCTTCTCTTCTTTGCTCCGTTGTCCCCGCCGCACGATTCCCCTTTCGAGAGAGCGTGAAAAAAATAATAAGATCGTGGCTGTCGGAGGTCGATTCTCCTCGTCTACTCCGTTCTCCCTGCGACGCGCACAGGGGGAACACGACAAAAACGTCGACCGGCAAGAAAACGGAACTTGGTGTCTCCGCGTCGTCGGCAGCATTACGAGCGACGACGCGCGAGTTCAAGCGCTCTAAAACCATAACTGGTATCATTATACGATATACGTTGAATAATGCAGCTGGCAAAATCTTTATAAATTAGCATAAATAAATTATTGCACATAAGCAAAAATTCCTTTAGAATCTCTTATGTAAACATATATATATATAAATTTATATATATAATTTGAGGAGAGATCGATTGTTCCTCTTTTGTGGCAAATTAATTTCCGCCATCTCATAAGAGACTTGTGGAAGTAAAAGTAATAAAATTCCAATCAATGCGCTACTTGGCATGAAATTACTAAAAAGCAAAGAGAACGATGGAAATAATTACACTCATATGCGATAATCTTTATACAGCGAGAGGGAAGTAAAACGGTGATATTTCGCCGAAAGGTAAACGCGGTAAAAAGCGCGGACGAAGCAAAACCTTCGCGAGAAACCGATTTAATTTCTCCCGTCACAACCCTTTCGTGGATATCGTGTCCGAGGGTGAATGGCTAAAAGGTAATAGTTAATAACAGCGCAGCTGAAAAGGGGATCCGGTAATCCTCTTCTAATTTCTAAAACAAAGAGAGTCGCGGATCGTAGCACGCCAACGGAAGCGGGAGAGGCAGACAGAGGAAGGAAGAAAGAACGAGAGGGAAAAAGACAGAGAGGGAGAGATGAACGAGCGATTTCAAGGAAGCAAGAGAGAGAGAGAGAGAGAGAGAGAGAGAGAAACGTTCTCTCGTGGAGGCAAAGCCGAGATCCCGGGTTCGGTGAGTTCGAAGGGACGAAGGAGGGGGGTGAGCGGGTGGTAGGAGAACTGAAATTGGGATGAGAAGGTGGGAGGGGGGCAGGGTTCCACCCTGGAACACATTAACTGCAGGGCGACGGGGTATATAGGGGTGGGTTGAGGCCGCACCACTGGCGTAAGCCGAACGGAAAACGAAATCGTTTTCAGTAGCGTGCGACGAGTAGCTACGGCTTAATTCTGACCTCTTGTTAACCAAGCGGCGTAAATGGAAGTAACACCCCGTACGCTTTCACGTCGTAGAGTACTTCCTTCGGAAATTATCAGACTTAACGCGATGGTTGGAAATTTTACTCTGAGAATTATTCTGCTCTATCTTGAACTCTAATATTGTGTGAATACAAACAAATCCAAAAATGACTCCTTTTCTTTTCTTTTTTCTTTCTTGCTAACTGATTTTGCTTCTGATTTTCTGATTGATCTCTGATAGAACGATTTAATTGACTTGTTCTGATATGGTTATAAGATAACTGTAATAAAATCAAATACCACATTTAATAAAACAGATAATTAAATAAATATAAATATATGATATTTGAATTAATTAGTAGCGAGGTTAATTCAGCAAGTTTTCCCACGTACAATCGCGCAAATGCCCGAAGAATCTCGGTGGTTTATCATTACCAGGCTTGCCACGTGTAATCCTTCGAATTAATTCCATTCAATTTCCTCGAGGACGAGGACGGACATGAACAGAAGCATTCTCGTGTTGTAAGATTCGCGAGATTAATCCCGATTAGCTTTAATAGAGGCCTGGATAGCGGTGTATTTTCTCGTCAATCGATTTGTCCAAATATAGATCGACTAACGAATCTCGATCACTGCACGACATGGTCGCAACAACAGCCACTGTATAGTAAATTACGCATATTAACGTATCAAACGAGTACAAACTGAGAAAGAGATCTTGAAAAGGAGAAAGCCGAGTACCATATCGAGCAAACTTCGTTTGCTTGCAATGTTCTATTTTTCTTTACCGCGTATCTCATTTCTGTTCAAAATATCTTATCTCATCGGTCCTTTGCTCGACGGTCGGCAATCCGCATTACAAGAAGACTACCTAAATCTGCCATTTTTTCATTTTAATTTCTACAATTTCCTCTCTTCTGCCTAAAAATTTGTAGCCGATAGTTTCGAACAATTTATGAAATTTCTTTACTAAATTCTATTCCTTATGATTAAGAAATAGTTGATATATCAAATTTATATCGATATTTAGAAGTATGTCTTAAGTTTCCTCTATTATTATCTGATCAAACAGAAAAAAAATTCACGGAAACAATTGATGAAAAATAGTGTATCACATATCGATATCTTGATATCGAACAGCAAAGTGTGCCCTGCCCTACGCCAATGCGAGACACTGAACGAGGGGCGGCAGGAGCACTAGTAGCGTAGTTAGGGGTGGCTCGGTAGGGATGCTTTAGGGTGAGATTTAGTACCAACCTCCGTCGCTTAGTCTACCCATCCTGTGTATAGTGTACGTAGGTGCATGTCCCGAGAGTCGAACTATAGTCGATACTCGGGAGAGAAATACCAAACCACCACGAAACACTATCCACGACAATTCATATCAGTCTTCGCTTATGATACAACATTAGTGTCTCGCGAATGGAAGTAATATCGCAGCTCGAAAGCCATCGATATGTAACGAGGAGTTGTAACGCGTCGCCAAACGGATCCATCAGTTTCGCCAATTCGTTCTTCTCCTTGATTCGCGATTACGAGAGCGACGCCAAAGGCGCCGCCCGCGTGTCTTAAATTATTAAGCACTCCCGACACGCGTTAACTCACAGTGACTAAAACCGCGCGACGCGACGTTAAGGCGAGACGTTATCCGTCGTCCCGAGGTTCGCCCCACTTACTGTTATCTTATATGGCAGTACTTAGGGTGCATTACCCGAATGCGAAGGTACCGAGCTCCGAAATTTCTATTAGTTCGAGCACGCGGGAGAAGGAGGAGGAAGGAAACCACTTCACGAAATGGGACCCTTAAGTTACCGAGGGAGAGCGACGCGAAAGAATCCCGGGACAACTTCCTGCGGCTCGATATATACGCCTGGAGCCCTTCGTTCTTGTTACCAAGACCGAGCTCGTATCTTTGTCCCTTTCGAGAACCCCCGATTGTTACTAAAACATATCCCTGCTCTTGTAATATCGCTACAAGGATCAATGGTACGAGTATCTATATCTTAACGCACGTCTCAACGTTACATTTCGTCTCAACGAATTTTTGCACACATGGAATTGTTACACGTAAGAATTGCTTATTCTCTAAATCTGAATGGATAATCATTGACGTCAGTTCCAAGTATATCACTGGATAATCAATAAATTCACAGTAAAATTTAATCAATGAAACGTCAAATTCCTAACCTAATCTTGCTTTAGTGTATTCGATGTGATATTAAGACCGACGTGCAAATATCGATATTTCAATTATATATAATGCTCAAACTTCTTCCTTTTTTCAAATGAATTTTATTGAATTACCCAATGATATACTTAAGATACTGATATCAGTGATTATCTACTTATTCAGATTTAGAGAGTAACAATTATTATTTATAATGCATTAGAACGAGATCAATTTCTAGAAATATTCTGAAAAAAATTTCTGTTTTTCCGCTCGCTCGTTCTCATCGGTAGCATTTCTAGCTCGACTGAAGGATTCACACGGATGTTTGGCCAACGTCTTCCGTAACGGTAGTCGTTCCGAGACTCCAAAAGACAACTCCGGGGCACTCCGGAGGGATAGAACGAGGGATTGTAGCTCGTTTCGTGAGTAAGGTCTCTACGGAATGAGGAGGAAGGAAGAAGCGGAGCAAGGGACGGGTATCCTCGAAGAGAATTCTCGGGGCCGAGGGGGAGGCACAAGAGTCAAGTAAACTCAAGAACGGCGGCCTCTTTCATCCCCGAAACTTCAAAAGCCATAAGAGAGAGAGAGAGGGAGAGAAAGAGAGCGACCGCGCCATATGCTGCTCTTCGAGAGTAGGTTTTCCCCCCTTTTTTCTCTCGCTGCCGTTCGCGATAATAAAATTCTAATCAGTTTTCCCTGTGTATCGCAAGGATAGTTTCAAGGGTCTCGTAGGCGTGACATTGCACATCGATGGGAAAGGATAAGACCGGGAAAGATGAGACCGCATAACTTCGTCTAGAGCTCCAAGTTAATCAAGGATACAGGTCAAAAAATGGAAATGGTATTTCCTAGGTCATTGACCTAAACATGATACCCATGTCTGATACTTAACGAGAAGAAAAAGTCCTTCCCATTCCGAAAGAAATTTTCAAGGTACAAAAATTTAAAAAAAAAATAGAATTAATATTTAATTTTAATTTTATGTAAGAAATATATCGTTAATTTATCAACGCTAACTTCTCACTTGGCTCTTATCTGCTCATTTATTGTTGTACAATAGTATAAAAATAATTTTCAAAATATACAAATTTACGATATAAATTTGACGTAAACTACTTAATGAATAAATGATTGCTCTTCGAGTTCTCTCAAGTAATTGTAAAATGTAAATTGTAAATCTTAAAATCAATTAGATCCTCAACGTAACATAACGCAATGTATGCGAAAGGTAATTAAACGCCTAACGCGTAAGGCAAATGTAGTTACTAGGGAAAGATTTAAGAGACGCGGCATCCCTTAAGTACACGTCGAAACAGATAATATAAGCTCACTACGGAGTGCAGGGCTTGTTTGCTCTGGGGGCTGTTTGCACACACGATCTCGCGGCTTTCCGCCAGCACGAAACCTCCCTGGATAAGGGGGAAGGCCGCTTCATCCCCGCGGGGCCGTATATATTCGATTTTCAGAACGACCTGTACCTTTCTGTTCCAGGCCTGTTGGTTTTATGCTCCGACGGAGCTGTCATTTTATATTTTCCGACGGATTATAACCTGCGAAGCCGTGTCAGTCGCGAGGGGGTCGAATATTTTACGGTTGCCAGATCCTTAATTATTCGCATTATACCTACAGTTCTATTTTGAAATTTATACAGTCGCTCTTTTCATCTCGGAATAATCTACATTTTTATTTCTATACTCGATTTATCGTAGGTGCTGTAATTTTAGCGGGAAATATCATCAGGATGAAATTTCAAGGAATATTCAGTTGTTGACGCGTAAACGCAATTTACTCGCTAAACTCTGTATCATCTACATATCCGCTGCATGAGAGAAATATAACAAATTTATCCGTAACTCATTGAAATTCCAGTGTACATGTTGGACCGATATATATACTCATACGCCCGACATAGTACAAATATACCTGACATAGTACAAATAATTCGCTTCACGTAACACACCGGGTTTTGCATAAGCTCTGCAAGACCCCCAGATCGGTATCATCGCGGAAGATTGCCCGCGAATTTTCGATAACGTCTGGTCAGACAGCCGACAAATCATCATGAACCATCGAGGGGTAGCGGCTCGAGAGAGAGAGAGAGAGAGACGATTGAAGATAGAGTGAAAGCGCTATCCCCGAATTTCACAGCCCGCTACGCCACAAATGAAGCACACTTGGGTGGTGCTCGATTTGGCTCGTATCATCCCGCACCCTCGGCTGAGCTCTACGCATCGAGCAAACACTGCCACGCATGTAGAACAAACACACACACGCGACTCGGTGTACATGGTCAATGAAGAGATATATGGACGTACGAGCAATACCGAAATCTTCACACGCCTCAATTGCTCGCGAAAAAAAAGAGCTTACCCCCCGGGGGAAAATTACTCACGCTGTATGTCCCTTAATTTAACATTGAACATTTTATGTAACGTATTTTATGTATCTCAAGCTATCAGAAGAAACACAATAAAATAGAATAAACCCGGACATTATGGCCACGATGAAAAAAGAATTTACGAAATTTTTAAATATTTAGTACCAACGGAACCAATTGCTTGCAGAAAATAAATATTTATTCAATTAAAAAAAATAATATTTAAATGAAGTGTAATTGTTTTTTAATTAAACAAATATTTATTTACTGTAAGTAAAAAAATGGTACTATCTAAACAAATATTTATTCAAATTCATGAATTTTTTTTCCAGTGCATACGGGAAAGATGTATATAGGCTGTAATTTTTCTAATAATTGCTAAACAAAAGAGTTTTGTAGTCATTTTGAGAGCCTGTAACCATCTTTTCCATATGATCATCTTACCCGAGTTTACCCTGAGTTTAGATTATACTTCGAACTTTGAGCATTCATTACAGTTATATCAATCTTTTAATAATTAATTAATAATTAAATGTTTTGCATATCGTAAAATATAAAACCAATAAAATTGATTGGATACTGCAAAGATAAAATATTAATAAAAAGCTGATAAATCCACCAAGATTCTTTCGTACAGAAATATATTCGTACGCTGATACGAACAAGTTAGAGAAGATCGGAATGGGAGAATCCGTTTAATGTCATTGATATGTTAATTGGCTCGGAGTTCTCATCGCGGTCGTTAATCCCCCATGAAAACGATCGCAGGATATATGACGAGTATCCACTGGAGTAGAATACCCCGCGTGCGGGCCACGTGACCCTTGGAAGGGCGGCGGTAGATAGTAGCCACTCGAAATTTCGTGCTAGTCGAAGGTAATAGATTAATCGTACGCGTCGGTGGCCGATGAAAGGGCGGTAGAAGTGGACGGGATCATTAAATATTGTACGCGCCATGGAAAACTCAACCATCCATAGGACTGGCCGTATGGGCCACTTTTCAACCCTTCGCACAACGCAACGATAATATCTCTTAATGTCCCCCCTTAATGTACCGCAAAAAATTCTCACTATCTTGTACAAGTACGCCATTTGCTAACGACTTGGGACTTTGTTGTAATGAGAATTCACGGAAAGAACGATTTTGTTCAAGTATCTAAAAATTTAACTAGATACAAGTATGAAAATAATCTTGTTAATACATCAAAATAATTACAAAGGAATCTCAAACATAATGAGCAACGCTGTAAAAAGTTTTGGTAGCAACCAGTTTGAGTGTCCTATATATCTGTTTTAATCACTCAACAAAACTATTTTCAAATCTATGTCTAGCTAAATTTTTAGACGCTTCAGTAATCATCTGTTTTGTATTATTTCTGTATAATAGAAAATGAATAAATATTGCCACTGATAATATTTTTACATTAAATTGATATTATATTATATTAATTGTCATATTATTATACGTTAATTAAATTTTTATTCGTTAATTAGTTAATATGTATCGGGCATTTTAATAAATAATTAATCATAAATAATTTTGGTTATTGGTTTAGTTTCAGCACAATTTAGCGTTTGCGTATGACGGCTTCGATAAACGAAAATATAATTATATAGATTATTTGCGAGAGCTCCTTTTCGAAGGTGGTCGATTATGATTGCAAGGGAAATCCTTTTCCACCCCGGCAAGCTAGTAATTATTATTGATACATTCCCGGTAATAATCTCGACGACCCAATTAATACTATCGGCATACCGATAAGCGCAGTTGCGATACATGCAATAATTTATCGCGATAATCCCACAATGACCGTAAACTATCGCTCACGCGTGCATTTTGGTCGGCTTGCACGGTATTTCGCATACTCCGCGGCCCAACAACGGCCGCCGATGTATGGTACAACGTTGTAATCTGTAATGCTACAATAGGCTATCCTTCCGTATTAGAATAAAATTCACTTCGGTGTGTAACGAGGCATTGACAAACGATGCGCGAGGCGAGAATCTGATATTACGCTTTAGCGCGAAGCTCATTGTGAGAATCGATAAAAAGATTTATTAATATGATCTACGTAATCATTAACGGTTTTTGCTGCGATATATCTAAATTAATACACGTTAGTATAATACTTAGTTCTTACGTATATATATATATAAATTGCTAAATGCAATCAACCTTCGCACGTCCATGGAAATATAACGGAAATGCAACGGAAATAAAAGTTAAAGAATTATTTCTAATCGTTTAAAGATACAATTAAATAATTGTTTGCGAAGACTAATAAAGAAGACTAAAAGATTTGTCTTCGCGTGAAATAAATGAAATTCCTCCTTTATTTTCTTTCGATTTTTATCGGCGACTAATCGGTTTCCCACGACGCGATTGCGTTTCTGCAGTGGCGATGAATTAATTTGTGCGGACAAACAAGTTGGTAAGTGTATGTGATACCGACGTGCTCGAAGGCAGAAAATATGTGTATAGATCGCATCCGCGGTCTCTCTTCTCTCCTCTCCGGCTCTTCATCCAAACCGATCCTACCGCCCCAACGACCACCGTCAGCCCGTCAGCCCGTCGGCCGGGTGGTTTACCCGGTGTAAGTCGACAACTCACTCTATAAACCCGAGGCGCTCTGTGTACTCTGTACACTGCGGCGAGTTTGCACGAGACGCGCGCGTGCGAGAAGGACGAGATGAGTGACGGAAAAGCTGTGATAATAGTAGGAGTTGTGAATAAAGTGATTTTACCGGTGAGGAATTCACACCCACGAAAGGATGAAAACACACATAATTAAAAAATGTATTGTATATGAGACATTGGAAACGTTTCGTCTCCAATGGGAAAGGATTCCTAATAATAAGATCAAAAATATTCTCAAGATTACTTAATATTTTATCACGATATAGAAATAAAGCAATATTAAAATTAGATTAATATTTCTTATTTTCCTTTCTTGAATTAAATAAGATTGACTTATATCTTTTTTAAAAGACAAGTTAATCTTATTTATTCTAGGGAGGAGAATAAGAATTCTAATTTTAATACTCTTACTTTTATATCGCATAAAGCTGCAATAAGAACAATTTATGCAAAAAATATTTTTGTCTCATTATTATAAATCCTTTCTAAGAGGAATAGCACATGAATTTAGGATCGTATATTTTTACGTTTAGAATCTTTTCTGTGGATGTGACGTCGCTACAAAGAGATATGTAATAATTGAAACATACGTATTCGAAGATTATTACTGGGAGAGAATAAAACCGGGATCCTCGCGAGCAATGGCATCCATACTCTCGCAGGTATCTCGTAAGGCTATAATTTCCTGAAATGTAACGGTAATTTCTCTTTTCGAAAAAAAAAAAAAAGATCAATTCGCTCGCACTGTAATATCACACAATTACGTCTTTGTACGAAATGACGAGTATCCGCATGCGGCGTTACCGTATGCATCTCGCGTGCCATTGCAACTTCCGAATCGGAATGCAAATGGCACACTCTCCCCGCGGCTCGCAAATAAAATACGAGACGCAAATATATTTCTCTGCGAGACCATCTAAAATTCGCTCTCATTATCGTGACTCGGCTTTAATACGCCAAACTCGGTAGAAAAGTTCCATATTTCCTAAATACCATTAAAATATGACTCGCTCGTGTGCCGGAAAAGTTTTCTCATCGTTAACTGCATAACGCAAAATTGAAATAAATTAAAACAATACCAAACAACCGACTTAGCTCATTCTGTATCCGTGTTATTCATACATATTCACTGTGGAATAATTTTTATCTCTTAGACTCTGGCGACATATACGGTCCATTGTAATCGCGGTGGTTACTGTTAGTCTACTTAGCTAGTAATAAAATTGTCAGCGTATCTAGAGAGAGCGTGCACGTGCCGTCGCGGAAATCAGTGAAAGAAAAAATGGGAAGAAGGATGAGATCGAGGCACAAAAGGATCCGAACAATGCCACGACGCGAACCACTTACTGATTCCGATAAGCGACCAGCCGATTGATCGCGAAACGTACTTGCATGGTTTCAACACGCGAAATTACGACCTCAGCATGGCTATTGCCGTGACGAAACACGCGCTATGGATATTAAAAAAAAAAAAAAAAAAAGGTTGAATTTCTCTCAGCACGAGCGCGTGTGCGCAAATGCTACCAGCGTTACGTCAGCCGATATTTCCGATAATAACGTATGAAGGCGGCTAAAAAGCATAC
This sequence comes from Acromyrmex echinatior, assembly GCF_024713525.1. Classification (NCBI taxonomy): domain Eukaryota; kingdom Metazoa; phylum Arthropoda; class Insecta; order Hymenoptera; family Formicidae; genus Acromyrmex; species Acromyrmex echinatior. The sequence goes on from NC_141861.1 coordinate 3,341,433, forward strand.
TAAATCTCTCCGCCGAGCAATGATAGCCATTTAATTTAATAGCGTAACCCGCAATGGAAACGCAAGGATAAGGTAAGCAAGTCCGTGATCGGTGTGTAAGATCCATTCTAGATTTCATACAAATTACGAACTTGTCGTGTCTCCTTTACAACTTTCTCCAACGCGAGGAGTCCTTCTCATTTCCTCGTACATGAAAGAAACACGAGGTAACCGAGGCAAACAAGTGCAATGGCACGCAGGAGGGGGGGAGGGAATGAAGTAGCGTGCGCCACGAAAGGACCGGAGCGAAGCAAGAGAAGGAGAAAGAGAGGAGACGAGAGGAACAGTGTGGTCGGGCGAGAGTGCACATTGCAGAGAGGAGAGGTAGATATTCGTTGGTGTGCCACCAGCAACAGGTGCCCGTCAAACAACGTTCAACCAACGTCTCTAGCAACGAGCCGCTTCTCTTTCCGCCCCACGCTGCTCTCTTCCTCTTCTTTCACCTTCTTCCGCCGGGCTCGCCTCGCACGCGATTCTCGATAATTGATTCGCTGACGAGACAGGACATATTCCTGTCGGATCCGCGCGCGCGATACAAGTCATGGAGAGATTCCAGGGTGTGCTATTCGTCGACGTCGTTTCACACCCGATAAATCTCTCTTTCTCTCTTTTTCGATTCACTAATAAATAATTCCCCGCATCACACGCGGCTTCGTGTTACGCAATCATCGCGATTATCTTCTCCCGCTACGCAAATTATCAAGTCGAGAATAAAATAGATCTTTTCTTGCTTTCAAATATTAAACGTGGAGATTTCGTTACAAATAATGTACAACCTAAATCTACTTTCCTGAGCCATCTTTCCTTAATGGATTTTTCGATTAATTTAAAATGAATTTTTCCAACCTTTCAAAAATTATTGGCTATACAATATATAATACTCAAAATTTCTCAAACCAATTAAAAATAGAAACATATCTAAATTCTTTACAAAGATAGATGTCCTAAAGAAATTATGTTTTTCTTTCTCTCACGTTTTGATCGTAGAGAATCGATATATAAAACAGAAGCCACTTTTCTGTTTTTCATGCATGTATTAAACGATCTTCGAAAAACTAGAGTCTATGATTTGAGATTCTTCGAAGAATGCATGCAACGCCAAAAGAGTCAGCCGTGTATCATATATAAAGGGCGGGAACGTTGGACTTCACGGCGCCTCTTAAACAGCTCAACTTTGTTTTCGAAATGGTAGCAACCCCGATTATTACAAAGCACGAGGTGCGTGATTAAATAAATGATATGGCATTCTTCGCGTTCGTCGCGACGTCAGCATGAAAACATTAATATTGACGAAATTCACCGAACACCGAATATTCAACGGTTGTGGCCTTAAAACAAAACTTATTCCCACAGAATACTTATTTTATCGTACAAATTTTTTTACGACTTACTGCTTAGAAAATCATTAAGTCAAATTCAAATGAGTGATTTGTTTCCGCCATTATATAATAAATTGTTTTGTACTTACTCGATAAAAATTGTAATAAAAAATAATCCCTTAATCTTTTAATTTTTACGATCTAGTTATATTTGTCCCATTTACAGTTAATTAAATTTACTTGATTGAAAACTACATTGTTGTGTGTGTGTGTTCATGTATGTTTAATTTGCGAAATCTCTGTTTAATTTGCGAAATCTCTTCGCCGAATTAACATCAGATCGGAGCGAGAGGTAAAAAAGATATGAAGCGGATCTTTCGTCGAGAACTTCAAGAAACACGCGGGTAATAAAATGCGATCGAAATTCGTCGCGTAATTAAACGCACGAAACATTCCGTCGGCACGATCAGAAGGATAAAAGAGTTAAGATCGTTTAAGGGACTTATTCATTAATAAGTAAATGGCTCGTTTCTCTCTCAGTTTTCATCAAAGATATTTTCGTTTTGCACTGAGAGACGAAAACAAGAATAAACTGGGAATTGTGAGTCTTACAAGGCAATTAAAACGTAAAACCTGCAATTTGATTTTGAAAGCGCATTTAAAAACTCCTTAATTACTTTACTATAATTCGATATACTGGCTAAGAGGGCGTAAATAAACGAGCATTAAACTATATATCAGAACGTATTGCATCGTGAAGAGGAAAAGTATTTATATATGTATATAGATAACATGAATAAGAGATATTATAATCTTATTCTCGAATAGTTTGCTATAAATAAGAAATAAAAAAAAACGAATTTTACCAACTTCACATGAAACAAGATATAACGTAATGCATAAATGAATAACCCTCGCCTTGCGTACATTTAATGATATACGCAAGAGAGACGTGCAAAACCTTAAAAATACCACCAATTATGACTATCCGAAACAAACACCTGCCCTCCGGTAAAACCAGTATTGCTTATTACAAAATTAAGTCGAGCCTGCTCCACACACACACACACACACACACGCACACACTGCATTGCATGCGTCTCGTGAGCATTAAATATACCTATAAGCATCAAAATATACACTACGTCACGTCCGATTCGCCTCGAGTTCTTTCGAGTTCTTTCGAGCGCAGATAATAAGTCTGACAACACGAAATGCGGGAATATCGCAGAAATATGCGCGGTCGCGGATCATAAGGGCAACGCGTAAAATACGCGACCATCCGATACAGCCGTATTAAACGTGTTAATGCGGCGTGCGAAAAAAGCGGTCCATCGCACCATCGCATCATCGCACCATCGCACCATCGAAACGGGCAGCGCTCGAGCGAGTGGCGCGTGTAAATTCGTGCCACTTACACGACAGCGGGCAGCCTCTTGCTATACTATATCGGAAAGGATCGGAGAGGCCAAGGGGCTCCCAGGAAATTCCACGAAGCCACGAATTAGTGTGAAACCATCGGTACGCCCGGGAGGCCAAGTCGAGCTGGGCCGAGCCGGGCCGGGCCGGGCCGGGCCGGGCCGGGCCAGGCCAGGCGCGATGCACGGACTATACATGACTATATAGACGGTATATGAAAGACCTTTGGAAAGGGGGCTGCTGGCCCCGACTGCTGCTGCACGGTCTGGTGACCGCAGCACGCGACACCATATGGTCTGCCGTGACCTCCGTGCACACAAACACGGAGAGGGGCCCCTCAACTCTTCACGAAACCCCCGAAAAGGACTCGCGGAATTGCGGGATCCTAACCGAATTGCATCGGCCGGTGCACCATCCTCGACGCACCATGCACGCCCCGTCGCTCCCAATTCCGAGGATTCGCCCCTCCGGTAACGCGGTCCCCAAAACTCTTCCCGGAGAATCAAGAACAATGTATGCGGATGCACAGAATGCCCGGAACCACCGGATGTTCTTTCACGCCGAAGATATTGGCGTTCAAAGAAAAACCGTAAAGAACGGAAAAGAAAGCTGCGCTTTTCGTTTACGTTCAATTTTGTTTAAATGTGTGTGAGTTAAGGGGATTTTCGCGTTGGATAAAAAAGTCTATAATACTTGTATGATAGACGAAGGTTGATTAAATTAATATTTTTTTTAAATTTCAATGATTTTTACCAAACCGTTTAGAGGATGTTTAATTCTAAAAATGTATAAAATTTTACATTACAAATATATGCAAAACCTTATCTATCGTAAATATTTTTTCTTAACTTGAGACATTTGCATATTTTAATCGTTTAATGCAATTTAAAAAATTTTAATTGCATATTGATTAAGAAGTGACGCGATAACCTCCTTAAGAAAAATGTGAATAAAAAAAATAGCGCTAATTCAACGTTGCGACGTTGAACTGCGACGTTAACTGAATTCAATAATTTATATGAAATTAAAACGAATAATTTTTACTCGACACGGTAATACGAGAAATTTCGAAACGATTTCTTTACATTCTCAGATGTTTGAAAAAATAAAAAATTCCTCACGGAACAACTTGACTTCATACTCGCCGCGGGATTTATGACTGAGAGGTCGATCCGACAATTCCGGTACAACGTAGATTGTAGATAGATAGATTTACTGCGATACAGCTAGGATACATACGATCAAACGCAGTGGACGCGTTGATTACGGGAGTCAGTGACCCGTTGTTGGCCCGAAAATTACGAGGCGGACTGCAGGACGGCCTTTCGACGGCACGGAGGGTTATTTATTCCCTTCGGAAACGCCGGGAAATGTTTTTTTAACACTGTCACCGGCGGCAGCGACGACGACGGTCACACGTTTGAGAGGACTCGGAAAAAAAGGGGGAAACGAGCACGGGGACAACACGGTCGGTGCTAACGATAAGTGAAATTCCCGTAGGAGCCACTTGGGACGGCGGTTACAGCACCCTCGAGGACGCCGTCGATGCCTATATCCTAATAGAAACGTAATCGCGTAGTTTTGCCCGCTGAATAAATTATCGTGGGGGCTTATACGAACAAGAGAGATCGCTGTATCGTGGATTAGCGATGATCTTCGCCGTTGGGACACTCGTGGATTTATTCTACTACTCCCGACACAACTTCACTCTCTTATTTATTACCATTTCCACTCCCGCGATAACAGAAGTGATCCTTACTTTTGTTATCGTCATACATAGATTAATGATTCTTAGATTATTATAAGAACAAATATTATTGGGAAATTCGTGAAAGTAATTAGGTATCAATACTCTTATCTAGATAATATGAAAAACATTCTTTTATAATTTTGGAAGTTATAACATCGAATTTTGCATTCGACAAAAAAAACAAGGGAACCTTGATGATTTATCCATTAATAAATCAGTTAAATAGTTACATCGAGAGAATTTACACAGTTGGCGCCATGTTTGATCGCGTCGAAAGACAATTTGCTTATTTTTGAGCGAATGCAAAGCAACGACAAATATTAAATTTCTTACGGTCGACTGATATTATACATTCTACCTGTTTACGAAAGGATGAGATGAATAGTCTCATTCTCTTCCTTTTTCTCTTTCTCTCTTTACACGCGCATATAGTATGTATGCCATTTACTACGATGGCTCGTTGAGACACCAAACAACAAATTTGACGTGTCAACATGATTCAATCGTTGTTTAATTTTGCGAATTCTTGTTTACACAAAATGAAATATTGAATTATAAACTGTCGCTTCTATAATTATATATTGCGCGGTTATAACATCGGATTGTCAATGACTAATGTCTATCTCTTTATCCGAAAGTCTATTAATCATTTTTTGAGACGTATAAAGCGATAGATGTGTAAAAACATAATGTAATCTTATCATTAATTTGTTATAATCGTTTATTATTTTATGATGCATATAATACTTCAGTAATATATTCTGGAGATTTTTTTATTAGAATCCTAATAAATAATCAAATCATAACATAAAAACATGGATTTGAATTTATAGGCAATTAAACTTGATCAATGGTATCACGTAGAATTCGCACATTCATATTTATAACTGCAATACACGTGTACTAGTCTGTCATCTGTTAGTTTCATAATTTAGGAGATATTCATTTTTATCGCTCAGCTGATTAACAGATTCTTTCCTCATGGCAAAATATTTAACTCATTCCACTTTATTTTAAGTATTTCAATAAAGTTGAGATAAATATAGATAAAATAAAGGTTATAAAAATGTAAAGAAAGATTGGCACACAAATAAGAAAAGATATAATATTATATGAGAAATCTCTCATTAGTATTATTTCATTAAAGAAATTGATTGAAATGTTCAATATTATAAATATAATTATAAAATTATTTTCGTTTTTATTTTTATTTAAATTTGGAATTACATATATATTGAAAAAATTCTAAATATTGCTTTTTCTCGCTTGTCAATTTATACAATATTTAATGGAAAAGAGAAATGAGATCAAACGCTGACCTTAAATTCTATTTAAAAATTATTTAAAAAAGAAAAAAGAAGAAAATAAAGTAACGTTCAAATATTAACAAATATTTTCCCCGTAATTGATATCAATTTACTTTTTATTTTACACAAATACATATAAAAATCATTTTTTTATCCTCTCTCTGGCCGTTATAAAATATAACACTATAAATATATTTAAATTAAAAACTTTATATTCTAATTTTAGAATAATTTATTCTTTATAATTTAATTATATTTCTATATATATGTATTTCTATCAAATTTTTTCATCAAACAAAAAAATAAAACCAAAGATTTTTTACAATTACAAAGATATTAAAATTATATAAATAACGAATATATTTTATTGTAACTATTTTATAATGTACATGTACATTCTCTTATATTTCTCTTGTTATTTTGCACTTCAATAAAGTTATTATTCTTATTATTTTAATGTTACCTTCATAATATTTTAATTTTGGTAAAAATTTTTATGTATATATATATAGTACTGTATATATATACTCAGCAAGCAGCGTATGACTTATGACTATAAATATTTTTATCAAAAATGGGAACATTTTCTCTTTTACAAAAAATTTTTTTATCATTATTATCGCTTATACCGAATTTACTCATGAAATATTGTGTACATTTTTAATGTTCGTGAGATTGTCTTATAAAAATTACTGTATCTTGTTAGTAATCTATCTGATGAGATATCAAAATGAAATAAGTGATACATATGCGTCAAAATAATAAGCTCTAATGTCTGAGCTTTGTATGTGTATACGTGTGCATATATGAATAATAAATTGTTTCATATCCAGGATTAAATAAATTCCTAATTTATTTTAATCCATCCATCTTTTTAAAATAAATACGAAAATCAATGAATAACAAGTAATAAATAATGTTATTAAAAATATTCACCTCACATGGATGCTTCGTCACCCGGTGTCTGTCCGGGCCTCCGTGTTTGTGAAGTTAGCGCGGCGTCTTACTAATTTTCAAAAAACAATGATTAGTTCTTTTCATTTCTTTATTTTTGACTTTATGGTATTAAAAATGCAGAATATTTTTTTTTATTTTAATAAGGAACTGTAGAACTATGAAAAGTACTACTGGAATTGTCATTATTTTCTTTATATTTAAAAAAAAACGATGTTTTAACTTCATAGGTTCACATAAATTTGGATTTTGAAGTTAACATCGTTCTATTAATATAAAAAAAATAATGACAGTTCTTATAGCATTCTCTCTCTCTCTCTCTCTCTCTCTCTCTCTCTCTCTCTCTCCATAGTCCTACAGTTCCTTATAAAAATAAAAAAAGTTTCGCATTTGTTATATTAAAAAACCAAAACTGAAAAAGTAACAGCTGGAACTCTGTTTAAAAATGATAGTAGAATATGAAATTCTGTTAGAACTAATGAGAAACGTCAATGAAATTGCGATAAATAACCAGCACACTTTTTTTCCGAATTCCGTGATGTCTTGTACATTTCAGTCTATTAAAATTGGTAAGTGTTGAAATGAGAAGCGATAAGTATTGGTAGAAAATGATTACATTTGGCGTCTTTTGATAATTTATCGTGATCGCGTTTCAAGAAATAATAATAATACGACGCATGTGTATATGTGAAGCGGCTCACATCGCTGCTTGCCGACTCAAGTCTCACTGCGCGAATGTAAACAAGATGACCGCGTCATAACATAGTAAATTGTACGTCGCAAAATGTTATGTGCCAACTGATTCAGCCATTTTATAAAATATAACATATATATTATAAAATAAAAACATATTATTTTAGTCTTTACATTTCAAATTAATTACTGCACGCTGAGTCTAATGTTTATTCAAAGATTGAAATTGACCTTTGTCTCAATCAAAAAGGTATTCATTTTAATTAATTTATTATTCTTTCTAAATATTTCTGAAATAAAATTGTATGATTTTTAACACATTGAGAATTAAAGCTTTAACAAATTAAAAAAGGAATTAAAACGCTGCAAAATTATATGATTTTTTTTTCTTGATTTATTTAGAAAATTATATAATTCTGATTCGAGAGAGAGAGAGAGAGAGAGAGAGAGAGAGAGAGAGAGAGAAATAAAATTACATATTTCTATTTTTCAGTCACAGGACAAAGGTATATTATATTCTTTTAATTGAAAATGAACTAATAATTTGATCATTATTTTTCAGTGAGTAATTAACGAATCATTTAAATTTTTACTTAAAAAAAGAAATAATTAAATTACTAATAAACTAATTATTACAATATGCATGTATTTACACATAAAAAAGCAAAAGACAAAATTGCTGAGTAATAAAAATCAATCACTCAAAGTGAAAATTATTAAGTAATAAATCGTATAAAATTTATTATCATTAATATGTAAATTCGATGTAACCATTGATTAATTTTAATCGTTTATAATTATAAAATTAATCTGGATATTTTCATATGAAGATTTTTGATTCTCATAACTAAAATCTCCAGAATATATATATTATTGAAATATCATATAATAAAAAATTGGGAAATGTGTGTACCTTCACTTTGTTAACTTTTATTATCGTCTGATAAAAAAGCGTAACAATTTTATTTTAAACGGTAAATAATTTTAGTTCCTACGTGTTCGCAGGAATGTAACATTTCAAATGGACGGACTCGAAACTCTTGGGAAAATGTCACGAAACGTCGACGTTTCGTGCCAGCTACCACGGGATGGTAAAATCATCATCCTCATAACGCCGCTCATAAAGATCATGATCACATGCATTGCCTGAGTTCATCCGAATATTTCTCGCTCACTTCACGACGAAGAAACACGAGCAAAAACTTAATTTACGAGTTAATCTAATTTATACTATAAGTCGTGATACATCTTTTTTTTTTTAACACTCACCCAATGCTGCGTCGCCACTACTTCTCCTTCCGTTCCGTCGAGGTTCTGTGAAGAAAATAAATTCGAAACATTATTAAATATGTTGTGGAAACATACAAAAGATATGTTCACGTGATCGCGGTATGATACGCTGGTGTTCAAATGTAATATCTAAACGCTATCGATCGTGGGATTCGAGAGCTGCCTAATCATTGATCGAGTGAGTCATGCTTGTTTTCGACGTCTCGTCGGTGGCTCCCATATATACGGTACGCGAAAACAAAACCGAACCGTAACAGATTTATCTTAATAAATTATGAGCAATAAAATCAAATTGCGCGATCAACATTTCCAGTGGTAATAATTTTTAAAGATAATAAAATATAAAAAACGACATCGGATACTTACATCCTTCTTCCTTTTCACGGTTGCGGCACCTGAAATCATATTACAAAACTATTTTTAAAAACAATACAGAGTGCGAAACAGCCGACAAAAAAATGTTTTCGATAATGGCGATAATAAAATGTAACGTAAAAATATATTATATAAAATTGATGGAAATAAAATCCTTTTTCACTATCTTTCTCTCACTCTCAAGTTCCACATTCGCTTTTATTTCGTTATCTTGATCCTTGATAAAGACAATGTAATAACAAAGACTTACCGCCAGTGGGATTAGGTAACCGTGTGCCGTTGGTACCAGCGGGGGTAGTCGGATTCACGACGGGGGTGGGTGTACTGACGGTACCTACAGTGACCGGTACACCTCTGGTTCCGAATGGAAAATACGGTGAGTCCGGGGGGTATGTGGTACCCTCGACCCCACCCCCACCCCCACCGCCGCCCCCGCCACCCCCGCCTGGCCCCCCGCCCGGTCCACCCGCCGTAGGACCGAATGCACCACTGCTATACGCCTGAAACAGAAACCGAAATACATCCTTTTTTTTCTCAATTTTTTCATTTTCACTTCTGGTCGCGACAATTATAATCGCAATATTGCAGCGACAAATTATCGATATAATAATAACAGTACGGGACACTGACTTCGTATCAAAAATATTCCAGCTACAAAAAATATTTTTACATTAAAATTATTAAATAATTATATCTTTTAATTTATCAAAAATATTGCATAATTATACACTTTTCATTTATAAAAGCGCTGCGTTTTATTTTTATTTAATTTATAAAATTAATACAGTTTTCGTAAATTATAACTTTAATTAAAAGAGTACCTGCTATTTTGCATTGATTACGGATAACTGTCACAAGTCATGAAAGAAGAGAGGAAGGATGAGGATGGGGGAGTATGCGAAATGGAGGAAATGCGACAACGATAACTCGGGGGCGGCTTTAATAAATCATCCATCGAAATCAATATTCCTTATCAGCTATGGTTTAACGACTGTCGATTAGATACTGCTCTTTCTCTCTCTAGCGCTTTCGAAAAGTTCAAGTGTATCGTATTCGCTTCGTTTCTGCTGTCATCTAGCGTTTGCAGAAACAATGGTTGAATTATATCCTCGAGAATTGCGATGAACGGAAGACGTATGAAACTCAAATATAGTAGGATCATTATCTCACGTTGAATAGATACGTACAAGGTCTCACGTTCCGCATATGTATAACGCAATTATCTAACAAGAATCGTCGATAAGTGACAAGAAATTTTTGTTTCGTACAATAAAAATTTCGAAAAACGTGGGAATAACTCAAAAATAAGTGCTGCAACAATCTTTTTAATTTCAACGATATGAAAAAGAAATATCCCAGTTTCCTTGCGGAATACGTACAAGTAACTTGATGCACCGAATAAATTGCCACGAATGAGAGAGAGAGAGAGAGAGAGAGAGAGAGAGAGAGAGAGAGAGAGAGAGAGAGTGTAAGTGATATTAAAGTCGGAGGTTTGACGGCGCTCAGCGTTCCTCGGTGGAACCAGAAGATATTTTCGTTTCGATTCGATTACTGCATTACGCATATAATATACTATTAACGTTAATTATTAATTAATTAAGATGATTGATATCAGTATGATAAATGAATGAGAATTAATTCACAACAACAAAGTCACAAAGATAAATTTATGTCATTAAGATTAACGAGGCAGTCAAATACACATGTCAATTTTCATGCTCTATTATGCTCGTGCAGATAAATAATTACCAGGCGCTTACCAGGAAGGATATCTTTCGTGACAAGAAATGAGAACCGCTTTCCGAAAATATCATCCAAGGTAAAGTTTTGGGATTACGTTGGGGATGTCGGAGGGAGAGTGCGGAGTCGGGACGGTGCGGAGCGAGTAACTTTTTCTCAGATAAATTCGCTTCTACGACTGCAATAATTATTACGGTCCTATTTCTTACATAATCCCGCCTCGTTTAGAGGTTCAAGTCGTTGCAACAAAGGGAGAGATCTTGAATATTCCAACTTCTCTCGCGCCGTCGCTCGACTCGAATAGGGCAGAAAGGAACAAAGGGCGATACGCGCGCAAAGAAATCGCTGCGATTCGTATTGTCGGCGTGAAGGTCAATATCAAAAGATCACTCACCATTCCGTTGTCTATCGTGGGACCATACGACGTCTGAAAGGGCTTTTCTGTAACAGATAAAACAAAAATCTATGAAAATCAATTTCTCCAACAATATTTTCCTGCTCTTTGTCAAAAGACTGAATGAATTTATAAAAAAACAAATTTATTTGAGTTCACGTATCATTGTGCGCAATATAAAGCTGCGATTCGTATTAACTGTACATACATATTAATTGAAACAATGTCAAACTTTAAATTATGTCAAATGTACGAAATGTGTATCATAATGGCATACATATGTACGAAGCCCTTACATAAATTCAACCTTACACATCCTGCTCCCGCGTAATCCTTGGGCAAATAAAAGAACAGACGCAGCGCGATACTAAAAGGAAGACAAAGGAAGAGGATACCTGACAAAATATCCGCAGTATCGGGTAGGGGATTAGAAAAAAGAAAAAAAAAAAAAGAATATATCCGCATCCCCCCACAGCCCGCAATATTCTTGGCGCGTGAGTCGTTGGGTGAAAAGGGGAAGCGAAAAGAAAGTTCCCCTCTCGAGAGCATAGTCGATGCAAAATTAATGCCGGGCATAAATTCGCGATGCGTCTTTATAAATCAAAATCGCGATCGCGCTAAGAATCCGCGCGCGGGAGATATGTATACGCGTGTTTTCCACGTTGCGGCTGATACGCACGCGGAATAAACAACGAGATAAACATTACGAGGTTGCCGCAGTCCGGGGCTTCATCCGTTATTAATGCCCACCCCCGTAACACGTATACGTAGGAGTGCGAACCTATGCGCGAGGCGCACCGTGTCTTGCGGAGAATTTATGAGAATCGGCTGGATTTACGTTTCGAAAAACGCCCGGAAGGAATTGTAGAGCGACGCGTTGCCGCATCGAGATTAATTTTTATTCGACGAGATACGCACTAGCAAGTACTCTCTTATACTGTCCGTAGTTTCTCTGTCCTATTGTCCTTCATTATCATATTAATCTTCGTCTGCAATCTGTTCTCTTTTTCTTGTGTTACAAGAAATATAATTGAGGGGATGGGCGGAATAAAGGCCTAATTGCAAAATCTTGATTTTAATAAAAATTAAAATAACTTGCTTACTTTTTTATTACATACGGTATCAAATGAATCTATGTAATGTCTTTAAGAAGTTACATGTTACAATACTTTACTATTATGATCAATATTGTACGAAAAAGTTAATCTCTGGAAAAAGTAAAATTATGTCTTTATTCTATCCATTCTCTTAATTTTACTCTCAAATTTCTCCGAAAGAAAGGAGGATAAATAAAATTCGATTCCCCCTCCATTGAGAAAAAATTGTTCATTTAACCAAGTTAATTTAGGTCGGCTTTATTTCGTAATATAGTATGTTTGACTTAAATACATACATTCTTTATCGAAAGAAATAAAGACCAAATTTAACGTAATGAAATAAACAATTTTTTTCTCAGTGTCCTAAAATAATAAAAAAAAAAACCTTTTCATCGAATCTTAACGTTTGAAAAGAATTCGTGATATATGTATAACAGAAGATTATATAATCAGATTGAATTAAGGAGACAAAAATATTATTTCACTACACAAACCCCTTCCTTCTTTCCTCACATCCTGCAATTATCTCCATAGTTATCTTCAGTTATGGGAATTGTTATCCTAGAAACGACATTACAGTCCGAAATTCGCAGGATAGCGATATCGCGAGATTCACATACGGAAACGTACACGCATTACAGGTGTATACGTATTACATTATAGAGAATGTAGTCTCGCGTGAACGATAGGGCGAGTGTCCTCGGACGGCACACGATCGCCCGAGATAACTATGAATCCTAACAGTTTCGGCTTGCTCGTGACATGTTTGCCGAAGCGTGCAGCACCGACTCCGCAATATCATGCATCAAAGGACAAGCTAAACCATGGTCCATCGTGTCATCCTCAGAGCCGGCGCAAGCCCGCTCGACCGTTATGACGTAGTGCTGAGCACCGGGCCTCCATGTCACGACTAGTTCGTCTTCCGCGTTGCCTCTGCCGCCGTCATCCGTTCGGTAATTGTTCGATGAAGAATTAGCCTGGAATGCTGGTTGCGGGTGTCGCCCTCGGTCTGGACCGTACGTACGTAGACGCCGAGGAACGATCGCGAGATTGCGTGCGACCTGCCGCCAGTGGCGGATTGCTATGTCGGATACATACACGTATCACGATATCACTCGTCACTGAGTGTAAATTTACGAATTTACACTCAAACTTAAAGTAATCAATTTGAAACAATAAACGCTATTTATTGGTTTTGGCGACATAAAAATAAAAAATATAATACAACATAACATTAAGTTTAGAAAGACATGTACGTATAAGCTTCCTGCTAAAAATTTTTATCAAGAAATAATTTTTTTTTTTTGTATGTTTAATTTTCCTCACACACGTTCGGCCTCAATTAAAAGTCAAAGCAACTGAGAACAATAAGAAACATATGTTTCTTTGACAAATAATATTATTTGATACAATATAAAAATGTAGTACAGTACAATACAACATAATATTATTGTAACATGTCCAGAAAGATACATAAGTTTCTTGTTGAAAATTTTTATCAAGAAGTGATCTCTCTCTTCTCTCTTTTTTACATGTTTGATTTTCCACACACGTTCTGTTAAGAGGATAGTCGGAAACGTTAGATTAATGCGATATTCACGCGGAAGAACAAGAGGTGGTCCGATAAGAGACGAGAAAGAGAACAGCAGCACGTTCCGCTGATACGGAATTTGTTACGCAATGCGCAACGTGATGTCTGATGCGATAATATATCCATACGGTTTTCAGGCGGCATTAATTCGATATTACACCTCACGATTCGTGCGACACGACCTCGAAAACCACTATACAGCAAGCAATTTTCGATGGACGACACGCAACCACGACGTGTCGGTTATGTTTTGTCCCTTTGAAAATCCACAAAGTACCGATCGCGTTACAGAAGACATACAGAGGCGAAAATTGAGTATCATATCAGATAAACATATTTCATTAATTATTATAATCAGTTGCGTTAAATTATACTGTTGATAGGACACAAGATTCACTCAAATACATTCGTGTAATGTATTGTTTGCCTTATTTCATGAGACATCTAATGAAATAATTAAGTCTCTACATAATTCACAATAAAGTATAAAATAGACGAAAAAAGTAGCAATTAAATCGAAAAGTACACAGGATTAATTTAATAAACACTTTTTTTCCTTTATTCTTCCCAATTTCTAGATTAAATTAAACCAAGGCATTAAGCTTTTAGCCAGCTTCTAACGACCGTGCATCACGGATATTTACGTTTGAATAAAAACTGGAACACGAAAAGTCGAGTATCACGCCGCGTTATTGCGCGACGAGGCCAAAACTGTCGGACACTTTCAACGTTGACGATCTCGTAAAAAAAGAGGCATCCGCTCGTGTGGAGTGGGCGGCATCCCGTAACAAAAGTGCGCGCATAAAAAAAAAAGCGGAGAACGCGAATGCAACAAATAGACACGCGTGAGCGTGAATATACGCGGCCGTGGCATCGAAGCACTTCGGTCCTCGGGACCGTAAAAATGTATAACTCACGGCTGGGGAGATTTCGCGATTTGATACGTCGCAATGGCCGAGGTAAATCGAGAAGGATTTTCAATGTCACGTCGCATTAGGGCTTACCGTTGGGCTCAACTAATTACAGAGAAAAAAAAACATGCCGAACCGTTCGCGTAGAAAAAGTTCGCCAACCGGGAAGCCGATCATCTGCGAATTTTAAGAAAAATTTGAGGACAGAGTATACATGAAGGAATACGCCGGGATCGTATTGAGATTGCTCGATCGAGCGTATTTAACACGATCCTTTACCTTAGATGACCATCTGGACTCTGTGAAATTGGCAGCCTTTCATTACTTAATTGTCAGAATTTTGTAAAACGCATCAGAAACTCTAAAATTCTACTTATACATCCAAATTCTGGAACTATATAAGAAATAATTTTATAAAACTTGTGGATTCTTTCATTTAATGTCACAGAATTAATCCATTGAAAATAATCCGCTGTTCATTCAATCAACTGGGGTCTCGCAGAGATAAATTTAAAAATCAGTGATAACTCACAATTCAATATGATAAGCGAACTATCAATATTTAGATATCCTTTATAGATAACTTACATACTTCTTATATTCGTTAAGAAGTATTTTAATATATTATGAGACAATAATATATCATAAACGAAGACAGAAGATACCCTACACAAGTATGTTAAATTTATTAAATTATGAGCAAGTAACGTTGATTAATACATTAAATCATGACATGAGAGAGAAGCTCAGGGACCAGTTTGGAGTAATAAGTACCAAGAAGACCAGTATTCGTTCGTCATATATGACGAAGAACGCCACAGGTGAATCGCGGCAGCCGGTTTTCATGTTTGGTTGAAAAATAATTCAGTCGGTTATCTCGCACATCGAATAGCCGTTCTATCGTCTTCTCGTGGTATCCATCGGATCACCTGCCGAGAGCGAGCATGCCGCACGCAGGTTACATGCCGTTCTAGCGTCAAGAAAAATCTCGCGGGGAGTATCACGGCAAAGGCGGAGCTCGTAAAGCGGTAAAGGAAATAATTGAACACCTGCGCGCCATGGCGGGCTTAATTCAATTAGCCCGCCCGACAAATGCCCGACACTTTCTTTGTGCGCCCGATGTAAATTTTACAAACAGCTTTACGGAGGCCTCTTGCGTAAATCTGGATACGCGACGTATCTCCAGCAGTCTATGCACTGGTATTTCGGGATAAAAAAATGTCGTTGTGTATCTTAATTCAATAACTTTACGATTATGACCAGAAATCGTGCAGCTCTATGATTCAATGCGACTTCTAAGAAGCCTAAAAGGAGCTGTTTGGAATCTGCATGTTTTCAAAAAGCCTAGTTTTAATGTAGAGATAATTTAAATATAAAGATTTAGAAAATACTATTTTTTCTCATTACAAAAGATTTCTCTATTGTAAAATTTCCTTGTTTTAATAATCGTATGATTGTGCAATGTATAAATATACTATTTATTTTTTAGAAACGTATTTGTTATTAATATAAAATAACATCATTTAATCGCTTCGCACATAAAAATCAAAGACAATTGTTCGCATTATTATTTTTTTGCGCTTAGGATCCCGCATTCGCTAACTTTATTACTGGACCGACCCTATGTTCGGGAACTCACGTGTGTATCGTGCCAGTGCATAGTGCCACGCGACCTAAAAGGGTGTTGGAGGCTTCTACAGGTAAGAACGAGAAGGGGAGGACGAGAAAAGGAGCCACGATCATTGAGGTATACAGAAACGGCGGTAGCGGGGGCCCTACCACCCTCGGGGCCTACGACCCCGACGAGAGGTGGAGTATAGGGTTTTGCCGAGGGAGTAAAGAATAGAATCAGACGAGAAAGACGAAAAAAACGTAGAAAAAGGCTCAGGTAGCCATTGGTGCTCAACCGGGCTTGCACAATTTCTATTATCTCGGTTGTCCTGATAAAACTTCCCTACGTATACCAACGAGTTAATTATATCTTTAAATTATTATAAAAAATTTAGTACAAACAAACTACAAAGGTAGCTCCAAAAAAAGCATAAAAACTAATAAAAGCAACCTGAAAATATGCGAATACAGCTGCGGAATTATTTTTCGTAAATTTATTTTTAAGAATAATCAAGTTATTAAAAATGTTATTATTTGTGGTAAAAGCAGAGCTTCAACAAGATCAAAAACTGTCTAAAATATTTAAAGAATATGAGATATACTGTTTTTTCTGTTTTTTATGGCTGTGAAAGTGCAATGTCCGTTAAATGATAGTCCTATAAGAACCGCAAGGTCCAAATCGCGGATGCGCACAGTGAGATCGTCCAAGCGAGAATAATCGAAATTCAAGAAGAACGTTCATGCTCCACTTTCAGGCATTGTATTCCCTGGCTCCGTACCTACGCTAGTGATCTCCGTAAGTCCCGAAAACCGCAGTGCGCGGCCTGAGTCCCACGGGGCTCAACGCGGAAGCAGGAGGAAGCGGAGTTTCAGGAGGCAGAAATTTTATGAAGACGAACTTCTGGCCACGCTCCAATTTCCCCTTCCAGCCGAGATTGAAAGAAACGTCGCGTGTGCCGTCAGGAGCTCGCGGGAGTACAAAAGAGCACAACTGGCCCAAAGGGAAAGAACGGGGAACTTTGTCTTGTGAAATTGTCGCTGATCTTCTTTTTAAGAAACACACTGTTCTATTTAGAATAAAAGAGACAACAGGATTACCTGCTACTCTCTTTCTCACGAATTTATTCAATAATAGTAAGCTCAAATTTAAACAATAACACACGCTATTCATGCTTTTAAAAAATATCTATATATTATTTTCTATATATATCATATAATGATAACTTTTTTTCCATATTATATGAATTACAATAAGGAAGTAACTTAACGATTTCGTAATACGTTATTTTTCGATCATTTTCCTTCAATTATATAGAAGTACAAAAGGATGAAACAAAAGGACTAATCACAAACAATAATATTTAAAACAAAGCATTTTGAAATTATAGCGTTATTATTAAATACGTAAAAACATAAATGTTCTAATATCGAATAAAAAGAATTATAACAAATTAAAAGTTATGAAAACTTCGATACTTGTATGAGCGTCACGGTCACATGCGAGCAAACGAAACGGCAAAAGAAAATGGTAGCGTGACAAAGTCGGCGAACTTGCAGAGGGAAAAAGAGAGAAAGAGAACAAATGGGGAGGAAGGGCGGTAAGAGGAGGTATCGTCCGTTGCCGTTCGGGAGTAAACGGAACAGCGAAGGTGTATTTTGTGGAGGAGAAGGCTGCCTGCCACGCGACCATGGGGCCTCAAGGTGGGGATGTCGGCGTGCCAAGGGGCCCGCGGGACCAAGGCGATCGTGAACCGCCGAGGGGGAGGAGGGGGCGGGCGTGTGTATATGGGGAGACGGGGAGAAAGAAGGTGGCGGGGTGAGGGGGGAAATGCAGCAGCAGCAGCAGCTGTCGCTGCCAGTGCCCCCCTTCGTGTTACCCTAGAAGGGGCCCACTGAAGGACATTGGCGCAGACCACGGGGGCCCCAGTGCATCTCAACCTGTCGCTGTTAAAATAACCGGGCAACTCTTGATACTCTGTCTCACGTTCACGCTCGTGAACAAAGTTTTGTGCGATCTAAAACCTCCGAAACGATAAAGAAAAACCTTTGATTTATACCGTAGAAATAAGACAAAGAGTGGTTAATGATTAACAAGTTTCCATTTACGTAAAAGAGAAGAAAGAGAGAATTTAATATTTCTTTTGCAATATATAAATTCTTGTATCTCTTGGCGTTAATTTCAGGAATAAATTTCAAAACTAGAGACTAGAAATTACGATCAGATACGTTAATTTATGATATTACAAAAAGAAACAATAAATTTGTACAAGCAATTTATGTCGTCAATGCGATCCAGTTTCAAGTTGAATAGTTGAATTTAATTCAAGTATTCAAGAATGTGGGTTAAACGCAAGTTGCATCATGCTTGTTGATAAACGTTGCACGTGGCAACGTTTACCACGTACTCGAAAAACGCTCTTTACATTCTCTCGATCGTCGCATAATATCGGGCCGAAAACGAGAAGAGATCGGATCAATCGCTCATGGCGATTCGCGGCAAGTAAAAGTATGCCCGTCGCCGATTCCGTCGATCGATGAAAACGGGAAAGGTGTATGTGTGTATGTGCAAAATCGCGTGTATAAAAAAAAGAAGGCCAATAAAGAGAAAGAAAGAGAAAAAGTGAGAGAGAGAGAGAGAGAGAGAGAGAGAGAGAGAGAGAGAGAGAGAGAGAGAGGAGGGGAGGAGAGGAGAGGAGAAAAGAAAGAGAATCCAAAGTGGGCAGAGAGTGCGTGCGCGCGCGTGCCACTGTCGGCACGTGGCACGCACGTGTTCCGGTTTCTCTTGGTCTTGCTCGCACTCACTGACGACGCCTCTACGCGACGCTCTCGACACGCGTGTTCATTCACACGACTTCACGAACGACGAACGACGCGCGGCAGGGCAACGAGGATAAGGATCCGAAGGCAGAAGAGCGAATCTTGGTGGTTGCCCTCGGGGGTATACATTCAACAGGTGATCTCGCGGCACTTACGACGCCATTTTTACTTCCGCGATACAACAGCGAGCGTGATAAAGCTTGAGAAACTCAAACTAATTGGAAGAAAAACGTATATACGCCTCTTTCTTTCTTTTTACAGAAAAGAATTATGAGATGAAGTTTGATTATAAAAAAAAAGGGATATCTCGCTACAATACAACAACCTCTTCGTGTATAACAATTTTTATTTCATTTAAATCGTATTTTATTTCCTATTTCTATCTTTCTGAGAAGTAAAAATGATTTTCGGTAGCAGAAGGGTTTAAACGTGTTAAAACGCTTGGTCGCGTTCAGCGTTTCTCTCAACGGAATCTCATGATCGTTTACCCAATTAGAAGTGACATTCCTTCAAGTTTCGTGCGGGCCATTGAACGTCAGAAGGTGACGTCGCGCGCTCGAGGACAGTGGCACCTGCCAAAAAATCGGAGCCCCTTTTTTCACAGGAGAGAGCCCCATGTGCACATTTGTTGTTGAAACCCCGGTCGCGTGGACGAGCACGTCGCGTATACGCATACACGCGTGGCATACGCATACGACGTGCATGCACGTTGTAGGTACGTTACACGCGTACTACTCGGCTGCATGTGGGCCAAACTTAACGAAATCTGACCAGATGTCTATTTCGAACGTAGCGCAGGTCGGTGCCGCGTGTCACCGAAAATCTACTCGGTGCATATGCGCTTCGCACGTACGTACGTACGTATGTGCATGAATTCGTACATGCGTGCGTGCGTGCGTGCGTGCGTGCGTGCGTGTCACACACATGGATTCTGGCCAGATTCGCTCTCTATCGGATTGCATGTGCCTGTTGGTGCTTTACAGGTGGCATTGCACCATCTCTTCCTAATTTTTAACACTCGAGATATCACTCGAAGCAATGATGTATATATTATATTATATAATAAATAAAAAATCTAAGAATAATTTTTATTACCATTACTCTCTAAATCTGAATCAGTGGATAGTCACTGATTACCCAGTGGCATACTTGGCAGTGAATAATCAGTGAAATTTAATTAAAAAAGAATGTTTGAGCATTATATATAACTAAAATACTGATATTTGCACGTTAATTTTAATCTTCCAATATTCATGGAATTTATGCACTAAATAAAGGTTAATTAGATCACATAATAAAAATTAACTAGGTTAGGAATCTCATATTTCATTCATTGATTACCAGTGGTATACTTGATGGCTGATATTAGTGATTATCTACTAATTTAGACTTAGAGGAGTAATGAATAAATAAAAAATCTGAGAAAAATAATTTTTATTATCATCTATTAATTTTTTTGTTATCAAACTGCGGATGGAATTTTAAGTACATTCAATATAGATTAATATTTTCAGTATTTTAATCACGTGCAATGAATATAATGCACTCAAGGCAATCTTGCGTAAAATTGAAACAGAAAAATTTTGTGTTAATAATAAACGACTTTAGATAACTGTGATTAGAGTTAACAGCCTCAGCAAATTTATGCACACAGTTGTGAACATTAAACGCTACTCTATATTACAATGTTCTGGTGCGACGTAAACGATAAAACATAATTGAGAACCATCGTGGCTACGCCAATGAAGCAAGGGGATACCAGGATATGGTGCCCCTTGTAGGGTGGTGCTTTCAGTCAAGCTGGTAAGAGACACGACTCTCTAGGACGATAGGTATTTGTCCTCACGGAGGATGACATTCGATCGTATCGCGATGAGATTTTTGAAGACGATGAACTTTTATTTTTGGAAACTATCGTCAATCCTGAAATATAACTATATTCTCTCTTTCGAGCCTCGCGGCTCCAAATATTAACGGTAAAATATAATCATCAGCAAAAATACTTTCGAGGGAAATAAAGGAGAAATTTATAAGTCTTTAAGATACGAGATACAAACATTTACAGCAGCGATCGGGAACGATGTATATGGAGAATCGTATACGCGGATCATCCGGCATCTTTTTTTTTATCGTGCCAAGCTCGTTTCTGTAACCCAGTTCTCGCCGCGGCTAATGGACTTTTGCTCTTCTCCGTGGAGCGTCGCAAATTTGCGGAGAGGAAATGAAGGTGATAGGGGAGGGGGAGAGCGCTCAGAGAGATGAACAGAAAGGAACTTTGAAGAGCGAACGGAGTATGACTGCGAGAGAAAAAGGGACAGAAAGAAACGGAGAGACAGAATGCGAAGTAACGAGAGCAGGAGAGCCGCGAAGAGAGAGAGAGAGAGAGAGAGAGAGAGAGAGAGAGAGAGAGAGAGGACCCGGAGCGCGAGTTTCACGCAGTGGCAAATTCATATCGACCATAACAGGAGCGAGGCGAATGGCGTATATGCGGTTCGGTAACGAGGGACTTGCATTAGTCAGGAATTCTCGAGTGGCATGCGCCCGTGTTTTTCGCAAAAAGCCTTAAAATGTCTTCCATTTTCCGTCGTTTGCCTTCCGCCGCCAGTTGTTCCTGGCCGCCAAAAGTAACGGTGATGAGATCGAGTGTTATACGCGGCATGTGAGAATTGCATAATGCTTTACTCTCAAACATAATTTGCAAAAAAAAAAATTACTTTCATACAATATTAGAGAATTTGAGAAAATTAAAATATCAACGTGGGAGAGTATTATCAACAATATTCTATTTCCTATGTTCATTATATAATTAACCCTATATTATTCGCGTGGCTGTTTTTAACACAATTACTCACGTGGGATGTTTTTGACATCATCCCAACGTTCTCAATTTCCTTTGTTCTTGATGATTTATAATTAAATAAAGATTGGCAATTATTCTACGTATCCTTTAAATAAACATAAAAGCAAAAGAATGTTTTAATTTTTTTTTAATTATGAAACAATTTGCACTAAAAATAATTGATATAAATAGCATTGATACATTTAGCGAATTTATAAGGCTAGGCATTCTCACGAGAATAATGAGGGGTTAAATCTAATTTAAGGGCTGTATTCATAGTCCATTCTTATTTCAAGACTTAAGTAATGTCTTAAGACGCTCTGATTGATTCGTGACTTTTCAAGACTTCTTGAAGACAATCTTGAATTTGATTATGAATACTGGTCTAAGTATTTCTATTTTGAATCGTAAGTTTGAGTTAAATTATCTCGAAGAACATACAAGTTTTGTGAAAACATCAAAAATGCATGATTATGACGCACACCAACTCGATATATTATTGACATAACTGTAAACTTTTCGACATAAAGGATTGTTATTAAGAAAATCGAGTTGATGCGGGCAGGGATTCGCGTGACCTATCGACATCACTGCATGCGTTCGTTCGTGAGCTTGCGAGAGACCGAGATGAGACGAGTGATGAAGAAAAGACGAGGGAGAGAGAGAGAGAGAGAGAGCGACAGAGAGGGACAGTAAGCCCGATACAACAACGGACGAAGAGGGAACGATTCTGATTGGGAGAATGCGCGATTGGGAGAGGATGTTCGTTGGCGGGGAAAGGGATCGAGTTTAGGGCGACGGGTAAACGGGGACGGTCGAGGGCGAGAGGGGTGGAAGCAGATGCTCATCGAGTCCCCGCTGTAAATGTAGATTATGCCCGCGCCCTTAATTTGTGTGCGTGCATACGTGAACGCGCGTTCTGGACTTGGCCTTTCCTAAGGAGAGGATTGAAAAGCGTCCAAGGAGACCGCCGCCGTCGCCGCCGTCGCCGCCGACTCTGGATAAAATTCACCAGAATATATTTATAACTGCGATACCGCTATCTCCTTCACGGAATCTGCCTGCAACTCGCGTAAACGCGCTCCCGCAAAATTGCACCTCCAGTATTAATAAACCACTCAGTATTAATAAACAAAGCGACGGGTCTGATTGGAATATCGTGGATTTACGCGGAGAGAGAGAGAGAGAGAGAGAGAGAGAGAGATTAAGCAGGGTTTTTTATCGCTGATGATCGTATCATTTTCATTCATTTTATCGTGCAATTCGCTTTTTTTTTTAAATCGCACTAGGAGAATTGATATTTAAAAAAATTATATGTCTGTAAAGTGTTGTATTATATCAGTTTTCGAAGATTCAAATAAATGCAAAGGAATGTTCAGGAACTAACACTTAATCTTTTATTTATAAAGAGATTTTTTGTTTTTAAATATTAACAGATTTCTTTTTTTACTTTAAAATCAGGCAGACTTGAACGCGAGAAGAGCGATGCAAAAATTCTGCGGCAATCTTATGTTAGATGGTGCGGCGTCGCGATGGTACATTTTTCCGACGGCGGCGGAAGATGACGCACCCTCCTCCATATTTTAAGTATGTGGATTTTCGACATGAGCCATTATAAGTTCGAGGACGCGCGCGTGAGGCGCGTGCACGCGAGACGGGGAAAGAAAGACCGAGAAAGAGGCGGCGGTACGCGGGAGCGAGAAAAAAACGGAGAAAGAGAGAGAGACGGAGCGAGAGGCAGGTGCATCACGGTGACACTCCCTCGATAATTCTTCGGAGAGAGAGAGAGGAAGAGAGTGAAGGAAGAGAGATGGCGGTAGCCGGAGAAAGAAAAAGAGAGAAGGACCTAAGTCACGAGTGTTGTGTCTGGAGCTCGTTTATGGTCGTTCGGTTAAACTCTCGCTCCGAGGAAGGAGAGTTTCGAAAATGGCGCCGGCGTGGAGTTCGGTGGACCCTGGCCGGGGAATGTTGAGCGTAGCAACCTTCGTGATACGATACGGGATATCTCGCGATCGAGGGAGAGTCGCGAAAACGGCGTTATTGGGATATATCCGATGCTCGAAATATTCCATTCGCGAAAGGCAACCTTATTTCATACAGGAAATTGAGCGCAAGTCGTACGTTGGCCAGAAGGGTACGAGCAAATAATATTACCTTAACCTTTAGAAGGCAGGAATTTATTTTTTAAATCTTACAGCTTTTTTTCCTTGAATAAGATTTATCATAATTCATTATTTTATTGTATTCCCCCTTGCCTTAAAATATAACACTGTTTCAGCGTCACTATATAGTGACATAGTTTCTATATAAAAATGAAAACAATGGCTGTGTTTAGAAGAAGAAGCAACTTTGCAACTGTTGAAATTTTTTAATGTGATTGGTTTATACATTTAGATATAGTAAGGAATTAAGGAAAAGACCAATCGAATTAAAATTAAAGAATTCTACAACAGTTGCAAAACTAATTTTCTGCTGAATGCAATCAATTTAAAAGATGACTGTTAATATTTCTTTACTTGAAAGACTGAATGGAATTGTCATAAAAATTCCTCATTCTGAAATTCCATAAATTCCTTCTCCCTGATTTCCTGACAAAATTTCGTAATTTTCCCTGACTTTCAATAATATTTAAAAAATTTTGGTATTTCCGTTCTGATTTAAAAACCGTTAAATATTTTGTTACAATTTAACATACCCAGTGATACAAATTACTAAATGTTGCTGATACTGCAGGTGTGATGTATGTATAATATATTAAATTTCTTTAAAGCCAAGAATTTTAATTTTTCAGAAAATTGCCGCAAAATTTCTTGATTTTTCCCTAATTTCACTGATCGTTTTCAGTTTCTTTGATAATTCCCTGATTTTTCCAATTTCCAGTTTTATAGCAACTCTGCTACACTAAACGGATATATAACAAAAAACATTTAGCAACTGGAAATCGCAACACGATAGCGACAGCGCAAATGGAGCGACATTTCGAACATTCGATGCGTGAACGTTTTGCGCTATACGTGAATCACACATGTGTGTTTGTTAAACTATATTTTATCGAGCTCGCTACTTCCTGAAACAAACTAGTGCCCCCAGGTAGATTTACTCGTGAGTCACACCGTGCGTGACTAATTTTAGATCCGTTAGGTTTCGGCACTGCGAGTGTTTTCGCCGCATTACGCGTAATTTCAAATCAGATTATTTTCTCGCGCCGGCGCGAACGTTTATCTTCGCCGATGGATTCTCCGGGATGCATCTCGTCGCCACGGCGGTTGTGTTTGAAACACAACGTGAAATCATTCTCGAAGTGACCGTTTCACCGACGTCATGAAACACGGACGAACAATGAAACGCTTATCTCTCTGACCGCCTTTTATCTCTGTTTATATACGTTACTATGTTGCGTGACTGATAAAATTTCAGTCGATCGGTTAATTATACGCAAAGCGAAGCCAAAGCAAAGACCACAGTGGATGAATCTTTACGGAGAGTAAATTAGAGTAAATTAAAACAGATATCAGAAATATTTTCGGTAGAATACGCGCTATTTTGGGATATCCTTGCACTTGAACCCTATAACGATACTTAACTGTATACCGAAAGAACGGCTTTGTTAAAGTTTCTAAAAATTTAGCTAGATACAAATCTGAAAATAAATAATAATTATGTGGGAATTAAAACATAGAACTTAAACGAACAAAATGAGTCACACGAATTAGTAAATAATATGATTAATTCTTAAAATTACATTTATTTTAAAATCATATATTTCGATTCCTCTCCGGAGAAATTCCATCCTCAGTGAACAATATTAATGTTTAAAATTTTAAAACTTTTCTAATTTTAAATATCAATATTGTTCACTGAGAATGGCCCGAAGAGAAATCGAAATGTATGATTTAAAATAACTGAAACTTTAAGAATTAAATCATATTGTGAATTGTCTATTAATTTGCGCACTGACAACTACGCGTTACTCTCATTTGCTCGTTTAACTTTTTTGTTTTAATATCGAGAATCTATAAATTGTTATGCTAATTATATGGAATTCAAGTTGATTGTTAGAATGTCAACTTTTTACAATATTATTCATTATGCTTGAGCGTAATAATAATCTTGATGGTTCAACAAAATTATTTTCTATTCCTAAGTCCTAATCTGTAGATAAATTTTTAAATACAGAAGCAAAATCGAATTCTTTCCGTACATGATATTACAGGAAATCATAAAGATGATACGTTACGTGATTTACTTTTTCTGATAAGACTTAATCCAGACGATTATATTTCTCTCGTGTGTGTTATTAAATTATTTTATAGCACGGCGATTAATAATAATATTACTAATAATGTAAGTCTATTGTCAATGCTTCTACTGTTATCCTGTATGCTTGCGATAAGACCGAAATTTAATACGGACTGTTTGCAAAATAGCATACAGAGCTATCGTGCCGTAAATTGAAGGCTCGCGACCGCTGTAATACGGCTCGTTAAGTATGGTACGCAAAGTAATATGAGCCTTAATAACGAACGCGGCGCAGAAAGATCCGCGACGAAGGTCTGTCTCTTCGACGCGAAACGACAATCGTCAAGATTAACGGGCCGAAACGAACTGACGACAGTCAACTGTCTCATAGTTATCAAATTATAAGAAACGAGACTCGGCGAATCCGACACCCGGTGGAAACATTTCGAGTGTAAATAACGAACTCTATCGATTATGCTGCAACGGTTCTTCGATCGTCGAGAACGGAGATGTTTAATCTTCTGTTGTTAAAATACTACCGACGTGAAGACATTCGATAAACGTGATATCAAATATCTTGCTACAAATTTAATATCACTGAGAGAAACATTATTCGTTTACAATACCTAACGAAACTTGGTATAATTATTTATTTCACTGAGAAAAATATCTGAGAAAATGGACGAATCAGAAGATTCTGATTATATCAATCAGAATTTCGATTATCTCAACTAGAATTCTAGTAGATTTAACTAAAAAAAAATCTGTTTCTAATCCTTTTTCAACCAGAATTCTAATTAATCCAGCCAATCATTTTTCTCGGTGTTTTCGTACATTCAAAAAAAATTTACTAAATCTTAGTACATATATCTTTGAATAATATGAAGTAAACATTTACTTATAATAAATAAATATTTACTCAATAAATATAAAAAGATAGTTAAATTAAATTAATAGATTTTATATAAAATAAATAAATGTTTGTATTTAATAAATATTTATACCTAGAAATATTCAAATAAATATTTATTAAAATTTAATATTTTTTTCAGTACACAAAAAAAATGATTCTGAAATTTATATACATATGGATCTAAATATAGAAATAACTTTATTGGACTATCAAAATAATTATAAAAAACTCAAGCATGATATAACAATACTACAAAAATTTTGACATTTTTATAGCGACCAGCTGTAGCATCTTACATAATTATTTTGATGGATAACATAATTATTTTCAAATCTGTATCTATATAGAAATCTGTAAAAATCTAAATTTTTACATAGTTCAGCAAAACTGTTCTTTCCGTGAGAGCGCCTGAAATTACGCAAGGCGTTGTTTTGCAACTAATGTGCAAAGGGCGATCTCGACATTGCCCTTTTCTGTCGTCTTGTTTGTCGTTCTAGGAAGTTTCACGGCATATACGCAATGCCGCGATATAAATTATATTTAACCGAATAGCTGGCGCAGAGCTCCCGCAGCGTTTCAAAGGAATATATGGGAACGCCTCGGATGAGACGTCCAAAACGTAGTTTTTGCGACTTTCCGAGCCGCTCGGCTGCGCCGAACTTAGCGTACAAGAGAGCCTACAGCACCCGTCGTCTTTCAAACAGCGTCTCAAACCAAACAAACATTTGAGATTTAGTTAACCAACTATGCCGTGAATTGCCGCGCAACGCATCCGCGTCCTTCTCTGGATTGCAATTTCATAATTGCTTTGTGCACATTCAGAAACGATAATTAACGTGGGAATCTCGCGGTTTCAAAAAGCATTGTAATACCATGAGCATAATTCAACATCGATTAACTAGAAACAGGTAGAATAATATTAACTCTTATAAGTACACCGAATAAAATTTTTGGTATTTGGAAGTATAATTATTTGTTACTATAATTATGATTACTACTATAATAATAATTATAGATATGTATATAGTTCTATTAATGATATATATACTTATTAAAGCTGACATTGTAGCAGTAAAAATCATAATTATGTAACATATAATTATAGTTACAAATACATGTAATTGTAGTTACATTTTTCTCTCAGTATATTATACATATAATCGTTTGAAAAACACAGCAAAAAGTTTACAGCTGCAGGCTTAATACAAACAAGCAAGGTGCCAATATTACATTTTTCAATGATTTTAATTACAATATTTAATCCTCCGCCGGCAACATGAATTTTAACTCTTCCGCCAGTAACAGGGAAATAGCAAATTTTTTATTGTTACGAATGATATAAAAATCTGAAAAAATTCTGGTACACCAGTCGAAGCATTAACAACGAGTTTTTACCATTGAATTGTATTTTACTTATTTTTTACAGATTTAAATTTATCTACCAAAATTCACAATCAAAATATCGATAATGCCTTTAAAGATTTTAGCTGCGAAGAATTAATATATCGTAATGATAAAAGATCAATATTTTCTGTAGTTTTGTACTTTTATTTCTATAATAAATAAATTTAATAATCTAAAATTATTTACGTCTTTTATGCCCGTTTCTACGAATTTATTAATAGATTAACTTTAACTTTGATTCAACAATGTAGATTAATCTCTGTTAATTTATCTCTTTATCTTTTTCTAATTCTTAGAAAACGATAAAAAGTAAGTTAAATCGAGATTAAAATTAATCTCTATATTGATAGAAATGCGCATTAGAAATAGAAAAAGATCAATTAGTTAAACTGAAATTAAAATTAAACTACATTAGTGAAGATATAGGAATTAGAATTTTTTTGTCAAATATTCATTTAATTGAAATAACAAGTAAAAATTATCAAACAACCTGCCAAATGTTAGACATTTAGAAACTAGGGGGGGAGGGGGCTAGAAATCGACACATGGTCGTGACAATCAAAAGATCCACAAAGGATGAGAACCGCTTTCGAGAGGTAACGCACGATTCCGCGGCACGCAACGGCGCATCGCTTCGTGGCTGCTTCTCTGGCAGGTGTATGAAGCGAGAAATAAAAGAAAAACGGCGTTCGCGGAGGCTGACTGCTGAGGAAGCGAGAAGAAGAGAGAGAAAGAGAGAGAGAGAGAGAAGATAAAAGAAAAGAGAAGAGGCATGAGAAAGAAGGAAAAAGGATTCGATTTATGGACTCTCGCATTACATCCGAGCGATTAACCACTAACGATTCGTACGATCGCGGCGACGTCCTGGCACGTGGGTACAAAACCGCGATAATTCGAGAGATCGACTGGGAGCGGAACGGAGCATCGCGACGGGGATCATCTCTTTCCCGGAAGCCTCCCTATCGGCGCTTACCCTCGCATTCATACGAGCATGCTCTACACATTCACACATACACACACGCACACGTATACACATACACACGCACATATCGCTTCATCGCTCACACTGTTGCACATGACAGCGAATGGCGACGGACGTCTCTTTAACGCGTTCTAGGTTATGTTATTCGCATCCCGGCGCGACGCCGCGCTGCACGCGAGGGCGAAGACGAACCCAGGACGACGGAGGGATAATCGTGGAGGGATAGTCGTAAGAGAGTAACCAGGACGCGGGGAACACGAGGCAGAGAGCCGTTGCTCTCGTCGCTAGTTGTCGTCGACGGGGCAGCACTGTCCAGGGCACTGACAAGCGAACCAAAACACAGAGCGAGGTAAGGCCCTGGCGGCCGTCAACGACACGATCGGCCGACGCGCCGATCCTCGGCGCGATCGCGGGCTCGATCGACCGCCGGCCGAGACGCCGATGGGATTTTAAAATACGCACGACGCACCGGGTAAAGACACACCGGAGAAAGAGACAGAGGGAGAAAGAGAGAGAGACGTCCGTCGTTTTATCCTCTACACGGGCCACATACGGCGCAAGGTATCCCCCGTGCGCGAGAAGAGACACGGACACTACCGACGAAACACACTCACCAGACTTGTTGGCGATCTTGTTGAAACAGTTCTGAAAAACCTCGTAGAGATGCATCGGCTCGTCGTCGCTGGCCGCCATGTTTTCGCACGAGACGTGAAAACGAGTGGACGTTCCGTGATCGAGGCGAGTGGGCACGGTTTCGCGGTGCGGCCGCGCGCGGAGCCACACTCCTCCCGCTACGATCACCCACACTACTGAAGTGTGCCGCTTCACGGACGCGGCTCTTATACCCGCGCCGCTGGCGCCATCAAGCGTCCCTGGCTGGGCGCTGCCAAGTTCGCGCGCCATATCTTCGAAATGCAGCGAAACTGAGCATCTAAACATCATAGAACAAATCGAAATAAATTTAGTCATTCGATTTTTCCTAGGAAATATAATACAAATCTAGGGAATAATTGTAAATAATTCTAATCTTATTTTTAGAAATAACAAATAAAAAGAAATTTCAAGAAATTAAATTATCGAGATATGGAAGGATTTACTGGATCGCAAACTTTCGGGGCAATTTTCTCTCGATGACGATGAGATTAAAATTTTTTATTCACAAGTCAAGTAGAAATAGTTATACAGAATAAATTTTGAATGTATTAAAAATATTAGGTACATGCAGCGGCGACCTGCGTTGAAATATATATATATATATATATATATATATATATATATATATGAGATTTAAAATGTTATATTCGATTAATTCTAAACTATAAAAATAATTAACAAATATGATTAGCTAAAGTAACTTATGCCTTTGTAACATTGCTATATTATTATTGTATTTGAATAGATAAAATATAGAAATATATCATATATTTAAATATAATTATATAAATTATATTTTTATATTTTACTAGACTGTATATATATATATATATATATATATATATATATATATATAACTTAACATATTGCACAAAATTCAACTAGAAAATAGAAAATTAACAGTTATAAATAAAAATATATAATCTTTAATTTTTAAAGCTTTTAACAAAACGTTATGTAAAGCAATTTATATATTTAAACACAGCATTCATTAATGCTAATATAGCATTAATAAATAATCTTACAAAATTATAATCTAAAATATATTATGTCACAAACATGTATATATTATATAAGATTTAACTCTGGTGGTCTATTTAAATTTGACTCATAATGTAATTTAATTTCTTGTTAATATTCTATTTAAAAACTTTTTTCTCTAATATTTAATGATTTCATCTCTAATGCTAAGATCTTTTTTTTTGTAAATGTTTTCTATTTTTTAGAACTTTTAAATCATATTGATCCATATGATCGTATAATAAATTTTAACAGACCAGCAGGATTAAAATAAGATAAAAAAAAATTTTTCAAACAAACTCTATTCAATCTTAAACTCCCTCGAAATCGGAGTTTTGTGGGACGGGATGAGAAATTTCTTCGTACTCTTGCCTGCCGTAACCTAAAGAATTTAAACAAAGTAACGTAATTAATATGTATGTGACGTAGTCTAATTTTATTTACAATCATTAAAAAGTGTTGCAGCACATTATACTTTTATGCAACATAAATTCAAGCAAAAAGCAGTCTTAACAGAAGTGCCATAACTGGATACATAGATACCTAAGTAACTAAAAATCGTAAGTTATTAATAATGCACAAAATAATTGCAGTTTGCAATAAAGCATACGTGCACATACTTAAAATCAAATCTTGACGAAGCACTGACGCACTACAAAAGCGTAGATGTGTAGCCAGTGATTTACTGACCCATGGCAGGACTTGGTGCGAATACTGTGGCTAAGTTGCCATTTCTTTCTTGGCCTATTCTCAATAGATATATACTCGAGATAGGACGAACGATTAAATTTATGACCATAACAGCTGCACTAAATTTTTCAGATCCATCTACAAATTAATGAACTCAGAGTTAATAAAACCTTTTGATCAATAAACAATTTGTAATGTCTCATTTTCCTTCTTTCTTTATTAACTGCAACATACATACGTATATACATATATTCAATATATTTACCTGTGAACATACTTGGATAATAGAGCGCTAATGCGATAACATCAAGAAGTATAGAAAATACATTTATGAAAAATGCCTGTAAAATATATACATAATTACAGCCAATTTCAAATAAACACAAATAAGTTCTCTCTTTCTACTTTTAATAACTTACAAATTGCAGTGGTTCATCAGATTCAACATTATGAACAGCCCAAAATATACAAACAAAGAATAGCAAGTTATAAACCAGTACAGATTTGGGACACCAATGTCCTTGTATACCCCTGTAACATATTTCACATTTTATACATATTAAAAATACAAGTTCTTACAGATACATAAAATTTTTCCACTTCAGCAGAGAATCCACCAAGCTGTCCTTACCATGATACAAGTAGCAAGTGAATGGCAAATATAATCTGAAAAATATAATGAAACGATATCGTATTGTTTTCATTGATCATGCAATATTTATATATTTATAAATTGAATTGCTAATCGAAGAATAAAAATAAGTTATGAATTCAAATATACACATAAATGTCAATTAAAAATACAACATTACGTCGTGAATCAATGACAACATTGAAAACGCATACATTGAATAAGAAAGAACGTAGTTAACACTTCATACATTACCTTTAAAGGAAAATGGGATAAATTGGTTAGATTAGGCATCTTTGCTGCGCAACGGTAACCAATATACCAATAATGACAGAGAGAATGAGACTGATTAATTGAAATGAGATTTAAAACATATTTCTCTGACCGACAGACAAATATCTAATCTGCGTTTTACGCCTACAATTTTCGGTTAAACAACACATAGATACGAATATTACAATTACTATGTATTGTACAATATAATCACATATAGTGCGTATATCAGCTGTGCATTAGTAGCGTCAAATAGTGCCTTTTGTAGCTGCTGCCATCTAACGCTGCTTTATCTAAAATTGTTTCTACTTGTTTTTATCAATGTAGATGGTCAAATTTTGATTATCAACAGAGATGATAACTGCAGAGAAAAAATTGTAATTTTTCTGCAATAAATAGGATATTATAATTTTACAAGTATGCATATTTATTTGTGGAACATTTATATAATACAAAATCATGAATTTAATAATGTAGTGAGTTATAATATTTATGTTAATAACAAATTTATATCAATTGTCGGTAAAGTCAGCGTTTTTCAATTACCTCTAGACCCTTGGGGCTCTTTTTATACCGCCGAAAATTTGCTCAGAATTGACGGTCTTTAATATCTAAAGTATCTCCTCGGTGAATTAATTTATCTTTTATCTTTTTCTAATTCTAAAAATTAAAAAACGATAAAGAGTAAATTAAATCAAAACTAAAATCTATAAAACATAAAATTATAATATAGTTTAGTTATTAATCGGAGTTGATGAGGCCAGGGTGCGTTGGTTTGATTATAAGTCTGTTTTAGTTGAACATTTGCACATCTTTCTTCTCTTTCTTTCCATACTGAAAAGGAAAAGAGAAAAGCTTAATATAAAAGAGTGCAAGAAGTTTAATTAAAAGAACAGGCCATTTGTGTATCAAATAATGCCAAAATAAATCAAATGCACTATGTCACGTGCACACATATTAATCGTACCAGACAGAAACTTGAGAGATGACGTGAAGACATTTTCCTGTAATCACAAAATTACCACACACTATAATTGTCCTCTTAGAAATGGATGTAACACGACAATATCCATTTTTTGCGGTGCCCCTGATGAAAATAGATGGCTGAAATCGCTGAAATAATTAAAATCTATCAAATTAATAGAAATTCAGATTTCTCTCTGCCTGTATTCATAGTCAGATCTTATATTTAAGATCTCGCGTCTTAAGTACAATCTTAAGATGTCATGAACCAATCAGACAGCTGTATTAGCATCTTAGGATATTATTTAAGATGGTCTTAAAATAAGAATCGATTGAATACCGAAATAAATACTGACCTTAATGTATATATTGCACACTGGATGCGAGAAATGAGCGTCGAGCGATATCCATATAAGAACTCTGCTTTGTATCGTTAAGTACAACAAAGTAGAGCTTTCACGATTGAAAGCTGATATGTAAGAAATTTATTTGATTTAATACCTTTAAAATATTTAATTTTAATTATATTGTTGAAATTAAAAAAAAAATAAATATAAGTTTTCAAATATAGCACGGAAATTCCTGAAACATGGCGGATCAATTAATGCGCTATTTTATCATATTACAATTTGCAATTTGAATAAAGTTGGAATTATTCTAATTGCAAACTACATTTAATTTAAAGTTGTATAAAGAAAATTTAAATAAATAAAAACGAATCAACTTGTATAAGAGGCCCTCCACCACCCCCGCCGATTTTATCGGCGGTCCTCTTTTCTTTGTAAGTATACTCACTCTTAAAAAAACGAGCTACTAATAAATTCAGTAGTTCATTTTTGCAGGTAAGTATATTTTAAATTTATTTTTTATTTTTATGTCTAATTATTTTATTGTATTTCACTAATCATATTGCATTATGATTAGTGAAATACAATAAAATAATTAGACATATTAATTAATATTGCATAACTTTTTTAATATTATCTTTTATTGTAATTCTTTATACATTTAATAATATAATAATAATTGTTTACAATATAATGTACAATTATAAATGCTGTTTGAAATATAATAAAAATTATATTATAGAAGCATATAATCAACAACATTTAGTAATACGGGATATACGAAAACGGCGAAAATACATATGATAACACAAATTTTTCTAAATACCAATGTTTAATAAAATATTGATAAACGCGGAATGAAATATTAACAAGAATTAAATCGCATTTACTATTAATTATTAATTTGCGATTATAAAACTCATTAATACCGCGATAAAAATTAAGTCATTAATATATTTATGACTAGCATTTTTATCGCATTCAAAATACAATAACTGTCCCAATAATTTGATCACATCAAAGTCCCTTTGTCTAATTTTACGCTGATTAGTATCCGATACAAAGACGAACAATATCTTATAGGAGAGCAAACTTGATGTATTTCGATTCTATCAAATTCACAAGATCCATTCGCAAAGAAAAGTTAAGCCGTTAAAATCAGCGATCTTATTACAGGAGAGTATCCTGAATCTTCCAGACCACTTACGATAGTAATAATTTTGGTAGCATGTCAATTATAATTACAATTACAATTTTTATCGCATCTTTAATATAATATTAAAATTCACGAGAAAATGTTCTGCCACATTAAAAATCATCACTTATTAAAAATAAATGGATAGAATAATTTCCTTATGGAATAGTGGTTACGAAGGAATATATTTAATAATAATAAAATACATGCGTTATTGTAATTTTTTATATGTATGGGTACAAAAGTTTCTCGGGTACCAACTGTTCGAAATAAATCGAACCTGATAATAACAGGATTTTAAAGAATTATATTTTCATACTAAAAATTTATTATATGAAATTTAACGATTCTTATTTTTCTGTATTTTCTCAAAATTTTAATTATTAATATCCCGCTAATATGAGGATACCCATTCGACTTATCTCGAATTTTTTGCACTCACACATTTTTTATTAAATTCATATAATCATGTTTTAACAATACCATTAAAAGAACATAGTATTTTAGTAAAAATTATCTAAATCAACAAAAAACAAAATTTGTTAAATATAATCTCATTATTTGCATGTATTTTATCATAAAAAAATACACATAAATTAATAATTAACAATATTCTGGAATGGCGGAATGTCCAATACCTAAAAATGATTTAAAAATAACAGTTAGAAAATTAAATATACATTCGTAACCATATTTTTGAACAATCATCGAAATATAAGCAAATTATTTGTATAAAACTTAAATTTATTTACTTAATAATTTGGATTTAAACAAATAATCATTATATGTATATCCATATTAATCATATAATCATATAATATAAAATTAAAATAATTTTTATTGTTATTAAGATAGTACTGTTACTAACATTATTAGTAGTGAGAGAATATTTAATAAAACAAAGAAAACGATAATTGTATGCTAATTACATCACTGAATTAATTTTTTAGCTTGATTTTAAAATATATAGCAATAATTGATAAAATTATTACTTCCAATAATTGCAGACGAGAAAATCCGGAATTAATTCCGATCCTGTGTACAAGAATATCCAACAGAACACTAAACTAGACTTTGCGAATGAACTTTACGGAAAACGACGAAGAATAATTCTCCATGATAAAAACAATTTCGACTTTTCCTCGATACAAATCATGCATTCACTAATATTCATCTGATTCGAGGGACAGCGATGAGGCTTTCACACATAATAAATTAATCATTGAGATATACTTGTAACTTTGTAATGTTAAAAATATAAATGTCAAAAAGCAAGCAAGAAGATAATATTTAACCATTGCCTCAGTCAAAGCTCCAATCTTTACTAACTTATTTAATAAATTAAAACTTGTACACTAAATAGATAAAAAATTGACGATTATTCTAAACATAAAATTAGAAGCCACTCAAAATTATTAATGACTTTTTGATATTCAAAATAAAATCCAAATTTTAAAATTAAATGTCTATCGAACTCATTAAATTAATAAACAATTTTTGTTATCATATGTTTCGTCGATTTCGTGTAATTTACATCAATAAAACAACAATAAATTTGATTTACTACGAACAAGATAAATACTATCTATATTAAATAGATATATTCAATACGGATATATAAACATTCCAATAAATGTATAGTTTTAGTAATTATTGCGCAAATTACTAAAGTAAAGTACATGATGGCATTTATCTGGACATAGTTTACATTTTATATTATATACTTAATACTATTATACATACATTTATTTACAACAAAATTAATTATAATATCAACGCGTTACATACTTCGTATATGTATAGAATTTTATAAGATATTAAGTTTAATTTCCGAGGAGCTGAAAATTCAATAAAATTTAAAATTATACATAATTTTGTTTATTTTTATATTTAATATAGTTAGAACGAGATGCTGATAACTAAATAAAATTTAAAATTAATTTCAAATTTTATTTAATTTTTAATCTCTCCTTTCTAATTATCAAATATATACATATGATGTTTATGTATTCTTGTCTACATATCACAGTTTATTAATTAAATTTATTATGTAATATCTTTTAGTTTTATTATACTTATTTTTTTATTTTTAAAATAAAATTTAATTACCCGACCGCGAAATTTATTTAATTCATTTTATTTAATTCATTTGTAGTAATTTAATTTAAATTATTTTATATGTAAGAATTTAATTTTTTAATTTAAAATGATTGTGTTCATCCTTGCCTATCCACATTTATTGTTCCTACCTATCCATACTTATCCTACCTATTTGTATTTTCATTTATTCGTCTATTCGCGGATAGC
Source organism: Acromyrmex echinatior (assembly GCF_024713525.1). Lineage (NCBI taxonomy): Eukaryota > Metazoa > Arthropoda > Insecta > Hymenoptera > Formicidae > Acromyrmex > Acromyrmex echinatior. The sequence continues at coordinate 3,379,197 of NC_141861.1, forward strand.
TATCTCTTCCGTGTATTCCTACCTACATTACTTCATAAATGTGCAATAACAAATATAATATGTTCATAGCTACGTTCAAAGAAAGCTTTTCGACTGTTGTAAAATTCTTCAATACGATTGGTGTTTGCTTTTGGTTCCTTATGGATTTATATATACAAACCAATCACATAGAAAAATTTTACACTTGCAAAGCTGTTTTCTCTGCTGAACGCAGCCAATGTCTAACCATATCCTATTGCGTACTAATAAGCTCAGTAGGATAACTTAATCGCGATCATACTAATAATAAATAAGCAATAAGCAATAATATAATTAAAACAGGCTCTTTCAGTCTTTAAAACATAAAAAATTAACAAATAACAGAGCTAATGAGAGTTAGCGCAGATAATTAAGCGCAAGTTTTATAGATTTTTTAATCTACCAAATTTGCGCTTGATTATTCGTGCTGTCTCTCATTAGCCCTGCTGTTTGATTTTTTTTTTATATTTTAAATAACTCTCAAAAAATATAAGAACTCGCAATTTTTGCGAGCAAATTACCCTCCCGAATATTCAGTTTACCTTTTACAAACCTTAGATTGGTGTTACACACCAACCTACCTTTCACTGAAGAATATCTAAAATCGACGCATTTAAGATAATTTTAAGATATCTTTAAGAATTCCCGGAAAAAAATATTTTATATATAATTATATAAAATTATGTATAATTTTATATATAATTATGTATAATTCTATATAATTTTATATGTAAAATTATATAAATTATATATAAATATATATAATTATATACAATTATATAAAATTATATATATTCTTATATAATTTTATATAATTATACATAGAACATTTTTTTCTCGGGTTCTTTAAGAAGCATCTTTAAGATATTTCATAAAAAATTCTAAAAGACATCTTAAAGTTGTCTTATGCGTCGATTTTAGACATTTTGCTCATTGAGCTCGTAGAGATTCTCTTCTTTCTTCTGGCCAGATTGAACTCACCTTTCGTTGCTCCTGGCCAATATTCTGACTTCACAAGCCAGAAATCGACATAAAGGAGAAATACTCCTTTTTGTTGTCGACTGTTGTCGGCTAATATCGCCGGCAATAAGCGTAGACTTTACGCTTTTGTATGATGCGCGAAACACGAACGCGTCGCAAAGAGGCCATCATATTAATAAAATTGATTAAATATTAACATAAACAAAATTCTATTAATATACAAATTTCGCGTTTATTTTCTATTCGCATTTATTCAAAATCAAAAATATAAATGTTCGATTAAAAATAAATTTAAATTAAAAAATTTTTATATCAATAACGTTTATATTTCAAGAGTCCCGAATATTACGAAACTAGATTAAATTTCTTAATGTAAATTTTATAATGTAATAAAAAAAATTTAATTTAAAAATAAATTACTAAAAATTACTAAATCAATTATCATGTGATAAAATTCAAGGCCCATGTATGTATTTTTAACGATTCGAACGATTCGTTGCTGAATTTCATCTCAAAACATGCGGAGATGAGAAATTCAGATGAATGATGTAAGATCCGAAAGGGATAATTTTCCCTCATCAATAAATATATCTCTATCATACTTCGTATATTATTAGAATCATTTTTTGAATAATTTAGTATTTCAAAATTAAGTATTTTAAATCATGCAAAATTCTGAACGTGATTTTAAAATAGTTAATATAATAGAAATATAAGATAAAATTCTTATATTTCTTAATAAAATGTATATCGGATCTTACATCGGATGTTACTACTTTAATTGATATAAAATCCAGTTACTACAATACATATGGATAAGTTATAAAAGATTAGGCTGAAGTAAGTGTATTGAAATAAATAATAATAATTAATAAACGTAAAATGTCTTTTGTAGAAAAACAAAATTAATAAATTATATGTGCTACATTAACATTTTCGTTATTATTTCATCAGTAACGTATATACAAATAAGTGTGAAACAATAGAAGAACTTTTCTAAAAAACAATACTCATACATATATAATATATAATATATATAAATGTTGCTTTTCTGCACTAACTTGTATAAAACTTAATCCTGAATAAATATTTGGGAATAGGATAGATAGGGAAATAAATAAAATAATATTTATTTGTTACACTGTAACAAACGCTTTTCCATGTTATTCATAGATAGATAATTTTATGTATTCTAATTATTATTTTATATAAATTTTATATTTTTTAATTTTATGTATTTCACATATTGTATTTAGAAAAATGAATATTTTATTCTCTTTTATTTTTATTTCCAAGTGTGTCAAAATGTATTAATATTGCATAAAACATGTTAAAAAAACGACCATTAAAACATTTTATTTTTTACACAACATTTTATTTTCATTCTATTTTTTATTATATTTCTGAGTTTGAATTGCTTAGTATCAAACCGAACTAGCTTGAGTTACTTCATATCAAAGCGTTCACATTAACATATGAATTTACAGTTAATAAAATTTGAGCTAAAGTGAATAATTCTTCTGAGTTACCATAAATAGTTTTACTCTATTCTTATAGTTAAATTAACAAGATATTGTGTAAGAGCAGTGGCAACATATAGAAATAATTAGAAATAACTCAAACTGGATGTAACGTGACATAAATTTAACAATATATGCACAATATATATTCAATAATAAGATCGCATTCAGGATGAAGTTTATCCTAATCTGTACTAACTTATCCATTTTAAGACAACGGATGTATGGAATGTTATACATATATTTATCCGTATATTTTTATTAAATTAATGCATACATTTATAGATATACATAGTATTTTAATGTAATTACCACACATCCGTTACCCCAATAAAAACATTAATTTATCACTCACCAATCCGATGCGCAACAGCGGAGTTATATCTGCAACGTCGCTACGATGATTCTGTAACAAAAAGAATATAAATCCAAATTAAAACAGAGCGAAAAATCAATATTTAAAAAAAATATTTGCTAAATACAAAGTTCTCTTGAAAATAATCATATAGTTTTCATAATTATATAATTTTTATAAGCATCGACTTTTTTAATTCATCATTGAGTTAAATATCCATAAAATAATTACACATTTTTAAAAACAGATCTTAAAAATTCGTATATATGAATTTTTCAAAATAATTAAAAAATAATCTTCTTTCTAATTATCATTTTTAAATCATTGTAAAATAAAACGATTCAAGAATAAGTAGAAAAAAAATATTGATTTTACATAAACAAAAAATGATATTTACCCCAAGGTTGCTCCGCCGGTGCTCGATGTCTTTCCCAGACCTCCTCCTCCTCTCAGAATCGGGTTGACATCCTCTCGCACAGGATACTCGCGTAAAACACTCGCGAATAATATACTATAAACGCGCGCGGACTATTCATTTATAAAAGTCTTTCGCGCGACACTGCGGCACTCCACGTTTACAAAACCCATAATAGGATTGCTATTTCGATCGGTGGAATCAACACTTCACGTCGACGAGTACTTGCGAAACACACGATGAAAGTCAAAGAGTTAAGCCCCACACGAAAGAAGGCGAAATCGATCGTATCGAATCCGTCACCTCTGGTTTACGCACTACATCACATTTAACATTAACTCAATCATACGCCCTAACTACTAGTTCTAATGGGACACAAGTGGTGCTGTACCACGAGCGATTCCAAGAGACTGGTAGACGTGACAAGCGCCTCTAATAAGAGAAAAGTTCGTACCATTGCCGATTGTCTAACAATCTAGACAATGCAAGAAATGGATTCCAACCCCTTGTCACGAGCTAGTCTTTTAAAAGACTACTAGAGCTAGGCTCTGACAAAGTCATATTAAACGCGAGAATCATTCAGATGCTGATAGATAAATGCAGAGAAATAAGCGCCCTGTCCAGAGTTATACAACTCCTTTTTGGGCGACCTACCAGGGTGGAATTCTGTAACTCGTTATGCAATCGTTACATGCTCATAACAACTGCATAATCCAAGTTACAGAATACAGGCCCAGAGACGAATCCGAGCCAATCGATTGTTTCTTACCGCTAAGGGCCGAACCATTTGTCAAAGAGAGTTCCGTTTTCCTGTCGAAACATCGAAGATATTATTCCATCGTCGAACTAGAATACTATTCGAATGGGTTTTGTCAAAAGTCTATTAGTCCGATAACTTGAACGGCACTCCCGAAGAAAACGCGCGACGCGACGAACCGGCTGCGGTTCGTTCACTTTCAATTAAATCGGCGGACGAGGGTACGTTAGCTTCCCCGTTGGATTTTTACACGAAGAGAATGATTTCACTCAATATCTAAAAATTTATCTAGATATATCCGAAAATTTTTAGAAACTTGAGAAAAACCGTTCTTTTCGTGTAAATATCCTCTGGGTACTGAGCCCTCTCACCACGTCAAGGTGTACCCGTGAGAGGGAAGATATCGTCTGAAAAATATAATATATAGCTATTATTTATATTACTGTGCAATTATCAGTTGAATTTTAGAAATGAATATCAAGCACAATTCGTCATTATTGCGAAATAAATTCAGAGTGGCTAAAAGAGGTAAATCTCTTATTACGATTTCTAAGTTATAATTAAAGTCAATGGAATGGGCTAGAGATTAATAAAAAAGAGAAATATTTCTTTTATTAACCGACAAACAGTTTCAAAGTTACATTCAATTTTTTATCATATCACGAAAAATGCAGGAAAACGAAAAATTAATTAAATTATTAATTACGCAAATTATATTAATTGTGAAAGGAATCGTATAAATTGCGTTATGTGCATGAGAGTATTAACGTAACTTTTTATGACTCGTATGATACCATTCGAAGAATAATCGAGAGTTATTCAAGCGAGACAAAAATGTTCCATTTAACAAAAATAATGGTCGTCCGTAATTATCGCGAAATAATAATAAATTCTATTTTTCTATCGAGTTTTGATTCCAAATGAATGAACCATACGAAATGTTTGTTCCGTGATATATGATTGTCATCTTGATTCTTTTATGAATAATTAATCGTACGAGCTAGTAATCATATACTTTTAGTATTCGGTAAAATATATTGTTCCATATTATTTAGCAATTATCGCGAAATTATTATGTTTCAAAAAGAAATGTAAAGAAGAGCAGCACGCGACGTGGCTACCTGCCTGTACGAGCTTCGATAATGGAATGCGTGGTAACTTCGCACAAACATGACGCGTTACGCGTCATCCGTCCGCCCTTCCGCGCCAAAACAATCCCAAGGTTGCGCGCCGACTATTTAACTGTCGAAATATTAACGCGTATTACAAAATCAGTAAAATAATTTAGTCGTTACATTTTTACGATTCTTCGATGAATAGACTTTATTGCACAATCTTTGCTGTATTTCTTGTATTCGTTACGCACCCAACTCATCGTATATCTTAGATATTTCAAATTGTGTTACAATAAGCGATTAATTTGTAATAACTTTTCTTTACACGAAACTCGCGCAATGTACGATATTGTTAACAAAAGATTAACGTGTTTTAGTCTTTTGTTGCTTTTAAATCATAATCCGATAATTCAATAAATGTAAATTTGTACGCTTTCGATCCAAAAATAAAGAGTGATATGTAAAACCATCGATATGTTATCACTCATGACCATAAAGAGAACAAGTACCGGTCTAAACGTGACAATTTGTAATTTCTAAGGCTTAGAAATTATAGTTATACTATCACACGCTCGAAATAGGCGTCGAAATATATGATAGCTTAGATCTTCGATGAACGATAGTCGCTCGACATGTTCACGGATTGCAAATTATGAGCAGTGATCAATTCGCGTTCGTAGATATGTATTTAATTTTCGTGGATTAATGCGACACGCGGAGCGATTCGTTCTACGTCTATCTCTCTGCGAGGTCGCCGAGCGAATGCCGAAGTGATGACGTAGTCAATCATCACGCCGCACGGCACGTTCCCCCACCCTCGCTGTTTGCTACGCGCCGTTTAAATACCCAGTAATTTAACTATTGTGTATGAAAAAATTATTCACGATTTATTCAATTATTCGTATTTTACACGATTTTGATAAATGAATATCGTCGTACATTTCGCGCTTTGCTTTGTAGCATTTCTGGCTAGTTTAATCTTATACTTTATAAGTTAATCTATTACTTACGCGATTCTTTTAAACGTAATTGATAATTATTCGCGTGTGTAAGGTATTTTTGATATGTCTCAATTTTCATGTACTCTTAAATAATTCATACTTAAATAAAGGTTGATAATATTCTATATATAAAGATATATGCAAATTTTCTATTATTAATATTGCAAAATTTGCGCTTAATACAGCTTTGACTAAAAGTATTAAATATCTTGTTAATCATTATTTAATTTTTCAACTAAAACATTAATTTATGACACTACTATATTGCTGCAAATTATTGGATTTCAAAAATTCTTTAAACTAATTATAATGCCGATCATGGCTCGGTAAAGTAACTGTTACGACTCTTATTTAAAATAAGAAATATAAAATAAATTCCAGAAACTTATTAAAATGTAAAATCATAAAAATCGGTAAAAAACTGATACGACTCATTTTAAATAAAAAATATAAAATAAAACTCGGGAAACTTATTTAAAACACTAAATAAGAAATAAGTCAGAAGTGTGGTTATTTAAAATAATAAATATCAAAGAACTCTTTTATATTTTTTATTTAAAATATATAGTTTAAATAACTTTATTTAACCTTATTCACATATACATTTAAGTTTTGGGTATCATTATTACATACATTAATGACATTGAGTCATTCGTGTTCTGGATTAATTTTTATCATTTTTACAAGCATATAGAAATTATTAAACGATTTTTACGTATATTTTGACATCTTTAGAAAGTATTTGTAAAGTTGTGTATAACAAATATATGTATAACAAGTAATATGTAAGTAATATGTATAACAAATTGTATATGCTCCTTATGAAAATAAATCAGGTACGCTTGATGGAAGTAAATCGCTGAAATCACTGAAATAAATTTATCAAATTAATAGAGATTTCAACGATTTCAGAGATTTATTTTCGTCAGAAGCACCGAAAAAAAAATGGATATTGTTGTGTAGTTTGCATCCACTTCTTCAGAGGGCAGTGATATGCAGGGGCATTTTGCGGTTACAGGAAAAAGGCCTTTATGTTCTCTCTTAGATTTCTCTCTGATCTGCTCTAATCGTACATGCAATATGCATATGTGTGTGCAAGTGGTGGCAAGTGGCCGAGTCATCGCGATAAGAGGACGTTAACACAAATCTTCCATGTGCGTCAGAGGTTTTCAAGTTTGATATCTCCGATTGGCATGTTACAATAATTTACAACGTGCCAATTGTTGTCGACTGTCATTTTCTTCTTGGTAAAAAAATATTTATGAACATGTTACAGAGAAGTCGTTATTTATTGAGGTATTTTCGACCCTTCGTGAGATTTTATCATGAGGAGGCGTCTGTCATCGGCACTACACCGGAGACCAGCTCACCGGTGTATCAGGTTAGGAAGTATACTTGTGTATTTTTGTTTCATTATTTTTATAACTATAGTTGCGCCACTTCTCTTAAAAAATGCAATAATATCATAATTTATGAAAGTTATATATAAAAATCAATATTTGATATTATGAATAACATTGAGATTGTGTTTTAATTATATACATTTTGTAATACGAATGAATTGCATGTTTGCAAATACGTATTGTATATGTATAATTATTTTTAATGTTACAGGAGAATTACATGCAAATGAAAAATCTTATAGATGAATTGAAGAATACTGTGGAGAAAATAGTTGAAGGTGGTGGACAGAAAGCCAGAGACAGACATACAAGTAAAGGAAAACTTTTACCTCGAGAACGGATAAATACTCTTTTGGATAAAAACTCACCTTTCCTAGAATTTTCACAATTAGCAGGTTATGAGATGTATGGTGAGGAAGAGGTGCCGGCAGGTGGAATTATTACTGGTATTGGAAGAATAGAAGGGTATGTTATCATGGATAAGAAAATTAATTTAGATTCTTTTGGGATCTCAGCACTTGAAATATCTTATTTTAGCACTGAATGTATAATAATTGCGAATGATCCTACTGTAAAGGCTGGTACATATTATCCTATTACGGTCAAGAAGCAGTTACGAGCTCAAGAAATTGCAGAGGAAAATATGTTACCTTGCATTTATTTGGTTGATAGTGGAGGAGCAAATTTACCCAGACAGGATGATGTATTTGCAGATAAAATGCATTTTGGCAGAACTTTCTATAATCAAGCAAATATGAGTGCCAAAGGAATAGCTCAAATTGCAGTGATTTTGGGAAGTTGCACAGCAGGTTTGTCATTATTTTGTTGAATTTGTTGGAGTGGAGTCACCTTAAGAAGTTAAAATTGAGTCAGTATTAAAAAAAAGTGGCTCAATTTTTAATCTTTAAGAATAAAATTTCATTCTTCATAGTGAGATTCACTCCAAATTTTTAGAGAGTATCGATATCATCAATATATGAATTTTTTTATGTTATGTGTGATTTATCATTTGCATAATCATTATAGGTGGTGCATACGTTCCTGCTATGGCAGATGAGAATATTATTGTTGGCAATCAAGGTACAATATTTTTAGCTGGCCCACCATTGGTAAAGGCTTCAACTGGTGAAGAAGTTTCAGCGGAGGATTTAGGTGGAGCTGCGCTTCATTGTCGGTAATTATTTTAAACTATGTATATAGACCGTTCATAAATGCTTAGTTGTAATTAAAATTTTAGACAGTCTGGCGTAACCGATCATTACGCGATAGATGATACGCATGCTTTGTACCTCGCGCGTCGAATTGTGAAAGATTTAAATTTGCAACCGCCTATGGATGTAAAAATCAGTAAAAACATTGAGCTGCCAGTGCATGCCATTGATGACATCTATGGCATCGTCGGAACAAATTTAAAACGTCCATATGATGTAAAAGAAGTTATCGCGAGGATCGTGGATGGTTCGAAATTTCACGAATTTAAAGCTCAATACGGCGAAACATTAGTCACTGGATTCGCCAAGATTTACGGCTATCCTGTTGGCATAATCGCGAACAATGGTGTATTATTTTCGGAAAGTGCTCTGAAGGGAACTCATTTTGTGCAACTTTGCGCTCAAAGAAAAATCCCTCTTATTTTTCTGCAAAATATTACCGGTAGGTATAGTATACTTGAACGCCATTTATGTGTTAACTTTTTTAAAATTCGCTCATTAAGAGAGCAAAATATAAATGTACAAGTTTATAAAATATATAGGTTTTATGGTGGGTAGAGACGCAGAATTGGGAGGTATCGCCAAAAATGGTGCCAAAATGGTAACAGCAGTAGCATGCGCAAAAGTACCAAAAATTACAGTGATTATTGGAGGATCTTATGGAGCTGGAAACTACGGTATTTTTTCTTTAGCTATTTTAATATTTTTTTTTAAGATAAAGAAAAAGAATTTTAAGTAATACAATTTAAATAGGAATGTGTGGTCGATCTTATTCTCCACGTTTTCTTTACTGTTGGCCAAATGCTAGAATATCTGTAATGGGAGGAGAACAAGCAGCGAGCGTATTAGCGCAAATCACAAAGGATCAACGTGCAAGAGCGGGCAAACAGGTGTGACTTTTGTTAACTTTTGTTTCTTCGACATTCAGATGTGAATGTATATTTCAATTTTGCAGTGGACTCAAGAAGAAGAAGAAAATCTCAAGAATCCGATTATAAAACGGTTCGAGAAGGAAGGCAATCCTTATTATTCTAGTGCTAGGTAAATTATTGTTATATACAAAAAAATAATTTAAAAAATAATTTTGTGTTATGAATATTCTAATATTTTTTAGATTATGGGATGACGGTGTGATTGATCCCGTGGACACGCGAGTTGTACTCGGTTTGAGTTTATCAGCGAGTCTGAACGCGCCTATATCTGACACTAAATTTGGAATTTTTCGAATGTAATATAAGTACAGAAACGTATGAAAGTATACCTTGAAAGTACTCTATATTATTCTTAAACTTTATATGTCTTTTTATATCTGTATACACATACATAAGTCAAAAGTCATATTTTATAAAAAAAAAATTTTTTTTATTGTTAATATTAAATTCGAAATTTTCCAAATGTAATATAAGTACAGAAATGTATGAAAGTATAGCTTGAAAGTACTCTACATTATTGTTAAATTTTATATAAATTTATATCTGATATATCCTTATGTAGGAATATAATCTAAAAATTATATTTTGTAAAAGAAATATTTTTAAATCGTTATACATTCCAAATATATGTTTTATTATATTTTACGCTGTTGATTTATAATGCTTGTTTATAATCTTATGATTCCTTGCAAATGCATCTTATTGCCTGAAGTTGGTATTTACGATATATTGCTATTTTTAGTAATATAAAACATGCATTATACCTTTAATTACAATCGGCTAAAATTCTTCAAAGATAAAGGAAAAGATGGATGCATTCTTTATTTCATTTGTAATGAATATATGAAGAGATAATTTAATTATGATTAAAAGATATTCATTATATCATATCTGCTATCGATTTGATTGTATTTATTTAACGTAATAATTACACTGAGATTACAAATACGCAATTAATAATTACTTAGTAATTAATTAAGTCGCATTTTAATATTACACCTCGTCGCACGACTAGGTCTTCGTCTTTCTCCGCTCGCAAAGGCCAATTTTCTTTTGGCAGTTACTCAATCAAGAGATACAGCAGTTACTTATGATATATAATTAAAAAAGTATAATAAAACTAAAAATTGATACGTCGTGATTGAAAATTCGGCGGTCGCAGAGCGGAGAAATCATACGTTACTGTTTATTATGTTAACGCCATTAATTCACTTTTTTAAGCTTTTTTTTTTTAATTTTAAATTCGATAATTTTATTTTATCGAATTCATTGTCTAGTACATTTGATTCTCATTAAATATACTTTAGTATCACGTATAAAGATATTTTAATATGGACGGCAGTTTTTTACATTGAAGACACAAGTTTCCTCTTGAGAAAATTATTGCGCTTGGAACATCAACATTTTAAATCAAATTTCATTCAGTGCTCTTCTAGCCACATATAGACATATTTTGATTATATACAGTCTATGATCACAATATAATTAGTGATCTGCGATTATGCTCGACATTTCTCGATTATTAATGAGCAAGTTAACTATCATTTCCAAAAGCGGCACTCTCATTTTTCTTCACGTTTTTAATATATCGCAGACTGCCTTTTATTTACAGTTAGCAATTATTTGTCAGGAAACATAAATCTCATTCTCTACAGGAGTTTGTAAAAGCAAAGAAGAATCAAAAGGAGAGATAAGCTCAGTGTACTACACGAGGAACTATTGAGTACCACTTCGGTGACTTTATATTTAAACTGTTCCTTTATTTCCTCCGCGAGAAACGCTCTTTCGTGCGTTCTGATTGTCGTCGGGTCGGATTGCTCCCTGACTTCTTCGGCGATCACTGCCCTCTCTTTCGTGTGTGTTCTGTTTTTTCCCTTTCTGATGAATCCCGAAAATACTAGCAACACAGTACAAGATGTATATATACATCGCAACAGAAACATGATAAATACACGATAATTATTCAAACGTTCATTTACTTTACGAGATGAAGATATATACCTGGATCAATCATGTCATCCACGGAATCGACCTTGATGAACGTCGACATGGTTACCTCGAACAATTTATTCTTGTCGGTGCTGGACATTTCAATGGCTCGCCTTTTTCTGCCGAAACCGACTTGACCGTTGCTGCATTCAATCTGAAACAAACATATGTTTTAATAAACTCGTTGAGAAGAAGATAGTAGTAACATTGAATGAAGAGGAAAAATAAGAGATAAGAACCATGTAAATGATATAATTTAATTAAAAAACCGCTTGTTTAACAATTGGTATGAAAGAATGATGAAAACATACCCCAGGACACTTATCCAAACAGACGTTAACAGTACCGCGGAATTGAACGTAGGTACTTTCGGGGAACTTGAAGGCTCGGAATTTCGCCGTCAGGAAGTCACCGTCCACAGTGTTGAAATTTTCGAACAAATAAGGATCAACGGAGCACCTGCGCGAAAATTATGCTATGTTTTATGACATATAAAATGATGTTTTTTTCAATTATAAGAAATTTGACTGATCAGAAATACATCAAATACGAGAATCCTATTTTTGGTCGAAGTGGATCTTGATGCTTGATATTTGTACGTAAATTTTTGCAAATACATTTTTTAGTTCTATATATGCGTATTGATTCACACTTGAAACACAATCATAAACGGGACCTGAAATATTAATATCTCAAATTAAATTGATCAATTTAATAATGATTTTAAAAATTAATATTTTAAAAATCTGTAAAGAACATTTATTATTAAATTGATGATCAATTTAATTTTGGATATTAATTAATAATTTAGTTTAAATTTGTGATTGTTGGTGTTTGCAAAACTTTGTTGCATATTAATATTATTAAGATCCGATTGAAAATGTGATTGAAAATATGATTCTTTCTTTTATATGATATATCTTCAATTGCGCTGCAACAGCATCAACATGGATCAATTACCCGTTAATAATAATCGTTTCCTCCTGCGTCTTGGTATCAGTCACCAACATGTAAGTCACCAGCAGGCCGTATATCGGTGCTGAATCGTTGTCCAAAAATATTTCCATCTGTAATGGCGTACCAGGACTGACATTAAGCTCTCCGGTCACCAAAACTCCACCCTGCCTCACTCCAACGCCGAGGATAGGAACTGGTGCCGCTCCCGAAATTTCCTCGCGTATATCAATCACTCTAAAACAAATAAATAAATTCATTAAAAATCCGAAGATTCCTTAGAAACTATAAATACTAGATATAAACGAGTGCTAATTAAAAAAGATATTTATAATAAGCATTTAAGTTGATTTCAAATAATATATTTCTAGAAACTTTGTGTAAGCTTTTCTTCTTTATAATTTAGACTTGCTTTACAGATGCAATGCGCCTGAATTTATAGATTCAACTGTTATGAATCGCTTAAAACTATTATTGATTGTCACATGTCGAATCCACAACGAACTGCATGACAAACGGAAAGAATAAAAAAAAACCGCAAGGCCTCACAATTGCCTACTTTCCAAATGAAGTCATGAGGGCGAGCACCTGGCCGGTGCGGTGATCAATGTTGCGTATCCAAATATGCAATTCCAAACCAGCGGCAGTTTGTACACGCCAAAGAACATCACGATGACCTACGATGCCATCGCAGTTATCTCCATAGGAAGATTCGACCCACTTTATGGTTTTATGCAAAATCGCGGAAGATTATGCGCGACCCGAGCACGATCTACTTTAACGAAAAAAAAGGTAAATTCATTCGTGCATGCTCGTTATGTTTTCCGCATACGTAAATCAATTCTAAGCCGGTATACATGTGCTCCAGTTCGTGCAAGCTCATCTCTGTCGCTTCCGCGTTATGGCATCATGGCATGCGGGTGGCATATATCGTCGAAATCACGTGCGGTGACAGACGAAGTAATGAAGACGAATGTTTATCAGAATGGGCAGACCGTGAAATTACCAGACTGCGAAGAATCCGAACACGGCAAAGAGGAGCGAGATAAATCCGGGCAGATCAAGTTCTCTTTAAAATAAAAAGTGTGCGCTCACACGGATGAGCGTAGTTCGATAACAAGGTATCAGGACAGGTACATCGGGAATCATTAGTCATTATTATGACAGTGACTCGTGTTACTTTATACGATTTCCTTCTTGTAAATCATTTTCCTTTTTCATTATTTTCAACACAGAACAAGCTTTGTTAAACTGCTTTTCGACGCGTGACGACCTTTCGCGTACGCTTTACGTAAAAACTGCTTAATTACATGACTTATTTTCTATTAAAAGAGACACGAGATGTGTCAGACATGTCCATTGCAGATAGAAATTCATTCGAGTATTCGAGTCGTTAGTCGTTAGCTCGAGGAATTCTTAGAATTTCTTGCATTTAAGTGTCCGCTCAAATTTTCTTCAGAGAAGAGAATTAAAACTAATAATTACTTAATAAATACTTAACGAATAATTATACTTCATAAATTAATTAGATTCATCTCGGAGCACAAAAAAAGCATGCATAATGCAAAAGTCGTGCAATTCTATCAATTTAATGGAGATTTTAGGTCACGCGGATTCGAGATTGTCGTATACAACATGTCGCTACTTAATAATTCAACAACAGAGATTGTTGTGAGATTGATGTACAATTTATGAAACAATTTTATTTAAAATTATTTTTACATAAAAAAAGAATAATATAATAGAACCTATACGTTTGTATTTAGAAGTTTCTAAAATGGAAAAGTATTTTTGGATCAAAATTGTAATTAAGCATAACAGAAACATTAAAAATATTGTATAACATTTTGCTATAAATATTTTTGAAAAAGGAGATTCCAGGGGAGTCATCCGCCAGTGAATTAGAATCTCGACGACTGCGATAAAAATTCCTCGCTATGTTTTCTTGAGAGCACATCCCCGGAGGGTACTTGAAGAATGTCGACCGACGAAGCGACTTTCGTTCAGGAGAAGACAAGAGATCTACCGACAGACTTCTCTTCTCTCTGGTACTTTGGCCAATGTGCTAAAATCGCTCACACGCTCATGTCGCGGCTTTTCCACCATCTGTATAAAGGAACCGTTGGGCAATGAACTTTTTGTCGTATGTCGCATTATAAAATCGACTCTCATAGTGTCACCGCGTGTCTCAACTATATGTATACAGAATGTTCCGCTATTAAATTTCTCGGCGAGCTTAATAAGTATCTACTTAATGTCGATCTCCCCTTTGGAAAAAGATTTCGTGAGAGGCCGTCACTTGCGTTGTGGCCGTTTAGCATTCAGCTTCAAATTCCTTGGCATCTACTCAAATGATAATTCTAAAATTCACTTGAATCTGAAGCTGAAGGAAGAATTTGTTATTTAATCACATCGCGGAAGCTCATTTCCATAATCAACGTTTATTCCTTCCATCCTCCCTATGCCTTCCATCTTCCTATACCGAGCCATAAATCGCAACGTCTCTTTTGCCGTGCTCGATGCAATTTTCCCCGTATCTCAATCGTCGGCCATTCCCCGTCTATTTCTGCGTACTCACGTCGAATCGCACGTTTCCCCGGAGTAAAACGTAGATCAGGTGAAATAGCACGGCACGAGCTGGATGTGAGTGACCCGTCAAGCGATTTTCGAGGCGAAGGAACGAAAAAACGGGAATGTCGATTATAGACTTCGCGGATTGAAATATATTACTGGTTTTCCAGCAGCTGCAACGTGCGTTCGACCCGTTGTGCAAATAAATCAGACGGCTGCATCCTCGACTCGCTTACAAATTATGAACTCCCGCAGTGGTCTAACTGGCTTTCTGCATGTATATTCAGGTCAGGTGGGACGATTTATTCGCTCGAATGTGGATCGGTCAATCGTTTTGTAATCATCGAATTTTCCATACAATTTTGCCGTCCTCAATAAAGCTTTATAGCCGTCTGTCTTATAGAATTATGCAGATCAGCGACCAGTTTTATTTTTTCGCCGGTAAGTCGCCGGCTCGCCCGTTTACTGATTGAAAAAAAAATTTTTTTCGACGTACCCCAGAAGATCGCCTGATTTAATGAGCAAATTTAATGAGATATGATAATCTTGTAGTTAATACCCGTTTTGCGGAGCTAACGGCGTAAACAAGCTCTACATTTATGATGACGCGGGAAACGATAACGTTTATATTCCATTTGGGTGGTGCAGAATACGACGTAATTGCACTTCATTATACAACTTGAAATTATTTATTGCGTAGTACCATCGAGATATGGAATAACAATATAAAAGTCTTTCAGAATTTTTTGTCGGAGATAAACGGAAGAAGGCGTGTATCATTTAACAAACTACATATTCCTGCCTTGCATTTATTGAACACTGTTATCTTTAGTAACAAAAAATCGATTGGGAAGCAAGCAGTCTAACACGATGAATGTTGTTCTTGTTTTAAATAGTCCGTAATAAAGCATGGCTAATCAATAATAAATGGTGCTTTCTGCAGAATTAGACTCGTTGACCCGACAGGATGCGATTGAGACGTAACGCCAAAACGGCAGGTCAGACTTCCGTACGAAGAGGAATTTTTCTCTCACACTCGCGCGCGAGAGGCGCAACTTCCGGGTAATTAAACTCACTCGTTTGCCCATGTCGAGGGATCATTTCGTACGAGGGAAGTGTGAGAGAGTCTTGTCTATCGTACGACGCGATTAACACCGTCGAATGACTGGCGAGAAATGAAAAGCTGCAAGGTCCGAGAATCTCTTGGGACTGCTAAGTCAATCTAATAGATTTGATAAATATCGCGCTCATTAGCAGGATGCGCCTCCTTGCGATTTCTTTTATTTACGTTACTCACAATCTTCGACTTTATTGCGTGTTATTACTTGTGCCGCGATGAATTACGTATATTTATCGCAGCAACAAAGCGAATGCGATTGCGCTCGCATCATGACGAATGTCGGATACTTCGTGTCATAATATCAAACGTTTTAATGTCGAATGATTGATGACTTACTCAGGTTCCTGAAAGCCCGCCGGAAGAACACTCCGCCGTACCGCCGTGTGATTGGCCGCGACGGCGATTTCTGGCTCCACGACAACTTCGGTGATTACGCATTTCACCGTGAACGTGTGTTTGCTGGAATCCGCAGGCTCCTCTACTATAACTCGATGATAATACATCTTTTGACCCTGTGTCATCAAAATTTATAATCTCAATACAACGACGCTATATCCCGTATTATATAAACGCAAGAATTTCCGTGCAACGTTAACCCTCCGGAGATGACGAAGGGTCTGTTGAACTCACTCGATTATAAATCTCTGATTTATTAAACAATTCAATTTTTTAAGTGACATTACAAATTTAGATTACTCAGATTTTTATACGAGTTTAGTTTTTACCATCTTGGTTCCTTGAAATTAATTAGTTTTTAATTAACATAAATCAAATGGGTCTTAAAGATTTTTCGTCAGATCCAAAGTTAAAACGAAATGTAATACGTAATACGCACAATAGTTTGAGACCGGAGTATTTTGTAAAATAAAATTATTACCGTGACTTTGTTGACGACTCTCGTGATGCCGCACCGTAACATGTCCTGTTCCAGCAGGGATAATTTAAACGTCGCTACGCCATCGTGAAACTGCGGCTTACAAGCCTCGTCTGGAAAAGAAATTCGATGTAAGTCATAATTATGATTTATGTGCAGCGTCTAACGTAAAACGTTCAAATATATTCACCCGGAAAATGCTTGAATTGTTGGAGATATATCTTCGCCTGTGGACTACTCCTCACTATATCCACCTCCATCAATTGCTTGGTACATCTTACTTTGCTTTGCACTGAAATGTAAACATAAATATTCTATAAGAGACGTGGAAGCAATTTTGCAATATATATATATATGATTTAAAATGTTTATTCTGTAGATATTCAACGAAATATATAATATAGAAAGTCTCTATAATTATTACACGGAAAAAATAACAAAAATTTTAATTTCCAAAAATACAAATAAAATGAAGGAAAGATAAGCTAATTCCTAAAATAGAAATACGATTAAACTAGTTTGTAGGCAAAAAGTTTGTAGGTAAAAGTTTTTTGTTCTTTCTTGCATTTTACGATGTACATATTAATTGAGTCATTTAATGTTAATCACGCTCAAATCGATATTTAAAAATATATCTTGATAAGAGAAAAGGATTTTCAAGACGATTAACGATTTTGCTTCATGGAAGGATGAGCAGAAGTTAGCCGTATCCGCAAACTAAATTGCTGTATACCACGATAATTGCCCCATAAAATCATAAATGTCCGACCTTGAAAAGTGAAGAGCGCAGCGATGCGCTCGGAAAATACGCGGTGATGTATATCCTATTGGATTAGATCCTGTTTATTCACAGAATAATATGATAGATACTTTCACCGTTACCGGATGACGTCAAGCCACACATCGAAAGGAACGCGTTCTAATATAATGAAGAAAGTTCAATCAGAGATATATAGTATAGAAAGTCCCTATAATTTTTACAAAATAATTCAAGTGTACTGCAACTTTTTTCGTATTTCCATATTAGAATACAAGTTCTTTTATTAATTCAAAGAAGATTCTTTCTTAGATATTAAAATAATTAAAATATATCTCGTAATTTAGTAAGACAGTATACATAATACATTTTGGCTCACAAAAACTTCATCAGCTCAACAATTTAAATAATAGAAAAATATCTAATATTATAGTTTTACATACTAAATAAACTTATAAAATAAAGTGACAATAAGAGACCAAGTCATAACTAAACTCTTCTATCGTTTAAATTATGTTATTATTGCTAAGTAAATTGACGTGCGTTACTCTACTCTTGTTTGAGCATATACTTCTTGCTTAACAAAAATACTAGGGATATTCCTAATAATCTGTAACATCATCGAAGATTGTGTCTTCGCGAATCTTCAAAGCAGGAAGCGGGGAACAATCCCGGGGGGCTATCGTCACAGGCATAATTCAACATTAATCTCGGAAGATACGCGAGGTGGCAATATTTTCTCCACACCTAACGCACGCGCTTCGCAGCTCGGCGAGTGTATCGGGTAATAATTCACGGTGAGGTATCATCGTCACGTGCGCAATGCGCAACTATTATATAGGAAACGTGGCGAACGTTCCCCCACGACAAGGCAACTGAGGACCTGTGCAGGTCCACGCGATGCATCCGACCGACCCTCGGCTGCATCCTGGAGGAACATGCAGCCGGCCTCTGGCAATCACCCGGCCAAGCCTTCCGTCATGTCGCGATTCCCGATAATGAATGACAGAGCGAACAATCGCGAGCTTTGACGTTTTAATAACGTTCTGCGAACGTCGCTGATATCATTAATTTTCTGTTAGACCTTTTAGATAGGCACTGACTTGCTCGAAACAAGCCAATTAAATTAAAAGTTCTTTCTTTTCTTCTTTTACTGAAATTAATATTTATAATCGGATCTTATATTTAAAACCGTCTCAAGATGTCACAAGCCAATCATAAGGCGGTATTCACAGTCCACTCTTATTTTAAGACTGTCTTAAGTAATGTCTTAAGATACTAATACAGCCTTCTAATTAGTTGATTAAGATTATAATGATTCTACATTTAAGATGATCTTAAATATATATAAAACCGACTATGAATACCGATCACAAAGTAGTATCTTAAAACATTATTTAAGGCGATCTTGAAATAAGAATGAATTATGAATATCAATCTTAGTTATTTTCTATACATGTGTCTAAGGAATACAATGCAGGGTACCGATCATGTAACTTTTTCCTTAGAAGTAGAAAAGCGTGAAAAATTTGTCTATTAACTTCAATATTAAAAATTTTCATTTTACACGTTTTTGTCCTAAGAAAAAAAAATTACATAATTGTATCCAGGTTTAATGATGGAGAGATAAATAATGCAACTAGTAGCCGAGATGATTCAATGAGAAATAACCCTGAAGCTAAATTTTTACATGGTTTGGCAGCTCATTTGATCGCTCGAGGACATACTCCAGGGAGAAAGAGAAGAGGGCTTCACGCATGTTCCGCGCGGTCCGCAGGAGTCGTCTCATTCGCGAGGCAAAGATAAACAAGCGCCACGTCGGCTGACAGACGCTGAACGACCGGTAGAATGTTTAATATACATTGTAGGCGAGCGCACGCATCAGGAAGTGCACAGGGAGACTGGTGTCTTCTTTTATTTCCACGGCAGACAAATTGATGTTCAGCGGCAGCCGGTCGGGAGTCCGGCGCACTCGCTGCGTTCGGATTGCAGCACTCGAAAGGATTAGCAGGTACTATCTGACAGGCGTTGATCAAGTCCTCGAGTCCGGCGGGTCTGCGCGTCGTTGCCGACAACGGCGGTGACGAGCGGCGGACCGAAATGACATCGACGATAAGGCTGCGGAAATCACCGGAGTATTTTAACGGGACCATACTCCTCAGCGGCCCGTCTCCTCGGCCGGACCTTCTTGGTCCGTAAGGAGAGATTATCTCGAATCTCGAGCGCGTTTCTCATCTTTATCCACGCAATGCAATCATGTCACGCATGAGAACGACCACCGCGCGAGGACGGTCGAAGGGTACTTCCTCTCTTCTCGACTCGAAATTGTTCTGTCTGCTTAATATGCACCGACTCGTTTTCATCAGCATACTCACTCGCTCGCTGGGTGTCGACAGCCAGCGACGTGACGCGACGTCGTTGCATTTTTCTCCGTATTCACAGCGGAAGGAGCCACTTTCATTTTTTTTTTATTTTTTTTTTTTTATTTTTTTTACGGAGGCCGTCACCTCTGACACAAAACGTGTCGCGAATATTCATCCCCTCCCCTGCCGCTAATGACTCTCTCCCGGTCGTCACCCTGGTTCCCGTTCCAGGTGCTTATCTAGACAGACTTTATGCAACGTCTGTCAGTCAGGCCATCCCGCGCACGCAGTTAACGCGTAAATTACGTGACTGCGCAGCGTGTCGCTTTTAAACATCCCTACGAAGCCACGGCGGTCTTTTCCATTAGCAAGTTTAAGCGTTCCCGCGAAGGTAGCGAAGGCGCGAGTCGCGGCTGATCTTCTGCCGATCTCGAAGGAGGTCCGTGACCTTAGCTTCCCTTCCCCGGCCGCCGCTTCCCGCCGAGCTACCACTCTTCTACTTCTTCCTCTTCTTCTTTATCTTCCTTCACCCACTGTTCTTCCCTTCTTCCCGAGCTTGCCGCGGCAACGCGGTTTTTCCTCGACTTGGTCACCATCTTCGAAAAGAGCGATTCAGTTTTACGCTTCCGCGTCTGTATTGTTCTGCCAGAAAGCCATAAATTGGCTACTGGAATGGAAACCATCAGTGCACAAAAAAATTTTTGAACAAGAAAGTTCAGCTTTACAGACATTTAATAGATGATATGCTCCGATTGCTCTGTCTCTTCTTTTCTCGTTACAAAACATTTTCAAGAAATCAAAAAGAGAACTCAAAAATGTACTTTAATTTACTCTTCATCTTCTTTCAATCCTAGCTTCAGAGATGACGGATTAATTAAACCAAGATTGAAATAAACGTACGTTGATGAAGCTAGCTCTGAATTAATCAAAATATGTCAGGGTAGAATCCCTTCGTAACATTATTCTTTGTCGCTCTGTCCGCCCCGAATGCGAATCTACCCCGCCTGAGATTATTCACGCTCACGTATTATCAAGCGTAATTATCAGCTTCAAATGTGGTGCACTTCGCTAATCCCTCGATCTCGGCGCGAGGTCCGTGAACCTGACCTTCTTCCTTCGCCTTCTTCACGTTTCTGCTCGCGTCCCTTTATCCTTCCTTATTATTCGACGCTTCTTATTTCTTCCTGCGCTCTTCTTCTACTATTAAACTCGAGAAGGTACTACATACTACCTCCGGTCCTCCCGTCGATCCTGGGAGAGTTCCGCTTCTTCTTCCTTCCTCTTTCTTCCTCCTCCTTTTTCTTTACAACGTATACTGCTTGCAGTATTACCGGTCACCCCCCGTCGTCTTTCGCGCACTTCGACGCGCCTCCTTCAGCTTGCAAGATTAAGATTTCCGCAAGATAACCGATAATGACCTCTCGACTGATGAGGAAGACTTCGCGACCTTCAACCTCTTCTTCTTCGTATCCCTTCAACGCACGAGCTTCCGCTTTTCATACGTTCGCCAAGTCGATTCATCATTTAATTCGCAGGACCAAAAATGAATTCTTCATCATTCTTGACTTCTTATGACCTGGTTCACGCGACCCACTCTCTTATATTCGCTTCCATTATCTTCGATGCGGTTTTTGCCCGACGAGCTTACCGCACTGCCACTTTACTTTCGTTTTTGCATTCCCGTTAACGCGCCTAAATCCTCTCAAGAGTAACGAGTCCGTCGCGCCGTAAAACGCCACGTTATGTTCAGTCTCAAGCCGTTTCTCTCAAGATAAAAATTATAACGACTTGATCCTAAGAAGAGTAAGTAGTTAGGATTCTTCCCTTTTTCTTCAGGCTCGCCTGATTCCCATTTCAATTTATATTTCTATAGTAATAAAACCAGCAATCGGTTACCCGATGACCGGTTTCGCTGATGATAGCAGTGCCAATTTCTACCAACTCGATGACACTTTATTTTCTTTCAGTACAACGTGGGATTCGCAAACGGCTACCTCGTTGTGCTACCGAGAAGAAGCAGAGTAAATTGCGCCAATTTACGATCGTCGGAATTACAATAATTTGTAGTCATTACTGTGAAGTGTTAAGATGAGAACCGAGATGAATAATTACGTTTCTACACGGCTATGTTCGGGCTCCCGCGAAGATCGAACGTGTAGGATCGACGGTCCTGCGTGCAATAACATCTTTTCCGCTTTCTACAGCGAGGCAAAAATCAACGCGCTGCCTACCTATTACGCTTGAATACTTCGTTGTTGTCGGAAGTGATTAAGTTTCAAATAACGTAGGTATGTTAGATCAGTTGGTCCTGAAGCACAAATATTCGTGTAAGAAAAGACTCGCGGTTTCTTCTTCCTCTCTTTCTTCTTTTTCTTCTTCACGAGGTAGGTTATTTTCGTTGTACTAGTAGTATAACGTAGTTACGTCGTGAAAATGAAACAATCCGTCAATTTTTCTCCTGCGAAAGCAAACAAACCGAACAACGGTAACCGCGACGGCTATGCATTACAGTAATCAATTAATATTCGTGGGGAGTTATCGCGTGCTGTGGATAACAGTACCGATGAATGATTGGAGGGAGAAAAATGAACAGTGATTGCACGCTCCAGACTTTTTGCGAATTGCGAGCAAAGCGATATAATGATGTGACATAGGAAATCCCCATATGATGTAACATTTTCCATTAATGTTATCTATTAGCATTATCTATTGTGAATTACATAGCTCAAAGATAATAAATGAGAACTGATGCCAAACTAGTTCTTCGTTCTAGTGTATATATTGGAATGTTGATTATAAGAGGCCTGTTTTTTCTGGCTGAACTTTTGCACCGGTTCATCTTTCTTCCTTTTCTCTTCAGGAGGAAAGAAGAAGAAGAAAGATGAACTGGTGTAAAAATTCAGCTAAAAAAAAACAGGTCTAAGGTTTCGACTTAAATCATTTTCAGTTGCTGCTGATGGAATTAAATAATTATAATATAAACAAATAGAGATGTTAAAACATAACATATTAACGCAAAAATAAAGTTATTACATATTTAACGATGATTTTGTCAAATTATCGTTATACATATATCGTGTAATTATACTATCATGAACCAGCTGAGCTCAGCCTACATTTATTATTGAATATTAATCTTTCGAGCCTAGAAATTAATTTTTCATTTTTTAAACACAGATCGTCAACAGCGCGAATCGATGTCGCAAAAAAGATAGCACTGCGCAACTCGAAATACGATAACGACTGCAGAAAATATGAAGAAAATATGAAGAAAATATGAATCTTTTTTTACATTAAGATAAATGTACTTAATATGTACGATTATTACCCCGTTTCGCTATAATACCGGCTCGGTGAATGACATTTGCTCGTCATTTAATTTCCGCGAATGTAAATCTCTACGAGTAAAATGTGTGTTTTGATCTTCGCTTGGCTTATTTTTATTTATTTCTGTATATATTATATTATAGTTTATAGGTTTTGAAAAAGTATAGAGAACGAATATGAACGTAAAAATCGTTAAATGATACGCCTCCTCATCTTGTAATTATACTTCACATTAAACGGTATAATTTTCAACCGCTATTACTCCGATTGTATTTATTCTCTTCTCACGGTCTTGCTTAAGTGGCACAAAAATCACGTAATTACATATCAGATTTGATTTTCTATTTTTATATATTTCATCTTATTAATTTTAATAGTTATTTATTAAACATTACATGGGTACTGTTCCCTTTTCCTTCTTCGGGAAAGACTCTTTATCGATTTTACTGATACTATCAGTGATCAACAAAATTCATGAGTCATACTGATTCTTTGCAAAACGTTTGTTAATCACTACGTGGCAAATTCAATCACTATTTATAATTCTAAGGGTGCAGTCTTATGGTGTATTTACCGCGTATCGCGTAACCGCGTAATCAATCAGAAGCGATCCGCTATTGTGGTTTCGCGTTTTATTGATTACTGATTAGTTACGCGGTTACGCGATACATGGTAAACATGAAATTCCACCTTAACGATCACAACACCTTTATCGATCAGGAAACACACACGAATCACTTGCGTTATCGTTCGCGAGATGTTAGACGATTAGATCCATAACGAGAGAAGAGGGTTGCATGACAGAATCGAAAGTTCTTAATCAATGCAATGTTACGTTGAATGATATATAAAAGAGGAACGCAGGCAAGCCATGGCGAATACACGCGATAACGGTGATTCCATTCCGGTTGCTTCTGCCTGCCGCGGCACACCGATTACAAGGGCTGCCAGCTCGGTAAATCACTGATCATCAGTGATCATTAGCGGCCCACAATTCTGTCGATCGAAACTCGAGGAAATGACGGAATCGCCACGCCGGGCGGCAAGGGGGACCGGTTACAACCAGGTACAGATTGTCGAGGATTAGAGCACGTGGAGGATGAGGCACGTACGTCGATGGATATCTTGTTAGTGCCTTCCTCGGTACTTTCTCTGCCGACTTCCTGGATCCGACTGGGCTATTATGCCCACCGGGAAAATGATGTTTCGGTTGCGATCGGATTGGCACGGTCTGATGATTCGATGTAATAGTTTGCATCAAAAACTTTCCGTGAACGATAATTATGAGATAAATCGCTTTATAAATATGATAATGTAATAAATTTTGATTGACTAACTAATTTAAATATTAGTTACTGATTGATTAGTTTAAATATTAATTTAATAATCATCGCTTAATCAAGAATTATCAAGAATTTAACAGTAAAATTTAATATTAATTAGCATTGGATATTTATTAACCGGTTTACACGATCTTGATTTTTTTACTCGAAGGATAGTTTCTAAAAGAACGTTATGTTTAATATTTACAGGAAATTAAAAAAAGATATATAGTTAACACGTGAGCAACAGTTTTCCATTAAAGCATCATTTTTCATAAAAATAATGGTTACAACGTAACCATACGATTTGTTCTGACTAAAAGTGTGCGTGCATCACATTTATTTTTTGATTTGACTAAGATCCTGTATTTATTCTCCTTCTACATAAAAATCTAAACACGAAGCAAACATCTTCCTTTGGCAATGTCTTTTAAAGAAAAACACCGACCAATCGTATAGAATCTGTAAGTTGTATTGCGTGTGTTAAAATTTTTATTTTTAAGCTGGACACGCCACATGCAAAAGGCAAGGAGAATCGCGTGACAGGAGTGAGGCACGTCCAGTGACAGCACTACAATTCGATATCACGGCAAGCCGAGAAGGCGAATATTGCGAGCATCGACCGAATGACTACAAATCGCGCGGGAAAGAGATTCCCTTTAAAAGCGACGGTCATCTTTAGAATTCAGTGTCTTTCACAGCGTCGTTAATATCGGCGCTACCTTACGTCGCCGTCGCGAATAATCGCTAGCGCGGAAACGATCGATCGTCCATCACATACTAACTCTCTTGGAAAGCCCTGAATGGTTAGAGAAGATGGACGAGATAAGACGAATCAGAGAACCGAAGGGAAACTTTTCTAAGAAGCGAAACTTCAATCCTCATTCTAACTTGAAAGGGTCATTTTCCGATGACCAATTTTATCACATTGCTTCTATAATTTTTTAATATTTAAAAATTATAGAAAAAAAGTTATAGAAAAATATCTAAGTCCTATCCACGACACGTATTTCTAAACAATAAAATATTTTTTCACGAAAATTAGGTATCTTTTTTGACAAACGTGTGTATTAAGCTAAATTAAGATAACAGTTGGAACATGTTTTATATTCCACTTCCTGTTGGGGCTCTCCTACCTCCCGGAGCGCGTCGGTACGGGATGCTGTGAAAAAGTAATGAATTATTTATGACGTCACGCGGTATACAAATTATGCGCGCTACCGAGGCTTACCGTTATACATACGTTTTCGGTAATCCCTACGACGATTAAGTCGACGTCCCGCAGAGCGTAGCTGCACGATTATTTAAACAATTTTATGATTCGAGACAGTATGGCAATGCATAAAGCGCTCGCACGCGTCGTTATTTATAGTCCATTGTGCACTTTTCAGATCTGAATTCTGGAGCTATTTGCAAATCGTAGCAAATTATGTAAAATTTCTTTCGTTTTACTTGTGGATATTCTATGGCGTAGAAATCATCAATTATTTATCAAAATAATTATATCTTGTTATTAATTTATACATTATAAAATGTAAAAAAAACATAAATCATAAATATATGAATTTTGATTCAGATTTCGCGATGTTTGTCAGTTCTTTTTTTTTTTTTTGAAATATTAAATGATTCAACCAGTATAATTCTATGACGGTAGCTGTGATCACAATCACAATTCTCGTTTATTACTTTACAACGACTGTCGGTATTACACTGACAAGTATCATCTGATAATCAGTCATTTAAAATCGATTTACTCTTCGAAAGTAAATCGATTGAGATAGAATCTCGCGGGGGGGATCCTTTGTTATCCTGGATGCTTTTAGGCGCGCGCGGCTGTCATCTTCAAGGTATCGAATCGAGTCCCCGAGTTTATCTAACTTCCTGCAGACCACTTTGTTATCCGTACTGTGCTAGACGCAGTCCGTGCACGGAATACATTTTCCAGAGGATACTCGCAGCGCTATCTGATCACAGGATTTAATTGTTTCCTCGAGTCCCTCTTTCTCGCGGAGGTGTTCAGTAAGTGCTTAGTAACGCGGTAACGTGGATTCTACGTGTGGATGCATTATCTAAAATATAACACTTAATAAGAAACAAAAATCTGCGAGCCGTTCTCGTTACCTTTCCTTTCTAACGACAATGCGTCGTAGATATCTTATCTAATGATATTCTGTGCTATTCACGTATCTCAAC
Source organism: Acromyrmex echinatior (assembly GCF_024713525.1). Lineage (NCBI taxonomy): Eukaryota > Metazoa > Arthropoda > Insecta > Hymenoptera > Formicidae > Acromyrmex > Acromyrmex echinatior. Next base: position 3,406,375 of record NC_141861.1, read on the forward strand.
TACTGAACTACTGAAATATTTTCAAACGCAAAAGAAGCAAAGTGCTTTTAAAAAGAATAATTTACTGTATAGAATAAAATAAAATTTCAAAATAAAACTTCAAAATTTTACTCGTTTTTATTAGGCTCGTTTGATTGACTGCCACACGATCGTTATTTGAATTTACAATTAGAATATAGATAAAATGTACACAAGGACCGTGGCGTTTGATGGAATGATGATAAGATGCAGGGATAATTACGGAGTGTGAGTCATGAAAAGAGATATAAAAAATGTTGCAATTACGACGAATACGTCACACACGAGGAAGGAAAGGTGATCGCGGTACGCAACAGTATAGACATAGATGTCAGTAAATACATAGCTGCGGTATCGAGGTAGGTGCAAATGACGAACGATAGGAATAATTATAGGTAATAAACCTGAAATAACAGTGTATGACGATCCTCCGTTCCGGCGCGGAACATCATTCTCACTTTTATCCACCGCTCGATAATCAATAGATCGATAACCCCTCGCGAAAAAAAACAGATATCATCATATTACGGTACGGCATTGTCTTTCTGGCATAGTTATTAAATTGTTAAATCGGATGCGCATTCTGATCGTGTCATTTTGTAATTTTCTCCCCAATTAGAGTAACAGCGATCATTTTTCACGAACAATCAATAATTACTGTTCGCTTCGAGCGGCCTTGAGTATAAACGTTCACTTCCCTTGCGCAAGTTTCTACTTTTACTTCTACTTCGTTAAGATTATTTCGCATTTTATGATGTCTATCTCCCGCTTCCGTATAAAGCGCCGCACAATTATTTATCTGCATTAGCATTAATTTTCGATTAATTCCATAACTTTATCAGACGGTTACACTGAAAATAATCGTAAATGCGCGCAGCTGAGTGCACTTGTGCAACGCATCGTGCATCTGTGGAATGAAAACATAGCGATCGTCTCGAAATTTATTCTACAAACGTCACAGCGTTTAATGAGTCTTTTTCGTTGCTTTCATTTACGCATGTATTAATGTTAAAATAAGTAATCTAATTAACATAATCCAGATATCAGATATCATATAAATTTCTAATGCTTGTATTAGTTAAATCTCGGTAATTAAGCAAAGATTATAATCGATTTGATTTTTTTATTCAAACGTGTCTTTAGTCTAGGTCTTTGACATCGCGTATCTTAATTAATAAAAGGGAAGCAAGTAGTAAATTTGGCAGACATCGGCCTGGTGGTATATGATATCCGGCAAAAAAAAAAAAAAGATCACGTGTGATTAATGATTAGCTGATTATACACGTGTCTAATGACGAAGTTCGCGTGTAACCTGTGGCTAGCTGCTCGCTGGATCATTATCAATCATGAAAATGAACGTTCCTGACAGTGAGAAAGAGAACAGAGGGCGTAAGGAAAACAGCGATTTATACGAATTAGTTCTTTTGCCGAAGAAGAGGAGCGAACCGGTACCGAGGAAAGTAGCAGGATAACACTTTGTGATAAATGACACAAGTTCGGTGAGCAAACAATTTCGTTCCGCGCATCATTCGTTACATCGCGATTGATGCTCCGCGGATGCGGAACACCGTAAAATCAAAGTTTTTCGGTCCTACCGGCACGTATTCTCACTGCATCCAGTTGCTACCGGGAAATGTTTTATGCAGTACATTTCCTGGTAGCAACTGGGTACATTTGAGGTCATGCGGTCAATGCTAATGAAAAAAATTGTTTCATTGCCGTTATTGTAAACTCGAAAGGTTGATTCTTTAGAATTCTGCTATTTCTTCTGAAGATTTTACGATCAAATCATTCTTCGGGTGCTTCAAGGTATACTATTTCTTTGTAACAACTCCAGCGCTGATAAAACATTTATTTATAAATTATTTATAAGTTAAAACGAAAAAAAATGTACGATGACTTGAACATGGTTAATCATCTCAATCGAGTATCGTTTTCTCTTAGCTCATCATGAACTCTGAAGAATTTTTAAGACGAGAATTTTTAGTTGCTTCTATATTACTTTAATCAGTCTCTGATTAATCCACAGAATAAATGCACATAATCTTGCTCCAAATGTGAACGTCATTTAAATTATTTAAATGGAAGGGAGCAATAAAAGGTCATGTTAGTTATTGTCAAAGATTGTCAAAGATTGTCAAAGATTGCAAAATCACATCCGTTAACACGAAGCAGAGAATTTATTCCCTTGTCGATCGTATCTTCACGTATGCACAGACATACATGATACGCACGATGCGTGCACACGCGCGAATCCGTAACGCTACGCGTGTACCGGGTGACACGCGTGCACGCAAGTGGTTCGACCGGTATCCGCCATATTTGGCTGGGCCTCGTATACACACACATGTGATGTACAAACATAAGAACTCCTGGAGAAGAGGTCATGCTCACGAAAGGTATCGACATAAAGATACAATATTCCTCGAAGCGATAACTCAGTGATAGCTCTAAAAAAAAATCTGAAAAAAATGTACAATCTGCAATTTTGAGAATATCTAACTGATACATTTATTAGTCAGAGAATTAGGAAGAAATAATTATTGTAATGTACAATATGATATTCGCTTGAATAAGTATATAATATAATATAAAATTTGTATAATTAGTATTTAAGAACATTTCATTGAAATTATGTTTAAGACTTAAAATATCAGATGCTTTTGTGTTCCATTTAATAGATAAAATTTTATTATGTAGTTAACGGCGAATATAGAGAAGTATCAATCAGAAAGGGAACGCATTCCTATATTGCTATATTGAAGAAAAAAAATAATTACGAAAAGATAGCGAGTTTACGAGACTTGGGATATGTTGAGATCATTAAACGCGTGACGAACGGTTCGCCTTTCTCGATGGGTTGGGTCACCATTCATAAAAGCTATCGCAAAAATGACGTGTCAGGGTTCACTATCCATCCACGTTCTTTTCCTTGTGCCACGTCAAGATAACTGTTCAAGACGTCGTTTAATTTGTGAGTTACGAGAAATTGAACGTTTACTGTCGTTACCTCTTCAGGCGTATTCGATATGCCACATTGGCATCTTCCACTTCGATCACTTCCTTTTTTAATAAAAACGTGCCTGCGGCAGAATGCATGCGATTATCTTTCGTGTATAAATAATTACACAGGAAACGTTTGTCTGTTCTCGAATAGCTCATGAAACTATAGGGTCATCGAGCGAGAGAACATTGAAAGGTGTGACGAGAGGTGCTGAGAAGGAAATACGTCAAATGCCGAAGAAACCGAGTACGGGAGGTTCTGTCTAGTCAGTGAAGGAAAAAGATCCATGCCGATAGCACGCCTAGATAGACTGACTGAAAAAAGTGTTGCCGTTACGTCAAATGTGCACGACAGTGCAACATCGATTATCTGGTACATCAGTGGCGGCAATCGATCTTGAGATAGCCATCTCGAGACTTCGATTTCTTTGCTTGATTAATGACATTTTAATAGATCAAGTCACGCTCGTGCATCCCTTTTGCGAACCATCGCCCCACGTATATCTCTTCAGACATTTATTTTATTAATTTCCTGTTGCTTACCTTCGCATTATACATAAGTCAGAGTTTATAAATCGTCATTATAAAATTTTTCAAACAAAACAATTATTTATCGTCTAAACATTAAATGGAACTATGAGTACATTCGATTTTACCGTAGAAGGTGTTAAATACTTTACCTTTCTAATCAACAATTAAGGTAATTGTTTTAATTCATTCGATTGGTTAATTCTTATGACTGCTTTTACGGAACAAAGTTGCATAATGCGATTGATCACTCGATGATTAAAAAAATTCACCTTTATTTTCAAACATATAAAATGTCATACATATATATTGAAAAATGATGAACGCACAATAGTTGATAACAATTGGCAATTTTGACAACAATTTGAAAATGGAAGGAAACGTATTTTTTCGGTATATAATGTTTTTTACTTCCATAAAGGTCCGAATGCGACTCAAGAAAAGATAAATAGATATATTCGGTTACAGCATCTTTGCTGTGAATAGAAAAGATATTGTAATATATATGCGAGAAGTAATTTGCTAAATTTCGTTCAGAAGAAATGGATCTTGAAGATACTTCATACTTTGGTCGACCCTTGATAGAGGGATTTAGCTTGATAGATTGGCGGAATGTTGTCGTATAAAATAGTGTATACTTAACTAAATGATGTGTACTTAATTAAAAGTATTTTCAACTAATAACATTTTGCTCTAAAAACCAAATGAAGTTAAGTAATTACTTCACCCAATACTATCAATAGAAATGAAGACATTGAAAGATTTGTTTTTTCTCCCTTTACGTGCATCATTCCAAATTTCTGTTCGCATTAATTAATCCTTTTTTTTATTTTATTGCATATGCCATTTGGATTAAAAAAAAAAAAGATTTTAATGATTTAACCTTTTCCGGCTGACTTCGTCCATAAACACGAACCGATTAAAAGATCTACGAGCCAGGAAAAGTCCAGTCGTATTACTGGAAACCAGAGCTCGGTCTTTTTGGCCTTTTCTCGATGATCTTCCCAGCGCTCTGTCCAACGTGTCTGTGCAGATTGGCAACCGGTTTTCCTATGGCCTCTCCCAACCGATTCCTCACTCCTACTCTCACTCCCACTTCTGTTTCCCATTCCAGAGCCCTCTGCATTCCCCATACCCCACATCCTCATCTCTCACAGTGCTGTAACATTACGGTGTCATCCTATATCCCGCTTCGAACTAATACTTTTAAGGGTGAAAACAATTAGACATATTTTGCAATGTGAAAATTGTATGTCGAATGGCGTGTATTCCTGATTTAAATATTTTTTTTAATGTCCTTTTAACATTTTCCAGAGTTAGAGGAAAAAACTGACACATAAATCATTATTATTATTATTTAATTAACGATTACTTGATCAAAAATACCTTTTCCTGCAGAGCATTTTTTAACAAAATAGATAATTATCTCCAAATTTATATTAATTAATCGCAAAGCTAATCGTGCTACTACTATCTCCGCAATCCAAACGAAAAACAATTTAAATAAACAAAGGAGTAATGTATCGAATTAATTGATCTTTTATTTGTTCTAACAAAGAAACTTGATTCTTTCTCATGTTACAAATATTCTTATCATTCGTAAAGTAAAATTTATAACAGTAATATACGTAAAGTGCAACCTTTCCGTTTCTTCGAGCTGATCGTCTCGTTTAACGTTCGAAGCTGCTTCAAACAGGTCTCGATATTTCAACGTGGGCTTATAACTTCCTGGGTACGCAACTGGTTGATCCTCGGCAGTCGCATTATTTCTCATTCCCGGCCACGTGTTTGAACGCGATTATGGAGAGCACGAACGAGTCGGTGGAACTGTTTTGCCCTATCCCTTTTCCGCTCGGTGAACGTTTTCGCTTTCTCATAAAACTCCATGCGGTTTCCAAGCTAGATAATGAATAAATCGACCTTCATGAGCCGCGCATGGGAAAAATTCCGCAAAGAACGGCCATACAAAAACGATAGGAAGCGAATAATTTCAAAACCGCGAGAAATCCCATTATCCTTGAACACGCGCGAGTGCGGCCTGACATTTCATTTTAATAGAGCGCGTCAATTTTCTGCATGACTCCATTTTCTTTGCCAATTGTCGATTTTTGTTTTTAATCTATCGTCCATTCACCGATATTACGCGCCGCAGCCACACGCGGAAAACAATAAATAGGTTTCGTCAGCAGACGGAACGGAACACCTGTAATTCACATTTGCGTTCTAGCAATTAAGTATGATGTTAATATCCGTAATGGCGGTAAAATAAGAGAATAAAGCGCAAGGCGCAACAACGGTGAGCTACTTAGATCGAATTTCACCTTCTCTTTCCTCATGCTTCTCCCACTTGCACGCGTTCGCAAGAACGGATTGATATGTTTGAGCACCCTACTCCGAAAACATTTTTATTATTATTGTACAGTATAAAGAATGTTATTATTATTCCGGATTATATAAAAATCTGAAAAAATTCTGATATATACTTGTACAGCTTTTAACAAGTTTAACTATTATATTATTAGGAATTGTATTTTGTTTATTTTTTACAAATTTAAATTTACCTACCAAAATTCAGTCGATAATTTTTTTTTAAATGTCAATTGTCATATAGTCTTTATTAAGAGATCTCCACAAGCAGATCTATACAAAGTTAATTAATTTTATTGATACAGTTGATGTTTCTATATTTTATTTGATAAACTGCCTGAGTTTCAAGTGTTACAGAGTTTCGCATTATATTTAGACTAGATAATCTTTTAGCGATCGTTCTAATTTACGTAATGATTCGTGCAATTTTCCTATACAAATATAGCTACGGTTACATATAGGAGATCACGATGGAGTCATAGCGTGATTCATCAACGTCTGATTACTCACACACAACGAAGCACGTTGCGTGCATGAATTTCCGCGCGCGAGAGATTCAGAGCGCGGAATAATTATTTTCTACACACATACACACACACACACACACACACACACGTTACTCTCTTACACAATCCCGCGCGCAATCGCATTAATTTCATATTTGCGAAATCATATAATTCATTCGACATACCTAGTTGCTATTAGGGTTAATTAACTGCGCGTTAATACAAAGGAAGGCTCGAGAAGAACAATTGGAGTAACCTCGATTCCCAAAATTCCATGATCGCAAATCAGTCCACTGATACGCAATACGCGCGCAATAAAAAGATATAATAAACTTCAATTTGAGTAATTCAGATAAGTCAGTTAACTTCGACACACCGTCGCCCTGTCTCTTCTTGTTTGTCTAAGCCCCGCGACTCTTAACGGATAATTAGCCTTTTATCCTCCGTCTTTGTCCTAATTGCAAATGTCGCGCGAATACGTTCCTTGATTGCAGTTATTTTTTAATTGCACGTTACGTCAAGGATGATGTGCGCGCATTGTTTGTACAGCTCGCAATTTCACTTCCGAGAGAAACATGTCGGAGAAGAATACACTCCGTACGCCTCGTAATATTGTGTGACATACGCAAAAAGAATTCGCGACCGTTAAACGTGATCCGAAAAAACGTTGTCACGTAAACTTATCGGTGTGTCGGATAATTTTCAAAGTTCGAAATACGTAAAACTTGTATCTCAAAGGAAGCTAAGAAGCTTGAGGGAAGTTGACATAAACTGAAAGTAACATAAATCAATGCCTATATACAGCGTAGACCACCAAGAAACATTCTGCAGACGCGTCGAGGACGTCTACGTTCTAAGAATATTCGCAGGATATCCTTCGAATAAAGTGTGCTGTATTGGTGTCATAGGTCGGTATTCATGGTCGGTTCTTATTTTAAGAATATCTTAAGACGCTAATGCGGCCCTCTGATTAGTTCGTGACATCTCAAGACAGAACTTAAGACGGTCTTGAATATACCGACCAAAAATTTCGCATTTAATAGTATAAGGTCTATTCTTCTTCCATATCCTGAAATTAAACTTCTTGCACTTCTTGATTCATCTTTTTTCTTTTTCTTTTTGCATTAGAAAATAAAAACAAAAGATAGATCGTGTAAGAAGTTCAGTTCTGAAGTATGGAAAAAGAACAGGTTTATAAATGTAATATAACTTGGGCCCGGTTTTCCATTTGCTGGTTAACTTGTGGTAAGGCTTAATCTGACAATAGTATAAAAATTGTATTAATTACTAAACTGAGATTTTATATTGAATAATCACTACAAAGCTATTAGTTTCATGATTAATCATAGCTAGAAAATTATAATAATATTTACATTACCAAGTTAAAGGTTAGTTTAACTACAAGTTAACCAAATAATGACAAACCAGATACAGTGTTACATAACAGTTACATTGCTGAGCAAAATAACAGTTACATTGTTGTGCATAAATTATAACATTGATGTTATAATTTATACTTTTAATTGGTGTCGACTGCGTCGTATCTCGAGGGAATAATCTCCTTGGACTATATTCAGACAGTTCAGATTCCCACCCGATTACCATCCATGTATCATCCTTGCTCTTCGCCGATCATTAAACACGAATGAAATGATACCCAACTGGCGCTCGAGTGGGAATCTGAACGCGCCTTTGCGAGTCATAAAAACGATCGGTCTTCAGCGTCCTCATACGTGCGTGTTGGTTGTCGGTTTGTTCTATCATTGTTGGACACTGCTATTTTTATAAATAGCCGAACCATGAAGCGAGTAGGAAAGAAAACGTCTGCCAACGTCAACAGTAACGAAGCTAAAGTCAGTCATAACGAGCGCGTCGCGCGACGCATGAGGGAACGTCGCAACCTTGACTGGCGCTTTGGGTAGACTATGATCCTCTCTCGTGATACCTGGTAGGCATCGCGATCTAGGACATCCTACTTAGACGCGCGTGCGTCAGGTGCTTTGAAACTTTATGATGCATTCTGCGACGTGTCACGCTACTTATTTGTTATGCCGCGTCAACCGCCAATCGTCGACGTAATCGGCTTGAGAACAAAGGAACGTCACTTTCATTCGCGATTGTCATGTTTTCTCTTGGTCACTGATTGTCGTAGAACGCTGCAATCAAGCGTTACACCTGTACTCGATTTAGAATTTTTTCAACATATATATTTCCTTATATTTTCTCTTGCGTGCTTATTATTTTGAATAAAATCACGATAATCACGGGATCATCACGATCACATGATTGGTTTTAAATGTGTTGGATTTAAATCGCTCACCATTGGCGGCTGCGAGCCCGACGATGCATATCCAGCACAGGGCCAGTCTCCAGAAACGGTCAGCCATGTCCATTCTCCGGGTAATTACGAAACGCCCGTGGAAGATCATGTAGTCGCGATTTGCGTGAGGGACAGGTAAACAAAGGAATAAAGAAAGGAGGAACGGATGCGGAAGAGGAAAGGATGGGAAAGAAGAGGACCGAATATTTTTGTACTATCCGCGAAGGGCTCTCATTTAGATGGACGCGGCTAGGCCCGGAACCGTAAGGAACCGATTCTCCTCTCACTATCCGCGAAAGCGGAATCTTACACCACGAATATTTTCGCTGATAATGAAAAATCCGAGAACTCACCGAAATGAGTCTTGATAAAGACGCGCGAGCGATGTTCCCCGTGCGAACACGCGAGAGACACTGATGGAATAAGAGAGTGGCGGGAGAGTTTGAACCGCCAGCAGACCCAGACTGCAGCATCGACCAGTGGCGTAGAAGTGGATCAAACATTGAAAGATGAAAGACAGGTTTATATCTTATTAATACCTCGAGTGTTAATCAAATGTCAAAACTAACCGATGCAAATTATGAGAGATTTAATTCTTTCATTTGATTCACAGTAAATCCACCTTACGTAAGCAAGACCGAGACCTTGAATATACCAATGTAATGTATGAAGATTGTGATAATGTTCTTGTATTTAAATTTTCCTCATTTTATGACTGTTCTCCTTTCAATTTTATTACACATATTAGTTCTAACAGTTAGAAAACGATTAGGAGAATAAATTAGACTTATTGTTAGATTAAAATTAATCTATATTAGTAAAAATGGCCGTGTCAGCCGGATTTGGACTCGACCTGTTTCCACCAATATAGATTAACTTTAATCTCAGTTCAACTTACTCAGCATTTTTTTTTTTAATTCTTAGAACTAGAAAAAGATGAAGAGTTAATTAAATCAGGATTAAAATTAATTCGGTTCTACCTTGATAGAAACGAACATCAGTATCATTCTGTACCATTAGCGGGCATAACGGGGCACCCTGTACGCCACTGTCACCGAGAAACAAAAGACACACGGATGAGAAAGTGGCAGCCGCAGCAAACCGATCGCAATGGTACGATCGCACGTATGCGTTCGCGCTTGCATGTATACGTGGCATGCTTATCTGGTAACCGGAATGAGCTTGCGGGCCGGAATAACCGCGGGAAGATATAACAAGTTCCACGCGCTAATTGATTTATAGGCTGAAGAAGATTCATCGTGGTATTCAGACGGAGGCGTGTTCCATCACCCTGCAATCGATTGCGCCGACATAGCGATACGCGAGATCTTGCGCCAGGATTTGGGCCTCACAAACGCGGTCTCGATACCTCAACGAATCGTGAGTCGATATCGTGCAGAAGAACCTTTTACGGAACGAGTTATCTTTTATTTCTTTTTTTTTTTTTCTTCTTTTTGTCTTTTGCCGAAGCATGGGCGGGCAGCATTTTAATGTAGGCGTGCGAGGGGCCAACGGCACCTCTCGCTCTGGGCCTTACATGGATACATCGTGAGTCACTGCCCAAAGCGGCGTATGTAAATGTGTTCTGCCTACTTTATTCATACGCTCAGGCTTCGTGTGACCATTGCCGCAGAGAAAAAAAAACGACATTAACAGCCTAACGACGATATTTATCGAATACTATGAATTAATAGATATCCATTGGCAAGTTAGAAAATAAATGATTACAAGCTGACATGGGGTCATGGAAGAGGCGTGTGAAATTTTTCGATCAATATAATTGATGTAAAATTTAAATGTGTTTGTTTTCTCTGAGTCAGCTATTTTTACGACGAGAGCCAATAATGTCGACGTGTGTCGTGGTAATTTGTCGACGAGGGAAGAGACAAATGTAAATTTACTCGTACCTAAGAATCTCGAGGTCTGCTAGGCCTCAACAAGACCCAGACAAGCGGATATCTGTCCTACGGGGCCCACGAGTATCATCTTCGTGATTCTTCGTGAGAACTCGTACCCAGTCGTGTACGATACTTCTTAGCCATTATTGGGCTTCTGGTGAAAGTGTCTGACTAGATATTTCGTAACCAGATATCAGTATCGGAATGAAATCTTGTATCTTGCAGATATCGCGGATTTAAGAATTGCAAAATATAGAAATTTTCTGAAACATTATTTTAATATTTAATATTTCTCTCTTTTTTTTTCTATTTGCATTTTTATCTCCACTGATTCTCATTTTACAAAAATTCACCATGTAAGAAATAAAAATAATATAAGGAAGATTTTATATACCGTCAAATTATAAAGCTGTAATAATAAAATAAATCAGACGAGATTGCAAAACACATGTTCTTAACTGTCATAAAATCGCATTTGTAACTTTGATAAAACAACGAAGATCGGCGCTTTTTGCTGAGGAATACTTCGTTAATTAAGCGTTAAACCGACGTTAAATCCCAATTGAGAGGGCAAGCCGCTGAGCAGGCCGTCAAGCAGAACGGCAAGAGGCGTGTGTGCATTGTTTTTTCTGGTATGCCAACCGAAGCTATATTAATCAAATATGCCGTGCGTCGTATAATTTAAATTCCCGTTAATCCACCGAACTCGCGTGCGCACAATATTGTCTCTTTCTCTCGTGATTACGTGGGGTAACCGATAATTGCTAACGCGCAATTGCGTTAACGAAGTGTGAATAATAAAGGAAAAATCAACATTATTGTCGTCGTTGCGAGCGAACCTAATCGACTATTACGTTTTATTTCCGATAACGCTAATAAATTCACGATGGCGTGCCCTTTTGCGGAAACAACGGTTTCCACTGTTTCACACCCTCATTAGAGATCTCTCTTCTTCTCCTTCTTTTTACAAAACACACTACGTTAATACGAAACACACTATATGTTATCGTAGATACTAATTACGGTCTCCTTATGAGATAATGAAATAATCTTACTAAGCAAAGCTCAGAAGACCGCTGACTTCCTTGAGAATTTTTTCAGCAAGTCGCGCGAGTACTTTATTAGTCGCGGAACAGGACGACTACGCGACGGCAAATTAATATCGTGGGATTAGTTGGTCTTGATTAAAAGGATTCGCTCGCTTATCGTCGACTAATCGTCCCTCTCGTTCACGTAACAATTGCAAGGATCTGGTCATAACCGTTAGACATGTTTTCTTCTTCATGTCGAATCTTGAGAGCTGTTCTCTTTCAAAGCATGTTTTCAACTGTGTACTGGTGTACATTTTTTTATACAGTAAGTTGGAATGAAACAAATATATTATAGTTTGTTTCAATTCAACTTATTATACCAGTTTAGAATATTCTTTAAAAAGAACAGACCTTTGGTTAATCCATTTGTGTTAAATGATAACAATATATGTGACTTGTACAACGTATATATTTTACAAAAATAAATACACGACGTTCAACGTCCCTACTTCCGAGAAAAATACAATACGTTCTATGTACAACGCACACAGTATATCACCCAGCAAACAAGGTAAAGTTCTTATCATCATTTTGACATCATTTAAGATGTCATTTTGACGTTAAAATAACGATAAGTAACGTTAGCTTCTTTACTGGACACCTTCTTGAGGAATATACATTTATTAATTTATTGTACAATAAATCACATCGCTTATCGCGCTTCAACGCGACATAGATAAAAATCTAAAATAGCAGAACGATCGGAAATTTAATCAGCGATACCTAAAGATAATAACTTCGTGTTTATCTTACTATCTCCACGAAACGTAAGATATTTTTCTAAGTACTACGGATACTAGCTTCGTCAGATTAACGAAATCTCATAAGAGTGCAAAAGGAAGCAACGACTATCACGAAATACAGGCTCGCCCTGAGACTATCTGTCGAGCTGGAGTGCTGATTCAAAATCTGACACTGCGAATTTCTATAGTGCTTGACGTTCCCTTCAGAGTCACGCGCGAGTACGCAGAGCTCGTACTTGGTGTTTGATCTCTTCAGATCGTTGATTTTGAAGGATCTTTCGCTGTAGACAACATCCTTTTCGAGCATGGATTTGCTGCTACCGGATTCCCGAACCACTACGTAGAAGTCACCGATATCTTCGCGCGATGTTACGTACCATGTCGCTTTCCAACTCTTATCATCGGTATTGCTAAAGAAAATTGTAATTCGTCATCTCCGAAGTCTTCGAGAAAATTTTAAACGATATATTTACGATAACAGAAATTAACAATAAAATATATCACATACTAATCAATGCTTCGATATTTCACATCAGGTGTGATGTCGAGTTCGGGCTCCTCTTGAATATCCCTTTCGCCGCAGTTCGTAAGATCTTCGGTTACTTCCGAGATAAATTTATTTGCGAGATAATTTGGACTTTTACACATCACGTTCGACCATTCCATTGGAAATTGCGTTTGAGATTTTAGCCATCTCTTCAATGGCCGCACATGACAATCACAATGCATGGGATTACCTAATATAAATATATTTTAAATATTGATAAAACAAAAAACTTGATTATAAATACAGTTTTTAAAATCCTTTAGTGGTTTAATTATGTGTTTTATCTAATTATTGAATTTATTGTTACCGGAATATTTGAACACCGTGCCGTTCTGAATAATCTTCATGAATCTCTCATCGAAAACACCAATCTCATTTTCTTCCAGATTGAGAACTTTTAGATTCGGCAGCGATAGAATTTTGTCGAGAGGCACATGGCTTAGATGGTTGTTACTCAGATGCAAGTTGGTTAAATTTAACGGCGGAAGAAAGACATCTTGTTCGGAGATGTCACTTATGTCATTATACGATAAATCCAATGTCTGTAAAGCCGTTAAATTCCCGATTACATCTGAAATAAGGCAACGTTCTCGTAAACGACGATTCTCAATAGAAAGGACAAGCTGATAGGCCGTTATACAGCAACCTGATTAGTTGTTGAAGCTAAAAACATTTTAACGACATTTCCGGTTTACTACTCACATCTCCTGATCTCATCAATGTTGTTATGAGAAAGATTTAAATACTGAATCTTTTTAGCACCAGCAATGAAATCGAAGGTAACAACCGGCATTGTATTATAGGATAAATCGACTTCCTTAAGTCTATAAGGGATCCAGGGATCATTTGGAAGAGTCTTCCGGGTGATAAATGATATCTCGTTATGACTAAGGTTGAGCCTCTCCAGAGATAGACAATCATCGAGCAATCCATGCGTCTTATTGTCCAGCTTCTCCAATTTATTATGCGATAGATCGAGTGTTCGTAGAGATACTAGACCCTGAAACGCGCCATTCGGTATGTAGTTAATGTTGTTGTTCGTCAAGTTCAACGTTAGCAGCTGCAACAGGCCCTCGAATGCCCGGCTTGTTATGTTACTTATTTTATTGTTTGCCAAGTTCAGCTCAAATACTATTGGCAGACGGCCGAAGGCGGCTTTTTCCAGTTTCGTCAAGTAATTATTCTGAAATATATCCATCAGTAAAAATTCAGAAAATTACTGATCCTCGAAGAAGAACGAATTCTCCCATAAAAGTTTCTCTTACCTGCAGATAAAGATACTGCAGACTGCTCAGACCGCCGAGTGCTTGCCAAGGCGGCTTTGTTATGTTATTCGCTTGCAGGTTTAAGATTCTCAAGGTCAGCAGGTTTTCAAAGCTCCCCTCTTGCAGGTTATCGCCCAGCTGATTCCGCGAAAGATCCAGCGAGAGCAATGCATTCATCGTAGGCCACACGTCGGTGCTTGGAATCTCTTCCAACAGATTCTCCGAGAAGTCCAAATGACCCAGAGAAATTGGCAATTGGAAAATCTTTGTCAAACGATTATTTTTCACCGTTAAACTCCTGAAATACAATAGACATGTTATTGCAAGCATAACATTTTTCCATTTTATTAATCAACAATGACTCACCTGCAACTGGCTAATCGAGTGAGACTACCTCGTGCAACGTCGTTCAATTGATTGTAACTCATATCGAGTTCTAGAAGCGTCGGCAACGGTCCGAACGTCGATGGTTTTATTTTCTCTAGAGAATTATACGACATGTTCAAGAATCGCAAGCTGAAGAGCGTCTGAAATACGGCGTTATGAATCTCGGATAGATTGTTGTGCGATATGTCGATCGTGTGGAGTTCGTACAGCTTTGGAAAAGTCTGTCGTGGAACGGAATGTATCAAATTGTGGGAAACGTTTAAGATTTTCAATCCCGTCATGTTATGCATTGGAATCTACAAAAAAAAAGAATGTCAATAGTATTTAGAATAAAAATAAATATCTTAATGAAATAATGTGAACTATTTTATCGTTTCCATCCAAAATTTTACCTGATTTAGAGACGTAAATAGATTATAACTAAGTTGTAATTCCATAGCATAAGACGCACTATCGAAAGAATACTTTGAGATATTCTCGAGTTTGTTGTGGCTAAGATCCAATAATGTAATATTCGCACAATTCTCGAAAGCGCCTGATTCGATCTTTGAAATTTCATTGTGAGACAGATTCACTTTCGCCAGATAGATATCTTTGAACGCCAATTTCTCCACGATTGTCACGAAATTCTCGGAAACATCTATAAACTATCACGACAAATTTACTATTAATCCTTTTGAGTGCATATTTGTAACATTTATTTAAAAAAAAATTTGTAACATTTATTTTAAATTTGTGATATATAAATTCGAGATCTCTATAGATTAATGAAACTTAAAAATATTAAAAATAAAAATGTATATGTAATATTGAACATTAAAATATACTTCTACCGGTCAGAAAGAATATACATCGATAAAATATATACATACAGATGGATTTTTCACTCATAAGATATTTTTGTAGCAAAATCAATAAAAGAATTATTTTTCTAATGACAAGATGATGTCATCCTCCTAGAAGGTTAAAGAAAAACTGTGTGAGATTTGTGCAATAATTATTTCAGATACCTCAGCAAATTGTAACTGATTGAACATTTGGAAATCGATTTTCTTGATGAAGTTCCGGGAAAGATCGACGGTGCCAATTCTGGTAACGGAACCGAAAGTTCCACGACCCACGTCATCGATTTGATTATCGCTCAGATATAATCGTCTAAGAAAACGCATGCCACGGAAAGTGTTTGAATCAAGTTTCCTGATTTTGTTGTGGCTCAAATTTAAGACTTTCAAGACGGAATTCCGGGCGAAGGTTCCTCTAAAACGAAAGAAACAATCTTAGGTACATTACGGAAAATTTTATGATAAGTAGCACCGTTTTCTTCAAGTCTGTCAACCTTTTCAAATCGGCGATAGCATTATGCGATATGTTGCACCATCCCATCTTGACAAGATCGGCCAAATGAGACGGATCTAATTTGTCGATTAAATTGTGAGAGATATCTAAGAACTCGGTGTCTCTTAGACCTTTGAATTGATTCCTCTTCAAGTCTTTTATTTTGTTGCCATGAAGATCAAGAGTTTTAAGTTTCTTGAGTGGCATTAATGCTTCCACAGGCAAGGAAGAAAGTGTACCTAAAAAATATAAAAGTCAGTCAAGAATTTTAATTTGATAATTTTTTTATAATTATATTCTTGTATATAGGTATTATATAAAAAAGTTATATATGATGAAAATGTTATTTTTTGTATACATAATATCAAAAATTGAGTTCATACAATTGTATCATTTTCAAGATCTGTACAATGAGACGGTGCGTTTCCCACTAACAATATCTCGCGATGAGATTCTGATTACCGTTACTAATCTCCAATTTTTCTAACTTCGCAGCCGCTGCGCTTTCACCAAAACTATTTCCCAGTAAGGCAGATATCCGGTGCCCCGTGATGTTCAACAGACTGAGATTGCCGAGAATCTGTAATGCTTCACGAGGAAATTTTTCCAGATTACTGTTTATTACATAAAGCTCCTGAAGAGTTCGGTTCACGCCAAGAAAACTGTGCTCTTCGATCAATCTCAATGGCGTATCGATAAACTTGAGTACTCGCACATCCAATGGATACAGAGCGGGCCCGTAGAATCGTACTGTCAATTAATAAAAATGGAATAGTTCATTCAACCGACTTATTTCGTCATCTTCCACAAGAATATTATACGCAAATTTCTTTTTTTTTACGACGTGTTTAAATCGACTCACCTATGTTACATTTATATAAAACCAGTTCTTCGATCGGCATGCCCTCGTTTCCCAGATTCGTGAAGGCAATACTGAGACTGGCCAGATTCGTATTCTCACAGCGGATGTATAAACCTCTGTCACTACCCCGAAGACAAGTGCAGGGATAAATGTAAATCGCGTCTTTGGGGCATCCGAATCTCGGTCCAGGCGGCACGTAACCACCCATTATGGACACAACCATACTCAACAGCAATAGTGGAGATAACATTTTAATACCTGTTTTGAGAAGCACAAACAAAAAGAAATCCATTTAACATTTTCGTAATTATATAATGTAATTATATAATTATACAATATATTACTCGCTTACGCTTTGTAATTACATAATAACTGATATGAATTCAAACGTATAACAAATTTTGCATGAAAAAATACTGTTATAAGAGAATCGTACGTAGTATAATTTACATAATCTCTTTAATAAATATATATAGTTATGTTGAAAAAAAAATCTATTACATTTATATCATAAAAATTGAGAGATAATAATTTGATTTATATATATAATTTGATAGATAAAGTGCAAACTCGTAATATCTTTATAAAATGAGCATTTCAATTAGTCACTCCGTGATGCAACGTACGTCTCGTCAGAAATGTGGGAAAGTTTTCGCTAAGTGAACTCCATTGGTTAATGTACGCAACAGATCGATACGCCGATAACCATGCAGCTTATGCACCTAATAAAATCGCAGTTGCTTCAAAATCGCAATTGTTCTGCGCAATCTTTCGCGAATGAATTGTTAAACGGCCCTTCGAAGTTCCTGTTGCCTGTGTTTAAGTAAAAACGATTACATCAGTCGCTCAATTCGCGATCCGATCTCACCGCTTATTATCCCACGCGAGTTGCTGAGATATCCTGCGATTTCTTGATACCGAGGCGCAAAGGTGACTAACCGCTAAGATTATCACGATAGCCCAAAAACGTCCTTGAAGACGAGACTATTTTTTTCAGGCAGATACACCCACACAAAATGAGACCTACTCGGTGACCTCACTGCGTAACAAAAAATGCCGCAAAAGATCAAGATCTCATGGATGATGCTCTCATGGATCATGCTTTGCCTATTCATTATTCAATCATAATTAATACAATGATCGTATACCGACGATAGCGTCTCCCACGCGATTCTAGAAAGGAGGCACGCAACTACGGCAATCGCGCTTTCTGTCATGTAACAAATTATAAGCTATCGTAGGGACGTTTAACTCATACGTCACTCACAATTTGCCTGTTGCACATCTTGCAAAAGAAAATTATGAAAGCGGCGACTTGTCCATCCGGAAATGTTAACGCAATTAGACCAATGCGTTTTCACTGTGTACTATCGTGAAAATGATGAACCACCTGCGTAACCATGCATGAAATTTCGATAGAAAATTAATGGTTGCGTGCAATGGTGCTGCACTGCGGTTTATTTTTTATTGCAAATTGATTGTCCTTCTTTCGAAACGATTGGACGATTAGCAAATATAATTTTTGTATAATAACCGACCTCCTTTCAAAGATCATCGTATGCTCTTTGTGCTCTGTGGGTGGATTTGAAAAGATATCAATAGGCCATGAAAAAAAATACAGTTGTCACCATTAATAATTAATTATATTTTGATGGAATTATTAATCACTGTTTCCTTTGTTTTCCCGGTTGAATCTAAGCATATTCTTTTTATTGTATAAAAAAACATTTGCAGTGTATTTTATTATTAATTAACAATTGTGTGGTAACAATGAAAGTTGAATTGTCAATTTACACACACTTTCGATATATTTCAACGTCTAACAACCGAGATCGTCTTCGCATCGCAGCGAGGCTCCCGCAATTAACAGTAGCTTATAATTAAAATAATCGTGGGACTCATCGATCTGAGAAATGGAAAACTATGTCTTATTACAGGAATTCAAACGGGCAAGAAGAAAAGCACGATGATCTAGTTCAAACAGTTTATCAACAATCAGTTTATAGTAACAATCAGTTTATAATGCTCGCTATATAATGTATGTATAAGCACGATATGTAAGAAAAACATAATGCAAACAGCGTTTGCATTATGAATGAGGAAGATTTATTATTTTTATCTCAGACAAGATGTATGCCAAGTAAAAGTATATTAATAAATTTATATTTATATATTGAGAAAAATGGTTGAAAATCCAGAAGATTAGATTAATCAAAATTCCGCTTGTTTTAATTGGGATTCTAAGATTTAATCAGAAAATTTAGATTTATCCATTTTTAATCAGAATTCCAATTAATCCAACTAGGCGTTTTTCTTAGAAGAGTAAGAAGTTATCATCAAGAAAATCTGCAAATCTAAAATCGATGAGACGATAACGGTTAGAAGTAAAACGATATGTTGGGAAAAACACACGAGCCTTTCACTTATTTTAGTTGATCTTTCTACTTCATAAACCAAGAAACTAACCACTGGACCGAATCACGCTGATCTCTCGTGACACCAAACTCGTATCAGATCTAAGAAAAATGAACGAACCTGGTACCATTGACGTAATGCATCGGCAATACTCGATTATTTATTATTAAGTTATCTCGAGTATCTGGATCAAAACTCGAACGGTTACTTGTTACTTTTTACTTATATTTGTACCGACTTAAAAATATTTAGAAACTCGAGGAGCTATCAATAAACAGTATGCTTTCCCGAACGTGAGACTTCCGCTTCTCGAAAGCGGAAAGAATGACAGTGGAGAGAAAAAGAACTTGCGCCACGCTCCACTTTCTGAAAGTGGATCTATTAATTAGAGCTATTGTTAACGTAGCAAAGATAGATGGCTTTATGTAAAGAAAATGCATCACTATCAACTCATAATATTCGCGATTAAGTACTAAAATTAAATTATAAAAGAAACTGCCTCGTCAAAATAAGATGCACTTTTCCGTGCATTTCTTTAACATAATAGATAAGAATATTTTTGTTTCGATAGTATCCTTGCAAATACCGCATCGTGTAATAATCTATGTCTACATTCGTTTATTATACGATTTTTATTTGTAACATTATTTTTCCTTTCAAAAATATATGTATAATAATTATTAGGAAATTATTTTTTTAAATAAAGTAAAAAATATGTATAATTTAATTTAATTTATATTTAATTTATGTTATTATATAAAATTTTGTAATTTATGAAGAACATTATTTAGAAAATCATTACAAAGTTATTAAAAATTTATTATTAAAAATTTTATTATTAAAAATTATTCCCGAATCTCAAGATTAAATTTATATGAAAAAAATCAAAATCTTATATATTGAATAATGAACTCTCCAAAAAAAAATAATAATAATTTTATTTATACTGTATTTAAATACTTACTTATGTCAAGTTAAAATAATTATAAAGAACAATATTATTGCAACTAAACAAAATAAAAATAACTGTGCAAAGCTTCGTGAGTTAGTTAAGTATTGCAGATAATTAGTTCAAGTAACATAGAAGCGTAACAGTTTGTACATGCATTAAAGTCACCGTTTGCTGAGCAGAGAGATGACGCGCCTAAACACACGTGGATACTCAGCTGTGAACATTACGAAACTTAGCATCTTTGTATTTAAAACAAGTATATAACAAGTTTAATATTATATCGTATTAAAAAATTGAGATTGAATTTAACCAAGCGAAGCAAAGTTTACTAAACTTGATATTGATTTTCTTTTTTCTAATTGCTTTCAATCTCAATCTATAGCCTGGCATATCTGACATATCTGACATAAGCTTGTTTGATAAGCTGTTCCTTATTATTAGTATAATACATCATACCTGCTATTATTCTAATAGTCGATAAATTGCGAGATTTTTAAAAACAATATTTTCGAGCATTTTTCAACTTAAGATAATAGACTACAATATTATCGTCATAAAAAGTCGCAATATACCTTGTTACACTTTGCCCAATGATTTTTAAAAGCGCGAAGGTCGTTGTGATTTTTTTCAAGGATGCACTGCTGGTATCCTTAGAGTTACATTTTCGCAGCCGAACGGGTTGTCCTTTTTCTTCCACCATGCAGGAGCAGAAAGAGTGAAAAAGAAGAACAGAAAGGAGTACACGTTTTGAATTCACCTTCGTGTGTCTTCAAGACATTCTGCATGTGGTTCCTGGCTGAAGCTGCCGTGAAAACTGAACCGAGGCACGGAGGCAAAGAGAAAGGCAGCTTCAGAAGTAAGGCCTCCCTCATTGGCAGTTGATACGCTGTCCTTTCGTAGACATCCCACCTTTGCCGTTGCGAGAGAAAGAAGGAGAGTCGCGCCACAATCACATTTTGATAAAATAGTGCATATCTTCGAAGGTCGCGACTGATAAGCTGCTATTAGTAACCTGACAAAATTTAAATTAATAATAAAAAAATTATAATAATAAAGTATGTAAAAAATTTCTGTCGTTTTAATGAATGATTAAAAAAAGTTTCAACTTGATCAATTTTAAGATTTCTTTTTAAGAACATCAAAAAATTATAAAAGTGTTAGAAAAATTGATTAGAAGTTGTTAAGTTCTAAATATTTCTTTATATTCTTTTGGTTTGCATTTTTAGGTTTTTCAAATTATAAATAATTACAAATGAATAAATAAATATTATTGCGCAATTTTAACGTTTAACGTTATATTTAATTTAGCATGTAATACGATCCTGGCAAATCCTTGTGTTGAAGAAAGTCAGCTGTCAAGTACACCTTAGGATTGGTTGATGCTAGTGAAAGTTTCTTTACGTAGTTACCTTGATACTCAACCGAGTCACGTAATTTATAGCATGAAGCCGACATCTGTTGGTGCACAGATTAATTTAAATAAACATCTCGAACAAATTTAAGTATGTGTATTATCTCGTTACTTTCTTCATAATAGAAAATTTTAATTTTAACACAAACTTCTTTGTAATAAACTTATATTTATCATTATCTTCTTCTTTTTTACAAATTTATTAAGCCATTTTTAATTTCTTTAAAGAGAAGATTAATTGGATTTTTTTGTTCTTAGAATATTCTTTTGATTCTTCGAAAACGTCGTTTAGCAAAGCAGGATGCGATAGTTAAGTGTCGTTTAAACAATAATGAGAGAGAATGACGGGCCTTTTCAGAAATTACATGGCTATTAAGGTCATTGAGCTCTTCGTGTTCTTTAGTTTCAGACAAAGAGTATCGCGCAGTCGGTTGCGTTATCCATCGAGTAAATAAGTGATAGTGTTAGCTGGTATTGTAATTTCAGCATCAAGAATTAAAAAATTTTCGTTTTAAAAATTACAATTAACATGAATTATTTTTTAATATACGTGTTCAACTTTTCATTATTGTTGAGTAAGTTTTAAAATTAGCTCTATATGAAATTTCGATTACTTGAGGTTTTTTACATTTTGTATTATTTAAAAGAAGATAGATTTTATGTATATCTTTTTTGTTACGCAG
Organism: Acromyrmex echinatior; assembly: GCF_024713525.1. Taxonomy (NCBI): domain Eukaryota; kingdom Metazoa; phylum Arthropoda; class Insecta; order Hymenoptera; family Formicidae; genus Acromyrmex; species Acromyrmex echinatior. The sequence continues at coordinate 3,428,706 of NC_141861.1, forward strand.
ATACAAAAGTGACAAATCAATTTACTTTGGGCCATTTCGTAAGAATTTTTTTCAATTACTTTGAAATTATTTTAATATATCTCTGTTTTGTAATAAAAATTATGAATTACTATGTTTTACAGGATAGAAATCATCTGGAAACTTATGAGGAGATATCAAATGAACAAAATGATATCGATATCTTCGCTAATCTAACTTTTCGCTTTACTTGCAAGGATATGCCATCCGGTTTTTATGCCGACATGGATTACAATTGCAGGATATTTCACGTTTGTGAAAATTTCGGTGATGGATTCCCAGTAATCTGCGCTAACGATACAGTGTTTGATCAGAAACAGCGGATATGCACGGACGAGGAAAATATCGATTGTCATCACTCTCACGAATGGTATATATGCACATTTTATGATACTTAAATGAATCAGATCACAAGCATTTATAATATAATTAATAATTACTTACTGAAGGTATTACTTGAATGAATTAACTTATTCTGTGGAAATTGAATCGAGGACGATTACAGAAAAAATCCCAGAGGAAGAAGAATCAAAAGTGGTTCAAGAAGATGTAATACCTTCCATTTGGCCGTTCGTGTTTGACTAAAAATATCTTATTTTGTGCTAGGTATACGCTAGGTATAACTATTTACGTTCTAAGCATTTTACATTTATTCCGTTAAATGAAATTATTATTTTGTGTTAAATAAGTTTGGCTGGAATTAATTTATTTTACTTTTTTTCTCTTTTTTTAGTTTGTTGTTTATTTTTCTTAGAAAAAGATAAAGTGTAAATTAAATCGAGATTAAAATTAATCTTAACATTGATGGAATCGGGTTCTGTTCCATCTTATGACAATGCCGTACTAGATGTGTGTCCAACTTTTAAATCCAACTATTTTTGCCGATCTATTCTTGTCTTTTTTATTTAGAGTTTCTGCCAAGAATTCGTAGTTTTAAACCTGTATGCAATGCGAGAAATATCAGAAAATAATATTTACAGAATTCTAAAGTAATATAATTATTCTGTATTATCTTATTTTCGTAGTAGTTTAACATTCTAATGGTTGCGTGTTGTATCATGATCTTAACTCCAGTCTCTTTTGTGCTTTTGTTGCATCCCGGTATGTCTTTTGCCGCATGCAAAACTGATAAAATAAATAAAAGAAAGAGGAAATACACGAAAAGAGAGAGAAGACCTTCAGTGGTCTTCCAGAATAATCTCAGGTCTATTCCTGACTGTTCTCAAGGTTCTTGAAAGTTGCAGCACCAGTTTCGAATAATATTGCAGCGCACGCATAATTTATTATATTTACTTCTTCATCGAATTCTAAAAGTCAAATTAGATATATATTTTTAAAAACTTCAAGAATTTAAATAATTTTAATAATTATATTATTTATAATATAAATTTAACAAAACTTTATATAATGTTATTAAAATGTTAAAAAATGCTTATTTTATTAAAAAATAAAATAACATTAAAATTAATTAATTGATAATTATAATTTGAAGGGACAATAGGGATTATATAAGACAGATACAATTCATTTATTTTTAATCAGATATATTTAAGAATATATCAGTCTTAAAAAAAACTTACGCTAGCAATTCAATATTTTTTCTGCGATACATTCCGTATTACGTATTACATATTTTTTAATGCCGTACTTATGTCTTAATCTTTAAGAAAATATGAAAAAATATTACCCAGCACCATAAAGCCCATGACAATGAAATAAATATCACCTTCGAAATGGCGCGTGTTTCATAATTAAATTGCGAGGGATTGTTTCCATAATCATCTACGAAAATATCGTTTCTTCAGATTCTAAATATCATCTATATTCTAACTTTTGAAAATATATTCTACTTGAATTCTGTGTTACTAAAGTGTAAATAAAATATATCACGAAAAACAATGTCACGGACACATCTATAGAAATTATTAATATCTATCTTTTCGACTAATCTCTTTTTAAGAAATAATAAAATTTTGTTATGCAAAGAAATCGAGTAGTTATCTTGAAATTACATTGTCTTATAAACGCGACCACTACAATACTAATATAAAAACATTAAAGCTAACCCAATATATAATTCGATTTGTTTCAGACTTAAAGAAAAGTCTGTAACAGAGACTTATATAAAGCTCTTAACAAAACATATGTATGGGAATTTAATATAGTATACATAAAATATAAGTAGACTTGAGCAGGCAAATCAAAATACTATTTCTCATGATGATAATATGATCTATGATGATGTGGCCAAGTAATCCCCGGACCCGTTTGATCATTATCGTATACATATTTGATCTTCGGATTTTCCGACCCGAATACACTTTGTCGAATCATACCGAATATAGCTGATACAAGGGCCATGTTGCTGATCATACCAGCTATGGAAGCAGCCGCTTTCGCGTGAGCCAAGGCCATCTGGATGATGAAAGTTATTATGAAACCAATTCCAGGCATCAAATGGCTCATCTTTGTCTTCAACGCTCTTCCGAGATGTATCACCGCACTCGTGATTTTCTTGGACATAATGTCTTCTTGCAAACGTGGCAAGTAAATCCTCAGTTCCGAACGTATATTGTTGTCGGAGGACGATTCGGTATCTTTGATCCTATTTTCATTATCTGGATCCTCGTTCTTCTGAATAAAAAATTTCGCCTTCTTTTCTAAATTCTCTGAAAATTCATTCAGCAAAGATCTGAATTCATTCTTTGCACGTTGATCTCTTTTGCGTTCTTTGTCACTTTCCACAGATTCTTTTTGAAGCTCATGGGTCATTTCTTCCTTCAACGGTATTACTTTTATTTCCTCCGTCCTGAGATTCTTCATATGCTTCTCAGGATTATCTCTCCTAAGATGTTCTTCAGTAAAGGCTTTTAATCTGCTCGCAAACTTTTCGTTTAAACGGGTCCCAAAGAGTACACTGAAAGCATTGTAAGCATTCTCTACGTTAAGAAACTGAGCAACATCACCATCGGCGAAGTCCGTTGCGTTGGCCTTGATTTTATCTAGAAACATAGTGATTATCTTATCGTCATTTATAGATCGCTTAATGTCCGTATACTCATCGCTCTCTTGCAAAAGCTGAAAATTCGCATCTTGCATGTCATCCAGACTCCTCTCTTTTCTTTCTTTTTCTTTCTTCAGCTTCTCGTTGTCCGGCCGCTGATCCAATACTTCTTCCATAATATCGCTGATGATCGTCAGGATACTCGGCAAGTTCTTGTTGTCTTTGATCTTCGTAGCTCTACCTTCGCGAAAGCCATTGAAGCTTATACCGATTTCACCGTTCCCGTAACCCTTAAGCTTTAAGAAACCCATGTCTACTTGAAATTTATCCTCCATTGCTATCTTATACCAGTCCAAGAAAATATTTTCCATTGATTTCTTTCTCGTCAATAATTCCTTCTCGAAATCCTTCGTGGACATACCGAAGAAATTCTGTACTTCAGTTTCCATTGATCTTCCGAAACCAATAGGAAATGATGGTAAGGACGGCAAGATAGATGGCACGATACTAGTAATTACTGGCCAGACAAAAATGCCCATGCATCTGATAAAGCTCAAGCTCTGTACGCATCGAACTACTCGCGATAGAAAACTGCGATTTGCCGTATGTTCGTTCAAATCTTCCACTAGTTTCAAGATTTCGTACTGATCGGCAGTTAGAGAATTTCTGACTGTATAATTTAATGTATCAACAAAATATTCCTTTGAATTATCTTTGGATTTTTCTTCCAAAAATTGTTCAGATTTGGAAATATTAACTAGAAGCTGAAGAAAATCGGATTCCGTGATGTTCGGGAACATACTATCCATTGTCGTCTTCGAAGTCTGTTCAATTTCTCCTTCGGTCTCATAGTAAGAATTTAATAATTGATCAGTACTTCTTCGTCTCCTTTTGTGTTTCTTGGATGATGCGCTTGAGGGAACGGACTCCGACAATGATTGTTGCTTAAATTCAGACAACTGGACTTTTTCCTTGGAAGTATCTATGAGGATGTTTGTTGGCTGTCCAAGATACTCGGGGATGGTTCCTTGCTCGTCTAGAAAATAAACAAAATTAAAGATTAATGAATTGAATATTGAGAAGGGATGTCGATATGTGTTTAGCGGATAAGACTGATTCACCTACTGACGCAGTGTTCGAAGCCCTCGATTCTCCACTTATCTGGTTTGCCTGTTCCACTGCATGCGCAACTTTCGACTGAACTGTTTGCTCTTGAGATTTCAGCTCCTGCTTCGACTTCTGCAATTTCGATTCCTGCGACTTCGATTCCTGTAGCTTTGGCTCCTGCAACTTCGACTCTTTCGGCGTATCCGACAGGATTTGAATTTGCGGATAATTTATGCCGCCAAAGCTAGGCAATCCTGGAAACTGAGGAATGCCAGTTTGAATTCCACTCGGTACCGTAGGACGTTGAGGGAGAGGAAACTGTATGCCAGGACGCTCGGCGAAAGGATTTCCAGGAAAACTCGGGATCTGACCAGGAAGTTGACCTATACCAAGGATCTGACCGGCTCCAGGAATTTGGCCGGCACCAGGAATTTGACCTGCACCTGGAATTTGACCTGCGCCAGGAATTTGGCCAATAATGGGAATTTGACCAGAGCCAGGAATTAGACTTATACCGGGAATCTGACCAGAGCCCGGAATTTGGCTAATACCAGGAATTTGACCAGAGCCAGGAATTAGGCTTATACCGGGAATCTGACCAGCACCAGGAGTTTGAAACTGACCGAATAACTCTTCGAGGCTTGGTATACTTGGTGAAAATTGCTTCAAAATTGGCCAAGTGATATGCTGGGTGCAGGCCATGAAATTATTGCTTCTCACGCAGTCCAACAAGTTGGTTACATATTCGCGACGTATCAAATCCGGTATTGCTCTCTCCGCCAATCTGACAATGTTCATCTCCTGAGCAGTCAAAAAAGTGCCTATCACAGGATTATTGACGTCTAGGTAAGAATTTTCTGAACGCGGTGATGAGTTCTTACTTAGCAAATCTTTCAATGTATTCTCTATTTTATCCTCAATTGTTTCTATGGCAATTTTTGATATATTTTCATTTTTTTCATTAAATGTCTGATTACCGGAATAAACGTTACGTAGTATGATCGATGATAAATCGAGTTTAGTTCTTGGCAGAATTTGAAAATTTCCAAAATTGGGAAAGTTTGGCAATCTCGGGAAGAATTGAGCAATTGTCGGCCAAGCTATATTCCTTGTACAGTCGAGGAATGTGCTCTCTCGAACACAAGCGATCATCCTCTCTACGAAGATTGGTCTTACTGATTCCGGTAATAGACTTTCTGCAATTTGAACGATGTTACCTTGTTGTTCCGTGAAATAAGACGTAACATGCGGCGATCTTGAAGTAATCATTGAAGGCAGGACTTCCGGCGTAGAATGCTGTACGGTTTTAAGTATTCTTAAAATTACACCTTCTGGATGTTCCGAAAAAATCGGATAAAATCTAGTATCTGTAATGGTAACAGTAGCATCTCCGTGTTGACCGACTTTCACATCAGTCTCCGACAACGGCGATGGGTCAGTCAGATTCTGAGATAATGTAGACTTATTGTTTGCTGCTTGAAGATGTCCTCCGAAATTTGGAAAGCTGGGCAATCTAGGGAAATATTTCGATAAACTCGGCCACAATACCGTCCTTGAGCATCCTAGAAAATTGTTCTTGCGTATACATTCTATCATTCGATCGATAAAAGCAGAACGGGTTGCATCGGGTAGTAAGCCCTCTGTTATCTTAAGAATAGTCAATTGTTGATCATTAAGCAGATGGTCAAACTGTTGCGTGCTAGTTATTTTCACACTCTGCTCATCTCTTACGTTTGGCGAAGATAGCTGAATCGCCTTGAGAATGTTAAGTATTACCGATTCAGGATGTTCTGTAAATATCGGCACAAATCGGGTACCAGTAACACTAATCACAGGACCATTATTAGGCGAAAATTTCGTCCTAGAAATAATCTTCACGTTGGAATTCGTTTGCGATTTGTTCCATTCCTGCTGATCCTTGATAGCTGAAACGTTCTTGTCTTTCAATGGTATTTGGTCTTCTTGTTTCGATGGTTGTTGAGCAGATGAAAAATCAGGAAATTCAGGGAAATTAGGAACGTAAAGAGCAACCGTGGGCCAAATAACGTATCTGGTGCAATTGAGAAAGTCATTGTTCGCCTGGAGGCAAGACATAACTTGAACTACAAGAGGTGCTCGAGCCGGAGGTGGTACCATGCTCTCCGCTAATTGTAGTATATTAAGTTGTTTCTCAGTAATTGTTGTCAGAACAATCACATTTTCGTTGACGATTAAATGCGAATTTTTCGATGTCGCTCTCAGGGAATTACGTACCTTTGTTAAAATCTCCGTAACCTTGTTTTCTAATTCGCTGGATGCTTTGGAAGAAATTTCGTTTTGGCGTGATAATAATGGAATCCGACTGGATAATTTTTCTGCCCCAGCGGATTCCGATGGATTTTCAGTGACTAGCGGTGTCGTCGTAGTCGGTGGGTTTGGTAAAGTCGGTGGAATCGGTAAAGTCGGTGATTGGCTTCCTCCTAAAATTGATGAAAAATCAGGAAACTGAAAATTTGGCAAGAAACCGAAGAAATCGGGCAATTGCCAGTCCGGTAGCCACTCGGAAATATCCGGTAGATTGGGAATAAACTGTTTGACCGTCGGCCAGGTGGAATATTTAAAACAGGTTACATAATTAAATTCCTGAATGCACTTAACAGTCTTCTGAACAAATTCTGGACGATACGCGATAGGAAGTAGCTGTTCAGCCATGTGGATCGACAGTAATTGCTCCGGAGGAAGTACAGCAATGTAAGAATCTGTAGTATGAGCGATAGAAGGAGGAGGAACCTTCGCGTGCTCCTTCAAGGTATTCTGAAGGATGTTCACGATCACCGCTTCCGGCTTGGGCTTCCGCATTCTCGTGGCGTCAGCTTCAATGACTTCCGGAAGCTCGCCAGGAGTCCCCACAAAACTGGGAAAGGGAACGATAGGGTACTGCGGATACAACGGTATCGATGGATACCAATTCTGATAATCCGGAAAAGCCGGCAGCGTCGGATAATGTTGTTTCACCATCGGCCAAGCAAAGTACTTAACGCAGCTGAAGTACTCGAATCTACGTACGCATGAGAACATCCTGTCGGCATATTCGCGACGCCTCTCACCGGGTAAAAGTTTCTCAGCCATCTGCAAAATTTGGAGTTGACCGATAGTAAGCAGTGCCCTCAGGGTTTCGTTCGTCGGATCGATGAAAGTCGGCACCAACTCGTAGGTGACTTTCGATTCCAAAGCACCCTTCAGAATGTTGAAAACAACGAACTCAGGCGTTAGCAACCACGGATGATGAAGGCTATTCTCTGATCTCGCAGATTTGGCTCTGTTACCCTGAAATAAATCCATTAAGTTTACCTCGATTGGTAGATTATTCAGAGGCTGCTTAACTGATTCCGGGAGATTGTCGAGCACGACGGGCCAGACGAAGATGCGTATGCAATTAAAGACACTGAGACCGCGAATGCATTCTCCTATATTTTCCACGAACGACTGGCGCTGTTTTGTCTGTACTAATTGCTCGGCACACTTTATTATTTCCAATTGATTTTTAGTCAATTCAGTCGTGTTTAAGCTAGCCAAGAACGTTTCGTTCGTAAGTGACTCCCGCGTTATCGCAATATCCTTCAAAGTATCCAATAACTGATTTTCCGTGAATTTTGGAATATCGGGGAGCACCTCAATTGCCTGTTCTCTTAAATACTGCAAAAATGTTCTGTTCTTGATTTGTTCCTGAAGAAACGCAGCTTGATTCTTCCATTTTTGAAAACGGTTTAAATCGGCTTCCGTTGTTGAAGATGATTGATCAAGATTCTCACTTCGAGTCGATGTCACTTCCGCGTCGCTGTTACGTTGATTGCGAATCTCTTCGTCTTTTTCAGCCGCAAATTTCTCTGAAAGAAGACTCTCTTCATCAAATTTTTCCGACTCTTTCGCATCGTTACCGACGGATTCAAGTGCATCATTTCGTATAGATATTAATTTTTTTATTTGACCGTCTACAATCGATTCTTGCTCGCGACCAGGCAAATTACCTTCTTCAGCATTCAAATAAACAGTCGAACTCTTGTACTTGGACTTACCTGGAACACTGGCTCTATTTTCTCTGTTCAGATCCAAATCTTCGTCACCGATTTCTTCATTGCTCGAAGCCTCGTCGATCACACGTTTCTCTTGATTACTTTCAGTTTCTTCCACGACATGTTCCTCTTGATTACTTTCGGTTTCTTCCGTTTGAGGAAGCTGCAAGCTACGAAGCTCATTGCGTACGTCTTCGTTCACTTTCTCGGTATTCTCTATTTGTGCCTCATCCAAATTATGTTCCGCTAAATTTTCGATCTGCCCCGTTTCTTCTTTGTTTAAATCTATTTTATCCGCGCATTTCAATTTAATATCTTCTAGATTCTCTCCAAGATTAGAAGAAGTGTCTACGTTCTTCTCTTCTTCCGGCTCCGCCCTATCTTCATCGGCATTCACATCTATGTTTCTTACATCCGCGTGTAATTCCTCGACGTTAATTTCAATAGTATCTTCTTGTGAATCCTGACTGTTTTCTGTATTGTCCGATACATTCCGTTGATCCAATATCGTCTCAGTATCATCAGACTCGACCTGAGCGTCAAATCTTCGAACACCTTCGTTCTTTTCCTCGACATTCTGTGCAACAGTCTCGCCATTCTGCGACACGGGTTTACCGGAAAGACTCACGTCGTTTCGTCTTCTCTTCTTCGCCACGCTACCTTCATCACTGGCAACTTCGGCTTGAATTTTTTCAGGATCCTCGACGAGTATCTCTTCTTTTGAATTATTTCTTCCTTCACTAACATCTTCATCTTCATCATGATTTGCTATCGCCAAGCTTTTTCGTGCTTGATCCGCATCTTCTTTGTTTACGTCGTCAGGATCACTCACCTCTACCGGTTTTGAAATCTTATCATTCACTTGATCCGCAATGACGCTGCCGTCATCGTGAGGCACACTTCGCGCTCGTGTGTGATGAAGGACGCAAAGCAGAAAGAAGAAACAAAGAGTCGAGCGAGGCACGAGCCGATAGATGCTCGCGGTTGACCGTGGGCGTCGAGAGTTGAGTGCTCTCATGGTCGCGGTCGAGAGGCGAATGTCTCGGCCACTTCTGAGCCGGTCTATGGTCAGCCATGCCTCACGCATGGTGATACACATACCATCGTCTAAAGCACGCCGACTGTAGCCAGTTCACGGACGAAGAAACGAACCTGTAGATGAATAACAGCTTGGCATTTCCATTTTTGCGATGCCCCTCTACGCTTCTACTTCGGGGTTGCGAGGTAACAAGCTCCGCCGCCAACGAGTTCGCCGTGGCTGACCGGTTGCGTTTCCTGCGCGGAAATGGCAATGGCATCAGGTGCATCGATTGCTCGATTTATCTCAACGTGTAATTTCCTTAACGTAATTAATGCTACAAATTAGTCGTACCGTTTGAACGTTTACGATGATTATGAATTACTTGTCGCGAAACTGAGGAAGTTTATTTACCTCAAATCGTTTGACAATTATGGTTTACAAACACGCTTAGCGTAAGGAATCGGCGATGTACTCGGAGAAGAGAACGAGAAAGCCATAAACATAGTTAAGTGCACGGCATATACATTTTTGCAGCGTGAAGATTGACTTGTATACACGCCATCAGGCATACTGAGAAATAGAATCTAAAATAAAAGCATAAATTACAATTTTTTTTACATTTCCTATAAATATCTTAATCTTATTTTCTTTTAAAGATTTATGTAATGCATTATAACCACTTAATTGTTTACCATTAAAAGAAAATAATTATTGATAATAATAAATTTTTATTGATATAGCTTATAATCATTTAGGAAAAGAAACGTCTGCTTATAAATATGTATATGTGTATATATATATATATATATAATATCAAATATATTTCAATTACTGAAGATAAAAAAAGATCATAGATGTTTCTTGAAAAGATAAAAACTCATGACTAATTAAAATGCAAAAATGAAGCATCGATGCAGCAAACGTAGTCTTTAAATGAAAATTGGAAGAAGCAAAGGAATAGTAATCCGTAAATCTAAATGCGATACAGATCAGGTTTAACGTTTGTATTTAATACAGTCTTGCTTTCGCGCTCTCTGCTCGCGCCAGTGTAAAGGGTTGAATTTTTAGTCCTTGAAGGAATCGAGACTCGTAGGAATGGTTAGGAAGAAGGGGCATTCTAAGGTGGGGAGAGGAGAGTAATGCATTTTTACAGCGAATTTTATTTTCCAAGATGGTCGGCACGATGCTCCCTACTTCTTCCCTCTCTTCGCTCCTTCCGTACTGGATTCACTGAGCAAAGACGATGCAATAAACCTGTATTGCCTTTCTTACTGTCTGCCTAGCTTACGGTGCGTCCACAACGTTTAATGCAATTTATTACTTTATCGTTTCATGTAATGCTATTCTTTTTAACAATTTTGTCGTCGGACATTTTTATTGTCTTAACGCTTGTCTTCAATTCCTGAAATATTAATACATCTTTCTTACGTTGCAAGAAAGAGACATAGAAAAAATTGCATTGTAATTTTTTAATAATAATTTTGAGCATATATTTTATATATTTACCTTATTAAAAACTTATGCTGAATTAACTTAACTAACTGTAGATAAAGCTGTCATAGATAGAGAATTGTTAAAAAGTGCACTACAATTTCTTTATAATAATTTTAAACATTTTTTTATGCTTTATTTATTTAACGGGTTTATCTTATTTAAAAATTAATATAACTAGCTAGATAAAGCAATATTATAATCTTTGTCGGCTTTGTAACAAGCGTATCGAGGTAAACCACATCGATCATCGACCATGACTTTTCTTTGAGCTACTTACTAAAGCCAGACGGTTAATGAATTTTATGACGCACAATACTTATTCCTTGTAATGTCTCGTTATGAGGTCAGTCAGCAGTTATGTTAACTTAGTCAGGAAGCACAGTGCTTCGTTAAGCACGGCTGTTTGCAGTAACGTTGCACGCATAAGTGTTTACGGATGTTATGCGTTTAGCAGATTGACACGACGGTATCTAGGAGAATAAGCAGTACATGAAAACTAGTCTTAAAAAATTTATCTGCATATTATTGGCAAGTGGATTTTAAACAGTAAAACGTTTCTTGAATGGAAATTATAAGTGTGTGCTCGAGTGTATGTGTTGAGAAGAATTTCATTGGAAAATTATGAAGCAATGCGTTCCAACTACTCTTAGTTCAGCCACTCCTTTTCAAGGTGATGGCTATGCGTGAACGGTCGTTGCACGATGACCATGACAGTGATATTACATGATAAAAAGTGAAAGACGATGATACGTATGTATTAATTCTAAAAGTTTCCATTATCAAAATGTAGCCTTACTTAAATGAAGAGTCTGCTACAAAAAAAATGAGATTTAATAAATCTTATATTAAAAAGAAATTTTATGTAAGTCATTAATTGTTGCAAAATATTCTCGAGCAATTATTAGTTAGGGATAATCTTTTATCGTCTTTTATCGTCGTGTAATTTTATTAAAAGAAATACGGAATGTTAAAGAAAAAACTTTCCAATATTAGAATGTGGATCGTTATTCTGTGGATTCTCTGAGGTGTTTGTAAAATCGGTACCTAAGAGGAATTTAAAAGAGGTGCGCAGAAAGTCGACGCGCAGCGAGCGCAATTCTCTTTCGAGTTCGAACCGCTCGGTTAGTTGGAGGGAATCATACGGTTGCTCGTGCGAGTCCGAATAACACGTATTTTGTGTAGTCCGACTCAGAAGGTTTAGGAGAAGACAGAGGGAAAAAGGTCAGTCAAAAGAAAAAAGATCGTCAGTGTCGATGAGTCCGGGTGGTGGTAAACCGGTCTGAGAATGAAGGCGATTGGCCAGATCATGGCGTACGTGCTATTGGCAACTGCATTTACAAAAAATATGTTTGCAACAAGTGCCACGAACATCAAATTTTCAAAAGACAGCAACAAAATTGCACGGTACAATACAACGAAATTAGAAATGATCTCGGATGCTGTAGCGCTTTTGAATTCTGACACCGATGGTCTTCGAAGTATCCTAGTTAACATATTTGAAAGCAAACCAGTTCAAGGTAAGACATATTTTCATGTTTATTAATAAAAAAAAAACGTAAGTAAGTTAAAAAAGTATTTTGCGGTTACAGAATCAAGATTTGTGATTAGAAATGTGATTTATAAATACTATTTTTTTGGAATTATTATATAATTATTTAAAATAATATGTATCTACAAAAGTTATGGATATATCCATTTATAATAGTCTCAATAGAGATTATATATTAAAATTATATATATATACATATATAAGATTATATAATGATTCAAAATAATATTTGTCCATAAAAAGTATGGATATGTCTACTTATAACAATTTTAAAATTACATTAAAATTGTTATGCAGATCTTGAGTCCCGCACTTTTGGGGGAAACAAAAGATTTCAGTTCATGCTGATGCCGATGATGTACAAAATGGGAGTGATGATGACAATGTTGATGGTAATAGCAGCAATCTCAGCGAAAGGACTTCTTATAGGTAAGCACCATTTTTTTCCGTATACATTACGAAAAGTGTCACCCGCACGAATGTATAACGGTTTTATGACTACCTTGTGGATAGCGTAACCTGCATACATGATTAGATAATATTGCTAACCTATTTACTGCATATGAATTCAGTATTCAAATCAATGTTAGATTTACATAAGAGATTTTTTTATTTATCCAGCATTTCTTATTTATTAAATTATTTATTTATTTTATTTAAAAAAGTTCTCGTCTAAGTATGTTTCTCATTAATATCGATCAATCATTGGACTTTATTTTCCATCATCGCGAATAATAAAATCTCGTTAACAATTGTAACTTGTTGACAATCGTAGACTTTTTTTTATTACAATATTTATATTTATTTCTCGACTAGTTTGGTTTATTTATGTATCAGTAAAACTTGATAATGTGAATTAAATTTTACATGATTTTTTTTCCAATTAGTAAACGGAAGTCTTATTCTGCTTTTCACTACTTTCAGGCGGTATATTGCTACTATTTAAACTCAGCACCTTTCTAGCGAAACTTCACTCAGGCTGGCACGCACCATGGCCATCACCACAACCATGGCTATCACCGCAACCAGTTCACCTGCACGTTCATAACGCTTTTCCAGTTCACCCACACATGCACCCACAAATATACCAAAGCTGGGATTCAAGTGGCCCCGCATATGAGGATCAGTATTACTATAAAGGATAAAATCATACATTAAAAGGACGATTTTGCTGTATCTAGAATATATAAAAATTTAGCTATTAATTTTACAGATTTAAAAATGATTTTGTTAGACCATTAAAATAATTATGTAGGATACTCAAACTTTCTAGAATATCAAATGGTTTCTAGAATATCAAAAGTTTTTGTAATGTTGTTTAATATACTTCAGATTCTCGCTCTAATTATTTTGATGGTCCAATAAAATTATTTTCAGATCTGTATTTATCTAAATGTTAACACATATTTCAGACAAAATCGTTCTTTTTTCGCATATAAATTATATATATTCCAACCAAAAGATTTATACTGAAAAGTCATTTACGAAATAATGGTCATATCAAAAGGCATAATAGTCATCGATAGAAATTACATTTATATAATTTCTGAGATAATTTTTGTCTTCTTGTACTAATTTACTCAGTGATATTATGAATACCTGATTTCTTTGGCTATAGATGTTAATATTTACGATGGCACACTAAAAGAAACATTTAGTATGAATAATTATTATTTTGTTCATATGTGAATTACACAACTTTCTTATTTTAAATTTAAAAAACTTTCTTATATATTTTAAGTTAAAAAGTAAGGAAATTTCCATAATTCATATCAATAAAATAAATGGTTATTCATATGAAACATTTCTCTCGGTGCATATTTCTCGCCATCCAGACGCTATTTATTGAAAACACACACACACACACACACACACACACACTTTATAAGAAAAGAATATCAATTTTACGAATACTCTCTACATTTTTTTACACTGTGATGCACACAGAGTGACCGATTTCTTCGTGCATTTCATTATAAATTAAATATATGCAGATATACCAAAGGAATTTTCTTAAATATAATTATAAGTTCGTATAGAATATAAAAAAACATGAAATTCCTTTTTTAAAGGAAATATAAATAGCGTTTTTATAAATATGTAATTATTTATTAATAACTTATTATGTACTATTTATTAATAATTTATTATTCAAGTAAAATGTTTATTACACATATGTGAGATGTACCACACGATGTGCCTTCAAAATACGTAAACAAATCAGATAATATCCTATGCACATTGCATGACAAGTTAAATGAAACATACTTTCTGTAATTATCTTCATCAAATAACAATTATATAGAAAATATCAATTTGGTCTCTAATTATGAAAAATATGTATAACGTAGATCTATATTTCAACAGAAAACGAAAAGTATTTATATATTTAAGAAATACACACATACCTCATGTTATAAATAAGGAAATGTATTTACGTTACATTGGATTTCCCATAATTTTTTATTGTAATATATATACGTATATGAATTACACGATGAGTTTCTTATATCTTTTTATTGTAATATATTTATAAATTCTACATTTATTTTTAGACTTGTATATATTTATTAATATCTCGTATGTTTTCTATTTCTGCTTTTTCTTTTACTTTTTCTAAGCCGATAAGAAATCTTATATTTTCTCCAAATTAAAATTTAATTTTATAAAAAATACGATTTTTCTAATAGAATTTTAATCATTACTAAAATTTATGTTTATTAATGAAAGAATGTAAGCGAATCCTGGGCAAACTATTCTAGTTTATTCCGATGTAAATAGCATTCTCTAACGAGACCCAGTTTCCCGATCCAACGATCGGTGTGGGGTATCTAACGAATAAAAAAGTAAAATATCTCTGCTGCGCTTCGCGTAACGCGGTGCAGTCTACATGGCAAGTGAACAGAAGACACACATATTGGAAAGCAAAGCGGTATTTCTAAGAGTTTTCTTCGGTATCTTTACATTCGTGAAATGTTAACTTTAATTAAATGTGAACAAATCGCGAGTATTATCACTGACATCGTAATGAATTAGTAATAGTATAATATAAATAATTATGGTGAATGTTGTATGAGTGTGAATCTAACATCGTATATTACGTGATTTTACACAGCACAAGATAATATATTTGAACGCAAAGTAAGTTACAAAATAACTTAGTATAATAAATCTTTATTAAATGTTTCTTAATTTTTACATACAAATAATTATAAAAAATATATGGATTTATTATTTTTTTACCTTAATATTATAGATATAAATTTAATAAATATAATTATCAGGAATACATCTTAATTTTCAATACGCATATTTCAATAAATCATTGTAAATTCGAGGACATGAATGGGACCAAGTTCTTCGTTTGCATTATCTGGTTGG
Organism: Acromyrmex echinatior; assembly: GCF_024713525.1. Lineage (NCBI taxonomy): Eukaryota > Metazoa > Arthropoda > Insecta > Hymenoptera > Formicidae > Acromyrmex > Acromyrmex echinatior. The sequence continues at coordinate 3,444,332 of NC_141861.1, forward strand.
TAACATTGTCAAAACTATTAATTCGCGCTGAAGAGAGATTGAACAATTGTCAAATCAACTTCAACAAAACCCAAAATTTGAAGATCTTTCCAGGAATCAAGTTTTTTTTAAAGGACAGTGAAATCAGTATTCATGTGAGAATTCACGACCTACTACGAGGTATTGACAGTACTTTATTTACTTTTGCATTTTACGTTTGAAGAAGATTAAGATCTCTCTTCTTTAGAGACAGAAATGCAAACTGCAAGAAGCAAAGAGGAGAAGAAGAAGAATCCTTTACAGAGACTTGGATTTATGATGATGATGACGCCATTTATTATGCAGGTTTCATGTTTATTAATCTTATTATAACATTTCCCGCTAGAACAAATGATAAACCTGTATCTTATTTCAGATACTTTCCTTACCGGGCGCCATAGCGAACGTTAAATTATCACTTCTAAGGAGTATTATGGTGGCGCAGTTAGCAATTGCTATAATGATCTATAATTTAATTAAGAGTTCGCAAGACTCGGAAATAGTGGTGGTTCATAAGCCGTATCATCATATACACTATCGTCATGGTTTTCCCGATGACATTGAGGACGAATGGTTTGGTAGATAAAACATACGAATGAGTGATATCAATAAGAACAATATATTTCTCATGATACTGCTATGGTTTTCCAAAGCGACACATTAGAAAGTACGAAGAAGACATCTGTGATATAGAGATCGTAAAGCGCGATGGAAAATTTATTTTTTAAATTTTAAAATTATTTATATGTTTTTATATAATTATTAAATTATTTTTTAAATTATTACTATTATTATTATTATATCTATTTAATTATTATTATTATTTATATTTGTTAAATTATTTTTCACAGTTATATATATATTTTTATTTGTGAAAAAAATGTAACTCGCATACGAGAAAATATATTATTGGTCTTTCGTCGACTGCGTACTCACCTGTCCGCCTTTTTGCCTCGTATTGAACAGACAGACTGCCAATATCAAGATGTCGGCTGACCTACTTTGGGCTTCCACATAACGGCATTTTGGTCCAGATTCTCACATTTGCGTGCAGATATACTCATTCACGTTTTCTCATTTCTCTCTCGGTAAATTCGACATCGAAATCGAAATGAGAATTCCATCGCGCTTCTCGTTGATAAAAATATTCTTGCGACAGCGGAAACGTAAATGAAGTTCTTATGCGCGAGCAAGAGGAATGTATAAGCTAATCATAGCGTAAATATCGGAAGTTTCGTCAACGAATTGAATCTTCGAGACGTCGATATTCGCTATGCGTATACGTGCCAGAAACCCACCTTCCGCGATTGGTATTGTTGGTATGCCACGAGGATCATCGTTCCTAAATCGATACCTCGTAGTACAAATCAGATCAGCATGCCGTTTTCTGGACTACAAAATGCATAATGCACCACGCGCATCCGATAAATAAGAATCGAACATTCGCTTATCACAAACTGCCTGAATCGTGTAAACATAGGATTACGTGAAGGAATTTAGATCTCTTTTATAATTCTCCAATAATTCGATTCCACAAAATGGAAACTAGTTCCTAATTCCTGTTCCAGATTACATCGGAAAAGTCGAACGATTGATGAATATATTAGACTAGTCGGAAGAAGCATTTTATTGTGCACAAGTTTCACGATTATAAAAGTTTAATATTCATTGTACATTTTTAAATTGAAAACAGAATTTTCTCTCGCAACTTTATCGACTCAGTTAAGGTATTTGATACTTTCTACATGTCTGATCGTACTGTGCAGTTTTGAACTACACGACGTGTCTAAATTTTGTCTTCAACATTGTAGCTTACCGTGATTTGTAATATCACTTTCGATGATTATTTGATTTCTAATCTTGTCAAATCCAATGCGTCATATATTCAGATGAAATTTCAGATAAAATTTTCACAGGCACAAATTTCGAATCGTCGCCAATCACCTGCGAACGACCCTGACCCTCAATTTACCGTAATGTTCCATTTACGGTATGGGCGATTCATTATAGTTGGACGATTAAAAACAAGAAAAAGATCTCCAATCATATAATGGTGATATTTTATCAGATATTTTATTGGTTGATATTTTATCAGAGCAACCTTTCACGATTTTCTCAATCATTTATTTTAGTCAAAGCAAATCAGATGTTAACGAGATTTTCTTAGAATATGTCGTATATACTTTGCATAATGACAAGATTCTGCTGACATTATTCGCAGTGTCCGATTAGCTAATCTATGTGCATTGAATGTGCATTAATTTATTATATTCAGCATCGTCCAGCACTCTCAACAGCGTTCGCTTCTTATAAGAAACAACCATCGATCTGACAGCGTTATGTGTGAGAAGATAAAACGAAAGGTCATCTAATAAATACACGCTTGTATCGTGATCAATGTAAATGTCTCTTCGTGTCTGTTAATGTCCATTAGAAAAAAAGCATTATTCTATCTCTCAAAAAGTCATTTGTGTCATCAATAGCAATTTAAATTAATTCTGTGCAGTAAATTTCAATTATTTTGACAGAATAGTCAATAAAATTTAGTTAATAATAATTTAACTTAAGTTAAAGAAGATTTAAATCTTTTTTGTTAATAGATATTAACAAAAGGAGAGGAATGTGAGAAAATTAAAAATTGTATTAAATAAGATAAAAAACGTTTATACTATGTGTTACGTTTATACTAAACAACTTGCATAAAGTCTAGATAAATATTTATCGTTTTCCCTACCTATTTGTGACTCTTATAACCCTCTCAAGTAAAAACGTCGCCATAAAATTTAATGTTATGTCACAGACAGCAATATTTTATTTTACAGCGGAGATTGCAATCTATAATCACGATCCACTCGATTCACGATCCACGACCATTAATGATAACCGTGCAATTATCTCCCAGCCGAGTCTGCAAAATGTGTGAAAGCATCTGCCCACTGAGAAAAACGTCAAAGGCCTCCCGATTTTTCCGTCTTGTCCCTTTCACACTTTCCTCTTCTCCCTCGTCGTCAGATCGTTTCATAGATAACTCGCGGAGAAGACGAGAACATTTTTCTCGCTTATTACGTCACCACTGTATGCTCGGAGGATTCGCTCCTGCCATCATTCAGTCGCGCGAACTCGAAGCCGCAGGGATCTTCGCAGGATGTCGTCCTTCATGGTGAGGATCCAAGGCCGACGAAGGAAAATACTTGTTATCATACGATAAAGCACACGCGATTTTCAGTTGCAGAGGAGATGGTGCGATCTTCTGTGTCTGCTGTGCTATCTGGTCGCGCAACATCGTGCCGTCGCGGATGATATCAGGCCTTACGAGTTCTCCTTCAACATTGTCGATTTTCAGCATAGATTTGAGAAGAAAGGTATATCAATTGAAAAAAGTGTCGGGCGACATTCTTATTATTATAAATAATTAGTGAATTAAATAATTCTCGATAAATAATGAGATTAATGACGTTTTTGTGTATTTCTTTGTTGAGACGCCGAGGGACTCATTACCGGGGAATATGGCTTTATCACAGCCGATGGTGTCTACCACGAGACTGGATATAAGACCGACAAAAATGGGGATTTTATTATCACAAAACAAAGGAACCGAAAAATAACGAGTCGTAAGTTAAGTGCTTATTGAAGCGATAAATTTTATGTATATTCCGCTCTGAACGTTTCATCTTGGTTTAACAAGTGAAGGACGCGCAAGAGATATTCAAGGATAGACCGGAAGCAGCGAAGAAATTAATCGAAGCCATAATGAAGGCCTGCAGCGACTGTAAAATACCAATAAAGCAAGAAAACAATCGACCAAAACCTGTGAAGACAGTCACGGAATCACCGCTGCAGAAGAAGATGGAGCCGATATTGAAGCGGATGATGAAGATATTAACAGGTAGTACAAAAAAGAATAAAAAAGAATTTGTGAGCCTTAAATTAGGTAATATTATACGTATAAATTTACACTCTTCAATTTTACAGTCAATACGTCTATTAAGAGTTTCTCAGAGGAGAAAAATAAGTTTATCAAAAAGGAGGACATCACGAAAAGTATGGTGCGAGCTGCGAAAAAATTGCTATCCGAAGAAGATAAACTCACCGTGAATGATCGAGTCCTGGAGAAAATGGCAGACGATCTGTATTATCAGTTCAACTATACGATAACGTCGCACGGCCATCACGAGGACGGCTATCGCAGCGGAAGGAAGAACGGTAGCTATCGGTCTCCAAATAAAAATGGTATCGACACACAAGTGAGGTATCTGTCAAATGAATTCGGGCATCAGCCCAACATCACGTTCGTTCCGCAGACGTACGTGGCTGATGAGAAACACGGTCTCAAAGGATACTCGTTTCGTTGGTATTGGTCGTAAATTCGCAACTTTATATAAACTTTATAACGCGATTTTACTTTAATCAAGATTTATTACTTATAAATATGCTAACATTTATTTAAATAGTATGAGCCACGTCTAGAAATGCATAAGTTTCCATTTTTGAGGTTTATCATTACTTGAGACAAAAATTTATTACGCATAAAAAATAAATAATTCATTGAGATAAAAATAATTATTGTAAAATATATATGAATATTCTGATAATTTCTTGTATAATATAAAATAATTTATTTTCGAAAATGTAATTTTATTCATTATTTTTTAACTATCTTCTGGACACGGCATTTTCATAATATGCATTTACAAAAGTAGATATAATTTAGATTATGTTATATTACAAATTCAAAATAAATGAAAATATTACAATATAAAATCTTTGTAAATTTACGCGATTTCTTTCATTATTTATTTGGAACCTTCGATGAACACCAAAAATAAGTCGTAAAGTATGCGTGCGATCATTCTTCAGTTTCTAACAGGAATGAAAACGATATGCAAGCAAAAATGTAGCCAGAGTAGTAAACTTGATTAAGCTAATCTGTAATTAGGAATATCATTAAATTTATACTTTTTTTAATTTTCTACGAAAAAAAATGAATAGTTATTATAGTCACATAAACGTAATAAAACTATTGTTTATACATATCCAGTAAGAAATAATAATGGAATCGACATCGAATCGATGGTGATTCGACGTCGAAAGCATCAAATCGACGTCGATTCGACATCGATTTCATTGTCATTTCTCACTGGGTATGTATATCGTTTGGTCAAGTATTTGTTACTTTGCATCAACCAGATGGTTCGGAGATCATTATTAGAATGACTCGAAATTCATATTCGAGGGATAGCAAACCGTGATGAAACTGTCACATAAATAATAACGAGATAACGGTAACGATAGTATAGCTCATGAGGTTGACATTTCTGATAAAGCATGTTACACTCAGTTTGCATGGTTATCCTTTTTCTCGAATTATGCGTGTACATATCAGAGATGATACTTTTTTCTCCGCATATGTAAAAAAAATTAAATAAAAAGAACATATTAAATGGCTGATTAAAGAGACCTTTGCGCGGATAAATCATATTTTGTTTCATTCTGACAGATTACATACAATTTTACATATACGCAATGTAATATTTACGCGTTACTACGTTTATTACATCACGTAATTGATGATTAAAAAGCGACGCAAGCAAACGGAAAGGGCGAATGTAATCATAGTGAAAGGTAAGGTGAAAATTCTTGAATGATCAATGCATAATTCACGAAACCGGCGCCTCTACATGTTCCGGGATTGTGTTAATTAACAGCGCAAAAGCCATTGAGATACGTTGTGATACAGTCGAGTTGCCACAACGCGCACGTGACAAGGCTCTGAATTTTTGAAAAATGAATTACTATTCTTGTGATAATTAAATGAACGTTAAATGATATTTCAATTTTTTCAGGTTTGTAGACAAGATACTTAAACAAATACTGTATACGAGATAATTAAATATAAGATAATTAAATTAAACCAATTAAATTCGATAAGAAAATATAGAGTGATAAATATTCCGATATGTGAGAGATGTTCAAAGATATATTGAACATGTACGATCGGAGATTTAGGCATTTTTCAAAAGCAGCTATTTCTTTCTATTTGATTCTTCCTTGTTCTTGAAACGACAATAAAAGTCAAGAATTGGGTTAGCATGTGTAGTCGAGCAAGTGAAATTTTTGTAGTCGGTCCATGTACTGTTAATCGCGTGTGCCAAGTTGCTCGTAGATTTAAAAAGAAATCGTTGCCATATATCACAATCCGAATTTTTTGATCGTTTAATTAAACTTACTCTTTTTTCTTATTTTTAGAACTAAAAAAAAATAAAATTAGTTAAATTGAATTTAAAATTAAACTATCCGGAAAAAAATGTTATATGTATAGACATATAATTATATATAAAATATGTCAATTTTTTATACAATTATATATATATAATTATATATAAAACATTTTTTTCCGGGTAGTTTAATTTTAAATTCAATTTAACTAATTTTATTTTTTTTTTTTAGTTCTAATAATAATGTATATTGACAAAAACGGACATAAAAAATTATAAGAAAATATATCCTCTATTTTGAAGACAATTTTTATAAAAATAATGTGTTTGCATTGTACATAATCATTTTTGGTCTCAAAAAATGACAAAAATTTAAAAATACAAGAGAGAAGTCTAAAAATAGAAGAGAAATGGAAGTGTCGCGAAATATGATAATGAAAATGAAATTTGTCATGATTTCATTGATACTTCATGAATAATTTTTCATGTATTGGTGACATAGGTCATTGTATAAAGACAAGATATTCCACTCTATCAAGTTCATTTCCATTCGATAATTTACGGACCCGTAATTCTTATGGGACGACACCGTAAGTTTCGTTGTGACGAAAAAGCCCACCATAGTGGAGGGGTACCCGCTAGACTTACAAACCAAACCCACTATTGGCGGAAGTTGAAATGGAAGGGACACCAGTCTCATATATGTTCGACCACGCACGCTTCACAACCACTTCGAGCCTGTGACACGCGGTTCAAGGCTACGGTTGACGGTCAAAGAAAAAAAAAACGAGAGGTTGACGTGGAACTCAGTCGTCAGGGAAGTTATCACGCGATTTTCGTGGTGATAACGGTGCGCTTCGATCAGTGAGAATCGTCAAATTCGACGAAAAAGGCAGGCAACCATGAGGATAATCGCGCTGGTTCTTTTCTTGGTCCTCGGACTCGCTTTGCACGCTCATTGCATGGCAATGGAAAAGAGCAAGCCAAAGGAGGAAGGTATCCTGGAGTGTATATTCACCAACAATGCCAGAAGTTGCCTCAGGACGAGATTAGCCCGCGACCTGGACCAGATCGAGTTGGAAGTTACCGGGGAAAAAAGCGAGCCACCGATGAGCGCGGTGATCGAACAGGCTGGCAATGTCATCGCTGAAGTCGTTGATGATCTGCAGGAGAATAATGCGGAAGAAATCATCAAGGAGGATGACACTCAAAATGACAATATAGGTGAAAATTAGAAATCAAATAGAAATATTATTACACAATCCAAGGAAAACAAGAAAATGAAAATAATGTTATATTGAACGACAAAAAGTTGACATAAATTCGATCAATAATCAATCAATATGACGTTTTAACTTTCTTGTTCTCCTTGGGTTGAGAAGAGAGATAACTTCAGTATCTTCCTTATCGATTCTTTTATATTAAGTATATTATGTTTTTTATATTAATTTCTTAATTATTATTTTCTTATCGTTCTATCAAATATCTTATCGTTATTTCAAATTTTCTTAATTTTTTTAATAGGATACTGTCCGAAATTATATTCTAATGTTTGATAACATATAATTCTTCTAAAATAATATAAACCCTTGCTAACTTTCGTATAAACAAGGCACCACTGAATTGTGTGTCAGCATAATTAAGCTGTCATAGATCGAGATCGACGATTTCGCAATTCAGATTTCTAATCGCGATGAGACGGCACGTGGAACGCGTGTAAGGTCGTCTATGCACGTCGTATCTTCTTTCGCACTTCCCAAGAAGCACCGTTGGACAAAGTCGGTTAACTCTTTCCAAACTCGTAACTGCCTCCTTTATTGGAGTTGTAACAACGGGAAGTCAGTTCATCTAGAGTGCACTGAAAATTACTGTGACGATTTTCTTCTTTATTACATATCTTATTTTTCTAATTTTTCCGAAACCATGTCATTGTAATCAGTACTCGAATAAAATAAAAAACGTAAGAAATAATTTCGATATAATTTTTTTTAGTAATAAAGTACTTAGCTAATTGCATTTATGTCATATTCGTTTTTTATTATAGGAAAAATATAAATAATATTCAATATCTTTTTATGCATTGGCAGATATTTTTTAAAAGTTTTTTTTTAGATTAAACTTATCTACAATAATTAATTTTTGGTATGTGTGATTTTTATTTACGATCAACATTTATATCACAATATTGTCATATTACTCAATGTTATACAAATATAATAATATATTACAAATAACTTTCTTTAGCTATTAATTAAATATCATAACTCTAAGACAACTGACAACTTCATAAACAGAAGTACCGTTCGATACTCGGAAACGAAGCCGATAAGAAAGGAAGTAGTATTGACATGAATGAAATATCTATGAATGAACAACGTTCAACTGTGTATATCTTAGACCGATGCGGGAAAATAAATCAAATTGACAAGGCGGGGAAGTTTCGCGGATTCGGGAAGCGTACCGCATGATCATAAAGTGAACGGACATTACCGCCGTTATTTGCATAACGTTTAAACATCGACCGAACGTCAATGCAAGCGTAAACATTATAGTTAACGTGTAAGGCGAACCGCAAGTTAACGCGTTGTCGGACTCACAAAGTTCCCGTCTGGGTCACTAGCGAGCTGTTTAAATGTTTTGCACGCAATTGTGCTCGTGTGCGCGTATCGCCGACGTTGTAAAGCAGTTTACGCTAATTTAATGTCACGACTTAGGTAAATCGACGATAACGGTACCGATTGCATCACTCGCCATTTTCTTGGCTATCTTTTCCAGCTAAAATCAACAAACGCGAATCATAGGGAGGGAAAAAGAAATAAGTGTTGGTCCGCAAACGTATAATTCGTAGAACAAACGGAACGTCGCGTTTGTATCAGGATCGCTCTAATGAGATATTAATCGTTGAACCTAAAAAAGAGAAAAAAAACCAGAATTTATACTAATGAACAATAACGGTACCAGGAATATTATCTTTGTTATCTTTTGGAGCGTACAAAAAATTATACGGTATTTTCAACGTAAATTGCCAACGACAAATTGAATAATTCGACAAGCATTATGTTAATTCGCTACGATTCATATCGATTTAACATTCCACCAATGAGGAAAAGTGGAACTAGGTATCGATTAAATTTTGCGATTCGCTATAAAATCCACTCGGAGATTAGCCTGAGAACACGGAAGAGACATTTTTTTTATATTATGAAAAAAATTCGGCCGCGAAAGCAATCCACGTGACTCTTTTTAAAAGAAAGTTGTAGCGATTGCGGACGATTACGTGGCGCACGAGCCAGACGAAATACACTCCAGGTTAAGGTTTGTAGGTCAACTTGCCTGGAGATCCTCGTAGTACGTTTGCCAGATTGCGTGCTTTGATTAAGATCGATCCATACCATAAATTTTCATAAAGACATTATTTCCGATATTCGCTTTCACTTGCAATTATCTACTGTTCTTGCGTTCTAGAACTCCTTTTTGCGCATAGATTAGCGTCGCAGTAAATTGTACGATGTAACAGAATATGTACAATTTTTTTTTAGAAGAGGCGCGTAAGAAGAAGTTCAAGAAGAAACATCTGCAGAAAATTCTGGGATTAGTGATGCTGCTAAAAGCGAAACTCAGCCTGTTGCTGCAGCTGATAAGCACTCACTTCCAGTTCAAGTTCTTCATCATCGCCATCATCTCGTTGATACTGAACGCTGCCAGATTCTGGATAGAGATCAAAAAGCCTTCTAAAGTTATCTACTACGAGCATGCACAGCATCAGCATCATTACGATCACGACGATCACGGTTACTGGGGAAGATCGTCAAATGAGACACCTCATGAAATCGCGTACCGCTCTTACGCACCTATGGACTGATATCAAAATCGTATAAATTTGACCGAGAGGATGATCGTTTTGCGCGAGAAAGATCAAAGAAGAACTGAACGATGACGCAAATTTCGTCGCAATATGATTATCGTTTCACCACATCGTTCTTTATTTTATAAGTTAATCTTTAGTCCAAAAGTCAGGAAATATCTGCGACATGACGTCGATATTTATACATTGTATAGTATTTATTTATTTAATTTATTGCATCCTACGTTGGCATATATTACACGATCATCTTGAATTTCACTTTAATTAATGATGGATGATCTAAGATTTCTCTGACCTCTAATTATCATATATAAAAATAGTACTCTTTAATCGCCTTAAGTCATACCAAAGTTACTTATGAGTACCTGTTCTATCTCGCCACAAAGAGATTTTCTTAGGATCAACTATTTTAATTAAAAGGACATACTATCACTCGTATCGTGACTCAACAAATCTTCAAGTTTAACACCTCTCTCTGAATGTTTATCTCATAATATAAATATACATGATAGTAGAAAAATTATACATTCTATTTATAAAAAAAAATTCCTCGTGAAAAACAATAATAATTTATAATGGCAATTTTACAGAAACATGTACGTATTAAAAAATTTTTATAATAAACTGTACGAGTATACGATTTCTCTGGCATGTATTCTTTTAAGACATGACTGCAGATGCTATGTTTATCGACGAAAGAAAACTCATCACGTTGCTGCAGAGAGAAACTTTGGCGGTTCTGATGCACGAATCGCACGACCTTCTTCAGCCGTACCGGTGGACCATCCTGAAATCTTTGTATTCCTCGTCATAGCACGATGGACAGTGCGACTGGAATCCTTAAGGAGCGGCGATACTTTCAGGGTGTTCACCTTGCTACTGATCGTTCCAATGATAAACGCACGAGATTTGTGCAATGATTATGGCTCATCGATGCTCCATGAACCGCAGGAAGAAGTTTCTTACGAAAGGAACGTGTGTCCGATATATTTTTTTAGAAACCTTGAAATAAAAAAAATAAAGAAACGTTCTTTCTATAACTTATATAACTTATATAAGTTTGCAGAAATAAAAATATCCGTATTTAATTTAAAAAAATATGAAGGGAAACAGAAACTATAGATATGTATGCATAAAATAATCTATTGTTTTTTCTTATGAATTTGACGTTATTGAAAATATCTATATTTAACAATAAAATTTATAACATATTTTCTTCACTTGACTTGCTTTTATTTTGGATAGATTAATATTTACAAATATAAAATCACATATTTTCCATGTAGAAATTATTATTGCCGAGAAACTATTATGTTTTCTTTAGGAAAGATTATTACATGGAAAAGTTTTGCTGAAGCATCTAATTTAGCTAGATAAAATTTAAAAATAATTTTGTTTGGACCACCAAAATAATTATATAGGACGCTCGAACTGATTACTATAAAATGTCAATACTTCTTGCAGTATTACTTGTCATGCTTGAATTTCCTATATAATTATTTTGGTAGTTTAATAGATTATAATATTTACAAAATTATTTTCTAATAAGATCTAAATTTTTAGATACTTCAAAATTTTTCTTTCTCGTATACATAAGAGTATCTTTTCATGCACATTATCGATAAAAAAAAAGCAGCGATTTCGTAATGGGATATATTTTCTCATTGATACTATTAAGTATTCATATCCCGAAGAGATGCCGTTCGCAACGCGGCCTTAACGAAGATAAGGCCCGGTTGGGACTGCCTTCGAATTTTGACGACCAAATTCATGAGAAAGACGTCCCGTCTTCGATTGGAACACAGCCAATCGCGGAATGGGACTAATGTGTCATGCTTGGGGCTAAAATAGGTATAGAAAGTAAATCCATGAGGTCGAAAAGTTTGACAGAAATTTGAATCGCCACATAAGAATTTCAGCACGTTTGTTCGCATGACATGTAATTTATATCTGGCCTTCGAAGTGCCATCTGTTTCTTTAGGATCCTCATAGACGATTCAACATACAGATTGAAGATTTTTTTAAAATAATTCTTTCTCAATAGAAGGACCGCTCTGACTGCTAATGTCTTGATAAACTATCAATTGTCATTGTTAATGTTTTAAACATTATTCATCGTGTTTCATAATTAAATATAATTATTTTTTAATATACTTAATGCACAATTATTTTAAAAAAATTCGAAAACAATTGCACAGAATTATTTATAATCACTGTATTGGCAAATCCTATTCAAAAATTTAATACTGTACTCAGTTAAATTAACAGCAGATTGAAAATGAACGAAAAAACCAATAAATTCAAAAAATTCTTTTAAATATCATGTACATGATTTTCTATGCAAAAAAAATCGTTGACCATGCCACTTCTTTTCGCTGTTAAGAATAATATAAATAAAAATTGCCAAATGAGCACATCATCAAGCCGAAAGCATTTGCGGCATTTGCATCGGGCCTTCGAAGATGATGTGGACGTCTGACGATGGTCATTGGCAGACCAAACGTGATGGATTTACTGATTTCAATATACCAAGAATCGACCATTCATACAATATTCAAGATCTTTACGTACAGTTCACTATATAACACCCTTCTGCGAATCACATCATCAGTCTTCTCAAGATTCCCGAACACAGAACTACAATAAAACATCGTATTTGTCGAGGAACCAACGGTAGTGATAAGGGACCACCAGCACTTGAAGAGATAACACAAGAAAATATCGCGATAATAAAATCATCTCACTAAAATCATGACACGGGAAAAACTCTTTGCCGTGTTGCTTCTCGGTCTTCTCGCGATAGCTCTTAGTTTGCCTCAGCAGCCGAAATCCAAGAGGCCTACTCCAGTATTTAAGGTTTTTAGAAATATCGATATTTTTGTATTCCTCTTCACCAACAAATTCTTCACGGATTACCGCATACGTGATTTACGATAATCAAACTTTGCAATCAACTTTTCTAGCAACCTAAAACTGGTGGCTTGCTGCTTCCCGACAACGCAACGCTCATTCGCGAGAACATCGTCGACACGTTTTCGTGCCAGGACAGAGTTTACGGTTATTATGCCGACATGGAGAACGAGTGCCAAGTGTTTCACGTGTGTATGCCGCAAACGAGGGGATCAATTAGATGGAGCTTCATTTGCCCCGGCGAGACAGTTTTCAATCAAGTAAACTAATATAGTATTGTCGCAAATATTTCGACTTACAAAGGATGTCTTCCAACAAACGACTCAGTACAACACCGTGACCATTTCATCTTTATTTAACATTGGCGAACAACAAGAATGTAATGATGTCTTTTGTTGGAAGATACCCAAAATCTTCCTCAGTGCTCGCAAATAATTATCACCCCTAAATAAATTATCGAATTATAATAGGATGATAATTATTTGCGACAATGTATATAGAAATAAAGTAATTGTCATTTTTAAATCAATACCATCAATGCTTGATTATAAGCCACGATATCATTTTATTGTGAAACAAAATTTGATTCTGCGTTTCGACATATTTTCAAAGCAAAGAAAAAAATTAAGAAATATTTTCATACTGATATCAAATACAGTAACAATTTATTTGTTGTTTTAAATAGAGACAGTACAATATTCTGATTCATTTATAGGCAACATTCGTATGTACACAAACGGAAAGCTCGATACCATGCGAGGAATCGGAAAAATATTATGCTTTAAACGAGGACATCGGAAAGGAAGTGGAAGAAGAAGAAGAGGCGGATCAGGATCGAGGGAAGAAAAATGCGACGAAGATTTTGGAACCTGAAGTAGAAACGGTGTCGAGAAAGTCATTCTCGAAAAATTCGAGATTGCTAAGTGAAGAGAAGTCGTTTCGACTTTAAAAGAGATGTATTTTTTCTTAATTGAAGGAAATCGCTCTACGAAATGTAGTAATTATTATGATTAGTTAATCTTGATTAAAAGAAATTTTATGGTAACTTGTTTTCGATCAAGATTGACTAAACGCTTATTTAGAATTTGAAATAATCGTTTATAGATCGCTCATAAACTTGCCTTCTAAAAGCACTCATAATGACAATAGTACATAAAATTAAAATTTAAATTATTGTCACATGTACAATGTACAAAATGTGTTATTTCAATTATACGATGTGTAAAATAAATTTCTGTACAGTACAGTGAAATATATGTTAAAAGATAAGTTGTAATTATGTGTAAAAATATATTGAACGTTCACATATGTAATTATTTATCAAGTAAAATAAAAAAACGCTAGGAGGAAGCTGACAATTTCTTTTAACTTGTTGTATTCATATACATATTCCAAAAGAAAGATAATGCACGTTATTATTAAAGAAAGATTTTAAATATTGAGGTAAAAATCATGTAAATTATTTTTTATGACTAATAATATAAGTAGGCGAAATATATATCTAATACTGATAGATAAAGCGCAAAAAAGACCTATGAAAAGGAAAAACGTTACACGATTGTCCCAAGCCTAAAATATGTAAAAAATCGTGACGCTATAATTCGTAAACGTATTAAAAACAAATAAAAGAAAGAACTTAACTTAAATAAGCAATATTTACAAAACAAGAAAAAGTGTTGTTAGCAACACTATCTATTTACAATGATTGATATGTATCGATATTGGTCCTTTATAAACTTAATACAAAACAACTAAAAAAATATAAAATGTGCATTAAATGCAATACGTTCTCTGTTGCTATTATATATATAAGTTTCGCTAATGTTATAATATTACGTAACTTTAGAGTAATGAAACTTAAACTAGAGATATACATGCACACGTAAGACAGCTAGAAATAGATCCAAAACCATCATCTGATTCGTTAATCATCGTAAAATTCTCATGAAATCGTACAAGTGTCGCAACGCAGGAAATATCATCCACATCTCTCGCGTTCCGTCGTTTTCTATTTGATATCTTTGGATAGCTAGCTATCATGCCTCGAATAACCGAGACCTATTTAACTTTTCGCAATGCCGATAAAATAATAAAACAATTATACAGACACACATATTCATATAACAACGTTCTGATAATAAATATTTCTTTCATCTTCGAATTGGCGCATCAATTCGTAACAGATATATAGATTTAGTACATAATTTTAAAAAAAAACTGTGTACTAAAATATATTTCTTTTGATATGGAAAATCTTTTTTCGGAAATATGATATAGAACGTGCTGCATCCACGATATTAATAAAAAATAATTATTTACTTGATATAATGATTATGTACCTACAACTATTTACATAAATTTATCTGTCAATTTTTTTATTTATATAGTATTTTATTTATATATATGTATATATATATTTATTAAATGCATCTTAATTTATTTTTTATATAAATGAGATATATTAAATTTTCTTTTTCTTATGGATTAATAATGGATTAATTGTGCCATTGTAGAAAATAATGTATTTCTCTAATTTCGATTTTAAACAACACACTGTGTATGAAAATTATAGAATATCTGAAAAATTAAAATGTAAATGACTCTGTACAAAGTGACAAAAATATAATGATACCTTTTTGAAAATCTAAAACTACTTTCTACCCTGCATTGTCCTTTTTAAAAAAATATGATTTGAGGTATATAAAAAAAAATATATTTTACATCGCGTTATATAGGATACAAAATCAAATTTCGAAATAGTTTTCGAAATAACTGTATAAACTCATTGCTTTCAACTCTTTTTTTATATTTTTTGTGTAGATTTTTTTTAAATGCCCCTTTTTTAAACTCCTCTAATTAAAAATTTATACCTACTTGTATCTTAATCTAATAAATAATGTTAGATTTCGAAAGTTACGCTTCGGAATCCATCGTAAGATCCGCCTCAATTTCCTCGGGGCTCCTTAGGTCAATCGCAAATCTCTTCCTGGCGGTGTTTACGCTGATTCCGGTCAGTTTTTCCTGAGCCTTTACGGTCTTGGAGTAAACCTCGAAGGCTGCAGCGAGAGCGTATGTCAATTGCCTGGCATAATATTTCGATTCGCAGACAAAACCATGACATTCGAATGGTGAGATTCTCCTGAAGTTCTCCGTCTCGCGAACAACGATCATGGAAAAAACTCTAGTGTAAACTAGATCCTGTACTCCGTAGGATATTGTCTCAATAGGATACATTCTGGATAAATTGACATCTTGCTTCCTTTTGTCTAGCGGCAGCAAGGCAACTCCCTCCTGAGAGACTACTAGCTTGATAAGAGGCAGCATTGTGTTAGTCGGCAAAGCCTTCGCAGTAGAAACCATATTATCGACGGGCCTTCTTGTGTGCTTGATGCCCCAGAGGCCTCTTGCATCATGGGATCCCAAATATTTCACCTGAAAAGAATCAATCTAAAAGATTCAAATGCGCAACGGATTTCCTAAGGTTAAAATTCTTGGAACAAAGCTTTGAAATTTTACGCAATCTCCTTTTAATTTTTGTAAAATAATCTTTTAAACAATTACAATATCAATCGTGAAAAAATTATGACAAATAGATTTTTTATTTTTAATGAAAAATATTATTTTATTTTATTTTAATATTAAAAACATTAATTAATTTTTTAATTTAACACTCCCAAATTCTTACATAAAATTTTGTTCTTTTCTTTTAAATATTATTTTTATATTATGTAAAATAAAAAAAATATATGTATATAAATTATACGAATGCTTATATTCGTTATTGCAGTGTATATTCTGATGATTCATATTTAATTGGAACAAATAAAGTATGAATATTTGAAGAAAAGTTCAAACTTTTTGATCTTTACTTAAAAATATGAAAATTGTACCTGAAATACTTGCGGCAGATCGGTAGAGCCCTCAAAAACATTATTATCTATTGACAGACGTGATAACTTCGACACGAGATCTTTCTTTTTATCGTCAGAAGTCACTTTCTCCTTCTTCATCTCTTTTACAGGCTGGTCTCTCTGTTTCAAATTTATATTTTTTAACGCGCGGGTCTACTAAAGTAATTATTTTAGGATCAAAAATTTAAAACAATCTAAGTGATCCTTTGATCAACTGATCTACTCAACTAATGATTAAAAACGTTTAACGCATAGCAAAAGAATGCGAATGCGTCATGAATTTAAATGAAGATAAAGGAATGGTAGAATAACGGGATAAGTTACAATGCTTCGTACTCTACAAATATTTTATAATAAATGCCAATAGAAACGACAAATCAATCTTATCACGACAAACAATCCTGAGCGCGTCTTTCTACCTGCGTTCTCCACGAGAGAGTCTTAAAACGCTACTCACGGGAACGTTATCGAGCCGGCAGTGCCTTGTCGTTGATCTAGGCTTGACTTTAAGATGGTACTCCACCACGTTCGGTATGTTTGGCGTGTTGGGCACGACTGAGCCAGCGGCGGTTGACGCGCGTGGAGGGCCCTCGCTTCCGGCCCCAATCAGAGGCGCTGGTGTCGTTGATCCACCTCCACCAACGACTTCCGATGTCTAATTTTTATCAAGTTGTAAACATCAGTCTACTTTCATATTTCTACAATACGCTCCTTAAAGTCTGAATTTCTACAATACGCTTTATATTAATATTTTAATATAAACAATATCTGTCCGAAACTTTTGTTTGTTACTATTCATACATTGTTTATTTTAATTTTTTAATATTTAAATAACATAATTAATAAAAATTTATTTATTTCTTGATAGAAATATTTACAAAATTGTTATATACGTTGAAAAATTTGTAATTATAAGCAGATTATATAAAATGTGAAAGTACATCTCTTTGCACTTCTTGAGGTTTCGTGTAGATTTATGTGTTAAACGTTAATTATTATTGTTTGAGATACTACAAAAATTCTTTCTATTCTACACCTAAGGAACCAACCTTAGGTGGAGAACAGATTAGATGTCCAACGTTATAAGTTGTATTTTTGTGTGATTGTTCATTATTAACAATGAAAACCTTTAAGACATTGTCTGTCCTCTTCGCGAAACCAAAGTCCTCGTCCTCCATAGCTAGACGGTGAACGCAAAATTTGCCACTCTTTCTTGATTTCTTCTTACCTTTTTCTCTCGTTTCTTACAACGAGGAGAAATAACAGGCTATCTGCAAATAATTTGCCTATCAAGATGCATTAGTCTTTCTTGTGCTGATGTCAAAGCTCTAATTAATTTTTAAACAATGGAATACAGAAAATGTCTACAATTCTTGATGATCTATAATATTTTCGCCGGATCGCATTCTCTGAAACGTGACTTTCGTATATAAATAAACCGCGCATGTTCGATGAATGGCTCGCGAATTTAGAGCAGACAAGAAGGATACACCTCATGTCATATTGTAATTATTATTATTTGAAAGTTCGTCCGGGCGCGAAATTAAAAATGAACTTAACGTCCAAATTTAAACCGGAAAACAGCTGTCGTGCAGCACGTGTTGCACCTTGCATCGTACTGGTTCCAGGAAGCCTCCTTTTCTTCCTTTCTTCCACTTCACTGCATCGAACCGTATATTTGTGCTGTTTATAATAAAATCGCTCGAACAGAACCTTTATTTACCGTATTACGAAGTATAAGAGAATTAATAAAAATTGTGCACTTATTATTTCGATCTTATTCTTCTTATACAATATTGCCACTTTCAACAATAATAATTACCTCCTTGTTTATTTTCTTTCTTTTTAATTACTTTGCCATAAATTTTTAATATTTTGTATATTAATTTCCAATGTACCGTAATTCCAATCTTTGTTACATTAAAAATAAATAAACGTACAAAAAAATTTTATACAACGGCCAGACGTTCACTGTTTTAACTTTCACTGTTCTCTGCAATACGCGTAGCGACAATGACGGGTTTTTGTCCGCGTCCCCGTGATTACATCCCGACAGCGGATGCGCGGGATGCAATTGTATCGGCGATTTTAAACGTACCGGGGGTTCTTTCAATCCACAGGAAATGAGTCAAGTGACCGATAGTCAGGTGAGGAAGAATTCATTAATGTATTCCGTCGGTTACAGGTGTGGCGTGTTTCTGTTGTTCACGCTTACACCCGCGAGCATTATTTTGAAAATGCGTAATAAAAATTTCGATCTCAACGTGGGAAAATGATTGAAAATGCAGAATGTTGTAATTACATAAATAATTACACAAATCACTATATTAAAAAATGTTTTAAATAAATAATCTTATTCTTTTTTATAATACATATATAATAATGCCTTCTTATATTGCTTTCTTATTTTATTAAAATATTTTAATTATCCATTATTATGTCAAATGTATCAAAAATATATATTAAATAAATATTAAATTAAAAATAGTTCTATTAAGGAAATTGCTATTCATACATTGCATTTTACGATCTTTATTCGTGTACTGCAGAATATATGTTTAACAAGTTTTAGAAAAAAAAATCTAAACACAACAAATAGCATGCAAAAGAGAAAGAGGAAATTTTATAGGACGCCCTTTATGTAGCTGTACACCTGTCGTCGTGTTACACCCGCGTACAATAGCAGAACTGTTAACGCGAGCAACTATACTTAACGGGTGTCTTGTAAAAACATCTTCTAAAACAAGCTTTTCTACTTTATGCACAAGTATGTCTTATCGACACGACAGAATCGCCATCGCGTAAAACAGACGTTTGTGTGTTAAATTATTATCGTGCATACCATCGAGAAATTAGAAGACACCTCGATAAAATTAATTAGTACCCATGTGTGTGAGAAGCAAGAAGAGAAGGTTCGGGATGCTCGATAACGGTAGCGTTAGCAGATGAAATGGAATCGCTGCTCATTATTACGGTTTTCTAGATTTCCGTTAGTCTTCTCGACTATACCTTGCAGAATCTCGGTCTTTTATATAATAAAAGATAATAAAGAGAAGTATTAAAAAAAAATATTCTGATGGCGCGAACAATCACGCTGCTCGCAGCACATTGGACGTCAATAACCGTACATTCTCGTCGATATTCGCGCTCGTTGAAAGAAAAAAAGTTGCAAACGCCGCGGAAATTTATACGACGTTTTATTTGGCCGATGATTATATCTGACAACGCAAAATCAACCAATTCCCCTTTTCATGCACGTGGTAGGGTGGGAACCGGAAACGAGCGCCGCTGGATGTCTGACCGGAAGTTATTACGGTTGTGTCACGAAGAAGTTCTAACGATGCGTGCCACGCATACGTACTCACGGAATTCGAACGGCGAAGCGGATTGAATTCGTTGAGGAAAAACCTGACGGTATAATGTCGTGCCATGATTAAATCGTTTTAGTACGAATTCCCAAAAATACAAGCATATGTCTTTTTAATCCCAATATATCAAGATTTCTGATAAAATAAGCCGGTAAAATCAAACCGTAGAAGAAATTATGCATGCAAAAAAAAAATCGTTCCATATGGCGTCCGATGAAAACTATCTAGTGTTTCTTATTTGCTTCATTTCGACTCATACAATATGCAACGAATAATTCAGATGGTAATGAATAACTTAAATGCTAAATTTATCGGTCTTTCATTTATCTCCTTTACGCTTCTTCATTTTTGTAATTAAAATTATTTTTCTACGGCCTGTAAAACATTGCGATAAAATATAGTGTTTCAAAAATGTAAACTTACAATTAGATAGAGAAGTTATCATAGAGATAAGTTATGATAAAAAGGTAGATATATTTTACTTATAATAACAATTTTAACGTAATTGTACAAAATTAAAAAGAACTCTTCTTCTGAATTCTTTATTATTTTGCAATCACATATAAGTGATTCACTAATCATTAATTCAAAGATTATTTTTTTTTTTTCAAATAATAGCAATAGAAAATGCGTCATAATTATTGAATCTATTTTATCATACCTTGCACAGTCATCATCCGCGATAAAGACAACATGTCATGTATCATAGATTAAGGATCAAATCGTTGTTAGATATTTGACGAGAAAACGCGCAATTATTCGACTTATGCCCATTTCCACTAAAGTAGATTAACTTTAATCTCAGTTCAACTTATTCATCGTCTTTTTCTAATCTTTAGAAATAAAAAAAGACGAAGAGTAAGTTGAACCGAGACTAAAATTAATCTACATTGGTGGAAACAGACATAAGATTTATCGTTCGATGACGCAAACGCGCACAATTGCATGGATGCGTACAATTTACAATTGCATAAGCATGGTAAGACGGGAGCGAAACTATCGGACGAAGAACTTACGATAGCCACGTCGAGCGCAGTACCATCGATCGTTAATTTAAACAATAGCCCCATGTTAATTACAATGATCGTCGCGAGCCGCCGGACTCGATGGAAATCGAGTTGCGGCAAGTCGCAACGCGCGACGAAACACAAACGCGATGCTCTTTATCAGAGAAATCACAATCCATTCGGACAAAAAGATTGATCAATAGCGATCGTGCGGAATCCTGCAACTCGCAACGCGATTCGAAAACGATCGGAAGCATTAAATATTCAAAAACGCGGTAGAGTACCTTCAACTATTTACCTTCACTTTTCTGCTCTCGGCGATGGTTGACATGATTGACGAGGTCACGTATACGCGTAAGTACACGCACAGCACGTTTTAAATTGACGTAGGTTCGATGTACGTTTCTCCCAGGTGTAGTCAGCCGATCTCGATCTTACCGTTCGACGCACCTGCGACGAGCGGCGACGGCGGTGGCTGAAAAAGCCCACGCTTCCGGAAACATCGTCTGGCAGGATGACGGATGCGGCGACGATGTATCCGCATGCAACGGGGACTCCGCCGCGACTCTGTACGACGAATCCGAGACCGGAATATCTAGAGAGAACGATTGACAGGCACCTGCGGTATGCACTGTCGTGTACGTGCGACTGAAAATGTGGGACGGCGCGCCGCGCCGTTCGTTCGGAATTGCACCGACTGATAAAACGGAACGAGCCACGATAGGCGTACACGCATTACGTACGTGAATGTCTCTGAATAAGGCTGGTACACCTGCAATAAACCTGAGGTGACACGGGCGATAAGCTCTGACGCCACTGATTAATCACAATCGCGGCGAGGAAGTGGAACTTTGTTAGGTTCAGTTTCTAGAAATCGCCGGATATGATTTCGAATTATCACAGAATGCGTATTATAGAGAACATGTAGTTACATGTCTATAAAAATTAAAAGAGTTTGATAATAGCTTCTAAATGTTTAGTGAAATAATGCTAATTAATTTGGTCAATATGATCAAAGAAATTTAGGAAAATAAAATTACTTTTGATTATTTTAATCAAATATTTAATTAGCATTATTTTACTGAACATTTGGTAGCTACTATCGAAACCTCTTTTTCAGTGCACAGAGAACATTTTATGACCATTTGTAAATTATAAGAAT
Source organism: Acromyrmex echinatior (assembly GCF_024713525.1). NCBI lineage: Eukaryota > Metazoa > Arthropoda > Insecta > Hymenoptera > Formicidae > Acromyrmex > Acromyrmex echinatior. The sequence goes on from NC_141861.1 coordinate 3,466,788, forward strand.
TTTTGGAATAGTAATTAAATAATTTATGCTTTCAATATATAAAATGTAGTAATGGGTGACTCATTAACATTGTTGCGGAGCAACTTCCCGACATTTAATTTCAATTATAATCCTTATTACTTACATAAGTAAAACACAATAAAATTCATGCGACAGAAATGATGCGCAACATGGTCGGAACTTTTAATAGCGAGACACAAAATTTAGTTGTGTCTAAATTATTGTAATCCTCTCCGACAATTCTTACGCACCTCAGTTTGCTGCCATTCTATCCTTCATTTCACGCAGCATCAATTGTAATCATATTGCATAACATGACGTAATAAAATATACGTAAGATTCGTAATTAAATCAGCATTTACACCAACAATTAATATGAAACGGTTCAGACATAGATGGAAACAATGCTTCTCCCGCGAAGTCATTTCTCTCTCGGGAGCTAAAAATAATTAATAATAGCATGCGTGTCGTAATTCACAAGTACATATTTCTTGTATCATTGGACTTATCGTCGGCGATCAACAAATCTTTCAGGAATCTCTCGGATTCTCTTCCAGTAACTATCACTGATTCGCGATGAATTATATTATTTGACGCTCAGCGAGTGGTAAAAACGTGAGAATAACTTTCATGCTTCTTTGTTGGCATCCGGCGACAGGAAAGAAGACGCTCGGAAGTCAAGGCGTTATGAAATTACACGGGATTATACACCACAGGCAGCATCGTGCGAAGATACTGGACCGCGAATAGCGCGAGAAATGTTCCTCCAAAACACTTTTTACATTTCTCACAGATAATACTCCATTATACTAAAAAGAAATGGAACATTTTTTAATCATCAATATAGATTTGATTGAAAAGTTCCAAGAGATTGCTAAACAATAAATTCTTTTTATTAATTGTAAGAAGATTACGTGTATACTTGAACGCTTTTTGCATTATAGACTTTATCTTTTATTGCTGGATTTTTTTTTGTTTTAGGCCAACATTTCCTCAACGTAAATATTTAAATTAGGATTATAACATAAACGACGTGCTAATGAAGTTATTCAATGAATGGGAGAGACATTTTCCTTCGTCGATATTTTTTCAGCGCAGATTCGTTCGCGCGCGATAAAAGTAATAAACAGATCTTCCCACGGTTGTCACGTTTATTTTGTAATCGCTCCGATATCTAATTAACTAGTAGACAGATAATTTAATTAAGAACAACAGTCACTCCGCATCCGCACGCAACGCGAGCTGCAATATGATCCGTGCGAAATCGGTCGTAAGAAGAGAAGAGATGCGCTCTCTTAATGTTTGTTTCCTGTTGTGCTTAAAATATATGCTATTATTATATCTGTATATGTATAACGTAATGTTTTAATAATATATAATCGACAAAACGTTACGTAACATAATCAAAAAGTTGCTCTATAGGGTAAAAAATGTATTGAAGAGCCCTCTTTACAAAACTCGTAATTAAATTTATAATTATACAATAATAAAAAAATTAAAAAGTATTAATTTTTTTAAATCTAAAATTATATGATTATGAGAATTTAAAATATAATATTTAAAGTTTTTTTTTGCTTCAAAGGGAAAAACGATGGTGCATAATTCGTGACGTGAGTGATCAGCGACCCATAACCGCCGGATGTCTAATTTTCCTCTGAGTTTACATGTCAATCTGGAAAAGCTTGCAACTGTCAATTATCCATCGCTAATTGGCACGAAACGCGTTTCGAAAATGAAGGGGTTCGGAGCGGAAGATACTGATGCGCGTGCAGTAGAATGCAAATGAACGAGCTCGACCTCGCACAAGGTGCGACTCGCAATTCTTAATTCTATGATATATCACAAGGTTATGTTCTTAATGTCTTCATTTTATAAAGATTTTTTTCCCGAAGCAATCACTCATGTGCGCATCTATCGACGAAATCGTCGCAAATGTCATCACTGTCCCACAGATCAAAAAAGCAACGAGCTATTCAATCCCTCCAGAAGAATTTTTTAAATTAAAAGTCTCAAAATGTCTTCTTCGTATTGTGTAATTACATCATAATAATGGTTTGAATTTACAACACACACACACATACACACCAATATCTACCAACAGCCATTAAAGGATCTCATCAGGGGATAGTGTTAGCACAGATCACAATACTGAAACTATAATGTCATTATGATTCGGGGTGAAAGTGTTAGTTGCTAAAACAGGAATAATGTAGATGATGTGAGATTATGCCATTGTATCATCACGAGAATTTCAAGGAGCAATAAGAGACAGAAGGACGACGTAGATTCATATTTGTTGCATCGTGTTATGACGGAGTTTCGCAGATTGCGACAACGCAACCTTGGATATATCTCGCATGATAAGAACGAATCATTTCGGGATCCGACCTACTGATGAGCATTTCCGTTTCGCAAAAAAATCTAAACTAAAAAAAAAAAAAGGATCGTATCTGATTGAAGAGCTCAACGCGCTGATTTTAATCCTCTTTAGCGTAGATGCACAAAACAGTAATTAACGATACGATCGCACGAACTAAGAATATTTGATCGCTTATGTAACAAAATGATACGTCAATCATATTCTAGAGAAGTAAAAAAGCGTTGAATATTGACGTTATAAAAACAAGAATTTGCAATTAATATAAGAGTCTCTTTATTATATATCATATTTGATTAGATATATTAGTGTATATTAAAACCGTAATACACTGATTTAATTTGTATATAAAAGTAAAATGCAAATATTTCGAAAGTAAAACACAGATTTTACTTAGCATTTTAACTAATTTTAATAGTATTGTATTTAATAATCAATTGTATTGAAAATTTCATAGTTTAATCCGTTTTTTTATATTTATTTTAAACACATATTTTTACATTAATTTATGTAAGATGGCTTTAACGTGCATGCGAATTAAATTGCGGATTTTTTTATCATAATTTTAATTTGCTTTCTTTAAGTGAGAACTATATTTTTATTTGCATAACTGACATTTTCCTTAGTCATTTGCAATTCTAATAGTTGCCAGAATAATTAGACACATAACTCCCAAGTAAAAGCTAATTCATTCAGCGTATCTTGATCGAATGATAAAAGAATCTTTTTCAAATTAACTTAAATTCTTTAAATGGACTTAATATGTTCACAAGATGATACAACAAGGAAAAAATTTCAGCTAAAAGCTTTTTCTTCTTGTTTTACATACGATAAAAAAATTAAGCTCTAAATAAAACTTTATGAAAGTTTGGTAAATTTCTATAAAGATTCTGATGTAAAATAAATAAGAAATGAGAGATAAAAAATAAATAGATAGCCACGACTATTCGGAGTTTCTTCTATTTTTAGGGAGACAGAAAGAAGAGCAGGGTATCACAATGGTTCAAGTACGACGGTTACGAATATTTTCACGGGTGTTGGAGCACAAGACGATTGCATAAGAGAATCTGCTGCACCACAGAAGAACATCCCTCCTTCCATCGCCCTGGGATCTTCTCTTTCTCCGTTCGTCTGATGTGGGAGCTCCAAGAAAGAGAGACTCTCAAGAATCCCCCCTTTTGTCTAGCTGATGTCTAAAGCCATATATATACCATCACCTCGTAGAACAATCCTTTAAGAAAGATACTTTGGAAGTAGCATCGCCTTACGAATTTAAAGCAAATCGAATAAGTGCGGTACACGAAAAATTAAAAGGACAGAGAACACGGAAAGATAAATGATCACCACGCATTACGACACTGCGGACTAAGGGGATCAGATTTTTCAGAAAGGCAAGCACATCACTTAAACCTCCATCTCATCTTTTTTTCGCTAATTTTTATTACTTTCCAATACTGAAAAATAATTTGCATAAAATTATATAATAATAAAATTAGCAAAATAAATATTTGTGAAAAAAAAATATTTGTGAATTTAATTTTATGTCTATAAAAATATTTTTACCTTTAATTAATTCATTAATATATTATAGTAATTAAATTTTCAATTCTCCAGATGATTTCGAGGTACCAGATAATCATCTGTGCTCTTTTGCTTTTTGGCGCGGTTTTACTCTATGAAACAATGGCGGTAAGTTAAAATTCGTGATAATCTTCTGATCTTCTCGCAAATCGTTTCTCAAAACTTACAAATAATACTGTGGTTAAAAAAAAGTTTATGAATTCATGAGAAAAATTGTCTTCGTCACATAATGATTGTGCAATATGCATGACGTGGTGGTGGGAGAAATATTTCGTAAATACTTCACTTTTACAAAATCTAGCACGATATATTAAAATTATCATTTTCATCGTCGCTTCTCACGATGTATCGCGTAACAATAACAGCGAGTGAACCGTACCTGCACGCATCATCTTTCTCTTAAGGTGGTAACATGAAGTAATTCATTAATTAATCATCTTACACAAACATGTTCTCTCGTCCTAAACACATACGAAGCGCCTTAGTTAGACGAAGTCTATTCTGAATGTCTAATCTGAATGCATTCTAAGTGTAATTCATGAATAATTCCAGAATGCCGAAAAGTAAACGTGTCATGATTTCGATATTACATTACAAAAGTAAGAAATCTTTAAAAAGAATACTAACACATGATTAATTAGCCGCGTTGCTTTCTCTTTTGATTTAAAAATATTTACATTTCAACATTATATAATATTAAAAAATATTTACATTTATATAATAAAATATTATAAGATATTATAAAATATTATATTAATTAATTTTAATGAAGAAAAGAAAACAATGCATAAACATTCGGAATCGTCGCGTCCGATCGTTCAATTAGCAGCTAGAAGACATATTTCACCGGAAATGATGAACGCGAAACCGATGAAAATCGGGATAGAGAATAATAAGCCGAGAAATAAAACTCAGCTTCAATGCCACGAAGCTAACAAACGGAAAGATAAGACACTTAATTAATTTATGCAATGTCTGCATTATCCTACTTCGACTAATGCATCTTTTACCACATTATTCTGTAATAATTCAATTATTTTTTGTACACACAAAATTCATTCATAATTTTTTTTACATATATGTATATCGAAATATATTTGGTCTATCAAATTATCTTCTTTTTTGAATTATATTATAAAATAATTTTACTATGTTTATACTTACATACATTTTCTTTGAACAAACGATTACAAAATTTGCGTAAAATTTATATTTTATGTGATACTTTAATTTGTTTGTCATTTTAACACAAGATGAATATATTAGAAAATAATTCCAGATATTATGTAAAAATTAATATTAAAAATGTAACATTTTGATAATTTGGAAATAAATTATAGAAGCTTATTTCTTCAATAAAATTAAAATTAACATTTATAATATGTTAAATTAATATGTATATTCATCTTTTATTCATCTTAGAATTTATATTTTAAAATTATATTAGTTTTTTATATTATTTGGACGCTCTAGCTGGAATTGTTATTTTATCACTAAAAAATGTTAAAAAGTTGGAACAAAATATTCAAATATCGCACTATTAATATTTATTATATACTGTATACATATCACGTTATATTAAATTAACACTCGGGCATGCTAAAAATTTAACACAAAAATTTTAACAAGGACCAATTTTAACACAAATAAAAAAGTTTCTGTATGCATGCATGATGGATTTGCTTAAACTTTGACACATGTCATTTCTTGGAAGTAAAAGTGCAACGTAACTAGGTGAATCACCTTTTCGGAGCTTTCTTACCACGCATTGGAGTCACCAGTTAGATTCGGCGCGTGGAGAAGGAAAAGACCATACATCTGCATACGTACACGTGAAATCGTAAACAAGAGATCGTATACAAAGCCGTGGAGATGTGCATCCGTTAGGGAGGAACAATGTAACCTGACTTCCGGTCAAACATTGGCACGTGTACGCACTGAACGGTTTCGATTCGATGCGTTGTGTCGCAACTGCCTCTTTATTTTTTCTCATTTTGACTGATGGCCAATTACGAAAACAATCCTATATCACGTTCTATTTCTAGTCTCAAAGTAAAGGATCAGAAAGCATTGATGTATTAATGTTATTAAATAATACCAATTAATTTAACGTTGAAAAAAATTGTTAATTTCAATCTTGTTCTAATATATTTTAATAGTTTAATCAAAATGATTGAAAAAATAATAATTTATTTAAAAATAATAAAAGAGCAATTTTTATAATTTAGAACATAATTAAAAAGATTACTTTTATATAATCGCAGAGTTTCTTTGCATGCAATAATTAATATAAAGAAATGAACTATGAAATTTATATTTGACATAAATTAATTAAGGCCAAATATGCATGCTCGCATTAAAGAGAGAGGAAGTTCGATTTGCAATATATATATCCACATTCATTCCATATTCTATTGTCGAGATGATATATGTCGAAACGTATTGTTATTGTTCCAACAGAACAATAACAGTAACTCATGGTTATGCTTCTCCAAGTTCCACTGTTTTCGCTAATTGTTTCTATGCAATCGCCAAGATTTACAATGCAAATTAGAATGTGTCCCACATACAGTGTGTAATAATTATGTAATCACTTCGAAAACTCGTAATAAATCATTACGAGAAAGGATTCATTTCACTAAGGGAACCGATTTACGAGCGAATTGGTAACATCTGTTAAAAAAGATAGTTATCTATATATAATATGCATAATTACTTATGCATTGCAGCAAGTGGATGGTTACACACCTGGCGTGGACTATCCAATTTACAATTCGGTACCTTTCGGACTTGCATTTACCTGTGGAGGAAAGTTACCTGGATACTATGCCGATCCTGAGGCCAGATGTCAGGTGCGTCCATATGGTCACCGAACAAATTCTCATTTCCAGATTATTTAAATGCGTTTCATATACTTAATAAGATTCCATTGATCCCTTCAAAATATGCATTAAAGAAGAAAATTAAAATATTTTAAACAAATAACCTGCAGATTATTTTATAAGAATAAATTTGTATATTTTATAAGAATAAAATGTACAAAATATTAGTCAAATATTATTTAGAGAAAAACATAAATTTATGCTTTATTTATTTTAAAATATTGGAGAAGCACTTTAAGTTGGAAAATTTATTGTGAGATGATAATTTTTAAAAATATAAGATTAATATTTTACTTTTTTTTATTTTTACATTCAAGGTGTGGCATTGGTGTTTGCCAAATGGACGTCAATTCAGTTTCCTTTGCCCGAATGGTACAGTGTTTAGTCAAACTACTCGCGTTTGTGACTGGTGGTTTAAGGTATTTAAATCATTTAATATACAGGATTTATAAATGCATATAATTATCTTGAATTAATTTTGATTTTCTTTTAATTAATTTTAATATTGCAGGTCGATTGTAATGATTCACCGAGACTTTACGGCAACAACGACGAGCTTTACAGAGATGTGAATGGAAATAAAATCTAACAACTCCTATATTTTTTATAAATAGTTGTATGTATATTAATAAACTTTTTTATACATAAGCTTTTCTCGCGAAACACCATCGAAAGTATAACTCGGCTCATGTAAAGGAAGGTGAAAGTAATACGCGAATTCCTAGTTTGCCGATGCAGGAAAGTAACAGAGTTGTCTGCTTTATTTACCGCTGTTAAATAAAATAGAGAGTTTGCGAAAAGGATTAACATTTTTTTTTGTGATTCTATAAATTGAAAGATTATATTTTCACGAAACTAAAAAAGTGCTTCGTTTTTAATCGTATGTTCCTAGCACTATATTTTGCACGAAATTTCCGAAAAGTATTCATCAAAATGTATATTGCAAAAAGAAATCGTAAATTAAAAAATACAAATCTCTTCTAACAGAGGAATTAATTGAAAAATTATCGCGACCGAAGAAATTCTGCTGTCTGTGCGACAAGAGCGTTAAATTAAACTCATGTCCGACAATTTCTTGGCATGATTGGACAATAGAAAGTGAGAGCTCGTTGTGGCTGACCAGCCGAACCCCACCCTCTTCTCTATCTTTCTCTCTTAGACACTAGTACCGATGTTACAATTTTACAGTTACATTTTTACAGTTTGCATGCGTATCTCGTTACTCGGAACACCCATAGCGTTTTAGCATCTTTCGTAATTCCGACCTCTTGATCCAGGAATATGCTTGATTTTATAACTCATCACGCAATCATTTTATTCGAATTTTTCTGAAGATCATTAAATTGTCGCTTTGTTGTAGCTTTTATTATCATCGATTCATTAGATTCTTCCGCATTATATGAAAATGCATTTTTATATAAAATCCCAAGGATAACGCGATCAAAGACTGTTCCATTAAATGCAAGAGATCTTAACGTCGGCCGTAGTAAAAGTGACAGGGGAATTGATCGACTTCTACTTTTAATGCACTATTTGCGATGTCTCATCCGGTCGGTTGTACTCCGAATATAAACTGAGAAGATAGGAAAATTGTAAATTAAAATATTAAATTAAAACTCAGTAGGGTGCAGCAAGATTTATATCGATGTAGAATGATGAAGATAATTGGAGCGTGGAAAGCGCGCAGTTATGTTTGTCGAAGATAATGTTGTGCTCTCGTATTAAATAAATCAAATTAAATTATAAAAATCATTAAGGACAACAACCTTTCCACAAGCGATACAAAAAACACCGAACCTGATTTTACGTACTTCGACCTTCCGCGCGAAGAAAGCCTATGATTACGAATAAGTATAGTAGGGAGTCGCAATTCAAGCAAAAAGAGGAAAATGGAAAAAACGAGGAATGAGAAGCATCGTCCTTGGTGGCTGGTGATAGAGGAAGAAAGGACTCGTTGACTTCTCGAGTAGCTAAGAAAGCGTCATGGACCTTTTACAAACCTGTGACACGAGGCCAGACACTCCTTTCTGTAGCGAGCAGAATCTTCCATTCGGCTTCGCAAATTATTGATGAAATTTCTAAACCTTTCAAGAAGAAACTTCACAGATTGAAGTCAGCTCAGTGTTCGTAATTTATTTGATTCTAGTAATTAGCAACTAAGGCAATTATATCTGCTCGGTTGACAGTAAAATTTATCTCTAGTTCATTTCTAGTTTATCTCTAAAAGATGAGAAATTGTAAACATTAAAGTGTCAGAATTTTTTCCCCTTTAACTAGAATAAATCATATGTACACCATCTGAATATAAGTATTTCAAGATAAATTAGCAAGATAAATTATCGATTAGACTTTGTCTATTATAATACAAATGCAATGAATCTATTGCCTTATGTGACGCCTTATGATGTAATGTCGAGAATACGACAATTCTTACATACTACCACTTTATAACGGTTATTACGTTCCTGAGGAAATCTTCACACTTGTATTGTAGACGTATTGCTATTTTCTTTAAATGTCATTCGTCAATAAGTAGCATGCAAATTCTGCGTGTTTAATGACATTAACGGTGCTTTAATCGCGCGATTGTCGCCTGGAGATCCGGTTACTCCCTTTGGTATCGGCAACGCTATCCACTTGATCCACGACCCTGAAGGTAATTTATTGGAAACTCGATGACGACCGTGCGCGGTGTCTCCATGTACGAGGATTACGAAAGATTCGCCACGGAGGAGAACCAGCTTCCTACATTTCACCAGGATTCGCCGCGGTGTCGCGACGCGCGGAATTATTATCGCTTGGAAACATCCCCGAGGCATGCGTGTCGCCTACGACTATTCCCAGCATCCTTTGTCAAGATATTAACGCCCGACGTTCCACTTTCACTTGGCTCTTCTGATTGATCTCTCATACGTATCCTTCGTGGTATGCACGCTAAGTTTCAGGTCAGTGACAGATGACGAAGGGACCGGCGACGGATACGGAATACCCTGAAGGCAATGAGAGACTTTTGATAGAACGACCTCTCTCCATTCTTTAAATACAACGCAAAGCAAACGTGACAATAGGTGTCGAATACAAATGCCATAAAAATTTAACTATTCATTTAACCGATTTCATCCATTCCTATCTCTGTCATTTAATCGCGATTGGATCGTTCACGAAGCTCGAGCACCAACAATATCTAACGCGCCACCCATAATTGTCAAGAGTTATCAATTGAAATCAAACAGATCGCGACTATATATAATCATTCACATATGCCAGTCTCGTTGTAATTACACGTCTGGGTGGTTCATTGCAAAGTATAGCCGTGGATCGATCTGGTGACTATTGCAGAAAGCAAATATCACGATTGCGTGCTGCCGCACGCAGCAATGACCTTAACAGCATCGATATCGAACCTGGGCTACGATCACGAGAGCGTCTCGTTCTGTCAGGTGGCGACGCAGGTGTCTTTCTACGTGCCGTGCCTGCTCGCCAAGTCTCTCATGCCTTTCTCTCCCAGTCTCTAGGTCCTTAAGCCTCCAGTGGAATTACGCCTATGCCTGGTCAGGCCCCGAAGACGCCAATGCACCGCTCGACTCCCTCCTCTAGCCTCATCGTCGGTCGTAGAAAGCTCTCAACCTGACGATGGTGGTCGGAGCGCAACGCTCCTGCTGGTGGCTTTTCCACTTCCATCGCGCAGTCTTCTGGCCGGACCGGACGCCGCGATCTCGCCCTGCACCCGCACGAAAAACTCGTCGTCTCGTCTTCGCGGTCCCACCGAAAAACCGCACGGCGGGCATTTTCCGGGCGCACGTCACCGTTAGTTTTTGTTCGACGAGGTGCTCGTACCTCTCTCATTCGTAATCGTATTTTGTGAATTTGCATTTCAAGTGCCAGTCGATGTGAGGACGGTGGGTTTCATGAGGGATTAGCGAAAAACGAGCGGAGCTGAGAGAGACAGGTTTGTTCACCTTTTCATCCGTTTGCGTTGTATGCTCCGAATTACGTTCTCCACTCTCGTTGGAGCTGCGTAATCGAGAAGACCGAAATGGTTCTGAAAAACACGGATTTTAATTTTTTTTTTTATTTTTTTTTATTTCGGAGTAAGGCTCTCGCAGCTATTGATCTTGCGAAATTTTCATAACGTTGAAATTTTCATAACGTTAAACGTTGTTTGTACAAAATGTTTGTACCTATCTTACGGTGAAACGTACTATGTACCTATATGTTTTATTAATTTCCAGCGTTATATTGGATACTTGTGCGCTCCTCGAAAGCAAAGAAAGCGAAGCGCCACGACATTTCGTCGAATTTAATGAAATTTGTATAATGAAATTTGTTACCTCACCGACCCTAATTACAGTGTTTATTTGGAAGGAGCTCTCAACTCCAGCCTGCAGTCAAAATATCATTGTTCTCTTGCGACAGTTCATGCACGTCAGTCTGAGATAGCTTTAAAGAAAAAGTTTCGAGGCATTTATTACTCTAAAAATGCTGCATCTTCATTATTTATCAGTTATACAAATAAAGTAATAACCTGCCACACAAAGTATAAATAATATGCTGCTGATGGTTCAGATTCATCCGAGTGAACAGAGAAAAGGATCTATAAAAATGAGGAACGCGAGCATTAAAGCGAGTCGCTTCGAAGACTGCAATAAAGACAGGACTTTCGCTATTTGTCGCATCCTGTGCGCCTTCCTGCCCCGTCTCGTCGTTTTTTGCATCCCGATAGCAATGACAACGAGAGCAAACTGGTTTTATCACTGAATTTTACCGTGTCCGAACACTCTCCATGAATACGTTTCCGCTCGAACGAGTCCGCGCGAAATCGAAAGGGTCGCGCGAAATTCCACTCAAAATAGCGCGCGATAACGCAATTTTCTTTGCGTAATGTTTTCCAACGCAAGTAGTCGAGCGAATATCGTTCCAGCGAAGTCACGAATTTCTAATCTGCTCGTCGGGAATCGCGAGTATAACGAGAAGAGAGTTTGTTCGGCTTAAAGACTCGGTCGCCGCACACGTGCGCACACACGCATGCATCCTCCACACACATCGCAACGACACGCACGCATCGAGTACGCACGCTCGCTCCTTGAATCTTATTCCCGCTGAAAACTTTCGTCGGTCTTACGGTAAATTATTCGTTTTACCAGTAGGAAATAAATCATATCCTGCAATGAAACTGCGAAAAAAAAAAGTTTTTGTTCGAAAAGGAACCCTGACAAGATATGTAAGTAGGTGAGCGAAATATAATTAGATAATTTGTAATCCCCTCTTCTATTTCTCACGTATGTTAATACATTAATTATTGCAGTTTTTCGCCGTCTGTCTGAGAAAACTTGGAACTGATATAATAACTTCATCGATTTATAGAGTAAAACATTTCTCAAACGCCTTAACTTTCAATCGAATCACGATAGCATTCGCATTCGTTGCGTTTTTATTGTGAGTTTATCTAAATCAAGAATTCTCACCTCATATAGTCGACACTACTTCATCGATTAGGCGGAATAAGTTTTTCCGTAACTTCGAACGGTATCCCAATCGACTGTTCTCTCTTTCTCTCTCTCTCTCTCTCTCTCTCTCTCTCTCTCTCCCCCTGCCTCTCTTTACCTGTAATTCATCGCCTCGCTCCGTCCAATGCGTTCTAACGCGTCCACGTTCACTTTCAATCGGTGGATTCCGCGAGGCGATTGTACATACGTTTGAAAGTGAATTTAATTTACGTGAGAAGCGCGTTAGACGCGACACGCCTTTACAGCTCCTCTTAATGAAATTCGACCTTTTTTTCCAATTCCATTTATGATTTGATTCTATGTTTAAAACACATCGCGGCGCACAGTTTCACTGCTCTTCTCACAAAGCGGAAGAAAATCTATTCTTTTCGAAGAATGTTATTAATAATTGCAATAACAAATATAGTTTGTTTTACACCAACTTATTTTGTTATTGTATACCAGTTCAAAATGTATCCCGTATCGCATGAAATATAAGTGAAATTTTTAATTCATCGATTAATTATGCGCAAATACGATTGATCAATCGATGAATCGATGAAAAACTCGCCCCGTTTTAGAACTATTTCCAAAATATTTCATTGCAGAATTTAAAATATTTCAGAAATTTTTTATGAAATATTTTTGAAATACAAATATTATGCCAAGAAATCAAAGTTTTAAAATATTCTTTTTTTTTACGATATTTGTATAATATTTTTGAAATATTTTATTGAACAATTTTTTTAAAAATGATTTCACATAAATATTTCATGCTGTGTGGAATTCTCCGAAAAAGAATAGACTATTGAGACGTTATAGAAACCATCGGTAAGTCGATCGATCTTTTAACAGTTCATCACGATTGTTCAATTTGTATCGATTCCTTCGATTTCTACAAGAATCACAGGGTATCCCATATGTCTTCTGAACGGGCCAGCAATATCGCAATATGCGTAAGAATTTTCGCCGCGCGCAAACTTCGTTGTTACGTAATTAAAAAAGTTTCGTAATCAAGCGGCCCACAACCGGCCCATTTTCTCGGCGCGCCGATGGTTTGGTGCAACATGACGCAGGGTGAAGCAGAAACCGCGACAGTAGCATCGACAGCACGTGCTCGCCCGTTTGTGGGTTCTTTTTCATAAACAATATTGCACTGTGCCACGACGTTACGACATAATCCACGTCCGTCGTCGCGAGCAAGCGCGAGCGCGAGCGGTGGTCGGCTTTCTCTCGATACGCCGGTGGAAAAATAAACGAACGACTTCGCCATAATCGAACGCCAGGATAGCCTTACTGCTGATCAGTGTGACTTGCGATGATGAAGCGAGAAAAAGTCCGTTTTCGATCGGTAATTAATGAACGGCTGAATTTGCGATGAAGGAGCATGACAATTGACATGGGAAACACTTTTACTGTATTCGCAGAAAATGCTTGCACTTGGGAAAAGTGAAGTCGCAATAAAATGACTTCTATTTGATCACTGCAGTAATTATTGAAGTACGCTTCAATTGGAAGTAATTACACAGGAGATACGCTTACGAGCGGGGATAAATAAAATTTTAATCACTGTGATGGCGTTAGAAGCCTTAACTGTTCGGGGATGTACGGGGTGTATGGTAACTGTTACTTTATTATCTTAACCCGCCGGCACGTCTCGCTGTAAATAACCTCTCGGAGGATAATCGCACGGAAAGGAGAATTAATAAGTGAGAAAATAGCCCGGGCGAAGCCATATGAGCTCGAGGAATGTGTATAATACGTATCCCCGAGTAGCATACAAATAAGAATAACGGTGCAATAAGTTACCGCTAATTTCTGTGAAGCAAAAAAATCGTTGTAAAATCATTATATTGTTTAGGCATGAATTTACTTTATGTATCTAAGCTGAACATTTGATAAATGATACAATCCAGATAGCAGACGACATTAATAGAACGTGTTAAAAATATTCGTATTAAAAATATTGAACGTTCTAAAAATATTCGTACATTCTTAAAATGAATTCTATGAACGTCTTTAGAAGTTTGGTCTTTAGAAGTATGGGAATATTTCGATTATATATTCTCGCTTTTAAAAAAATGATTTCTGTCAAACAGTTTAAGATATTTCTTGCGTATGATTCATTTCTCAAATTTCTATGACATTACATCCGATTTTCAAAATGTGATCAATTAATAGTTGCATTAATAATTCTTACTTATTAATTGTTCAGCAAAAGTTACTATAATTAATACAATTATTAATCAATCGTTTTAATTTTTTTTAAATCGAACGTAATGTTATGTCATAGAAATTTTAAAAATAAATCGTACGTGCAACAAATATCTTAATTGATTTTTAATTGATAGAATTAGATTTCCAAAAGCTCGCCCGAGGACAAATCGAAATTTTGATCATCAGCACTTCCATAGTAAGATAACCAGATTGGCGATCGAGTAAAAAGTATGTCACACGTCCTTCATGCGTTGCTAGAGTCTACTTCCGATAAATGCTCATTTATTTTGCAAGTGATTTTGAATTTCGTGATCGGTAAAAATAATGAAATAATTTATTAGGAAGACGTATGTTCACAATTAACGCTACAATAGATCGTTTGAAATATCTTGATGTTGAGTTACGTACAAATACATTGAAGAAACTGTAGAAAGCGATAAACTACATTGTATGTCTTATACAATAAAATTTATAGTGCGGTAGGAAGCGTCCGTAAAATATCTCTTATATGGACCCCCATCGGACCCTCATTGTGCTCTCCTCTCTAACGAACAATCGTTCGCACGGAATAGGAAGAGTAGGAAGACGATGGCGGTGCACCGACTTCACGACACATTAATCGCACTAATTATACACGAAGCACAAGCCTCTTTTTCTAAGGGAGAAATTCGTAGGAGACGTATTCGTTCAATTTTTCATTCTGCGCCCACTCTTAAATAATAACTTTCGAATAGTTTCGCCGGCTATCAAAACATCTATCGTGCGTTA
Organism: Acromyrmex echinatior; assembly: GCF_024713525.1. Lineage (NCBI taxonomy): Eukaryota > Metazoa > Arthropoda > Insecta > Hymenoptera > Formicidae > Acromyrmex > Acromyrmex echinatior. The sequence goes on from NC_141861.1 coordinate 3,482,099, forward strand.
TTCGCACATTGCACTTACGTAAAAACCATAATGAAGCATGCAGGGCTATTTATTATGTTGATATTAATAGTCAATTCGTGAAATTGATATACATCGAGAACCTATCAATTATAATTTTTACATCGATAATTTTAGTAAAGCTAATCGAATAAAGATTTTTTTTCGTTAGTCACCACTATGCCGATATTATTTCTGAATATAGGAATTGATCTTACACAATAAATTGGTAAAACGACGCGACCGATGGTTTATGGTCGAATAAATGTTATTCTCAACTAAGAGTGAAATCATTTATTCCAAAGCCGGTTCTCACGTCTCGGCGAAACACTTTCTGATCGACTCAACCGAACGAATTCTGAATGTTGCTCAATGAGTTCTTAATCAAAATTAAAGTATTAGGTGAATTTCAATCAACTCGTCGAAGACATGTTTTACGTGTATCGAATTTAGAATTGCAGCAATTAATCGATAGAAATAACGGCAATTATTCTCATTATCGCTTTATTGCGCAAGCGAATGATCTACGATAAACGATATCGATTACTTCAATTCCGTGGTCATTGGAGCGTACGTTAAACTCTGAATGCAGGTGATAGAAGCTAATTTCTGAATACCATCGTGACTATAAGCCATTTATGTGTTTCATGTACTTATTCATTAAATTTTATTTTGTCTTAAGGAAGAAGTTAGACGTATTTCCTTTATGTTAAAATTATTAATACACTGCTTATCGTGAATAACGTAAACAGTACCCTCGCAGAAAGCACATAAATGGATTATGGAAGAATTTCTAAATTATAATAGGAGAAATCGTTCTAGTGTTAGAACGGAAGCTTTGAAATGTGGATATGCGATATTCTGGTGAGATATAATAATTATAATATTTTAAATAAATTATTTTTTTAAGTAGCAGAATTAAGAAGAAACATTATTAAAACGGATCACATTTCATGGTTGTTTATTTTAAAAAAATAAACAATTAGTTCTACTAAAATGTTCTTATAAATCAATTCTAATTTTTCTGTCCCAATATAATTTTATTTAACATTTTTTTTTATATATTTCTTTGATTTATTTCTAAGTACTAATAATTTCGTTTTATAGGCTCTGCTATCTTTCTAATATTTCAAACTTTAAATCATTTTTGCAGATGCGTTTCTATATTTAAATATGAAGTCTTTTATAAAAATATATTCGCAAAGAAAACGTCAGGATCTGCTCGATGCGTGTTTACTTCATTCCAGACACAGCTGCGCAAAATTTTGTTTTAGCACTCAAAAATTTTCAATACGGCCCTGGCGTTCGTCCATGCAAGTTCAACGTTTCATACTCCGCAACCAGATAATAATCTAATTTACGAAAGATTTTTTTTTTCACGCGCACGCACGATCAACAACTCTCATTGTTATTAACGTTCTGCATGCGTTTGCTTTGCACAATCGCATACACTTTCTATCTACAAAGCAAACAATGCCTTGTAACTAATGCTAAAAATACCCTTCCTTCGCTATGGATAGCAAGATTAAAATAGCGAGAAGCATTTTATTCGTATCTGTTTCATTGATCTGACGAATGGTAATCGGATTAGATCTATTTTAAACAGATCTGCTTTACGAAGATATAAATGTTCTAGAATATACGAGGTATATCTGACATAAACTGCCTTTGTTTACTGCTCTGTTGAGAAAACAAACAAAATATGCTACAAAAAATTTTTACTATATGCAAATACTTTTAAAATTTATTGCTTTAATATTTCATCAAATATATACATTATTTACTTGTTAATTAGAAATTTTACAAAACAAAAGTATCCTTAAAATATATTTTTCTCAATATCTCTTGATATTATCTTTTTTTCTCACACGTTTCATGTAAATTTCAGCTATAAAGAAAATTATTATCATAAAGTCACACAATTAATTATACGAACATAATATGGATATAATCTTATATTATTTCCATTGAATCTTAATAATGCTCGTTAATGAGAGAAAAAACAACATTCTGGAAAAGCGAAAAAATTTTCTTGTCAGAATTTCACAATATGTATTTGCACTTTTTTAATTAACTATTTCTCCCATTGCATTGCATTGTAGTTGGCATCAATGCATAATTTTTCTCGATCGTCGATTAATTCAGTAATATAGTTCAGAGCGAAGATTCGCATAGAATGTATGATGAAATAAAAGCTTGTTGTGTTTCGTATTACATTTTTGAAGGCATTTTGTAATCGCATCATAACTTAGCACCGTTTGAAAAAGTTTGTTATGAGGAAAAATGTATAAAAGTTTATAAATTATTAGAGGAAATTAATTAAAAATATCGAAGTTCAAATTTCTCTTAAAATATTTTTTACTCTAAATTTAAAAAATAATATAAATGTTTCTTTTTCTTTATAGCTATTTTTTTAAATTAATATTATACCTAAGATTTTTTTTATTATTCAAATTTTAGAGAAAGAACATAAATAATTCATGAAAGATTGAGAATCTTTAAAGCATATTTTTTGCTACACTCGTTTGATTTAAGAAGGCGAATCAATTGAGTAACTGATACCAGTCATCACTTCCGGTGACCTTTAGTGGGCGTCGATGACCGTTACTTGCTGATCGTAACATAAAGTAACTAAGATAATGTTACTACTGACATATCTCACATGTATCTTAATAAGAAAAATTCTGTCGAAAAATATTCCATAAACGATAAAAATCGAAACAAATACAAATCGTACTTAGATTGCATCTCTTATTCTTGTAATGTATAATTAATAAATTGAAGTTTTCTAACGACATAATAATTCTCCGTCACGCATTAAAGTTATGTTTACACGGTAAAATATTGCATATCTATTTATCTAATATAATACATACATATATGTGCCACAGGAAATAGATAAATACAAGATATAAAAGAATTGAAAGAAAATAGTAAATTATATAACAGCATGATTACGAAATATATAGCTCCTAACATATTTTGCTGACTAAAACTTGTGTTGAATAAAAATTCATAAATTTTATTACGATCCTGATCTAGTTTGCACAGCTTCCGGATGAAATTGATCATTGATCTGGGGAAGACTTCCCATACTGCCTGAGAACTCGTTCTTCGCGTTGTGACACAAACAAAAGGAACAATTACGAAAACTTGTGTAACTGAATAATGCAGTCTTGTATGCAGCGTGCAGGAGGTATCCTCTCTCTTTCTTTCCTACTTTTACAAAAACGATAAGAATCTGTTTGAGAACTGGAGCGCGATAGCGCGCTTAATTAATGCGAGCATGTACGGCACATTTCTGTACGGAAAACTGAGAAGAACGTAGGAATTGCGTGTATTTACATTCGAAAATCACGTGCCGTCTCTCTGCTTAATTAAAAGCGATAGGCAAGAATATGGATTCGCATCCTGTTGCGTATCTCACTTAGATCATCGTAATTAATTAATTTGTATTAATCAAATACCGGACATACCGTAATTTTATAATCTTATATATATCTTATAGTCATTGATAAACCTAATCTCAAATTGATTAAATTCGATGACTCAAACCTCATTAACAGCTAACTGTACAAGTTGTAACAAGTGTATGACCATTATAATATTCATGGCATGTTACTACTTCAAGTCCACGATTGGTAATCTAATTTGGTACTGGAAGGTTGCAAGGTTACTTTCACCAGACAAGAGGAAAAAAAAAGAAATAAAATCTTAAGAGCATGATGCCATTACGGAGTGTGAATTATTGACGATGATCGAAACTTTGTAAAAATCAAGGCCATCTGTTATATCTATATGAAGTGGCAATTTGTAGCAAATTTAACTCAATGTTCAATAAACTTCACAAGTAAAAGTCGTGATACACAGAATAGGTACTATACGTGATATACAAGATCTAAATGACTTAAAAATTCTAAGGCAAAGAGATTTCAACCTTTTGGATGAGAATGCGAACCCGTTATTATTATAAGAACGCTGCAACAACTATCGCTCGCGTGATGGTCTCACCATAAGTTGTTAAACCAGAATATTACCACATCGTGTGCCTTCTTTGAAAAATTTTACAAGTGGTCTTTAAACTATGTGCTCCGGGAGCATCGATAGGCTATGATAATTAGACATTCGCAACCGCTACTACAAAGTCACACCCGATATTACGTGATCGCGCATTTATATAACACCCGCATTATCCTTGCATTATATGGTTAGCAGTGGTGACAGCACAGAGAAAGTTCCTATCCGTTCCCATATGCTCGAGCACCTCTACAGTCTACGCGGTGCTAAGGCACTCCGCTTTGATTATGCTCGCCGATGCACAGTGCCGTGCGATTGTCATTCAATACCCCGAAGAATTCGATAATTAATATTTCGCAACCGTAGAAACCTCTCTCTGTCCTCAAAAACGCCTTGCGCGAGAAAAAAATTGACGACAAAAAACATTTACAAAAACGTCGCGCAAAATCGAGAACTTTGGCACTTCGATATAAAAAAAGCAATATTTTATAATTACATTTAATCACATTTAACTTATAATTACTAAATTACATTTTAATTATATCCCATGTACGTATTCTGTAATTTTATTAAAATTATTAATTCTTTATGGATTATATTTTAATATTTTTAATAAAATGATAAATTAATAGAATCCTTTTTTAAAATTTTATCAAAAAATCATCTTTAAAATTAAATTAATTGGAACGCAGATCAATTTACTAATTAAGTAATAATTGTTTTATTACATAATTAATGTAACTAATTTATTTGTTACAGTGCCAATATGCGGGAGAAACGATGGCTGCTGCTGCTCGCTCTGTACGGTAAGCTAATTTCTATAGAATATGATGATTCTTCGTTTCTCGACGATCATGATTCTCCAACACTAAACGGAGCTTAGCGGGACTTTTACTCGATTTCTACTATTTTTGAAATCCTGTTTAACGTTCCGCAAAAGAAAGAATCTCTTCCCTTGTCCATCTCACAATCCGTTGTAAGATATCGAAGTCCTTAGTATTTTTGGACTTTCCACGGCTGCGGTGGAATGTCGAAGAGACAGTGGATGACCTTCTACACTCGAGAATTTTATATGGCACGTAAATCGAATCTCAACGCGACTTCTTGTACAAAACAGTGACTGAAGCAGCCTTCCATAATAAACAAATGAAATTGTATAATAAATGATATTGAATAATAAACAAGACAATACAATGAAGAATTAAATCTATTGATATTAGCTATCAGATAAGACTCGGCAGCTATTTATAATATTTTAACATTTTGTGTATAGAAAAGCAATTAATTAGAAAAAAAAGTATAAACTTTTTTTTCACATTTTGCTATCAGTGTTAATTAAAAGTTAATTTAAAAATTTTTCTTGAAATTTAAAAAATAGTGGACTCATATTAAGTAGTCCATGAAAATTAAATATGCCGAGGACCAAATGGTCATCATCAACCGAGAAACGACAGATTATTCTTTAAAAATTAACATCAAACACATTTGGTATTCGATTCATGGCTACGCCTGTGATTCGCAAAAATGTTTTATAGAAAAGTTGCACGAAGAAAGAAGGATCTGTTGTGAATGCCAAGAGATTTCCTTTGTCTCATCGCGAAGCATGAAATGTGTAATCTTGAGAGTCCGAAAATTCCGAATAAGATACTTGGCAGACACAAGCATTAACGTCATCCGTTTTAGTGACGACAAAATAAAGCTCAAATCCGATAAAAACAGAATTCCATGCCAAGATTGCGTTGTGACTGTTTGTTAACGCGTGCTGAAGTCGCTATCAACCTGTTTTCTGTCTCATTAAAGTGGTTACTCATTAGAGACTTTATACCAGTCACATGACACCGTGTGTTTAGAACTGCTTTCTGACATTTTCGCCGGTTGGGCAACATTCAATTTAAGGTCTTTAACCACGTTTAAAATCATGAAATAATTTAAATTGCTATTATTGAGGCATCGTAAAACTTTTACGATAATGGGTGACGCTATATTAATCTTATAGTGATGAACATAACGTTGACGACTAACATTTGATCATCGTTACGCATCAACGTAAAACTTGCACGTAGATGCGTTTCGTGTCGCATCATAATTTATTAATGAAGAATTATCACCAAGGCGAAAAAAGATTCCGTCACCAGCGTCACGCCCTTCGAGGGAAGAAAATGTCAGATCATTCCCATTCGATCAAGACTACGCGTCGCCGACAGACAATTGAATGAAGCAATTTGTTTATACGCCGACATAGAAATAGCGGTAACGATTTCGTCATGAAAATCGACTTATCCTATAACGTTTACAAAGAGGGAGAACGCCCACGTTAACATTTCCCACAAACGGAATGCGAGCGTGTTCCCATATAATTCATTTTTATGCAACGCCAACCCGTACGGTGCGGCTCTTTATCGATCGCAGCCTGGAAAAGTATGATCCCGTTATACGATCGCCGGACCTACAGTACATTTTCAACATCACCTTCGAGGACATCCACTTTCCGGTCCATAAGCCGCGTTCACGTTGCCGCGCAACCCTAATCGATTCAACGAAGGCGTGAACAATCGTTTTTGCGTATGCTCGACAATCGTCTCGAAAATAACGGAAGCAAGATATAAGAAACGTATGGTCGTAAAAACAGCGATTGTAAGTCCTACAGAAATTATTAAATGGTTACCTGGCTGGCTGTTTTCTATATTCCAAGTTTTATTAATTAATCCAGTAATGTGTGTTAGTGGCAGAATTTATTTATAGCAATCCTTACTTTTCTCTGTCTTTGAGAAACTAAATCCGATACATTCACAGCGCATGAATTATCGATTGCATCCATCTATAAAGATATATAACGTAGAGAGATAAGCTTTATATAAGAAAATAAAACAGTTTCTATCTTAATTCGCGCTTCACAGGCTATCCATACCTTGCATCTTAATTTCTCCAGCTGCTGATTCTCAAAATAGCCTTGAACTACTTCAAAACAGTCGCAAATGTGATTTAGGAGCAAGGACTTTTATGGAGCCATTAATAATTAGAGACAGTATTTATATATACAGTATCCTTCGTTTATTTTAGAGTAAATTTAAAGACAGAGATGGAAGCAATGAATTTGACTAAAATAAGAAGTCATGAATAAAAACAAATAAAAGAGACAAATATAAGAATCTATTAAGAGTAAAAATGAAATTTCCATAATTGATTGAAGATTAAGCAGCGTATTATGAGCTTATAACATATGTGACTCATATTGTACACAAATCAACAAAACGTGGAAAGGAAACGATCAATTGATTCGACAGCCTTGATCCGTTTAAGAACAATTACCCAACCAAATGCGCTCGCTCGGCGAGAGAAAATTGCAACACTTATGTTGGGTTCTCACCATACTCCGCGTCTAAGTTTTGCAATGCCGACGCTTCTTCGCGATTTACGTAATTTGTGGATGGCCTTTTTCCTTAATGTATCAGACGACTCATCAGGGCCATCGATACTCCTCAGGCGAGCAAACCGAACTATTTTTACCTCGGACGTGATTAGTCGCGCAACTGTAGAAAATCATGATTTCTACCTACGCTATCTAATGATTATTAAATATACATTAATATACTTTTACGTTTTGAATAACAGAATTGCTTTTTCCAGGAATTCTATTGGCCCACGCTGTCTCCGCAGCACTCAAGACCAGGCCAAAATTTAAGATTGCGACAACTTCCACAACGACCACCAGCACAACCGAGGAACTTCAAGAGGAAGAAAATGATCAGGCGAATTCGGAGGTATGTAAAAAAGACAACTATATTTAGAACAAATCACAAAGTAGTATAATTAATTCAATGTTATGTAAGGATATTTGATAAATCAATAATCATATAAATCCTGATATTATGTTTTCAAATTTGAGCACGATTTTGCATCAAGTAAGAACCAATATACAATCTTAGATCAACAATTATAATTAAAATAATTTTGATAAATTCAATTTTGGGTTTTATTATTGGTTTTTACATAAATACAATAAAAAAAAAAACATTTTGTACTTGTGTTAAATTTAACACAAATATTCCAACTTTTATTATAGATAGAATTAAAAAATGCATTTCATGTAACTTGCATATTTCTATTATCGAACTGGAATTATACATTCTTGTTTCAAATCGTGCAATCGTGTCGTTCAGATGGCACGACGTAGGCGAAACATAATCCTTTATCGATCGTTGCAAAACCGACGCCATAGTCACGATGATCGTGTACCAAACGAGTTCTCATTTCGCCAGTGTTTCTTCGCGAATAAAAGGAAATGTCACGAATGCAACACAAAATGTAAATTAACTGGTAATACATCTTGGAAGCAAGGAGCTCACTGACCACCGTGATAATATGATAAACATCGCGTGTCTCGTTCCAAATCACGAAGACAGCACTGCGTAAACTTCTACGTCGCGTAAATCCGGTTTAACACTTGGATTCATCCGTATCTGCATCTGTGAAGGCGCCGCAGAACTTTGATTAATGTATGTCGGCGTCAAATCAATTAACGCTAAACTCACGCTCGACAGGTTCACCTTCGTACACAAACGAACAAATATGACATCATATCGAACTCGGGTGTCCATATAAATATCGTATCAAACTCGAATGCTCATCGCTAATCATTATAGCACGACTTCTTCAAGCGTGAAATAACTTTTCTACAAGATACCGGTCTATCGGACGCGCTTTTCCGTCCACGATACGGAAACTGTCATTATAGCAAAATCAGTATTGAACCGAGGACTCCGTATTTCCCGTAGAAAATAAAAACCATTTTATGAGATTTGATATAGTCATATATTGGGTTGTCGGAAAAGTCATGGCGCATTTTTCAGTTCAAAATTGTATATACAATATCTTCGTAAAAAATGAACGAAATTTAAATTTTAAGAAAACATTTTAAAGTTTGAAGTCTTTATTTTCAAAAGCTTACTATATTTTTTGAGTTTATGTAAATTTGATAATTCTTATTATACATAAAGAAGACTACCAGCTTTGAAAAAAATGAAAAATTTTCTTCTCACTTTGTAGGACTGTAACATGCCTAAAAAAAATTTGAGGGCAATTTCGACTATCTATCGTGAAAGCTTGCAGATTTCCTTGCAAAATCGTTTTTTAAAAATATTCTTACGATTTTTTGTTACTGAGTTATCGCGAATTAAATAAAAGGAATATTTTGAGTTTAATTGCTCATAACTCCATTAAAAAACATGACATCGTGACGTGTGTAATTATTAAAATAGATTTTTAAAACTGAAGCTTTTCTCTATCGAATGATATAATTGAATGTAGGATATATATAAATTTGAATTAAAAATGTAACAAAAATACGTCATGACTTTTCCGACAACCTCATATTTGTAATAAACTAATTTCAAATTTTTTCAATACTGTCTTTAACGTTATACATGACACACAAAAAACTTAAGCAATAAAGAAATCAATGTTGGATTTGCAACTGCTTATGTCATGGCCTTTCGGTCTCTACTATGACTGGCCAATTTGCTTACTGCTTACATTTTTTTGTATGTCATGGTCCTTAGTTAAAATCGCGAAAAAACTACAATATTCATTTTACTTTCCAGACGACAACAATCGCGATCGAAACTAATGGAACGACTGGGCACACTTTAACGGGAATTCCACAGATCGACTACATATGGGATCCGAATTTACCGCGCGAATTAAATGGCTATAATCTCAGCGATTATCCATTCTATAATAGTATACCCGAGGATATCGATTTCAAATGCGACGGCTTACACGACGGATTCTACGCCAGTGTGCCGCACAAGTGTCAGGTAATTAAAATTTAATTGTACTTAATTATAGAAATAGTATCTAGTCGAGAAAATAGTGGTATCTTTAGAAAGAAAGTGAAAAATTAATACAAATTTTTAACATCGAATAATGTCTGTTATAACAAGCAATACAAGTCGATTGAAGTCCATTTATTAAAACATTATTAAAACAAGATGCTGCTACGTATATAATTTTAAACAGATAATAAACTAGAATTATCTCTTCGTTAAAAAAGAAGATGCCAATTCAAATGCGGCAAGAGGGAAATCAGTTGTCGCCTGAATGAATTCTGAAGAAAGATCTTCCAATGTTTCCATCGCGTAATAAACAGGTGTCAATGATCCGAGAGCATTGCCTTCTAATTTCTAACATGAACGGAAAACAATCATCATTACTCGATTCCAGTGATCGGTCGATGCCATCTATGAAAGCTTGATTGATAAGCGTTGACATCGACGCGAGCAACCACGAACGAAAGCGAGTTCTCGGGCAAGACACGAATGCAAAAAAATGCGTATCGATTGAGCACACTTTTACCAATCATCGCATCGTTGAGAGCGATCATTTCACCGCGAATCTCGGGTTCGGCAAATAAAAGCGACCGATTGAGAAATCATCGTTGCAGATTCATTCGCGTCGTTTGAACAAAATTATATAGTTCTGGTGTAATTATCGTATAGATAGTAAGTAATTATTGTATATCTGTGTGTAGCAAACGCGAGGCACGAGTAATATTTATTATACAAAATCGAAAAGATCATCGTCGTGCAATGCAACTTAAATCATCGCCCATTTTTGATACATTCTCGTTCGTACGATAAAGATAATCGCCAAAGATAGATCTTGATAATAGTCGTGTAATTGGCAATTGCACAACTAATTTGTCGTAAACATAAAACTGCCACATATTATTGCTATGTATAGCCATATAATGTATCATTGTTGTGTATACCAGATAATAATGTATAATATATCATTGCGATTAATACGTCGATAAAATTGAGGTAGTTGTGTCTTTTCAAGGAGCGCCGAATAATTGGTAGGTACACGATTAATTTTTCTATTGCAAGAGCAACAATTTTTCTATTGTATATTGCAAGAGCAACAAATTAGAAATCGATATCGAAAGTGAAAAATCTTTTTTGCCGTCCGCAATAACAAGGTCACCGTGGAAGAGAAGCCGAGGAAGAGGACTTTCGTGGTCTGCTACGCTTCCCGTCCCTGACCGTTCCGCGATTTACGTGCGCGCGACTCCTAGAATTGTGAAAGCGATTGCAAAGTAGCCCCTTTCCGACCGGACTCGGCTCGTTTTCTTATCGATCATTTTCGCGGGAGTGCAGAACGAATGGAGCATTGTCATGCAAATGTAACGAGCAAGGTTCGCACTCTACGCAGCGCGTAGAAAAAAGGACCGCCGGGAAGATCGGTCATCCTGTGTGTTTTGCGAAAGATTTGTCGCGGAAGAGAAATTGGGAAATGAGCAATTAATTCGTCACCGGCTTCCCGGAAATCACCTGCGATCGCTTAGATTATTTTCTAATCTTCCCGGTCTCGGGTAGAATTTACAATTGTAATGAATCCTGCTAATTAATATTCCCGAACGTGATATCGACGTAACGTTGTTAACGTTTGCGGGGACAATAACGTTCATATAACTGACGACACTAAGGATACAAAAAGTTCATATACGGAAACTCTCAAGTAAAGAAAGATGCGTTCTGAATAATTCTAACTCTAGTTCATGCAAATAATCATGATTTATTTTCTGCATTCGCCATAGGAAGTCTCCAAGATCAACTAAACATTTTACCGACTTTCCATCATAATTCTTCAGAATTGAAATTATGTAGGATCGGAATCTTCGAAACGTACAGTATTATGTGATTCATCAAAATAAATAATTCTGTTCAAATAATTAATTGGTTCAATTTTTAATTATAAAATCTGGAAAATAAATTGAAATAAGGATAAACTTTCAAAAATTACAATGATTCTAACTATACTGTATCGATGAAGTTACTCCATAATGTACCACGTACGTGCGTGAGACTCGTTAAACGCATGATCAGACGTTCGATGATCATCTGACATTTATGTACATGTTATGTACATGTGAGTTGAGTAAGATTCGTGATCTATTATTGGAAGGATCAGAGCTTCTACTTTTTACGAAGATCTCACAATCAGTGAAACGGTGCCGGACACTTATCGAAAGGATGTGCTCTGAATGATTCTAGATAATTCCCCTAGATAATTCTACGGCATTTGTACGTTCCAGATAATACCGCACACAGACATGAATTTTTTTTTTTTCATTCGTGACCATACCGTACAACGTACGTTTATGCGACTCCGTGCAATTATTCGCACTCGCACATTCGCGGCCGCCGTGTGAAAGTTACGTCGGTGGCGTGTACGGCAAGATCGCCCGCGTTCGTTTCTCGGTGAAAAGTGTGCTGAAATCATCGTGTCGCCAACGTTTCGTTACTTCTAGAGGACGGTCAACATAACGAATCGTGAGCGAGATTCGCGCGGTAGGCAATCAAAAAGAAAACGACCGAGGCGCCTTCAAAAATCTCGAAAGTCTGACATGCGGCGCCGATTTGCCGCCCACTTTCACCCATCGATCGCGATTCGATTTCGTAAACGTTCAGCGTCAAAATTCATTCCGTATTCTTAATGGTCGTCGCAATTAACGTCGCCATTCTTATTGATACGGTAGACGTGTCGCGATAATTCTAACATTGCACATATGTCCTCCTCAAGGTCTATCATCATTGTCTCTTTGGCACCCGCTATGACTTCCTGTGCGCCAATTTCACGGCGTTCGATCAGAAGACCTTCATCTGTCACTTCGTATCCGAAGTCGACTGCGCTAACTCCAAGAAGTATTGGCACAGAAACGATGCTCTTTACCAAGTTACTACAACTACGACGACTACTACGACCACTGTGGCGCCGGTCACTGTGCCGACCAGCAGAGCTCCTGGACGTGATCGAATTCCACCTAGAAGAAGACCTCCAGCGAGAAGAAGACCCTATGATTATTACGAGGAAGATTATTATGACGATGAGTACGATCGCTCGCGAGATTTCATCGGCCGAGACGACTACGAGTACGACGATCGAAAGTACAGGCGGGATCGGGATCGTGAGTTCAGGGATCGGGATCGTGATCGTGACTTCCGTGATAGGGATCCGCCGGCGCGTGGTAGAGACGATAGGGATCGAGATACCGCTAGGGACAGATATCCGGCAAGGGGGAATAGAAGGGACCCATCCAGGTCGAGGGATCCACTGGAGGATGACTTGAGACCTCGGGGAAGAAATCCGGATCAAAGTATCAGATCTACATCGAGAGAGGTAGAAGATTCAGATGTATACGATAGACGCCCGGAGTCGAGAAACAGGGATACCGATGAACGGAGATATTCCGATAAGAGGTGAGAACATGTTGGTGTTGATCCTATCGAAAACCACTTCGACATATCTTATATATGCAACAATACTTTTAGATACCATATTGTTCGAACGGTATACGCTTACGAAACTTGATATTACATTCTGTTCACGTCAGATATAGAGATGATTATGACGATAAGGAACCTGCAGCACCTTCGGTGAGTGCGTCGTCTAATGCGGAAGGCCTGGTGAAGCCGGCTGCACCTAGTGTTTCGGTTTATTCGAGGCCAAGAACACCACCAAAGATTAGACGGCCAGTACCACTTTCGGAACAAGATAAATATGCGTATAAAACTCCTGCGCAGCCAACAGGTAAAATTATCTGAAAAAATTTTAAACAATAAGTTAGTAAATCGGTTTTTGAAAATAAAATTATGATTAAAGAGGAGCCGCGACGGCGACCAGCAGATCTGGCAGAGAATGACTATTACGATGATGAATTAGAGGATATCAGACCGAGCAGGAGGCCACTCAGAAGAAGACCTTCGTACAGAGATAGAGACAGAGACAGAGATAGAGACTTCTATGAAACTCGGGATCGGGATCGTCCCCTCAGGTAAGGTAACGTACACAACACCGATAAAGTTATATTCAAACTAAACTACTAAAAAAAACTCATATTCATAAATTGTAGTATTGTTTTAAAAAAAGAATAACTGTCATTGTAATTAAAGTAAATATCATAATAAATCACTAATTTATTTGATATTCATTACATCAATTATCATTCATTATTCAATTATATTTATTTTAATGATAACATCAAGAAATACATTGTTGATGTAAATTATTGATAACATATTTTATCATTAAAATTGTATAAAATTCTAAAATTGTTTTCACTTTATAACAAATATAAGGGTGTTGTGAAAATCAATCTACAAAAGTTTAATGCAATCATTGAACTTCATAATCATTAACAATAATTAATATTATAATTAATAATCATGATAATTAATTTTTTAGAACTCGTTATCATTCACCGCCGGAAGAAGTACGACTCAGAACGCACCAGGATCGCTCGAGAGATCGTTACTACGATCGAGACAGAGATCGAAATAGGGATCGAGTTCTCGAGCGTGGAAAAGATCGCAGTCCCGAGAGATCCTCAGATCGCGATTCACGAGGAAGGTCGCAAGATTCTGAAAGACAAGAACGGCCGTACTCGTCACGGGTTCTCGATCGTGAGAGAGAAGCCGAACGATCGCGATCCTCCTCGAGATCGAAGGATCTATTGGATACCACTGAAGCATCCAGAAGACCCAACTCGTACGATCGAACAACCGAGAAATCTACCACTACAACTACTTCTACCACAACAACAACTACGACGACTTGTTTACCAGAACAGCTTATTCGTAAGCCTGAAGAAGACTCTAAAGACGCAGTGACCGATCGATCGGAAAAGCCATCTTATCCGGAACGACCAACTAGACCTATTCAGATTCAAAGTGGTCGTGTGGTGAGCGATACCGAGGATTATCACAGAAATTTGTCCGAGAATTCTCAGAGACCGTCTCATCAAGTGGATTACCAAGATAGAGACCTAGAAGGTAGAAACGAACAGAATCATCAAATAGCGTATCCGGATGAGTACTCTTCCGAGTATTACGACGAGCCATTGGAAGAGCCACCGTCTCCTCCTCCACCTCGAACCACCGTTCGAATCGTGAAGAGGCCTTTCCTACCGTCTCGAGGCGGTAATCCTAATCCGAGAGGATTATCACCGGTCGGTTCTAAAGCACCGCATTCGTCTAGAAGAGACGAAGAGACAACTAATCATCGAAGCACTTTAGGCGAGAATGACTACAGGAATTATTATGTGCAAGAGGAACAAGAAGATAATAGAAACTTTAATCATCAGGAACCACCTCTGCGATCGGATAATAAGCAGACGTATGACGCTTACAAAGCCGTTCAAAGTGATCTTCAGAAGAAACAACGTCAGGAAGAGTACGATAGCGCGATAGCCAGACCGACGCTACGAAAACCGATAGAGAAGAATAATGAGGAGGAAGTCTCGAGAGGCCCAGAAGATCTGTCGAACTCTTCCAAAGAATACTCCACTCAGAATCAATCGTACGATTCGCGTAACCATCAAACCGAGAATCTAACGCCTAAATGGATAGAAAATTATTCGAGCGAAAAGCACGCGAATGTCGGTAATGTGCAGACATCCTCGGGTTCTCCGATTCGCAGCAAAGTGAGACTTTCTTCCATTGAGACCACACCAAACATCTACAGTTCAACGTACAGGAACGAGGACACTCAGGAACTGCCATCGGGACCAGGTAGCTACAGAGCAAAGCAAAGAATCAACGAAGTAACGCATCGCCTTCAGGATATTCCCGAGAGCGAGTACGATGTTACTCTGAACGACGCCCTGACGCCGACGTTGGTTCAAGAAGCTAATTTGCCGAGCGGATTCGTTCTACCTCTTCACAGACAGCTCGGTAGAGACACCGTGTTACAACCTTCCGAGAACAACTACAAGCTCTCCAGGCCGATCAATCAGCAGCAGCAACAGCAGCATCAACAAAAATCATTCATTCCAAATCAGTTCCTGCCGAGTATCAGTAATAACGATCGGAGTCGAGCGGTGTATTACAGGACGCCGGAGGCTGTACAGATCAGCGGAACGCAATACAGACAGCAGAGACCGTGGCAAGATTATACGGCGTACTAAAGAGATGTACATCGTAATGTACCAACTACGAATATTACGAGAAAGTGTTTGAGATTTCACGAGGAAGTGAAGTTTGAGGCGTACATCTTGCTTCAACGAGCGCTAAACGAGACTAATTTATACTGCCACCGAACGACTTAGGAAAGACACTTTCATGGAAGAGAAACACTGCGTTCTTTTATGAAATTGGCTTTCCACGAACGGATCCATCGCGTTCGATTTTTAGCCCTGTTGCAATCAGATCAGTGTCTTTCATTCCAAAGAACGCGCGAAGCATTCATCGCGCCGCTCTGAGGGTAGAAAATAATCTGCGGATGATTCAGTTAGATGTTAATAACTCGCGGGATTTCGAGATAAATTATTGAAAATTAAAAGATGAGAAAAAAGATGAAATTATTGTCAATAGATCATTGTCACGGAATGGCACTACGCCACGCCTTTGGAAAAGAAAGTACAATCCGATAATCAGATAACAATGAGAACAATGAGATATCATTCTGATATTAATCGATACTTATTCACGCGTATCGCGATGAAAAGCAAAGGCAGGATTAATGTTCAACGATATAACACCGATCGCAGATAACTCGTTCTGAGATCTTCGCTAGAGAAATTCTGAATAACTAGAATCCACTTAAAATGATGTAGCACTACACAAATGCTGTAGCATATGTCATATAATAAACTCGTTTTCCTTCTGAACTAATAACGTGATGCAATTACAGAACTTAAAACGTGATACATTCTAATAACAATGTAATTTGCAATATTAATGTCATTCACATATAAATCATCACTGAAGTTTCAGGGGTGCTGGAAACAAATCTCCATTTTTCTTAACTATAAACAAACTTGTAAATAATCGTGTAACTCTAAAATATGCTATGCACGTTAAATTGCGATTCAAAGTATGTGGTCCTCTATGAAAAAGAAATTATATACATTAAGTTCTATCGTCGAATTCGATAGCTATTACTAGCGGATAAGTCTTCCTGAGCGTATATCTTGTCTTAAAGCTATGTCGATATATTTACGTATGATATAAAAGAGTGAGAAAATATACTTACGTGTTATTTATTGCCCCTCATTATATTTTGATGGCTGTATATGTGATATGCAAATATAGCAATAATACTTGAAAATGTTCAGTTGCAGAATTTTTTGAGATTTTTATTTTTATTTGTACTTTATAGTACAAATGACATAAATTACACAACGGAACATTTGCCTGTAATTGTAAGAAATTCATAAATATTACAAGGTGGAGTAGAGAAATTCAGAAATCACGTAAAGATAACTAAATATATCTTTCGTACTAAAGCGACAGTTGTTTTCAAATGATTTTAAATAATGCTGCTACTTACACTGCCTGTTAATGTGCAAAATGTATACAGAATATTTTTGAAAGATCTGAAATTTACTTGTCATTAAAATAATTATTGTAAATTTAATTTCTAAATTAAATTTAATTGCAAATTAATTTTTTTGAAAATTTATTATTGTATATATGTACCTTAAAAAGCTCAGAATTGAAATTTTTTGAATATATCAACGTCAACTTTTTTATTCCTAATAATCAGTAGAATAAATTCTCAAAGTTTTGTCAGATTTTTCAGAAACGTCCCATATGAAGTAATAGAACTGTGTCAAACATTGGTAACAGCAACAGTTATGTATTATTTACACGGAAAATATTTCATAATTAGATTATTCATTGTGCCGAGAAAATGCAATCGATCAACAACGAAAATTCAGTCATATAACATAAAATACATCACAGAGACATGATTGACAACCTAACGGAGCCACGAATACACAAATTGTAAATATCTAGTTTTTTTAACATAAAAAGAAAGGAAATATATAAACTATCTCGATAAGAAAGTGATATTTAACAAATATTTATTACGATTTTGTATAAACGTGGCTATAATAGTAACAGGATATTCAGTCATCAATATTAAAATGCACCGACGTAATAACAAATGAGCAGACAGTACTTTGGATCGATAATAAATGTTGTCGCTGTATTAAAACTAATGCAATTATAATAATTCGCCAGTACCACTCGCCGTTCTCAGATACTTGCGAACTATAAAAATATCAAATCTAGACGGCGACCAAAGTCACTACTATACATTGAACAGTTGTTACGATCTTTTCGGGTTCTAGATTCGGGCGTAGATTCTGTACAAAAATGATAGAGTACAAGAATAGGATACGTATATAATATATATGTATAATTCTCGAAAGCTTATTTTATTAATCTTTTACGAGCTAAAGCTCATATTTGTCATAAACGATATATAGATAATACATCTTCCAATCACAATTAGATTAAATTATTAGGAAAAAATTGTTGTTGGCAAGAGTATGCAGTCCCGAATATCGTATTTACAAATTTTATTATTTTACAGAAATGTCGAAGAAATTAAAGAACAAGACATCTTTTTGGTATAAATGCAATCGCTTCCAAATTTCCTGCAGTTTAAGTAAGTACTAATTTAGATCCACATAAAAATAATAAAGAGTTTATTTGGTATTCGTCCTAAATTTACATATCAGTAATGGATTAATAGAAAAAAATTGTATTATTTGTAAATTGTATTATTTGTAAATCGCAAAAAATATTTATAGTAGTTATTAAATACTTAAATTTAAATATTCCTTTCAATGCTCTTAAATTTAATTATTATTATTATAGAGATCAAAAAATTAGCCGTAATTTAAGAAAATTTAAAAAAAGAGGGTAATTTTGACTTATTAACCACATTACTTCATCAAATTACTGTAAAAGAGAATAGACGTAATCCTATTCACAATAATGACACACAACATTTAATATAACTTTCCTAAATTCCAGCTATAGCGAGGATGGTGATAAAAAAATGATCACCTGATTATTATACACCTATTAATAGTATATAAGATTTACTGACCAGCTTATTTTAATATCAATGTAAAAAATTATGCTCTCAGTGAATCCTTAGAATTATCAGAAACATAGTCTATTATGCTTTATATTTCTTAATCAACCATCACATATAAATATAGATTCGGCAACTAGCGTGAGAGTAACAATGCTTTTACATCCTTGATGGATAAAGTAAACGTTACGTCAAAAATATTTCATTTTTTGAAACTGTAAGCATACAATTATGTATGCAATTATACAATCATTATAATTATATAAAGTATATATATAATATTTGTATGTCGTCAACATTAAATTGACAATCAATGTCTAATAATGTCTACATTCAACAGAACATTTATTTTGCAACTGTTGAAAGTTTTCTTCGCGCTGATTGAATTATACTTTTAGATCTAGAAGAATAATCCCATCTCAGCAGACAATTATAGAACAGTTGTAAAACTGTTGTGTTCTGCTGCCAATCGCAACCAATCTATCTTCAAATTAATGATAAAAGCATAATTACTCGCGCGAGTGCATCTTTACATTTGGCCTCGTAATTCATTTTCTTCTCCCGTCTCTTGTGCACCTAGTAGATATACTTCCCTGCTGATGCTTGCACGGAATTACGTGGTAACGATTCCTAAAGGAATCAAAACAAGCGTTACCAACCGAATATATATATATGTGTGTGTGTGTGTGTGTATGTGTGTAGGTGTGTGTGTGTGTGTGTGTGTGTGTGTGTGTGTATTCCCGTATCAAAGTCCACACTACAGCCTCGTAACTGTGTACGTTCTTCAGCACACAAGCATATACTGCACCTATTCAAGTTTGATCGTTTGGTACACGCGGCCTGTGCATATCTCTATAATTCTCCCTTACATTTTATTTATCATTTTACGCTATCGGTGGATCGTCGTCATCATCGTCGTCTCTCGTGACTATGACATTGCCGTAACGATTGTGACGATACTGCCGAAATCGTTGTAACCATTTGTATCGTCTCGCGCCGAAGTACAGTAGTACACCGACTACTATAAGGAAGGTGGGTATTAGCAGACCGGCGGCTACAGAGCTACCTAAATCAAATTCATTGAAAATTTAGTTCGCTGTTGACGTTAGCTACTGGTTAACTTTGAAGGTTGTTTTTTTCTTCCTGTTATTTCTTTATCATATGTCAATAAATGAATAATAGGCAAGTTAAACAGTAATCATGAGTTAAGACGCTCATAAAGTGAACGTGAGGCTGATTACATACATTCGGATATTGGATTTTATCTTCAAAAAATGATAAAAGAAGCAAAGATGCGATTTGTTAGAAGAACCAGTTTGTTAGAAGAACCCTATTTTTTTTTCATGGTAAAGCTTACGATGAAGAACAAACAAACATTTAGCAGCGGATTACTGCGTTTTCCCGGTGTACACGTACCTCCTGACTCAGACCTATGCTCTGGCTTGAGGGTGGTAACGTCGACGTTTGTCATCGTGGATGTTGATGCCCTAATGCATTCACCATCAACAAAATAAAAATCTCGTTGACACTCGCACATCTGCTTGCCATTGCTGGTTACACGGCACCTCTGATTTTTACCGCACTGCTCGGTGAGATCCGAAGTGTTACACGGTTTCGATGTGTGTGCATCGTCGTTGCTCTCTGAAAAGAATCGCCATCAATACTTTAATGGTAAATGAATCATCGAGTCGATCCAGAACGTCCAGCATTCAACTTGCATTTAATAAATTCGCCAGATCTCCACTTAATATTGCAACGCATTGCTAGCAATCGAACGAATTAAAAATAAAATATTATTTTTGAAGGGACATTTATATGGAATATTTGTAAAAACTTGTGGAAATTTTAAAAAATAATTACAAAAAATAATTTATTGTTGAATATTTATGAGTATTATAACTTTGTAATATATCAGTATGACAACATTGATATATATCAGCGATATTAAAATAGCTCGAAAAATAAATATTTGCTGAGAAAGCAAACAAAGATATTACAAAAAGATAATAACTAATAGCACGAGTCATGTTCAAACTGGACGTAATCCAATAAAATTTCTGTATGCTGATCTAGTCAACTAAAAATATTTACTGCCATTGTCTGATGGAACAATAAGAAATTCGCTTCGCTTCGCTTCGCTTCGCTCGTTCGCTGCTAAAATAATGCTAATTCAATTCTTAATCATATTAAAACAACATAAATAATATTCAAATACTGCATATCACTTCAAAATTATAATTGTTAAGATAACACTTAAATTTTAATCCAATTATAAACGTGACAATTTTGTGATAACAAATAAACAGGAAAAGAGAGTGAAACTTAAATCACATATTCTATTATTATACAGATGACTCTCTGAAAATTCTAAAACCATTAATCATGCCATCTAAAAAAACTTTCATTGTTTCAGAACACAATAAAATGTTATAAATAAATTCTGCATTAAACAAAGAGATTTCGTGAATTAAATGTCATTCGAAAGCTTTGTTTGTTGAGACTGCCTGCAATCTTGAAGAGATAAAGTCACATAATTCAAGACAATACGACATGTACATCACATAAAAATATAAATCGATGATTACGTGCATCATGTGAGACTTAATCGAACGCGCTACGTTTCTTATCCGTCTCGTTATCGCCGTCGAACAATTCATTATCTCATCCAGAACAGAAGACACAAAGAGACACGAGGATGAATGGCATTTTCGTAACTCCATCGAGCCCGCGTGACGCATGATTGGCTGAATCAGTTAATAGAGATGAATTCGTTTTATCAACAGCATATATGAGGGGTTAACCGCACTGAGGCTGAGTCAAGCGTATTATGAGACTTATTTTTGATTTAAATAGCTGTTGTACTAATAAATGTTGTATTAATTCTATAACGTTGTCCTAACGTGGCTTCTTTCATTGAGACATCACGGAAATATACACGTCATTATATAAATTATCGTTAATAAAGAATAACATTATGTTCATCATAAAGAAAATTTCACATTGAAAAAAAATTTCTCGTATATCAAGATTTTACCTTCGCGAATAAAATTAACGCGTAATGCATCTCCGACTGTACGTACGATTTTACAATTTATGTCGACAATTTATGTCGCCCGATCGTAAAGCGCGTTGAATATAATCACGTAATTCAGACCGGCAGATTCGCTGTCGGTGTAAAATTTCAACGGTTTCAGTGTTCGAGATATCATATTCGATCCATTTATTACATTCTCGCGGCATACAATACGGATCACTTTTCCGCGATAACGTCGGATCGTTCAAGTGAACAAAGAGTCTGTTCATCTTTACTTTCATGAAGTCTCACAGCAGGCAGGTCTCCGCCGTTAAATCGTATTAGAATCGAAGGAGAATTCCATTCAAAAGGACATTCCTATCGCGAATTAAGATTACACTTGGGTTATGTAACTATCTTCTTCTTGATAACATAAAATCAAAACAATATCTGAGAAGAGAATAAAAGGTATAAGCATTGCGAATAAACAATTACACAGTAAGAGTGATTTTACTAAAGTGTCTAAAAATTTCAAATGTGTATCAAATAAAAATTTAGATACAAATAAAAAATAATTAATAACAATAATAATAATAACTTTATCCAATGCCAATAATAAAGAGACATATCGAATAATATATATATATATTGCATATATATATTAGGTGTTGGAATTAATTCGTAGCGTTTTACAAGTGATGGGAAGTACTTTCATTAATGTATTTTTTAATGCTCATGTGAAATAAATAACATTCTTTCATTAAAAACGCTACGAATTAATTCCAACACCTAATATATATATATATATATGCAATATAAATACAATACTAATTGCAAACAAAAGACGAGGCTGCAGCTAAATGCTGATTTAATTCCCTGAATAATATATTCATCAGTATAATTAATAAATAAATTAATATAAATAGTAAACAGAAAGTACAAATATCTGCAATATAAATTATACATTTGAAAGAATTAAGCAGAAAAGAACTTTGGATTATTGAGATAATTATATAGGACGATCAAACTGGTTACTGGAAGTGTTAGAAGGTACATAATTATTTTGATACCCAATAAAATTATTTTCAGATCTATATCTAGATAAATAAAAATGTTGCTCGTTACATAAAAGATGCAGCATTAAATTAATAAAAAAGAAAACTGTGACTGACATTCGCCGATATTTATAGTGTACAGACAGCTGCCAGTATCTTGAATTATTGAAAAACATTGCAATCAATGAAATATTCTGATAACAACGACGCGAAATCGATGCAATTCCGCAAACTGTCCTTTGTCTGTGTGAATAAAAGATATGTAATCGGTGCGCTGTTATCGCTATCGTTTTTAAATATCGATTGATACAGCAAAAGAAAATGCTAAAAACGTGATAAAAAGTATAGAACAGGTCCCGACACAGATTCAATATTCTCGGAATGAAAACTCACATTATACAATGATACCCATAAAACTAAATATTACTCGAAAAGAAAGCTACAGGAATATACTCTTCGCGTGTCTTCACTCAATTTCGCATCGACTATCCAATTTCATCCGACCGAATTTCGCCACGTAAACGCGAATTCACCGAAAGATTTCACGCATGCGTATCCCTTACCGATTCTTTTTGTTTCATGTATGAACCGAAAGAATATCCGCCTAAGATAGCGTAAGTCTTCACTTGGAATTTTCCGAAGTGTACTTTATACACAGAACATCCTTTTACGAAAATTGGTTTGGGACGACGATGGAAGAAGATATGAAAGGAATACATAAAACGTTGGTATATCGAGAGATGGTATCGCCAAGTCAATTTATTTTCGACCCACGATTGTATACAAGGTGTTCCGTTTTATTAACTCTGTATATTATTCCATTATCGTACGAATGGACGGACGACCCGCCACGTGCAATACACGTGTAACTTTCAAATAAACAAATATGCAATGAAAGTACGAGCGAAGTAGGCGGAGGTAATCGCGCGTTTTCTCGCCCACTGAGGATGCTAAAATACGCTCCGGAACGATATTCATGAGATATTCACATGCGAATACCGTTCTGCCAGTTTTCTTTCCGACGAATTCTTCGCGCGCGCGTGCTTATATAACCTGCCGGTTATTTAAATTAATATGGAGCCGTTTCAACGGTGGAACGGTGTGCATGAAACTCGTAGGATGATCATCGAGCCGTCTCGTTTTCATCCGTGGTGCGGTACGATCGACATAGATATACGACCAATAAAAACAGATAGCGGATGAAACAACGTCAAACATCCACGTCGTTAAAGCCAATTACGACAGATACGTACGACTGCGTACCGATAAATCGTTGTTGATCGGAAAATCTCGTGGCGAAAATAGTTTTCCGAGATAAATAGACCTCGTCATTCAGATATGTTTGTCTTTAAAAAAATAGATGGGATGGCGCAACAGATGTTCCAGATATAGTTTTCTTTAAAATCTTGTCCGTAAAAGGAAAATAAAATGTATTTCTCAGAGATATCCCAGAAGTTTTAAAGTTCATTATTTTTACTTCATCTATCTTATAATTATCCTGAAAAAGAAGTTTGGTAACGCTACTGAGTGTTTCATGAAATGCCAATGAAGTTTAAATGTTTTGTTTATATAATCAAAAATATTTAGGGAAGATAACAATTATTTTGGATTATATTAATCAAACATTTAATTGACGTCATTTCACTAAACATTTGGCAGTTATTATCAAACTCTTTTTCAGTGAAATGTTAACATAACACACAATATAATATGCAAGTAAAAATAACATAAAATTCAAATAAAAAATATAATTGCAGAATTAAACAATAAGTTGAAAACAAAGACTTAAAAGATTACGAATCAACTAATAAAACACGGGATTATGAGTTAAAGCACATTCTTTAATAATAAATTAACACACACACACACACACACACACACACAAAATGAAACTTAAATGTACTAAATATAAACATGAGATTATAATATTAGATTAAAATGTGAAATTATGATTAGGTTTGTTTAATACATGAATTTTGTTATGTATTAATTTAGCACTAAAAATCCTGCTCGTAATCCTTGTTCCATTAGTCGATTTATAAAATGAAATTGTTGGGATGTTCTTAAATACCCGTTTTATCACTTGTATTCATATCTTTAAATCTACCTACTTAAAGATTCAGAATATAGAAATTTTATATAATATTAGGTGTTGGAATTAATTCGTAGCGTTTTTAATGAAAGAATGTTATTTATTTCACATGAGCATTAAAAAATACATTAATGAAAGTACTTCCCATCACTTGTAAAACGCTACGAATTAATTCCAACACCTAATATAAAAATGCTATTTCTTTCAGGAATTTAAAAAAAAAACGATGGCAGTAAAAAACCACAAAACAATCAAGTAGAAATCTCAAAACGATACGAAATACAAAAATAAATATATCGTAGCATTATGTTGTCATCTACGTGACCTATACTTTCCAAATAAATCTTACTCTAAAAAGTAAAAGGAACCTAACTTTTAAAGATTAAAGAAAACTTTTAAAGATTGAGCTACTCTTTTTCAAGATTGGCTCAATTTTCATTCTTTAGAGTAATTCCAAAGAATTTAGAGAGTTCATATAAAAGATAAAAATATCCAACAGAAATTAATTAATAACAAAAAGCACGCAATTCAATATTAACAACGTAATAAACTGACAAGGCATCAAATTAACAGACTAATTGCGTCATGGTTCGATTTCTACCCCGAAGCAATCGACGATTATATCACGCAATAAAAAAAAAAAGGAAGTACATCGGTATGGATGCACAGGTCCATAAATCCACGGTGAAATAAAAAATATATCCTTAAAGAGACATGTTTATCGCAAATGAGTTCCTCGCGCGCGCTTTGACGTCATAATTATCAGGGAAAAAACAGCGGCCCTAGCAACTAAGCATTTCAAATTCGCTTTCGCAATAAATTGAACGCAACGTAAAAATGTGAGAAACGATAAATCAGCGAGCGAAGAAAAATACTTCAATGGAGATGTCGAGACGCGAGACGTGTATATATATATATATATATATATATATATATATATATATATATATTGCATTGTGTATATATATATATATATATATATATATGTTTATTTGTCATTCAATAGACAGAGACAATATGAAGAGTGATGTAATTTGTTCGTTACTTCAATGTGTTTTTATTTGCAAAAAAAATATGGTGATTGCGTCAATAGAGAAAGCGCGGGCGAAATTTCCATCGAGCTCCGTTTTTTCGGAACAGCTCGATACCTTTTAGTACGCTCTTCGGTAGTATTGTCGTGTCAATTATTTGCATTTTTATCATATTGCGCGTACAGTCCATAGATCGTACAGTGTGATACTGTTAAATTATCGCCGGTAGTATTTCCTGTATTTCTGCGAAGCGCAAAAACCGTATCACGCGCATAAAAATCATAATATTTAAAAATAAAATTGAATATAAAAGTAAAAATCAATATCGATTACTCTCTAAAACCTTTAGAGTGAATCTCACTAATGAAACTTCACTCTTATCGAAAAAACGCACGGAATGAAGAGAAAGTTGGAATGACTTATTTCGTCATAAAGTCAAAATAATGACTTTTTTTATTACAAAATTTAACTATTTATTGACGTTAAGAATCAAAATAAAGCCATTTTAACTTTTTATTGACTTTTATGTGAGAATACACTACTCCTTAGATGAAGATTGAAAACCGAGCCACTCGTTTACGAGACTGGCTCAATTTTCACTCTGGAGTAAGATTTCACTCCGAAGAATTTAGAGAGTACTCGGGATAAATTTCGGCGGAATATATCTCTCGCTGTGAAAAGCGCATTTTTGACGCATCATTTTTGGCGTGGAACCGCCGGAAGTGCAGGAACGAGAGCACACAAGAGTCACACGTGTTGGCGGGTTGATCTGGACGATTCTGCGTAGCAGCCAAGGGTGCTCTCTCAGAGACGATCCGTGATTTCGAGAAAGAACGACGGAGACGGAGGGATCGAGAGGCACGGAGAAAGAGAGAGAAGGAGAGAGAAAGAGCGGAAGAAGACCATTGTGGTTAAGCTGGGGTGACTGCGGCGGCTCGCTCGGACGAACCAATTTCGCTCGAGCTTTAATTTACCAGCCAGACAGCGGGCCTGGCACGATATATTCTCTCTTTCTCTCTCTCTTTCTCTCTTCTCTCTTTCTACCTTGGCTGCTCCACAATGTATACTCTCGAGAATAAATCCAATGTGGGTACTCACCTGCACGACCGAGCGTGCTCAGAACGGCGAGAGTCGCCACGATGAGATAGCAGAAAACGTCGGTGCTCCGCATTTTCCTACAGCTTTCTTCCTGTCGTCTGCCTCGTTATGCCGTCGTGAACCCGCGCGCAATCCGCAATCACATAATAATAAACGTACGCGTCGGTTATTCAAAGGTCGCCCGCTCCGCACGCTCGTCTCTCGCGCGTCTCGCCCTCTCTGTCGCTCTCTCGCTCTCCCGCCGCGTCGTCGCCGCCGTCCGTCGTGTGTCGACTGTCGACGTTCCCGTCGCCCGCCGTCGTTACCGGAGCCGGGAAAAGTAAAGAGCTTCGGAGCGTCCGCAGATCCACGTCTCGCCGGTTCAACGGTCAACGGACGCGCGTCAACCGGCGGCGCATTACAATGTTCATCGGCCGGCCGCCACCGCTTTTGACAGATAAATGCCACGCCGCGCGCCGCCGAACGCGTTCAATCATCTGTTATTAAACGACCATTTGCAATTATCGAAGCCAATTGGACCGTCGAGAAGTCGCCCCCCTTACGGTCGAGCGATCTCGCGCTCGAGACCTCGCGATATCTCGGCCCTTCGATATCTCGAGCCGAGCAGTACAGTTTGCGGGAATTTCGAAACTTTTCTGTTCTTCGGTCTACCTTTAGCGTTCATTAGACGTAATATAAGGGTAACAAGTCACGAATAGCGTCTTCCTGAGTACATTTTAAGTTTTTTAGTCTGATTTTTTTTTAATTTTTTAATAATAATGTAAAAGTTTCTAGTTATAAGCCGATTTAATATAGCTAAATTAAGCAAAATTTTTAATTTCTTGATTCTGTGGTTAGATTTATTACAACCTGATGATAATATAAAAATTGTGTAGATGAAAACGTATAATTATTTTAAAAACCTTGTTCTAAAAAAAGAAAAAAAAAGTATTACTCGGAACTCCTAAAAAGTTCATTTATTATTTTTACATTACCCTGTTTCATAAAATATATAATGTAAATTTAGCTATATGAATGTTATTGTTATGAAAAATATAACTGCAAAGATAAAACTTGTTTGGGGTGTTTTAACACACCTGCCTATTTAAAAAAATGAATATCCCAACGTGATGTATGTAAATATACATACATACGTCTATGAATATTTCAAAAGCTTAAAAGCATTTTAGAAGCTTAACGTTCCCTCTTTCTTTTTTTAAAGCCGATAGAGAGACAGCAAGGGAAAGAGTTTTAAGCCTCGCTTAAAATTAAAACAACCAAGCATTGGTGCAATCTCGAGGAAAATGGAGGAAATTATCACGTGACCGTGCAGTGACGTATTCACGCATGCGTACGAAAAGTCCCGCCGGAAAAATCCACCTCTACAATCTAACATCTTCGTCTCAGCTCCATCTTTAATATCTCCATCCCCATCTTTGGCTTCGTGACGTGACGACGACAATGCACGACAACAGCGG
Source organism: Acromyrmex echinatior (assembly GCF_024713525.1). NCBI lineage: Eukaryota > Metazoa > Arthropoda > Insecta > Hymenoptera > Formicidae > Acromyrmex > Acromyrmex echinatior. The sequence continues at coordinate 3,510,751 of NC_141861.1, forward strand.
CACGTGGTGTCATGGCGAATATAGTTGTTAGAAACACCGAATATCCCGCATTACCTGATCACGAGATCTCTGACTTGAAGAGTTGACTTAAAAGCGCAACAATGAAGGAGGATTCCCTGCTGAGCTTCAAATGGCAGAGCTTCCCATCGCACATGGTGGGCTCACTCGACACTTGTTACGAGAAACAGCAATTCGTTGATCTCTCCCTGGCGTGTAAGGATGGTACAATCCTTAAATGTCATAAGATGGTACTGGCTAATTCGAGCTCCTTCTTCCGCCGATTACTCTTGGCTAACGATCATCCACATCCGATGATCGTCCTGCACGACATCGAGGCCGATGATCTCAAGACTCTTCTAAATTTCATGTACTGTGGCGAAATACAAATAGTGCAGAGCGAGGTTAGAAGGCTACTGAAACTCGCCGAGACATTTGAAGTCACTGGGCTCCGTCACATCCCGCCATCGCTGCTATCCGAAGGTTCCAATAACAAGGAGCACTGCGACGTGTTGAAGAAGATGACGACGGTGTCGCGATTGAAATTGGAGGAAGCCAAGAACTCACCTAGTAGAAGCAATGTCAGCTCAGAACATGAGATAAGCACGAAAACACAGAATAAAACGATTTCGCAGATGAAATTTGTTCCGAAGACAAATCCTTACAAAACCAGCCAATCCTTACAGCCAGCCAAAGTTCCTCAGGAAACGCCGAAGAACGAAGAGATTAACATAAGCGAGTTGTGTCAACGACTAGAGACTAGCAATTCCGGTATCAGTATTATAGACATTAACGAGCCAAGTACAAGTAGAGGAGTGCGAAGAATGTCCCCGATGCAGCGAAAGAGAAAAGATTTTCCGACGCATCCCGAGATCAGTTGGCCAAGTGTGTTATCCACAATAACAAACAAACCATTATCTTTTCAGAAAGTGCGTTGTATTATGGATGAAGTAGAGATCACAGCAGGAAAGCCATCTACTTCTGTGCCAGACAATAAAATAAACGAACCTTTAGATAGAAGAAAAGTTAAAAAAAATTCGAGTGAAGATAACAATTTAAGTACAGTTTACATAAAGGACGAAATTGACATATCTTCCGATATGGAAGAAGATGTTGACATGGATCCTTTAGAAGTTGACGAAATTGACAATGATAACTTGGAAAGCAGTAAAACCACGCAACAGTTTTATCCTCAGATGTTGGTCCATTCATTAAATAAGAACGCTCATCATAAAGAATTTTTACCTAGAAAAGATTCAAACAGTTAATGTGACTAAGATTCATCAATCGATAAGAAAATGTATATAAGTATTGTTGTATGTTCTCACATATTTGATATTCATATACATGACATTTGAAATTTCAGACTGCTATATATACAATAATTAATCATCGTTTCCTCAATATTTACGTTGCATGATCCTGCTGTTTTATAATAAAACTGTGCAAATCGTAACTTATTTTAAAATCTACGTGTACGACTAAAATTATTCTTTAATGTAAATTTTTTTTATGCGATAATTTAATTGATAATAGATACATTATGACTGGGTTGTTTCACCTTTTGATAAATTTCAAATCACTCGTTCCTCGCTCTCGTCGTCTCTATCTTTCGCTCTGTCTTTTATGCATTAAATAAATTTTCACAAAATTGTCATAATTTATCCGAAGGTGGAATAACTGGCCCTTAGATCGATTTATATATACATAATATAACAAACTGCTTTCTTTTTAAGAAACGTAAATCGACTCAAATTAACATTCGTCAAACATTTGCCACAATTAATAGACCGCTGTATATGCAGTGTGTGTGAATTTTTAATACCTAACTTGACAATGCTTCAAAAAATTTATAAGACTGGAACATAGACTTTCGCTTTATATAAGTGTAATACACAAGAAAATGAATCAATCAAAAATCTTTCATTTATTTCCTTTCTATGAAATAAAAAATTTTAATTGGTTGATTCTATTATGCCTTATCCATTATTGCAAGATTTTGTGCTCCCACCTTTAGTTTAAAATTTTTCAAACGGTGCTTTCCAAATTATTGATGCTTAATAGTAAAAGACATACACTGTTAAAAAAAAACAGAATTAGAAGTGTTTGAGCTGATTTGTGGACGCGTCCCGATATCACTCAAAATAACATTTGAACATACTTTGACTCTCCTCGCCAACAGAGTCGAAAAGTGTAATTGAATTTAAACAAAATTATAAATAAATGAAAAACGACGTATGTTGACTTGTGTCAAAAATGTCAATTGTATTAAAAAGAAAGCAGCGATAGTAGATATGTAGCGTAACAAACCATAGCAACTCTGTTATATAGCGGTTTCCTTGGAAGCAAACTTGACATTTCTCCTTATAGCGCATACAAAAGGTTTTTGCAATTGTTCCTACGATTTTACATAAAAAATGGATATGAATATGAAGAATAAAGTAAATTGTGATAAAACAGAACTGGCAAATGATATTGTTAATAAATTAAATCCTGATGAACATGTAACAGAAGAAGAATTTCAAAATTTCATGCATCGTGTCACTGAAGTAGGTGAGTATGATATGCGATTATATTGCAAATTTACTTGTATCAATAAAATTTTTCATTCAAGAAAAAATCGTGAAGAAATTAGCATCTTCCGATCAACAAGAACAAGAATGTGGGAAAAAATTAGCCGATGAAATTTTAAAACAAGGTGTTGAAAAAGAAGTCTATGGAGATAGTGAAGTAAAAGTTAAAACTGATCGATCAGTAATTAATAAATATCCGTCGAAGGAACATGATTCAAACAATGATCCGAACCAAATGTCGCGAGGTACATTTATACATGTATTATGCTATTGTTTTGTCTATTCGGCGAGCAGTGATAAATTATAAATTGACGCGATTTATATAAACAGAGGTATTCATGAAGAGTGTGGAAAAAGATGCTAAAAAACGAGCTGAAGAACGTAAGATTAGAAATGAACGGGCAGAAACGTTAAAGAGAATTGCAAACGGTGCATTTAAAGAAGGCGATTACGAGAAGGCCGTGACTTATTATAGCAAAGCATTGGAACAACGTAAAGATTCTTCTGTATTGTGGAATAATCGCGCGTTATCGTATATGAATCTCGAATTATTCGAAAAAGCCTTGCACGACTGCGAGTGGACATTAAAACTGAGTGACTCAAATTTAAAAGCTCTTTTGTATAGCGCTAAATGTTATATGCATCTCAGAAATAGGGAAAAGAGTAAAGAATATATAAGGATGGCCAAAGAAAAGAATCCTCATTTCAACAAATTTATCGATGGTATTATTAAATATTTTAATCTTACACCTCGTCTTTTGTGTAATAACAATTTATTTTATATTTTGCAGAATTTCAAGAAAATATAGAGCTTCAATTTAACAAATCCAATGTTCAGATAATCAATGATGAAATATAGTAGCTTCTTTCTCCAGAGAAATAACATATAAACATCGTCTTATATAATATATATAAATTAATATAATAAATTAGCAATATAGAAATGCTTAGTACCAGTATATATTTTCTTTGTGATTGCCTAGATATTCGAAATAATATCAAGATTGCTCTATACTTGTTGCATTAGTTTCTTTAACTTCTGATAGAGATCGTGGTTCGTGTAAGAAAACTGTACACTCAATGCCCTAAAAAAATAAAATATCTATAATATTATTCATTATCAGTGATGTAAAACGGACAGTAAAACAATTTTATATGCTGAATATAATTACCTGCATGCGCGCCGCTCTTACAAATCCTTCATTAGCAGAAACTGTAATGCTTTTCATACTTTCACCCGTTGCAAAAATCAGTCGCGATCGATCTTTAATTTTACCGCCTAAGCGGAGTTCCATAATTCGTCCAGTAGTGACATCGTCAACGATTCGGACTTTCTTTAACAATTCTTGAGCACGCTGCGTTTCATTTGGACCACCAATAACATCGATAATATTCATAAAATTGTTATATGCTGTCCGGCAGATTATAAGTTCTTTGTCCCGAAACAAATTTTCTAGAATCGGTTTTATGGGACGTTTCCTTTCCATTTCTGCTTGTTGCGTAAGTAATGGCTCCCGATAAACGTAATTATTATAGCCATTAGCCATATTCGTAACGTAAGCCAAAAGCGCCGACACATCGAGATTCAGGAGTCTGATTTCGGTTGACAGAACAGATGTATTTAACGACTGCAAATCCATATTCAAATCCTTTTCGGAATCGCTTGTAGATCCTTTGGACAAATCCAGTTCATCTTGTTCTACCTCCAAAAAACAAAAAGAGAACAATAAGTATATACATGAAATTATTTTCATACGATATAGTTGATTTTCTTTAAATATTTATTAGAGATAAATTGATACTGACTGTTCAAGTTCTCATTGTTTGTTTCTATTCTATCTCCTTCCACTGTGATGCCCATTTGTTCCAATTGCAAGGCCAGTGGAACCTCTACGCCGTAAGCAAAATGAAATATCACATCTGGCGGTCTATAATGATGGAGATGATACTTGCTACATACAAGGTACGAATTAGCTTGGTCCAGAACAGATTTCTGCCCGTATTCTCCATTGCCGAGAGATATCAGAGTTAATGCTCTAGCGTTTCTTGCTATAACCTTCACCCACGAAGCGCCACTATTACATACTATATCAACTTCCAAACGTGATTTCTGATACTTGAAGGGTCTCATTACGCTCATGGGATCCTTTGCACAGGATAGTCGAGCCACCATAGCATCGAGATGAGTCAGATTCGAGCTCTGGAGATGTTTCTTGTTCAAGTTTCCTGTATATTGTACCTTTGTAAAAAAAAGCATTAAGTTATTAATCTACTAATTCAACTGGTATGCTAAAAATCTACTCTACCAGATAGAGAAGAATTAATTCTCAACTCTAAAACTTTTGCACCGAATCATGATAGATTCATTCGAAGTACATGCTTTCCAATAAGAGACACAAGAGATCTCAAGAAGAATCAAAAGATATAAGAGATCTGTTTTTTTAGCTGAATATATTCATATAACATAGTTCATCTATTCTGTTTTTCTCTCCAATGAAAAAAAAAGAGGAAAGTTGAACCGTGCAAGAAGTTTCAATTAAAAAGAACAAGCCTAAGCTTGATTCTGTGAATGTAAGGTTAACTTAATCTCAGTTTAACTTACTATATATCTTTTCTAAGATTAATAGAATTCTAATTAAGAAAAGATAAATAGTGAATTAAACTGAAATTGAAAGAATAATTAATTCTTAGAATTAAAGAGAGTCCTCCAATATAAGCTTTTCCTAATTCTTAAAATTAAAATTTGATGATCATTTCGTCTTTGTTTAACATTGCCAAATAACAAGGATCTTCACTTGTGATAGTTGTGTCTTTAATTGCTAGAAAACACTCATACTCTATTATATCTGTACATAAAATTTCTTTTACCTTCTCCAAAAATTTTATCTCTTGCTGAATCTTCCGTATCAGTTTATCAATCCCGTCGATCTTGTCCATGAGCTTCAACCTCTCGACCATGCTGTGGCCACTGGCGATTTTCTCCTCGAGACACTGAAGCAACTCATCACCTATTTCGTCTTCCATCGTGACGAAGAACTGGTGACTACGGTCACTACGTGAACCGGTTATCAGCAAAATCAACAAAATCGAACCTTTCTCACGACAATCATACGGGCAGTCGGAGCGTCGGAACACTCGGAACTCGAAGACCACGAAGTAGTTGGAGATTGGAGTAGTCCATGGAGTAGTCTCGATGAGTCTTCCGTTCAGTCTGATCGGTCTCGCTCGACATGCGTGATGCGTGCAGCCATCTTGCGCTGTGGGTCAATATCACGCGTTCGCGTAATGTCGTCGGCTTGTGTCAAACTCGCCTGAATTAACCTCACCAAACTTTTTGCTCCGGACAAGCGACAGTCGATGTCGACGTGCGGGCCACAGTGTGTCCGGTGTGACGTTACGTGTCGTTACGCGACGAGAAACGGTAACGAGCACGAGACGACGACGACGACAACGACGACGACGAGGAGGAGGTCGACGGCGAGGAGGTCGACGAAACCGCGGCGCGGAATCGCGACATCCACGTGAGTCATAGCGAAGATTCTCCGTCGAGCTGTGCTCAATAGAAACGATAGAATCGTTTGAGTAGAAATCTTCGCCAAGGCAGGAAAATGTCCAGCGCCAAACTCATAGAGAATCCAGAAGTGCCGGGTGAGTCATGCGTCATCCTCGAGACGATCCTTTTTTTCCCCTTTCCTCTCACCTCGACACCAATTCGACTCATCCGCTTTGCAATAACGTGCATCTATAAAACGACAACGCGGAGCTTGATGCCAAGGATAAAAGAAGGAAGTAATCCTGACGGAGGTTGCCCGGGATATTTTGTCGATTCTCGGAACGCTCCGTAGGTTTGAAAGATTATCTCAATTAGCGCACGATCTGTTGTAATCGGCATTATTTGAAGTTCCGAAATCGTCGGATCGTGACTCGCCGGACGAGACAATTATCATGTATGTGTGTATTACGTTGACGAGTAAATTGCGAGCACCGCACGTCGAAGAGTACATGGATCACGCAATGTACATGCGAGCGCTTAATGCTATGTTATAACAACATAGCAGATCTAATCTACGACTCACTCGGTTTTCCGTCTCGCCCGAACGAAATATTTAAAACGTATGTAAATATTTATTGTTTTGTTAATTTTATAAAAGTCGATAGACATTTCAGAGAATATTTTTGTAAAAAAAATTAAAGGTAATGTCAAATGCAAATATATAAATATGGAAGGATGTCACAATAATTAATATTTAAAGTTAAAGTATAGTATTATAATGTCTGAAATTGTGTAATTATTTTATTAATTGTGGAATATATCAATTCTGAATAAATGAAAACACTTGATTCCTTCAGTTTGAGTCAAACTGAAATATTATCAAAAGCAAACGATCAACATTTTTTGCCTGTCATCATTTGTATACTGATTATGTAATCAGCATATATAATTGTATTAGGTGTTGGAATTAATTCGTAGCGTTTTACAAGTGATGGGAAGTACTTTCATTAATGTATTTTTTAATGCTCATGTGAAATAAATAACATTCTTTCATTAAAAACGCTACGAATTAATTCCAACACCTAATATAATATCTATTTCTACTATAGATTTTAAACTTTAATCTCGGTTAGTTTAATTTACTCCTTATATTTTTCTAGCTTTAAGAATAAGAAAAAGATTAATAAGTTAAAAACTGAGATTGAAGTTGATCTATATTGATAAAGAAATGAATCTAAAGTCCATGTTACATTATGCACTGGAGATAAAAATTTTAAATTAGAATTCGTTCAGGTTGGTTAAATTCTAATTTTCAATTCACAATCCTTAATCTCTAATGCATAGTGTGATGCGAATTTAAATCTGTCTATATGACTTTATAGTATTTATATCCTGATAAAAATTTTTCTCAGAATTTTTCATAGTTTGTAGAATTTTTACATAAATTTCAAAATTTTTCAAAATTTCTGAATAATTTATTTTTTTAAATTAAAAATTATATCTTTTCAAAAAATTGCTATACAATTTTTTATACAAATTGGAAACCTTTCAAAGTGTTGAGAAACACCATAAGAATAAAAGAATATAAGAATAAAATCTTATAAAATTTAAAAAAATTTAAGTTTAAATTTATGTTTTTAGAAATTATAGAATAAGAAATCTGAATATTTCATAATTCATGTACATGAAAAATTCTAAGAAAAGAGATAAACTTTCTCAATATTTCTGAAAAATGTTCAAAAATTTAAGAAAATATTTATCAGAATAACCGATTTTTCTATTAAGATCATTATGAGCACATCACAAAACCATATTAGCATCTCAATGTATTACTTGTGATAAGAACTTATCTTGCAATAAAACCGATTATGAATATACTATGAGAATAATACCGGAAACACGGAGTCGCTACGTATAACGAATGTTAAAATAAATTACGTCAGTACTGCGGCGGTGCGATAAGCTAAATATGTATCGTTGTCTGGGCGTGAGATGTATTATTTCATAATGTCGTAGGTCTTTGTATCAACCAATCGCGCGAATTAACGCGACGCTTAATATAGCGTATGCGTGCAATTAAACGCGATTCCTCTGTAAATTGTAAGAGCACGATAGGCATCTCATCGTTAATGACGCCGTCTGACTTATCTATACGTTTCTCGCCGAAAACGAATCATCAGTCCGCGATAATTATCACGATCGTAAATCTCGCGGCGCTGTAAAATTTTGACGAATCGATAGGCTTTTGATAGTAAGAGTGATACATTGTTGTAAATCCGAACACTAATAAACTTGTCCAACACCATTGACGAAAGTTAAAGAAGCTTCTTTCAATCTCCCTTTGTTCGTCACTTCACAATACTTTACCGTTAAGCTGTAAAAATGGTACGAGTTGACAAAAATAAGTATAGGTATGATTAATTCAAAGCACACAAACATACGTATCGCTGCATAATTATCTCACCATGCTGTAGATCCAAGAAGTTTTTTTCACTATATATAGAATAACAATGACGTGATAAATTACCGCAGTAAAACTGCGGGGTGTCGCATGATTTATAAGTTCTGACTTTTTTACAAATTCCTGTGAGTCCTAAAATGAGAAAAATATGGTACCACTATACCGGTCGAAGATCCCTTCCTTTCCCTTTCGTAAACATAAAGATGACTTAAAACCTTTGGTTTATCATCTTCTCTCGCAACAGGACTCGAAACTTATCTGCCACCACCTCCGCCACCGCCGCCGCCGCCACCACCGCCTCCCCCGCCCCCGCCACCGCTGTCTTCTGCAAACAAATCCTCGAACAGCAATGTACAATCGACAACGACGCAACAGCAACGACCGGCGGTAAATGAGAACATGATGGCAGTCACCCCGGTGGCGATCGCGACTGATGGGACGTTCCCGAATTCTATGCCACCGAATCCGTACATGCTACATCCAACAATGCATCCGCAAACTCCCGGACAACAGCCAACCCAGCCCCCCTGGTGGATACCGAGCGATAATGATACTTCAGAACTTTATACTCCGTGGTACGATCCGACTTACAAGGGTTCACCTGCTGCACCAGTGGCATCTCCCGCGGTGACCGCAGTAGGAAAAAACAAGAACAAGAACTTTTACAAACGCAAAAACGAGTTTATAGATCCAGCACAGGACGCAGGTAATTAGAGAATTTTTTTGATTAAAAATAATGGAAAACAGATTATTAATATATAATTTCTGTGTATGTATTTCTCAGAGAAAGTGGCGAGCGCGCAAAGGGAACTATCGGCATTAATGAAACCACTCAAATGTGATCTGTGCAATGCAGTCGTAAGGCCCAGCTAATTATAATTGAATAATTAGAGAGTTTTCTCCGTTTAAATTTAGTTTTATTTCGAGACTAATTCTGTAATCGTAGATCTCGTATCGATAAAATTACTAACATTGTATATCGACGAAGCAATATCGTACTTTGTAGATGAACTCCACGTTACAAGCGAAACTACACTATGACGGCAAGCCGCATCAGAAAAAAGTATCGATGTTTCTCAATCAGAGCGTTAAAAAACAGAAAACGGAAGACGGCCAAGTGAGCAGTACGACCAATAACGACTGGCAAAACTACTGTGATGTAAGAGGCCTACAATGTTTCGTCTACAGTTATGTATTTACATACGTAAATCGTATATTAATGTACCTCGCATACAATCTACATTGCTAGATATGCAAAACATGGTTTACGTCGCAAACTGACGCCACGCAACACTACGCGGGCAAAAAGCACATTAGGGCGGCGAACGGCGGGCCTCGCGCGAGGTATGAAGCTCTACATTGAAACTCTGTAATAATATTATTTACTTAACAATCTGATAGTTTAATAATTTATTTAATTTATTTTTATTCAATAACTCGCGTAATAAACCTACGATTAAGTTAAATTACTTTTGTCGTGATAATAAGACAGTTGCAACCCACAGGCCATCAAAGAAGCTGCCAACTCAAAACCAGTACAGTCAGGTGGATTCGACAGGTCGCTTTGGAATTGGAACGGCCTTTCAAACGGACGTGCAATCCGCCCCGGCTGCGACACCGATTGTATCTGACGGTGTAGCCACTGTGCCGAATCCAGCTGCGGTACCATCAATATACACGTCACCACCGTATCCTACGCCATTGCGCTGCGACTTATGTCAAGTTTCAGCCAATCGTCAGGATCAATTGGAGACACACAAACGCGGAGCCCGACATTTGAGAATGCTCAGGCTCAACGGACTCCCCATACCTGAACCCGGTAAGTCAATAAGATAAACGTCATATTTATGTGTATATATGTCGCTCATTAATTTTTCACGTTTTGTTTCAGCAGCTGAAAATGAGAACACGTCTAACGTCTCGGAACCTATAGATTATTCTATTTATCGGACACCATCAGGTAAAAAAAAATCGTTATGGTATATAAAGATTATGAAAGAATCACCGTTTCATGACTAACGCTGATGCAATGACTTTTTGTTTCACAGGACAGTATTACTGCGCACCGTGTAATGTATCGTTAAACTCGGAGACCACGTTCGCTCAGCACGTCGAAAGCAAGAAACACAAAAATCAAGCTAATCCAAAGTCACCGAACGCCGTGGTGGCGGCAAAGAAAGCTAGATTCAAGAAAAAATAAAAACGTGATAATGATATTGCTTTCTAATACAATGCACAGCGTTTCAACTGTTTTTTGTTGTTTGTCCAACTTTGAACCTTGCATTTGTTATCGTCATGTACGCGCTTTGTCCGTTACGGTTGTACAAAGAGATACACAATATTCATTCTTAGTTAAGTGTAATAAATTCTGCTTTATTTGACACTGGAATAAAATTGCGTGACTACATCTCTCGGTACATGTGATCCCCAAGTCATCGTACTCTGGCGAATTTAATTAGACTGCGGACGACCGAATATTGCAAATTAACGCAAAGTTAGATCGAGCGTCTGATGAGTGCGACTGGTGGGAAACATAAGTCTGTTAGTTACGCGAGACGAGTATTTAAATTAAATGCCGATTAACTCTAGATTAAATTTGCAGTAAGTCGAGCGTGGTGATTTAGACGGCAGCTCATTAAAACGCGTCTCGGCGCCGCAACTAATCGCCTTCCGCATTTATTCAATTACCGAGATCATTAACTCGAACCATGCGATAGCGTCGCGAGATTCGCGAGATCCTTCGTGCGAGGGTGCGTGTATACAACATGCAAATTTATGCGTCATTCGGTCTCTGTTTCGCTTTCTCTCTCTCTCTCTCTCTCGTGACATTCCGTCTCGCGGTTTATGGACGAGCGAATGAGCTGACTTCTCGTTTCTATTAATTACCTCGTAAGATACGTATGGCGAAACGACGTTTCTTGTCTGTTTTTATTGTCAGTCGCCTGCGACGAATATGTCTCTCACAGAACAGCGGCGGAAATAAAAACGTCGGTGTAAAGCATGAATCAACAATGAAGTACCAGACAGCAGCGCGACGTTTATGACGGGCGTCCAAAAATGGTAGCATAGGAAACGGGTGGCCTTCAAAATACAAGGAGAACAAATAGGAACATTTGTATTATAGAATCCTCGATCGAGAGATTATTTACTCGTGAAATCAGTCAAGCGTCTCTCCATCGTTGAAATTAATTTGAAATCAAGTTAAATGAAAACTCAGTTGAAGTCATTTCAACATCAAAAACTTTAAGAAATAAATTGAAGTTACGTAATTAAGTATCAAAATAAAAACATGTAATTACTTTGAAATCAAATTTATAAAAAATCGAAATCATTTTGAAATTACAAGAAATCTAAAATCAGTCAAGCATCCTATTCATGAATAAGTACAACTCGTCTTCGATTACATTAAACGACGTGGCGAGGCATCGATGGTATCAACATGATTTTCGAATTTGCCGTGAATTCTTACCGATTCTCATGGCGAACGAGAGCCGAGAGGGTTGAGAAATCTTAACGCTGTGGGCGATGCCGTGTACTCGAAATTCCTTCGAGGCTCTAATATCTTCCCCGGGTTCCTCTTTCCCCCTTCCCATCCTGAATGCGTGACGCACCGCATACCGGCGATTTTCTAACGAATCCCGGCAATTTAGCGGCCCCGATCTCCTCTGCTCTCCTCTTGGCTCTTCTTCACGGTATCTTTTTGGTTTTCCGTGCGTTGGGACTCCCCGCGCCATGAACGGAGCGCGAGATTAGGATCGCCCTCACGCGCGGACTTGTAGATCGGTCGATTTATACCTGCGCTTCGGATTTTTTATGACCCGTGCGTTTCACGTGTAATGCTGCGACTATCTCGTTTTTATTTTCCGCCACGTCCACCTACTTCCCGATCGATGTGTCCCTTTTTCCGTCTTCTACGAAATCTCGCCGGTTCTTTCTATCTTTTTACAATCCGTGAGCGGAGTCACTTGTGAGTTGTTCCAAAACAAAACTAATCAAAATGCTACAGTTTACGTGATGTGAAAACTCTCTAAAACTACTTTTAGAAGAACGCCTCTCACTCTTAAAAATTGAAAATTGAATCATTCTTTTTCAAGATTGACTCAACCCATACAGCACACTTTATACAATAGACGTTCTAGGAACGTCTTTAAAACACGTCTTTCAAACATCTTTAAAATGTCTCTTGGAGGTATATGCTGTATGGAAATTTTCTTTAGAATGAAATTCCATTCTAAAGAATTTAAAGAGCAGAGTTTTGATTATATATTGTAGTTACATTTTGAAACGCACTCCTGGGGGTCGATTGTATATTTAGAAATGAGATGAAAAGTGAGCAAATTTATTCGATGACGACCGATGAAATTATAAATATTCTAATGAATATGCTCACTTCTGTAATTTTCATCTTACTTCAAAATACACCTACCTCCTGTACTGCATTTTGTATCATGCACAATGTCATAAATTATTTCAACGCATGAATTAATGTGCACATATAACTGAAGCGTATTTGTCTAAACATCCGTGCTTTTCGTCTAAACATCCGCATACCGTGACATTCGTAACCGATAGTTTGAGAAACCGTATCGCTATATTATTGATAATCATATTTATACTTAGATTATTCTTAGATTATTATTATTGCAATTTAATTTAAGCATCGAATGTGGCTTGAACTACTGAAATGTCATCTCCAATCTCCAGCTCTGAGAACGCATCGCAGTTTCTTCTCGAATAACCAATGATTATGATATGCGTCCTGGAAATAAAATAAAAACAAAGCACAAATCGAATGCAAGAAAAGAATGACAGAAGCGTACACAAAGCTTCTATACGGAAAGAATGATTTTGCTAAAAGATCTAAAATTTTACTGGATATACAGATCTGAAAATAATTTTGGACCATCAAAAATAATTTTGTTAGAAACTTAAGTTGGTTATTATAAAATATCAAAATTTTTTTGTAGCATTGCTCATCATTTTTTAGTTTCCAACGTGATTATTTTAATGGTTCAAAATTATTTTCAGATCTGTGTCCAGAAAAATTTTAAATCTTTTAACAAAGTTGTTCTTTCCATGTAGGAGGCGAAAATTAAGACAACGAAACAAAAATATTTTTTCTAGAAGCTTCGTTTATGTTTCTGTCATTCTCCCCTTACATTCGACTTATATTTTAATTTTTATTTTCGCCAAAGCCAATATTTATACCGGAAATACGCGTCTTGATTATGCAATAATACGCGAATACATTCACGTAAAGCACTTATTACCTTCACGTGCACAAATGAAATTTCTAAGAAAAGGAGACTCTGTTTTGTGACTCTTTACTCGTGCGAACCTCTCGTCGAATGATTAAAGCACGATGACACGGTTCGATTTCGAAGCCGGCGAAGCGAAGGGAAAAAAACACAAATTAATCTGTGACGCGGCGGAGATTTTAAGGAACGTATAAAGCCATTAATCGTCCGTCCCGCATTTCGGTGGAATTCGTCTCGATGACTGGAGAGAATTTCTGAGAAGCTTCGGGTCAGAGCAAAGAGTCGCTTCCACCTGCAACGGGCAGTAGCGATGCAACCAGACGCCGTGACGAAAAAATCAATCGATCGACCGACCGATCGCTCCCTCGTTCAAGGCTTCGCGATTGGTCCATCGTTGTCCTCTTGAACTGCTCTCGGTCTTTCGGATAACAGAGTAACACGCAAAAATCATTTATCGGCCATGACTTGTGAAGAAAATTGCAGTGACTGCGCAATGCTACGAGAGCTATTAGAAACGCATGAATAACCAAGGAACAGGAGTAAAAAGAAAATATTACGTCGATGATTGCGATTTTCTTTGTAAAAACGCAGAAGATCATAATATCTCAAAAAGTGCGTGCATAATGAAAAATATTATATATACCAAAAAAATCTCCCAAAGTCTAGAAATATATATCTATATGCTTTAAAAAAAAAATGTTAGCAAGTAAAATTTAAGGAATCGACTTTTCGACAAAAAAAGAGAAAATAAATAATTATCGTAATTATCGTTCAAATATTAGATTGTAAAAAAAAATATTTTTGGTTTTTATATACAAATTTATTCAGAAACAACGATCATTATTTTTCAAAATATATAGAGTTTATGTTCAATAACCATTCGCGTTTACTAACTACTTTTTTTGTCTCTATATAATTAGAACTCACGACGAGTTGTCTTAATGTGATCAACTGTTTCGAATTGTCGTCCTCGCATTTCGCAAAAAATGTTTCATTGAGCGAAACAGGCCGTAATCAAGCAATAATCAGCAGACTTGTTTTGTAACTCTTACGAAGGTTTCGTTATCATTTCAATGTTGTTGCGTAACTTTTTTAGCATTTTTCCTTTTATATCTGTATAACGTTATAACAATAACGAAATTGTCGTTAAAAATTACAGGCATGCTGGATAATATACCGGATGTGATAGGATCTCGATGTCTAGACGAATATCAAGCAACTAATACAAGACTGATGACTAAACTTAATGATTTTTATTTTAACAAGCAATTGTCGTTGTTTGTAAACAAATTTGTATGTAAAAATCATTGATATATAAAAATCATTTTTATATACCAAAAGGTAAAAACCAAAGAATGATTTAGAATTTTTTGAACAATTTACAATTAATATAATCGCACTGATATTAATACATTAACATATTTTATATTTCACGTTTCGTATTTCATATTTTATTTTTTATTTTCCAAATACGAAAATATGAAAAGTCTGCAAACAAGTTTCGCCAAAATCCGACAAATCCGGTTTTTCGACAATGCTTGTTCCCCATATAACAGATACTCGCCCGACTGATGTAACGAACGATGAATGGGATTATAACGCGTAAGGGAGCCGACGGATACCGAACGGGACGTAATCGGTCGTTACAGAATCATTCGCGCAGAAATCCTCTTCCGTGGTCCGTGGATTGGATCTATCGAGAGGGAATCGGTCGATAGATCGTCTCGGATGGCCGGTGTCGCGCGTCGCGACTCGAGTATAATATACACGGGTTGAGCAATCGGCTCCGCTGAATCGTTGAATTCCAAGGTGTAAACGGTGGAGATTAATAAGAGAGAAATCGCGCGCGAGCAGCCTCGCTTCGAAGACTCGACTGTATAAATTACCTCGGCTACCGAGATTTTTTCCGCTTGAGGCTGTTGCGATATAACGCCGATTTGACATTAATACGTCTTCCACGCGAGTGCTCCAAAACTCGTTAACCTTAAATTTTCTCCGTAAATTTGTAATAACGTTTCACTTTCCTGTATAATCAATTTCTAATTTTAAACGAAACAAGTTATATTATACAGGATGTTTGTAAATTGGTAGTGTAATGGGGTAGGGAATAATTCTACATCAGGAAGAAATCAGTATGAAATGTAGAAGAAATTTTTTTCATGTAAGACTTATTAGCTTTCGAGAAAATCGATTTTTAATACTCGCTGAACACGAATTTAAAGATGCATGGGTTATGTTACTTCTCAAAAATATAAAATTTTCATAGATTGCTCTATTATTACGTCTATATAATTATGTTAAATTTGAGCACAATTCTCTTATTGGTTCAAAGGTTATTTAGTTTTTTGTTAGTCTAGATTCTTTTATAAAAAAAAAAGCGTAACATTTGTAAATTTAATGAGAGAGTAACATTAAGAATTATAATACAATCAAATTTTACACAAATATTGATCAGATAATAATAAATTCACGTTACTCGTTTAAAAGTCATTAACCTAAAACTGCAGAAAAATGTGATTATTTTGCTACATAAAATTATTATGAATCAAATTATTTGTTTTATTTCTTACGATTAAATTTAGAGCGTATTCATGTATGGACTAACTTCATAAATATTTTTTTTAATAATATTGACTAATATTAGCTCATTTTGGCTGATACTTTTAATTGATACAGTCAAAACATCTTTAATTGACAAATTAGAGCATCAGAATATATTACAAAGCGTTTACAAAAATTTACTTCGAAGAACAGAATTGTGCATTTGAATGGGCAACATTCAACATTCACTACTCAGTACAATAATAAACACAAACATAAACAGAGATAATAATCTACAAGGAAAGCCATTAAGTCGAGACGTAAGTATATGCGCATATGTACCAAGCAAATATTTAAAACCGTTTCTCGAAAAAAAAAGTCTCATTATACAAAAAAATTTATCCTATATCTTCTACCTATTTTTTCATATAGAATTGCCTTCTTCCTGATTGTACCAGTTCACGAACATTCTGCACCACCATGCATTTGTAAAAGAAAACATAGGTGCAATCTATATTTATAGATTTGCGACGCAACGCAGTAACATGCGAGCGATTTCCATTTTAATATTCATTCGCTTTCTTAAGCTAATTGAGTCTCGAGCGTTTCGTCGGCAAATCAAGCGGCTGCGGCACGTTTAAAGCGCGTTATTTTTGCGCGATCTCTTCTAATATCGCTAACGAATGGCTAACCGAGTTAGCGCCGGTCGAACGGTATCGAAGGAAACCGGACGAGAGTGAGTAGAGCAGCTCCTTTGTCTCGACGTCGATTCCATTGTTCCGGGCGATGCGTAAAAAAAAAGACTTGAAGAAGCAACACGACGATGACGCGCGGACGCGCACGAATTTCTTCGGCGAGTTGACGACGACGGCGGTCGTCCCGAACAAATTCATATAATTATTTCTCGATTAGGAGAAGGCGAGCCAGTAAACGTTACTCGAGATTAGATCACTGGCATGTGTTAACGGAACAAATCAGTCGCGTTTTAATTTTATTGCTCTCCATCGTCTATCATTTAGAATCTAATATTCGCTTAATAATTGAGGAGCATCGCAGACGAATTTCGAAAAATTAATATACTTCGAGAGAAAAATATACTAAATTAAAATTTGAAAGGAATGACATTTAAAAAAGAAGCAATACAAGATGTTATAGCATCATAAAAAAAATGTGTAATACCTTTATTATTAAATCAAAAGAATATGTTTCGACCCATTCTTGGTTTCTATCAGTTATTTTAAATTATGAAAGTAAGAAGCTGTAATAAAATGTACTGGACTTTTAAATAAATTTACTAAATTGTTTGAATAGTATTGATATAACATTCATTCACGGGAAATAAATATTTGCTAAATAAAAAGTAATAATAGTTAAATCAAATTAAAAAGTTTTGCACTAAATAAATATATGTTTATGTTTAGTAAATATTTAACTGACACTATATATTTAAACAGATATTTATTAAAATTTAATACATTTTTCTTTCAGTGTAACATCTTATACTTTGATTTACTTTAAGTTAGAAAGAAAAATAGCACGATTTATCACGAACCTTTTTGGGCAGTACGTTACTTCATAAAATACAAGTCGATGACAGAAACGGAAGAGAAAGAAAGAGAGGAAGGATGTCGCAGATGAGACAATAAAAATGAATAACGACAATAATCGATGCCGACTTAGTTCAATCTAATCTAAACACTCAACATTATCGTGGTGTAACTAAAAACCCGCAATCTCATACAGTACTAAATTAGGAATTTCCTAACAGCGGTAAATGATTATAGACTTCCGAGAAGGAGGAAGATATGGGGTGGGAAGAACATCGCTCCAAGCAGCGAACGCGATGCGTGTCGCTGAGAGGAAGTCGTGAGGGCGGGGAAGAGGGATGGCAATAAAAACTGATCGGGATGCATCTCGGTGGGGCCGGCCACCAATGTCGAGCCGTCGAGAAAATAGAAAATCGTGGTGCACGCTCCCTAAATGCGGGCGGTGTGATGTCATGCGGAAATAGCCGTCCGTCGTCTACTCGCTGACGCGATGCGCCAACACGGGTCGCGGCCGCAACCACACGTCCAAGATAGAGAGAGAGAGAGAGAGAGAGAATCGATCACGAACGATTACCTTCCTCGTCTCAGCTACGAAAGAAGAGCCGATAGTTCAGGATGCCGCGTCGCGCCGAGTCAAAACCGGTATAATTTCTGTGAGTCCAATTTTCGAGATTAAAGCCACGGAAAAACACATCGGACGTTAATTGCATTTCTATCGATACTAATGAGCTCGCATCTTAATCGGAAAAGCATTTATAGAAATGATTTTACCACCTGTTGTTTTCTTTTGATTTCGTCTGATATTTCGGGAGAAATCAATTTAATTAAATTAAAAAAAAAATAAATTTAAAAAATATGATTTTTTATTAGAAAATTAGACTGATAAGAATAGAATAATAGATTAAACAGAAAAAGGATCCTATTTTCCAAAAAATATAAACTAACTTTTTTACGACAGATTTCACGAAAATATTTAAATTCATAAATATAATTAAAGAATATTAATTGCTCTTAATGCTTATTGACATCTATTGAATTTGCGCGCTATTAATCATGTATACTCAACATGTATACTTTTTAAAATTTTTAGAGTAAAATCTCACTGAAAAATGTTTTGTATGAAATCTTACTCTTAAAGATTGAAAATTAACTTTTTAAAGACTTTTTTAAACACACTTTTTTAAGACTGGCTCAATTCACGCTTTAGAATGAGATTCCACTTCAAAAAATTTAAAGACTATGAGTTTAAAACACACAATTTCAATATATAAACGATATATGTATGCATCGAGTAACATAACGGAAAACAGGCAGAAGCAGTTAAATGCGAGTATTTGTTTTTCAAACGTTAACGTGCAAGGGATAGAATATTCGGCAGTTATTTCGTGGTGCGCATTTACGTATTTCTTAATAACGAATTAGTAAGGAATTTGGTGATACAAAATGCTCAGCGTTTGTTGTTACGCCTGACGTCACAAGGTCGCCGCGCTATCGTTCGACGCAATAATAGACAACGGTCGAGCCTGTTGTTATTCTCGCACGGAACGCGGTCACGACAAGATAGAAAAGTTCGACCACAGTGATCATGAAGCTTAATCAATTCCCGTGACAATTATCAAGACGACGGCTTTAATAAAAACGTTTATATGCGTTTCACGCGGTTTATATCTAATCACAGGAATCGAAACGATGGGAGCTGTAATTATATTCGTGCCTGTTTTTATCAATATTGTTTAATTTTAATCTCGGTTCTACTAATTCTTCGTCTTTCTCTAAAAATTAGAGAAATTGAAAATTAAGTAAGTTGAACTGACATAAAGAGACGATCTTTTCAATTATTTTCGCATTTCATGGACATTCCTATATTTATCGTGTCCTTAATCAATTAATATTCGGATATTATTTATTCGTCTATATATCGTAATGAATAATAATCATTATAAAATCATTGATTGAGTTGAATAACTGCCCCAACAGCACAAAACTTGCAGCGATATTGCTGTAAGTTTTGTACTATTGGGGTGAGAACAATTATGACAAAGGAATAATCCGTTCGATTATTTTTACAATTCATGGACATTTCTACGTTTATCGTATCTTTAATCTTAACATTCGTATATTTCGCCTGTATATCGTAATGGATAACACTCGTTATAAAACGTAAATTATTATATATTATTTAAAGTGCAGGGAGTGCGTGAAAGTGCAGTAAGGAGCAACAGGTGTAGCGTCGCGCCACCGCCGCGGTAATTCTCTTTAGTGCGTGAAGTTGGCCGCGCGAATTTTCGAATTTTCGAGGCCGCGCGTTCGTCATTTGTTCGTTGAGTCCGTTTATTACGTTGCGAGGTGTCGAGTGGATTACATGCATACGTGTACTTTTCTCGCGTTTATTCTCCGTCTCGATACCACGAGATATATCGGGAGTGTCGAATAAAGTGTCGCGCGATCGTATTCTGATGATTATAGTGTGCGTGCGAAATTAATCGTCTTCGCGAAGGGTGAGTGCAATGAAGGAATCTGAGAGGAGGAGGTGGCTTGGGAAGCATCAGGCAATGGCGGAGCAACTATGTGGTACGTAATTTATTTTTTGTTGAGTTACTTATAGATAATCTATTTTTTCCGTTTATTTGGACTTCGTCGCAAATGATTTGAACGAAAAAAATTGGAGAATGATTTTTATTTATGAAATTTTAAAAGAGATTATGTCTAAAAAAAGACTTTCCGCGAAGATTGTGTAAAAATAAGATGTTACGATACGCGCACCGTAATAATTTTTTTCTTAATATTATATAGGTCTATTTTGAGTGCTGTAATAATTTGAATATATTTGTATTTTATAGTTCGATGTAGATTGACTCCGCTGCTGCGCGTCGTATTGGTGAGTGAAGAAAGTTTTTATTTTACTTTAAGATCGAGATTGAGATAACGGATCTGTGATACACAATATATAAATATATATATGTCTACATATTACATATATAAAATTTGTATTATATAAATATATGTAATATACTTACAGATGTACATGTATCAACTTAATAATTAAAAAATATGATATTACATAAATTCGTTATCTCATTCGTTTATCTTAAATGGATAGGATAGATTAAATCAGAAGCAATAATTAATCCTGAAGCATTTTTGTTTATACAAATATTTTGAAGAAATTGTCAAGAAATACATTTAAGACTGTTATGACAGAATAAAATAAGTATACCTATTAATAATGTCATTTATGAAATTTTGTTATGAATGTATTATAATTTTGACTTAAATAAATAGTTAGAATAACAAGAAACAAAAAGAAAGAAGTAAAATAAAACTGAAACAAATATATTTAATCAATATGATACATTCTTTTATCAGAACACAACACCTTCAATTTTAACTCAATATTATAATATTCATATTTTATATTTATATTATAATAAAATCGAAAATCGAAATGTTTATAATTTATATATATTTATATGAAATAAAAATAAATTCATATCTACAATACAGTAGGGAAAAATTTTTAATATTAAGATATATTATTTTCTTTTCATTTTCTTTCTTCTTTTCCAATATTCTTTTATTACATTTTGGGATTTGCATTTGACTTCTCTATCTTCTTTCAGGATTAAATATTGTATGTTGCAAAAAAGCAATATTCAGAGATTCTTTCAATGCGCATATATTATAAATTATAAGCAATAAAAGAAAAAGATTGTTTACAGTAATTCATGTAGCATTTTTCATAATATAATCTAATCAATATATTTTATTAGAAAACACAAATGATATTTGATTGTACATATAATTTTTTCATCTTTCGCAAATCCTGTCGATTTACTGACAACTTGATTTGAAACAAAGTAGAACGACATGAGGTCGTAAACATTTTATCGCGGAATAGATAGAATTTTTATATAGATTGCCTAGAGCGCTATCATTTAACGATATATTTACGTAATATATAGTGTGTCTCACAAGAATCATTAATCACTAAAACGATTCTGCTTAAACTATCGTATGTCTTTCGTCGAGACTTGTATCGATCGCTTGAGCTATTACTATCTAACGTTTACGAGTTTCTAATAACCATAACTCGTATCGTCCGCAACGATTATAATTTTCTCTGTCGTATCTGCCGTAATTATAGCAACTAATTTAATGCTTCCGGCGCGCCCGACGAATATAGGCATCGGGCTAGATCGATGGAGATCGCTAATCTTTCTGTTATCGGAAATTGTAATTCAGTTGCTAGAGAGAGAGAGAGAGAGAGAGGGGGGGGGGGAAGATGGGAACAGCCCCGATGATCGAAATTTCGTGTCTTCTCATTATGCATCAAGTCTCGAGTGGATTCATTTTTCAAACGGTTGACGTGTTTTTAATCTGCCTGCTCAAAAAGCGATAAGGTAAAACGCGCTTTTTTCGACGTTTTTTTCCGATGAAGTTAACCGACGTCCATAGATACGATAGAGGCGATAATATCGACACGATTATACAGATAAGCAAGATCGATAACATCGCTGCGTTTGATCCCTCCTTACGATTTTTTTTCGTTCAAAGTGCAAATCTCACGCTTTTTTCTTGTCGCTCGATTTAAATATAGAATGCAATTCTCATTGTCTTTGATTTTATGAGTTGAAAGATTAGGAATCAGGTTGAAATGTATCTCGAATATTTTCTTCAATTCTGAATCTACCGGTGTTACGATTTTAAATCGTTTACATTTATTTATTACAAAAACACTTTTCATAATATTTACCAGTTTGCCGTTCATTTTTCTAAATTGAAATTTAAATTAAATTATATCTATATATTATTTAATCTCTTTTTCAAAAATTGTGGAATAAAAATGGCAACATGACGTATTAAAAATCTAATCTCTTTGTCGAGATTATTATTATTTGTGATTAGTATAATAATTTCTCCTCGACTTAAAAAATAATTTTTCTTTTCATTGAAAAAAATTAATTTTTTTGGTTGTACGATGTTTGAAGTGGAAGGAACAAAATATAAATTTAAAAAATATAATCATCACTATTCGAAAGAACAGTTTTTCGGACTTCTGTCATCGAGGGCCAAAGAGATCGCGGGGGTGTCGCGGAAACTAGCAGATTTCGTGTAGCTCGAGATCGCGGGTGCCGGCGGCGAAAGTCAGCGGCGGGGATATATATTCGTGTGGCCTGGGACATTCCGGATGAGTACCGAGAGAACGACCGGCGGTGTCACGCCGTCGGCATTATTGCGCATGTGCACGGATTACACTTGACGGGCTCAAAAAATCAATGACCTCGCCGCCGTTCTCCATGATCTCGCAAAATAGCAGATACAACATCATCGCCGTGTCCTCGTCGTCGAGTAACGCGAATGTCGACCCGCTCCCGGAGCACGAGGCTCCACGTCGCTCGAGAGAGCCCGGCGGGCGTCGCGACGCGTCATCGGGACGGCGCGGCATCGCACGTCGCACGCTCGCCGAACGTACGCTGAGCGAATGTACCCGTGGCGACGGGCAGGGTGAGAGGGGAAAGTGCGAGAACGCCGCGCCGGAGAGAGGAGAAGAGAAAATGGCCGGCACGGCGAGGGTGCAGCTCGGATGGCGGCGCTAGTGTAAGACGGCCGAATAGCGGTACGCGGCGAAACCAGCCGGGCAACCTCCACCGCTCCACCGCTGCCACTCGGCGGCCTCGGCGCTCAGTTCGTGTTCTCTCGCAGCGCACGACGGTCGTGCTTGCGTCGACGTCGTCCCGTTTTGCGTCTCGCGGAACAGAAACTGAACAAAAAGAACAAAAAAGAAAAAAAGAAAGACCATCGGGAGAAAGAAAGCGGGGATAAGAAAGACCGAAGCACAGACTGTGCCGGGTGAGAATGAAAAACTGCGTAGTGCGACTCCGATAAACAAACATCCGAACGGGGTAGATGTAACGTAGTACAGTTTCTGTTTTCCTTTTTCGTCGGAGAATCGGATCCGGAGTCAGAAACGCGAAGCGCGCTCCGAAGGTGTTCCGTATACGTCGCGCCGGGATTCACTCAAGGCAGTGAAATAGTCTGCAGTGTGAAAGTGGTGATAATCCAGTGCGCGTCGAACGTCGTTACGTGTCGGTATCCGGTCGTGCGGCGTGGACTATCCGGGTGAATTCTTCGGGTGATCGTATACGCAGCGATTCGCGACTCGCGTCGGTACACGGAGTGGCGTGTAAGAGAGAGAGAGAGAGAGAGAGAGAGATAGAACGAAAGAGCGAGAGGGGGAAAGAAGTGGCGAGCGTGAGAGCGCGAGAGACAGCGCGAGAGAGGAGCGCGTATACGCTCTCCCTCCCCGTCGCGTCTCCGCGCGCGCGGTGCACCGCGCCGTCCGTCCACCTTTCGCGTTGCCGCGGAGTGCACGGGATAAAATGGCGCTTGCTTTCGTCCGTGCACCTCTATCGACCGTGACGAACTGTTCGGTGGAATCGCGTCGGCACCGTTCGCCGCGGCCCTTCTGAGAGCCTCAACGACACGTCCCCGTGCCGACGTTCCCCGTCGTCGCCGTATCCGATCGTCGACGTCGACGTCATCGTCGTCGTGACCGTCGTGCCCCTTTCTTCAATCCTCGCAAAGTCGCCGGGGTACCGTGTGTTGTATGTGCAAGTGTCGGAGCTACGGGGTGTTCAGTTCTTGACGGTCGTGACGATTTCGGAGCTGAGCGATTCCGGAGTGAATTCTAGGTGAGTCCAAGTCATCGTATGATCTCCCTGCGATTCGCGTCTCGTAACGCTGACGATGCCCCCGGAGGCGTAAATTCCTTGGCTGCGTTCAAATATTTCACCCAGGTATCGCTTTATCCTTCTCGAGTAGAAGACAGAAGCCGTAATAATATCGTGGGACATCATCGTGATCTTATTTGTCACTTTACGAGTTCATTTTTAAGTATCAAATGACATGATATCCTATGATATCGTTATATGACTTAATTAGGACTCTCTGTTCTATCCGAGTCCCAAGGAATACACAAAAGTCGACAGAAAATTAAAATGACTTTATTTTGATTCTTGGTGTCAATAAACGATTAAATTTGGTAACCAAAAATTATTATTTTAACAGAGTTATTTTGACTTTCTCTGACTTGATATGTCCCTTGAGGTGAACATTTGGTGAACAACAAGGAAAAATAAAATATCTGGGTGCAGCCAGGTGAAGTTTCCGAGCGCAAAGGAAAGAATTCTTAACGGTAGAATTGTGCGTTTTAACGCGATTTGTTTTTCATGCAACGACGGCAAGAGTCTCGCTATCGCGAGACCCTGTCTCTATGGATCGCAAGTATCAGGAGTTGGTATCGCGATAACCCAGCGTTAATCTGTGACGCCCCGAGGTAGCCTGTAGATATCGCGCTGCTAGAGATTTCGTGGAACTGCATCATATACGCGACCCGTTACACGAGACCGTGGACGAGAACCATGGGACAAATCCCGCGATACTCCACGGAGACTTCGCGTAACGGCGAGGTATTAACGATCGGTATCACGGTGAAAGGCATTAATTCGCCTCTCTCGTTCCTTCGACCGTCCCGCGGATTCCGATTCTAACGCCTTTCCTCGCGCTCCCTCGCGCTCGTCGTTGCACCACGTTTTATTGTGCAAAATTGAAAAAGTTGTCAAACGGTTCGAGAGCACTCTACTCGAGTGATCGAGTAATTGCGTTTAATGAACCCCTTCTTGGATTCCCTTCGAAATTCCTTCCACTTTTTCCCTTACGAATTGATCCAATCGAATTCGCATTGATGCGTATTCTTATAATTAATGCATCGTCTATTAAATTTTTTAATTGTTACGATACGTGTAATTAATGGTTAATGATAATTGATATCCTTTTTTGTTTCCTAAGATTTAAAGGTCACGTTCAATCGATTAGTTTGAATTTGTTTATAAGTATCCTGTTTCTTGGATTGTAAATTGTATCATAAAATATATTGAAGATATAAAATAATTAACGATTAATGTTAAACAGAGAGATAACGAAGGAAACCTGACATTTGAAATCGGTCGGTTTTTTAAAGAGAGAAATACTTATGAGGAGGGAACCAGTCGATGGCTATGCAAAGAAATTTCGTGGTGGCGAAGGTTGTCCAGCGACACGCGATACGTCTGCGTGTGTACATAGGTAATACGCGTGTATGCACAGGCGAGCGCGAGCGTAAAATTTTCGCACGCGTCCAAACGCGCCGAAGAACTTCGGCCTAGCACGGCGCACAAATACGCACAAATACGCACAAATACGCACAAATACGCACAAATACGCGCGGCGTGTAGCCACACGGAAAATGACAGGACGCGACGTGTTTGAGCTCGACTCTACGCGCAAATATTTTACGCGGGCAAACACTCGCCGCGACGCGACGCGACGCGATGCGACGGATCGTTTCTTCTTACTCCCTCGCGGCCGACGAGAGGATTTTCTTCCTCGTTCCGTTACGTAATCCATCAAATGTCAAAACGGTTCCTCGCGAGGCCATTCTATCGAGGGGTTTAGGGTTACCGTATGTTCACCTCGTCTTGTTCTTTTTGCACGGGATAGTAAATCTCCCTTCTATATTTTCTTCGAGATTAAGATCGTACAAACATTACCAGCAATTTTCTTTCAAGATCGTTATCGTAAATTTTGTATTCTTAATTGATAGCGATGAGTTGTATATCTGTAATAAAGTATACAGGTCGAAAACATCAAATTTGGTATATATATTATAATTAATCAATTTAAATGTTTATTTTTGTACAATTTTAGTAATATATTTCATTATTATATTTATCAAAACTTCATTTCATGTTATTTTATTTGTCGTTGATGTTTTGAAATCAATCTCAATAATATTTTATATATGAAATACATGGAAAGAGCGATTTTGCTGAATTATCTATAAATTTAGCTAAATACAGATCCGAAAATATTAATAATTTTGTTGGACCGTTAAAATAATTACGTAGAAATCTTAAATATGATGAGCAATGCTGCAAAAAGTATTGACATTTTAGTAATTAGTTTTTTAATTAGTCCTACGTAATTATTTTGATGATGCAACAAAATTATTCTCAGATGTATATCTTGTAACTAAATTTTGAAATATTTTAGCAAATCCATCTCGTTTTCGTATACACTAAAAAAAAAATACTAAATTTTAATATTGTTTCAATAATAAATATTTATTAAATATATAAACATATATTTATTTGACAAAAACCATTGACGTAACTTCACTTTTTTCTTGAATAAATATTTATTTATCATAAGTAAATAACTTTACTTAGGACTGTTCAAAGAAACATATTAAGATTTAGTAAATTTTTTCGTTGTAAGAAGATAATGCATGTATGTCATTCGTATTGATTAAAAACTGTCGACTAAATTCTGATAAATTCATGTAATGGATGCAGAAAACGGTCATAAATACTCGAAAGATCGGTCGGCGAGAAATGAATTTTCGTGACGTGATCACATCACGAATATGTCGACGAGCGAATCGATCGTTATCGCACGCTGACAATGAACATATTGCTAGATAGGAAGTATGATAATTCTTCGA
The DNA here is from genome assembly GCF_024713525.1 of Acromyrmex echinatior. Taxonomy (NCBI): domain Eukaryota; kingdom Metazoa; phylum Arthropoda; class Insecta; order Hymenoptera; family Formicidae; genus Acromyrmex; species Acromyrmex echinatior. The sequence continues at coordinate 3,538,162 of NC_141861.1, forward strand.
CCATTGGATAAAAAAAAGGAATACAACCCTCTCCACTTTTCTACCTGTTGTTGGCTAAACTAGGTAACGTGGATCTCGTACACGGTGTTTACCTCGAGTTTGCGGAACGTGTCACGTTTTCAAACGTAACTGAATCGTAACAATGTTTTTCCATTGACGATCGCGCTAAGCGAGACGATTGACTATGTGTGAAAATGTCTACCTTAGTCTAAAATTCACATACACGGAGTGTCCTTTAAAACACGGCACCGTTCGAAAATCGAAATACTCTCCAACTTGAAATTGATAATTCATATATATATATACTGAGAAAAAATAGGCTAATTTAAATAAATATTTATTTAATAAAAAGAAATGATCAAATTAATATTTTTTGTACCAAATAAATATATTTGCATATGTTAATAAATATTTAGTTGGTACTATTCAAATAAATATTTATTGAAATTTATATTTTATTTCAGATATTTTTTCTCAGTGTACTTGTTTATTTATATTTAATTTCAAATAAAAATTTATTTGTATCGATGCAACTATCTTTCTAAATCTGAATGTGTTCTAGAAAAGTATAAGGAAAAGTAGTTTTACAAATATTGAAACACGATCTTTTTTTGCAAGTTCCGTTATTTCGATTCTTTTTTTGCAATTTCTACAAGCAGCTGACACTTTTATATGTTCAGACACAACGCATGTGTTTCAATGAAACAACTTTTCTGTATTTTTACGCTCATAAAATTTCTGTTCAGCAGAGAAAACACATGTAACGATGGAAAACGTGGAATTATTTAACGGGTCCGCAGCAAAATGTTCTCCTCGTTTTACAAAATAATCCCAACGTTAAGGGGCTAAACAGAGAAAGTATGCCCGGCGCGCGGGCGAAATAACGACAATCTAGTTTATTAACCATTAACCCGTCTATTAACCATTATACTCGTAACATTTAGCGGCTCGCATGCAAAATCGTGCTCTCTCGCGCGTTCGTAAAACACGACAGTTTCAAAACGGTTTCCGCTGTGTTTGCAGGCGTGTTGAAGTAGCGACGGTGGCCTCGTTTCGCGATATAATCATATAATCGATTTGGTAACGACTCCAATCGCCCTTCGATTCACAAGTACATTCAGATCACAAGAAAACAACATTAATAAAACAAAGCGAAAATGCCATTGCATTTCGTAAGCGCCCAGTGTCTATCAAAAGCAACGTTTCAATCCTTAAATGCTCTCATTGTTTTCTTGTTCCTAAAGTCCATAAAGTCTGTTCTTTTTAGTTAAAGTTCTTGCACGTTGAAGAGAAAAAGAGATATAGTATCTTACTTTATTTTACAGTTTCATATTTTATATATATATTAAAATTTTGGTCTTTGAAACCTTTGAATACCCACATTATATCTTATTATATCTAAACTAACGCAAATAAACTTTATATTATATGTAATCTGATAAATTAGAGTGAAACAGAATTCCCAGGAATATATGTAACGTCTCTAAAACTATATGCATGTGGTAGTATAATTATACAAAAGGTATATTCAAACGACTTTAAACCCCAAGGCGCATCAGAGGGTTAATCGCGCGTGCACGTAGAATATAGGCACCCGCAGCGCACTTACCCCCGTGTTCCTCGTTTTCCCTCATATTTACGGCGACGTGACTCCGAAGCTTACGCAATTTCATAAATGAATCGACCCGCTTCCGTCATTAGGGCGTAATTCCATTTTCGGCGTCTCCCTCTTTCTCCAGCTCGCCAGAGATTAGCCTCAATTCGTCGTATAACGTATAAAAGCCGCTAATTTGTCCCGTATCTTCTTTCGTCTCGCTCCAGACGCGTCTACGGGCGCAACTACTTGCTGTCTTTCACATGTCGGACATGGCAAGAAGAAGAGAAAAAGAAAGAGAGGGGCAGAGGGGAATGTCGCCAGCAACGTGAGAACGGATCCTCGGATGTTTGTCTCCGTGCTCGTGGCGCTATCCGGTCGTCGAGATCTTGTCTGATAATCGCCAGTGGACCGTTAGACGAAAACGATCGCGAGTCCCGCTGAGATATCGCGTTGCCTCCCATTCCATATCTCCCCTCTTCACTCGCTCTTCATCTCGCTTTGCGTATGTACGTACTTACGTATATGCTCCCAGGGACGAATCTGCGTGGAAATTAATGAAACTTAAGCTTCAGCCGTTGAAGAGACCCCATAAGGCATCTTCGGAGCACCTGAAACTCGAGGCGAAACGTTATCCGAAATATTATCCCCTCATTTTACTTTAATAGAAAGAATTAACAGTACAATTTAAGATTAGAATAATTTCAATAAATGATTATTATCGGTCTTCTATCTGTCTTGAAATCACGCATTACGTGAAGAAGGGGGAGGTACATGTCTTTAACACTATGAAGCTGTCCTGCTTGTACTTTTTGTACCCAGCAGCTTCGCTTTATTTTTCTCCAACATTTGAACATATATATATTTTAGAAAAATTTCGAGGGATTTGAAGCAACGCGAACAGATCTTCGCTCCAAAACAGATCTTCTTTCCAAAAAATAATTAGTCCCGAGGTCTCGAAGAGTTCTCATATTTCACTGCGCGCTTCTAAGAGGCAATCTCATCGGCATGGCGAAGATCGGAGCAATTAATTATGATTACTGGTATTATTAGAGACGCGTACTAGTGTCTATCGACGCGTGTCTGTATGTGCGTGTGCACGCGTGCGTTCACCGGACTTGACCCGTTCGTTGGACATGTATTCGCTCTCGCGCACGCTCGGGCACACACTCGCCGCTGGTGTAATTGCATCGTGAAAGTGTTACAAAGCGATTCCCGTCGGCCCTGTGAAAACGCGTTGCGTCGCGTTGCGTCGCGTCGCGTCGCGTCGCGTCGCGTCGCGTCGCGTCACCTCGCCTCGACTTCACGTCGTCGCGCGTTGCTCGATCGAGCGCTACACCGCTGCTGCGCTGTAGACGTAGTGAAAGTAGTGCAACCACCTGGCTCGTCCTTTGAAAACCTGCAACCCGTACGTGCCTGCATACCTTCGGCATGCACGCGCCAATCTAGTCCCGCGAGTTAGCGTCGAACATCTTTTAAACATGTTGAAGTAGGTACAAGTCATTGTTAAATCTTTAAATCTATTTTCATCGATAATTCATCTAAAGCTATTTAAGTTAAAAATGACAGTGTTATTATAATATACTTTTATTTATTTATTCTACGAATATCATTACGCATCGATGTATACAATAACCGTTGTCGTTTCTTGTATCATCTACTTTTGATTTTCTACTTTTTCTTTTTTTTTTTAAGCCCCTGAAAGGGTCAGATAAATCCATAAAATAACAGAGGTTTTTCGAAAATCCCGAAACAATCCGGGATTATGCGGGGCATTAAGGAAGTTTCACAAAACCTTGAAATGCGTCGTTATGGACAAGCCGGTCGATTATAATCTCGCTTTACATGTCCGATCACGCCGACAGGTCCTGCTGCAACCGCGTGCAATCTCGCTCGCTCATCTGGGATCTAGGGTTACCTGGTGGTCGTCGCCGACGACCGACGAGTGTACGTACTTTTCGAGCGCATTGTGCGCGCGTGCATCTCGGGGGATATTATTACATTCGTAAACTTCCATTTCGACTGGACGCGGAAAATACTTACGAGGCGAGATAGAATCTCTGAGATCGTCGCGTCATATCGCGTTGCGTTGCGTCGCGTCGCGTCGTTTCCGACGAGCGTGCCCGTGAAAATTCAATTTTCCGAGTCAGCCCCTCGACTGACCCGGTTATTTACATTTATGAAGATATCTCGGTATCCTCCATCACTCTCAATAATATATTATTGCTCGCGTAAAATTATTACGCCTCTAATGGGGAATATTTATAATTGTGATACTTTCGCAGATTTTATTCGAAAATGTCTTTAATCGGATTTTTAAACATTCTTAGAAACACTTTTAATTTGTTATTGTATATAATAATGCTGTTTTTGCACCGAATTGCTTGCTTCACTTAAAACAATAGTTTCCTTTTTCTTCCATGTGTGTGTGATTGCAATTTCTGAAAAATTCTTAGGAATTACGATTTCTTTCCGTCAAAAACGCAATGTATTATAGTCACAAAATAATTTTGCTCAAGTATCTAAAAATGTAACTAGATACAGATCTGAAAATATGGTTTTGTTGAACCAACAGATCAAAATAATTATATACGATGCTCAGATTAGAATGTCAAAACTTCTCGTAGTATTGCTCATCATGTTTGAAATTCTTACGTAATTATTTTGATGGTCCATCAAAATTCTTTTCAAATCTGTATCTAGCTAAACTTTTCCATACTTTAGCAAAATCATTCTTTTCGTATTTCTTACAAAATGAAAGAAATTATCGAGCATAGTTACAATTTAATATGTGCAAGCATTATCTGTGCACGTCCGTACATTTGTTACAGTCATCAGATACCACTCGAACGATTAATTACACCCCTGATACGTTGCTAATCCCCGTCGTTTAAAATTGTACGTCACGGCCGCTCACGGTGATTTCAGTGCGCGTTGAAGATCGTTAGATCTTTGTAGATGATTGATATCGGGGATTTCTTCATGGCCGTTTAAACGAGACGAATAGAAACGTCACCTTATCTGCTTACGAGAAAGTCGACGAGATATTCAATGTATTTCCGAGATGTAGCCACGTCTTCGTTCTTTAGCCTACAAATTACGTGTGATACGAGATTCCCGTATGGCTACTGGAATTTTTAATGGACCCTCGGCTATTTGCATACTTCCATGACATCTGCCACAGATTGACTTACTGCCTCGTATTGAGCGACGCGTTCGCTTACACAATCGACGATGGAATTGATAATTATCCCGCTGGAATTAATAAATCCCGTTAGAAAGACCAACGAGGAGATTATTTTCATTCCCACTTAAGTATAAAGCAAAAATATTTGTCGTGATCACGCTCAAAGATTAACGCGATTATCTCGATACTCCCGACGGCGTTTAAGCGCATGATTTTTCTTAATGTTCCCTTTCGATATCAAATTTCTCTTACAAAACACCCGGTGTGCGTTCCCGTCGTGCGCATACATCGTTAACGATCCGACGACTCTAAAGAAAAAGAAGAGTCAGTTTAAAAGAGAAAGAACGAACCGGGCCGTTACGTAATTTTGATTTATTCGCGAGTTTTACTCGCAGAGTTATGACCATCGAAAGAGAGAGACGTTAATTTTTCGGCTTTTATATAGCGTGTCGAAATACTCACGGGGCGTGAGTTACAGTCATATCGTCATTCATTTGTGCGTTCATTGGACCACGATCTCTCAGATCGTTGAAAATCGTTCGAGTCTGCGGTGCAACGACAGCCATTGATTCCACAGGATATCGGGGATATCGAACAACGATCAGAAGCCTAGTCGAGAGCACCTGTGTGTGATACAGTAATAATAATTGCGACAGTATAACTCGCGCTGGATTGCGAAACTCCGTGGATATCGCGACACCGAACACCACGGGGTGAAAGGTTTCCCCACCTAGATATCTGTAAGAAACTTATCACGTGATCTCTCACGTCTCCCATGTATATACCTGCAAATATAGCCATTAAAAAAAAATTGTTTGCTACACTGAAAAAAAAATTTACTATATTTTAATAAATATTTTTTCGAATATTTGTAAGTAAATATTTACTTGTAGTAAATAAATATTTACTCAGTGAAAAAATGATAGTTGAATCAATTGAGATGGTTCTTGTAACAAATAAATATATGTTAACATTTCAGTAAATGTTTACTTATAAATATTGAAAGAAATTTATTCAAAGAATAAATAAATATAAATGAAAGTAAAAATATAAATATAAATAAATCATTTTTTTTAATATTCAAAGAATATTTATTAAGATGTAGTAAATTTTTTTCAATGTATATCGATACAAAATACTTGTCCACTACACGTTTCTGCGTTTTATATTATTTATTTGCAATTTATTACTGTCCCTAATTGTCATAGGGTTTGAAACAGAATTATGCTCACTTTTTGTGGTGCATTTTTTCTATTACTTTATTTTATACCGTACAGTTATTCTCTTATCAATTTTGCACTTCAATAAAGAGTCGATGATACTTATTATTATTGTTATATAACGTAATTCGCTGCAAAGTCGGCAGTGAAATTATTAGGAATTCACAGATGGTTTATCAATGATGACCGATTTAATTAAAACGTTCGGGCGTACCTTTTACGATCGCCGATATTCGTGCCCGTCGATATTAATTTGCGAAATCGGCCGCGAGACAAATGCTTTCGTCGACCTAATTGTTCGGTGCTCGAGCGCTTTATAAGCGGATTCTCGCGTGGCCAGCTCGCATTTACATACATTACGGTACGTACAACGACGTCGGGGACGATGGATACGAATGTATACGTCGGTAAACGTTATCTTTGATTTTTCGATAGACCGCCTCCTGTCTCCTTATTCATCGTACTTTCTCTCGCGCCGATCATCGCCAGCACCGGAGGATAAAGCGATCGTTATCGTCTTTGCGAAAGAATCATTCGTCACCCCAGCCAAGTGTGAGCAAGATCGACGGGAGGGAGAAACAGTATTCTTCTTTTCGCTCATGAATTTCTCGCGAGGGTAAACGCGGCTTCATTGTGTCCACGTGGCCGACCGCTTTAACTTTCTGCTTTAACGATCGACACGCGCATCCCTTCGATAATGATTACTATGATCAAAAGCATTGTGTAGACGCATTTACGTCTAGAATAGACAATTGCAAGTTGTTGGGGTCAGTAAGTTTTAGCGAGATTTTTTTATTTTTTAATCTTATTCGGGATCAGATCATTTTATCTTATAAATAAATATAGTTGTGTCTATGATGTAAAAAGACTAGGTGAATCAATTTCAGGGATTCGCAATCGTTCAAAGTAATGTCGACATTTGTGATCAATCAGAAATCGGTTGTTACATAGAAAGAGTAATTTTGCTGAAGAATTTAAAGATTTATCTATTTAGATATAGAATTGAAAATAATGTTGTTGGAGCATCAAAATAATTTTGTAGGAATCTTAAGTATGATGAGTGATGCTGCAAAATGTTGTGATATTCTAGCAACCAATTTTGTCATCTTATCTAATTATTTTGATGATCCAGTAAAATTATGTTCAGATTTGTATCTAGCTAAATTTTTAGACTTTTCAGCAAAATTATTCTTTCTATATAGGAATTTTATAAGCTAATATAAAATCTTTATTACAAATTTGCCTCAAATTCTATTGAGCTGTGATTATGCGGGACATCTGGTTTTACATCATGATTGTTTATTTTTTAAGGAGGACTGAAAGAAACGGAATTAAATCAATTGAGAAGGTAATAAAGAGAAGGTAAATTAAAAATATCTAGAATAAATTAAGTAATAAATGGAAAATTAAACTTACCTTTCTCTTAAATGAGAGGCGAAAAATAACAATCTCACGATAAATTCGGCGAAAAAATATTCGACTCTCGTCTCCCGTTGAAACGAAGATCCGATCGCCGATTCAGGGAGGGCCTTGCGTTGCATTATTATTCGATAGCGGTTCTAGAGGGGGAGAGCTCTTTTGGTTGGTAGGTGAAGAATAAATTTCGCACTGTCACTGGAGGAGATAAATGTGGCAGCCGTCGCGACGAATGGAGAAGTCTGGCTCCGATTATCGATATCGTTCGCGGCCCTTCGCACCACGCACGTAATGGTGCGATCCTTTTTTACATTTTAATCTTCTGGCATCATGTCGATGGATGGAATTTCGGAAATAGCCGTAAATTCACGAACAACAATAAATCTTTGGAAGAAGACTTACTTTATTTTTAAATTCACTTGTCTTTGAAATACATTATTAAAGACCCATATTTTCCGATAGAAATATTGATATTAATTATGTAGATTTGTATGTCTTTGATGAGAGTAAAAAATCGTATATATATATTATAAAAAAACAGAGACTCTAAACACATAACATAGTCTAATTACGAGCAGTTTTGTCGAAACAAGAATGAGAAAGAAGGGATATATTTACTTTCTTTTTATATTATATATGCCATTTCATTTTAGTTCACTGAAGTTAACAAACAGGGCCAATCAAAAGTTTGTAATTTCCCAGATTCCATTATATAGGATCTCTACGAAGGATCATATTTTCCCTATTACAATCAAATTGTAATAGGATATGGTACGACTTGTTAATGATGAAAGACCGAAGGCCGGGAGAATCATATTTTCTGAAAAAACCGGCGCCAACGAGAATATCCAGCACGACAAATTACCGGCGATAATTACCAGGATTTTGTTCGTCGGGGAGGTGATGGATCTAGGTTTATTTTCTTGTTGACGGCTCGCCGTTGAATGGAAGAGTTTCGCCTCCTCCGTCCGTCCGCTGCTCGAGTTTCATGGGAATCTAGCCAATGGTCGTGGTACTCTGTACGAACCTTTCTTGCGCGCGTCTCGCGTCGCGCACACATATGGTCGTGGTTTTTTTTTTCTTTTCTCCTTACCGGCGACGGGCCATTTTTTGGGAAGTGGGCGTACCTCTTTCCGGTTTTCGGTCCATTGTGTTCCGTCCTGCTTGCTTCGCTCCACCGCTCGCCCGCTCGTCCGCTCGCCGAGAATGCGCCGACCGACGTTGCACTCGCGCGAGCCAGCCGCGTGCAAGCACAGGACCGGATTATCCCTACCTGTTCCTGTCGCGCACGCAACGTATACAGATGCCTGTGCCTGCCGTGGTACGCGGCGTTTTCTATACGTCGCGTACGGGAGAGGTATTTTCGCGTTGGAACACACGCGGCAACTCGTTCCGCTTAATACCGCCGCGGCAATGATTAAACTTGGAAAGTCGAATCCACTCTTCCACGAAATATATTTGTATCTAATATTGAAAAAAGATCGCAAGATTTAAATGCTTGGATTAATTTTACAAAATAGGGCTCGAATGAATTAAATTAAATCATGTATAATGTCGATAAAAAGCCGATACCGGGTGTGTATACAGGTGAAAATTTAAATTTGTAATAATGTATCGAAGGTGATCTAAAAAGAGAGGTTGAAACGTTTATGATGATTGTTATGATTATTATTTGATTAATTATCATCACATTTATTAAACTTAGAATTTAATAAATTCGTATACACATATTATGTACATCCAGTATCGGCTCTTTATTGACATTAATATTATATATTTGATTTAAATACTCAAGTTTCCCCATTGTTGGCTTCCCTAAAATTCGAATGAATGATCGAGTGAGCTGTAGAAAGATAATGTTTTGTAAAGTTGGGAGGCTAACTTCACCCTAGCTCCCCAACTACCAGCAAATTAGATCGAAATAATCTCAATCGATAGATTTCCGTTTGCTTGCACATTTCGAAACAAGTTATACCTTTTTCCAATAGTATTTTTGCGATCTTAATCCTTTTATTAACAAGTCATATCGTACAGAAAAATTTTATTTTTAGAATTAATCAAACAATTATTTACACGCTTACTAGATTATTACAATACGTTTCACTGAAAAAAATGCGAAACAATTAATTTCTTCACACGAACTCAAATACTAATCTCACCATTTTGACGTTACCAACTTATCAACCTATTAATCGCGATCACAAGCGCGTGACATTAGGCCTGAGCTGCCATAAATCATGTATCTACCTTGGCATCTTTACGCCGAACGTAGGCTTTCGAGCTTAAAGTTTTATCGCGCGAGTGCGCACGTTCGAGCAATCGCGCTCCGCTTTCTGAATTTTCCAATAAAAAGATACTCGCCGTGAGTATATAACGCTCGAGCACAGCTCGAGCCGTTGAACCGGAAAGATTTAAACGGCTACCTATTTATGCCGTCTATGGTTAATAGTAGCGCGCTTGCCAATAGCCAACCGGCCTAACTGTTCAGTGGCAAATAGATATTGAAGAATGACGACAGCACGCCGCATTTTGATGAAGGATTCCGCGCGAGAGGGACGTGGCCACACGAGATGATAGAAACCGTTAGAACTAGTGCTTTTCTCCTTCTCCTCCTCCTCCTCCTCCTCCTCCTCCTCCTCCTCTTGGCCTTCTGCTCGCACGCGGACGGTTATCTCGTCGAGAGGATCAAAAGATTCGGGTCGAGGTTAATCTCTACCTCCTCGTCGTCCGACAGGCACCTGCGATTAATTTCGTACCTTTTCTTCCAGTTCCTCGATATTCTTCTTCTCGCCTCCTCCTCTTCACTTTGCCCCTTCTTCACTCCCCCCTCCTGGACACGCGATTTTCGAGAAAAAGGACGAGAAACGCGATAGTCGAGGACGACGAGGCTCCAATTTACCTCGACTCATCTTAATACCCTGCAATTTCGCGCGTAAATATTTACCATAAGAATATCCGCTCGAGCAGGATTCGTAACGGCGCGGCGGGATATTTTTTTCACGTGAAGATCGCGCGCGATTATTTTCGCTATCGATGAAGAAGAGCAACTTCGTTCTCCCGTTGTTCGTCGTACGCGCGGATGAGTCTTACTCTCGTCGCTTCCTCTTCCGCGATCCATCGGACGCTCTCTTTGCTCTGTAAGCTCCGGCGAATGTGTAAATTTACGGATCAAACGGCACGTTAATCGATCCTTACGACATCGGAGCCCCGAGTTCGCCGCGCGTATGTTTGTTCGGGATCTTTATTCGCTGCTAACTCCTAGTTGCACCGTCTATCGAGATAAAAGAAGCCTGTAGAAGAATCCAGGGTTCTGATGCTCCGTCTTCGTTTCTCCTTTTTTATGATCATCGTGCACGTTTGATGTGTAACGTGTGTCAGTTTGTCTCCTCCTCTTCTCTCTCTCTCTCTTTCTTTCCTTATCCCTGGACCTTGCGAGTCTCTACTGCCTCAGGAGAATCCTTGGCTAAATATTTGATGTGCGAGAGCGCGCAGCTGCGACGGGATTCCGAAACGCCGAACAAACGACTGGGGATCGGCAAAGATACCCACCGTTCATTATGAAATTCCACCTGGTAATCAGGAGAGAGAGAGAGAGGGACTCTTCCCTTTACCAACGCAATGGATCAAACTCCTTTTACAAAATTGTTTACAATAACACTATTTCTGCTTGATTTTAACAACATTATTTTATTAGGTACGTTTTTAGAAAATTTAGCAAAAAGTTTGACGATTTTTTCCCAAGATAAACGTTAACATTTTTAAAAGCTCTTTTTTATTTAATTTTTACTCTGATTTTTTGCCTATGATTAGTTGACATATATTTCGTCGCTCTATCAGTATCCATTTAAAAGATTTATATGATCATGCGATGCTGAAAAAAAGTATCCGCGATCGCGATATACACTTGAAAAGAGAGCGTCGTGGCGGGAATATCTTTTGAGAAGAATATCGAGTGATTTTGCCGAAATTTCATGGTGTTTAAACCAATCGCCATAGTTCGTCACCTGCCCAGTGGCCGATGGCGTGTGAGAAAGCATCGTTTAACGCATAAACTTGGCAAAGCGGATAGTTTTCCTTTGTCAGTAGGACGCGCGTGTACAGTCCGGAAATATCGACGTCGCTTTTAGAGAGATGCCAGCCTCGGAATATATATATATTTGTGTATGTGTGTGTGTGTGTGTGTGTGTGTACGCGTATCGCATCTGAGGCCTTTATACGCCTCGACGTGGGACACCTGGGGTTTCTCTCTCTTTCGGAGACGACACTACCGATTCGACACCTCTCCGTATTGAAAGCCGTTGTCCATCCGCTCGTGTAAAAGCCGATCGGAAATAAAGAGAGGGCGGGTCAATTTGTCCGCACGATTTGGAGAGCTCATGGGGTGAATCGCGCCGTGTAACGTTCTCCTGCTGAGAACAAATATATAACGCCGTTATATTGGAGCTTCAGTTAACACGAAATATATATGGATTATCGATCGTGTGCGATTTTAGCCATCCCAATACCATCCCAATGTGTTCTCCCGGTCCTTTTGTTATTCTAAACGCTGTCGAATTTGCTCTCTATAAGATATGCTTTATATTTTGAATTTAATAAACATTTCTAGATAAGCACTTATTTAGAAAGAATTTTTTCGTAAAATTTACCCTGAAGATATGATAGTCGTGGGACAATGTATTATATTTCGAAGAATTTTATGTAAATCTCTCATTCATTAATAACATTACATAAAATATAAAATAAGATTGATTAATTTTACTGAAGTGCAAAAATGATAAAAAATGTGTAAAATATTGAATCAAAACTACTATATTTTTAAGGTAAATTTTAAGAGAAAATTGTCGGTGTAAATTATGAATGAGGATTAGATGTAAAAAATTAAGTATATATTAACATTTTTAAAAATATATTTATTCCATTATTTTTTATATTAATAATCTCTTAAAAGGATTGTACACAATAGATTCGTCGATATTATAAAAATGAAGTGAGAATGCAATCGCACATAAATTATAGTGCAAGTATTCTTAATTAGAATTTATCAGAGATAGATTTATTCGTTACCTTATCCCTTCAAACAATGGTTCAAGAATGATTCTCGGAGCAACGTTGGAAATCAGGTGATATAGTATTGGAGATAAATAGATTGATATCTTCTCTCATCGCCACGAGTTTTCTTAGAAACGGTGACTCAACTTTTTGTATCGCGCATCGTGGTATTATTAATATCGAACCGACATTACAGAGTGGCCAGGTTCTTATCGTGTTTATTATCATTATTAATATTGCGAAAGATAAAAGGCGAAAGAAAGAGAGGAAAATAGTTCGTGAGAAGAAATTCGTTTAGATCGACCTCGATATTACGCGTGCTCTCATCTTTTAGGTTTTATCTGCTTGCGCGATGCAAAAGTGGGTTAAGTCAATGTCCGAAGAGATTTAAAAAGCCGTATTTACTGAATTTTGCTGCGACCAACGTATTGTGTAGACTTCTTTGTTCTTTATTTCTTTCTTTCTTCTATCTCCTTTCTATCTCCTTTTTTTCTGCAGTCTGCGTCTGATAAATCCGTACGAACTTCCGATGAGCGATAGTGGTGTTCATCGACAGGCGGTTCTCATAAAAGGTTAACGATACAGATCTCGCAGGTCAAAGAAGGATGAAAGAAAATATATAACGTATTTATATGCGAGAGAGAATCATACATTCCAGCACTATTCAAGTATGCACGTGCTTTCGTTATCTTATCGTAATAACGGTATCCGCATCCCTCTCCTATTTGTTTAATATAATTATTGCGTGATTGAAGTTTTGCATCGAAGAAATCTCGACGCTTCGTTAAATGTGATTTATGAATGCCGTTATCATCGCGTCACGATTTACGCGTAGGCGTATAAAAGCACATTCGTGCCGAGAAGTCTGCGACTGCACGAGAAGAATTTTTCTCAAAAAAAGAATTATCTGTCGGTGATTTATTTATCATGAATAATTCGGTCTGGTATTTATAGCGAGTCAATTATTCGCAATTGCCATTTGCTCGCGTCGATCGAGCGCGTCGTCGATATATATAAGAACCTTACAGCCGTACAAGCAGTTATTACCTTCGAATTATTCGTTATAAATAAGGGGATTAAAATCTGTTGGAGATTGAATTTTTCGAAATCACTTGCATTTGCATATGTGAGTTTTATTTTTTTGTAAATGAAAATAGAACGCTTTATACTTAATATCTGCTAATATTTCAACTCATTATCTATTTTTCCGAGCTATTTTATATTTCAATCAATGTCTATTTATTGACCAAGTTACAAATATATCGCAAAAATCGCTTAAGATTATCAGAAGTATTCCTCGTAATAGAGAGTTTAAAATGATACGAATAATATAGAATAATTGATGTGTTGTTGAAATAATTCTAACAATGTGATAATATCATAATACATGCTCATTTATTATTAGAAGGGGATCTCTACCTAATGCATTACGAAATCAGTGTACAAATCCTTAATTAGCGGTTTTACTCGTCGATTAGTTTCGACAGACGGAGATCCTTTGTACGTGTCGACAAAGTGAAACGCTTAATCGGCATCCGAGTGGATCCTCTCGAAAATTGAGAAATCAGGAACGTGCGTACGAGAAGAGTGTGCGCACCCTGTATGCGTGTTTTCTCCCTTTTTCCCCTCTCTCTCTCTCTCTCTCTCTCTCTCTCTCTTCTTGATGTCCGTCTGGGCTGGGTTATATACGGAGAACACGTCCACCTTTCCTCCCCTATCGGGCGGCTACATTAGCCTTTGTAGATAGCGTTAAGTGCTCCTGAGTATATCCAGGCCCGCCAATGCCAGCAGATCCAGCTGTCTCGGTATATATCGGTACGTGCGAGCTCGACATCACACGAGCCTGGGTGCCCAGTTCGACGACTACTAGTGGCTCCAAAATCACTTCCTTTTGGATACCGCACGTTACTCAAACACGGTCGGCGTCATATCGAGAGATTCCTCTCGAGAGATCGTTTGCCCAAGAGAAAAGATAATTATCTTAATTTTTACAGAGTGGAAAATCAATACAAATCATTAATATCAGCGTTTTATTAATGAAAAGTATATTTAGTCTTATAAAATATGTATCATAATTCTTACGCTGAGAGAAAAATATACTAAATTTTAAATAAATTTTTGTTCAAGTATAGTGCCAGTTGAATATTTAAATATCAAATTTAAATGTATATTTGTTTGGTTACGAGAACTATTAATTTGATTTAAATTTAAGATTATATTTTTTATTTAGCGTAAATATTTCCGTAAATAAATGTTACATTAGTATTTTCGAACAATTATTTATTAAAAAATTTAGTACACTTTTTCTCTCAATGTACGAACATGTATGTATTACTTGTATGTACATTTTTAAATGAGAGAATCTTGATCGTCTACTAATCGTATAATTGTATGTAATAATGAAATACCAAATATGATAGGAATAATAGAGTTTGCATGATAGAAATTATCTTGTTGCTTTGTTTGATGGATTTCTTAAAAAAAACTGCATATCTTTCATCGCTAGCGCGATTTTCCTTGAAATCGCACGAATCATCAGAGGACGCACTCGCGCGCGAAATCACTAATTAGCGCTTTCTGGTAGAAATAATGGTGATTACGCTCGTTATAATTCTAGCGAGTACGGAACTTTTTATTTTCGCCTCGATCGGCTTTCTCGCGCGCGAGTCATTAGTATTGCTCGTCTCGACGTTAGTGCCCCGATAATCGACGAGAGTCTCGGCCGCGTGCGAATGTACCAATTATTGAGCTTGAATGAAAAATGGACGAATGGCGCGAGAAAGATAACAGCCACTCCTTCGAAATTAGAGTATAATCGCTGCCATCCAAATGGATCGCGCAACTTTTCTCGTTATTCGTGCGAGACGCGACATTTCGGTGGATGTGCGCTCGTTGTTTTTTTTTCTCACAATCTGTCTGAAAGGAGGTACACGCCTCGCTTTGAGACGCACCTGGACTTTGAGACGCGCGAACTAATAATTTATTTCTCGCGCCGTGATCCGTAACGAGTAGAAGTTAATAAAACGTAATGACAATGTCGGATACCAAGTAAAACGAGATATACGTGTCACGAATCAGACTATAATCTTGTATGTAAAATAGCCGCCATTGTATATGGTGTCCCCATAGTTATGAGAGAGTCTACAAACGAGATTCTCTTCCTGCCTGAGGGCGACCGCGATTCTAACAGCGTCCAGGCGCGATGATGCGCACCGGCGCACCTGATCAACGATCCGCGAGCGATTTTTCATTTTTGCGCAACGATCTTGTCTTGTGAAGCAACCTAGGTATTTCTCGTGCCAATCCAACCAATGAATAATGAGGACATTTACTTAAAAAAAATAAAAAAATAAAAAAATAAAAAACAATCAGCACAAAGAGGAAGAAAATATAACGGGATGAACGATTTTGCTGAAGTATCTAAAAATTTTAATAAGTTCAGATCTGAAAATAATTTTGTTGAACCATCATATATAATTAAGTATAATGAGCGACGCTGCGAAACATTTTGACATTCTAGTATCTATATGAATATATTCGTCAATTAAAAGCTATTTATATTCACTCTGAATGAATAGACGTTATATCGAATATATCTGATAATGAATAAATTTTTTCTTTCTGATTAATTAATGAAATTTATGGAATATAAATTTTATGGAAAATGGGTTTCGATCAAATTGTTTAATTTTTAAATGTTAATATTGGTTCATGTCAAGCTGATTTAAAATTCTTTTGGGCCTAAATCTTCAAATGTCTTAGTTTTTGCTCTAGGATCTTCAGAAGATCTTTATATTTTATATGAAAAAGTACAAAAAAATCGAAATAAATCTTTTTCTATTAGACTTGCACATTTATCAGTGATATGTTTATCATTTCAGTTTTGCACCCATTTCCAGAATTATCCGGAACGAACAACGTGAACGTGACGAACGTCTCATTCTTTTGAAATGCTTGATTTACATAAGTCCCCTTGCTTCTCACGAACACAGTGCTTGAGTTCCACCTTGTCTTTTTGGAAATATACATCCCAACATACTTCTTGAAATTATAATAGAAAATAAGATAAAACTTTTTTCCAGGTTGTTTTATACCATAAAACATTTCCTTTATATTTATATTATAATATTTTTCAAAATATTGAAAAATATGACACTTTTTGTGGTATTATGTCCAACTGTTTTTTCCGTGACATATATGTATACAATATATGTCCATGATGTATTATGCAATATTCATAACTAATGTTAATAAAAAAAATTTATTTTTTTTTCGTATAAAATTATTTTTTCGCGTAAGATGTGATGATCTTTCGAAAATCCTGGAGCAAAAACTAAGGCATTTGGAGGTTAATAATGAGGACTTTTAATCAACCTGACACGAGCTACAAAGTATTAATTAATAATTAATTAATAATTTTAGTCTCAATCTTTAATATGTAATCTCAGTCAGGTTTAATGTGTAAGCAGATAAAAATTGACCAATCGTGTTTAGTATGAAGGACATAACAATGGCGATTTATGTTTTTCTACTCCACATAAGTTTTGTCTAAGCTCAAAGCCTTCAGAATAAAAAATATTTATGCAAATTGAAAATGAGTATGAATAATTCAAAAGTATCTAGTCAATTTATTTAATATTAGTCATTTTATTTAATATTTTTTATTTGACATTTTTATATTCAATGCTAAATATTCAATATTATCGAATAGCGATAAACATGTCTAGCTTGAGTATCGTACATAATTATTTTGACATATAACTATTTTTGACAGTTTATTAAAATTCTTTTCAGATCGGTATTTAGCTAAATTTTTAGATACTTCAACAAAACTATTCTATGTAGAAAAAAAAATGGATTCAATGCTAAAAATGGTTCCCAGTACTAAAATATCTTCGTGTATCATTGCTTTTTATACGTCTCAAGATGTGCGTGACTTTGGAACTTGATATGAGGATTCTCTGTGTAAAACGGCTATCTCTCGAGCTTGTACGTCGAAAATTTGGACGGTTGCAAGCATGAAACGCGCGTGCAACGAAAACAAACGGCGGGTGGTGCATGGCGAGAAAAATCGTGGAACACGACAGCACTCGTAAAAGTCTCGGTAAAAGATCGTAAAAACCATACCCGACGGCGCTAAAATCGTAACGACGAGTCCACGAGCTATGGCTTTGACGATCGACCGGTTTCATCTTTGCTTTCGTTTGTACTTTAATGAAAGAGAGAAAAGAAACGATGCGGGTCTAACGAAACATTATATTAAGCACAATTTCGATATCACGTCGAATTCTTGTAGCTCGTATCGTCAAAAATTTAAATACCCCTTTTCATCATAATTGCATACACAAATATTACAAATATTACAAATATCTGAAATTTATTTTACGTAAAACAATGTAATATAATATTTTATAAAACATGCGGAGGGAGATAAAATTATATTTATGTATTATATTTAAAATTAAAATATGAAGTAGATTAATTTTTTTCATAATTCAAAGTCATAACGTTATTGCATTGCATCGCATACCTACTCTCAGATTTATTTCGTCGTCATCCGCTGTCGTTGTAACGCATTGATTTTTTTCTATCGCTTTTACAACTCCGATGTTATAGATGCATCAGCTTCCTGGATACACGTTAAAAGTGTCTTTTATAGAGCTCCTGGGACGGCGTAGCGCGACTATGTACGCATGTACACATCTGTGTGACCAGAGGCAATTCGAACCACGTATACGCGATCACTCCCTGGTGACTTGGTCTATTTTCGAAATTCCATCCCCTTCGGCCAGCGCCAAAGTGCACTCCCATGTTGCGCATGCATTGCCGTTACGATTACTTTTCCTTCTTGTTTCAGCCTCGTTTCTTCCTTAAACGCGCACGCCAGCACCGACTCGCACGCTAATCAAAGAAATCTGGTATCGTATCTCTGCGCGTTTATTCCGTGAACTCTTTAGAGCACGCATTCAGAAATGTATGCGTGTTTCGCAAATCTCGTAACAGTCATTATGACAGAGAGTATCAATTAATTTGTCCAACTTTTATACAATCTTTTTTTACGTAACATTCCTTTTCAAAGCGATTCAGCTTGTGATAAATTCATGCTACTAATATAAACTATAATATAATATAAAATAACTGTAATAGAGTAATATAATCTCTTGAGTTAAATAACATTTTGTTACTTTTAATTTCCACGTCGAAATGTGTGTCAAAAATGTAAATCAATTTATTTCTTAGTTTAAAATATTGTTTATATATTAATGTATGCATTTAGTAAGTAATAGATTAAATTTGATATTCTCAATTTAATACATTTTCTTGAGTTAAATAGTTTAACTCCTTGTTTTAGCCAAATTAATGCTATATTGGGTAATAAGAGCAATCTAAATAATTCAAAATAATTAAAAATAACTCAAATTGGGTATAATTTGACATCACGAATTTAATAGTGTGCTTTTGAAATACAAGCTTTTTAGACTAAAATGCGAAAGTCATAGAAATATGTTAACCACTTTATGTATTCTGATTTTCATCAAACTACATAAATATAACTCATATCATTTTCTTGATTAATTAAACTTCCCATCTTCGACTATGGTATATATCACAATGAATCAATTCATCTCTTTTTATACTCGACACGTTTAGAATGCAACGCAAGTGTGGCGTGTGACACTGGCGATGTCTTAGGTATCCCGAAGGAATTTTAAAAGATCCGATTTATCATAGTTTCTGAGCTCGTTTCTGAGAGTCCGAGTTTGCGGTCATCGATCCTCTTAATTGGGGAGGCATGTGTGACACAGAAGAAAGGATGGTGGGAAGAAGATAGCCGGTTTACTTTATCGGTAATTAAAAATTCGTACATCTTGCATCGACCCTACTAATCCCCAGGCCTCGAATAATTATCGCCTGGAGTGCGTTTCATTGTCAGGATTATTCTTTCATGGAGGTCATTACACCGTATAGGGTCGGGAAAGGCAAAGACCGACGGAGTCGGAAGAAAGGGCGCGAAGAGAAAAAGAACGTTTGAAGAAGTTCACTCGTAGGTGCGAAATTGCGCGGAAAGAAAGTGCTCGGGGTGATGCTCGGTAACCGAAGGTTACCTTCGAATCCCGTTCAAGGTGTACGAGATGTCTGTCTCGTTCGCTTATACCGTTAATTCGGTACGTGCGCAGGTCGAACATTGCGATATAATAATTAATAATATTATCGCGATAAGAATAATTCCGTATTATACTCTTTTTAGCTACACCGGGAGTGAAACGGGAGAACGGCGAGCAATGATCTTTCGACAGCGCGCAGATCATAATCGCGTTATCTTGAGAGGCGAGTTTTTCTCTTTTTTCGCTTTTATGCCTGATTTAGCCATTCGCCATTCGCCACTCGCGCGCGCGCGCGCGCGCGTCTCTGATATTGATCTCTCGTGTATTGCGCGGATCATAAATTAATATATAATGCATCGCGTACTTTCACGAGACGCGCGCGCGACTTTCGATGGCTCGTTAACTCGCCTCGGTGGAACGCCGAGAGAGGAGAACGCTGGCCGATGGAAAAAGCAGACGGGAGAATCGCGCACGGTGTACACGCATGCACGCGTCTCTTATAGTGCACAGGAGGAGAGAGAGAGATATTGTAGTGTCCGTGCATTAGCGGGACTCCGGCACGGCCGAGTATATCATTAAATATGAGAGCCGCTGAGTCGGGAGCAGCTCGATTCTTTCTTTTTTCGTTTCCTCGTCGCTCTCGTCCTCCGTTCTCCATTCTCCGCCTAGTTCTTCTCTCCTCGTCGCTCCTCCATCTTTTTCTGCCATCCTCTTCCTCTCCCTTCGTCGCTGCGTTCCAGCATCTCTTCTCTCTGACCGGGTGACTCGCCTCCCTTACATCGCGTCGTCCTTCTCTCCCGTCGTTTCACTCCTTTACCCTCTCTTCCTCCCCCCTTCTCTCCCCCTCTCTCTCTCTCCCTCTCGCACTAACCGACTTAGTTCTACCTGAGTCGCCGAAGTCTCTCCCGCGGCTTCGCTACCCTCTACTTCTGTCTAAAGGTGCGTTTATACTACGCGAGCACACGAATAGATGATAATGTGATTGAGGGCGAACCAATTTGCTGCTCCCCTAGAATGGCGATAAACCGATAAACTATCAAAAGATGTTTATGTGAACGTTTGCATGAGCACTACTTTGAAATTATACATTTAGAAATGAACTAATTCTTAATTGATCTTTAATTAGTCTTATATCAACATTGTAATATTATCCATCCATAAAATAATTAATTTCTGAAGCGAAATATGCTCAATGATAACCTTCTGAATTTAATTAAAGAATATGAAATGAATTCATATATATTACGAGATTTTTTTTTTTTTTTCATAATAGAATTTTAATACAATAGTAAATTTAACGCACAATTTTGAATCAAGTTGCAACGCTCAACTGTGACTGAGGAATGAAATGCATTTGTTATTCTTCACGTCATAGTGCATTGTCGCGAGTGGGATTGAGCGACAGTCAGGAGGATTCATTCGCGATAGTGCAAACGCACCTTTAACGTCTCTCCTCCTCTGTCTTTCTTTCTTATGGATCTTCTCTTTCCGCTAGCGATGCTTCTCGTAATTGGCGTGACACGCTCTCCCGTTCCTTCGTTCTATAAGTCGCGGGAGAAGCGGAGCGTATATACGATACACTGCAACGTCGTTCTGTGTCCTCGAGGACCCTCGGCGATGCCAAGGTTAGCATCCCGATACGCAACATCGCGTTATTCTCAATGATGGACGAAAAGTGCGATCCCTCCTCACCGCGCCATTGCGTTCCGTTCCATTCCGTTCCATTTTGCATAGAAATGTATTTATCGCATCCGACGGAACTGCGGTGATACATTCCCGGGAATATTCCGAACAAAACGAGGGGAAGAGCAAATTCGTCGCGCGCGTTGAGAAAGTTTTGCGACACAAACGGTCGCGTAATCCAATTTAGTGAGTAATAGCGAAATCCGTAATGAAGAATGTTGGAGATGAATTTCTAAGCTTTCTCTCCCAGAGAAGAGAATTTCTGTATACTTTCCGTACACAACGACGGGCTTTGTGTAGCGCGGATCCCTCGTATTCTAACCCTTACATCGGAGCCCTATTCACGTTTATGTTAATTCTGCAAACGAGCGGTATTCATGGAGAAAGATATATATATATATATATATATATATATATGTGTGTGTGTGTGTATATACGTAAAAAACTTAGCAATTTTCTACGCCCGCGCTCGTAATCGCGGAAAAGAAATTGCGTGACGCACAGAAGAGACGACGTCGTGGGTCGTCGCGAGAGCTCGCGTTTCCCGTGGCTACGCGACCGGATTTTTCACGCCGCGGAACTCGATGATTTATTATTAATGAACGGCGGGCTGACTTTCGAAGGAAACCATTAATTATCGAGCCGTTGCAGATTGCTGCGAAACCGCGCGCTTGCTCGACCGGACCTGACCGAGACTGTCGTGACCTCGTTTCCAACTGCAAATTATAACTTACGGGCTTTGCATTATTTCCCATCGCTTCGTGTCCCCCCGGCTTCTTGAATGCACGAATACGTGCGCTGTCGCGTGATCCGGGCGATTTCTTTTTCTCTCATATCGGGCCGGATTAAATCGTGAAGTCGTCTGTGTGATCTCCCCCGTAATTTATTCCGAGAAACTCTCTTCGATGTCCTCAATGGCCATGCATCGGGAGCTGCTGGCTTAAGCGACGCCAAAACGATAGCTCGATTTCCGATAATTGCTCGATCGATCCGCCACTACCCACTGTACTACCCTTACTCTGTCTCCCCGACAGAGAGTCTGTTTCGACGGAGCCATCTAGTCGGTTTTTCGGCTTTTTTCGGCGGGGAAAAAATATCATGCTCGATACTGCATCCGACGTGAATTGCAACTCGTCAATCGTTCGATATTATTTAACTATCTGTATCGCGCGAATAACCGCATGCATTTACCCCTCCGATCTACCCGCTTTTCTTTACCCTCCCTTTTCTTCTCTTTTATTGCTGCCCGATTCGCAGCGGGTAACCGATGATTCGATATTGCATGAGATCGATACCGATGGAAACTGAAAAAGGTAATCGACCACGGTTAGATAAATCAGAAAAAAAAGGGAGATTGCGAAGCCTAAAGCGAGCGATGGGATTATAACAATATAATAATATTTCAGCCAAACATGGTATATTTGTTTTACAAATTTTATAATTTAAAAAATATTAAGTGAAAATCGACCGATGAGATTAAACACAGTGAACATGAGTGAAAAATGCTGTATTCGGTCAAAGCGGTTTCTTGCATGTATATATGTATGTCGCCATTTATTTAAATGGGATTTAAAAAAAAAAAATATATATATATATATTAGGTGTTGGAATTAATTCGTAGCGTTTTACAAGTGATGGGAAGTACTTTCATTAATGTATTTTTTAATGCTCATGTGAAATAAATAACATTCTTTCATTAAAAAACGCTACGAATTAATTCCAACACCTAATATATATATAGAATTCTAACATTTTAAAAACAATTTTACTCTTTTTGCTTCAACGAATTGAACCAGGACGCTGCCAATAAACTTGTGACTTGTAAAACTTGTGAGGTGAAGTAGATCGGATACATATAAAAGGAAAAAAAAACGCCCAAGGGACTAGTATCTCAAATCCCCAAGACTCCCTCTGTACAATCAAAAATTTTTGACGGAGGGCTTAATCGTAACACGAGTCCGACATCACTCAAACTCGCGTCCTACGAAGTCGTCGGTTCGGTATCGAGACTTGGATAAAGTCTCTTGCTCGTCACGATCCAGTAATCGCGGCCGTCATCAGTCGTCGGAGAGACGACGAAGTGTAGCAGGTATCAGCTGTTGCTTTTCTCTCTCCCTTGGCTTTGCTCTCCCGAATGACTTTCCTCGCTCGTCTCGTTGCTCGCGCGGCCCTTCAGGGTCATTAAGAATCCATTAAGAGTTTTCCAAACTCAGGAAACTAAATATAAACTAGGCAGCCGCGAGCGTAGCAGGTGGCGTCTTAAGCGATGTTCGTACAAAAAAGTACGAAACGAAGGAGAGAACGTCGTGGGGGGGAAAAAAAAACTTTTTACGTTTCTCTTTTCAGGGATAGCCCTTTCGCGTTGATGCAAGGATTATAGTAAGCTAAATACATAGATACTTTGTTTCTCTCTCTCTCCCCCTCTCTCTTTGGAGACTGGTCTATAATGATGACGTCTTCCTCGGGATAATTATCGCGAAGGCGTTTCGAACGGGTGATAATCCGTTTAGTAGCTAGATAATGTATATCCTTTCAGTAGATGCTAATCAATATCGTATGCAGTTAATTAGTCGATTACATGGTATTATTGCCGAAGTATATTAATCCTTCATTGTTAGATATGTGAAGTTACATAGCAGAAACAATAGGTTCGCGGCAACGCAGTATGTAGGTCATATAGAAAATATATTATCTTGATGTCACAACATTCGAATGTAAATTTCGATTATATGAAAATTATGCGATGCGAAAGGCACTCCGAATCACGAGATGTCCCAAACTCATGATATCTCATGAGTGACCTGTCGATAAGTGAAAGTTCATTTCCATCGTCTTTCGATCGACGTCTTTCGATCTCACATCTCGGAATAGAATTTTATTTACCGGTCAGGTGAAAGTCTTCCTGAGTCGTATCGCGATTTAATTGAAAACCGCGTCTGGAAGACAACCAAGAGACAACCGCTGCAAGATCGTTTTACGAACGATCGCACATTACTCATAAATGTACGTACACGTATCAATATATACACGTCCCGTTTCTCGTTCCTAAGAAATTAATCATCTATTCATGCGCGTCGAGTCTTTGTTTCTGGGTGATTAAGCCCAGGCGATATTCTCACCAATCTTTGAAGCGAGTGATAACCGCTGTCGTGGAAGACTTCGACATGTACCATGTGCTACTCACGAAGACAGTTCACCGAACACTGGAGCTGGCTAACATTCCTTTGACATTTTTCAGCAGTTCCTTTTTGCCCCGCTCTCCTTTCTTCGTCATCGTTGGCCCTGCACTCTCTGCAGCGTTCTGATTGTACCGGTAATCGAGGTCGTTAATCACTGTTATTTGTCGCGCGGCGACGCCGGAAGCGCCGAGGTCGCGGTTAACGAGAAAAATAGACACCGCATTTACAGCGAGCGAGCGAACGCGAGCACATCGACGAAAGAGAAACGAAATTGAGAAAGAACGAGGGAAAATTCATTCGTGGCTAATTTCCTCTGAGACACTCCGTCCGCTGTTTTTCTTTCTTTTCCGTTTCCTTCTGTTTCTTAACAGAGATGCAAGTGTCGAATGCTTAACAAAGTCGTTTCTATCGTTCCTCGCCTTAGGTACGGAAAAAAAGTATAAGTTGGCTCCCAGCATTGCTAAAGACTAGATCATCTTCAGAATAGTAATTAAAAGAAAGAAGTTCCGCAATGTATAGATTTTATGATTGTTAGAAAGATACTTGGCGATCAGTATAATAATTTTAATTTTCTAGCATTTATAATGATTTTGTGTAGAGTTTTAATTAATAAATAAGTACTTTCTGAATTCTTTGACATCTTACTCTGAAGAGTGAAAATTGAGTCACGAAAATTGAGCCTTGAAACACGCAGAGTTGGCTCTCTTTTCAATCTTGAAGAATAAGATTTTACTCTTCAAAGTGACAATTTCTTTTAAAAAGAGTAGCTTTTATATAAAGCTACTCTTTAAAATATTCTATGAGTTCATCAACTCACACAGTATGCAGAAAAAAAGATTACCTCATTTTATTTTCTCAATATATTTTCTTTACTCAGAATCGTGTCTTTATATTAAAGTATCCTCATAAACCGATGTGGTAAGAGGACCCCCGTCTAAAATGGCGGATCTCGCTGGGGTCATTACGATCGAGTGCATGTCTAACGAACGGTTACTTGTTAATGGAACGATTCCCCCATTGAGGATCATTCGTGGCACCGTGTGTGGGGTTAGGAACGGAAACCCCATGCTGTCTTCGCTTCCTCTAGATCGAGTACGACATCGGTTTGAGTGGGTGATCCCCTTCGAATTTCTCTCTTCCTCTCGATCATATTGCGCGAATGTTGTTCCCAACGCGATCCCATTCGTCTTGCGACTTAATTAAGAAAAATAAACCAACCGGTTGTTTTCGTCCACAACTCGTTGTTTACGGATTCGAGATAATGTTACGACTCGATAACGTTGGTGGAAACAACTGGTAATATTTGTCATGATATACGATTTAACTTTTTGTTAAATTCTTTGTTTGCGATGTGTTTGGGATTTGGGACAATGGAGCACTATAATAGATAAAAGACTGCTAATATTGTCTCAAATGTTTATTTGTTTTCGGAAATGCCGCAACAAGGAATTACAATGCCTTGAAAACAAGATTCTTCTAAGCTGGTAATTTAATGAAACTTCCAACATTTACATTGTAATTTTTATGTTCATTATTTCGTTCGTTATTATTATATGATAAAAGAAAACTAGTAAGACAGTTTATATTCAACGTATTCTCTAATAATTTCTATGTTTGCATTGCAGTTTAAATTTAGAGTTTCTGTACATTTATAATTGTACAAGTTCTTTTAGTAGACATCTTCATTGGTTCCATTATTGCATTACTATATTATATTCTCGTATATTTACGAAGTAAACAAAAATTCGCTTTGTTAAACATGTGAGATTCCTATATTTGTTTCGTTTGTCGCAATATTAAGTAAACTGGAATTTCATTTGAAATACTGTCACAATAGGATCCGCACAGGCTGTACAAATTAGAGTTAGAATACGTGAGCGAAACCGTGCTCGTAACCAGCCAGGGGTGTCTTAGGAAGGGGAAAGTAAACGGAGACGGGATGTGGATGAAAATATTTCTCGCAGGAGTGTAAGATCGTATACGCATCGGAGACAGGAGGGTAAAGTATCAGTTCGGTCAGCTAGGAGGAACATCTCGAGAGAAGCCCCGAGGGATCGCGCGGGGAAAACAGGGTGTTCAGGGACTCTCCATATGTCACGAGGACCATGCTACCCTGATGTCGGAGCATGGTCCGGTCCGTAAAAAAATGCGGGGAGAATTGTGGGAGTGCACGAGATTCGAGTAGAAGAGAAGACAGATACACATTACACATATATATATACATATATATATACAGTGAGAGAAAAAGAGAGAGGGACAGGTTTGGATAAGCCGGAAGTGTACGCGGGAGGACACACGATTTTTTTTTTTTTTTCGTAGCGATCCTTTTCTTCGTTTTTCCTTCTTCGCTTCTCGATAGATCACCCGGACAAAAGAAAACGAGGAGAAAGAAGCGAAACGGCAAATTGTGTCGCCTTCGAGTAGGAAGCGATAATTTCTGGGAATCGCGTACATCCTCAACCAGACGAGGGAGAAGGAGATCTGAGAGATAATACCTCGGGGTACAAAACAGAGATGTAGTCCTTTGAGGAATAATTTCGTTCTGAGGGAGAGAACTCGCCTCGGCGACGCGACGGCGACTGACAAAAGCGTTTTAGCCCGTGAGAAGCTTCAAACTTTCCAGTCGAGAACTTCGCCTTCCGCGCCTGTTATTTATTGGATAAAGTAAGTACGCGTCGTTTCGCCGACGACGACGACGACGGCCGAAGATACGAGCTCCACCCCCTCGTCCACCCATCCCCGCCTTCGCTTGTAGTCAGTTGTAATTTAACTTGGAGTATTAATGCCTCTAATTATTAAAAAGTAGCGGACACGATGAGAGCCCGTGTCTCGATCTCTCGAAAGACTCCTTTAAACGTGATAAAAATTAATTAAAATTTTATGCGCATGCTGAAAAATAAAAGACAAGTTCCACTATCCCCATATTATATTTGTCTATTTATCTCTGTCATAACATATATCATAGTTTAAGAAATTTCTCTTTAGTTTGTATAAAAAAAAAAACAGCAGTTTGTATAATACCTTTCGGGAATGATGAACTACATCTCGCGTTGAGCTAAGCATAAAACTAAATATAGCGGAAAGAGACAATCTCCAACGGTGAGAGAACTTGGATGAGAAGGGAGAGGGAGGGGTGAGATATTCCAACAAAGGGACAGTGCGAGAATGAGAAAGGGAGAGAGAGGAAGAGAGATGGGAAAGGAAAGCCATATGGCCCTAGATGTGATGTGCGCCCCACGAAAGAAGCAACGGAGTTTTCGTTCGAGCTCTCTCGTGAAATATAGAACTGTTGGGTCCCCGTGAGTAAAATTACGAGGCACGCGAGAAACGTCCTCATGGGAGCCCATTGCTCGAAGAGAGACGCAAGTATATCATCGTGCACACGCACTCGCGCGCGTCGATACGAGAACGCGTGTGCATTCTCGAAGAATTGCTTCATGATGCTTCAGCAACGCAATCCGGAGACACGCGGAGACACGTAACGACGAGGAGCTTATCGTCAAGATTAGAGACATATAAATTACGACGAGGACGCGTAAGCACAGCTCTTCTTATCCGTACATATATTCTTCTCGCTGCTCTTTTTGTCTTTTCTAAGGAAAGGAAGGTCTCGACTGCGAGGAACGAGACCGCTAATGGTCGAACTATTTTGACGTATGTGAACGGCGTACAGAACGTTTGTCATGACGTCACGGATAAGCGGAGAAAACGTGGATTAGGCTATCACCTGGCGACAGGCCCAGATTCTGTCTTCCTGTCGTCTCTTCGGGATCTTTTACCTTTTATACACGGCTTTCTTCCTCTACCTTCCTTTATTCCGCGATTATCCCTCCTGGTGAAGACGCGATAAAGATTCCGTCGAAGCAGATTCTTTCCTGTAAACGGGAAGAAGAATGGAGGTCACGATCGCGTGACTGATTGCTGATGAACTCCACGGAGGCCATTAGCTTTATCATCAGGTGTCCAGTTGCATGCTGGACGACATACGATAAGAAACGTACCAGTTTTTCCTCGTTACTTTCAGTTACACTCGAATGACTGGTATTTGTCTTTCTAAGTTTCACGATATATCGCTCGGAAATGGTGTCCTTTAGTTTCATACACCCTCGTTCACATACAAGTTTTATTGGATTCTCTTAATCTTGAGAATTTGATGTTACTTTTTTATGTTCTTTAAAGAACTTTCTTTAAAAAGAGCTTTTTGAATTAAAACATTGCAAAAAAATCTTTTCATTATTTATTACTTCATTTTTCTGTACGTCACATGCATTATGATGCAATAAGCATATGTGAATTTATATTAGAAAGATATCGGTGCGCAGCAGAGAAACATACGGAATTGTTCTCTGATTTTTACATGTTGAGCTTATACTCAATGCGATACTATCTTTGTACTATTATTTATAAATACTTATTTTTATATTATTTAAATATACGTCTCTCTTTACATTTTTATTAACAATTTGCGTCACATAAATCTTGCAAACACGTTTTTCTGCACTCTGAATATTTATTCCAATTTTATAATAAATAAAATTTTTTTACTATTTTAAACTTTTATCATGTACTTGGACATTAAATAATGATAACTCAATTCCTTAAATTAGATAACATTTCGTTATTCTTAACTTCCATATGTGTCAGAATAGAATATATATATATATATAAATCAATTAATTTCTGTGGTTAATTTCAAAGGAAACGTCCATATTGAAATATACACTTAGTAAATGAGAAACTAAATTTGAGTCATACATTTTCTTGGGTTAAATTTTTTAAGTCCATTGTTTCAGTTAAATTAATAATATATTGAGTAGAAGTGATGACGATCTAGAAATAGAAATGATTAAAAATAAAATTTGACATTATGAATTTAATATTGCGACTAAAACTAAATTAAAACTAAAGTAAAACTAAACTAATAGGTAAATAGAATGAATAAACAAAATAAGACGGAAATAGAGTAACAAATTTGGTTTAAATTATAGGTATATGTAAAAGTGTTTTTTATTTTTTGATATAGATTTTAACATATTACAAGCCCATAAAAATCAGAGAAAAACACTTCCGTGTGTACCCTCTAGTAACAAGGAAGCAGAAAATAATCTACGTTACCAACGCCATTGATTATAGTGGAATACCAGTAAATATGTGGCAAGTTTTATTTCTTATATTTCAGGCGCTCGCGTAAACGTCAGTTTCCTTCATACGGATGTTCCGTTTAGATAATCTTTTCGTGCGTCGATCACGAAGACTATTTATGGATCATGCGAATCTTCAACACGCGCGCGTATACTCTTTGTATTTCAGTCGTTTCATGCAGTCGAAACGATCTGAAGTCGGCGGATACTTGGTCTGTTAAACAAGTACACATATCGCGTGCACAAGAGATCAATAAGGTTTATCAATCACATCGACGCCGAGCGATCCGACTGAATCTTCTCACAAGCCATATCCGATCGAGTAACTGAACCCAATTAACGACAGCGATATGACGGTGCGCGTGGTGTGGTCGATGCGCAAAATCTTAATTAAACATGAATGAGAATTGAACACACATTGCGTTTCACAGTTGGACTATGGTCTTGTATCTCTCGATGCTGTATTACGGGAGCTCGTACGGCTCACTTTCACCTGGCACAAACGGCCAGGTTAGTTGCGAAATTCCCGCGGTTTTGTGTATCGATACCGCGGATTTGTTCACTCTTACAAATCTAGCCGTTGTTTATGTTTAGCATTTAATTTGTGCAATGCTGTGGCTAATTATATAAAGCGAACACGAATGAAATTTACAAGCTTGCAGCGAATAACAGCAGTTAAATCGCATTCTTTCATTTTTTTCCTCACTTGCATATTTAACACGCGGCGGAATAGTTTCGTAACAAAAGAAAACTGATTAAGGTTCATTACGCGGTAATTGCAAGCAGCGCTTGGCGGACGGTATTATGAGTTTTAATTATGAAAAGAGGGAAATCCGGTAATGTTGAAGAAATCTTTTCTTTTCTATTCTTCTTTACGTCTCTCAATCTTTTTTTTTTTTCTTATTTATCGTCAGCACAAACTGAAATTCTAAGCGTAGGTATACTATACAAACGGTATAAATCAAAGAAACGGAAACAAATAATAGAACCGACTGAAACAAGCACATGGAAGATTCAAAGGAAGATATAAAAGAAAAGAGATGACATAATGTCTCAAAGAATTGTTTTGAAATTCTTATCGTTACAAACACATCGCAATAAAATCTCGAATAGGATCGTGGATGGAGATTCTAAAAAGTAGACCCGATCACGCGATGGATGCCTTAACGACGATGTCTCTCATTTATCAAGAATGGAAGTTGTCTCGGTTCTTGCGTCTATCCGTCACTCGTTAACCGGACGATCGTTACTATCGTAAATGTCGGCTAGGTGAGGAAGAAAAAGAATTTAAAAAAAAAGAGAAGAAATTGGGTTCGAGGTAGAAGACGTAGTTTTGGAAAAATAATAGCGCCCAGATCGCTCCGAGAATGGCGATCGTCCAAGGTATAATAATTTCGAGGAACCTACTCTTTCTCCTACGCCCTTCGCAAGCCTCCTCCGCTCTTCGCCCTGCGTTCGTGTCTGCGTTGCTTCTCTCGTCTCCAGAGTATACATCTTTTCTTTGTTACGTTTACGAGCCTCGTTGGATCCGGAGTAAAACCGCGCCGCTCCTCTCCTCTCCTCTCCTCTCCTCATCCCTCCCCGCTGCACGCGGCACGTCGGTGAAATAAATCCGTGTATTCCGGGGGGTCTTAAATTCAACCGGAAATAGAATTTGTCCCGGGGCGGTCACGGGCGCCGGCAGTGGTGCGAGGAAAGTCCGACGAAACGCTAGAAACAAGAAGAGCGAAAGCGAGAGCCTGCCGAGTCGCCGAAAGGTGAAGAACAAGAAGAGGAGAAAGAAGATGAGCGAGGACTCGCACGTGGCTCTACGCGAGATTATTTTAATGCTCTCTCTTTCTCTAAATAGCGAAAAAATGCTGGATGAGAGATAAAAAGAATTTTTTCCGTAGGAAGTAAAAATATAGATTTCCATTATCATCGATTAGAAAAATAAAATTATAATGATGCGTTAATTATTATTCTCGTGCAAGTCTTGAAAATCCGATTTCTTTTCTTTTATTATTTATATTTTATATAAAAATTATTGACGAAATGAAAAATTTCCTGCTGGAATGCGGTGTCTCTTAAAAAAATCTCTAAAAAATCCGTTAGATCAAGCGTATAATTCTATAAGATTGAGTGGCATGAATTAAGCGATAGGCTTCCGTTATGTGTGATATATCTTTACCTTCCTTGTAACATCGTAACAATCAAAGTACCATTCATCATGTTTCGAAGATACCGACAGACTTTCGTTCGGATAACAAACTTGTTCGAAATAAACTCCGTGAAACAGCAACGACGGGAAGCGTCTTAATCTGGATAAAAACGTCCAAGCTAAGCTGCATTGGCGAAAGTTTCCCGCGGGAGTTGGGTGCGAAGAGTGGTCGGAAGGTTCGTGGCGAATGGGGATGGAAACACGAACGCAACGTCACGAGACTGGAGGGGAGAGAGGGAGGTTTTTCACCTTGAAAGAAAGCAAGTGCACTCGAAGATATTCCGTAAGCCGAAGAGAGGCATTGTACATAGTATATATGTATCAGAGGCGCACTCTCAGTTGTGTCTCTCCCTCTTCTACCTTCCCCTTTTTGTGGGTTTGCGTCGATCCAACGGGCAAGTGTGTCGCGACTCGACTCGACGCGAAGCTCGTTGGAGGAGACACAGCATCGCATAGAGGCAAGGCTTAAAATTTTCACGAGCCACTCGAGTCGGAAGGCCTCCGCTGCCTCCCGAAATTTGCAATTTGGCAAATACCTACCTGGGTAGTGAGTATACGGAAAGAGGTCTGGTCCGGAAGAGGACGCGAGGCAAGATGGAGAGAGACAAAGAGGAAGAAAGAGAGGCCTTCGCTCATTGAAGGAGATCGCCAACCACCTACCTAGTGAACGATCCACGGGAGAGACAGAATGAATTCCCCGTCGTGTTTACGTCTACTTTTTGGAGGAAGGAAAAAGTAACCGGTAACGAGACGCGCGGGGATCGAACAAAGAGAAAAAAAATAGGAAATAGCTGCGTCTCAAAGGTATTCGCCTACAGGCAGTCATCCTTTTTTTTTCCTCTTCCATTGCCACTTCAATCTTTCTTTTTTCTTGAGACTTGTGCTTTCTCTTGAGACGAGCAGGGTTGTTTTCGGCAATTCTCTAGCGAATCTTGTAAAAAAAAATGAAAGAGAAGGCTGAATGGAAAAGAAGCACTACAGATATCTGTCGTTCCGAAGAGGAAGTCGTTTTCAAGTTGGAAATAGCGAAATAGAAAGGACGATGGAGGAGACTCGAGAGCGGCGTTCTCGGATAGAAGGAGGACATCTTAAATTTTTGACGAGATCACTTGGGCAATGGCAACTGCAGAAAACGAGTGGTACCTGCAGTAGCTGGTTGGTAGCCGAGCTAGGAGGCGCTGTCCACCAAGCTGAACTGAGCTGATCGGAGTCGAGTAACAGCAGCGGCGGCGGCGTTTCACTGAAGTCTGCAATTTTGCGGATGCATCTTGGCTGACCTGACTAGAGTCTGAGAGAAGGGGAAGAAGTGAGAGAAGGTCTTTGCCCGCTTTAGAAGAACTAAAGCGTATATATACCTACCGCCGCTCTCTTTCTCTTTCTGTCTCTCCTCTGTCATCCTCCCTCCTCACTTCTTTCTTCTTCCTATCTTTCTTTTATACACTTGTTTGACATGCACTCGCTCTCTTTCACCCCTTTATATTTCGGCACTCTAGAATTGCGTTCCTACTTCGATCTTCACGCCCGCGCTTTCTTGCACGCGGCACCCTCTGTCTTTCCTCCTCTGTCTTGTTTCTCTCGTTTTGTCGAAGAATGGCGAGACGCCGGCCAGACCCTAGGGCCTACCAAAGCGAAAGCAAAAGACGCAGTTGGTCGAAAAGGGATGGTTGATGCTTCGCCTCCCCCCCTCCTCTCTTTCTCTCTCTCTTCCCCTTTCTGTTTCTCTCTTCCTATCGTGTTGCGTTCTCTACCAGCGTGAGAGAAAGACGGAGATCGAAGATGGTGGAAGCGAGAGGGAGATGGATATACGCATGGTATTGATCCTGGAACCCCTTGCTCTCCCGTCTCGCCTTATCCCAACACCCTTCCACTATCGTGATGAACCCCAAAGTTTTGTACAGGGCTTTCGTCCCTTTTCCTATTTCTTTTATCCCCTCGCTGTTTTCGTACTCTCTCCTTACTAGCACTATTTTCTTTTCCACGATAATTGGCCGTTAGAGAATAATGAATTCCGGTCGGTGCCACTGAAACCCTTCACAAATGTGAGTTAACCTTGAACTCGAGATATGTCATCCGGTTTACTTTCTTTCTCTTATACATATGACACATTTTTCTCGCCAGTTTGTTAGACCTAGGCTGCAGACCGATTTATGCTCACAACGCTCGTGAGTATCATTTGTCCTTGTTTAATATTTTATAAATAACAAAGATGAAATGATTCTTAAACATCATAAACGTAAATCGGATCTATAGATAAGTAAATCCAAGGTATTTTTAGGGGAACAATGCGGAATAATAGGAATGATGCGCAATTCATTTCTTAAACTTTTTTATACATTAACATTTAGTACTTTCTCTCTCTTCTTCCCACTTTTTTATTATTATATTTTCAATTATATTTTCAATTATTTAAACTTCTTTTTGTATACATTAAAATTTTCTAAAATTAAATATATAATATAAATCATTTCCCCTAAATCGAATAATTATCACTATTAAACTTAACTCTATTACCTTCTCACATACTCTAAAAATCAAATAATAAATCAAATAAAACTCCACCTCCCCTGAAATATAATATATATAATTATTAAAATATTTACTATAAGCAACTCTACTATTATCAATAAAATCAACATATGTTTATATATTAATAATATTAATATCAAAGAAATTAAAAAAACTTGAGTTGTAAACTATAATATCTAAAAAAATATCTTATTTAATGTAATTTTATTGTTACACGGATTATCATAAATTTTCTACACATGATGTCAAGAATTGCAATGCATTATTTGACTTGCAATGTCAATATATTAAAAAAAAAATGAAAATATTTTGCATAGATCAGCAACATCGTAGATAAAGCAATACCTTCCTCAACGAGAATTATGAAAATGATATGGTGCCTTTCAAAGATGCCATTAGAAGATTATTAGAAAAAACAAACCAACTGGTTTTGCTTTTTTATTCATATGAGATAAAAACGATGTTGCTTGTCTACATATACGATGTCCTTGGAAGTAAAGGAAGGTACAAATAATACGCAAGTAGAAAAAATAGTATTTTTATATTTTAATTAACATGAATTATCTTTATTTCTTTCAGATGCAGCAATCAGTAAAATGCCGTAGTAGAGCTGTAAAACATCGTATCACCATGTAAAACGAACAAAAAATATCGATCCCCGTTTACTATTAAAAGAAGCTACGCACTATAGATGAAGCAAGACGATAGTTCTGTGATATAAACTATTGGGCAATATTATACATTTATAACGTTATCACACACAGTCTCCTTTTTGAGACAAGAAATATCGAAGAACGTGTGATTGCTATTGCTGTGTCATCAGTCCGTTGGAATAATTCTAAAGATAAATAAGAGCGGCCGTCGGAGCGATAAGCTGGAGCATAAGCGGGCAGGGAAAGTAGTGGCCGGTGAGGAAGGCGGAGGTGGTGGTGCCGACGAAGAGGGTGGAGGAATCCGGCGGTGGCAATCAGTGGCTGCCGTGACGCGCAAGACGACGCGACGCAAAGCGCAAGGGGAGGTATGAGGAGGCGAGAGTGACGACGCTGGCCGGTGTGCTGCATCCTCTCGCACGGATCGTGAGAGGACCGGCGGCCGTCCACCGCGACAGCAGTGGGGCCCACACGGCGATAAGAATGGCCCCCTTCAATATGGCGGGCGTAGCAGGCCTCCTAGCCACCTGCGCCGCCGTTGCTGCTTCCGCTGCCCACCTTCTGCCGTTGCTGCTGTTACTAATCTGCCCGCGAGGGACCCAGGCGGAACAAGGTAAGCGCTCGTTCATCCATTCGCTCGTTCGTGTTCGTTCAGTTCTCTATTCTCTTCTTCATTACCTTCTTCTGCCTGTATCTATCTACGTAGGGCTAATCAAGCTGAGATGATAGTCCACAGCGACACCTCAGGTCGCGATACATCGCGTCCGATTGCCACTCTCGGATGTATACTTAGCCAGATGTATCGGCTATCGGGTTAGGTAGGATCCAAAGCAGTTAGTTAACCGCCCGCACTGCTGTTGCCACATGATCGACCGATCCGTCGATTGTCTCGAGAAGGCGGAGTTCTTCGATGATCGCTTATCGTCAACTCGAATCGCGGATAACTTAATTATCTTCGCGTCTACTAAAGCTACCTCTTTTAATCTGGAAATTAAAATACTTTTTGATCTCGTCGATCGTTGCGTTTTATTAGGAGAAACAATTTGGTGTTAGTATCCTCAATTATCCGCGAAGAACTTTGTTTAAAGTAAATTAAGGTTGTGTGGAAATAATTGTAACGTGATATTACTAAAATAAATTAATGTGAATTAATTAATTGCGAAAAAGATCTTAGGACGACTATAGTAATAGTCATTTTATATATCTATTGTCTAGATTGCGAAGTTTGCACGCTATTCTATTAATATAAAAATGATGACAGTCCCAATAGTACACATTTCACAATTCTAGAGTTTCTTATCAAAATAAAAAAAATTGCATCTTTAAAATTATAAAATAAAGAAATGAAAAAAATTATTATTGCTTTTTTGAAAATTAGTAAGACGCCGTATTAACTTCACAAACACTTCTTTGTCCTGATCTGAAACATTGGGCCTTCTTTCGACTAACGGAGAAGCGAACGTAAGAGACACGTTAGTTCGCATCAAGTCGACATTTCCTGACGCTCCGGTCGTAATTTCGCGGCACGGCACGGCGCGGCGGCCGCGTGATTTATTGCACGGAGACGAATACGAAAGGAAGAGAGAGAGAGAGAGAGAGAGAGAGAGAGAGAGAGAGAGAGAGAGAGAGAGAGAGAGAAAAGAAAGAAAGAAAGACCAAATTGCCACGACACTAATTGCGTACGCGCCGCTATACACACGTCTATCCTAGCGACCGATCAGCGGCAGCTATGAGTTCCTCATTTACTGTAACTCATATTAGATCGTTATTTTATATAATTCGCCTGCTTCTTTTTTTTTCGTCTCTTTGCAGTCTCGTGAGAGAAAAGTCTCTAGTTCTTATTTAACATCTCTTTTAATATTGTGATATATATACGCTGCAACATAAGGACTGAAGAGATTGTTTTTATATTAGCAAAAACTTTTACGTGTGTTTAATATTCTTCATAAAAGAACGATATTTTGCTAAAGTATCTAAAGAAGTTAGATGCAGATCTGAAAATAATTTCGTTGGATCATCAAAATAATTACGTTGGAATCTCAAGCAATGCCGCAAAAACTTTTGACATTCTGGCAAGCACCAGTTTTTGAACGTTCTACATAATTCTTTGGATAGCTAAATCTTTAGGTACTTCATCAAAATCGTTCTTTTATAATCTGACGACCTCTTATTCTTATATATTCCTCTCAAACTCATTTTATTCTATTCCAAGTATATTCAGATGAAAACGAGGGGAAGAAATTTTAGATCCACTTACATTAATTAAGTTCTTTGTTTCTCTTCTGTCCTTAATCGCGATATAATTCCTCGTCGCATTGAGATTCACGGTAACGCATTTTTAATTTTCTTTTTCTTCGCTCCTCCCTTTTTTTCCTTCTTACGAGCACCAAGTCGGTGTCTCGAGGCGATGGATGTTGTTTGCTCGGATAAAGGATTCTTCTGTGTGCACTGCCCTCGTCCCGATCGTTGCGAACGTGATTTAACGGAGCCAAGATTGGCCTTCCAGTCCCATTATGCGTTTCTGAAGATCATCCACACGGGCTACCCGGAACGTTTTCCATATTTTAACTGAAAAAAAGCTTGGCGCCTCGGGCATCTCGATGGCTCGCCCTCTCCGCGGTCTCTCTCATTCTCTCCTTTCGTAGAGGGGAATAACGATAATTTCGTAATGCGGACCAATCTTCCGAATTGCAAGATCATCCGAGGTGCCGGTAGTTAGCGTTCAGGGATTAAAAGGGGATCGTTTCGTCGCGCTTTTGGGGACGGTCGGCGCGGCTCGAGAGACGTAGAGACGCCTTCACGAACTCGACCAGCAAACTCGCGGCGCCCCGCCTTATTTCGTACAGTGTGGTTTTGGAGCGTTTATGTAAAATAAAATGCACACGAACGGGTTGAAACCCCCTCCGATTATGAGCGGGGAATTTAAACACTAGAAATTAGTGGAAAATGGAATAATAGACCTTCTCACGTTGAATTAGTCCTCTCCTTCTTTCCTCCTAATATTTATTACATATTTTTGATGATTATAGGAGAAAAAAAGATTGAATTTCTTATATGATATAAAACATAATTTGTATCAATTTATAAATATTTTCTAAATTTGAATCAGTGGATAATCACACATCAGTCCACAATGATACCACTGGTAATCAGTGAATTCACAGTGAAATTTAATCAATGAAAAATCAATGTCATCTAGTTAATCTTATTTTAGTATATAAAATTTCAATGTATATAGTATTGAAACGTGCAAATATTGATGTTTTAATTATACACTACGCAAACACTTCCTTTCCTTTTAAATCGAATTTCACTGATTCAAATTCAGAGAATATATCTTGGATGTAAGTAGCCATCTTGTTCTTTATGTTTGACTAGATAATGATCAAGACTCTCCCCCGTTCGCGTATTCCTTGTTCTTGGCAAATTTCGGCTGTTTCAGTTTCGAGATCTTCAAATTACATTCTGCGCGATCGCGGCCACCGCGGACATAGCCGCAAGTTTCCCTGGCTGCCCCTCGGGAGTTCTTCTTCCCCTTCCGGTACGTAACGCGTTTAATGGAACTTACCAAGGATCCGTTCCCAGTGGACCGTGTCTGCCGATGGAGGCGGCTAACTTCGTTTCCCCCGACTCGCACGAAACGCGAGCTCCTCGTTATCCTTACCCCCACGATATCTTTACGCTTCCCGCTGCTCTTCTCTTTCGCCATCGCCGTCGCCGCTGCTGCTAACATTCGTGAACTTTATCCTTCGATCGCACTCGTGCGATCATTACCTTAGTTCCCGAACTTTACGAGCATGTGTGCAGCCGTTACTTTGAGAATATCGTTTGCTTCGAGAGCTCGCTCGCGAATTATCGGGACTTAAAATTTTTCATCAACGCGTGACATTTTGCGAGATCAAATTCCTAAACTGCTTACCGTGTAAAGTCTTGAATGAATGCACACGTTTCTTTAATCTGTCCTCTCGCTATATATGCCGATACATCGATTCAGATCGGCGATTATTTGGTTTTTTAACATTGGTGAAACACCCATAAATAAAGTTGTGTGATTATAGTATATTTATTTTCTAAAAATTAAAAACTTTTAAAATCTATATGATAATCTTTAAACGAAATAATAGAAGTATATACTTTATATTGAACACAAAAATGTTTAGGTCAGTATTTATGATCGATTCTTATATTTAGGTCTGTCTTAAGTATAATCTTAAGATGTCACGAACTAATTAGAGAGCCGTATTAGCTTCTTAAGACATTACTTGAGGTCTTGAAATAAGAACGAACTATGAAATTAGAGTTATTTTAGATTACTAATAATCTCTCGATTATACATAATTTAGCCGCGCTTTTTGTGCAAGTTCTTCCGAGTGCTTTCGAATTCTTTCGAGGATTTTAGACGAACCCAGTTCTGTAATACGGCAGTCGAAACTCAATTACTTTCTCGAAGCAAGGCCCACGAACGCTACGGTCCACTCGCGTTCCAAACTCATTTACTGCAGACGCGAGTCCATCGTTTTGCTCGCCGACGATGCGATCGCCGAGAGAACCGATGAAACCCTACCCAAGACTCGAAAACTTACTTTCATTCGATTCCATTGCACATTAGCGGACATTAGCCGAGAGCCGATGCGAAATCAGAAGTGGACGAAATCGAAATTGCGATAGACGAAAAAGTTTCCTTCCGTTCTTCTCTCCTACATTTCATTCCTCGCTAATTTCTCCGCTGACCTCTCCTTTACCTTAAATACATTAATCGCTACCTCGACGCAGTTCTTCTCGGTGAATTTCTCAAGAGATTGATTAAATTTTAACTAATCCCGGTATGAGCGATTTCTTTCATTAGCGAGTGATCTCTCGTCGTATAACGCGCAAGTTTCCAATGCTCTTTCGCAGGGTCTCACGCGTTTTCCAGGAATATAGGGAGACGGAGTGAGTTTTCTCCTCTTCGGCAGTAGTGAAGAAGAAGTTAGCGATTCCCCGGTGCAGGAGCGACATCGGGATATCGGGAGCAAGGAGCGGCGGTGACGGGCGGTAGCCGGGAACGGGTCTCGCGAGAGAGGCAGTCCTCTTCCCGTGCAAACTCGATTGCCTCCGCGAAAAGGCAGAAAGACTCGTTCGAGCTGCGCTCGTGGCCGTGCGAGAGCCCAGCTCGTCGCTTCTACTTCTTCCTCCTTTCTCATCCTTCTCTCATCCTTTCTCATTCCTTCTTTCTCTCCCATTCCTTGTTACCTCTCCTCTCTCTCTCTCTCTCTCTCTCTCTCTCTCGTTTCTTACTCTCTCAGGGCACGGTGAGTAAGAGACGCGGCAACGCCGCAGGAATGCCCCCGGCCAACCCACCGCATGCATACCTGTACAACCTACTACTCTGATCCTGGGCCCCGACTGTATACGAAGAAAGCCTGGCAGCATCCTATCGGTCCG
The DNA here is from genome assembly GCF_024713525.1 of Acromyrmex echinatior. NCBI lineage: Eukaryota > Metazoa > Arthropoda > Insecta > Hymenoptera > Formicidae > Acromyrmex > Acromyrmex echinatior. The sequence continues at coordinate 3,578,537 of NC_141861.1, forward strand.
ACAAGGACGGAGTAGGACTTGTCCTCTATCGTCTGAGAAGTAAAGGGAAGAACGGGAGAGAGAGAGAGAGAGAGAGAGAGAGAAAAGGACGGTGCCTGGCTCTCTTCGTACACACGTGTATGTGAAGGTGGAAGTGAGGGCTTATGGTTCCGGTTCCCTCCCTCCCCCTCCCTCCCTTGTGTGCGTTGCCCATGCGCGAGGAAAAGATCACACGACGAATGTAGGCTATTCTCATTGACCGAACTCGACAGCGCTATGATATCGTCGTTCAAATGAGAGAGACATGGAAAGAGAGAGAGAGGAATTTGCGATAGTATCCCTCTAGATACATCGTAGCGAAAATGCATCTATCGCGAAATTGACCGTATTATCGACGTTCCTTTGCGCCATTATGCAGATTTGCAAAGTTAGCACGATATTCCATCAATATAAAATTATTCATGATATTTCCAGTAGCATTCTTTTTATAGTTCTATAGTAAAAATAAAAAAGACTTTCGCATTTTATATACTAAAAAAAGAACCAAAGTTGAAAAAGTAGCAGCCACAGTTGATACCGAAATTACTGCGAATTGATTTAGGTATCAATTAGAAAGAAACATAGGATGCTTGAAAAATTAATATATTCAAGCTATCAAATATCGTTATTGAAAACCTATCAACGTGGATACGACGTTTCACTTATATCGTTGGAGAATTGATTTGATCGATATCCATGGATAGACAGAGCGTTCGCGTTCGATCACACTGTCGGTCGATCTTCCAAATCGACTCTGTGGCGACCGAAAAAAACTTCATATTTTTAACTCGACGCTGTCGTATACTCTTTTCTCTGTCTCTCTCTCTCTCTCTCGTGAAATATCAATGCGATTTAAATATTCAATATCATTGGCGACGTGCAATATCTGCTCTCGGTGGCCCAAGCTGTGGCACAGGCCACAAAGGGACGATCCAGTACAACCTGCCAGAATAAAAATCAGTATTTTTTCATCCCGACGGTTTTTGTTTCGTCAGATGATTGGACGAAACCGCGCCCCTCTCGTTCTCGTCTCCCTCCCCCTTTTAATGCCAATCTTACTCCTATAAATACATCGGGTCGAGCTTTCCGCAGCTGGACCACCGCAATTTCGCTTCCGTTGAAAGGAAACCGTCATCGGTGGTCCCTTTGTCGCGCGTTTCCTCTTCGTAGATTTTCCAACGACGATGACGGCGAGATGCAGCTCGATCGCGCCGCAGAGACAAATAAACTTGTCAAACTCAGGGTGAAGCGGGAAAAACGTGCGCGCGAGAGTAAGAGAGACGCTATACGTGATAAATATATGTGTGTGCGTGTGTGTGTGCGTGTATGTTATATGTGTAAACGCGCTTTAAATGTATGCGCAACTTGGTGCAAAACGAGCATTGCGCGAGACGAAACGTGATATGCACGCACCGGGTACACGACTGAACATAAATTTTAATCACGGAGAAAAATCTCACAAGTGAGATGAAAGAAAAGAGAGGAGAAGGAAGGACGTCAGTTAAGAAGAGGAAGAGACAGGTATAGAGATATATAGAGAAGTTAGGCATGCCGCCCAGTAAAACGCCTCGAATAGCGGGGCCTGAAGTACGCCAACGACGAACGATTTGCGTTAGTCCCGTGTGTTACGTGTGTTTCCCCATTTCAGACGAGCAAGTATTCAAACCGGTATAATTTCCGTGAGCTCGAGAACTTCGATGCTGTAGGCCAGGAGTGTCAAGCTCGGTTCTTCAGCTTCAACATTTAAATTTGTTCATAATTGATTGCTAAATGCCTCGTTAATATGCATTCGCGATATAACGTTGCAGAAGAATAAAATATGTGCTGTAAATTGCAAATTTAATTTATACGTGGACAGTTTGATAAGTCGATGATTCTTTTTACTTTTTTTTTTAAATCAAAATTCTACTTACTTTTTAATACAGTCCTCTTCCTTTTATAAAGTCATCGACTTATCAAACTGTCCACGTAAGCAACTAAAGAAGAACTTGATGGAAAACTAAAAAAAATAAAAAAATTTGAGGATTAATTAAAAATTAAATAAACAACTTATAATCTCTAATTTATTCATAATATGTAAATCTTCTAAAGTTGATTGATTATTTGCTAGACAGCTTCAATATTGTTCTTTCACGTGATCCCTGCGAGGGTAAACTGATCTCGTAGAACTCATATTTTCAATAATTTTATTACGAAACGTGAGGAAGGCAGGTTTGCAATTTGTTGGGCAGACAATATCGCGAGGATCGAACGAGACGAATTGCTTCGGGAAAGTGGTGTGTATCGATGTATATATGCCCGATGCGCCCGGCATTTTATATAGGTATTTCACCCCCTGTTTTTACACCACCTCCCGCATATGCCGTCGTCTAACAGTGCGCTTTCGTTTCTTCTTCGTTGCGTCTCCCCACCCTTCCTCATCCCCATAAAGTCTCTCGAGGCGTCGCGACGAAGCGAGGGCGTGAGCGTCGGCTGGTTACATTTCCTAGCAGACCATTATTTCTCTCTTACACCTACGCGCGCGTGCGAACACGTCTCATCTGCACACATACACGCACACATATATGAATCGGCACGGTACACCGCGCGAGCTTCGGATATTTTCTCCCTTTTTGCCCCCGCTACTACATTACCTTTTCCGAGCAGCAGGGAGTTAGGAGTGTCTCGCTGCATATTAATGAAAAAATTTGTGACTTCCCTCCGTCATCCAGCAGCAGCAGCAGCAGCAGCAGCAGCAGCAGCAGCAGCAGCCGTTGCCGCAGCCGTCGCACCTGCGAAAAAAGGAAGAGTTGGAAAAAGAAACGAGTGATTTCTCACCGCTGTTGGATCCTCCATCTCTTCTCGCGACTGCGTCTATCCCTTTGAATATATGTCTCTTGCTCCTTTCGTACACGACCAGCGCCGTTATAATGATACCGTAAATAAGATATCTAGTACAGTAAGTACGAAGCTTTGTTTCGAAGCGAATAGTACTTGAACATGTACGACTAGAGTAAGGAAGACTGTAGAGTGTAGTGAGACTAGTCAGTTATATGCGTCAAATGAACAAGTTGACATTCTAAATAATTCATTCGCGTTTTCCAAGTTGGGTCTCTTAGCATCAAGATAAGCCTTGACTTATGTCGCGATGTATAGAATGATATTTCCTCTTCCGTATATCAAAAAAATGGGAGCAGTTCTTCATCAGCTGATCGAGATGAAAGCTCTGAGTTGAGGGCGACACATTGAATAGTATTAACGCGATATGCTGCAACTAACTAATAGCGATTTTCGAGTGCAATAAGTTTGAACCCAACTCGGGTTAATTCGAAAGTACCATGATCTCGTTCAATCAAAAATCAAAGTAGAGCATGTTACGTCATTAATTCGACTTGGGTTGGGTTCAACCACGCTGCACTCGAAAACGCTATAAGGTTCGGGTTCAGCGAATAAGCGGAACGGCTGGATCAGGCACGAAGGTCTCACGTGTATCGAAACGAGTTTGGCGTCGTGTATTCGTGCGAAACACGGTCAGGTGCTCGTAAGTGCATTTCTAAGACTGCGTAATAGCTGTTCCGTTTAGGTGGCGAGCCGGTTGCATTCGTGAACTCGCTTTTAACGCGAACGAAGCATTTAATGTCGCGCATGGTAATAAACGTTATCGTTATGAATTTAACGCGCGCGAGGGTACGAGAAAAACACCGAGGTTTCAAGATTTTAACACGGCCATGTTTCAAATTTCGCTAATCCGACTGTTACGTCGATCTTAACGCGTTAAAACTTCAGCTCGAGAAATGATCTACACAGCTCTACGCTCGTCTGCGTTATATTGTATACCATAAAACGCGTCGTTATCGTATCGATACTTTCTGTAAACTCTTAGATTACCGTACCAAGTTCCGAAATGTAACGTTTACCGTCTCGTTTATTTATTCGAGTAGGGTGCATTACAAGAAACTCTGTAATAGCTGCGTCAACGATATCATCGGCTATCGAATATCAAGACACTTTGAATGACCCGAGATTTGGACGTACTTTGACAAGATCGTTCGCCATTTCCATTGAGTGGACCACCGAGGTCACCGTCGATGGAACTCGACCGGTGATTCGAGGGAGAAATGAAACGAGATAACTTATGCGCGGCGCTGACTCAGGTTCCTCGTTATTTCGGATCGTGTCATAAAATCTCGGTCTTAACAACGCATGCGAGGATATACCCCACCCCGTAAGCGGGAATTGAAAGATTCCTGGGAACGTCGACCGGCTGAAAGAAAGAGAGGGAAAGGAAAGAGAAACCGCAAATATCTTCTTCGACCGCGAGAGCGAATGTTTTGCTAATGAACCCTCTCATCGCCCTCATCGTGCTGATTAACGACTCCTCGAACGAACCGACCAGCCTTCCCTGATCAATATTGCGTTTTTTTTTTAAGGAAATTACATCTGCGTGAATGGCCATCGCCGTGACTCAATCGAATCCCGCGATTCTATTTTATAATTATTTCTACGAATCGCCGGTGTCTTCGTCCATTCGAATCCACTCATTTCGAAGGCTGTTAATAAAATTCCATGTACCGCTATATATTAGTAAAAATCATGACATAGCGTTGCATTATTTATTGCACAAGACTTTTTGTTGCATGCAATTAAATAGCTTTTTGCAATTGGATATATCAAAGTGATAATCTTGATTTTTATCTGTTTCCCATTCCCAAGTTCTTGATTATATTCATTATCAGTGACATGCTAAAATAATTTATAAAGCAACTACTGTCTTCTGGGAACACATCGTACGATTAATCGAACATGTTTGTGGACTGAAGCTCGATTCGTCATCTGAATTCCAAGGATACGTTCTCCGACAAAGCGGATACTTTTATGGAAGGCGTTATATCGTGACGCGGAAGAATCAGTAGCATAAGGAACGAGGACAAAGAGAGGCGAAAGGAAAAAGCGGAAAAAAAAATTACATTCGCCATTGCTCGCCCATAAAAAAGAGCATAATGAGTGAACCGTTAATAAAATAATTATAATATTGGGAGCTTGCTAATAGATTCTGGGAACGCATTAACCGGTCTCCTTGTCTCTTCTCTCTCTCTCTCTCTCTCTCTCTCTCTCTCTCTCTCTCTCTCGATAAATCGTGCTCGCAGCGTGTATACCAAGCAAAGGAGAGAAACGCTTGTGCGTTTATGCATGCGTGCAAGACACGTGCAAAATCGTGGCACATCGCGATCGGGCACCAACCATGTACACACACACAGGTACGCTCGGATACACACAGATACACATGTAAATACTTGTGCGCATGTGGTAGCAGCCGCAGGAACGCTTCGACGTGTATCTAATATTCTCGGTATGTGAAAATTACCGAGCCGTATAAACTGTCGATCGGACAGGTGGCCGACAAATCGCGTTGAGGAAAATATACGAGGTGTCCCACGTTTTCCCCGCCCTGCCTTTCACGATCCTTCGACCTTATATATTCATTTGGAATATTTCTCGTTTATGGACAATTGTGACGATCGAGAATTATTTTTCCCCCTTCCCTCCCCCCCTCGGCGTTGTTGATTAAGCCGGATATATATGTGCCGATCGCGTCTCGTTCGCATGTGGGGATTATTGGTATGCGGGATTACTGACCCGCATAAATCTCGGATAAAAGCAGAGCGTCGCGACGCGGCATCGGGCAGCGGCAATTTTCCGATGATTTTCGTTGATCGCTTCGGCGAATCGACGATGCGGTAGAAAAATAATAAAGCGTAGGCGAGAGGAACGGGACGCGATGTGGCCCGCCCGATTCTAACGAGATATTTATCCTCTCTTTTTTTTTTTTGCCGGTCGCACCGGTGAGATCGCGCCGAGCCAATTAAAAAGAATAACGAGAAATATAATCGGTCGAATTGAAGTCGGTCCGGTTCGGCTCTTTCCCTCCCCTCTTTCGGTCCTCCTCAGGACAGAGGAGACGGTTTTTCGGAGACATTTAGATCGATTAATTTAATTATCGCGATCACGGCATAGGGATGCCTCCTTGTAGAGAATCACGCGGTAATTTACATAGTGATGTGAGATTCAGCAATTTGAAAAACCGGACCAGTGCGGTTGGCGCAAACACGGAAGAGACCGAATCACGCTGGCGTTCGACGAGAAATGATCAAGAACGACGCGAAATCAGGCTGAAGCATGTTGTCAAGCGCATTTATTTTTCTTCCCTGATGATGTGAACCTGGAAAGAGTGAGAAAGACAAAGAGATTGAAGGGACGATCGTACAGTTCACTTTGTCCGACGATCGTTTGGGACGATTAATTTGATTATCGCGGTCTGATAGCAATTTACATAGTAATACGCGACTTAATCCGCGAGAAAAAAAAAGAAAAGAGAAAGGAGTTTGGCAGAGAGACCGACGTGTATTGAACGGAGTAACGAATCAAGCAAAAGGAAGGGCGAAGAGAGAGAGACGTGACTCTCGTAGTCACTCGCCAAATCTTCCGCTTACACACGTCTCCTCGTTGTTTTAGATTAGAGAATTCGATTATCGCTGTCGCGTCTGGGACGGAAGGTTTCTATTCCAAAAAGCCTCACACGATGTGATTTACATGCTAATACAGAAACCGCTCTTTATCTCTCTCTCTCTCTCTCTCTCTCTCTCTCTCTCTCTCTCTCTCTCTCTCTCTCTCTCGTTCTCTCATGCACGCGCCGGCACGGGGGTCGTAAGATAAATTAAAGCCCGGTTTACACTACGAAGGCTGCATCGTCGCGGCTGCACGTATCATCCATCGTTAATACCCACCGAGAAAATTTATGAACGAATAAAGGATGATGAGGAAAGGGAGATGGTTCTTATTTATTTGGATTTGGTTAGTTGGACTACGACGCGCGGAAACAAATAAATATTTCGGTGAATTGGCCTTATCCCAACATAAATGATTGATACAACTTGGCTTCTGATTTTCTTTATTTCTTTTTCGTTTGCTAATCATTTACGTTTGTTCTTATTTATGGCGATACGTAAGCTAATTTACATTCAGAAAGTGAGAAATTCTAAAATATGAGAAATTTAGTCATTTAATATTGTCGCATTGTAATTCATTTTTGTCAATTTTTTTGTTTACTTCTTTTTACTTTATTACTTTTCATATATTACTCGTCTAATGGTTTCTTTCGTATCTTTTATCTGGATTTATGTAATTGCTTTTATGAGATCGTTTTTCTGTCACGTATGTTCACATGAATTTTTAGAAGGTCCATCTTTAAATATTAATAAGCGCTTCTCTCTTTCTTCTTCTCTTTTTTTATCAAAAACATCAAGAAACGAGAAAGCGAAGAAAAAGAAAGAGAATTCGAGGAGAGAGACCATTGAGAAGAAAGATGGATAAGAGGGTGGGTTTGTGGGGAAGTGCCGGGGCGGAAACAAAAGAATAGGGGGATGTAACTTGAAAAGCACAATTGAAATTCAAGATCCATATGCAAAGAGCGCCACTGGCAGGAGAGGGAAAGGAAGTTGAAAGATAGGAAATGAAGAAAGAAGGAGAGAAGAGATTCTATATTGAATAATCTCACCTCCCCCTCCCCCTTCTCTCTTTATCCCCCTCCTCCTCTTCTCTTCTCTATCATTCTCTCGAGGACCGCTTGGTTTCCTGCGATATCGAGAGAGAGAGAGAGAGAGAGAGAGAGAGAGAGAGAGAGAGAGAGAGAGAGAGAGAGAGAGAGAGAGAGAGCCATTCTCTAAATAATTGATTTAACATGTGTATACATTATACGCAAACATAATAACGCTATGTAAATGGTAATTCCACCCATGCGACGCTGGTCCATGGCGTGGGCCGAGTTCAGAACCACGTCCTACCATCGCATCCGTACCCCCTTTATCCTCCCCCCTTTAGCTTCACTGCCGCCTTTCTTATGCCGCCCAGTCGGACCCACGTTAGTAAGCTGGGGGTCTGCGGGACCCCGCAGAGACGGGAGACTGGGGGTTAAGTTACCGAGCACCTCATATTTTTTCATCCTCCCGGGGAATCTTCCCTTTTCCTCTTCCCTACTTTATTTTTCCCCTCACTCGCCCATCATTGGAGAAGGGTAATTTCGTCTATGAGAGATTCAGAGAGCTACTTCCGCGATCGGGAGGATTAGGAAGGGGTGACGAAGCCTGACGCGATAAATGAAGTCGAGGAATAAATTTTGGGGTGGAAATCTGTGTATATTATATACGTTAAGATTCTATGTACATCTAAATTTTCCAGCCTGATGATTATGATAAACGTTGTTTTAATTACTATGTTTATCAAATTCCATTTTTAAAAAAAGAGAGAAAGAAATGTATTTTAAGAAAAGAAAGAAATATAATTATTTAATGTACATTAACGTTTAAGGAGGTTCTAAGATCAATTACCTTTTATTCTTATCTATTATTAGTTACTTTCTTAAATAGAAATGATAAAGATATATTCAATAGAGTTCTAAGAAAAATTAGACTCTAGGATATCTTTTTATGATATCTTCTTTTCCTCAATTTATCTAGTAACTTTATTTAGCCAGCGTAGATATGAAAGTCATCACAATCTATGTATCTATATCAAACTACGCGTTGATTATATCACGATCTCTTTTATACAATGCGGATTAGACTGGGGATCCCCATTGGGACATATGCGTAGCTCGCACAATGAGTCAACGACACTCTGCCAAATGATTCGAGGTATGATATACCGATACTAAAGAAGGGATGCACATAGATGGACGGTAACGGATGAGTGAGGATTGAGAAAAAAAAAAGAAAGAAGAAAGAGAGAGAGACTTAAAGAAAAGATAATTGATAGAAAGAAGAAGAGAGGGGCAGAGAAGGATTCTGACAAATTGGAAGGCTGTTAAAGCAAAGGCACGGAGGCGTCGCTCGTTGGAGCTGAAGGAGAGAGGAAGATTTCTATACATTGGACGAGAGAGGGAAAGAGAATCCGGGAGAGAAAGAGAGAGAGAAAGAGAGAATAAGTCGGAAAAAGACAAGCTACGCGACTCTCGTGTCACGATGGGCCTCGTAGCAGCATTTTTAGAGCCGAAATAAAGTGGAAGAACGAACGTACACCGTCTCTTGAATATCCGCTGGGCGCGCGTCGGAAGACGTAGGTGGTCTCTCTTCTTAGCGTACCTCTCTTTCCGTCCTTCTCTTCTTCTCTCACTGTCGCGTCGTTCTCATTCTCGTTCGTTTCTTCGCTCGTTCATTCCGTACTCGTTCGTCTGTACCACGCGGCTGATCTACCGAACGAGTTGAACGACGAGGCGCAAATGCTAGCAGATTATAGGTGTGGAACTCTAGATGTACCACGGTAGCGCGAAAGCCCGCCATATTTCATCTAATAACCATCATATTTAAGAATTATTACTCTAAAATTACTATTCTAAAATTAAATGAATCATATATTTAAGAATTATTACTCTAAAATTACTGCTCCACTTTAGAGTGGAATCTAATTCTAGAGAGTAATCTATTAAGTGTCAATATTGAAAAAGAATGACTCAATTGTCAATTTTTAAGAGTTAGATTCCACTCCAAAGATTTCAGAGAGTAAGCTTACCTATTTATTTATTCGTTTATTTACTAGGCTTATTTACTATTTATCGTTTACTTATTGATCATCAAGTAAAAAATCGCGATCGAAATAGTCAATATGAAAATTGTCGGTTTAGATGAAAGGATTGTGCTACTCTAGAGTTCTAGTTAGGTGAACGCACATACGTCCCTGCGAAACGTGACTTCCTCGCTCGCGAAGACCATCCGGACATCCCAATTCTCTCCGAGGTTCTCTCATCGCTGATCGATCGTCGCGTGTATGTGACGATTTGCAATTCAACTCATCAACGTCGGCGCGATGCCCAACCGTTTAGTGTCGCGATTGTGATCGGAATGACTGAGTAATCAAAATGTTCTAAGAGAAATTCCAGATAATTAACGAGAACATAATTTATTTAATTATGAAAGAGAGAGAGAGAGAGATAATCAACTGTAACTTAATTTTTTTTAATTACTTACCATGAAAGAAATAATTGCTTCTTTAATTTTCGTGTCACGTTCAATTTGAAAACATCTTCATTTATTGATTGTAGCTATTTTTAAACGTTTCGCGTACCATCGTTGATTCACGAAATACAATAATAGTCGAAGTCGATCGAGCGGTACAATCGACTAGACCGACTATTTCAAGCGGATATTTCGTTAAACCCTAAGAATCGTAGAGCGAAGATGGAGGCGAGATACGAGATGGAAGCGGCCTCACCCGACGCTACGTACAAAATGCAAACCGCGGGATAAAGATGGAATCTGGATAACGGTATCAAAATCTGAAATACTTCCTCGATGCGCGAGCACGATGGGAAACGCGAGCGACGTTACGGTGAGTGTAACGTCGCCCGTTCGCGTTTACGTGTCCATGCCGATCTTGATGAAACCGGTGATGATCTTGCTCCTCTCCGAGAGAAAGAGAAAGAGCGAAGATCCTGGAAGCTGCGCACACACGAAATCTCTGTTGCCGCTCGTGAGAGTCGGGCATTAGCGGGAACCGACACCGCGGGTGGGTTTCGGTGAATGATAACCGCGGAACGGTAACGATATTATATCGTTGTGAGATCAGGCCCCTTAATCTCGTTGCGTATGTGCGTGCCGTGCGTGCGCGCGCGTGCGGAAGACGAAAATCGTAATCTTAATCGTCTTCGTGACGGGCAACAGGTTCTCTTGAGCTCGCGATTCAGTCGTCCGTCTCTTTGGATATACAAGCGCGAGGGGTCGACCCTCTTATATGTAAGGACCGTACGGAAAGAACAGGCTGGTTACGTCATTCACCCATCTCCTTCTTCTGGCAGCCTGAGCTATTGATTTATCGTCGCGAGAAACGATTTCTTTTATCGTAGGGAGGATGAACGAGTGCGCGAGTCGCTCTCTGATTAGAGGTATGCATTGTGCATCGATCGACGGTTAATGGACGGAAGGAGAGAAAGACAGAACGGTGTCGCCTTACGCAAGCTAGATTGGAAGTCACGGGAGATAAGCTGAGCAGCCGACGTCGGCAGCCGAGCCGATCAGGGTCGACAGATCCCTGAAGGTTTGGACTTGGGAGACGAGAAAAAGGAGATTGGACCTCGGCTCTCGCGCGGTGTCTCTTTTACCTCGTTAACTACTGACGCGATCGTTTGAACCGAAACACTATATGTCAGGACGTAATTTCAGTATTTCTTCAATATAAAGACTGTCAATCTTGATGTAAGCTACCTGAGTTCTCGGATATAAGTTGTCTGAGTTTAATTGCGAAAGATTCGGTATCCAAGTAAAAAAATTAATCAGAAATTGACTGGCTTAAATTCTGGCTTGTTCGGATTGTAACTAGGCAGTAAATTTAACCAATTTCTAAATCAGATTTTCCTAGACATTTTTCTGGCAAAATAAAATTTTTTAAAATCTCTTTTCAATTTATTATTTTTTATTAAGAGTATCTAAACCTGAAACAACTGTTATTAATTAATTGTAATTTTTTTTATTATGCTTTAATTTTTTTTCTTACTTATTGCGTTTTGAATTAGAAACCACGATTACGAGTAATATACAAATGAACAATAAATTAACACACTTTCTTAAAGGATTGAAAAACTTAACTTATAATAATTTCCTTTTTTTTTTTCAAATGTACAATTAATTTTCTGCAATTGACAAAAGATTTATTACGAGTGTTTATACTCGGCTTTAAGACTTACTTAACTTTGTCGAATGCTTGCGTCTTTCATCGATTATGTCGATTTCACTGTCACAGACGATGCGAACACTTTGAGAGAAATCTAACGCTAACTAATTACCACACCGCTGTATCTAATCGAAGTTAAACCATTCAATATTAGATTTGCATCCGTAACACAGTTTCTACTCACTTTCAGCAAATGTGACATAGGTATACCGCGACGAATCAGCTTACTTCATAGATAGTATCGCGAAACAAATTTGTATTAAAACGAGGTCGACTCCCAAACTGACTTGAAAACATGTGCATGAGGGAAAGTACGGCGTACCGTCGGATACCACTTCAGTCAAGAAGAGTTTTATAAGTGGGGACTTCTTTCGCCGATCGATAAGATCAGATTCCTCTCTCGTTTGAATAATATGAAAAATCGAGATGGATAGATAAATGGAAGAAATAAGAGGAACCGTGCTGGGTAGATTCGGGAAAAGGGGAGGGGTGAGGACCGCGCACAGAGGACCGAAAGGGCAAGGGACGAAAGAGGGGTGGAGGGAGGGGGGAGGGAGCAGAAGGGCCGAAGACGCACCATCGGTGGAGTGAGTTAGTGCCGGCGGGCAACGCTATGCATACCGTCACACCCTGCGACACGCTCCAAATTTGAAATTTAAATTCGGTACCTCTCGCGGGACCACGTTGTACACCGGTTACACACGCACACACGGACACTCGCCCACACGTACGTGCACGCACACTTACGGTGAGAAAGATCTATGCATGTTGCGAGCGTGCATACAGGACGTCTCGAAAATAGTTTCAGACGATCTCTATGCCGAAAATTTCGTGTAATTAAAAGTTACTTAGCATTGAAAAGTAAGAGGTTTCCATCAAACGAAAGTAATTACTTATAAATATGTAGACGGTAAAATTTCACCTCTCACTTCGTGGTTTCAAGGGTATTCCTGTAGTAATAGAATTTTTCTGAAAAAAAAATTACTCCTCAAGGTACATTTGATCATGTTAAAGAATTTAAAAATATACCGTGTCGTCATACAAGATTTTCCTAGAGGAAAGATCGCGTTGAAACGTTACGTAGAAATGTAATTGTCAAATTATTGTCCCTTTTGGGACACCCTGTGGAACACGGACGACGAATGTTTGCGAGAACAGGATGGAGCAAAAGGCAGGAAGGATGTATCGTCGTTTTCACGACGACCGACCTGCCCGTTAAGTCGTTTCCGCTCGTCGGTAAACACACGCGGGAATAGTAATTCGAGACAGGGGCTCTGCGCCGTGTCCTTTCACCTCCCGTCAACCCTCCGTTCTGCCTTTCCTCCCACAACTAGTGAAGTTGTCTCGAGTCGTGTATGATTGTCTTGTCTGCTTGTCGCTGTCGATCCACAATCGCGTCGAATTCGGGAAGGGAATGCTCTTTCAGGATGAGCTTGTTTTCTCGGATGTCAGCCGCAAATCGGAGCGTGCTCTTTCACCTTGCATCTCATGCATTGTGGTAGCTATTGTCAGATCTCATCTTGCTCTTGAAAAGAGTAAGTATACATCGCAGGAAAGTCTCCGGAACCGATCAAATATGTCTAGGAAAATTTTTTTCTTCTTCAATTTTAATAATTTCAATTTCAAATTTCATTTACTAGAAACGTGATTTATTGATAATTTTCTTGAGTGATATTTAAAAAATTTTTTTACTATAATGGAAATCATTTTCCTAAAGATAATTGCGCGATGTCTATTTCGAACTTTTTGCATAAAAATATATTATTACTTCTTGAAAAAAATTAGATATTAATAGTTTCTATAGATGTGTCTTATGACATATTTTACTTACATTTTAACACGGGATTCAATTAGAGTATATTTTCAAAAGTTAGAATAAATGATATTTAAAGTTAGAATAGATAATATAGAATCTGAAGGAAGCGGTACTTTCGTCTAAGAAAATTATATATGTTCTTAAACCTTAATAATTTCAACGTCTACTGCAAGCATGTTATTCATTGATCACTTTCTTAAGCGCTACACATTTCTAAACTTCTTTATTATTATGGAAAGTTATCCGATATACGATAGAGTGCACTTGAACGTTCGCGTTACTTACGTCCAACGACCGCAGAACATTCTGCAAAGTAACGGTTACATCGCGCTGGCATTGCCCGCGAGATGATCGACGTCGCGACATCATATTTTCTTCCTGTTCGTTTACCCGCAAGCTTTTACCGAACGTACGTAATCGCATTTTCCTCGGTTACGATCCAAGTTACGAGAGAGAAAGAGGGAGCACGTCCATAATTTTTTTTTCTTCTCCTCTCTTATTCCCGCCGCTCCTCTTCTCGACATTCCACGACGACACACGCCGCGAGTGGCTCGCGTCATGTGACACGTGTCCAACAGGCGAAGGCGCATAATGCACGTGTCGCACGCACGATACGTAACACGTAACGGCTGCAGTGCTGCACCGGCATGTGACGGCCGCCGCCGCCGCCGCCGCCGCCGCCTCCTCCTCGTCATCTCGTATACCGGCGGGCTGCTGCACTTTCTCTTTTCGCGTCGATGATCGCGCATCGTAGATGCGGTCGACCAGCATCGAATCCTCAAACCACACCGTTATCTTTCCCTCCGCCGTGCGTGATGCCAGGCACTTGTGGCGAGGTAATCCCGAGGTACAGCATTAGTCGATCAAAGTTCTGAAATTTATGCTAGCTCTAAAATGAACCCTCGAAGGATAAGTGTCAAACTACATAAATCAAGGTGTATTAAAAAGCGTGTGTCGCAGCAAAAGTGAAGTCGCAGTGAAAATATGACACAAGTATATATCGGTACACGGAAAGAGAGAAGATAATAGTTTTGCAGTATTTAGAAGTTTAGCTTAAAATAAATATGTAAGATGACGCTCCAGATGATTACTAGAATATTAAATCTTTTATAGAATTGTTCATCGTGTTCTACAAAATCATTTTCAGATCTGGATCTAGAACAATTTTTAGATACTTCAGCAAAACCATTTTTTCAGGTCTGCATCCAGCAAAATTTTTTAATACTTCAGCAAAACCATTTTTTTCTGTGTAGAGATAGAACGTTCTAAATCCTCCTATGCTTTATATATTTGTTTGATAAAAATTTGATTGATTTTATTCTTTCTCCTCTCTCTCTCTCTCTCTCTCTTTCTCTCTCCTAAAGAAAATTTGTATTCAATTTTTAATAACATAAAATTGACTTCAAATCGACCGTTACGATCGATCGTGGATAAAAGGAAATGCAACCTTTATAGCCTTTTAAACGAGGAAAATGGCCAGCGCTTGCGGTCCCTTTAATAGTCGCTATAGTGATACGGTTGAATAGTTACTAAAACGTCATGACAGTCGATTGAAATTGTTGCCAGAGTCATGCTCGTCGA
Organism: Acromyrmex echinatior; assembly: GCF_024713525.1. NCBI lineage: Eukaryota > Metazoa > Arthropoda > Insecta > Hymenoptera > Formicidae > Acromyrmex > Acromyrmex echinatior. The sequence continues at coordinate 3,593,649 of NC_141861.1, forward strand.
AATTATTACGGAGTACTTCGGTACATCTCTTTCCGCGGTCATCTGTGCTAGTAACTATAGTTATCTTATCCCGGAATTACCCTACACAGCTGGTGGTGCAGCGATATAGCTATATGTGTATAGATTGGAAATGGCTAAGAGTAAACTCGATAGTTTCTATACGGAGACATATCTTTTTCTTACGTGGCTCAAGTTCATTCGTGTCACTACGTAGTATCAGATCGATCCGAGAGGTTGTGAGGTTTGTCATCCCATAATTCATTTCTTCGTACGTTCGGCCTTCAAGAAATAGATATCTTCTTCGATGTAACGCGTGACGAGAAGGTGGAAATGGCGCTGTCTAAAATGTAAATTTGAAGAAACATTATAATAAGCGTAGCGGATTGAGTCGGTTATTCGTCGAGTAAATCTCGTCAGTATTAGAGAATAATCCTGAGGTCAATCTGCCAAGCTTTCTGCGAAGTTTATTAGGAGCGATAAAGGCGATATGGAAGGAGCAAACTCTCTCTCGGATCTTACTCCGTGAATTCGATTGTGCGAAGACGCGCGTGCCTATATATTCCAAGTTCTTCACGAGAGCACTCGAATTAGATCGGCACGCTGCAGTGCAAACTCCACTCCTGCGAAATACTCTTCACAATGATATGGCTTAGAGGGTAACTGATCCCTCGGCTTAAAATGGAGTATCCCTTTTGCGATATTAATGCTCGCCGTTATCGAACTCTCGCGCATTCCAAAATATAGGTACACGTATCCTATGAAACGTCCGTGCAATACATCCTTTTATTTAGATAGAAAATAAAAATTGTTACAGCAACAGAGAGAAAGTTTTATTTTTTGCAATTTAGCTTGGAATCGCCTAAAAATTTGTTTAGGTCTCTGTTGGACCAGAACTTCGTCCCAGATTAATCCCAAAGTTACATTCGGCACAATTTTTTTTTCTTTTTTTGTTTTGAGCACGCGATCTGTCGCTCACACTCTGCTCCGCATCGATCTGGATGCAGCGAGATAATTGCAGTTCGCGCGAGTGCCTCTGTCGATTCAATCGGCAGGATGGGAGGTCGATGGGCGAGGAAATGGAAGGGAAAGGGTCCAAAAAAATGGTATAAACAAAAATGGATTTTAAAGCATACCCAGTTTTCACCTTTGAGATTCTGTGCTGTCGGAGATGAATGGATGAGAGTGTCGCATTCGCGTCGCGCTTTGGTCTAGAAATTTAAAGACCTGGTATCCAAATAGGAACTCTAAGGACAATCATTATTAGAGACCAGTGATACAGTAAACCTAGTTCAATGTAGGTTTAGGCGAATATCGCGAAATGAAGGAAAACTAGAAGAAGAATTAAATGACTGATGGTGATAAAAATAAAAGGGGAGGAAGGAAGGCGCGGGAAGAACATAAGAAAGGAACGATGAAAAGGAGATACAGGAAGGAAGGAGGATGGACGTGCTGTCAAGGCTGAAAAGAGAAAAGGTGCTGGAGATACAAAGAACGCGAGGCGAAAAGAAGAGAGACGAATGGACAGAGGAGAAGAGAGGAATGTGCTAAGCACGTGGATGAGAGGCGAAGAGAGGAAGAACGGATCGACGAAAGGGAGAGAGGAGAATCGAGGGTTGGTGGCGGGCCCAGACCCGGTCGATACGACCACTACCACCAACATCACCACTGCCACCTCTATACGACGAGTATGAGGCAGGACAGAGCGCGGAACTTGGTTCTTGCGCGAATGCACCGATATAGCGGGTCTTTTCGTTTTTTTTTTCCAACCTTACATGTCTCTCTTTCTCTCTCTTTCTTTTCCTCCTTCCTCTTGCCTATCATCTCTCAGTATTTTTTCACCCCTCGCATTTTCAACGATCCGCCATTTTCAGAGGGAACGTACTCCTATAGTCTCATCTCTCTTCAGTGGGTGGATTTCCTCACGATGACTTTGGCACGTATACTTGCTGTCTTTCTCAAGATAAGCTCAGTCAAGTCTGGTTATTGTTTGAATTTCGTATCGTCTTCTGTAATTGCACAAAGAAAGAACGATTTTGCTCAAATATCAAAAAATTTAGATAGATGCAGATCTGAAAATAATTTTGTTGAATTATTAAAATAATTATATAGGAAACTCAAACATAACGATGAGCAATGTTGTAAAAAGTTTTGATTTTCTAACAACTAGTTTGTGAGGCTCCTACGTAATTAGGCTAACAAAGTTATTTTCAGATCTACATCTGACTAAATTTTTAGATACTTCAGCAAAACTTGTTTTTCCATGTAACATTGTGGCGTGTAATTATTCTGATAGGTGTGTTGATTGTACGAAATAAGGTAATTGAAGGAATTGCATCATGGGAGTTGATGAAAATATAAAAAAGAAATTTGGGAATTCTTTAAAATTATTTTTCTCTGCTTTTTATAAGACACATTTTTTTATCTTATAATTTAGAAAGAAAAAAATGAACAATATTTATTATAATTATTATGATGTTATTTCAAACTACTAACATCGCATTTTCTTTATGTTTGCAGTTGTTCTCTTGGACACGACGACGGAGGAGAAACTCGATTGGACGAGATATCCTTTCGGGCCTCAAGCTAACACTCCTGGTGTAAGTAGATTAAAATTTTCATCGCATGTTATAGAAGACATCAAACTTCTTAAAATCTTAACGTAAAATCTGTGTTTTTTTCTCTCTTCGGTACGAAGGAAAATTATTCATTCCGATAGCTCGACTTTTTAAGCGATACAAGCATCGAGAATCCGAAAGTAAGATTCGCCCTTCCTCGATGTGAAGAACAAAACAATTTCTTAAATATCGCGAATTTCCACGGAAATATTCGACGTGCCAACAGCAACACGGGGAAATTCCCGTCGACGTAGGAATTCCGCTCGCTTACTCGCGCGCACGCTCGGCATCCTTTTCTGCGTGGCCAAAGGGAAATATTAAAAATGTCTCAAACATAAATTAATACTCTCTCGCGAGGTCGTTGCACGCGATTCAGGAGCTCTCTCTCTCTCTCTTTCTCTCTTTCGACGATCGTAACAAAGGAACGCCTAGATGGAAAAAAATTCCAGGATCTCCCGACATTTTCTTCTCTCTCTGTATTTTTTTGTTTTTTTTTTTATTCTTCTCTCGCGGAGTGGAGAAATCTTTTGGACCTCTGGACTGGCCGGGTTCCGGTGGGTACCAGAAGCACTTTATAGTCTCGGTACGCACGCGGCACATACGTGGGCTCCCGCTGGCCGATGCGCTCTCTCGGCGCCATGTTTGTTTTTCAGTTGTTAAGCGCGCAGCGGGCCGCCAGACAGGTTTAAATCAGCCTCCACCTCTCTCCGTTTCTCCTCTTCTTCTGCCGATTCTCTCCTGCAGCATCACTCCCGCCTCCTCCTCGTCCTCCTTCGCGCTCCACGGTCGGACCGTATGTACTGCTCGGTTCGTGAGTCAGTCCAACCGGGTAACAAATTGCTTTTTGTTTGAACGGACAAATTAGTGATACAGCCGCGCCGGCAGAGGTGCCGGCCGAAAAGACGGGCCGGAGAAGGGAAAAGGAGGGACACGCTACGGTGTTTATTTAAACATCGTAGGCACCGAGAATGCAGTTTCGCGCACGGGGGACATCCTCCTTTGTGACCCTACGTGGGTGTCGGCCACGGATATCTCGCGTTCGAGCCTTTGGCTCGATCATGACGATAAACTGGCGGCTTTGATTTTTTTCGCGACTCGACAAACTCATTGGATATCTCCAAGCTTTGTTGTAATTTTTATTCTATTTTTATTATATCCCTCCATTATTTACTCTATGCTTTATCTTCACTTGATACTTTCGTAATATACTTTCGTAATATTTATGCAGGACGTCATTGTTTAACGGAGAAGGCAATTTGTCTCTAAAAATGGATTTAATAACTCTTTGCTCGTCATCAAGATCCCACAAGCTTCTTGCCTCTTTCCGTAAACTTTTTATTCTTTATTTATTTTATTCAATTGTCAAAAATCCTTTTTTCGCCCTCGATCATGAAACGATCATGAAACGATCGAATGGTGCTCGTACTTCTTTTTTCACTCCTTTCTCTCGCAACGTCGATTGTTAGTATCGCAGCGCTAATCGGCCAGCGTAACACTCTGTTTGAAAAGGTTCTTTGAGACTGCTGTTGATTTTTCTGGGTGCTAAACGTTCGACGCGCCTCCCTCCCCCCTGAGAGCCTCTCCCCCACCCCCGCGCGCACGAACGAAACAGACCGAAGAGGGATGGCTACGCCGGCGGACCACGCACGGGTGTCCGATCTTCTTTTTTTCGAGAATGACCCGAAAAAGAACGCTCTCGCTACACGCTTCGTTCTCCGTGAACCACTCGAGTTCACTTTGCACCTCCCATTCCATCTCACCCGTCGGAAGTGCTACGTCGAAATACACGTTTCTCTCTCCCTTCCCTGTCTATCTCTTTTTCTCTTCCGTGAACTCTTAAGCGCACGTGCTCCTCGTAAAAACGGCCGCGATATTAGTTACACCTACGAGCCTTTAAAGTTCCTCCCAAAGGTTCGTCGCTAAGTATTCTCGGCGCTAAGTGTTGGTGTCCGTATACGATTCTCGTCATCTATTGACACTCCAAACGTCTTCCTCACACTGGACAAATAAGATTCAAACGTGGACGACCGTTTAACTTTAAAATATGCGTTAATAATATGAAATCGTGGTCCCAAATCGATTTTTCAAACATTCCGTCTTTCGAATACTGATGCTTATCGGCGATCTTCCGTATTCAATCCTGACAAGTCGCCCGCTCGGAATTCCACGTCTTGCACGCGTTCCGCAGATCGATCGGATGAACGACAAGACTTGTCCATTGCCTGACGATCATAGATGACGAGAGGCGATGTTCCATTTCCCAGGTCGAGGAATTCACGTTTCACGTGGTTCCCCTCACTATATACAAGGAATGCGTACGTCAACGTACGCGCGAACTAAAGTGGGGAATCCTCTTAGGGTTAGTCCAGGCCTGATCCGAGACCTTCCTCGAACGATTCTCTCCAAAGGAAGTTGCGTCGCCTGAAAAAGCAAGATTGATAAAAACGAGAATGTTCTCACGACTCGCCCTAATCAGTTTGCTCGGACAGGAATTAGCGCACCTCTCACGCGCATCATTATTTTCGATCATGCGTGACAGGAAATTTATTTCCGAAGATGAATATTTTTCCCGAGAGGATCCGGATCCAATTAACCGCACACCACACGCATTAAGTATCCAACCCTGCCATGTCAACAAATAGAAAGACAACATTCTTGTGCGGTGACAAGCGAGGAAGAGTGCAAAATTATTTCTAATTGAATTCACTTTGATAAAACGTATTCATTATTTAAGAGACATCTAGATTCTTCGTTAACTCTTAATTAAGCGCAGAGATCAAAGGATTATATACTTACACTTTAAACGCACGTAGGAAAAAGCGATCGAGACTTTGTGGATGCTCTTCTGTCATTTTAATCATTCTTCTCCGGTCGGCATTAATATCCCGAATACGATAAGTACGCGCCCCCTTTTACAATTGATAGCAGGGTAGTTATTAATATACAAGTAAACGGAATTAGCTCAGAGTATTTGAGCAAGTCGACAGAGGGAGGACAAGGCTCGGAGCGAAAAGATGATGCTTTGATGCTGGCGGCGAGGGTCAAAACTCGCATAAAGGGCCAAAGATATACGCTCATGCTCTATCGTTGTATTATATATTCTATCTCGGTGCCCCTCCCGACCACGATAACTTCCGACGAAAGATGCGGGGAACATACCGCTGGAACTAATTAAGCGTCCTTCTCACTGACCCCGTAGCTTACTTCGCCTTGATTTAAATTCTGTTCCAAGTTTTTAATTTCATTAGTTGCCAGAAAGAGAACCAGAGAGAGAGAGAGAGAGAGAGAGATTTCCAAGTATTTGTATTTTGACTTTTTAACGAACCGAATAAAATATTTTTCCTGATCTTCTAAAAGAATGTATAACTTAACGAATTTACCATATCGTAATATCGATAAGTAAGACCTTAAGAAAAATAGAGCGAAAGAAGAAATCGAAAAACTTTCTGTTGAAATACCAAGCCACTTTAGAAAAGACTAACGATGGCGCTCTTTGATTTCGTTCTCGCCACTTTACTTCAAGCTAATTTCCATGCTTAAGAAGTCGTAATCCGATCATGACCGTCGAAATGAAGAAGTTTCGCTCACCCTTTGAGAATATCGACTTGCACTTGGCTGAAATTCGATAAAGTGAGCGACTCGCGAGAATTCAACGGATGGAGAAACATTCCCCGGTCTAGCTGTTTCTCAGCGGCGCGTTTCAATATCTTTTGATATTTCCGTGGGAGGTCAATCGTCGAGTCGGATTTCTGGCAGTAACGATTTTGAAATCGGATCTAGATTTTCGTCTCGCGCGTTTCGTCGAAATTTATTCTATGAATAGGAAAACGGGATGCGATGCGATCGCGCGCGCACGCTTAATGGGAAGGCGAGAAACACAGAGGCCATTGGTCCATTGAGAGTAACGGTCTCTTCCTTCCACGATCCTGTCCGTCGATCGTAGTCGAAGGCGAATGCTGGTGATTCCATCGGAAGATCTCTTGCCGTTCTTTTCATCCAAAACAATTTATTGTCCTACTACGAGCCGAGCTCGTTTCCTAATGTCACGAATGTCACGATCAATTGTAAGAAAAGGAGGAGAGAGAGAGAGAGAGAGAGAGAGAGAGAGAGAGAGAGAGCCGACATTTAGAAAGTCTAATAAACATGAAACAAATTTAGGGAAACACTGTTCTGTGTGTACTTTTATGTGTAATGTCTCATTAAAGTAAATTATTGAAGATTCAAAGGCCATATATAAGAATTGTAACGGATTTTTGAAGATATCAGAAGAAAATTTACTGATAATAGATTTCAAATTGATACGCCGAAAGATTTATCTCCACGAAGATAGAAACAACTGATAGTCTTAATTCCAAGCTTAATTCCTGGCGATCCTTAAATTCTCGATTATAATTCGGAAACTTGTCGGTACTTTTGGTTGGGAAAAATTTATTGCAATTTGATAACAGAATTTGCGCTTAAAATATTGTTTACAGTTTCGAATTAGTCTTATCGAATTGTCGATTGAATAATTAGTGATTTACAGATATGTCATTTAAGTGGGAATTTAAGCGCGAAAGCGAATCACGATATGGAGTTTAGTGAACTTACTAGCAATATCCCAAGTAGAAAATTGGCCAGGAATTCTGGTTACTGACTAATTTTCACTATCTGGCCAGTTTGGACGACGTTTATTTGGATAGTAATTGGGCAGTAAAAGCCAATTTTTAGCTCATTTCTTCCAGAAATTTTTACAAAATTTAATGTAAAATCTTTCTTTTTTTTTTTAATTTATTATTTTTAATTAAAAGTATCTAAATCCGAGACAATTTTTATTTCTTTTTTTCTTTTATTTCTAATTGTAATTTCTAATTGTAACTTTTTATTACATTTCAATTTTTTTTTACTTACCAAGTTTTGAACTTTGGGGACCTCGGGATGAGCATCGCTTTTATGATACAATAATAATGACTCCGATATTCGCTGAACAGCATCCACTTTTATCCAAAGTATATTCGGGAACTTGCCTGCCGAAAAAAGAACGCCTTCTCGTCATCCCGCTTCCGTTGAATGTTCATGGTAGCCGAGTTCATTCTGCAGCTGATGAAACGTGGCTGATCGCGGTCGCAGTTCCGGCGAAAAGACCTGCCCGCCGTGATTCGCACGTGGCACTCAGGCTTCTATCTGACCGTTTCATCTTCCGCTTCCTTCATCTTCATCCATCCTCGTCTTTCACCCCCTTCTCGTTGTCTCCCTCTCCGGTAGCCGTCTTTCCTCCCGTTCCTCTTTTATCTCTCCTCTTACCGTCTTTTATATCACCGGCTCCCCTTTCTCATCATCTCCATCTCTCTCTCTTTCTCACTCCGGCTATTTAACCGCGCCCGTATCTGCATCTAAATGCGCTCCTTGAATGCGAAATTCACATAGTGATATGCGACTCGGGTAACTGTGTCTTCTTCAGGGACTCAGATGCTCAGAAAATCACCTTCACAGAATGCGACGCGACACTCGCGAGAACATAATCGTCATGATTACCTCAATGAGAACATAACGTATATACGCACAACGTAATTTTGTAATACTCTGAAGTAACTAATTTTTCCAATTTTTTTCGAGTAATTTTTTTTGATTCTACAAAATTCGGTACAACGGATATTAAAATATCTACATATACATCTATATATACAGTCATGAAATTAATTGTCTGAACAGAGTGTTCCATTATATATCAACGATTTCTTCAGACTTTTCTTCAATTAATGTAATAACCCACTGATTCCACAATGAAGTGTCTAAATATAAATACATAAATTATTAACATAAATATATTAGTATAATATAATAATAATATATTGTTACTACATAATATATAGTAGTAACAATATTATTGTATAATGTATCAGTCTAAATATAAGCTATTAATTCTGTAACGCATCCATAAAACCACAATTTTTAACACCCGGATAACAATTGAAGAAATTGTTGATGGCATATTATTCGGATAATTTGATAATTGCATATCTGTAGTTTATATCTTGTAGACAAATAAATGTATGTGAAAAGAACGTCAACGCAGCAATAAATATCGGGTTACTTTTCGGGCCTTATATTCGGGAATAGACTAACTGACTATTAGCTAAATATTTATTAGCTAGATAAGCACATCTAATTTATTTTCCCCTCGGTTCAGGCTTGTTTTGAGAACTTCGCCCAGCATCGACGTTATGAGTATTTAAAAAAACATCTTCATTTTCTGGCCGGTGGCACGATTCATCGGGGAGATTAACTGCACGTAGGATGATTATTTAAAACCATCTTATCGGCGGTGACGCCACTCGTTCGGATTCCTAAGCCTTTCATTTAACTACTTCTTCTTCTATCGCTCATTTATATCTGATTAGAAAGGAGGCAGAGTTCTCCTCTGTCGTTCGTCGAACTTATCATCTCGAGCGGAAATTTAAGACACACTTGTCGCATGTATAGCCCTCCTTAGATTGCACATGTACTTTATGTACATTTCGTAGCGGGAAACGTATGTGCATGAGAATGATTTCACCAATCACCTTCGACAAAACCTTCGCCTCAGTTTCGCGCTAATGCAATCGCATTTCCGTTTCTTCCAAGTAGACGTGTCTCAATGTGTCCCTCTCGTTTTGATTCATCGTCTCATATCGTGCGCTATCGTGCGAATGATAATAAAGAAAGCGACCGACCACACGATAGGTGATTGTGACAATCTTTGATGAATCATTTTTTTATCAGTAAACGCGCGTTTGAAAGAATCATGTTTCCGATACCGTATTCCAAGTAGAGAAAAACTACACATGAAATTTTGTTTTATATTTAGTAATGCTTCAAACATGTTCAATGAATCCATCAACTCCAGATACTTCGTTTCTTAGGGTTAAATATTCGATCGGCTGGCCATAAATTTTACACAGGAAAATTTGTGTTAACACATTTCACGTGTTTCAAACAGTCCACTCAAATATTTTTGTACTAATTTAACACGAGACGAATATATGTTAGGAAATAATACAAATATTATGTAAAAAATGGCATTTATAATATGTTAAATCAACGCATTTTATTCATTTATCTTTACATTAGAATTTACATTAAAAAAATATTTTTATGTTATTTGCTTATTTATTCGTAAATTGTGTTATTTTAACACTAAAAAAATGATCATTTGATATCAATTGATGTTAAATTAACTCTCTGACATGTTAAAAATTCAACACAAATCTTTAATAAAAACTTGAGTGGATCATTTCTACACAAATACAAACTGTTTTTTACTGTATGTCTGCGAACCGTTATCCATGCATCAATACGACGTAAAAAGTCGAATGTAAAAGGAGAAATATGTCTTTGATATATATACGTATATATACTTAAAAGCGATCGCTTCACGTACACGCACACGTTTAACGGGAAAGTATTGAACGCGCGAATAACGCGCGGGAAATAGTAAAACTTGTTCTCACGGAAACGTGTCGGCGAGTTCTCGAATTGCAAAACGGCCGCGCACCGCCTCGTAAAGTGTCACTAGAGCTGCGCGCATCGGGACCACCCCGTATAATCAAGGTGCCTCTTTTGCATGCAGGCGAAGCTGCACGTAAACGAACGAAAAGTATCGATTACGGATTTCTCATCGAGTCTCCGCGGCACACAAAACAAATCGCCTGCATCTTTTAATTGCGCTACTCGGCGACACATTTTGCGAAAGTTATTATGGACTTTTATTGTTTTTCACACCTAATTTTTTTTTTTCCAAGACAATCTCAAAGCCATCCCGTTTATAGAGCAGCTTATATTAAAATATTTAAAACTATGTCTCGCACTTATTATGTTTTTAAGCCAAAAGAATGAAGAAGTTTGGAAGTGATTATTTTTAGCATTTTTACAAAAAAAAAAAGTTGAAGTTAATGAAGCTGTATATATTATAGACTTGTATCTGTATTGTATATAGAAATGTAGTTCATTCATTATATTGAGATAAATTTATTATGACAAATTACAGATATAAGTAATGCGATTTATGAGGAATTAAGGTCACATTGCCGTATAGTTAAACGGAGACATATACGGTCTGCGTGTAATTCGATAAGATAAAGAGCGAGAACCATAAAATTTCATATCCAGTGAACATGAATCACATCATAAAAGGTAGATTTATTTTTGTCCGTACTTTCTCTCCCTTTTTCTCTTTCTATCTACTTCTCTTGTTAACCACTCGTCGGATAGTTTAAGAAAATTTGCCTCCATTCACTTATCACGCAACGTAAAACCATTAAATTAAATTGACGTGGCGAATCATAAAAGCGAAACAGTCGTTAAATATTTCTAAATTAATTATTAGGAACTGAGTGAGTCGTATATTCTCATTTACGTGCATGTAATTTTCGTGTATGTAATAAAAAACTTTGATCATTATTAAAAATTAAGTGTAACATTTCCGAATACGGACAGCTGGTTAAAGCACATAATACTGCACAAAAGGGAGAAAATAATCGTTCGATATTATCCTAATTAGAGAAAATCGGTTGAATCATAAAGGATAGGAACGATGCGATGCACCTAATAAACTTTACGTGCATATGACTTCTCGAAGCCAGACGCGTTTTTCATGTTCGTTAATCCTGCGTACTAATTATACGGAAGCCAATCCAATTATTTGCCCTCGCCGGCTCTCATCCTCGGCGATCGAGAGCTATTTATCCGGAGCCAGAAAATCGCGAGCCTTCGAGAATCCGCCTCGTAAATTTCTTTGTACGCAAAACGGGATCGGGCACTCTCTTCGTTAAGTAAAAAAACGGCGTCGGCGAACTCGCTTTAATGTAATAAACAGTCTCGTTACGTACAAAATGGTATTTCATATACATGAAGCAACTTATTTGAAATATTACTTATTAGAAGATATGTTGGAGAAAATATTATATAGTGGCAAAGTAAGAACATACATTCTTTCTTTGACAATGCTTCTATATATAATAGTCGCTATTTCCGTTACACGGAAAGAACGGTTTTGCTGAAGTATTTAAAAATTTAGTTAAAAATACAGGTCTGAAAATAATTCTGTTTGGATTTATTAAAATAATGTAAGACGACGAAATTGATTGTTAAAATCTGTACGTAGAAAGTAAATTTTTAAATACAGCTGTTCTCTCTGTGTATGTAATTTAAAAAACCAGACGTAATGCCGTTCTATCTTTACGCAAATATGCACTTGGTATATTTTTTTTTCTATTGTATGTAACAGGCGAATTCTATTAGCACGTGCGATTCGTTTCAATGCTTGAAACAGACGGAATTCTTCTCGCGTTGTCTTCGTCACCACGTCGAACGGTCAGGAAATCTCCGGAATTCCGTTTTCGCTTTCGCTCTTTTCTCTTCCCATCCGGACGTCGGAGATAGTCGACTGACCTCGCGCGCGGAACGAAATTAATGCTAATCCCTTGGAATTAATCCCACGGGCCGAATGATTGAATGGAGGTTGGATTATTCTGGTACGCGCCATCGGTCACACGAGTTGTGCAGCGCGGCAAGCCGTTTCCACCCGGATTAATCACCCCCGGTGCGCTTCTTTTCCTACCCGATCGTGGGGCTTTTTTCCGCATTTTATGACCTCGCGGGTGGATTACTATCGACTTTTTTGAAAGCGCGCCACCGTGTGCTTTGACAAATAATGCATGATTTTTCCTGACCTGCCGCGAGGCATTTCATGAGGGAATTTTTTTTTTTTTTTTTTTTTTTTTTCAGAGTTTCGCCACTAGCTGACGAATGTCAATCGACACCAACGATTTTTTTTTTTTTTTATAACACGAGATTATGGCAGTTTGGGCTCGATTTTAACACTATGATAATTTGAGTGTCAGCGTAGCACTCAAATTTTCACAGATCATATATAGTAGAATTAAATCTTTCTCAGTTATAAAAAACATAATCTAAAAGAAATATGAAAAGTATGGTATAATTTTGTTGTACAAAGAATATAAAGTTTTGTTGAAATTAATTCAAAGAAAAATTATAATGTAAATAATATGTCTGTAAAAGATTATTTATATCTTTAATATAGTTGTAATATTTTTATCGCGCTGTCTGATATTAACTGATATGGTGACAATTTTATTTTATTAATTAGATTACATTACGTGATGTGGCTTTATTATAAATTACGTTACGTAAATTTAAAATTATACACTTGAGTTGAATAAAATAACGCAATTTTTGGAATAATAATTAAAGCCATCTACCACACTTGGAGTTGAATAAGAAGAATCAATGAGAATATAAAAGATACACTTGGGATTTATCATATAATTAAAGATAGTACTCGAGTACCACTCGAGTCCAACTTTTTACAATAGCTCTTTTTCCAGGAAATTTAAAATAACGTGACTAGATTGTGCACAGTAAGATTAATTCACATTAATAAATCGTGCGATTCTCGTAATTTCGGTTCTCAATAATTGTCCTTTGTTTCTACAACGGGAGATCGTTTTATCTGCTAACTATGAGGATGATTCGGATGATTCGGTGATTCACATCGACGAACGTGCAAGCTCCTCGCGGTGTTATCTATTTATTGATAGTGACATTGACCCGTGCGATGATCGTCGTCGCGCTCGCTCATCGGATCATCGCCGCCGATCTCGGCATCTGGATGACCGATCTCTCTCTCTCTCTCTCTCTCTCTCTCTCTCTTTCTGAGTCGGGAACTCGGGCGTCGAGTGACTGTGCAGGTTGAAAAAGTCGTCCCTGCCCCACCCTCATTCTCATCGTGTTCCACGACATTAACGATACGACGGGAGGACGAAACAGACGAATGATCGTTTATTAGAACTGATAGCGTTTTAACTGGCTGAGATATTTCAGACGAGTGAACCGACAAGAAGAAAGCCGAGGACGAGGGAGGAGAGATCTATAGCCCATCCAGTCTGAACCATATGTGCGTCCGTACTCTGTATATCAGTGTGCGTGCGGATACGAGGATGAAGCGTGGGCTTGAATTCTGTCCGATTAAGATTTAATTTTTAAATCACGACCATTCGCTCTCTCTCTGCCACGAATCTACATGATTGCCGAGACACGTGCCATCCTGCAAAACGTGATTGCGCTTCGTTTGCCATTCTCTACGACCGCAATATCTATCCGGCGGTGTTTATTCCTGCAGGGGCGAGATTTCACGACAGATGGTTGAAACCTCGATGACGATTTGTCGATGTGCTTCAACGATTACATTCGATTGGACAAATGATTCGTACCATCGAGCAAATATTTGCAACCACCGACTGTAATAACGTGCACATTTTGGTTTTCAATTTGAAAACGTCGAAGTCTCGTATAGAATGGAATGAAAAATCTTTAGGCGACATATGCTGAAACATAAACATTTTGAATAGGGAATGGTCTAAGATACATTTATCTAAAATACATTTGTCGTGAGTGATTAATGATCTCTTTGACAGAAACTCGATTCCTTTGAAGAAAATTTCTTTTAGAAAAAGAATCTTTTTTTTTTCTAGAATCATTATGTGAACCCTATCGTTTGTGAACCTTGATGAACCGATCCCTCATAGATCGTGGACGAATGCCGACCTAGCTCAAGTTTGTGGCCAGATCACAAATCGTCAATGGCTGCATAACAGTCGTCAGTTCCTGGGAACCAGCGCACGCGCAGCATTATGTATGCGTGTCAATCTCCATCGCCGCTCGCTCCTTCCATTTTCATGAGGATTAATAAAAGCCTCGTCCAACGGCGGGAACTGTATATAGATCATCTTGTGTAAATATTGATTCCCGGTATTATCGCCCCTAGAATTGTACGACCAGAAATTTGGGTGTTTGATACTGTCATCGAGCTGTCATGTCGCTTGTCAAATGCGATACGGATAAATGTGTCTATGAAACACCTCAATTACTATGCTCTCGTGCACGACTAGTCGTGAATAGTGGAGTTATAATTTGGTCTTTTTCCAAGACCAAATATTTCTCTTTTTGCGCTTGAAGCGGAACAATCATAAGTTCGTACTTATATCTTATCTTAGAGAGAGAGAGAGAGAGAAAATGGGACGAAAAGTATTTTAGAAAACGTAATTAATGGAATAAAGCTAATTTTCAACAAGACATCAAGACAAGATAAAATTGTCTTGTACTTTTCTTACTTTGGACTAAGAAAAACTCTGCAGGATATTCTTACCTTTTGTCGTTTAAAGGATACCATCATCGAGTGACGACAAAAATTACAGCGTCTTTGGCTTAACTTTCATGCCGCGAACTGGCTATGAAGAATGAACGGGTCGCGTCGTATTCGAGAAACGTGGATGCGTTACTCGCAAGATGCAGCGCACCCGAAAGTAGTTTCTAGGAATTAAAATCATAAAGACGGGCTACCACGGTGAATACGAAATCTGCGGCTACCATCTGTTTCCCAGGCGAAGACGGGCGTGCCGCAGGTAGGGCTCACCGCATCGCAGTGGCATAAATCCGGGCTTATGATGTCGTTCCCCTTTTGACGGATCTCGAATTCACGATGAATTAATGGGATCGCGTGCAGAATACGGCAGGGAGAAGAGGTCGAGAAGCCATGGCACGGCCGCGGCAGGGTCAAACGCGGACCGGAAGATGTACCCGGGACCTCGTCCGTCGCCGCATTTTACGACGCCAATTGTACGTGAGCCAGGTTGCAGACTCTACTTGCATAGTCGATGTCGCGTTTGGTGCACGCCGACGGTGTACGTGCATTTCTTTACGGCGCGATCGTCTTGTCGTCTTTCTTATCGATCTACCCGATGTGTTCAGCAAATGTCGGCGGTGTGTCTGGTGCTTTCTACTTGCTCGTTAAATTTACGTGCGAGATTTAAGGTTTGTAATTAATTTATAGTGCGATCATTAACAGAACAGAAATAATCAAGTTTATTAAACCCAGCTAAGGTAATATTTTTAACAATAAAATTATTTACCAGTTTTAAGATGCTTATCATCATCAGATATTAAGATATATTTCTAAGATGAACATCAATATTATTAAATTGCTTGTCAATTTAATTTATCATATTACTCTCCCTAATTTTGTTAAGATTGTTTTAAGGCTGAAAATTAAATTCGGCGCGAATTATTTTAACCACTAAATCCAGCAGTTTATAGATCTTTTATCTCCTATATTTATGTATTCATATTACGATCTTGAAAAACATTTTATTTAATAAAAAATTTATAAATTAACATATAATATATGTATACACTTGACAAGTGTATACATATATAATAAGTTCCATTGTTAGAAATTATTAAATTAAGCACTTTAATCCATATTTTTATCATAATTTCATTCCCTTTGACTTGCAAGAAGTATAAGGTAAAAAAAGTTTGATGGAGACTGGCGGTACTTTTTCAAGCGTGTCCTGCCTACTGACGAGGTATCTATTAGGATGGCAAAGCCTCTTCTAATGCATCTGTACGTTTCCCATTACGATTCGGCGCGCGTGGGTTAAACTAACGAGACTGGGCGACTGGGAAACGAGGGTGTGCGAGGACGAGGATTTCGTGCGTAGGGACGATCAGAAGATGAAGACAGAGAAACCGCCCGGGTGGTAAGAAGGAGCACGATGGAGCGAGAGATAATTTGGAAACGACGGAAGAGAGCGAGATGCGAATGCGTTAGCATGTTGGCGAAGAGGGAGAGGAACAGAGGGCGAAAAGCGATGTCGGAGAAAGCGGAATAGAAAGGGAGAGAGGGAGAGAGGAGATCGTTCCATGGTTGAGTTTCCATCTCGATTGGCGCGGTTTCCATGACGACCGGTACGTGACCACGTTGCCCATGGGGAAAACAGCGGAAAGAAAGGGGTTGCAAGCTGATGGGAGGGAAGAGGGTGAACGGCGGGACACGAGAGTGTCACGGGCGCAGCGACTCCTCCGTCCTACTCGTCTCCCTTTCATCGACTTCGTACTTCGCGCCGAGAAAGGACGACAAATAAATGGGATACAGGATACAGAGATAAGAAGAAGAGAGGAAACGGTTAAAGTAACCGTCAGCTCACGTGCGAAGCGACCGACTCTCGGAAAACTTTACAGTCAGCAGAGGAAGTCTGTTAGTCAGACGGAACAGATTGCGAGTTATCGAAATTGAATTCGTCAATTGTCGGCGGGACAGTGTCGCTCTTTGAAGCCAGCAGAATCGATAGTACGTTCTTCCTTTGCTTATCCAACAATCTCTCGACCACCAGACTAGCATCGTTCGTAGTAGAGATGCCTCAGCTGTGTCACATTATCGTGAATAATTTGAGAGGCTACTAGTTATAGACATTACCTTTTCTACTAATTAGTATGTACTAAT
Organism: Acromyrmex echinatior; assembly: GCF_024713525.1. Classification (NCBI taxonomy): domain Eukaryota; kingdom Metazoa; phylum Arthropoda; class Insecta; order Hymenoptera; family Formicidae; genus Acromyrmex; species Acromyrmex echinatior. The sequence continues at coordinate 3,610,584 of NC_141861.1, forward strand.
TAATACCGTAGTACTGAACCCTGCTATTAGTAATTAATGTCATTACGTTCCCTGTGACAGTACAAGCCGAAACTTTTATCAGCAAATTGTATCATTAAACTTCGTGAAGCGTAACTTTTTCTTACACGATCAGATAATATGTAGGAATCGCGAATAAAAAGGGACTTTGTAATAACTCGCGTAATCACTGATCATGCGACATTTAACGCGATGCACGAGAAAAAAAAAACAACGATTCAAGTGCGTACTAACATCGGCCGACCCTTCGAGGGGCTTTCCTCTTTCTCTTTCTCTCCTCCTCCCTCTCCCCCCCCCCCTCTCTTTCTCTTTCTCTGTCTCCATAGCGGTGGATTGCCAATTTGTCGGAGGGTCGAACGGTAGGATTCGCATTCGTGCACTTCTCTCTACCCCCTCAAAGGACCTCCAGCAGCAGAGAACTATATCCCAAGCTCTCGGCATGCCGCTCGTATACGCGCGCGCACACGCGAGATGAAAATCCACACGCACGTACGCACGCAGGATCGATGATTCATCCCGGGGAGCCAGCGTTGCCCTGAAATAAGGAGCCCGACCGACCGACCGACCGACCAACCGAGAGCGGCGACGAAAGAGAGAGAGAAAGAGAGAGGTGTTCCGCCAGCTTTTCTTCCCTCGGCGCGAGAGGCGCATACCAAGCGTTCTTTGGTAGCCGAGGGTCGTGTGGAGGAAGCGGAATAGAAGTGACAGTCAGAGCGAAAGTCAATTTGGAAAAGCCTGACTGTGCGCCTCGAAAAGAAGGGAAGAAAGGTGCGAGCAGGGAGCCTCCGTCCGAACGGAACGTACATCAGGAACGCTGATCGACCCTTCCTCTGCTCGTCGCTCGTGCGGTACTTCACAACGTCTCGTCGTATCGGCAACACGTCGTATTGAAACCCTCCCTTTCCGAAGAAAGCTATTCTACGTCTACGTCAGCTTGTTGCGCGCTGGAAAGCGAATTCTAAACCCTAAACTTGAGAAAATTGAGGAAACAAACTTGGAATTACACCGCGATGAGATGTATATGAGAGTTACGAATAGAATTCGTGAAATTTAGATCGATACAAGCTCCCTTGATAGTTCCTTATCGATCTAAAAGCTTTATTTATTTTTACACATTTTATCATAATATTCTAGTTTCTTTTGTTGTTTATCTTATTCACACACATTTTATACAATACGTATCATGACACTTTTTATTCATATTTCTTTAATGGAATTTTTATGGAAGTTGCATTTTATAGAAGTAATTATTCGAGTAAAAAGTGCTAAAGATAATTGTGAGTGTTCCCAACTATTGCCACAGGAGTGCGAGTTCTCCAAAGTTTGAAAGTACTGCCTGCATGTAATCATTCCGTATCAAGTATCTCGCGAATGCATCAATGAAGTAGCAATCTTTCTGTAAGTATAGTTTCAACGAAACGATACTCACGTATTGAATCATTCCGAGTGCATACCAGGCCTGATTCTATCCTCAACGAATACCTTTACTTACTAACGTATGCGCCTCGCTGCTCTTCCACTGCTGACCTCGAAATTCTGTGCTATATTCGCCCGCTGTGTGTAATCCGAGTAAAGAAGTTCACGTTGTATGCACGTCGTATCGCGTACAAAGAGCGAAGTCCATCTAGACCAGAGATATATCTCGATTGGTATCGGTAAAATGTTCGTTTATAGACCATTCCAAGATTGAAAGAGAAAAAGAGAGAGAGAGAGAGAGAGAGAAATCTTAAGAAGATCGTGTTTAACGATCTTTTAGAGTCGGCCGGTTAGCCGGTGGTTACTGCGCCGGATATCCTACCTGTAAGACACGCGCAATGAGAGTAACACACAGGGTTAAGCGTGTACCGGTTACATTGTATCTCGCGGTGGTCCAGCCAGCATCGCGAAGCCTGGGTAAGATTGGATCTGCGAGTATCGATCATGCATCGAGATGAGACCTGGGCCGGGGTTCTTCGCTCCATTCGAGTACTAATGGAAAGACTGGTATTCATGTGAACGGCCTTCGGGGCCTCTGCAGGCCGTTGCCTCCGCATTCGTTCCTCCTCCTCCTCCTCCTTCTCCTCCTCATCCTTCTTCTCTTTCTTCTCTTCCTATCTCGCCTCTCTTTCTTTCTTTCTCTCTTTCTCTTTCCTTCCCTCTCGCGCGCATTTCTTGTTCTTGCCACGACTTATGCTCCGTCTTCATCTCTCCCTTTGCACGCACAACCGTACTCCCTCTTTCTCTTTTGCACTCCCCTTTGCACGTTCTCTGTCACTCTTCTTCTACTTTCAGATCCGTATATCCGTCATCCGGACCGCGTCATTAGACGAGACTGTTTATTGACGCAAGTCCTCGAGTGGCTCCTTGCTCCTCGTTTCCTCCTCGATGCCTTGGTGCCGTTTACCGTGTGCGGGATATACGAATGTGAACTGTCTATTGCAAATATGTGGATATGTGTGTGTATTCGCAGCTTAATGCGCTTTCATCTGAAATCTCGACAGTGCCACGCGCGTCTTTCCACGAGAATTTCGTACCGCAGGATCAGAGATAATGGACTCGAGGGAAAGGCAGCGGAATATATCGACGGTACAAAATGGAGGGTGGGCGAGAAGGAACGATGACAGTGAGATTCGAGACTCGTTTCTAAGTCTTATTAAAGTTGGCCGAACTTTCCCGCGAAGCACAGTCGTTGAGATGTCGTGGCAGAGAAAAGTATTAGATAAGGGGACCGGATGTGTGTGTGTGGATTAACGATTGACTGGACAAATTTGAACGATTTTTCTCGGACGTCCTAGGTTCTTTGCTTTTATATCTAACAACAAAAACGATCAGCTTTTTTAGTTTTATTCATCATGCAAAATTTGTCCGCTATCGAAAGTATTATATTATTTATATGTAAATCAGTTTATTTTAGATTGATAATTTATGAATTTTTTGTTTCATTAACACGTTTTTATCTTCTCGATATCGACTAATATATGGAAAGAACGGTTTCGCTAAAGTATCTAAAAATTTAACTAGATAGGGATCTGAAAATAAATTTTGTTGGGTTATAAAATTAATTACGTAGAACGCTTTGCTAGAATGTCAACATTTCTTGCAGGATTGCTCATCATGGTTCAATTTCTTACACAATTATTTTGACAGGCCAACGACAAAATGTATTTTCGGATCTGTATCTATCTAAATTTTTAGAAAGTTTAGCAAAATTGTTCTTTTCATGAATGTAGGAGGGTGGGAGCGGTGAAAAATATCCAACTATTGTTCCGCATTTGACAGATTCGCACTAGATTGAAATGGAATACAAAGCGCGCGCTCGAACTCTCGTTCGTCAAGCGAGTGATACGTGCCTTTAACTGAAATCATCGGCGACTAGATCCCGTTCGGCGATAATCATCGGCGATACGACGAGCGGGTGCGTGCGGGTCGCATCCACCACTTGACCGACGTGTTTCGCGCGCGTGGAACGAATTTATGTACATGTTTGTGCGACGCGGCTCCGGCGTGAATGCACTGGAGGGTGTCAGGGAGAGAGAAAGAGAGAATGGTGGTCCGTTGCGCGCCGCGTTCCCTATCACGAGGAGTAATTGACTATATAATGGATTCCTGCGACTGCGATACGTCAAACTGACAGGTCCAGGGGCGTGTGTCGAGAGTCCACCGCTCGACCGAGTCCTTCCGATATTAAACCCAACCCCCAACGAGAGCGCAGACCCTCGGGCTAATTCGTGACGATTTTATAAAGCTGACGCCTCTCCTCCGCCTACTATCCGGGGTGAATGTGCGAATTAGCATAGAACTATACCGAATTTGGATAGACCTTTTTGCAAGATGATGGAAAAAATTGTGTCGACTACTACGCGGTATGATTAGATGTATTGATCCAGGAATCGCGGAAGAAAGTTACAGAAAACGTTATAGTAGATTCAATACTCAAGAGATAATGACAAATATATTTTATATTAAATACATTATAAGTACTAAAGATCCAGTTTGATTTTTTTAGGATCTTTATTTCCTATTTGTTGCACATTTACGTTGCGGTCTTGAAAGATACTTTGTTAAACAAAAATATGTTTACTTAGATAAAATTTTTTTTTTATATTGCATTACAAGTATTGGAAAACAAAATTACAAAATATATACGGACAAAAATGTTTGATTGAATTAACTGAAATTCTGATGGAAAATCCAGATGGATCCAGAATTTTGGTTAAGTCAACTAGATTTCTGATTAAATGTATTAAATGTTATTTCAACTAGAGTTTTGATTTAACCAAAAATCTTGTAGATTTAACTAGAATTCTAGTTAATTCAACCGAATTTTTTTCTGTGTACTATTATACAATATTTCATGAAAAGATTACAATTCCGAGGAAAATTGACATTTATTTCTCTACTTTTTTTCTGCGCCCTCTATTGTCCCTGAAATGTTCTTAAAAGAGAGACCATACTCCTTTTATCTCTTTCGTGCCTACGTAGTCGATAATTGGATTAGAACTGTATCATGTATCTGCTTCAATCTCCGAAGATTCTCGGGCAGAGAGATTTGCGAGGAAATTCAAGCTTGTCTGATTCAGTCCACGTGGCCCTGTGCGGCCCTTCTCGTTACCGCATGACGTGCGCTGTCTCGTCAGGGGCGTTCAGCCCCCCTGACACGCGACGCTGATGACGTGCACCGCGTTAACTCGAAATATTACGACGACGGTTAAGCTCATTACAGATGGGTGGTTGTCATAAGACACACGAGCCGTCGTCGGCTGCCCGACGAGTAGCGAGCAGCTCATCGACGATGAATTTCGACAAAAAAGATATACATTTGAAAACTCGTTTCTCCAAAATAATCTTGAATCCTAGGAAAATAGGAAGGTCCCGGCACGTCGGAAAATTTAATGAGGCTGATATAATACATAGTCATTAAGTATATCATAATCTCGTGTCACAGTGTCAAGTAGATTCTTTCTGTAAATGAAATGTGATTCGATGATGAATAGTTACAAATTCTTGAAAGAATATATATATATATATAATATGTCATTTAATGTACATAAATCAAGCGAGATGTCTTTTTCAATTATATTGGGAGGATAATTTTTGTTGTCGTTAAGAAGAGCGGAACTTCTTTTTCTTCCTGAATGCACTGTATCATCCCCAATTCAGTTCAGACCTGCGCGGCAAATAGAAACATCGGATCGTCGAATATCGGCGTAGTCGAATTTTTCGCCTCCCCTCGCGAGAAACGAGGAGTCGATCTTTGTGTCGTAAATCTCGCGTCTGGAAATTGCTTCTCCCAACAGAACTTCGATCCCGCGGAGGAGAACAATTTGTCCTTTTCTGGAAAGAAGATCCGCACCCCGCAAGCATTTTCTCGGTTCGAATAATCCAGAAATAAATTCTCACCCGACACCTTCTCTCTCACCCCGACTTCCTTATTTCACCGACGATCTTTTCTCCCTTCGAACGCATACATGCACGCATATTCGCCCGCATTTACGTGCGAGAGTGAGAGAGAGAGAGAAATCTCAGTTAAGTGCCAAGGAATCGTGGAAATTCTTCCTTAAACGGCCTTCCTGCCAATCTTTCGCCCTGAAATACTGTTATATCGGCTTTGGGGTGCGCGGAATAAACGGTAACATAAAGTTTTCGATTGGCGCGTGGCGTAACCACCCCTGTCCGAGGGATGGCCGCCCATTCTGCCCGGGGATACACATATGTGCACTTGTTCGGCCGTAACGGACGATCTACCCTCGTCCGAACGCTGTATTATATCGCGGACGATATTATAGTACTATTGTATTTAAAGCGACGACCATTTCACGAATCAGACCGTGCTCCAGTTAATGAACTTCCTACGAGAGGATAATTGACGGAATGCTCGCTATGTATGTACTATAAATTTGCTTCTATATCTATCTACTGAAATTGCTCGTGTTTTTAGAATTCTTACAACAATACCTATAGAAAAATTTCATTCGATTACTCAAGTTCATTTGATTACTCAATTTACTTTTTTCTTTTAATTAATGATTATCCTTAACAAAAAATATTTTCTTGGCAATAATACTTAAAATATACTCATTATCAATTTTAGAAGAAAAATTGTGCACTCAAGACAAGAATTTATTTTTTTTCGAAATTATAACATTTTTTTCTGCTGTATAGCGTTGTACACATCACACACATTTTCTCTCTCTCTCTCTCTCTCTCTCTCTCTCCTGCGTATATTTGCGTGTATTTAATACCGGGATTGAAAATATTAATATAAAATATTTGGAAAGAATAGTTTTAGTATCTAAAAATTTAACTAAATACATATTTAAAGATAATGTTTTTATCAAAATAATTATGTAAAACGCTCAAGCTGCTTGCTAGAATCTCAAAATTGTTTGCAGTACTGCTCATTATATTTGAGTTTTCTACATAATTATTTTCAGATCAGTATCAAACTTAAATTTTTAGACACTTCAGCAAAATCTTTCTGTGTTCAGTTTGAAGCTCTCTAATAACGATCTTTTATTCCGCGTAATTTCATCATGAACGCAATTAGCGTTCGATTCTCCCGAAGGTGTCGGCTAAAGAAATGGTAAGAAGAACGAAGGAAAGTTCGATCGCGTCTGGATGCGATACGTGTCGGTCGCAAAAGCGGTTCGTAGTGCCGGATGCACGTAGCTTGACGGAGGAGAGAGCCCTACGTGCCTGCCGATGCAACCTCACCCCAAGGGTGAGGGTTAACTCCCCTCCGACACGAGAGAGCTCAATATATATTAAGATCCGCGAACCCCTCGGACTAAAAGTTCGTAACGTTCCCCTTCCTGCTCATGGAAGACTTCCTACGAACTCTCGCTAACCTCCCTATCCGACAGCTACGCTGTCGGAATTGCGATTATGGTGGTGATATTACTGGCGTAAGGGCAGTGCCGCATCCGCGAGGGTGGCAGGATCCTACGTCCACGTTTGTCTTTAGTTTTCCTCTTTTTCCACTCATCTCGCTAGTACGAACGCATTCTGAGCTTATTGACTTTACTTCTGCGCCATCGACTCCTGTCTATTTATTTGCCACGGTTTGATCTGCGACGAGAAAGAAGAGCGACCAAGGGCGACAAACGGTTCTTTTCCTTAGGATGCCTACTAGTGAAAGCACCACGGGGTAGCTCTCAGGTAATTTTGGCTGTCCCAACCCACTACTCTCAAAATGTATCTTTTGTCAGCGTTGCTTTTTCTCCAGCAAATCATAAATATCTAACGATCAAAAAAAAAACCAGGACAAATGTATAGTTAATGAGACTTCGACCGGACAAGAGACATTTGCTGATGTTAACAACAAAAAATTATGGTGCACAAAATAGAGACTCAGGGATTTTATTTCCATGAGGATGCGTGTAAAAAATAACACAAATGGAATGTCAGCTAGGTTTCAATACAATTTTGTGATTCATCATCTCGTTGCTATCCTTTTATGCTAAAAAGCATAAAAACTGAGGAAAACCACGTTGGTGGTTTGCACGTGCCACCTCTCGCTTCGTGCTTTCTCCGCCAATGCAGAAAATAGCGAGACACGTCTACCTACTACAAGACGGCAAGGCGAGGGCGCGATCGATACTCGACCACAAAGACGCTAACCACGGCATAGTTTTCATCGACATCGAACGGTCATCAGTCGATTGTATGATACGCAAATGTACAATCTACTGGTCATATTTAATGCAACCGCGGGTAACTATACGTTCTAGAAAAAAAAAAAAACTATCGTATATATGCTATTCTAATCCAAATGATATTTTCACATTAAACCATTACGTTATACCTTCAATCTTCACTCTGGAAAACTTGATGTAATACTCTAAAAAAAGAATATTCTACTTAAACCAACAAAAGAGCCCAAATAAGAAATGAAATTTTGACGAGGACAAATAGAATTTCTGGTTATGATAGCCATTTTGTTGGTGTAATCAGAATATGTTTCTCGGTGTGTTGTACAATTTACTACACAACAGAAAACATTTTGTATTTATGTTAGAAATATGTTCATGTTAAAATTTTGTGTTGAATTTTTAATGCATCTGAGTGTTAATTTAAAATAATGTATTATTATTTTAAAAATAATTGTATTATTTTTTTGAATATTTTGTGTTAAATTGATATCCAACATGTCTTAGTATTAACAATATAATTTATGAATATGTGAACAAGTAACAAAAATTTTTGTAATGTAAATTTCAAGATAAATGAATAAAATGTGTTAATTTAATATATTATAAATGTTGAATTTTTATTGAAACATGTTGATTTAACATATTATAAATGTTTATTTTAATGAAGAAATATGATTTTTTTACAAATTGTATTGTTACATTTTTTGTGTTTTTATATAATATTTAAATTACTTTACGTCTTGCGTTACACAAAAATAAAAATTTGAACCAACCTTTTTGAGACATATGAAATGTGTAACATTTAACACAAATTTTCCAACTGAGTAAGCACATGAAAAATTGCAAGATTTATTATAATCTTTTTCTACATTACAAATCTTGCTTGTGACGTAAATCTTAACTAAGTGGCGATCTTCCATAAAGCTAGAAAAAAATGTCCTCGAATGTGTCCATGCACACAGGGCTGACGGGAACCGATATCGTGGGATTGCAATGAAATATAATGCAGTGGCTAATCGCCTTTTCTTCCAATTCCGACGAGTAATTTCACAGAACGGTCACGCCAATGGGAAATCCGTCTCGCCGAAAAATCGACGCGTATTAAAACGAGGACGACTTTCAGTGCGATCCAATTAAATGCCGCGCGGCGTTAACGACACCGTGTCTCTTCCTCGTCTTTTCCTCGCAGCTTGTAGCGAGGTTGAAAGCAGCAAGTATAGACACAGCCACGGAAGGCTCTGCAAAAGGAAGGATGAATTTTACCGTCCTTAATGAAATTTCCCAGACGATAAAGAACCTCGGCGAAGGCGTCGAAATAAATACGTGACGGTGATAGTGGTGCGTTTTCTCATTTCTGTAATAATCTCCAGGGAGAAACATTTACAATATCGATTAACAGGAAAATAGAGAAAATAATATGTAGAACATTTTAAAACGTAGCAAGTTTGAATTTTTATTCTTGATTCGTGTATAAAACGGCAGTATCCATTAATCCAATTACATCTGTGATAGTATTCTATCGTAAAAGAGCGCACCGTATGCTTACTTTAAAAGCGGCACGAATCCAGTTTCGCAAACCCCGCTAAAAACTATTAATTGCGATCGGAGGCGTGCGAAGGGTACCGGATCGTAATTCGATGCGCGGACGACAGCGAATTGCGGGACTGCACCTCCGTGGTTCCCGGCTACTGGTACTCTCGGACCGCTGAAAAAGCTTTTTTTCACCGGCAGCGCTTTAATGAAATTTTTTCGACCTCGTCATCGTCCCCGTAATAATCTCCCTTTTGCGACCGGGTAGCCGGCGCGGTCTGAATTTATTGCAGCCCGCCTGCCGGAAACACGTCCGTGAGGAAATCTTCTGGATAAGAGGCTCACGAGCTCTACCTCAGTCTACCATTTTTTGTCACTCCTTACCTTGCCGAGTCTTTCCTGGTCCGAATATGAAATACGCGGGAGCGGAGAGGCGCGTAAAAAAAGAACGGCAAAGAGAGGAGAGTAGCTTTGGAAGGAGGGAGAGAGAAAAGGAGTAAGAGAGAACGAAGGAAAGAGAAAGGGAAGGAAGGGGGAGAAGGGGAAGAGAGAGAGAGAGAGAGAGAGAGGTTCCGGTGACGGCGAGGATGACGACGATGGATCCTTCTTGCCCTGGTCGGAACTTTTTGCGGTCGCTCTTGGGACGAGCCCGAGAGCCAAGGGGGGCAATAAAACTAATGGTAACGCGCGCCGGTAATTCCTTGCGGTCTGTTTGTCGCAAGTCGACGACCTGGCCTCTCCGCCTCGTCATTTACCGAGGGAGGATTCTACGACCAATGTCGGCCGACCGACCGACGACAATGACGACGGCGGGTGGTGCTTTCTCGCTTTCGTCGCGGTTGGTGGTAACACGTAGAATTGGGTTAGCATCGCGGATTTTAAATACCGGATGCCTTCCTGCATCGAAATGTGATCGCTTTCTCGATACTTTCGAAGGGGGGTTTCCGTTTTCGACCATTGTCCACGCTGGTCTCATTAACTTCAATCAAGAACTAGAATAGAAAAAAAATGGGTTTCCCATAAAATACATATTAACGTATTTTCTTTCTTTTCAATCTGTTTTGCAGTGGGTAGAGGAGTCTTTTACAAACTTCGACAAAGGTATCAATTGGCGGAGTTACGTTGTCTGCGATGTAGCGTACACCAATGTGAACAACTGGCTATGGACGCCGTTCATAGAGAGGGGTCCAGCGAATCGCATGTACATAGAAATCAATTTCACGACTCGCGACTGTTCGTTGTTCCCCGGGAACGCTCTCAGCTGTAAGGAGACTTTCAGTCTACTATATTACGAGTTCGACGCCGCCACCAAGGAGCCACCCCCGTGGGAACCGGACAGTTACAAACTTATAGGTAAGCGATGATAACACAAAGCATGACAATTAAAAGATTTACTTCGAAAATAGGATAATGATATTATTTCGAGAACAACAAATCTAATAGAATTTGCAAAGAGGTGAAGAATACTTTTTGAACAAATTTTAAAACATAAATTAAAATTTTATTATACATAATTAATGGATAAATTAATCATAATACAGATTAATTGACCCTAATAAAAAGTTTGTTCTGTTTTTTGAAACTATTCCTGATGGAAGAATTAAAATTTATGTTGTCGGCGGAGGGTACTAGGTTCTTTTTTTTCATGCAGCTGTTTTCGATTAAACTCATCGCTCTCAATATTTAGGACGGCTTTAAATACGATTTTATGTACTTGCAGGTCGTATAGCTGCGGGCGAGGGTAGGTTCAACACGAACACCGAGGTGGTGATAAACACCGAAGTGAAGTCGATTCCGGTGACGAAGAAGGGCGTCTACTTCGCCTTTCGTGACCAGGGCGCTTGCATATCGATCCTGGCCATCAAGGTATACTACATCAGTTGCCCTGAAATTTCGGTGAACTTCGCACATTTTCCGGCCACGCCAACCGGTCGCGAGGTTGCGCTTATTGAGCAAACGCGCGGCATTTGCGTTGCGAATGCCGTCAAAATCGCCCAACCGACTTTCCTCTGCAAGGGAGATGGCAAATGGTATCTCCCAACGGGCGGATGCCATTGCAAACCTGGCTACCAAGCTGATACGGACAAGCAGGAGTGCAAGGAGTGTCCGATAGGCAAGTTCAAACATGAGGCGGGTTCTCATGCCTGCGAGCCATGCCCGGAGCACAGCAAAGCTTCCGATTACGGCTTCACGGAGTGTCGTTGCGATCCGGGCTATTTTCGGGCAGAAAAAGATCCTAAGAAAATGCCTTGCACACGTGAGTATTAAATTAAATTAATAATTTTTACAAAAAAAAAAGCTCGTGTCATTATTTTAAAATTTAGAAAAATAATCGTTCAAATAATCGTCCAAAAATCTAGGAGTTTCAAAGAACATCTGAAATATTAAATTAAGTTCCTTGAGTATTTTCATTAAAATATTAACTTCTATAATTTATACTTGCGTTATATTGTTTGATATAATAAATATTTGTGAGTTGCGATATACTATATTCAAAGAAAGAGTTTTGCGTACACGAAAGATGAAAAGAATTTGGAGGTCGGCGTTCCGCGAAAATCTTTAATACTATATGCTTTTTTGCAGAACCACCTTCGGCGCCGCAAAACCTGACCGTCAACTTTGTCGATCAGTCCACGGTGATCCTTTCCTGGAATGCGCCGCATATGCAGGGTGGCAGGTCTGACACGACTTATAGAGTGGACTGCGATTCCTGCAGCATGGGCGTCAAATACATTCCTAATACCGTGAGTTTTCGTCAAAATCGTATATTTATACGCGAGTATATCGATTGCGCGGTAGTTGAATTATTCCTCGATCAAAAAACGCAACAACGTGACGCGCGTGTTCCGCTTCGATTTTGTAACAGGAGATCTTCAACGACACGAAGATCACGATAACCGGCCTGAACGCGGTGACTACTTATCGTTTCCAAGTGTTCGCCGAGAACGGCGTATCGTCGTTGGTTGGCAAATCGGAATACGTGGACATTACCGTTACGACAGAGGCGAGCGTGCCAAGTCTAGTGAGCAACGTCAGGATCACAAGTGTCAAGAGCTCAGAGCTCAGCATCAGTTGGGACGCGCCAGATATCGGTACTGGCGGAGACAACGATCTCGTCGAGCGATATGAAGGTAAAGCTAAAAGTCATAATAACAATATGTTGCTACGCCATTGTACGGCGAGATCAATTCCAAATTGTCATTCGATCGTATTGTGGCGGCGGAGGGATTAATAATCTCGATATCTGGTACAGTGAGGTGTTACCCGCGCTACGACGACGCCACTAATGCAACCGTCATTCAAACGTCCGAGCTGTCTGCCACGTTCAAAGGTCTCAAGCCTTCCACGGATTACGCGATACAGGTTCGCGCTAAGACCACCCGCGGCTGGGGCGAGTATACGCCGGTGATATTTAAAAAGACACCCCACGCGATGGGTTTAGGTAAGCGGGTTCAGCGGCATTTAGATTCACATTTCGCAATCTCCTTCGTACCGCGCCTTTAACAGAAATGTTTCATGCAGACTACGTCGGCGAGGATGACAACATGCAAGTTAGGATAATCGCAGGGGCGATCGTTGCTGTGGTCGTACTTCTCGTGATTATTATCATCATGACCGTTTTAATTCTTAGAAGGTAATTGAATCATTTTCTATATTTGAAATATATGTCTCAAATGTTGCTAACTATCGTATACTAACGCACAAAAAGTCATTTCTTTCCAATTGCTTTGCTCAATTCGACTGATATACGATTTCGTTGCAGCAGGGCCTCGGACGAATGCAACAAGAAACAGCCGAGCGACTGCGATACCCTGGAGTATAGAAACGGCGAAGGTACGTTTGCATTTTGCTCGAAATTTCTCTTTTTAAAAATTTATTATCGCTATTACCCGCCCCGCCCCCACAACCCTGTCACTTTCATAGTTGTTTCACTATGCCCTCGTGTCTTGTGACTAACTTTGGAATCACTGGCCCCCCCCTTAGATCCAGCAAGTGTCGAAACTATACCCCGTATACAAACAGACCCACGATAATACGTTAAACACCCCCCCCCCTCAATACTGTAGAGATTTTTTTGCGGATGAGAGTGAGAGAAAGAGAGATAGCCGAACAATTAACACCATAGAGAAAATGAGCGAAGAGAAAGCAGTCGGGCTCTGAAATACGTCCGCGACAGGGACTTAAAGAGAAACGATCGCTTTCCAACCAAAATTCACATCGATCTGGCCCCATTGCCTGAGTGCGATTATTCTAACCAAATTCTTTCGATTCTTTCTTTTCATGTGCGATTCCCCTAATCTATCGAACCTGCCTCCATGAAAAATCCATGAAAAAATCCAATGAAACAATGTACACAATCGCCTGCTACTACAGGACTAGTTGTGACCTACAGTAAGTCTTCTCCAAACACCTCAAGTTTTGTTTTTTAGGAACTCAATTTTGTGTAGATTATTTTTGCAACCCCTGTACATTACACTCTCAATTTAAGTCAGACTTTATGCTTTTGCATAATCACACATCACACACGCACCAACAAACACACATATACAACAATTATGCACGATACCTAATTTTCTTAGATACACGTTATGCGTGTTCGCGTATGTGCGCATTGTGCTTGCGTATGTTTGTTATGTTGCATTGCTCACGTTTCAATTGCATGCGTATTTTCCAGTGTGTCGATGTTAATATCGTATGTGCTTTTTATATCTGGATTTGATTCGTGAAACATACCGGAAAGAACATAAAAGATAAAAAGAAAATACAGATACGCTTAAAGGAGTGCATTTTTAATCAGTGCGTTATGTGGATATTCTAATAATTTTTACTTGGATTCGATTACATATTTTCACAATAGTCTCATCCGTGATCAAGCAAAGATATTTCAGTTACCATTTTTCTTCACGTCATTTAAAAAAAGAATTCATCATTGTACACTCGCCGCTTCTTTTTGTTTTGCTGTTTGTCAATTAGTGTGTTGGTTGTTGTGTTGTTCACAGTGCACTGCAAAATGGACAGTTCACCGATTGTGACAACCCATACCAACAACAAGAGCAAGTCCTCGCGTAAGTCCTTTGTTTTCCAAATTAATCTCCGGTCAAAATTTTTGTGACTAAAAGAAAAACAGAGCAACGCCGGACATGTCCGCACGATATATTAAAGGCATAACCGAACGCACCGACACTCGTACACTCACTCCGAGTTCTCCACGATTATTATAGTTTAGCTTTAGTTACGCTACACTCCGTTCTGTTCTTTCTTCACTGTCCTAGATATGCGATATGGATGAAAAGTTTGGAAGTAATAAAAGCATGCTGCAGCCCCGTGTTTCGCACGCAATTGCATCATGTTCTTGCATCCAATTTTTTAAATCTTATTTTTTATTTTTCTTCAAGCGATCGTGCTTCGCGATCGTCTTTCTTCTTACCATGATATATGCAAAATACTTGGATGTTCCGAGACGGCTCAAATAGAAACTAAATTGGTGTGAAAGAAGATTGTAAAAATCAACGAGAGGGAGACTGTTTGAATCGTCCGAAGCATCTGGAACGAGCGGTGTAAAAAATCACCGAGTTTTCCGGATATATCGCAATAATCTTCAAAATAATTTAGCATGCAAAAATTGTGCATTTTGACTATGCGCGAATTTTTTCTAGCATACATAGATACCGCCGTTCGACATTAAACACACCAGATTTTAAGCTAGATAAACACATACAAGTAAAAAAAAAAGACTCTTTCACTAAAGTGGGACTGAAAAAGAGAAGAGACATATTTTAGAATCCACCTGCGTTTGGCTTTCTTGGTTGTGTCTTGTTTTTTGGAAATTTTAAACTCGTTGACGAGAGAGAATGTGTGAGTGTTTCTTTTTTGCGGGATTTGACACGGTTGGCCGAGCGATAGAGCGAATGTTGGGACGCGCGGTCTAGAGTTCTGTCAAAATTTCGCACCACCGGCCCTCGTGTTAATATAATGAACTCTGTTTTCGTGACGTTGCAGTGACCACGCCGCTGTTCACACCTGCAGTGGGGGTCGCCGCGGCGGGCGCAGGCAGCGCAGGCGGTGCAGGTGCAAGGAGTTATGTGGATCCTCACACCTACGAGGACCCGAATCAGGCGGTACGCGAATTTGCCCGAGAGATTGACGCCGGATATATCACGATAGAAGCCATTATAGGTGCGATTTTGTATATTATTATATGGTATCACGAACGGTTATCAAATAAGATCATTTTAGTAATTTGATTATATTCTGAACGATTTTTTTTTTTTTGCGACCACAGGTGGCGGAGAGTTCGGCGATGTCTGCCGAGGGAAATTGAAATTGCCTCCCGACGGACGGACGGAAATAGATGTGGCCATAAAGACCCTGAAACCAGGCTCCGCAGACAAGGCTCGTAATGATTTCCTGACAGAGGCGTCGATAATGGGCCAATTCGAACACCCCAACGTGATATTCCTGCAAGGCGTGGTGACAAAGAGCAATCCGGTGATGATCATCACGGAATTCATGGAGAACGGTAGCCTGGACACTTTCTTGCGCGCGAACGACGGCAAGTTCCAAGTGCTCCAGCTGGTGGGCATGCTGCGTGGCATCGCCAGCGGCATGCAGTATCTCGCGGAGATGAACTACGTGCACCGCGATCTTGCCGCGAGAAACGTGTTAGTCAATGCTGCTTTGGTTTGCAAGATCGCCGACTTTGGGCTCAGTAGAGAGATCGAGAGTGCCACAGAAGGAGCTTACACGACCAGGGTGAGCAGATTTAAGTTGCAAAATCAAAATTAATACAAGCCAATGACTTATAAGACTCGAATATATATTTATAATTTCTTGCTCGATTAATCTACCATTTATATTCAGGGCGGTAAAATTCCGGTACGGTGGACAGCACCGGAGGCGATAGCGTTCCGTAAATTCACGAGCGCCTCCGACGTTTGGAGTATGGGTATCGTATGTTGGGAGGTGATGTCGTACGGCGAGAGGCCGTACTGGAACTGGTCGAATCAAGATGTGATAAAATCGATCGAGAAAGGCTACAGGCTTCCAGCGCCGATGGATTGTCCGGAGGCTATCTACCAGTTGATGCTCGATTGCTGGCAGAAGGAGCGCACCCATCGGCCGACCTTCGCCAATCTCACACAGACTTTGGACAAGCTCATACGAAGTCCGGACACACTGAGAAAAATCGCTCAGAACAGGTAAAAGCGCTCACTTATCACTGTAATCGTCAAATACCGATACGTAATAGGAAACGATTTTTTAGGATATGTTAATCACAAAAATAGTATAATATTAGGAAATTCATTTCATGAATCAAGCGTTTAGCAACGTAATTATTATCATACAATGTAAATCAAAGAAATATGACGGAATGTGTATAATCGGCATACAACGAATGAAATTTGCTTCAAGCGCACGTTCGCAAATAGTTATCATTGTTTCATTGACATTTTCTTGTTCTTTTTCTTTTCATTTTTATCTCCCATTGAGTCGCTCGTTCATTAATATCTTAATAAGAATCATGCCGCATGCTACGTGACTTATATATCGTGTCCATAAATTAATTTCTCTCGACAGCTAATAATTATTTTTCATTCATTTGCCGAAATACTCACGCGTGGATCATGCTACATCCGTTTCATGCCACTTATGGGATTTGGCATTGTGGCTCATTGATGTATGACGTCCCGCACAATTCTACAATCGTATATACATATATAATGTGCATATGTATTCAAAAGGAAGCATACCAATGTCTGCATACTCGCATACGTATTCGCGCCATCGTGACACTTCGACCTGATTGGCATTACTGGAAGCAGGCTACACATACTGGACTGCGTTATACTTGCTTTTTATGTTCGTGCTTTTTCTGTTTTTTATTTATTTATTTTTTTTTTTTTTTTTAAGTAGTTCTCTCGGCATATCCCCTAGGTAACAGTTCTCAAAATTTTCTACTGCGTCTATGCTATTTTGACATTCATTTTCCGACACGCACGAGAAAAGAAGAGAGCAAAATAATTATTAGATTTGCCTTGAAAATTTGAATCTCTCTTCTTTCTCATTATAGTATACACTTTGCATATCTCCTCGCTATTTTAATATCAAAGAGTCACATCTTATAAACGATACTGCTTTATGCTTCAAAATACATTTGGCCAAGCGAGGTTTCCAGAGTTAGTTAGCAGGAAAATTAATTTATGGACGAAAGTCTACGTCGTCTGCGTACTTTTATCGTGTTTCGGGGATCTAGTCGAGACCATGCATTATGCGACGACTTCAACAGAGCTTCCAATTGCTTTTGCTGCTTATCATTTCTACACTTCTTGAGTCTATTGTTCGCATTTCAATTATTCTTTACAAGATGCAGCTATGTTTAACAGGGGGCTAATTTTGTACTTTGTGCTGCTGTTCTCTTTCACTGGTTTCGATAAAATTGAGTTTTGCTACAATCGAGTGTATAAAATATCTACTACATAAAAATTCGTTTATATAGCAAATTATCTAACTGTAATTTTATGTTTCCTACAAGAAACTTGTAATCGCAATGAAATGGGTAAGCCTCCTCCCTCAGATTCTCCGAATATTCCATTGGCATGAAAGAAAACATTATATTATTTTATTATTGTTTCATGTATCTTTTGTTCGTAGAGCGACTTATCGGTTCGCGTTTTATCTCTAAATGCCAATGGGACGCAATATAAAATTCGCATTTGGAAATCTCGTTGGTTTCTCTCCTGTTCCTTCGTTTCGCCTCTTTTTCCCCCTGGGCTAATTCTTTGTGCTTTTGGTTTTGTGGTGTCCTTTGGTACCTGACTACGAACTACTGCAACTGCAACGCAACTGCGACAACTATCGTCCACGACAACAACAACCATCGCCTACAGCGTGAGGCCGCCTGCACACAATCCGTACTATGTCACAAGCCATACTGCCGCTCAGGCTGCGGCGGCTGCGATGCCACCAGGCCCAGTCGCGGGTACGGCGGGCCCGTTCGTAGACATAGTCGGCCATCAGGCCCATCAACAAGCCCAGTCAGCGATTGCCGTTCCAGTAATGCCACCAGGAGCCGGCCGTAGCTTACACTATCATACACACGCAGCAACACACGCATTGCCACACCAACAATCACCGCTCACCTATCCCAACTGGGTTCCATTCTCTCATTTCGGCTGAGAATGATTACACTCGAATTAAAACGAGCAAGAGCATCACCATCATCATTATCATCATTTCCGCCCGTCTTTCTAGCCATCAGAATTAACGCCTGGCATTTAAACCGGACGTAAACTCAAAAGACTGCATTCTAAATCGTTACGATTCGCATTATCTTTTATGATTGCGTTAGTCGTAGAGAAATCGTAGGCGCTCTTCCAGCGAAATAGTAAAAAAAAAATATAATCCAAGTCGTGTCAGATGGAATAGTAGATGTGACGAAAATAGAGGTATAATGCAGCCGATAATATATTATCGGAGTGCTATAAACTGTATGTACAAGAGTAGTACCGTCGTAAAAGAATTTCTTCTCCAGTCTTTTTACTACGAATTATCGACAAATGCGAAGATGTAGCTATAGATATATATGTTAGACGATACAGAGAATTTCTTCATGTTGAACTAAGCAATAAACTTTACCATACAGAGTTAGAGCATATATTATCAATTAAAATTGTACCGAGATATAAATTGAAAGTTTAAGAGTGTTTCCAAATTTTATGAAGGATAAATTCAATCATCGAATAGCAATATAGATTTAAACGCGAGCTTAGAGAATAAAAGGCAAATAAACGTGGTGTGCGTAAAAGCAACTAGAATCTTTAAAGTGTTCTCATTATTCTATATTAATCATCATAGCTTTCATTATCATTGCTATTGATATACGCATAAAGAAAAAGAAAGAAAGAAAAAAACACAAAATCACACGCATACATTTACTAAGGGTGTCCCAAAACTAACGCCATTTCTTTCGACTGCGAATTCTTTAATTGGACTCGATAAGATAAAGTTTTCGATGGGAAAAAATTCGCCTATATATAACAAATTGCTCAAAAGAACAGCCATAGTCTTATGACACCCCATATATCATACATTAAATCGATATAAGTACTTATCGTGTAATTTATTAAAACTCGATTTTATCTTAGCGAAAGATTTATTAACATATATATGTACAGCACGCGTGCAACCGGTTGACCATTTTAGAATAGTATTTTTATACGTAATATATTAAATGAAAAACAATATAATTAACAATTAACGGTATTAGGTCATATTTCTGCATCCATGAATCATCAAGAAATATTGTAATCATAACATTAATTTCTAAACTATTTCTATAGAGTATGATGAAACAACGCCATTGTAACAGAAATGATTAATTTACGTAATTCATTGATTACAAAATTTGCTATTAGGCTATTTCTCTTTACGTCCTCTGAAAATATTACATTAAAAACTTGTCGCAACATTTATAGGCCGGAGGTGAGGCATTTATCCAATGATAGGAATAAATAGGAATAAAAGCGATTTGCCGAAATTTTTTCATAATCATGTTGAAATATCAATCACGCTAAATTTGTCTTTTTTTTTTGTATTTTTGAGATTCAACATAAAATGCATTTGTAAAAAGCTTAAAATTATTCCAAGCTGTTTGTAAAAGATAAACGTGAAGGTATTCGTATCGGCGAACGATAAAAAAAGAGATAAAATTCAAAGCCAAATAGATTGAAACTAGCCTGCAGATAGAAACACACATCTAGTATGACCTTCATCGCACTAACAAATGCTAACAATTGTCAGAATCAGAGAAAGGGGTGGTCCACCCTCACCCTCACCCGCCTCATCGGAATCTTCCAACGTGCATTTGAGAAACAGGTAAAGAAAATAAGAAAAGAGAATTAAAAGCGGCATTCCCACACACTGAATCCTATTTATGGATGAGAGAAAAAAAAAGAAAAAAAGAAGCGCAGAAGAACGAAGCTCAATCGTTTCTGTTTCGCCCTAGATAACACAGAATTCGCCCTTTAACATTTCAATGATTTGATTATGCTGACTGTGCTTTCACGTTCTCTCTGCTTCTTTGACATAGTAATGAAATATCGCCGTCATGTAGACAGCCGTCTCCATGCTTGGTAAACCTCTTAGTTTGTGTTGCACTGCTTGCCTTCATATGCACCGTAATCCGTTCACGTGTACATGTACCTAAACTGTAAATTATGTATCATTAACACATTACATATGATACATCTCGTCAACAATACTATTGTTAACAGTTGCGTTATTATTATCCTCATTATTGTCATTACATCGCCATTGTGTCGTCATAGTACTTGTATTACTTTTTTTGCGGTATTTGTGTTTTATTATTATTATTGACATATTAGTATTATTAATATTATATTAGTATAATATTCTCATATTTTTAATAATAATATATTAACACATTAATATTATTATTTTGATATTTTTAATGTCAGTAATATTATGTTTATTATGATAGTTATTTTTTTTAATTTTTATTTTTATATATTATATAATTATTATTGAGCCGAAGAAAAATTGGATGTATGTATCGGTATTTAAGTTTTGTAACGCCTGTACATAACATTGTACAAAAAAAGTGAACCAAACTTACAAATTAATCGTATATATACATCAATTATGTTTATTTTTCAAAATGTATAATTCGTAATTTATAATTTATAGCCGATCAAATATTACACATATATGTATATTCATAAAAAACCTATTTAGGAGTATACTGTATATATTTAAATAACCAATTTATACATATTAGTTAAGTCCCGTTTTATACATCTATCCTTAAAAATTTATTAAATAAATATATATATCAATTGAATTATCATTTTAGATTTTTTCACAGATATTCTAGAATTTAAATTTATGAACTTTTATTGATTTATTCTTTCTATCCCAATAATCGACGTGACAATAATTTTACATGTTTAAGATGCCTTTTATAATTTATACATATGTAATATCTAAACATTTGTATGTATATCATCAAACATTTGTATATGTCTCTCTTCTTCATGTACGTAAAGTCAAGATACAATTACGTTTTACAGCCAATAATACATACTGATAGTATAATTTATATAGAAGTAAAATATAATTTCGATCAATTTAAGAATATATCATTAATGAAATGATATTCCACACATAGTATTTTGTAACCCGATATCCTATGAAATAACGAAGACATTAGTATTAGGTGTTGGAATTAATTCGTAGCGTTTTTTAATGAAAGAATGTTATTTATTTCACATGAGCATTAAAAAATACATTAATGAAAGTACTTCCCATCACTTGTAAAACGCTACGAATTAATTCCAACACCTAATAACTTCAACATCGATGAAACGTTGAGTGATCTGCAGCCGAACTATCATCTTCTTTATTTCATTTTTAGCTTCTTTGTCATTAACTTGTGGCGTAGTCGATAGCAAGTGAGCAAATCCAAAACATACATTTGAATTATGCGAATGTGAATGTATTTGGATAGCGAAAGAATTTTAAAAAATTCTGAAATCTCATATACCTACCTTAATTTCTTCGTACTCCTCCCCACTGTGAACGTTATTCATTCGCGCACAAAGAGATATTTCTTACTTTGTTGTTTTTAACAGGGGCACAAATCCACTGGCGCCAGATGCGGTGGATCTAACGCAATTGAATTCCGTCAGCGAGTGGCTAGCTTCCATCAAGATGTCACGATACGCAGAGAGCTTTGAGCGGGCGGGCGTGACGACGTTGGAGGCAGCAGCGCGCGTCACCGTCCAGGAGCTCACGGCCCTCGGCATAACGCTCGTAGGACATCAGAAGAAGATCATGAACAGCGTGACGGCATTGCGGGCGCAAATGTCTGCTACTTCGCAGGGTTTCCTCGTGTAACCATGACCGCGACCTCAAATCCCGCGAACGGATCGTATGTAGAAATCGGCTGATCGGCACGGAACATCGCTATCCCTATGGATCTCACAAACTCGAGGCGCCCCGACGCATCGCCTCCGCGAGAAGCGAGACGACAACCCTTCCATCTAGGACTCGTGATTACCTAGTCAGAGCGACGATGTCCTCGAGAGAATATTTCTTCGCGCGCAAATAGATCCGTTGAACTAATTGAGGGTTGATTCGAGGCAAAGCTTTCATGATACCTCCGAAACGATACGCGAACATCGTCTCACTTTAATCGAGAGATTCAAAGCATTCGTGCTGCAGACATTCCATGTTAGCGAGAGTCGAAAGGAAATCCATTCTTCGCATTTACGACTCCTCTCAAAGAGAGGGATTACAAGGACCACGCATTCGCCATCTCGCATATAAAGTGCAACGACTTTTACTCAACATGTAGAACGATACACCTATTGCGAAACTTTCGCGACTTGTAAGTGTCAAAGAAATCTAACGCCTTACGGGAACGGATCATTCACGAAGCTCGTTTCAGAATGTGATTCTTAAAAAATCACCGTGAAAGAGTCTTAATGGGATCAATGTAAACATACTCTCCCACACGAACAACGAGCGCCAATACTCTTTCATTTCCTAGGCCGTTTCGGTGATCGATCTATCTAAAGATCAGACTGACGGAAATAAACGAGCCCTGTAATCACTGCCGCGAAATCTTTCATTACTTATGAATGTTCTCCTTTTAGTTTAAAGTATTTGTATAACAACTGTTGATTTGTATACACTATATATTTTTTTTCGGAGACTTTCATTTGAGATTTACAGCCGAATTCGTTTTTTTTTTTTACTATTCTATTATCGCGCTTGTTAGGTTTTGTAACATTTTGTACTGAATGGCAGCTCATTTTAGTAGGTATGCATCTGCGATATATAGAACATTGAACGGCGAACATATCGGCCTAAATGTCGTTCGAATATGTCTGTTCCTGGCCTCTTTTCTTAAGTATATTAAAGTTACGTGTTTGTCTATAACAATCGACATAGCAATACGCATCTGACAAGGAAAACTGACCGTATCACGAGGGAACTGTACCAAAAATTGGATCGTAATAGTTTCCGAAATCGGTAGCGTGACAACAGCTAGTAGGTTCATTATTTCGTGTAGTGAATGTAGCGAGTGCATTACACTATTACGCGTATGTCGTCTCGGTAATGTACACGATCGAGAACAAGGGCGAATGTTTACTCTTTACGCTAAATTACAACTTTATGCCTTTGCATTACCTATATGGAAACGTCGTACACGCGCGGCCTATATATAGGTATACCTTTCGATTATAATGACAAACGGCGAAACGAACGAAGCGAATATGTGCCAACGCGAGTGTGCAAGAGTTATTTTAGCGCGAGACTGCGTGACACGGGATAAACGAATGGAAAATGAGCGGACGCGTGAATGTGAGTTTGAATGAAATTGCATCGGTGACGAGAATCTGCCGCGATCCATTTTTCGCGCTATATTTATATGTACACGAGCGTGCGATCACGAATCATTCTATATATACATATACATATAAATAGATATTGTGTTATAAATACTACACTGTGAAAAGGGACGAACGGGAGTAAAACTCTCTATGTAGGAAAAAGCATAAGAGACATCCGTTCGCGTCGGAAAGCAAAGGAGGACATGGCGTGAGAAAAAACGATTTCAAACGCGTCCCTTATTAGCGAGCAATGCGTTAACATATCAACATTATCGCAGAATGCAATGCAAGCGCAAGAAGGGACATCCTCGCGTGCGTCGTTACTCGAGATCAAGTTGAAATTACTCTGATTGATCTTCGATTCTGTCCTCGGATTGTAGCGTACGACAAAAGGGAAAAGTCAGCCGGAAAAAGAGAATAACGTAAAGAGAAAATGAAATGTAAAGTCGGATGGTGTAAGATATGCGGACAAAATACTCACGTATACGCGAGCGACGACGCGTGCGACTGATACGAGGCACGCGCGTTCACGAGGTAACACTATTTTGATTTTTACAGTCCGACCGAGGAGTTTCCTCGCGAAGCAACGTCCATTCCAATATACATGTATCCATAATAGGGAATACCGTTTCCTTTCCTTAGAGGACGACAGACAGAAAGATAGAGGGGACGAGAGGCTTGCTTTGTATCTCGTTACATCCGTAATCGTAAAGACTGCATCCCGGGTCGCGATACATTATACCCGGGATACACACACGTTACCGGCGACTTATCTTAAAAAGAGACCAACGGAGCGGCAGACATATGCGTACGAAAATATTGCGCGTGAGATTAATTAAACAGCTTCCAAGTGAGTCCGGCGAGCCACGGAGAAATTCTTTTATTTTCTAATTTAACGGTTTAACGTTAGTAATATAGTCTACGATGTATATCGAGGCGACGTTGGATCGCGACAGAAGCGGAAGGCGTGTTTTGGGAGGCGAGATTTCTCGCGTTCGACAAGATACAAGACAACGACAAAGCGAACATCTTTCGCACAGTCCCAACCAATTCTCCTCCCTTTAATCAAAGAAGAGGCGAAAGTCTCGCCCCAGCGAAGCGCTAGACCGGTAATTAAAATCGATCGCTTCTATCTCGTAGCGCGATCCAACGATGCTTCCCTCGTAAACGAAATGTTGCTCGAAGTCATACCGCGAGCGAGGAATGTCGAAATACGCTCTGGTGTTTTTCGACTCGCCGTACCTCCTTCCGCGCACGTATCAGCGAAGAAACGGAAGGGAAGAGCGAAAAGCATCGCGGAAGGCCGCGCGGCGAGGTAAAAATCTCCCTTAGGAAAAACAAAAAGAAAAAAAAAAGAGAGAGAAGGCTACCGAAGAACGGCGACGATTATGAAGCAATAAGTGAATACCCAAATGCAGATTTTTATATAGAGAATGTTAACAAATTTCAGAAAATATTAATTATCGATAGCGCTATCTTCCTAAATGTTCGTATTAAAGATTAAACGAGAAAAAAGGTATGATAAAACGTAAAAGGCGAGATTATACGGGATCCCGGCCGAAAGGGAAACGGAAGAAAGGAGAGTCGTGCGCATTAGGCGAATTTGCGCCATAATCTCGTTTGTAATAACTTCGGTAATAATTCGGCCGGGATCCCGCGGACGGGAGAAAAAGGTCTTAAGAACTTTCTCAAGCTGTAATTGTCTGTGTTTTAGCGATGAGTCTGCGAGTGCGACCTGAAGTTTTACGAATGCCGTTAATTTCGATATTTAGATTTCATAGAGCTCTATCAATATCACACAGAAACACACACATGGCTACTGTTAGGCACAGGGGGAGAGAAAATATACGAAATCGAAAATATATTAGGTGAGAGCGAGGTACGTCGCGTAGGACTTCTCCGATTTTTCTTTTGTTTTCCTCGATTTCTCTGTAGAAATCTTAGGATCGTTCCCAATCTACTTTTTTTTTTCTTTCCTTAGAAAGGAACGAAATTTTATTCTATTCGCTCTCAAAGTTTTCAATCATACTTCATGTTACACGTTTTAGTTTTTCTTCAAAAAGTTCATATCATTAAATATAAGTAGATACATGTACATAAGATATGTCTATATGTTTTCTTTTGTATAATTTTGTTTGTATAATTTCTGTCTATGTATAGAAAAAATAATTTAAAAAATAACTTTTGTATTGTTTTGTATTTGTTTTTTTTCAAAAAGTAAAATTGCAATTACATTATATAATATTTTATATGTAATTTTGTATACAATTTTATATCATATATGATTTTATATGGATAATTTTTTATTTTCGCAAGCTTCACTTTTTGTGAAAAAACACAATGCAAAAGTTATCCTAATAATTTTTCAATTTTTATTATTTTTTCTATGTATGACCAGAGATTATAGAGAGAAAAGAAAGAAAACATATTTTTTATATATAATTACATATATATGTATTTAATATTTATATTTAATTAAATATGGACTTTTTATCAGGAATCATATACATATAAAACTTTATTCAGAGAAACGAGATCGGAGAGAAAAGAGCATCAGGAAAAAACCTGAAAAATCAAAATTACTTCAATTCGCTCGAGTGTCTCCGTTGCGGTGAATTTTTGTTTTTCTCTTTAGCGCTTCTTTTTTTCAATTTGCCGGCAAAGAAAGAAAGCGAGAACGGCAAGCGGCGAGGAAAGAAAATTGCCTCTCGCTTAATCCTGTGTAATCGATTTTATAACTCTACTATTATTTATTAAAAAAAGAATACCTTATTTATTTCTTAGAGATCTGACTAAATTGCAAAATGTTCTAATTATCATAAGTTATCTATTATTATTATAGGGCAGAGCGACATATTCTTCCCCTATTTCTAGAGTTTCCGAGTGAACTCTGTCTTGTAAAAAGAAGGTGAAACGAAGCTACAGTTACAGTGATAAATATGAACGTTGTATCGAATCTGTACGCAACTAATTATATTATATTATGTTTAGTTAAGCGTTAATTAAATGACTTACCGAGCGCGTTGTTTTCTTTTTCTTTTTTTTTTATTTTTACTTTCCACGACTCTCTTTACAGCGAACTCTGTCAAAGTACCTGCTTCGAAAAACGAAAATCTACGAGGAAAAGTAAAGCATTACACACAGGTACCGTCCCATATATTATACATAATTCACAGAAAGAAAGACAGACACACACGCATCGCGTAATCATCACACACACACACATACGTACGATAATTTATATACTCGCCGAGCTGAGTTTTCATAAAAAAAAAATTGGTTAAGCGAATCACCTCCGTGTGTCTTCGATTCATTGTATAAAGAAAAATGCAAAGGGGGGAAAAAGAAGCGCGAGCAAGGAGTTACTGTCGACAAATTTTGGAACGTGTCTAAAAACAATTTTTCCTATGGTGTTGTCAAGACGATGTTGAATGTACATAAGATATAATAAATAATATACCTTATACGATGTAAATCGCGACCCGGCTTGTTCCTTCTCTATCCTCGCATCTTGTTAACGCGCCATTATATAATTATTGCTAGTATAACGGAATAAAATATATAATTTCGATAATAGTAATATTTCTATATCATTTCTTTTGAAATTGATCGCTACAGAGTTAATTATAATAATTCTAGAGAACTCATTATAAATGTAAAAAAAAAGTGCTTGTTTTTGGAAAATTGGAAACTTCTAAACTAAAGAAAGTTACATATATTATATATATATATATATATATATATATATATATATACATATTTTTTTATTTATAGAAAAACATTTTATATTTGAGCGTAAATAATCGCAAAGCCTTGCAGCGAAAGAAGCTAGTAGTGACATCTTGGAGTGCTCTGTTGGTAAAAATTTTGCGGAGCACTAATTTTAATTTATAAATTACAAAAAGGTCTTTTTGTAATATTGTTTTTCGCATTGGTGCTTGAAAAATATAATTACATATAATTACTATTTAATATTTATTACTATATATATATATATACACACACATAAATCTTTCTAATTATTACTTACATAGAAAAAATGAATGATAACAATATATTTTTAAAAAATTATTCATTTTTATTTATTTATTTATTTTTAATAAAAATTTTCTATTATCGATAAATGAATATCAATCGTAAGTATTCTTAATTATTATTATTAACTCGTATTTTTGTAGACAGATGGCAGCACCAGATAATTTGCCATGCGTGCGTAAAAGCGTCTCTTCTCGGAGTATGCCGTTTCCTCTTCCGTTTGGATCCGGATAAGGTTCGTGGCATTTTTGATACGATTTTATAATATCCACGTTGCGTGTATCAATCGTAAGATGCATTAATGTCATATGACTTCCGTAGAGATCTGTGGTGATCGGTTATGCTTTACAATTCTATATAATTCAATTTTTTTTAATAACAAAGTAATTAACGTTGCAGAACCAAGATGGTACAGCGACTAACCTATCGGCGACGCTTGTCGTACAACACAAAAAGCAACAGAAGGCGTGTGTAAGTATCTACACAAATAGTAATAAATGATAATGTCAGATAAAATTCATTAACTTTTATTCGCAAAGGAATTTTATTTTGTTAATGACAATATTTATCGCGGTATATTGTTAAAAGTTTGAGGTTATGTTTTGATCACTTGCTTTAAATTTCTTAAAATTCACACGTATTACACACAGTGACATTAATCTTAAATTGTTCCTTTTATCAACATTTATTTAACTATTATTACTGCAAATATTTAATCTGTATTCTAGTATTTAGAATGTCATATTAAAGTGTCATATTAAAGTGAATTTTTCTTGGCAAATTTTGCGAGTTATTATTATTAAGAACTAACTAAGATGAATTTTGTTTATAGCGTACGTACGCCGGGTGGTAAATTAGTTTACCAATATCTGAAAAAACCTAAAAAGATCCCAAGATGCGGACAATGTAAGGACAAGTTGAGGGGTATCCAACCTGCAAGACCAATGGAGCGTTCACGTATGTGCAGACGTAAGAAAACAGTCAAGCGAGTGTACGGTGGAGTTCTTTGTCACAAATGTGTAAAAGAAAGGTACGTATTTAACATTTTAAATTGTTCATATTTTAAATATTTGTTCAATAAACATCAACTATATGTTACACATTTAATAAAAGCATCCTATAATATTTATATTTTAAATACTGATACACTAGATAGAGCAGTTATTTGTTTTCAAAGCAGAATTAATCATTACTTTAATAAATAAACCTATAATAAGTTTTACATTTTATATAATATTTATAACAAATTCCACTGATTTTCAGGATTGTGCGTGCGTTTTTAATCGAAGAACAAAAGATCGTCTATAAGGTTATGAAAGCACAGCAGGCTTCTGCAAAGACGAAAAAGACAGAGAAGTAATCTTGTGCTTTTTATTAAGTAAATAAAACAAGTAATAAAATCCCAAAAAATGAACTGTTGCTACTATTTTATTATGGTATGTCTTGTTTAATACTAATGAATTTATGAATTATTCCATAACATACTCGTATAGTAAAACCTTTTTTAATTAAGAATCCTATAAATATAAAAGATTGAACATGTCTCAGCGTAAATTTACTGCAGTAGACAAAATATAAAATTATTTACACCTTATATGTCTAGTTATTTGAATTGAAAGAATTCTATTATTGTTTAATAGATATATAATTGTCTGTGCTGAATGTTGCAGTTAGTACTTGTATCGATTCGGTATCATTTTTCTTACAATTATTTTTTTATATTTGTTCTACTTATCCCATTTTTTTTTAAATTTAATGTACAATGTTTCTAATTCCAACAACTATATTATTACATAATTACTATATAACTACTGTTAGAAATGATAACCACGAGCTTTCTTTACATGTAAATAAAGCTCGTGGTTATAATTAATAATAAACGAAATTAAAAGTAATGAATGATTTAATTGAAAATTAAGTTACAATAGTTACTTAAATGTAATGAATGTGTACATTAAATTTTATAAATTTTCATGAAAAATACATTAAATTTCATGTACATATACACAAATATACTTTTCATTATAAATACATTAAATTTAATGTCATGAAATTAAATTTAAATGGTGTAACTTAAAAGTTATTAAATTTCGTGAAATTTTTAACAGTGTATATTATTATGATAGACATTTTTAAAAATAACAAAATGGTAATTTCTTGAGCTCTCAATATTCAAAATAAGTATTAATGAAAGGAAAGGCAAATGAGAGCGAACACTGCAGTTGTTGGCATAAAAATATTTGTTCGAAATATATTTACTTGTACATTCCACATAAATTGATTTCCCATCGAACGTTTCGGCTTTTGGTAAACTCGTTCAGCATGGCTTTCTTCTTCAAGTCATCCTGAGCGAGTTTACCATACAAGGAAGAAATACGCACACATTTTTTGAGAGCAATATACGTAATGTTGCACGCAAGTTAATGACAGGCGCGGGAATGCGTGCGCAGAAAACGCGTGATGTAAACTCGCTCATTCTATACATGGTGTATACGTGGCTGCATTTAATAGGCGCACGTATATCCAGAATACGCTTCGTAAAAGTTTTACACGTAACATCATGAATTACCACGAATATGTACGTATTTCGTAACTATATAATATAATTCTTATATCAATTTCTCGATTAAAATACCGGAATAAAATAATTTTCTGATAATAAAAACGAAAATAATCTTAATAAATTTAAACAAAATACTTTTTTAATTTGTTACTATTTTACTTCCGAAGTAGAACTTTTCAGGACTGGATTGAATTTCATGTTCGCGAAACAGTGAGTAATCAAAATTGCGTTAGTACCTACATAGGAGATGTTTCGTACGCACGAAGGACTCGGTTACTCTCTTCGCGTATGGCGATCTACTTGCAAGAACATTTGTGGCTTTGGGGGGAAAGGGGGACAGTTCTGTGGACGATCGGCGACAGGTATTGTGTTGCCGATTATGGCAAAAGGGCTGCCCGCAAAACCCGTCTCGCGGGGCTATTGCGAGTCTCGCTAGCCTCGGAGCGCCTAACAAGTGCCTTATTTGTTCGGCACACGTATGGACATGTATGTAGGTACCCGGGGATCGGGTATACGCGCGCTATAGTTTCCACAGTGGTGCAGAAACGCTCGCGTCGGCGAGCGGCGAGAGCTGTAAAGGCTTGTCACCTGAGAATGCGGACAGCGCGGCGAGCTGGTATTAAATGCCTGACGTTCCCCACGTTATGCTGCGCCTATCCTGAACGACTTTACCGTGTCCTGAAAAATGTTATGGCTAGAACCCGACGGAATTTTTCTTTGCCGTCAACCCGTTCGTGGCCCCGTAATAAAAATACTCTGACCAATTCAAAATGTGGCGAATATATAATTTATTTATCTCGTATCCTTACATGTACAGAGTGTCTTTTACTTTTTCTCAATTTTGGTGATAATTTCTTTCGGCTGTTTTTGAAATTGATTACTCAATAAGAATTGTTTACATTAATTATGTATTAAGAATAAGAGACTGAAAATAATACACTTTCGATAAAGTTTTTAAAATCGTTAATTAATCTCAATGACGTACTGAGAGAAATGTTGCGTATGGGCAACTATAATTTTGTTGATACGAAAATTATGTTATGTTTTAACTTATAAATTGTATTTTAATCAAAATTTTTATTCTAACTAAATGTAGAACGCTCAAGATGGTTGCTAGAACATCAAAATTTTTTATAGCACTGCTCGTCGTCTTGAGTTTCCTACGTAATTATTCTTATGTATGATCCAACAAAGTTATTTTTAAATCTAACTAAATTTCTAGAGATATTTCAGCAAAATCGTTCTTTCTATTAACTGAATAACAGGCAAATTTAATAGTTAACTCCAACTAACATTTGGGGAAGACAAAAAAAGGAGAATTAAAATAGGAATTTGTAAGGCTTCGATGTTATCTTACGAAAAGCATGCATCCTTTGTGGTATTTGCGATCGCCGAGCGACTTTGTGATCTCGTCACAACGGACTGCAGAACGTGACCGCACGGCTAGAACGTGATATCTTGTCGTTTCCTTTTCAAGTTAAAAATTCCTGAGTAAATCGTCCACAACAGGTAGGACGAAAAGAAATACGAGGAACGTGATGAGTCGACACGCAAAAAAATGGCGCGACGAAAAGTCAGATGCCATGAGGCTAATCCGATTTCATGGGACGAGTCGGAACGGGCACAGTGCTCTTTGACCATGATTTAAAATTTTCCGTAGAATCTTTCTCACCGATGCACAAAACATCCTTCTCGAGGCCGAATCGAAAATGATCGCTGTGGCTGACCGCTGCACTGATCGGTGCATTTCGTCTCGGTTCAATTGCCTCGGAATCGTTGCAACCATCGCACCGCAGCTGCGAGTAGCGAGCGAGATTGGTGCAACACCTACACACGCGCATTGCAATTTTCGATTCCCTCGAGCGTGCCGAGGTGCATCGTGGCTATCAAGTCGAATCGTTCTCCGGCAAATGCATTTACGAAGGAAGGGAAATAATATTTTCCGAAACGTGTTGTAGACGATGTAATTCAATCCCAGAAAAAAGACAAGGAAAGAATGATTTTGTTTAAGTATCTTGAGCTTTAAACAGATGTAGATCTGAAAATAATTTTATTGAACAATTAAAATAACGATGTAGGAAATTCAAACATGATGAGTAATAATAATGTATGACGTTCTCTCAAACTGGTTGCTAGAATGTGTAAAATTTTTTTGTAGCTGTAAAAAATTTTCACATTTCTAGCAACCAGCTTGAGAGAGCACCTTCTACATTTTATTACTTTGATAGCCCAATAAAATTATTTTCAGATCTGTATTTATATTTAACTAAATTTAGATATCGCAGCAAAACAGTTTTCCACGTGAATATAACGTTTTTTTTTTTTCCAGATAAAATTAAATTTCAATTGATATTAATGATGAACGACAGTGTGATTGAGAAAATGGTACAACACGTATAATTCTCTCCCTTTCGACAGATACGGCAATGGACGAGGGAGGTTGATCACTATAAATTTTGCGCTTCCATTCGGAATTATACAGGAGGATACATTGGTCACAAACAGCAATTGTCCGGTGTCACGTTTAATTGACGGTTATAAAATGTAGCACGAGCGTGCAGTCGAGAATAATTTGGCGTGAGACGCGCGAGCCAGCTCTCGGAGAGGAGATGCGTCGCTACGTGATTCCTATAATTTTCTGGATCGTGTTTAGCGGAACGACAAGTAGGTGTTGTAATATGCGTGTTCCTATCATTTCGCGACATTATTATTAGATAGACGCGCTTTGCATCACATTACGTCGCGTTGTCGTCACTATTCGCAGAGAAATTCTCTACCACTCAAAATAATAAGCATAAATTAATCGATGGAGTAAAATCTTAGTCTACAAATTTGATAAATATTTTAATATAGATATATAATTATAAAAAAATATATAACATATATTTTAATTATCTTTCTATATCAAGAGATACATATCATAATAAATCATAATGCATTTAAATTATATATTTGTTTGTAATACGCAGCTGTATATATTATTAATGTTATAATGTCATATAATTTTGATTATACGTGCACATTACATTATGCAATTATGTATAGCGCAGTGCATGAGATTAGGAACAATTTGTGCCACAAAAGTGTTTCAGAAGATGCGCGTTAGCGTATGATTCCTATAATTTCCAACGCTCGTGTTTGACAAAATAACAAGTGGGTGGGTGTCGGTTTTCACACCCGTGGCTCGGCGGGGCCTCTGCGGAGAATGTAAAAAAGGGTGGTATACGAAACCGGTCCCGATGAATCTTTGTTATATGAAGCCCCCACATATCGCTTGCCGCCTTCTGCGTGTGCCTATAAGGACGAAACGGCTAGTTTCAGGACCGTACTCGCTATGAAAGATACCTACTCTTTGTATTTCCAGTTGTCGTTCACAAACATAATCACAAATCATAAAATACAAAGAGCATTCAACCACGCGCAGGATGTTTTTTGAGAATGTCATATATTTAAAATTCTTACGTTAAAGATACAAATTATAGATGTTTCGGCCCATATCAGGCCACCTTCACTATACAATATAAATAATATATAAAAATAGTTCGCAGTCATAAGATTAAAAGAATTGAAATAAATAAAAGATCAATGATTCTTAGTTATAAGATTAAAGGTATAAATTAAGAATAAATTTTAATTCAAGTACAATCTACGCTTGTGTATGTTGTCGAAAAATTCTTGCTTCTACGAGGCGAATAGAAGACTATTCGTTTATATAGGCCGAAATGACTATAATTTATATTTTTAACGTAAGAATTTTAAATATATGACATTTACAAAAAATATCCTGCGCGTGGCTGAATGCTCTTTGTATTTTATATTTGTGATTTGCGAGTCACTAGTAGAATTTATAAAGTTGTTAAATCAGTTTGATGATATCCTTTTTTAAGACTTAATCGTATTATTATTGTCTAATATTAATATTCAAACGACTTTGGATAATAAATATTATAATGATCACTTTTTTATTAAAAAAATTAGAGTCGACATTGACAAATTATTGAAATTATCTTAATAAGACGCATGCCGTTTTATCTTATTTTTTTCATTGGCAATATTCCATTGCAAGAACAAATGGTTATTAACTGGTGGTTCATCTTAACGTCCATTTAACGTCGACGAATTAAATATAGCCATTACGTCGAATTTGCGTGTTCAACGGAGCGCCAAATGCGGCGAGTCCTCGTTCATTAGCTTAGGCGCTCGATTACATCATGCCCGATTAAAATCGAATGTAAATCGTAGCTCTCACGAGTCGAAGATGTCTCATCATAATGGTTGGTCTCGAGCGTGAGCATTTTGCGATTGAAAATATTGTCAAAAAAGAATTGAAAGAAATCGTTTAATCTCTAATATTATATTTATGATAAATGAACATCGTTTTCCATCGAAACATCGATTCGAATATTAATTTAGGAATGAACTTAGAAGTTACAACTGAAATATCATTTATCTTAGCTTACATGATAACTAACGATAGTCGAAATCTACTCGAAATAAGGATTCATCCATGGCATCTCAAGGAAAACAAAAAAAAAATCAAAATGATTTAATTTTTATTCTTAACGTCAATAAATTATCAAATTTTTTAACCAAAAATCATTTTGACTTTTGCGAACGTCAAAGTAAAATTAATAAACTTTATTTTTACATCATGAAAGTGAAAATAATATTTTTTAATAAAATTTGATTGTTTATTAACCTTAAGAAACAAAATTAAGTCATTTTGACTTTCTCTTGACTTGAGTTTCTTTTCCTTAGGATTGAGTTCGAGGATCAATCCAAAGATTCAAGAGCATAGCTCTTAAAAAGTTAAGGAAGTAACATATTTCTAATCGACAAAAGAGATTAATCGATTAATCTGCTGGCTACTGTCTTCTTTCTGCGATTTGGCGGTTTGTTCTCTTTGATCAAATCACCAGTGGTCCCAATTCACACCTGACTCTCAGCGATAAAAACTGCCTCTAAAGATATCCTTATCCAGCTCCTGCGTAGGCACGAATCCCGTTTCTAAGACTCGGAGGAAGTCAACTGTTATCGTAGAGAGCAGGTAGTCGTCTCTTACAACGCGCACCAGCGAGCAAATTCATTTGAGTGCTCGTCTGCTGGAAGCCGCTACCTCTCTCTTTCTCTCTCTCTCTTTCTCTCTATTCACTTTTTTCTCTTTCTTTCTTTCTCTTCCTCCTCCTTACTCGTTCCTTATTCTTTTTCGTGATAAACCGTGCAGCCGCAGCATCCTTCGCCTACCACTCGAAGCGGTAGTGAACAGGACGATTAATTATCTCGGCGCCAAACAGCAATGATGAAGGTAACGATGGTCGATTAAGATCCAGCATCAAGAAAGAGAAAGAAAGAAAGTGAGAAGAGGAAGAAGGAGGAGAGAAATCTCTGCGAAATCCTTGAAGAAAATTAACAAGAAATATATACCTGGTCTGCCGGTTATTTCGATTTTTTCCATTACATCGTGCGATTAAATACTAGAATTACTCGATAGCTAATAATAGCAAGCGTGAACCGCAACATCAGACGCTTATCTCTATCGGTTTGCTGTTCTTGTATCTCGATTTTGATGTTTGATAACGATACGAATTGGACTCGTGAACTATTTGAGCAGCTTCGGGGACCCCTCGACTAAGTAGACACAATTACGATCGATTATCCAATGTAACCTTCCACTTCCACCGACTAATCTTGACCGTTTGTCGTTGGACCGTCACTTAAGTGAGACAATGTCCTGAACAAAAAAAATGTTATAGCCTCTCGTTTAAATGGTTAAGATTCGAATAATTGTCGACGTGTGGGTCACCCCGGCATCCTGTCAGAGATGACAGTCTCAATGAACGATCATACATTATTCAATCTTTTGTTAACGCAGCGTCTCATCTTCGCTAGATATAATGCTTGTATGTAACAAAGAAATACGACTGATTTGTTGAACGAAATTTTAACATTAAATTTTGCAGATGTATATATTTATAAAATATGTGTTTATAAGTTTTGCAGGAACTACAAATGTATTTAATGCAGCGAATCAATTTCTAGTTTCTAGAAGTTTTAGGGTCGCACTATGAGGCGTACGGGACTGAGGTTTATATTGTGCATGCAGAGGAAGAAAGAGAAAGAGAAAGACGACCGAAAGGAGAGACCGAGATCCGCAGGCCTGAACGGCCTGCGGATGCTACGGTTAGTTGCCAGACGAGGATCTCGCTCTTTTGTGGCTCCAGCCGTCCAGGCCCCTTCGTCTTTCTCGACGAATGAAATATACTTCCACGGAGAACGGCCCTCGTAGCTGGCGCCGAATAGATCGGGATTTTCGGGCCCCAAACTTCTTTCTCCCCGCTCTCACTGTATTCGACCACTGTTGTACAATGCGCCGAGGCGTAAGCACACCCGATTTCTTCGGAGAAGAATCCTATTTATCACTGCGAGATTCATTCAAAATCCCTCTTTTATATTTCAACCCATTATCTGCTAAAGGTTAAGAATAATTCACGGGCGGCAATAATTATAATAGATGAATAATATTTTTTCTAAAATATTTTTTACGGAATTTACTTTTGAATAATATTTTTTATGAATAATATTTTTTACACGATTGACAATAGTCGATGCAAAATAACCTAGATTCGGCAAGAATTAATTACTTGTAAATTATTTGTTATACCTGAAACGCGTTTTCTCTCCAACTGAAATTATAAACGTTGTAAAAAGGGAAAGAGTGAAAATTTTGAATATACAAGTACAAGTAACATAAATAGATCTTTTATCTTCTTCGTTATATTTTAATAACTTAGTTCTTAAGTAGAACCATATTATTCAAGTAAAATTAAATTAAAATTTTCTTAAAATTGATTAAAATATATATTAAAAAATTTTTGAAGTCCAATTTATGAGAGATCCTTCATTCTTTTTCGTCATATTTTTCTTCAGAAAAAAATCTGTTTTTATACCTAGTTTGTTTTAGAATTTGAGTGACTTGCAATTTTTTTTGCAATTTTCGTAGACGTGGGTGTGTGTGCTGAGGACGAAGAGAATTGACAAAAATAACACCATGGAGCGTCTTCTCCTCCGTTCGAGGTGACGTGAAATAACAACAATAAAAGTCGACGGGGGCCGATCATGGTAATTGTGTTCCGCCGCGTCACGTTCGTGCACAACAAGCCGCGGCGTTTCTTCCTTTTGGCAACTCGCATCCGTAGCCTGCCAGTATAATATATTTTCAAGCGAGACGAATGGATCGTGATTTCGTGGCCGCAGGATGGACGGAGCACGATTTCGCTTGCCTTTGTTATCCATTGTCGCTGTTCTCCGAAGCCGACCGGACAGTGATGGTACACGAAGGCGAGATCGCCGTCGCCCTCGCCCGTATAAAACGAACGCGGCTTCGTAGAAGGGGTATCTGATTCTAATCCCGAAATCCGGTTCGAAGCTCCGGATTGTCGGCGCGATACTCGTCCTTTTTCGTTAACACGGCGCTTAAAAAGGTCTCGGGACCGACATGACCATCCCGAGGCGTTCATGAATAAGAGATAGGCGCGGGATGAGATTTCACATAAAATTCGTTTACGATTGTTTATAAAATCACGAGAAAAACACGGCGTTTTAATTTATCCGGAATTCTAGTTTACACCAGAGTTTTTCAACGTCTTCCAGAAATAGCGCAAGAATAACACTCTCCGCAATCAGGGTTGCAATATTACTGTAGGATATATACAGAGTAAACATTACCATATTTGAATTACAAAAAAAGTACATGTATTTTAAAATATGATGATTCAAGGGGAAAGAAGGGGGTATAATTTTTTTATGTATTAAATGTTAGTATTTAATAAAATTTCTTTATTTCATAACTTTTAGTGACAATTTATATTAACATAATTTTATAAATACAAAATTTTAATTGATGATCACAGAACTCATTTTACGAACTCAAAAAGAATACATGTATTCTTCTGTCCATTTCTGTCAATGTAGATTAATCTCAGTTTAACTTACTTTTTATCTTCTAGTTTTAAGAATTAGAAGAAAAAAAAGTAAATTAATCTGAGATTAAAGCTAATCTATTCGTAGAAATTTATTAAGTATGGTAACTGTCCGCAAAATATCCATAGATCCGTTTATAATCGTGAAATCCTACATGACATGATATAGCATCGCGCACTGTCATTTACCCGCCTCGTCCTCCCAAGTTTGTTTGTGTCAGAGTTACCGCGGAGGCAGTTAACAAGGCGGGCCCGCGCAGTAATTATCCCCCGCAATTAGCAATCGTTCGTTAGTCAACTGTAGCCGTTATATTCGCCTCGCCGAACGGACGATGCATATTCATCGGTCGCCATTCGGCCGGAGTGCCTGCCACGTTCGTCCCGGCGATCTATAATAATTCATAATTAAGCACTAATGAAAGCCACAGTCATCGATTGTCTGCAGCCAGCGAATCGTTCTTTCGCATACATTTTACCGCGATTTTTCCGCGAAGCGGACGATAGATCACGGCCGTGTTATCGTAGATCTGGTTTTTTTTATTCCATTCACTAGACTGCACTGGAACTCTCTTTCTCGCCAAATATACTTCTCTTACTTCAACATTGATATTAGAACCGCGACTGTGCAGTTTTCGATCTATCTGATAGTTTTTCTTGTCGAGTTAATTTGGATTTTGCAGTTAATTTGGATGGAGCTTCAGATTTTTGTGATTTTTCATAAATAATCGTAATTCAAGTAATTTTACTTTTATGGTGACGATCCTCCTTTAGAAAAAGCCAGATTTATCTCGCAATTGAGTTAATCCTTCTTGATCACACTGGGATCAAAATGATTTCAGAGCATATTTAACCAGGATTCAATTCTTTTATTTAAAAAAACGAAAACCGTGA
The DNA here is from genome assembly GCF_024713525.1 of Acromyrmex echinatior. Classification (NCBI taxonomy): domain Eukaryota; kingdom Metazoa; phylum Arthropoda; class Insecta; order Hymenoptera; family Formicidae; genus Acromyrmex; species Acromyrmex echinatior. The sequence goes on from NC_141861.1 coordinate 3,649,648, forward strand.
ATACAATCGATTAAATGCGCTCTTGGATCATTTTGATTTCGGTGTGATCATTACGGATTTAATAGGTGGGATATATTATATTTAAGAGATGGGATCAAGGAGTTAATTTAAATCCGCGGTTCTAGTGTTAATTAAGTTCCAAAAGTGTACACTAGTTCAAAGAAAAAAAACTACAAAAAAAAAACAGTAACCTAATTTTTTTTTCTTCCTCTTCGGATGCTTCGTTTCAAGCGACGATTATCTCGTACGCAGTTTCTCCGATGTGCGGCCACCGGATCGAATCGATTTCCGGTCGATCGCCGGTAAGAACGATAGGCGAGGCCTCTCATTCGAGTAGGCTAATAGCAAGAAATTGCGCGTAAGATGCTGCCATTTGAAGCCAACATAATCTTTACAGTTGCTTTGACGTTTCTCGCGCACGCGATCGACTTTCATTGCGTCCTTTTTCCAAGCATCTGCAAATCATTATAAGTACACGCTAGAACGATTTTTACGTCGTGCCGAAGATCGACGATGAGTTGATCGTCGAAGTATTGAATTGAGTTAAAGAGCCTGTCGTTTACTTTAGAGAAAATGCCCTGTCGGACGCGCATTAACAGTTTCCACACTACGTACTCCGCGAGCTTAATAGCGATGTTAAGTGATTTACTGTCAATCGCCGAGACTGCTTGTCATCCTGTTCACGCGTTCTCACGCGACGACGCTAAGCGCAAGTGATATTAGCCATTTGCATCGATATGCAAGAATGTATAAAGGACGCGACCGTGGAATGTTTCAACTGAGAAATGCGTTTAATGCATAACGCGAAACAATTCTGTAGCGAATAATAAGGGGAATTGGAACCTTTTAAATGCGACGAAAGGTCCGGTCGTTGAAATTGAGATCCCACCCCGAGAAAGAGAAAGAACATTTTGTACTTTTGCTCTCTCGGGTCTTAATCTCAATGCGGTATTTGCTCTGAAATTGTCTTAATTGATATTCGCGAGTGTACTTTAAATTAATGTAGCTTGTGTTCCATAAATTAATCGGTGTACTTTAAATTAATGTATCTTAAGAGACATTAATTTAAGCTAATTTAGTTAATGTAATTGAACGATTTCTTTTTTCTTTTCTGAGAAATAAAAATACATAACTTAAAATTTTGTAAACCTATGAAAAATATTTAATTTGCTGCAAACAATTTTTGACAACGTAATTGAAGAAAATTGTTTGGACCTATGAATGTGGATTAGGATTAAATCAAATAAATAAAGAAGCGCCAAATAGAAGTACCATAGTCATTATTAATTGTTTCTATTGTTTAGATGAATATTATATTTTCTACATAAAAAATAAGATTTTTTCTGAATTTTTTTTATTTTTCAATACTTTCTCTACTTTTATAATAATTTACTGACTTGGTCCTTTTAATGGGTACGAGACATTGTTTCTTTTAACGTTAAGTCTCAAGTGAACCGTTAAAAAAATCGGCGACATTTGCTGCTGGAAAAGAGATCCAGCATGCCGCAGCTGCGCATTGCCTTCTTGGCGCGGGATCAGCGTGTATGGACGTCTTTCCATAAAAGTGCCGAAGATCATCTCTAAAAATATAATGACTGACGCCTTTAAGCAGCGAGACAGACGCGCAGCCGAGAGGGTTCGGTCGCGGCTTCAATCTGGATCGCGCGACTTCACGCGTGAGCGATATACACGCAACAGGTTACGCGCGAGCAAACGCTGCATCGTCGCCGTCGCGTCGCGTCGCGTCGCGTCGCGGCGACCTAATCTCGATGCGTGCCGGCGCGCGGCGTTTCGTGCTCCTTCAGCGGCTTCAGCTGCCACGGCGCTGAAAGAATTACCACGGGCTTTGTTCTCTCGTGAACAGTGCGCCTTTTGTTGGACCTTAATATTCACTGCATCTGAGCGGCGCTACGAATTCGTTTTTCACTTCCAGAGATGCATGTAAGACGCGTGTCGAGAGAGAAAAAAAAAACATCCGGCGTGAAATATTTTAGGGAGGTTGCTGCCTCTTTCTAATGTAGCTGGAATTTTGTTACAGAACTGTACACGTCAAATATAGAAAACTCGAAAATTATACGTACGCAACGTAAATTTGTATATAATTAGGCTTTATACAATGAGCTATTTACTTAAGCAATTATTCTTTTCACATTCGACTGTGATCGATCAATTTTTTACAGCTTGTAAGAAGTCTATTTTTTTATTCCTGTATTAGTCCATATAACAAAGATATTCTAGCAATACTGCGTAACATTACAACGTTCCAGAAATATTGTATTAGGTGTTGGAATTAATTCGTAGCGTTTTTAATGAAAGAATGTTATTTATTTCACATGAGCATTAAAAAATACATTAATGAAAGTACTTCCCATCACTTGTAAAACGCTACGAATTAATTCCAACACCTAATAGTAATATTGCTTCAAACTTCTGTGATGTATGGGAGACTGCAAGAATTTTCTTTCTCATTTTCACCAAACATCAAACACATATTTATTTCACTTAAAGTATACACTAATTCAGCTGTAGAAAACAGACCTATGGCCTGTCCTTGACTCTTGCACCGTTCATCTTTCTTTCTCTGGAAAAAGAAAAAGAAAGAAAGAGAGATACATAAATGTGCATGAAATTCAGTTGAAAAGGACAGGCCTACGTGTACAATCTCGACAGGTATCGAGACAGATTTTATTAGAAGACATGAAGTTTTCGCATTCTCAACAACCCTCGTTGAAATCGTGCCACGATTAACTAGGCGTCAGATCGTTTCAAAGGCGGTAGCAAGTCGCCCTCCTGAAGCGTGAAATATTGCTGTTCGAGTGCAACAATCGTGCGCGCCGCGCCGTCGACAATTAACCGGTAATCTGATATCGATAGTAGTATACACTCGCACACCGAGAGAACCGAGAGAGCCGAGAGAGCCGAGAGTGCTAAGACGAGACGGATCGCATCAGGCCGCGATGCAAGTGAATTCAAGTGAATGCATGCGCTTCATCGCTACTTGAAAGCGCAGCGTGGCGCGCTTTCGATTGTACCCCCGTTGCGTTTCATCACCGGGCCGTCGCTTCTTTCGATTTCCTCGCCAAAGTATAGGTCTGCTCCCCTTAGTTACGCCTCCTCGCATTTTCTTTCAGTACCGTGAAGCCCGTATCGGAACTATACGCATTGAAACTTGAGGATTGCGAATCGGGGATTCGAATTCGATTCGAACCAATCTTGAACCTCGATCTCTGTCCCTTCTCAGCATCCTTTGTTCCGTTTTTTGGTTGAATTCTTGAGACTTCAACCTTCGGTATACGGCCTGAATGGACTTCCACTTCTAGAAGTGGCAGAGGAAGAAGATAGAAAACAAGTGTGAGAACTACAACCGCACGAAGGGGGCTCCGTTTCTTCGAAGTGAGAAGAGCGTTATGTACGCTACGCTCCGCGGAGCATAATTTTTCATATCAAGGCCGGCTTCCTCTCTCGTCACTTCTCGCGAGAAACTTGCTTTATCGATATAAACATTACGAGCTTGATAACCTGTACTTCGTGGTGTTAACAACACGTACTGCGTGTACGCGTTGAACGTGAAGCCAGTGACATGTAAAGAGAAATGTAAAGTGTAAGCAGTAAATAAATCAACATTCCGTTTATTTGCTACTGTTATTTGTTATTGTCCTAAATTTCTAGTGTCGTTGGCCGATTCGCTTACTGCTTATTGTCTTACATTTTTTGTGTGCCATAGGTGTTTAACGCACTGAAAATATTTGCGATCATTTAAAGATTAAGCTTGAAATATTCGATCCCCGTTTCCAATGTAGATTAATTTCAATCTCGCTTTAACTTGTCCTCCAGTTTTTCTAATTCTAACTGGTTCCATTAATAAAGCTAACAACTTTAATCTCGGTCTAATTTACTTTTTTTAATCTTTAAATTTAGAAAAATTTTCCATGCTCGTTTCTACCAATAAATAACTTCAATCTTTAGTTTGCTTTTATCTTTCCCCAGTTTCAAGAATTCCAATTCTAAAAATTACGAAGGGATAAAACGTAGATTAAACCTGGATTAAAGTTAATCCACATTGATAGAAATAAACAAATCGCGGAACCGGAGTCTTGGAACAAGAAAAAGACCTAAAATAATAATTTAAACCGAGATTAAAGTTGAAAAATTGATGGAAACAGGTATAAGTTTTACTGCAACGGTACGCATTGGAGTATGTAAATACCGCTCCCGAGAGAGAGAAAAAAAAAGAAAGAAAAAGAGAAATGTGCGTAGTCTCGCGTATGCCCTTATCCCGGATGGTGGAGAAAAAGATTCCAGATTCTAACCGGGTTCTAGATTCCGCGGTGACGCGCCGCGCATAGACATTCGCGCCTTTCCAAGGAGTCGAAGAAGAGGTAAAGGAGGCAAAGTATCGCGATCCATCCGAAAGAGAGAAAGAGAGAGAAAGACGGAAAAAGATCTCCGGGTCTCTGCGCCGCCGCTGCCGTTCGCGCCGCGGCATCGTGGCGCCCGCAGGGCGCCGTCGTCGTCGCCGTCGCCGTCGCCGTCGCGCACTTCCCCGCTGACGACGACGACGTCAGGACCGTACCTGACAATATCGGCATACGCAAATTCTTTCGTCGGCTCGTCTGCATCTTCGAAAAATAAGGGCTGGTTGAAAGGATGGTCAAACTTCTTAAACAGATAATCTTTAGAAAAATAAGTTTTAGGTAACGTTTTAGGATCTTTTAAAATATCCAAAATAACTTTGACATAGCTGTCGTATATTACACGATTATCTTTGCATTTCACCTAACAATCTGCATCACTTAAATACCTTGAGATGACTTAGAAAAAAGGCAATGTTGTCCCTTTTCGTATTTTTGCTCCGTTTTCGTATCTTATAATCTCGGTTGAACTTACTTTTTATTATTTTACTAGTTCTAGCATTAGAAAAAAGGTAAAGTAAAATAAATTAAAAAATAAATCAAATTTAAAGTTAATCTATATTGGTAGAAATGGACAAAAGTGCTTTGAATAATTAGAAGTTTTTCTCTTTAATCTTTAATTCTAAAGAAGTAAAAAAAAATGAAGAGTAAATTAAACCGAGACTAAAGTTAATCTATATTAAAAATGAATATTAATTTCGTTAAAAAATAGTGCAATATTGCCGCCGATTTTTATGGTGTCGATTTAATATATGTCACGTACATTTAAAGGAAAAAATGATCGCAATTACTATAATTTGACTATAATTTATAATCACATTTTCAGTGCCAACAATATATTCTTTGCACAACTATAAATATAAATATCATTACTATAACGTTATAACAACAATAATTAAAAAAAAATAGAGCTTATAATCATAATTATTTTACCGCAATTATACATGTAATTGTAGTTCATGTAAAAATACCAAACATTTGTTTCTTATTATCAGTATAGCAATCCAATATATAGAGTGATTCACGAAACTAATCTATGATCTAATGATACAACAATTATCTACGACTAATTGATTCGAAGAAGGTCATCTTTTAATATTATTAAGACTTAAACTTACCATTAATAATAAACTTTTAAAAAAATATGATCTTGTTCGATAAATATCTTCATTCATTAATTTTCAAGGAAACTTGTAATATACGATTTGATTAGTTTTGCAATTTTATATACATATATAGCTATCCGTCTACATACATATATAATTCATCCGTAACAAAATAGACATTTGCAGCATTAAATTTTGTATCCAAAGAATTATCCTTTATTGACAATTAAAAAATCATACTTCTTACGACAAAATCGAGACAACATCGATTTTAAGTCAAAACCATTTAAAATCATTGTACACATCGTAACATTCGCAACGCGCGAAGAATCGCGTAATCCGACTTAATACCAAAGACCTCTCGTCACTTCGTCATTGCGTCTCTCAGTTCTGTTTATCGCGCCGCATGATCAGATACTCTCGACAGCGAGAGGCGAAGAGGTTCCTTAAGACAGACCTGAGCCCCGATCCTTCCCGATAACATCGTCTCGCTCTCTCACACGACGTTGATCGTCGCTCTCCGTCGGCGATGCCGACGACGCACGAGGCGTCGTCCCACCACCGGCGACGCGCCCCACCAATTCACGGCGAAGATGGCCGAGGCGAGTCGGCCTGCGCCTTGCGACTTGACGCGGAACGCTCTACGTCATAGTGAAGTATGTGCTCCCGAAAGTAGAAAATGGCTGCGCTCTCCGCTAACTCGGGCGGATGTAAATATGGTCTGTGGCTCGGCCTAGGAGTGCTTGCCGCGAGATACCTCGGCGGTGAGTAACAACCGCCTCTTACGTGACGCGTTCCGCTCGATCCGCGTCGTAACATGCGTGCGTACGTTCGCGTTTCTGCTACACGCGTGTATGCATGCGTGCGTACGTGCATGTGACTGTGTGTGCCTCTGTGTGTACGCGAGATGCTGCCTGCTGCCTGCTGCTCGAGAACGGGCAGCGGAGAAGGCGAGGCGAAGTGGCCGCGGAGAACGTTTGCGTCCCGTCGCTGTCGAGAGAGAATCGATCGGATGCGGACTGGCCGCGCGATGCGACACGATCGCCGCGAAACGATCGCCCTGGTCTCTGCGCCGTTCGCCTTCTGCCACACAGATGTTTCGACCCGATCGCCGTTCTCTTCTCTCTTTCTTCGTCTTTTCATCCTCGGTTCGGTCCTCCGCGTCCGCCGTCTCGCGAGCCGCGCGTTCGTTCGCACATTCGCATCTCCGCCTCTCTCTCTCTCTCCCTTCTAGACTCCTATTCTGAAATTCTTAATAACGATAATAACGATCGCATTGTCGCGCAGCTTTTTTATTTTACCATGTACAAAACCTGCGACAGTGTAATGATATCTTTACTGTCATTCATGTCCTATCAATGTAGATTAATTTTCATCTTCGTTCAGTTTCTCTTCATCTTTTCTATTTCTTAGAACTAGAAAAGGATAAAGTTAGTTGAATCTGAAAATGAAAATTAATCTACATTGGTAGAAATGGATATAATAAGGCTCTACCGATGTAAGATCAACTTTAATCTCTTTAACTTTATTGTTTTTCTAATTCTAAGAATTAAGAAAAAAAAGATAAAAATATTTTTAATCCTTAGAATTAGGAAAAGATAAAGAATTAATTGGACCGAAATTAAAGCTAATCTTACATTGACAGAATCGGGCCTAAAGATTATAAAACCAGGCTGAACTGACAGAGAAACGAGAAACGCCACAAGACTAATCAACATCATCATCGTGAAGGATCGTCGACGCGCCCTCGAATCCCTCGATTGTATCGCACTCTTTTTAGTACCTTCGAGGAAACACCCCTAGATACGGGGAAACTCCGTCGACGCAACGGTGATCGACAATACCTTCGTGTGACACTTCTTGGTTCCGCGATTCTCATAATTCTATGTATCGCGTACTTTTCTCAATTCCGTTTTATCGTCATTATTTGTCAAACATTCATATGTCTCAAATTACAAAGCTTTTACTCCCGGATGTTTTGTAACAGTAACAGGTCTGCTTGTACTTTTTGCACTCAGCATCTTCGCTTTCTCTCTCCTCAACGCCTTAATATATATTTATCTCATTTTAATTACAAATATTTTTAGGAATTTTAAGCAAACAGATCTAATTGAATTTTCTTTTTTTATAGCGCTCAGTAGCGTTATTAATTTTTTTCCCTCGCAATTAAATCGAACGTTCTCCCACTGATACGTTTTCTCGGGTGGAATTTCTGCGTCGTTCAACATACCACGCGGCTGTACTTTTTTACGTCTGAATGGGACGGGAACGAGAGAGAGGAGAGAGAGAGAGACGAATAGAGAAAAGGAGAGGGAGACGGAGATGAGAGGTTAGCTGTGCTCCCAACGTTAGAGACTGAAATACCAGCGATGCTGAGAATCGACTCGACGAGAGTGTTGTTCTCCCGCGAGACGCCTTTTCCACTTTTCTTCTTTCCCTCTTTTCTCCGGTTTCTCACGGGCTTCCCTCTTTGCGCGTCTCGATCATAGGATCCAGATCCCGATGCTGGACCGACCGATCTTGCTGCGCGATTCTGTATCGGCGGGGGATGACGCCGTCGCAGCGACGACGACGACGACGACGACACTAGACTTTAACCCTTTGAAACGCAATGCGTCTGTATGACTGTTACTTTTTTTAATACCTTCTTTTCTTAATCTACTTGCAGCGACTTGACGTTTATGACGAAAGAAAAGTTAAATTATTCGTTTCAGATAGGACCTTGTTATGGAAATGATGTTGAAATTCACTTTCCTCTATATATGTTGTCATTTTCAACATATATTTGCGACATGAAGAGCACATACAGTTAGAGGTTACTCAGAATTTGTTTACATATCGGGAACACATTTCAAACTTCTTGTTATAGGTTGAAAAATATTCGCAAGTAAACGTTATATGTGACGTTTTCTTCGATATTTATTGATTGTAAAAAAAATTTGTAGTGACTAGATGTATATATTGTGAAATATATCTCATTAATTCTTAAAAAAAAAAAAGATATATTTCAGTGAAATATATCTTATAAATAAATTTTGTAATCTCTTAGTACGACTGTGAATTATTTGAGAAATATCATTGACTATTGATGATTATAATATTGTTGTAGTTATTTGCCAAATATTAATAGTCTCAATTGTCTCAAATTGTTTTGAAATGATATGCTTCTTTAATCTTTTTATAACGTTCTTAAACCAGATTCTGTTAGATTAACTTTAATCTCGGTACTATTCTAAAAATTAGTAAACATTAAGTTAAATTGAAATTAAAGTTAGTTTTATATATTAGTTGAAATGGACTTTTGATTACGATTTTAGACTGGAATTGATTTGGTCAATAATTATCACAATAATCGATTTTAATAGATAAATATAAAATTATATATGTATAATCAGAAAATATTTACATATATATCGACTCCAAAAGTCGATTAGTTTCGTCAGAAATTTAAAAAATTTCTACGATATTGCTGTTTTTCGAATAATCAACAGTTACAACGCATTAATATTGAAATGAAAAATACGCGTCCTAAATATATCCTGATATCTATCTCGATATATGTAATTAGATTCATTCATGCGTTAAGAGTGACTGTGATGAAACTCCGGTTAACTTAATCGGTGATCAACTAGCAAAACAATTGCAAAATTTATAATTATATATAATTCCTCGTCCATAATCGAATTTTTTTCATATATGAAACAGTAGAAGATAATATCTCAATTATTTTTTTCACTTTAACAAATAAAGTATAAGCTTGATAAGTTAATTCGAAGTTTGATCGGAGTAAGCAACTTATAATCCCATAACATTAAAAAAAAATTAATGCAAGACCGACAGTAGAATAAAAATAATCAGCGATGAATGTATTTTGCATCATTACTGAAGCTACCGAGTATTTTTTGCACTTTTCGAAAAAACACTGAATTAAAAACAATAGTTTTCTAAAACGCACAATTATCGCTCCAATCTCTCGCAGTCATTGATGTCTAATTAAAGTTATTCATGTTCTTTTCTACCAATGTAGGTTAATTTTCATTTTGGTCCAATTAACTCTTCATCTTTTTTCTACACTGAGAAAAGTGTCCGATTGGATTAATTAGAATTCTAGTTGAAAACGAATCAGAATTTTCTGGTTCGTCCATTTTCAACCATCAGATATTTTCTCAGTGTAGTTCTAAGAACTAGAAAAAGATGAAGAATGAGTTGAACCGAGATTAAAGTTAATCTAGATTGGTAGAAACGGACATTAATAATCGCAGCAACGCAATCGAGCACTTTCAGCGTTAAATGCGGCGCGAAGATGCTGGGACGGCATTTGTCTGTCCGTAGGAAATGGAGAGATTGTTTATGTTGCCTCAGCGAACGCGTGCATAGGGCTCGAAATACATCAAAGGATAAACGTCGTTTCAGCGAGACATGACATTCGTCCCTTTCCTTTTCCCTTGCCGGAGTCTGCAGTAATTTTGCACTGAAAACGCGGGTCTGTTTCAATCCGCTCTGCCTTTCTCCTCTCGTGCTGCGCTCTCTCTCTCTCTCTCTCTCTCTCTCTCTCTCTCTCTCTCTCTCTCTCTCTCTCTTTTCTTACGTCGCATATGACGTATGACGTACGCGATTATTTTCCACGAGACCCCGCAAGGACATCGCGCGTGTACATCGTGCGTACGTGATGAATAAGGCGAATAAAAGGCGGCCTTTCTCAATGCAAGCGCGCGAGTCGTATCCGGGATATAAAAATACGCTGTTTCGTAACATGTGACTTCTCGCTCGCAATACAACGAACTCTTTTTCAAGTGCGATGCCGGAAACATATCGACCGTTATCAGATAAAGAGATTTGTAACCCCAGGATTTAAGAGAATATATATTATCTGTCGAAATATGTAAAAAAAAACAAAAAAAAAATATGATAAAGAAGCAAGAAAAAAAACGCGCGCACGCACGTTTGATCTGAATAACAAAGTAGTAGTTCTCAGTGAAAAGAATGATTAATGAGATCCCCGATAATTTAAGTCAGAATAAAAAGCCCCACGTTCGGTGGGTCCAGAGTTCGAGGCTGTAAAACATTTTTTTGCGCGGCAAAATGAAAAAGGCGAATTAATATATAGACAGAAAGTATTTATGAGTCGTTTCGGATTATTTAAAAGGCTAACCGAGGTTTAATGGATTTTGTTTCTTCTAATCGCTTTTTCCTTCTAATGTGTATTTTTATCAACTGAGTGTTACCCGAAATTGATCACATATATACTGTACCCTAATATATATACTGAGAAAAATAGTCTAAATTAAATAGTAATTCTGGTGAAAAATGGACGAATCATAATTTTCTGATAAAATCTATTAGAATTCTAGTTGAGATAATAACTCTGATTGATATAATTATTTTAGTAAAAATTCTGGTAAATTTTACCAGAAATATTGTATCATCGAATTCTAATTATTTCAAATAGAATTCTAATAAATTTAACCAGAAAATTCTGATTCGTCGTATTTATCTTGTTTTATCAAAATTTTTCGGGATTTCAAGTTTTCAAGCAACAAATTTTATCTATGTGGTAGAATTTTAGAAACAAGCAAATAGTTATTTAAACTTAAACCAATTTCAATGATTGCGTTCAGTAATTGTATAATTCTTTAATACGTTTAATTTATACATTTAAATCCAGTGAGAAACTAACACTGAAAAAAATGTTTGGTTGAAAATGGACAAATGATTGATATAATCAGAATTTTCTGATTTGTCTATTTTTCAACCAAACATTTTTCCAGCGAAGAGCAACATCAATCATATTAAAGAATTTCACGACAGTTGCAAACTTACTTTATTTGAACGCAGCTAATAACTAATTATAGTAATTATAGAAGATTGTAGTGTCGAAAATTGAAATTCGCTGGAAGTTTTCGATCGACAATCGTGGATGCTGTGACTCGCGCCGGAGATGATCACGTCTCTCTTACATCGACTGGGGATTTCCACCTCGCAATCACGCCGCACGTTTGCGGAGTAAAATTACATACACGCTGATTGTCCTTCCACGAAATTATGATCGCAGAGTATCATGATTACGCGCGCAAATCCGTCCGTGAGTTCCCACTGCTTTTCTCGACAATATTATTTGCAGCGCGACGCGGGTATTAAATTTCCTATGCACGTTTCCAGCGCGAATGTCATAACGTGTCCCTCTTTTCGATATCAATTATACCACACTGATATCCATTTCTAATGCAGATTAACTTTAATCTCGGTTTAATTTATTCTTCATTTTTTTCTGATTCTTAGAATTAAAAAAAGATAGAAATTAATTACACGGAGAGAAGTTTTTCTTAGAGTTTACTCTGAAAATATGGTAGTCGTGGGACAACATTGTATTTTGAAGAATTTTAATGTAAATTTCTCTCATTTATTGATAAACTTACAATAAAATATAAAATAAGTTTGATTAATTTTACTAAAATGCATGGTCAAAAATCTTTAAAATATTGTATCACAACTATCATATTTTCAGGGTAAATTTAAAAAAAAAATTTTCTCCATATAGATTAAAATTAATCTACATTGGTAGAAACGGGTATGAGAAAAATTTCTGGTTGAAAATGAACAAATCAAAAAATTCTAATCATACTAATTAGAATTCTGGTTATATCAATTAGAATTCTCATAAGTAGAATTAATAGATTCTGGTGTCCGTTTTCGACCAGAATTTCAATTAACAACCAAACTATCAGTGCAGAGCTGCTCTGATGAGATTACTCGCTTCAGCCGGTGAGCGAATAATTAAAGTTAAAAGTCACATCGCGATAATAAATAATATGAGATAAATATTATGGAATTATAAAGATACGATAAGATCAAAGATCAAAGAGCTTTTCCTTTATTAACAAATAAAATCATTTTATTGATGATACATCGGAGAGGAGTTTGGTTGCACTGATTGAAATTCTGAAACTTTGGAACAAGCAAGAATTTTCTTGAATCTATTATAATTATAATTAAAAGATAATCATATTTTTAATTGATATGACTCTTTTGATTCGTTCATTCTCAATCAGAAAATTTTCCCAGTGTACTTTAACACCTCTGTTAAACGGAAACACAGATCTCCTTATAATCACGTACCTCTTTTATTGACTTTTAAATATTGATAAAGCGATAACAGAGAAGGAGATAACAGAATGATTTTCTCACTCGACATGGAATCAATGCCCTCTTGTAATACAAACCAAAATCACCTCTCACAAAGTTAGCCTACGTTCAATATTTACTGTTTTTTCCACTTACTTAAATTGGTAACCAATTTCGTTTATTATCTCCGATAAGTTGCAATCACCTTAATGCCTGTTTTTACCAACATTCGCCCGCTTATCGGTTATTCCCCAGGGAATATGCGTGACAAATATTCCCTTCCGCACCTTCTCCAATTCGATTACCTTTGACGTCATTCCATTATAGTTCGGAATATTGCGACATTATGATCAACGTTATTAATTAAAAAAAAAAAATGTCTTAGTTTCGAAATAGCTGCGCCGCGTTTCTAGAGTCGCCGGCGAACTTGGCGATTCGGCGCGACTCATAGACGCGCGGGGCTATCGCTGATACTGCTCTTTGCCACGCTGATAAAGTCCGCAACTAGCTGGCACGTCGCGCGTCGCCTCGCGCGATTCATTGAAACCTTCGTGCGATTACGGGCGCCGATTGCGTCGCGAAACCCGCACGAAAGCAGATATGCGCGTTACCGCCTCTCGGCCGATCGCGCGAGCTCGTACACACATTCGCGTGTTTACGAGTTTTCTAAACAGTTCATTATGGCTTTTCTCGCCAGTGGTGGTCGAACTGATAAGCGTTCGTTCGGGGACCCGATTGTTGAGTCCGTATCAAACTACGCATTGGAGATTGAGAATTATAAACTAAAGATTAGAATTTAATTAATCAGACGGTCTTAATTTTCATTCGATTTTTGTTTTGTTCCAATTAAATGAATTCTGATCTGCAATTTGTAATCCTCAATCTCAAATGGTTGAGAACCTTTGAAGATTACAAGTTGCAGAATTCATTTAATCCGATCAAAATGGATTAAAATTAAGACCATCGATTGGTCGCCCACATTGCACTACGCATTGCAGATGTGAATTAGATTCGGAATCGCTTGAATCATTGACTAGTCAATTTAAATGAAGTAGCCAAAGATCCAAATAGTCAATCACAGAATAGGTGATTCTCTATTTTATGATCCGTGACACGCAATCCGGATCCGGTTCATCTCCGCAATGCGTAGTGTGACGAACTTAAAGCCCGCATTAGATTACGTATTGAAGATTATAATTCAACCAACCAGAACAAAACGTATTAACTCATCCGGCAATGTGGGACTTTGAAGGCACAGATTTTTTTATTGTGAAGTCTCGACTAAATTTAAATCTGTAAAAAATAAATAAAATACATTTCGAGAGAGACCTCTGTGATAATAAAAACGTTGTTAAAATTTTCACAGTAATTTTTCAAATTTTTATACAATCCAGAATATATAAATCTATACTGAAGTTTAAAGACCAAGGTTGCTGACGGAAGGTGCAAAATTACATGTTGCTGACGAAGGATTTTAAAATTGATTGATCAAATTATAGTCGTCAGTTTGTGGTTTTGAAACTTCAATGCATTGGTCTTTAAGTCTTCTGATAGTCCTCTAATTTTATAAATACACTAAAAAAAGAGTCTGATTGCATTAATTAGATTGATAGTGGAAATCAGGATTTTTTTGTTAAATCTATTAGAATTCTAGTCGAAATAATCATGTTCAATTATAATTACCAGAATCCTGGTTGATATGATGGGAATATTCATTTTCAGAATTTTTTTCAGTGTGCTTATTTTTAAAAATTAGTAGAGTATAACGATTAAAATAAGCAACAAATGCAGTAGTTTTAAGTCTAGAAACAGTAGGTATAAATATAATTTATTGAACAGATTTTTTCAGAAATCCATCATACTAAAGGCTATGTAAGGCTTCTGAAGCTCTAAATCCGACACTGTCTCCATCTAGATAAGGCCGAGATCGATATCACGGTATAAGTGTCACTTAGGTGATTCCTTTCCTAGATCTCGCATGTTCTCATATACTGCGGTTATTAATCGTCAGCCATGACAGCAATGGTATCCGTGTGACGATCGTACACGTTGACAGAACGTGTTGATGTAGAAAAATACTTTCAGCAAAGTTATTTACATTTCGCTTCCAGATATATAAGCATAAGCGAATCGTGGCCGTCGAGAGCTCGTTGCTTTCAGCTTTATACCTTCTGTTTATGTTTATCCCTATTAAAAGGCACGGTCATGGTACCTGAAAGCAGGTCGAATTCCGCTAAGTCTTAGACTGAGATTATCATGTAATTCGACCCAACATAGATTTCTTAGAAGGATTTTAGATCTAAAGAGAAAAGATATTTAATAGATTATTACTGTCTCGGTTTCACATTTCGCTTTATCCAAATCCTTGGCACTGCTTTCAACGTCAGATTCATTGACTATTCGAAATTAAATTATTTGAGAGTTATGCTAAAATTAATCCTACTGATTCAAATTTATTATACGATCATATCAATTTAGATCAATATGATTAAAAAGGTCTGAAAAGTAATAAAAAAAGTAAACAATTTTTCTTTTAAAAAAAGTAAACTTTTATAAGAAAAAAGATTAACAGAAAAGTCTGTTAATGAAATATCAGAGAAAAATAATATTAAAATAATATTTTATAATATTAAAAATAATATTTTGAAATAAATAAAGTATTAGTTAATAATGTTAAAATAAAAATAATAGTTTTTAACACTAAAGGGACCAAATTGGCTCCAACGGTCTTTCTAGGTAGACAATTAAATAAAAATTCAACCATTTTATGTAAATTGAAAATTTTTTTACTAAAATTAAGAACATGACAAATGATGAAAAGTCACAAAAGGATATTGCGTGGAAGCAAAATTGAAAAAAGTTACATCAGTTTGAATTTCGTAAGGAGCCAAATTGGCTATCTCAATCCTTCTAGTGTTATGTAAATAAATAAAATACTAGTAAGAACATAAATTATATTTTGGATCAAATAGAGTCGGACAGATCAGTAAAAGATTCTGATTAAAAAATTCTGGTGACACCCTTGACGAGAGAAGGGAAGAAGTGAAAGTGTGCGAACGCAGAACGTGCGCGAAGAATCGAATCCGTCATCCAGATATTCGTGCGTTATAAATAGAGCGGTCACCGTAAAATAGACACGCAAGAGAGTAATTCCGTGGCGGTAGATAAGCGTAGCATCCACGCGCGCCAGGCTTTCTTCCTCTTTCTCCTTTTGTGTCCCGCGACGGTCGTCCCGCTTGCATACTCGTTAGAAACGTGACACCGTATGTTTGCATCGAATTCGCCGTTATCGGCCACCGTGACGGAGGCGGATGTCTCGTGGCGAACTCCTCCAGTTTCGTGGTCTGTCAGATTCATTTCGGAGTCATTTCTAATTCTGGATCCTTCACGTCACTGCAAATCATAATTGAGATTTGATAAACAGACTTTTGAATGTTAAACGATTAAGGCCCGATTGCACCAATGTTACTTTGATTTTAAGTGAGGCTTTCTGTCTCTGTCTCTTTTTGATTTTAAAACGAGATAGATAGTTTTAAGTCTCGTTCAAAGTCAAAGTGATATTGATGCAATTGGGCCTAAGTATTGATGAAACATAACAGTAGAAAATATTTTCAATGAGAATTATCCGATCTGAAAAGAAATATTTTTTTCATAATATTAGAAAGATTCAGACATTGAAAAAAAAAAATGATATGATATCAATAACGTTATTTTAAAATAATTTTGAAAATAATCTTATTAATTCAATAACAGTATTAACGAAATAAAATTTTATTAAAACAAGAATATGACATATTTGTCTCATTATTGTTATTGAATTAACAAAATTATTTTCAATTAAAATAATGAATGCTTTTAATACGTCATTTTTTTTTAGTATAAGTACTAATTATTCTTTATGTTTACATCTTAAATTTTGATGCATTTCAGTGCATACAAGCACTTACTATCATACGTGCAACTGTTTTCTATAATATACTACAGATTACAGAATCTAATTCATTTCAGATTTTTACTCTATTTTTATTTGTTATCATATCATTTTCTTTTTTACTGATGACCCATTAACACTATGATCCGTTAACATATATTTCATCATATTTGTGTGTTAATCGCGCTTTTATACGTGCGCAAAATTTAATAGCGAGAATTATCGGTCCCCGATGGGGATTTACGTCAATTTGCATGCAGAGACGCTTATGAAAGATATCCCCGATTTCCGAGTCGGGACGCACCTACCACTCCTTTCTCTTTGTGGTGGTGCACGCCTCTCCGTGGGACGCGACGACGGTCGTTCGCCTACACGACACATCTCATGACTTGTCAAACAGCCTCTCGAATTCGCTCAACTCCACGCCTAGTTTCGCCTCTCTTTATATCAATTATCATTAAGTTATTTAGCATCTCGCGCAACACATCGTACACTTGATTTCATATTATTTCATATAGCAACGCATCTCCTACTTTACCACTCTTTGGCTCGCTTATAAACAAGTATTAATCTCAGAGGAATCATGTTCAAAAATAAAATGTTTGAATGACTGAACATGATTAATATTAGAATCTTGCATGTTTTCTCTAAGTATACACTATTGATTCATTCATACTCAGTGCCTAATAATACTATCGATGTTTCTTGTTGCAGTGTTGGGCGGTTTTTGCTATTGCGACGGACATTGCCCAGACGGTAGGCAAAATGGAACTTGCGATTTACGACCTGGAGGCCAATGTTTCAGCGCTGTGGAAGAAGTGTGGGACCCCGAGCAGGGAGACTACGTTCCTGAATGGTCATTCGGTTGCTTGCCACCTGCCGAAGGAGGTTTCATGCAATGCAAGGGAAATCAAGTTCCTCACTTACAAGAGAAGAGTATAAAATGTTGTAATCATACGAATTTATGCAACAAAGAATATTTTCCCGATATAACTCACAAGCCCCGTCCTACCATCGATACCAATAGTCCTATAGTCGTGTCATCGGGAGTGCCGCTAATCATCCTAATAATAACATTGTCAGCTGTTTTTGTCATCGCCTCGATAGCGATAGGAATCGTGTATCTTAAATGCCGGAAGAAAGAGCGAGATCCATGCCTAGTGCCATCACAAGGAACCCTCAAGGACTTCATAGATCAGAGCAGTGGATCAGGTTCGGGATTACCACTCTTAGTACAACAGACGATTGCGAAACAATTAGCTATGTCGCAGTGCGTGGGAAAGGGACGTTACGGCGAGGTATGGTTAGCTAGATGGCGAGGTGGTGAAAAAGTAGCGGTGAAGGTCTTCTTTACGTTAGAAGAAGCGTCTTGGTTCCGAGAAACGGAAATCTATCAAACTGTCCTTATGAGACATGATAATATCCTCGGCTTCATTGCTGCCGATATTAAAGGAACTGGCTCTTGGACTCAGATGTTGCTGATCACGGATTATCACGAAAGAGGTTCATTGCACGATTACCTGCAAACAACTGCACTAGATCATCAAGCCTTACTAGCAATCTGTTCGTCGATCGCGTCTGGTATCGCACATTTGCACACGGAAATCTTTGGCACGCAAGGGAAACCCGCAATAGCTCATAGAGATATTAAGAGCAGAAACATTTTAGTTAAGAGAAACGGAGAATGTGCCATAGCTGACTTTGGGTTGGCGGTTCGCTACATCAGGTACGTAGAGATTTAAGAGATATATCTTTTGTTATTAGTATTTTTTTTTTAGAATGCAAATTGAGAATGAGAAATTTATCTTTTTTTAGCGAGAGCGGAGAGATTGATATCGCGCCAAATACTCGAGTGGGTACTCGACGTTATATGGCACCAGAAGTGTTGGACGAGACTTTGAATACATCATCCTTTGATGCGTTTAAAATGGCAGATATGTATTCTATTGGTCTTGTATTTTGGGAAGCGTGTAGAAGATGTGTTACAGGTGGCAAGAATACTATGGCGGAGCCTTATGCTTTGCCTTATCACGATGTCGTACCAAACGATCCAGACTTTGAGGATATGCGCCTGGTAGTCTGCGTGAAACGATTGCGTCCAGTTATTCCAACGAGATGGGATAACGATTCGGTAAGAAAAACACTTTGAGAAAAGCAAATTTCCGATTAACCCAGATTTTACGGATTGAATAACGAATAGCTTTTTTTCTTACAGATCCTATATGCATTAAGCAAAATGATGTCGGAATGTTGGCATCCAAATCCACCAGTTCGCTTAACTGCTCTTCGCGTTAAAAAGACATTGTCGAAACTACACATTGATAACGTTAGCATCAAAATCGTGTAGTGATTTGATGTGACTATGAAAAACTGACTCTTCTTCTAGTTAAACAAACAACTTCCTACTCCTGTAAATATGCCCTTAGTGACAATAGAATTATTGACAGACTGCAGCCTGAAGACTGACGATTAGAAGTTTATAAATGTAAGATACAGAGAAAGAAAGAGAGTATGAATGAGTAAGAAATGAATGACCTGACCGATTGTAGATGTAATTGACATGTATATATTATGTACATATATGTAGAAAAATATCCGTATATATATATATATATATATATATATATATATATATATAGATATATAATCCGATTTCTCTTCATTAAAGAAAAATAATTTTCATGTTAAAAATATAAATTTTCAAAGAAAAAAATGAATGCAAAAAATTTAACATTCTTGTGATAATTTTCTTTTATATTTATATGAAGCTTATCAAAGTTGACGAGACGATTTCGATACAATTCGCCATATTAAAGCTCGTTGAATACTTAATATTCTATCTTTTATTAAAATTACTTTAATAGAAGATTATTTTAATAAAAACTAGAACAGTCATATAATTTAGACTATATTTGATTATATAGAGATGTAAAGCGAATTCAGCGTGTGAAAGTATTTGATATGTCACAATACAAATTTTCCACACAAGATACATTTTCGTCTACGTCGCATCACTCTTTTTGTGTTCGGAATTTGAAAGCGTATGTAATGTGCCTAACGAGATCTTATAAGCTAAGGTAATACTATTTTACGGCTTATGTCACACATGCCGAGAGAGATTTCTCTTTAAGTACCTCAAAATATATTTATTATTGAAGACTAGCTTCACAATATACGCGTTGCGCATATGATGAAATTTATGTGAAACCAAAATTCGCGCGTTGTAACAAATAATCGCAGATTAATTTATATACGACTACAATTTCGATTATAATTGAAATTGTAATCATATTATCGCGCGCAACTTGTGAACTAATTAAATATTGAGAATAACATTTTTATATAATATATGACGCAAAAGAGTTACGTTAATTGATAACTGCAAATTATTATGCGCAAGCTTATATTATCATTTGTAAAATTTGTAATTTATATTTCTAACTTGTACAAATGGAATACATTAATTATTCGAAATACTATTTTGGGTATGTATATATATATATATATACATACATACATATATATATATATATATATATATATATATATATATATATATATATATATGATCGATTGTTGATCATCCCAAAATGTTTTCGTTATGCTGCCGATGTACTCTTCGAATTTTTATGCTTTTGTACAGTGAAAATAACTAGAAAGAAGGAAATTGTGAAAAAGTTAACAATTACATAGTGCAATAACAGTATATAATGATATAATGTTATTTTAGAAGGCAATATGTAATCCCACATATCCCTTCGAATTTGTGTAGCATTTACTATGTAACGATCAAAATCATTAATTATTAATCAAATTAATTAATCTTTTTATGTAAATTAAAGATTGTAAAAATATGTTTTCCCTCTCTTCCTTTTTTTATTTTCAAAAGTTTTTTTCTTATCAAGTTGATCATGAGATTGTTACGTATGAAATTTATGTAATTAAACAGAAAAAAAATTGTAGATGATTGTTAGTTAATTGAACAATGAAATTTATATTTCTAAAAATTAAATATTCATTTTTTCTATGTCCTTTTTCGTCAAAAAAAGTATATGGTCTTTATTTTCTTTATATGTTTAAGTTTATATTCCACTTTTATATTCTGCATGTTAAATATCGTCGTTTAATTAAGAGTATATTATATAATTATTTTTGAAAAGATTACAAATGTAGGAAACAAAAATGCAATGTAAAGAGATCAATTCATTGTAATTTCGTTTCCTTTGTCATTTTCACTTTGAAAAAATGAAGCAATAATAACAATAATACTATTTCCTTATATTTCTATAAGCTTTCTCAGAACAGCTAAGCTATTTCAGACTAGTAGACTATTAAATTCAGATTGTTTAAATGTTGTTCCCATAGAAAAAATGTTATTTAGCAAAAATAGCTTTCCTTTAAACATACAAGGTTCAGAGAGATTAAAATGTAATATGCAGACAAGAGATTTAAACACAAGAGAAAGCTGTATTTATCAATGCATTGTGAGGTGATAATTGATTATAATATCTGAGACAATCAGAATTAATTTTTTTAAATTATCAATTATTGTAGGTGTATGTAAAGAGTTTTAAAAGCGATTTTTTATTAACACAATTTCTAACAAAATTGTGTTAATAAAAAATCGTAATTAATCGTAATTAATCGTAAAAATAATTATATATTAATACATGTTTTTCTTTCACTATTCCAGTCCGATCTGTTTATTCTTCAACTGCTTTAATGCTCCATCGGTAATATTTATCTTTAATAATACCACGCTCCACAATTAGGTCTGATCGCGTTATTTGCACTTTGTACATTCAGCATCTTCGCTTTCTCTCTTTTCAACTTCTAAATATATATCCATCTCATTTGAAATGCAGAAATATTTGAAGAGCAAAAAATATAATATTTCAAGCAACACGAACAGACCTGTGATGTCGAATTAGGTTAGGTTAGGTTAAGTTAAGTTGACTCCTTGGAATATTTAAGTTGGCAGCAATGATTTCTGTACAGGAAGAGACGCCAACCGCGACGCGCATTCTCTCGCGTCGCTGCATACTTCCGCTTCGCCATCTTTTACTTCGGGAAATCGTGTGCCGTTTCGTGTCCTGTTTCTATCGCGTATTTTTTACGGACTACTGACTTGGTGAGTACCAAAACAATTTATTTCATCTTGCTGGAATCGCCGCGATCGCGTGCGAGCGAGCAAATACGGACATCAACTGGAATACGTTTGAACGACTCGATAATGCCACATCGAGCTCGATGCGGCGTTCCATTTGATGCGTTTAGCCGGTCTCTCCTAATCTCCTAATATAGTTTCTCGAACGATTAAGTTATCGGTATTCAGATCTAGCGGAAACATTTACTGCGGAATGTGCGTCCGCTGGCGATCGTGATCGTTTCTCTCGTGACGAGCGGTGATCGGCGTGATCGGACTCGGGCGAGGCGTCGCGTGAACAGAGTAAATGCGTCGTGTTCTCGATTGTTCGATCACTGCGCTTCCATTATCACGAGGTGGAATGTTAGAGAGCATTTACTCATGCAATGTCGCGATGCATGTATCTCTGTACTCCATTCGATTCGCAGCGTGCTATTCCTTCTTCCCGCGATTTATCAATTGGGAAAACAAACGCGATGGTCGCCGGTATGTTTGAGTTGTATAAACTCATCCTGTCGACATTTCGTGACGCGCGAATGATGATGCGTCTCGCATCAAATGCGTCACGTCATTTGTATGCGACATGGAGTGAATCGATGTGCCTTCCCTTATTTGTTTTTCTTCCACATCATTTTTTTTCGCGGTGTTGAGAATTCGGACTTGAGTTCGCGATCACGCGATTTATATTTTCTTGACACTGCGATGAAATTAAAGCCCATGACACATAGAAAAATGTACAGTAAGGATGATTACATCAACGTTATTTTAACCTTAAGCGAGGTTCTCTCTCTATCTTTCTGTCGACTTTAAAAAGAGAAAGAAGAGCTTTAAAAAGAGAGAGAAGATTTTAAAAAGAGAAGCTTCGCTTGAAGTCAAAATATCGTTGGTTCAATCGGATCTAAGAACAGTAAAGCCTTAAACACAATGAAAGCAAATAGGAACAAAGCACAACAGATTTCAATCTATTAGAAATAATGTATCAGAATTCTAGTATATACAGTTTCTGATGGATTGAAATCTTTTATCCTCTATTCTTATTGCTTTTCATTGTGTTTAAGGTTTTACTGCTTAAGTTTTTTTGTGTGCCAAAGACTTTACAATTGAAATAATATTGTGTAACTGTAAGAAATTGATCAATCATAGTTGGTTGTTTTTCCATTTGACTGTGATTGATAGATTTTGTACGACTTATTCATATTCCAATTGTAAACGGTCCTTTAAAGTTCTGTTATTTTTCGAAGAAACTTCTGAATTGATGCAATATTTATTTATAATTGGAAATAAACTATATTTTGAGACTATTTACTGAAATATTTATAATTTTATTAATCGCTATCTAGTCAATTTGCTCATTTTTTATAATTTTCATTTCATTTTAAGATGCACGATCGACTTTTAGTACAGTTCAGTGCCACTCATTGTGTATCTTGAAACGAGAGAAAAATTGTAAAAATGAGCAAATTCACTAAATGTTGAGCAATGAAATTATAAATATTTTAGTGAATTCGCTCACTTTTATAATTTTTATTTTATTTCAAGATACACAACCGCTTTCTAGAACTTTCTTCGAAAAAGAACAGACCTTATAGTTATCGACTGGCGGGACGACGCCTTTCTCGCGCCCGACGAGTTCTATCGTCTATCCTCGTCTCTCTTGGACGCTCATTCTTGATCCATTGCGGTAATTTTCCATCGTCGGTTCGCGCCTCGTATCGTTCGCGAGCTCACGGTCGAGACGCTACACATGTCAGACGATCCTTGAATTCCGGCACGACTGTAGTCTTTACAAACGATGCATTGTATCGTCTCCGTTAAGCCAATGGCACACGAGCTAATTTTTCCTACTGGATTGCTTGCGTTTTAATGAATTACCAGAATTTCGCCACAGAATACAGAATTTCTAATAATTCGTCACAACACAACGCAATCGATCCAGCAGGAAAATATGCATTGTGTGCCGTAGTCTTTATTAATTTCAGTCGCCTTACGTTTCCTCAAAGTTAATAATACTTGGTAATACGAGGTTTAGGCAAGATTCCAATTATTGCGCATTGTTTTGACAAATATCATATCATCCACGACTTTTGGCCTACCATCAATGTCATTGCTCGGAAATTCGTGTTTGTTTAATATTTCATTCGTTAACAATTCAAATAGGAATCTAAATGTTCCGCCAACAATTGGGGTATTTAAGCTCATGTCACATCACACATTAGAGATGAGGATTGTGAATTAGAGATTATAGGTTTTCTATTATAAGTCATTACCTGAGTTTTAAGCTGTAAGAAATTGACTAATTACAGATTGGTCAGTTTCTCAAAACTCAAAGCTTAGGTAATAATTTGATAGAAAGCCTATTAGAATTCGACCAGTCTGATAATTTTAATTTTAATTTTTTATCTAAATCTATAAAAAGTAAGTAAAATACAATCCTACTTCTATAATGGTAAAACACATTGTAAAACTTTAATAAGCATACCAGAAATTTTTTCAGACTTTTGTAATACAAAACAACAAAAAGATATGCTTTGCTTCTGAAAGACCCTTATTGCTGACGAAGAGCAAAAATTTATGTTGCCGGAGGATTAAATAGCAAAGCGACAAATTTTGTGTTTCTTCTGTTACTCTTACTGGAAAATCAATAATCGAGTGAATGACTCATCGTGTTTTTTTTGGCTGGCTTCATGAAAATTCGGCATTAAGGAGGCGGATAAAGCGCACCGTCATATGGCTGACGTTATTTCTAAAAATACTGCATGCAAGTATTAACGTGATTGAATGCACCGAACACTGCATGTAACGTTATAAATATGTATCAAATTGAATGAATAATAATAATAATTTTTGTACTGGATTTGATGTTGCTTTCGTTATGAAAGTCAAATTTCAATTTTAAAATCTTCATATTTCTACTCATTTATATGATAATACATACATATACAAAAAGTTCTGAGAGTTAAGACACAAAGAACTAGGGCTTGTATTCTTAAAAGTACCGCGTCCGAGTTTTCAATGCACCGAAAGTTTGCATATAATGCAATATTTATCAAACTGAATGAATAATAAATTTTCATATAAATTTTATTTTTGTATAAAATTTGATGTTGCTTTTGTTGTGAAAGTCAAATTTTAATTTATAATACCACAAAATGTATACAATAATATACATATATATATATTGTAGATTTTCTTTATTTTCGTAAAATTGAGAATAAAATATTGTATAAGTTTCAACATATACGAAGTCATGCTTAGAAAAATACGATAAATTCATTGCTCCTAAATACCTATGTTTTCAATTTCCCTGTGCTTAATTTCTGGTTTGTTGCATTAGGGCTCTTATTTATTAAGAAATACTATAAATATCCTTTATCTCTGTCGTTGAGAGACCGAATATGGATGCTTTCCATTTGGTGACACAAATCGACACAAGTATTGTTTTATCTTTGTAACTCTCTGAATGTCAAGAAGGACGAACGACGTTTGTGTCAACTTGTGTTATCAAATGGAAAGCACCCTATATATCCATTAATCACACAACGGAAGAAGGTAACGTAGGGAATTGCGGGAAGCGGATGTGTCCAAGTTATATTCACTCTTCCTGCTCCGTTTGGCACACGTATTGATGAGATACTATTAAAGACCGTCAATCCTGAGCAAATTTTTGGCGGTATAAAAAGGGCCTCAAGGATCCGGAGATAATTAAAGAACGCTGGCATTATTGACAATTGATACAAATTTGCTATTATTAACATAAATATTTGGCTCATTACATTATTAAATTTATGATTTTTTATTACATAAATATTCCATAAATAAATATGCATACTTATAAAGTTATAATATTCTATATATTGCACAAAAATTACAATTTTTTCTTTGCACTTATCATCTCTGTTGATAATTAAACTTTTACGATAACACTGAAATCGCAATTTAAAAAAAAAATTGAGTATTTATTGACTTATAAATTCGTCTACTAAGCTAATAAATCATAAAATTAGTACAATATTATCAGTTTTTAACTCTTAATCACTTCAATATTCACAAGAACGCGGACTTCCGTAAGGATGTCGATCTTTAATAGTATCTCGTCGATGGCACACGGATCGCAGTGAGGCTCGATACTTCTGATTGAACTGAGCATTTAAGATGGCGGGAACGGAGCGCAGTTTGAATTCTCCCGCGCTCGACCGGCGTCGCTCGCTATTGGCTCGTACAACTTCGCCTACGCTCGACCAGCGCTACTCGCCATTGGCTCGCTCCGCTCCGTCTACGCCTATCTTCACGTCGCCGGCAAGCGCGTGATAGGTTGCGGAACGCACTAGTGCCGAGCTCAGGCGGACGACGCGGCAAACGGCAGAGACGCCATTACTACCGTTGCGTTTCTCTAGTGTGCGCGTCTTAGATCTTTCCGTTTCACAGCGCCGGGGACCGGAATCGTTCTACCTTTTACTTCCGTACTTCGCTTTCTTTCGTCACGTCTGAGTCGCGTGCGATTTTATTGTTCCGTGAATTCCACGCGGATTCCTTTGTACGCCGATACGCTGCCGTGAACAGTTCGACGCAGGTACGTACTTTTGCGTCGACGAAAGATCGTCATGACGATCTCTTTGTCGTCGCGGTTCCTACAACATCCTTTTACAAGAAACG
Source organism: Acromyrmex echinatior (assembly GCF_024713525.1). Classification (NCBI taxonomy): domain Eukaryota; kingdom Metazoa; phylum Arthropoda; class Insecta; order Hymenoptera; family Formicidae; genus Acromyrmex; species Acromyrmex echinatior. The sequence continues at coordinate 3,676,018 of NC_141861.1, forward strand.
TAGTCGCGAATGAGTTGAAATTCTTTCGTATCACAAGGCAAGTTCGTTAGAGCTGTAGGAATATCGCGGCTATGCGTAAATTAGTCTGGGAATCGTAGACAAGATGGAGGAAAGGCAAGCGTTGGAATCGAAGTCAATCGCGTTACTCTGATTTCCTTTCTTTCGAGTAGTCGCCCAGTCGCCGAGAAAGATATCGTCCCACGAGATTGCGTCATTCGGGCGAAAGAGATGGTTGCAAAATTGTGGATGTATGGAACGCTAGTTATTTTGAGAAATGACGAGAAAGCTGATTTTAACGTTTTGAGTAACCTTGAAATTAAATTCTAACGGTCGTCACAATTATCCAGGTTGTTCTAGCGTGATTGGTGTTTAGATTGATGTAGACCGGCTAGAATTGATGTATTTTTTCCATAGATGTTTGTAAATATTTATTGTATGAGGATCACATTCCTAGCATCGAAATCCACATCCGCCGGTATTATCCGGCTTCCATTGCCTCGCTTTAGCGACGCAACGCTATGCGGCGCAGGCATCTAAACTCCCGGCCGAATTCTATGGCTGAATGAAATGGCGGGGACGAGTACGCTAAATGGATTAGCGTCGCTAGATATATCTGGAACACGATGCAGACTGCAGATGAATATTTGATACTATACTTTATAATTATTTAAAATTCTTATCGCGAAAAAATTTTCATCTTCGAAGTAATATAATTTATTATTATGGGCCTACAAATATTAGTTGTTTATTATTTCAATGACGCCACCGTAAATAAATTTTTATTTTTAATTTGAAAATATATAAAAATGAAAATAAAAATGCAATATAATTTTAAGTTTAATTAAAAAAAATTTATTACAAGTGATTATATTTTTATATTTAAAAATTTATGTTAAGCTGCATGGAGAGAGACAAAAGGTGGTATTACTGTTCTTATATGTACATCTTTGTGACATTAGGTTCTTGTACGAGCCGCAAAATGCCGGGTTTTAGCAGCGTTGGCACATTTAAAATCTTCATTGGTAATTTAGCCGATAAGACCTCGAACGCAGACATAAAGCCATTGTTCGAGAAGTATGGAAAAGTAGTGGAATGCGATGTGGTAAAGAATTATGGCTTCGTGGTAAGTGTTGTATCAATTTAATCGAATACTTTAATCAGTGATCAGGCGATGATATGATTATCAGGATTGATAATTGATAATACAGAGTGATACCTTTATTTACACAGCATATGGAAAATGAAGAAGCTGGTCGAAATGCGATACAAAATCTGAATGGACACATGGTTCATGGTCAGCCGATAAAATGTGAAGCTGCAAAGAGTCGCAAGGGACCCAACACTCCCACGACGAAGATCTTTGTGGGCAATCTTACAGATAACACTAAGGCGCCGCAGGTTCGCGAACTGTTTGCTAAGTACGGCACTGTTGTTGAGTGCGATATCGTAAGAAACTACGGTTTCGTTCATCTGGAGGCAACTGGCGACGTGAACGATGCCATCAAGGAGCTGAATGGTCAGATCGTGGATGGACAACCGATGAAGGTCCAGATATCTACTAGTCGAGTACGACAGAGGCCAGGCATGGGGGATCCGGAACAATGCTACCGATGCGGACGAGGCGGTCACTGGTCGAAGGAATGTCCCAAGGGAGGGATGGGAGGTGGACCAGATAGGAATGGATACAGGGACCGAATGTTTGGACGCGATCCTTATCCTCCACCGCCGCCACCACCGTTCCTACGGGACCGGCTCATGGGTGGTGGCCGCTTTGGGGTAAGTTTTTTTTTTAACCAATGTTTCACATACCGTTTATGTACACAGTATGTATACATAAACATTCGGATCATTCATGTTATCGATGACTTTCATGTTGATGGATAGCATAGATGATTGCAATATGAGAATATCTTGTATTAATTTTTCCTCTGGGATTTCCGTTTGTTTAACAGGATTACGAAAGCTACTACGACAGGCGCGGCTTCGAGGACACCAGGGACCTCTACGAGAGGCGGTTTACGGGTATGACAGGGCCCAGTGACATGGGTTCTACCATGTGCGGGCTAGACTTTCCACCAATGACAATGCCACCTCTACCACCAAGACGAGACCCAATGCCTCCTATGCCTCCTCTAGGTATGGGATCCATGCGTGACACTGGCTTCTCCCGTGGTAACGAGTATGGAATGTTCAGCCGCCGATCACCCCCTCCAAGTGGCAACAACGGCCGGTTCAGGTGAGTAGGTACCCGGCGTACCGACTGCCCATTCGTCCGACTTAACATTGTGAACGTTCCAGGCTGGATTAACAGCTCATGCGAATTGGGGTTTCGGTGATTCGTCGACATTATTTCTAGTCTCTGTTGCACATTTTTTCTTTCTCTTATCATATAGATTTCAGCTTGTATCTCCTTATAGTATATCTTTCCTTATTTTTTTATTTTATTCCCATGAAAAAGCGAATGTTAAGTTATGGACAAGCGATCGCGAGTCTTACAATGTTCACTTCATATCTACTTCATTATAAACCTCTGTCGTCCTTTTTCGACGTTTTTTGTTAAATGTACTGCCACTCTTTTTATCTCTTCTGTCTCTTCTTACTTTTCTATCGTCGTATATTATAAACTTCTTCTCTCTGACAATTGATATCGCGCGGCACAACGCATGATCGTTATCGTCTATGCAAATATTACTTTCTCGTACTTGAGATTTTAAGACTTAATACTTTTACACACACGTACCAGTGTCGACCCGATGCCCACATGAGTGCAGACTCCGTCGTAGTGAAATGTTAATTATATGACGCTTGGACGTTTCTGTACATTCTAAATTTCAGTGCACCTCAGGCGTACCATCTTTGTCCATGAACGCGGGCAACCCTAGAGAGACAGTCCCGGGTCAGCGTTCAAGTCGTACAAGAGTAAGTCTTTGACTCATTTTGTTAGCGAGTAGTCACGCCTCGTTCTTGTCGCTGCAACAACCCGCGTCAGAAATACAATAGCAGCCGCCTACGTCGTCTGCGTCCCATGGTGTTTGAATTTTTTTCCGGGTCTCGACTGATTGTTCCTTGAACATGTCGACTGCTCTTCTAGGGATGTCCTAGTTCATAGACTCTCTTGATCCATGGCATTAACTGCGAAATTGGCCTGTATGTCTCTCACTGAATCCTTTGTGTTTCAAGCGCTCCCTATTACGTACATCACTCAGCCGGGAGTGGCGCGGAGGCCTGGGATGAAGAAACGTACCTAAGGAATGCGAATTAGAATTTCTTGATCGCACTACCGCGAGCCAGGATGCTCTGCAATTTTAAACGAAACTCGTACGCTGTAGATAGAGAAAAGAAAGAAAAGCAAACAGGGCTGGCGCGATTTTGGAATGACGCATCGAATTGATTGTCTTTGAAACGTGTCGTAAGTAGAAACCAGCTCTCCAGACGATTTGGATCAGTAAGTTTATATCGGTATCTTCCGTAATCTTTTCAAGTTTCACAAACTTACGAACATAAACTTGATAACATCGATTCGATTGAATCTAATTCGATTCAATTTTTTTTGATGCGCAAATACTTTTTTTTTATTGATTAAATCATGATTAAAATACTGTCACTTTAATAGTAAAAATATTGACATAACAAATTTTAAAAGATGTTATGTCGATGACAGTGGAAGTATTTTCAAATTGAGCAATGAGCTTGGGAATATTTTTCTTTCTTCTTGTTTACTATCAGTAAAATGTATATTTTTTTCCTTGTGCAGTATATATTTTTAAGTTGTAATGCGAGATTGAATTTCTTGTTTTAGACTATGGAAATCGCTTTTTTCTTGCTGTTTTCCCGTTTCATTAAATAACCAATTACTTCAAACATTTTCAATTGAAGATACATTTTCGTCTCAGTTGATGTATTAATTTGAATACACTTAAAGTTTCGTACGAAACACAAAAATTATCTTATTAAATCATAAATTACAAAATTATCCTATCATTATCATTCGGTCGAATCGGAATTCCGCGAAGAGATATTGTCAGTTTGTCCGCGTGTTTTCTAAAATTAGTATCCATAGCTCTTGAAGTTGACTTCTACTCACGAGGTTCAAAGCTTTTCATGTATGTAAATCCATTCGCAAAACAGAATTTCAAATAGAAAACAGAATTGATTGAATTTCTCAGTTTTTCTAAATACTTTGAATTTGTTGTTGCACGTTACCACCTCATTACCCCATACTATCCCAGCCTGGGCTGCAAATGGCTCTTATTTTTTATAATACTCTTGTTGGTTTTTTTTTGCGAGAAGCTGTAATACAAGTCGCATGGGTTAAAAATCCAGTCTACCGCTGCCTGCCTCATATGACTAGTTACATCCCACATTCTCCTGGCCAGCCCTTCACTTTCACGATCGAGTTGTACAGATAGCGAATTAGTACAGATAGTTTGCATTTCGCTGTCGTAGGTTTTTGTAGTTGTTACTCGTCCATTGCGTTTCTGCGCTCGAGTTTGCGAACGATTATTAATCATGCATCATTGAAGGTTTGTCAAACTCATTTAACGGATCAAAATTTTTCCTTGTACATACGCCTACACGTGCGCGCGCACACGTGCACGCGTTTGTATTTGTATATCCGATGTAATGGAGTGATAGGAAATTGTACTGTAAATTTAGTAATTCTATGATCTGCGTGTTATATCCTGTCTATTACATTGTTTGTCCCAATTTTTACTCTCAAGGTAGCGTAATAGACAAAACATTCCGTCCCCGATCCTGAGTCATATTAGGCGAGGCACGCGATCTTGCACGTGAATCTATATGTATATACAGGGACTAATTCACAAAGTTAAGCCTTGGACAAGGGAGCCAGTATATGGTATATGTTGATCTGATCTCATTGGTAGATTCGATTATTTATTATACCGCTGTTATAGTAGAGGCATGTACGAGGACTTCAGCCGAGATTCGTTTGAAGAGCGTAGGTAAGTAGAGTGAAGTGCCTGGGATTATAATATTATGTCCAAATTGAAATCCTCATATGTCGCGAGATTTAGAAACAATATTAAATCGCCCTCTTCTTTATATCATGATCGTGCCAAGAAAATATTTTTGTTTAAAAAAAATTTGAACACTTAGATATTCATTTTCACCTTCTTTCGAAATACCATGTGTTTCATTTTAATTACCATAGGCAAATATCTCGAAAAATGTGGAAGATACGAAAAAATGTTTCAAACAAAAGTTGTATGGTTTCGAGAGGGACATAAGACGGTGCTATTAATTTGACCTTTAATAATTGTATGAAGGTCACATAAAGATCACTTTTAATTTCTTAAATAAAACGTCTCATTTTTTATTTTATTTTCTTATAGTTTTCTCAAGAGCTTTCCAAAACGCTATAATAAAATATTTTTTCATGACATACTTTTCGAGTTATATGAGTCCAACTGACGGCTAAAAACCTTTTAAATGTTGTCCTGGATAACGTTTGTCAAGATCAAGACCATTAGAGATTATTCCTCTTATTTTCATTTTTGCAATAAAAATTCATTTTTATGTTAAAAATGAAAATTAAAAGTACAACCTTCAATGGTTTTGATCTTGACAAATGTTATTCAGGATATGATTCTGAACAGCATACAAGCCAAGGTATTGGTCAGACCTTGGTAATGCTAATCCGACATGTGACTTTCAAGCCTCATAATTCGATCATAAGTACGTCATGAAAAAATATTTAATTATAATGTTTTGGAAATCTCTTGAGATAAGAAAATAAAATGAAAAATGGGGCGTTCCATCATTCATTTAAGAAATTAAAAGTGACCTTCATACAATTATTCAAAGTCAAATTAATAGCACTGTCTTATGTTCCCCTCGAAATACATAAAACTTTTGTCTGAAACATTTTTTTCTAATATTCCATATTTTTCGAAATATTTGCCTGGGGCGATTAAAATAAGACACGGTATACTGACAGTAATGAAAATCTAGAGCATATGAAAAGTGAGTTGTAGATTTTCTGTATCAATTTGGAACGCATTATTTTATTCCGTATGAATCGTGATTCGCAAGAATTTGTACAGATCATTTAATAGCAATGATTGAAAACACATTCAACATCACAAGATATTTTAAAACATGATCTTTCATAAAGAAGAGTGCTCGGATAAAGAATTGAATGTTCTAATGCAAGTTGCGCGAATATTCCTACTATCGTAAAGCAGAAGAATCAGTAAAAAAAAAAGTTTAGCGAGAAAAACGAGGTATTATCCGAGCTGTATGTCCGCTCCCCTTTTCTTTATTTTTTTAATCATTTTTTTCTTCTTTCTTATTCTACTATTTACGATATTTCACTCTACGTACGTGCTCTATTACTCTACATTTCTATCTTCTTTTTTTTTTTCACGCAAATATATTACCTTTAACATTTACAATCTATATCTATCCGTGCTTTGATCCGCATCATCGATCTCGTGACTGACGTGACATAATTTTGGTTACCAGACCGGGATTACGAGGGCCATCGCCGTCGCGCCGGTTCGCACCATACTAAATCGTCGCGTCGGGCTCGGATCGGTCTCTGTCGGTCGTCGGTCCGTCGGGTCTGTCTGTCGCTAGCAGGAAGCCTCGGAACCGAGATACTCTTGGCCGTCTTGCAAACTGCACGCGTGAAGATCTGCCGCCCGCTCTATGAGAAACAAGTGCTCTACCCGCAGTGCGATCTATTTAGACGGAAAAAAAACCGAAACATAGCCAGCCGAAAATAGCACAGATATGCAAAAATTATGGAAAATTATCATTCCCCATCCGACGAATCCTCGTATCTTTCCAGAGACTCCCGGCTTGACGATCCTTTCGTATCTCTTGTTGTCTACTGTGACCACTTTCGCACCCCTCCCTCATACATTTGTATAAAGTCAGGTATCTTCGACGTGTCAAAAAAAAAGGGATACGGCTCCACTGCGGAGACACTTCTCGATCCTCGAAGCTTCATTTTCCTTTCTCAAAGTCTCTTGCTTGTTTGGGAACTCGTAGCTCAAATATAACTCTTGCAATTTGTAACTTAAAGACTTATAACTTGTTAAAAAATAAATAAATAAATAAAAAATGTAGGATCAACGAAAGCTTTGCAGTGGAGTCGTATCTCGCAGCGGTTGAATCCGCCGATCGTTTTCGGGTTTTCTGTGACGATGACACATCCATCCCTCTGCGTAACAATCGATAGACACCATAGTTACGCGCGTTACGCACCTTTCCGCGGGGACCGCTAGACGAGGTAACAACCGCTTGGCGAAGGTACTGCGTATCACTGTAATTCTTCACACAATTGAACACTCGCGATCCACTATTGTCGATTGTCAATCTCTTATACGACTGCGTCATACGTGGATATCATCGCGCGTTAGAGATAAACGGAACAAGATGGATTGAATCCAAACTACGATCTTATTCAATGCGTCGAACGGATGCGAGATTCACTGTCGCGAGCATTCTTACGTTCCGAGAGCGGTACTCGCGGTTGGTCCCTTAAAAAGAAAAATGAAGATCGCTTTAATTGTGCATGTGCGTTTGTATACACTTAGCGCGGCCTACGTCTTCTCGTGACACCTTCACGAATACGCTGACAATTGTAAGATCTTTAATTTACATTTCTTTACAAAATTGTTCATTAAAATAATATGCTGCGTATATATGTACATGTATATATACGAAAAGGAAATATGAGGAAAACGTAATAAAGATAAATTATTAGGAATGACGGATATGCTACTTTACTTGCGTCAAAAATTGTTTTATCGATTGGTCTGCTCTTAAAGCTCTTTGTTCTCTCTTTTGGATTTTATTAATGTTCATCGACGAAAACCGTGACGCGGTTTGTGAAACGGAGATGAAAAGAAAAGTTTCTGAATGAGTAATTTTAGAAATTATTTTTAAAGTGTTAAAGTTGAGAGCATGCCTCATTTTCCAAGTGATAGAATTCATATTATATTGAGAAGCATTTTGTTATTTTTCACATATAATTTATAGAAATGTAAATTGGATTTCTCTCTCTTACGATTTTAGCGTATTCTTAAAAATATATCAAGAAGACGTAGACCGTGTTTAAAGAAGAAAGAAAAAATAAGCGTTTGCCGAAATCTTTCCCCAAAGGGGGGTAGCGTGCGGGTCTGATCGTTCAGAAAAAACCTGTTTTCATAACGCTGTTTTCTTCACTGCAAAAAGAAAAGAAAAAGTTATAATTGGACTTAGACCCGGTAGGATGCGCCGATTCTGTATGGAAATCTAAGTGGCGGAACATTTATTCTTAGCGTATAGTAACGTAATCTTTTTATTAACGTAGGATTAATTCTGACGTAAAGAAAAGACGTGCTGTAGTCTGTAATAATCGCACTTCCGTTTTGTTCGAGCGTAGAGACTTGCTGTAAGGTTTTTTTCTCCCGTCTACGCTTTTTGTTTTTTTTGCTGAGAACCGTGTTCTTTTTTTTTTTTCTTAAAGATTATAATAAATTATAACCACACGATATATTGCTAATAATGATGCTGAATATAAGAGAAATGTAATAACATGTATTTGTGAAATTCACAAGAAAAAAACGTGTACTGCGTGTTTCTTTAATTATATCACACCGACCGCTCTCTCTCTCTTTCGCGGTGTACCCTTTGCCAGCAACAACCATCCAGGAAACCACCCTAAATCCTTCCTTTGTCGCACTACGAAAATCTTGATCGGGTACGATCGGACGCGCGCTTCCTTCGCTGGCTTCCTGCGCGTCGTGCGCGCGTTTCCGCTTCGCATTAGCTCAATAAAAAAAAAATGAATGAAATTTCCCGTCAAAATCTCGATATGAAACGCGCGCGACGTGTTCGCTCATGTTACTCTGTCTATCTTTGCTGCCATTCTTGTGTTACCCTTCACAAGTCTGATTGTCGATCCGCAGATAGATCAGCGATATTTCCTCCATCGAACAACTCAAACTGCTTCTACTTTTCTAAATTTTTATTTAATTGCGATACAGTACAATCTGTATGAATTAATTACAGCGATATTTAGATTTTAGTCATGTAATCAGACCGTCCAATAATTTGGTAGATTAGGGATCAATTAGAGTTACGAGTTTGTCAATTACTTAGCCAAAATTACGTTTAATCAAATTATTTGTTAAACAATCATAATTGGACATGTAATTTAATTGTAATTGCATATGTGAATAATATTTAGATTAGACATCCTGGTCTATATAGACGTTGTCCTATATTTTTAATATCATTGGAAATTAGTGTCTCTTCATAATTCATCGAGAACTATTTCACGTTTCGTGTGTTCCTGGCTCGATGACTATTTTTTTCTTAGTTCTGTTAAACGAATTTCTCTCGAAGAAGCCTTACCAGCCTTTTATTTCTATATTTTACTCTCAATAGAGTGGGAAAAGTAGAGACAAGATGCACATATAATATAGTACAATGTAATATACTATATTATTTTCGCACTCGTCGGGCATGCAGTCGTGCGTTGATTATGTCGTTAATCATTCCCGGATTTCATGGTTTTTTCGTGACAAACGTCAATGGGAAATTTAAATTAGTCGCACGATGCATGTCCGATGACGAAAGGATTTCAGCATTCGTGTATAAATATAGGATGTTCCGGAATCACTAGAGATATTCTATCAGCTACACGAATCTCGTGATAAAAATTGGGAATAATTTTAAGTAGCGAAAATTTTATAAGTGGCATTATATTCATACTTTGTTTGAATGTATTTCTATAAAATTATAAAATTTGAGAGAATAGAATTTTTTATCAAATTAATTGTTTAAGATGCTTTTTTTAATTCAAATTCTTTCTAAATTGCTGTAATTTTTTGTTTTGTTTAAAACAACTTGCATGTTTCCTGGCTTGTCTAAAAGGATTATCCGATGATTTTATAACATCCTATCTAGTCCAAGTAGTATTCTTTGTGCATCTCTCACGTGTTGCTTTGAACCAACAAAATAATGGAGATTTTGAACTTAGCAACGTTGTCGTTTCCTTCAAATGTTGATCATCTTAAAATAAAGAAAACAATTTAAAAGTACAGGGAGAGTTTTTTATAATTTCTCATAGTTCTTCGAAGAATCTTTACACGATCTATGTGTGTCATTTGCTTGTTATTTCGCGAACCACCATCGTATCACATATTAAGCGATCTATTCGAACTGATGCGTTGTCGATTCCCTTCGTTTTTAAGACGCTCATACCTTTAAGCATGTCTCTTTATCGAGATGTGTCTGCTTCTCTCTTTTCTCCTCTGTAATTGCTTGTTTCAGTCTCAGTAGTCGAAAGCAGGGATTGCTACGGGTTATAGTTTTGTAAAGTTCAAGTTTCGATGCTGTAGATGTTGGGAACAACAATTATACGATGTTTTCTCTGAAGTCTGGTAAAAAAAAGTAAGGTGGTAAAAGAAAGTCTGGTAATAGGCACTAAATGTTGAGTGAAATAATTTTAATTAAATGTTTGATTAATATTGCCAAAAATAATTTAATTTCCTAAATATTTAATAAGCATTATCAAACATAAAAATCAACCGTTTGATAATAATTACTAAATATTAAAAAAAAATAAAATTATTTTTAGTTATATTAATTGAATTGGTTATATGATTGAAATTATTTTACTCGACATTTTGTAGCTATTAAGATTTTTTTCAGTACTTACGGCATCGAAAATTGAAGTCTAGAGATTATAACAGCTTTGATCTCTGATTCCTCTATCTCTGTCTTAAAGAATTAAGGGTCATCGTAGCAAGATCCGTCGAACACTAAGTGAAATCGTTCGTTGTATGACTGATGTTTTCAGAACAATTGGCACCGCGGATGAGGTGGTCGCGCACGAGCTAGCATATAGCGCGAATAAGTCGCTTCATCATGCATACACGGATGTGGAATACTAATTCTCCCTCTATATGTGTTAAAACAAGGGAACACTGGGAAATAATATCGAATTCCGATATAAGCCTGCTACGTACCTTTCTCGTGTTAACAGTACGAGATGAGTACCTGTTTTGTACATTTTTTTTTTATACGTGACTCACGTGTGTTTTTGCTAGTTCTTATTTTTTAATAAATATCAAAACACGTGCGAACGACGTCTCCTTAAATTGTGACTGAGAATTCAACCCTTTTTCTAGCTGGCTCTCTCGAACTAGGCTGAGTTTGTTCGTCGAAAGCGATTGTATCGTTTGTAGATTGAAACTCTAACTGAGAAGAAGAAGGAGACAGTCTTCCCATCTTTAAACTCAATTGCTTACGTATTCAAATATATGTTTATTACCTAACTATGAATATTGTAGACATGTATATTTACAGCATCAATCTATTGATATGACTTTCACGCGTTCTTCCTCTTCTCGGTTAATCTGTTGTCCCTATTCCATAAGCACGGAGGAAAGATTTGCAATCCTTTCGCCGTATTCACATCTTTAGTAGTGCGATTATCGTTCTCTTGCATAAACTTCCGATTAAAGCCAAAGTTAAAGCTGTTTCCAGAAGTACCAAGCGGACACGGAAATGTAAATAGACGAGAGTAAATATTCCTCTTTTTTTTATATATCTTAAGTCGATTTTGTATTATGGTAATACTCATATTGTTATGTACCAGTCAAACTTGCAGACTCGGAGGTTGAGCAGGTCTACAAAATCGGACTTTGCTGAAGATCGCTTTTCCATCCTACCAACGGCAAGACACGGAGGTGACCGGCCACGATCTGTAGCTTATACGCAGTCACTTCTCCTTCCCCTCAAAGTTACTTTAAAAGACATCGTGCAGAATCCTCGGAGATAACCGAGCGAATCTCTCTCAGAGTGACTTTGGAACACGAATGTGTAGAACCAGGCACGCTACTCGATCATCTCTCCATATTGAGATGCGGTGAGCAAACTGCTGTCCGATGCTATTCGATAATACGTAGACTATTTCGAATCCGGAGGAGTTTGATCGGTGCATAACAAGTACGTCTATGCCCGTTAACTTTGGCTTCACCGGGAGACCTCGGCGCATGATCGTCGACAGGAACTTATACAAGATGTCTCAGAACCACTAAACATCCAACAAAGCTTAGTCCAGTCTGCTTTCAAAAGCTTCAGAAAATTAATGTGTCTTTGGCTCGAGACATTAGTTTCATCGACATATAATACTGGAGCATGTGGTGAAATCTAATTTTTCATTTTCGACGGACCTAAGAGAAAAGGTAAATATGGACATGGAACTCTTTTTCTACTATTGTCTTATTGATCAAGTTTTGTTTCAGGGAAGAAAGAACAGTAGTGTATTCTACCCATACATTGTTCGATCTTTTTCTAGATCTATCAAGATGGTTTATACTCCGTCCAGTACTATATGTCGATGGTTTTTAAAAGAGGCGGAGAGATTATTGAAGATATTTAAGTTTAATAATCAAACATTACAAATAATGTTCTCTCATAACTGGTTTTGAGACAGTCTTATTATAAATTACAGCCTATTCCTTCCTTTCTTTTTTTCGTATTGGCGCATATATTTATCCCTTCGCAACTAGCTACCCACTTAGGTGTGGATCCCCGACCCGCGATACGTATGCTTGACGTACTTGACGAGGCTCGAGGTACGCGGGGAAAAAGAAAATCTGCGATACCGAGTCGCGCGCGTATAGCACACGCGTGCGGGAAAAAAGACTCGGGGAGCATGGAGTCGTCACATCGGGGAGCTTCGTCGGATATATTCGATACGCGATGTATCGCTGTATTGCAAGTACATACTCCCTCTCGAGGATTACGGTAATGTCGGTGCCGCCGGACTAGTCGTCGGATAGCGAAGGTCTGCTCGATGGGTCGGCAGCCTCGCTCTCGTAGCCCATACGTGGACGTGCGACATTCCGGCTCGTCGTCGTCTTCTTCGTCGTCACATCGCCGTCGTCGTCAGCTTCGTCGCCGCCCTCGCCGCTGCCGTCGTCGTCGCCGTCAACGTCGTCTAATAAAGTCACGCAGCTCGAGTTACAAAACGGTTCGGGACACACGCTGGCCGCCGAGAAGCTCAACGAGATGACAAGTTCCGAGCCCAGTCTGTAGCTAGATCGCTGTGCTACATTTCCGGACACGCGCCGGCACAGACCCTCGCAGGCGCTTAAAAAGATTTAAAAAAAAAAGTACCCAGTCCCTCTCGGCAGAATTCTCACTAGAGGCACGTGGAGATCGTGAATCGCCGATCGGATCCGTGCATCGGATTTTTGAGAGACACGGTCGGCACAAGAACCCGGAGAAAAACATGTACATGTATATAACGGAAAAAAAACCGGACGCACGTCATCGGGACACGGGTTACCCCTTGATCTCGCGTGAATAGAAAACGAACACACACGTGTCGGTCATCGTCGGTTGCCGCATTAACGCAAAAAAGCGCAAAACTGATAGAAACGCGGCAGCAGGGATTGTAACACGCTGTATTGTAATATGATATGTGATATAGGACGTGATAGCCCTCTACGCCGGCATCATCTACGAAGGATGTACCCTTGAAGGAGCGAGCGTGCCAGGCTCGAGAGACGAGAGGGTTTCAAGTAGAAGCGACGCGAGAGGTCTGGTGGAGGAGCGACATGGTGTAGCGAGAGGTAATTGTTCATCACAGCACTCTATAACTACATCGAAAGAGAGCGGGGGAGAGTGCGAATGGGAGATGTATACTGTAATAGAGACGCGGGATTGCGCTACCGCATTCAAGACGCGGGTCCAGCCTCTCAATATTGTTCTGATACGCGTAAGAAAAATGAATAAAAGTAATATAAAGAAAAGAAAAAAAACGACACGTTAATTCATCCCGCGTATTCCACCCGAACGCCTTTGAGAGTCCTGTTTTCTTTCTTAGGAAAAGCGGCGCTTTTTAAGGGAGAGCCCATCTCTACGAGAGGAATCTTCTTCTGTAGGGTGCGCTGGACAAAACTGTGAGATCGACATGTGCTTACACACGCCGAATCTCGCCCTAGAGCGGATTCTCGAGAGTCTCCGCTCGACGGGACCATGAAGGTATCGTAAGAACGAATACTTTCCCCGCGCTGCGATCCCTCCCAGTCAACACCAACTAGAAACCTATTCTGTAATTCTTAACAATTGTAACGTTACTATGTCGTTGTACAGCTTTTTTACCATGTATGTACAATATCTGTGACTAACGACACTGTAACGCTACAGTTACAGTTAAGAGTTACAGAATAGACCCTACAAGTAACAAAAACATCTACAAGGTGTTTCTTGTCTCAAGGAAGATTGAGACCTGTTTTCTTATGGGACACCCTGTATATTGTAATTTCACACTCAACAATATAAATATAACATATGATGTTACATAACAGTTAGATTGTTGAATGCGATATTATAACATAGATGTTACTTTTAATTGGTGTTAACTGGGTAAAATCTCGAGAGAAATATTGAACACTTTCGATCTCAAATAGCATAACATTCGTGGTAATATTGATCATATTTGCTTCAACTCTTCATGCGAGAGTGATTTTATATCTTAGTTCAGTTTTCATGACTTACATTAAAAGTTTAATTCAGACGGATTATAGCGGTTCTACTATCACTAATTTTTTACGGTTTTCAGAACACTTCATTTCTCTCAATGCAACTATTATTAGTATATTAGATTATGATCAAAAGCAAGAAATAATATAAATCTTTTTTTATGCATTGAAATGAATTGGTTCTTTCAACATGCTTCCATTTGCGTTTGTGCACATTGGTAAATTATACCGAAAAATTTCTTTTTTATTACTCAACTTTAATAAATAATATACGAAGTAAGTATGTTTTAAATTTTTGTGAGTCCCTGAAAAAAAGGAAGAGTCATAAAATTAGAAAACATACTTATAACTCACCATGTATAATCAAATCTCTATAGTCATATTTTTAACGAATATGTAACCATTAAAAAAAATTTGAAGACTTGTTTATTAATTGATGGATCAAAAATTCTTTATATTAGGTGTTGGAATTAATTCGTAGCGTTTTACAAGTGATGGGAAGTACTTTCATTAATGTATTTTTTAATGCTCATGTGAAATAAATAACATTCTTTCATTAAAAACGCTACGAATTAATTCCAACACCTAATATATTTTATCAATACTATCAAATACAAGTAGTGACATGTGAAAGAATTAAGCTATTTCAATAATGCAAAATAAAATTTATACAATTTTTCACTTTTGATATTATAATCCAATATGTAATGAGAGAAACCTTAATATTAAATATTTTTGTGCTATTTCATTGCTAATGAAAGTAAAGTTATTTAGACGTAAATACGTAACGGTAAGTACAATTCCGCAGGTAAGAGGTATACTACTGTGGGCAAAAAGTATCGATAATTTGTTTGTTTTTCAAAAATTCTTTATTTATTCATCCACATTCGTATCATCCTCCTCAAAGTAGTCCCCCCCGGTTGCAATGCAACTGTGCCAACGCTTTTTCCAATTTTCGAAACATGCCGCATAGTCGTCTGTAGGTATGGCCCGCAGCTCACTCCGATATGCCAACAAGATCAGTAAGGTCTCGGACAGTCAATCGACGATTTTCGAGCACCAAATCTCGGATTTTTTGGACGTGAATCACATCAGTTGATGTGGATGGCCGTCCGGCACGTGGCTCGTCTTGAACGCTCTCTCGGCCCTCTTTAAACATTCTGTGCCATGCAAAAACTCTTGCTTGTGACAAAGCGCCATCACCGTACGCCTTCTGACACATTCTCAACGTTTCGGCTGCAGAAATTCCATTCCGGACACAAAATTTTATCGTACTTCGTTGTTCCATAATTTCAGACATTTCAAAAAACGACAAATCACTTTTTACGTGCTTACAAACAGACGCTTATCTCAAACACTAATGACTATTTTGACGTGTACCTTGGCGCAGCTGTCACTGACAGAATTGCCAACTTCAAAATAAATTCGGTTGTTCCTATCGGAAACCCCGGGAAATTTAAATTTGAAATTATCGATACTTTTTGCCCACAGTAGTAAAGATAGCTTACTATCGTATTATTTAATCCCAATGGATCGTCGCGAAAAAAATAGTACCGTAAGTAAGTTTCGTGTGAAATATATGTTACAGGATGTCGCCGTTCCATACGAAACTTTCCAAGTCGACTGATGAGAATATTCAGCGTGTAATTGAGCAATAAAGACCTTTGTCTTTCATCTCTAGAACTCGTTAACTGTCTCGTTAACACATTGAAGCTATTGCATACATTTGTATTATACGACAAATTTTCTTTTATACGCGTTTTATATTTCGACGTAAAAAAAAAATCAACGAAATTTAAATTTAGGACTGGAATAAATAATCTTATAAATTTATCTCGTTTAAATTTATATATTTCTCAGTTTGTGTTTTTACAAATCATATGATTAAGACAAAACTTATCGCGCAAAGTAATAAAAAACCGTTAAACTTATCTTGTTATGTCATTAAATCTCTTCTTGACTAATGTCTGTTTCTCTGTCTATCTCAATGTTTAATTTTATTCTCGGTTGAATTCTTTATCTTTTTCTAATTCTAAGAATAAGAAATAAGTCAAAACGGAGATCAAGTTAATCTATTTTTGATAGAAATAGCCAAAGCTGTTTCACTTTTCTGAGATAAACTAAGATAATATCCAAGGAATATACAAAGAGGTAACAAAATCTAAAGGACTATTTTGAATTTTAACATCAATAGTTTTTATAACTAAAAATCATCATTTTGAATTTCGTGACATTATAATAAAGTCATTTTGATTTTCTCTTGACTTGGTATGTTCCTTGGGATCTAAATATAGAGTATAGAAATAATCTTAAGATTATTGAGTAATTTGAGCAAGTATGTAAGAAATGATTTACAATATTTACAAACATTTGAAAGTGTCGTTGAATCAACATAGACTGCTTAATTATAATCTCATACGGTTCTTACGTCGTTCTTTTATCCCTTCCCTCGATAAGTCTCCGCTATGACATAGAGATAATAATGATTCCGAGTTAGAGCGACTTCTTCAATAACAACCGCAAGTCGATACCATTGGATACTTTTACATTTTCACGCGCGAGAAGCGGCACAGCGGTGAGCTGAAGGCGTCGGTGGCGCGCCTTGCGATCGTACCAGACCAACCTTGGCGTTTCCTCGTAATCGCTTGAAAACTGCAATCGCACGGAAATGGCCGAGGACTTACGGTAAGTGTAACATCCAATTTTTCGCAATTCCAATTTTTTTTTCGATCTCGAAAAATATTTATTAAACGAACCAGAAGCGTTTTTATCTTTTCTTCGGAGGTTATGAATCAGGATTTATTACACAAGGTTAAGTTCGGCATGCCGCGTATGTACTTCACTACTCCCGGCGATCATCGATGACAACCAATTCGCTGTCGAAAAGAAAGGATTGATCTGCAAAGAATGGTGCATATATTATAATTTTTGTTTCAATCGTAAAAATTGCACGAACGATCAACGTCAGACTCGTGGAAATTTTTAGTCATGTCCGGCAAGAGGAAAGATACAGGTTATGTAATCTTCAAGGTCGATTCTCATAGACGCGATTTCGTCACCGAGTTGTGAGTAATGCGAGTTCGATAATGTGAGTCGCGGTTGCTTCAAAATGGTATCGTAATACGAAATTGCCGTATGCGTTTTTATTATTTTCTTAATAATATCGCTTTTCTTATTCGAATTGACTCGAAGATAATAAATTGTTTGACATTATCTTATCACCGTTCCTCAGGAAATTTTTTTTATTAATAAAATTGCGCAAAGCATATCTAGGATTGCTTTCCTTTAAAATTTAAATGCCCGTTTCTAATATAGATCGACTTTAATGTCTATTTTTTTCTAATGTCTATTTCTATCAATGTAGATTAATTTTTAATCTTGTTTTAACTTATCTTTTTCTGATTCTAAGAATCAGAAAAGGATAAAGAATAAATTAAATCGAGATTGAAGTTAATAATCTATTTCTATCATTGATAGAAAAATATTATATATTATAATAAATTTTAGAACTAGAAAAAGATACAAAATTAATTGAATTGAGATAAAAATTATACTACATTGGTAGGATCAGGTATAAATTGTAGACTGATCTAGATGAAAATTGTATTGAAAATTTTATCAAATGAACATTTCAGAGAAGGATTGCTGTTGGGTATGGGAAATCCTCTCCTGGATATTTCAGCATATGTTAATTATGACTTGTTGCAAAAATATGATCTGAAGTCCAACAATGCCATTCTTGCTGAAGAAAAGCATAAGCCTTTATATGATGAGCTGATGGACTTATACAATGCTGAATTTACTGCGGGTGGATCTGTGCAGAATACTATGAGAGTAGCGCAAGTAGGTAGAATCTACACAGAAAATTATTATTCACTCTCTAAGAAAGAAAATTATTATTCACTTTTAAAATAAATCTCAGTCTTAAAGATTAAAAATTGATCCACTCTTTAAAAAGACTGACTCAATTTTCACTTTTTAGGGTGAGCTTTTAAAGAAGCTTTTAAATTTAGAGGACATTGACAAATTTATCTGACGAGTAAAAGAAGAAAAATCTTAAATTTATTTCTATTGATAGATAATTTTAATCTTGGTTTAATTTACTTTTCATCTTTTTCTAATTTTTAGAATTAGAAACAAATAAAAAGAATTAAACTGAGATTGATCTGCATTGGTAAAAATGGGCAAAAGTCACACTATAAATAATCAACATTTGTATTACAGTGGCTTCTGCCAAAACCGAAAATCACCACGTACATGGGCTGTGTCGGCAAAGACAAATATTCCAAGATCCTGGAGGATAAGGCAATGGCGGATGGCTTAAATGTTCGTTATCAATACACCGATCAGGAACCGACTGGGACGTGCGCGGTGCTCATTACGGGGAAAGAACGCTCCCTATGCGCCAATTTGGCAGCGGCAAATTGCTTTTCACAGTCACATATCGAAAAGCCAGAAAACAAGCATCTGATAGATATCGCGAGATACATCTACATATCGGTAAACGCAAAGATTTCCTAATACCTAAATATATGAAAGAGCGATTCAGTAAAATAAAAAGTCATGAAATTCATTATTTTGTATTTCAGGGATTTTTCTTAACGGTCAGTCCCGAATCCATACAAACAGTAGCCAAACACGCTTATGAAAACGACAAAATGTTCATGATGAATCTCAGCGCACCGTTTCTATGCGAATTCTTCCAAGAACCGATGCTAGCGGCGTTTCCCTATGTGGACATCTTATTCGGGAATGAGACAGAAGCGGACACGTTTGCAAAAACCAACAATCTTAACGCGACGAACAGAAGGCAGATCGCGCTGAAGATATCGGAAATGGATAAGATAAATAACAAGAGGAAAAGGATCGTTGTGATAACACAGGGTACTGACGCAGTGCTTTTAGCTAAGGATGGCACTGTGACCGAGTATCCTATTATAAAACTGCCAGAGGAAAAAGTTGTAGATACTAATGCCGCCGGGGATGCTTTTGTCGGTGGTGAGTACGGATCAGTCGCTGTTATAATAGCAAATATTTGCGGAAATAATAACTTTATTGAGATATATATATAGTAATATCTTTATTGAGATTTTTTTTCTTAATGTTATTGCTCGAGCGTGGTGACTTTTCTTATATGCCTGTGGTACACACACTGATTATACACAGTTATATGAAACTTACAGACGTGTTAGAGAAGTGTTCTTGGCAAAGTTATTCTCGGTGGATTGCCGCTTCCTTCCGAGAGGAAATACGAGTATATGAAAATATTTTGGTTGTACCGGGATTTGAATCCGTAATCTCTAGCATAACAGATCAGTACGCTATCTGCTTTGCCACGCTCGCTCTCGTAGTATATTATTGAAATACAATGACAATAGAAGAGATTATATATAAAAAGAAAACTAATTGAAAGCTTAACTTTTATGTCGACTGGATAAATTGTTTCAGGTTTTCTAGCACAACTTATACAAGATAAAAGCATAGACACGTGTATAAAATGTGGCATTTGGGCGGCGACGCAGATCGTGCAGAAGTTCGGATGTACTTACGAGGGAGAGCCGAACTTCCAGTCTTGATTGGTGCCAATGTGCTAGCGAATATAAATCGTGTACTTAATAGATATCTTAATAATTTTTTTTACCTTGAATTTATCCCTATCTTTTTTACCTTTTAAACTTTACATTACAAGTGAAATTCGAGCTGCAAGATTATAAATATTTGTACAATATTATTAAAATTTAGCAATTTATTTTGCTAATTTATTTTGCTAATCTAAGCGCATTAGATCAATGACATAATTTTGGAGAAAAAAAAAGAAATCAATAAATTCTTGTTGAATTAATAAGATCATAAATCATTTTACAGGGCTGCGAAATTAATGTCCGTTTCCACCGTTTAAATGTAATTAATAATGAATTCGGACACTCGCACTGGATTAATACATTGAAGCCTACTTTATTCAAAGTAATCTGAATCAGTGATAATATAATTAACTTTGACATTTAACAGGCAATTTGATCTTTTTACTAAAATTTGATTTATTTTTCAATATATATTTTCCTTTTAAAAAGTCACTGACTGCCTACATATATTCTGCTAATAATATCATTATTAAGTATTTAATCCTTTAAAATATCTATAAAATATAAATAGCTTTTGCATTTAACTTTGCTACATTCATATATAGCAGCTCTTACAATTGTTAGTGTACACTAATCCAGTGTAATGCAAGTGACCGAATTCACTATACCTTAATCTCAGTTCGATTCTTTATCCTCTAGTTTTAAAAATTAGAAACGGATGAAGTGTAAGTTGAACCAAGAAGTTGAAAAATTTAATCTAAATCTACATCGTTTCACGAGTGTTCGCCTAAAGACGTGAACTGCGCAGAATTTCTCCCTCGCGCATACTTACGTCGCCGTACGTTAATTTACATACTGTCGGGGAAAATCAATACAATCACCGAGGTATGTAGATATTATACCGAGAATTTGCCGGTTAGCTTCGCATACGCGGCCGCTGGACGGGCGATACCGTCCGGGAGTGCAGGGTATTCAATTATGCGAGACGCTGCACGCGTGCGTCGTGCGCGGTGCGATATGCGGCCGAACTGCGGAGTTTGGAGCGGGACGGAAACGTATCGAGCGGGCGAGAGAGAAAGAGAGAGAGAGGGAGAGAGAGAATGAGATGGGGGCGAGCGGGACGGATGGACGGTTCTTAAAAAAAAAAATCAATAATCTCATTACGAAATTGCATTGGACATGTTGTGCGTTTTGCATATAAACAGAAGTAACGCGCGTCACATTCGCTGCACCGGGCAGTGCCGTATTAATCCAGCACCTTCCTCTGTCCGTATTCCTCTTTCACCTTTCGATGAAACGAGTTTACGACGATCGTTCGATCGCGATATTAGTGTTCGGTTTTGCTTCTGGAACAATCGTGCTTCCTCACTTCTTTTACGAATAAAGAAATACAGAGGTACAAGTTAGATTAATGTTAGATTGACGTGAAGGATCTGTCGCTCTTTTGCGTGACCGTCTTAAATTAAGTTATCGATTTCCATTTACGATAAATATATCCACGTTGTATTTTATACAAGAGGAACTTTCCGCTTTCGAAACCTAGCAGCATGTAAATTTATTCGTTCATTCGTTCATTTTTTTCTTTTTTTTTTTTTTTGAAAATTCCATTCTCTTCAGATTTCCAGGTAGAACATTATAGTCATAATTAAACCATAATGATATCATAGGTCATGATAACATTTTTATGGTATTATTATGACTCCTATGTTCTACTTGAGTTGTTCATTTTATCATTTTCTACTAATGTAGCTAATGTAATCAGCTTTTTTGTACAATTCATCTTTTCTTTTTCTCTTCAGCACGAAAAAAAAAAGAAAAAAGTGAACTGCAAGAAGTCCAGCTAAAAAAACAAGCTTTACTCTACATTGATGGCAGAGGGTGTATATCAATTACACACGAGGCAATTACGCACAAACCAATCACAGCGCTAAAAAAAAAAAATCTCCCTTCACAGAAATTACTGTGATTGGCAGTGTGCAAGTGAACCACTCTCGGTAGCAATATTTGTCTGCGTTCAGCAGAAAAAGCAGCTTTGCAACTGTTGTTTTAAAAATTCTTTAATTTAGAAGAACGCACTCATTAAGCTAGTAATTCATTCATCGTCGATAAATTTCAAACATTTCTTAAATGTGTTGATTGACTATGTATCTAAGAGATATAATATTCCTGAAAATTCAAAAACTTTTTTATTTTGTAGTCAGTTGATGCAACTGAAAAAATTTTTCATACAATTTCGACGAATGAAATGGGCCTATTTTTTTAGCTGAACAGTTCATTGTTCGCCTTTTATTCCACAATGTGGAAAGGAAAGGAGGGAAGATGTGAACCGTGTAAAAAGCTAAAAAAAGAACAAGTTTAATATTAGCCTTCTGAATTTTAAACGACGCGAGAGAAGTGCAGGGAGGGTGCATCGCAGCCGAGAAAAAAAAAGGGGAAACAATTATCTCCAACGAGTTCAGACATCAGAGTACATCTCTGTCGCGTCTTGTTAGCGTCGTTCGCGGCGGTTCTCCCGGTTTTCTCAGCTGCGTTGCGTGGCACTCGTCGGACTCGTCGGAGTCGTCGGAGTCGTCTGGTCATCGGATGCACGCCTGTCGCCTTGATCGAGAAGCGGGCGGCCATTGTACCGCATATTTGCCGTTGCCGCGCGAAATGGATCTCGCTTTTCGTCACGCGGTATCGCCCAGTATCGCCGTTAAAGTATCGCGCGTGATACGCGAGTTCACGCACACGCACACGCACACGCACGCGTCATGGATTAGTACAGATTCGTATTTCGCGCGCGATGCATACACATACCGCTACGTTGCGTGTACAGTCCTTTACTAAAAGCAACTAAAAAATTATAATACTTTCTTTTTCGGTGCAGGCTTTCGGAATGCAGCCAGTTCATCGAGCGATTGATTCTTACTTATATTGAATCTAATAATTTACATTCAACTGCTCTACGTGCAAGGGTGAGTTCGAGACAAAAGTGTTGCAACTTTTTAGCAAATGAGTACATACATGCATACATCCATGTATACGTGGTACATGTGACCGATAGTGTGTTTGTGCAGTATAGTCGGGCGCATGTCAAGTGCATCTCTCAACCGGCCGACCTACGGATCTTTCTCTGTTCGACATTCGAGAAGTTTTACGTTTTTCCGTTTACACGTGCAATGTGTGTGAAAGTTTCAGTCTGGAAAAATAAAGGACATCGATAGTTGTTTATACTGCGAAATATCCTTGTGAGTGCATCAGTGTTATTCTTTTTTTGCGAAGAGAATACAATGTAAATCATGTTTTTTTCTGAATAATTTCTTTCTTGATCCACGTGATGTTTTACGGAACTATCGTCTTGAGGTTTGTCCGCATCGTAATGCTTCAATGGAGTATGCGACGTGAATGAACCTTCGAATATTGCTGCTTTCAGCAGAAAAATGCAGCTTCGCATTGTTGCAAAATTCTTTGATTGGTCTTGCCGTTAATTCTTCACTAGATTTAAATGTATAAACAGTATAAATCAATCATATTAAAGAATTTTACGATAGTTATAAAGTTACTTTTTCTGTTGCACGCAGATGCGTGATTAATTTATACATTTGATTGAAGAACTAAATGCAAGAATCAATTGCATTAAAGAATCTTACAACAGTTACAAAGTTGCTTTCATTGTTAAAACAGCTACAGTCTCTTGTATTCTATCTATATGAATAGTTCAGCAACGTATTGTAGACCAAGCATTTCTATGCTTTTACTATGTTTATATTGTACGAAGTGAAGCTGAAAATTGGCAGTAAATAAATTTATAAATATATAAACAGGATTGGACGTGTATTTGAAATATTTTTATTTGAAAAATAGTATTTGTAAGACAATTGTATTTTGTGTTTCAGCAGAGAATATGAAAGTGTTTTGTATTTTGTATTTCAAATACTATAATTGACAATCAATTTTATTACTTGAAATAAAATATATAAAATTATAAAATATATAAAACTTTATTTCAATCTTTCAATTTTAAATACAAAATACACTTACATTGCAAAAACTGTTTTAAATAAAAGTATTTCTAATACATGCCCAGTCCTGTATATAAAATAATTGATATTTAACTTCTCATCTTGTCTGAAGGTGTATTTCAGCTAAACTTTCACTATTCATCTACACCTTGGATGCATTTAGAAATGCATCATATCATCATTTGATATTAAAAAATAAACTTATATCCAAGGAACACACAAAAGTTAATTAAAAAAATCAAAATGATTTAATTTTTATTCGATAAACAGTCAAATTTTATAATAAAAAAATCATTAATCTTTTGACTTTCATGACGTCACATAAATAAAATCATTTTAACTTTTTCTTGCGTTGATGTGTTCCCTGATTAAGTGACAAATAAAGTTATGATGATGTCCTGTGATATTATTATCACTTTTATAAAAGCCAATGGCTTTTTAAGTTGTCAACTTTCAGCTTCAATCTACGGGCACAATGCTGGGTCTATGATGTATACATATTATATGAAATAATCATCAATCTTTTCTCCCCTTCTCCTCATATCCTTTCTTCCTCGATGTTGAATAGATATTACGTCATCGTGAGTTTGCCAGTCTGGCACGTGGTTTGGAGCATAATATCGTTCGCGGGTAAGGTTAGATTAACGCCGAGAGACACTAACTTGTCTCTTAATTTTTCAGGTCGTAACAATCGGATCTATTAACGCGCCTGATCGCACGAGAACGCTACTCGCGGTCGGAGCATATGCACGCATTAATAACACACAACGTCTCGCGACGTAACATACGTGCACTCGCCCTTCCATGTGTGCGCACGCGCGCGCATAACACATACGTCACGCATTCGGATCGGAGTCGGATCGTCGGATCGTCGGATCTCGGACTCGGACTCGGTTGGACTCGGTGCGACGCCATGTGATCACACCGTAAGAGCTGGCATTGCTGGCAAGAGCGCGTGGTGTGCGAGTACATGAGTACGTACATCGGTGTGTGTGTGTGTGTGTGTGTGTGTGTATCGAATGAGACGCCGCATTGGGATTGGCCGACGGGGGAACAGACGGGAACGCGTGCCGCTTACGGCGTTTCAGTGTTTCGTGCTTCCGCCGTTGCGAGCCGGAGGAGCGCGGCGGTGTGCGCGCAGTGCACTCCCCACCGCGTGCGCGTAGTGTGTAACCCCCGCGCGACCGCCATCTTTGTCAAGTGGGTAACCTTTGTTGATTTGTGTGAAATGTGACGCCGTTGTCGCGAGATAATTGGTGATCGTGATTACGTATCTCGTGTTACGGTAGAATCCGGTGGACCTGCGACCGCCTCGTGCTCTCTGGATATATCGATGGGATCGCCGCGTACAGGTAAACGTCTGCCCGCTTTCCCAGGCCATCGCGGCCGATCTTACGTGCGTGGAAAAACCACGCGCCGTCGTCGCCGTCGCCGTCGTCACTCGTCCGATGCATACGAGGACCGGGAACGGTGCCGTCGCGAAGCCGCTTGCAGGCCTCGTTTAACAGCGCGAGAAGACGCGATACGACGGGAAGAGAAGGAGGAACTCGGAGTATCGGGATGTTCCCTGCATCTTGTTCCGATGTACGAGGTATCGTACGTCGCGATATCGGAACGTTTTTTTTCCTTGGGCCGTGCCAGGGACCGCGCGGGGAAACGAGACGATCGCGGCGAGGAGATCACAACGACGACGGCGATGGCGGTGGAGGAGAAGGACACGCGCGACGTCGCGTCGGAAACGCCTGGACGGCGCGCGAGAGTGCCTCGCGGACGGAGCGGAACGGAACCCGAGAAGCAGCCCGTCCGACTCCTCTGGCCTCAAGATGGCTGCCCGTCGCACGGGCCTCAACGTTTCCGCACGCTCCGATCTGTTCGCCTCGACGTCGCGCGGACGTCGTCGGAGCGAGTATCACGTCCGTCGCAATCAGCACGACGTCCAGTCGAGACGTTTACTCGCCTGCGTCATCCGAATCTCGATCAACTCGTGATTCTCGGCTCGTCGGAAGTCCGTCGCGTCGCTCGGCGACGATCGTCGGCAACGAGGTCGTCCCCGACCGTCGCTGTCGAACGCGCGGACGTCGTCCGCGCGTCATCCGCTCGATCGCGGAGGTCATTTCGTGCGGATACAGCTCGCCGTGAACATCCCATGCGAGAACAGTCGCTCAAAATGGCTACCCGTCGGACGGCGGAGTGCCGTTCAACGCTCGGCGGCGAGTCGCGGTGACTCGCGCGATTCCCACAATCTCGCTTTTATCGCGTTCCCGCGATTTTCCGTCGCCCGCCAATTTGCGTCTCGCCAGGGTCGACCATCCGACCGATCGATCGCTTGTTCGCTCGCTCGCTCGCTCGCTCATCCACCCGCTCGCCCATCCGTCCATTCGTTCGTCCATCTATCCGTCCATTCGTTTTTGTCTCCTCCTCTCTCTCTTTCTCTTTCGACCACATCTC
Organism: Acromyrmex echinatior; assembly: GCF_024713525.1. Lineage (NCBI taxonomy): Eukaryota > Metazoa > Arthropoda > Insecta > Hymenoptera > Formicidae > Acromyrmex > Acromyrmex echinatior. The sequence goes on from NC_141861.1 coordinate 3,702,568, forward strand.
TCTTTTTCTGCCTTTTTGCCTCCGATCGCTCCGCCGGGACGGACGACGGCGAACGCATACGTTTCTCGCGCGTGTACGCTTCGCCAAGCGACGGGCGGCAGCAGTTAGGATCGTTGACGACAAACCGCTCCTCGGTAACGACGGCAGCTGGCTCGTTCTCTCTCTCCCTCTTCCTCTTTCTCTCTCTGTCTCCACTCTTCTCCGCGTCCTCACCTTCGGCCGCCGTCGCTCGCTCGCTCACACGCTCGTTTCGTTCGTTCGTTCGTTCGTTTGTTCATCGGGTAAGAGGGGCCCCGACAAACACGCGCAGCCGGCGGCCTCTCTTCGCCCTCGGCCCCATCGTTTTAACCGGACGAACAGCGGACAAACAGACGGACGTGTTCGTTCAGCCTGTATTTCATTTCGCCTAATAAGATAGCCGCGCGCGCGAGTAGAGAAAGACGGCGGACAGGAGAGCGAAATGCGCGTCGCGGCCTCCTTCCTTCATCGCTTTCTATCCCCCTCTCTCTCTCTCTCTCTCTCTCTCTCTCTCTCTCTCTCTCTCTGTCCTCTTCTTTCGTCGTTTTGTCCTATGCAATGATCGATCCTTAATTCATCTACGAAAAGCCTACCTGCTGGATCTTACGCGTTCCAGAAAATAATATTTCCATTCGAGGTTCCGGATGCTCGAAACAGGTTTGGAAGCGTCCTTTATGCCGTCCCGCCGCGTTTTCGTCGTCACGAAGCGTCGCGATAATTTTCGCACATTCGTTGGGAAATTGACTCTCGTCGAAATCGAAGGCATGTAGATTTCCCTCCGAGTTACGTGTCGGAGAAAAAGGCTTCGATCGAATTGGCTGAAATTGTCATACTTCGTCATGCTGGTAACTTTTACCGATTTTACTGATTTGCGCAGAATTCTAACTAGAATTTGACTAGCATTCTGATTATTTCACTGTAATTATGAAAGATTCAATCAGAAAATTCTAGTTTGTTCCATTTCTAAGAAAGAATTTCAGTAATACAACCAGACTCGACTGTGTGGAATTTTCCGTTTCTTCCACGATCTTCACGGTGGATCTATACGTTCTTTATTGTAAAGGATCTTCATTCATTTCAGGTACCTGAAGTTCTTTAAATTTATATATTGGGTCATTTAAAAAGTATCCGCGGTTTTTTCATTCAAAAATTGAACAAAAAACCGCGGATACTTTTTAAATGATCTAATATTTTTTTTCAAAACTCAGTTCTGTCCTTTATTGTAATATACCAGAAATTCTTTTCCAATAAATTAACATTCCAATCAATGGGCGAATTTTTATATGAGAATAACCGACAAATTTAGTTTCGTGCAAGTGCAATATTAGCCCAAACACAGCAACAAAGTGACATCAAAATGACAATCGCGTCGTGATTGAAAAGTGACTTTTAATAGTCAAAGTTGTAGCTATTTTGTGTATAACGTCATTTTAATGTTATGACTTGTGCTTTACTTCTAGGAGTTGTCTAAGATATATTGCGCAAGAAAATTTCAGAAATTTATTGCGCGGACTTCTGACAGTCACAAACTAATTTGGATATATCGAGGAATAAAGTCTTAAAATTTTCAGCTTTGCCCTTTATTTTTCCTGAAAGAATATCACCGTGGCGATCTCTCTCGCAACATTTCGCGAGAAACGCACGCTTGGTTTTCGCGAGTTACCTCGCTCCGAAAGTGTGTCGCCATTCGTAGAAAACCTCATCCCTCCCTTCGTTCCACGGAAAGAACCGTGCGCGTCAATGGAACATTAAAAGTTCCGTGCCACGTAGTAAAGATGCGAGTACTATGGTATCTCTCATTGAAGCCGCATGATAAAACTACGATAAACACGCGGCGTTCCATTGACGTTTCAGCGTGCAACGCGCGAAGTCGAGGATCGTTTCTTCTGTCGACGGTTGCTCGACGTACGTTTCTTTTTTTGACCTGTGCATTCCGCCGTCTGTGTTCGAGAGGTTTCCAATTTCTCAGCCGCGTTTCTCCTTTCCAGAAATTACGATTTAATCTCTAGAGCCGATACACGCAATGTGATACGACAACTTTCATGAGCCAGATAAGCGAGATTTGCTTCGTTGCGATTGCAGACACATTAGTATAGTAAATATTACTGAAATATAAATTAATGATTGCGTTTAGCTGCAACTTTACAACTGTTGTGAGATTCTTTAATATGATTGGTTTATATATTTAGATTCAGTGATGAACTAAGGATAAGATCAATCATACTGAAGAATTTTAGAACAGTTGCAAAGCTATTTTTTCTGATAAACTCAGATAACGACTCGTTATTTTTTTTCTTTTGATAGCGATTGTCTTGAAATATAGTGACGAAACTGAAATAATAGATGTTAGCGCTAATCGACGTCGATGCAACGGGAGCCTTGGAGTGCACCGCCGAATTGCGTCATGTCGCGTCATTCTTCCGGCGATAATAATATGGCTATATATTTACATTTTTAACGCGTAACTGGTCTCTTTTTTTCTCTTTAAGTATAGCTTCATAATATAATTTATTGAATAGTTCAGGTATTAAGTTGAATTTATTTACAAAAAAATGTATATAATTGTGCATGGTGTTTTGGAATCGCGAGTTTCATTCATTATTATTATGTGCTTGGCTTGCGAAAAAAAAGCTGTTATTCTTGTATAATATATAGTCTTTTTGTCAATATATTGAGAAAAAAAGTTGTTATTTTGACTAAATGTGTTTAGTTTGTAGTGATTATTTATTCATTTAATTCAAGTATTTATATATTTATATAATAGGTTAACAAGATCTTGTAATTTAAATTATTTAAAACGTGTTATTTATATGGATTAATAAATATTTGTTTGATAGCCCGTGACTGTTGCATTTAGTTGAGTCAATTAATATTTTTTTGAAATAGCAATTTTTTTCTCAATCTTGAATATCTATATCGAATTTTAAATAATTAAAAAATTTTTTTAATTTTTTAAAATATTTTCTTATAAGATGCTTATTAGCATCAATATTATTAAATTGTTTGTCAATTTAATATGTGGTACAGATTTTATCTTGCTTTCATTTTTACATTTTAAGGCATTTTTTTGTAAAATGAAAAAATGAAAGCATCATAGAAAAGTTAATACGAATTTCCTAAAGAATGTTTCATTCATGTCGAGGTGAGTTTTTCGAATCCTTCAACGCTTTTCAAAGTGGTCTTCCGGTTATTCAGGGTCAAAAGAGTCCTGCGGAGTAGTGCATTATGTGTGCCTTATTTTATCGTTTCAAGAACAGTCGAACGTGAACAGTCGACAGGACTGGTCGTCAGAAGTTGGTGAAGTTTTGGCGGGAAACCATGAACTGGCCCTGAGGATCGTATAGACATCACTTTTGAGAATAAAAAACGCGTCACGTGGTGAGGAATATCCCGGTAGCGAGGGTTTCTAATGAAGCCGGTTTTGCTGGAGGTCTATGGTGTCTCTTTTTTTTTTCTTTCACCTTCCTCGACGAATGTCGGCCTGTATTTATTATCACTGGCCTAGGTCAACTCGTATCGCGACTACATCGGCGACACAGCTGCCGTTTAATTCTCGCATAATTAATCTTTTTCACGCTCGTGGTATTGGAAACATTTTCTGTCGAACTTTCACGTCTGTTGATATTTAACCGATTCTGATACATGACATTTATTTTGGAAATTTCCATTAGTCTTGTAGATGACCTATTGTTGCCTAAAAAAAATTACTTAGGATGTCCAACATTTCTGTCGTCAATTCGATTCACGAATCGAAAAATGAATTAGTATGTTATTTTTTTTCTTACTCTTTAAATTTTTTGAAGTGAGATTTACTCCAAAAAATTAAAAAAATGTCTGTTTAGCAAATTTCAGCAGTTTTGCAACTGTTGTCAAATTCTTTAATATTGATTGATTTTGGCCTTATAGTTCCTCACAGAATTTATATGTCAAAAATCAAAATTAAAGAATCTGACAACGGTTGTAGAAATACTTTTTCCGCTGAACACAACCAGCTGTTCGTGGTTTGTTATAGGTATGCAAATCACTTAATCTTCTTATTTACAATTTTAGAAAAGGTACTTTTGAGCGGGGTAGTTAATGAGATTATGGATTCAGTTACCTAACGATATAAATAGGGGAGTATCTATAGGTAAAAGGTGTGTAATTCCGGATTGTGAGCGGCTGTTATCCAATTGTGAAGTGAACATGATCTTTTAACGCGATTTCCGTCAGCGATCGAAGCGTGCTTACGCGATATGGATATTGCACGAAAACGGTGGGTGGTCTTTGTCTCCTCTCGAACAATGGATCTCTCGACCGACCTACGGTCGAACTTTCCGCTATGCTTACCGGAGAATTACACTTTGTGTATCCCGTGCGCATTAAATAAACGCCGTTGTATATACATGTTGTTCTATTAGGAGCATTTAGGCCACGTGATCACTAAGCGCATTGTTTCTCACGCTTGAGCCATGGCAGATTATGGTAGAGACTCTCGAACGAGAGTCATTCGACCTTCTTTTTCTATTTCCTTTTTTTTTATTTCCGAAAGTTCAGCGGTCAACTAATTTTGTCGACACGATGTTTTGAAGAAGGTTATAAGAAGTACCTCTTGGATCTTCAAAAGTTTAGTCTGAGAAATTTATCCTTTTCCGGATCGCTGTGCTTTTTATTTAATACTGAGACTTTCTTCGAAATGTTATAGTGCATCTTTCTTTGAGACATTGTAATGCTCACTTAGTTCTTTGAAGTTAATTTTACCATAAGAGAACTAGAGCGAAAATTACAAATAAGATAAATATGTATATATGTATATGTATATCAGTAAATAATTTAGATAGGCATATTACTGGACATGTATTTGTTGAGAAATTAATTGAGTAATGTACTTATTTTTATAAAATATTATTTCTGTGATACATTTATCAGTTTTGAGAAAAAGAACTGGATATGCTAGAAGTAGCTTAAAATTATTACAAATATTGCCAATAATAAATAATAAATTTATTTCTTATTTTGGTCATTTTTATTTCTTCAATTATTTATTATTCTCTTTATTCTTTCTTGTTACCATTCTTTTATCATCTCATTGTCAATATTTATATATACAGTCGAAGTTAGATCTTGATGTCCAATAATATTTTTATATCCAAATTTTAAATAGATCTTTCAATATAATGAACCACGCGCCATTTACTGTTGGACGTGAAAATATTGAAATACAATCAAATAAATTCAAACTAAAATAATAATGTCACAATTAAATTGATCATTGATTTAAAATATTGTAAAGAATTATGAAAAAATTTGCAACAGTTGCAAAGCTACTTTTTCTACTGAACCACAGCCATGTAAGGCTGTTTAAAGGGACACGAAAAAATAAAAACATGAGATGTTTAAAGGATAATAAACAAGAAGAAATAAAGACGACTAAAATGATAAATGAATTCATTATTTATTATTGTATTATTATATTATTACTATTCATTATTATTTATTGATTTGAAGAAAATAACGATCTCTTCGATATTCAAGAAGAGTTCTTTAAAGCAATCAAATCTGTGAAAAAGCTCAGATCTGAGATATCGTATGCTACATCCTTATATTATCTGCTATTGTACATCCGCTTCAGAGCTTCTTGGCGGGAGGGTTACCTCAGGTGGATCAATCGATATACTATTTACTTTATTCTTATTGTTGTGTCATGATCCTGTAGATCACCGACATACGTTTCAGCGTATTCACGCGACCGACTTCAATAAACCGCGCGCGCCTGTGAGCTGTTTGCGCGTTGCGCAATACTCGCTGTCGGGATATGGCGATTTTAAATATTTGCTCCGAACCGCTCGTGTGTGCGTTGCCACGTGTATGCACGCATGTATGTACGCACGTGTGAGTTTCGCGCGCGCAGGAGAAAGTTCATCGCTCAGGGGGAAACCGGACAGTCGTTTAAGACCGAAGTCGAAAATCGCATGACCCGATCGTAGAATCGAACGTGGTGTTGTATAACGCCGCGTTAGCGGCGAACAAAGACGCGCTGAATAAATCCCGAAGTCGGTATAATTCTGGCAAGTTCCGCGAGCACGCGAGGATGATCTTCACGCGCGCTCCCGATAATGGAGCGCGAGACTAATTGAACAAGCGCGTAATATTCTTGTTAACACGTTGACTGCTACGTGTTTTTCAAAGTGCTAGTAAAAAAAAACAACTGCTAACAACTGCTAAATTGGAAAATTTGTGTTCATTTTAACACATTTTTTCAGACTCAAATTTTTGAGTTAATTTAACACAAAGCTCATATTGCAGATAATAAGACGCAGAATTGTATTTAAACAAAATTTGTTAATCCTAGAAATATCAATGTTTCTTATTTACTAAAAGAATTAAATGAATAAACTTGCATGAAAATAAAGAAAGTGATGAAAATCAAATATTTTATCAATATAAAGGACATAGAGATGCAAAAATATTGTAAAATTCAATCTTACAATTACTTACGGTAAAATTGTGGTAAAATAGTAATTTATTGATAATTTTGATAAAATTTGTTTCTTATAATTTTATGCACAAATAAATTGTATTTTCGTTCTTATGTATAAAATTTTAAAATTAGATGATATATATTTTTTTCTTTTATTGCTATCATTTAATTAATTAATTATTTAATTTATTTAAAATTTAAAATTTAATAACTATAAAATTAAAATCACATGATAGATAAAATTATTTTTAATATCTTGTGATTTTTCAAATTACGTGATCTTTTTCAATAGGATATAATTTAATCGGAACAAAGCTCACTAACGTTGTCAATTAATATAAATATAATTAATATATTTTTGTATATATTTTGATATATATTTTGATATATGATTATATTATTTTTTGTTTTTACTCTAGTACAAACATGACAGTCGCTAAAAGTAAAAGCAAGCAAATAAAAGTATTATAATAAGTTTATAAGATATGAAAAATATAATATAAGATTTTGTACCTATATTACACTTGTTTTCAAAATTAAAAAATTTATTTAAAGTTTTTCTATTTACTACGTAGGCTATAAATTTAGAAGGTATGAAAAATATAATTAACTTCTTAACTTTTAAGGATTTTATTGTACCTGTCACACTTTTTGTTTTAAAAATTTTAATAAAAAATTTATTTGAAGTTTCTCTAGTTATTACTTATATTATATGGTTTCTTAATTATTCTATCAATATATAATTATGTATCGAAATGAAAATTTAAATTAAATAAAGTGTTTTCCAACTTTTTAACTTAATGACTAAATACTCTTAAATTAAATTACTTTATCTTTATAATTTTTTTAAATTACGATTTTACCAGTCTCCATAAATTATTAACTAATTTACCGCATTTATTTAAATTGCTGAGTAAATTATCATAAAATTTGGTTATTTTCATCTCTAAAAGGACATGATTATTGAAAAGTCAAAAATTTTCAGAATTTTATGTTTTATATAAAAGATATAATATTAATTTGAAAAAAAAGAAATGATCGATAACATTTTTGATATTTCTAGTGTTAATGTAATTAGTTCTATTATTATATATAATGTAGAATTTTAATGACATACAGTATTTTAATTGATCAACATTGACTCAACAAGTGGATCTTTGCCTGTTCTGAAGATGAATCTTCATATCCGCAATAATAATTGTTTTACATGATTGAATCCTCAACTCGGAGGTCCAAGAAGTCGTTTTACGTAGATTATCGATCAAAAATAAAATTTACTGAAATTACACTGCACATAGCTTAATTACAATCCTGCGTCTTATCCCTCTGGATAAGTATCTTTTACGGTAAACAATGGCGAGTAATTCGATCAACTTCTTGCACGATGTATATGCCAATTACCCAATGGCTTTCGACGAGTTAGAGGACGTCAGATACATCTTATGTCCTCTAACTCGTCGAAAATATCGTACGACACATCGGAAAAATCGTTTAATGCCGGCGGCCGAAACTCGGTAGACTCCCATCTACGCAGCGACTTTTGCAACCCCATTCAACCGTGCTCTTGTTTCAGGGTCAGCGCAATAGCTTGCGGTGAGAACGTGAGGAAGCCGTGAAGGGCTTAGCATCCAAGCAGAGAAACCGAAGAGTTGCAACAGAATGTAAACATCTGCCGTTCACCACGACGTTGCCTACTGGCAGAAGGAGGAGGAGGAAGGGGAGAAAAGGAAGCACCGGCCGTGACTTCGTCTTCGTCGACGACGTCGTCGTCGTCGCCGTCCGCGCCGTTCGCGCCGCCGACGGAGACGTGATGGACGAGTCCGAGACGCCCGAAACATGGACAACCTGGTTTCTAGATGCGATCCGAAAGATACGCAGTCAGAAACAGCGGCCGAGCGTTGAGCGAATATGTCACGCTATACGCCAGCATCATTATTATCACGAGGAGGATATCGCCGAACACTTGGAAATCGCTGTCAAGCGCGGCGATGTGCTCAAAATCTTCAACAAGGGTCAATCCTCGTACAAAGATCCAGGTATTGTTCAATCCAAGAAGCTTACGGTCACCAGATCAGCAGATCTCAGCAAGATCTTGAGCAAGGCTGTACGCGAACTCGGCGAGCGCGACGGATCGAGCTTGAGGAGCCTCGAGAGATATATTAGGCAGAGTCACACCGTCGAGGAGAGTGCCGAGGGTGATCTTAGAATCTCCCTCAAACTTTCGGCCAAACGAGCTATTGAACGAGGACTAGTAATTCAAGATGGCAAACTCTTTCGGCAAACGGACAGGCCACATGGCAAAAGATGCAGCGATGGCGGGGAACCGCCCATGCCCAAGGTGAGTCACTTCGACCAGCTTATAAGTCGTACATTCGATAATGAGTCATTCTGTGGAAAAACACGTCTTGTGACTCGCCAAAATTACCGACGGAGATGTCGGATGAATTACAGCTTTATAGCTCTCTATACTCTACGTATTCTCTGACGATACGGTCTATTAGAAGATGGCAATCTAGTTTTATCATAAACATTGGACAACGCTAGTTTTAGCATGAATGATTCTTCTCTGTCTAATCCAGCATAAGATCTGTTTGCGTTGCTTGCACTTTTTGCACTCAGCATCTTTGCTTTCTCTCTCTTTAACACTCGAATATATATTTATCTCATTTTAAGTATTGTATAAGAATTTTGGGGAATGTTAAGCAACGCGGACAGACAGAATGGAGCAGAAAAAATGTAGAATGAGAAGTGATACCTCCTGTTTTATCTCTCTTGCTAGTATTTCATTGGTTTTGATTAAATTCCAGTGGGAGACAAAATTATCAATGAGATGCAAGAGAAACAAATAGGTCTTCTATGTAGTTTTACAGCAGGTTGCGCGTTTGACTATTGCAATGCTTAGTCTATTATATATGTATTCTATATCCATGGTCTAATCAGATTAACTGAAACTATTCACAATCTAATTATTAACAATTTATTTCAAAATTATATACAACTATAATAGAACTATTCGTCCTAGGGCTCTTGGAGTTAAAGTTAGGTTAAAGTTAGGTAAAAGAGTTAATTCTGATTGAATTTACTTGACATTAACGATACCAGCTAGAAGGAAATAATGACTTATTAATTTAGGTTCTTAGCTTCGTATTATGATTTTATTTTTGATATCATATCGCAGCAATATTTCTATGAATATTTTTTACGATTTTATAACTCGAACATAAGCCGAATACCCTCAAGTACTCGAGTAAATTTAGCTTCCTCGATGTCGTGTTGTGATCGCAACCGAGCGGCGTTATCGCAATGAGATAATCAGAACGTAATATAGAATAATTCATCAAATAAATCGCTACAAATACGGATGTAAGCGTTTATCAAATTCTCTAGTGATTTTATAAGATTTTTGTGTTTCGCACTTCAGTTTTTAAATCTCTAAGATCCGGTTCCACCAATATGTGATTAATCTCAGTTTGACTCACTGTTTATCTTTTTCTCATTCTTAGGATTAGAAAAAGACAAAGTAAATTGACCTGAGACTAAAGTTAATCCAAGTCTAGTACGGTTTATGAACCAGTGACAAATTGTTTACGCGATCAACACAAAATTCCTCGAATAATCCTCGAAAAATAATAAGAGTAAACTGTTCAGATCAGATTGCTGAGGTTGAGACGCGTACATGGATGACATTGGCGTACTCGTCGAATCTAATCGTGAATCTCTTCCCACCACGTCGCTCGCGTTACGCGCCGCTCGGTTCGCGCGCAAACGAGAACGTTCAAAGCCGGAAAAGTATTGCGCCGGGTCACGCCGTAGTGCCCACGTTCCGGCGATGTTGGGAATGTCGGTTGGCGATCACTGGAGTGGGACGACAGCGCGGTGAGGGGAGAGGATAGCTGGAGAACGGGCGGGAAGGGGAGGCGGAAAGGTCGAGATCGCGCCGGGACGGGACGATGGGCTATCTCGGACGACTTCCGGCGGACTCGTTTTGTATAACGTTTCTCTTTTATTGATCCTCCACCGCGGAATCGCGCTCCCTTTCTTTCTTCCACTGCGTTTCGAGCGCGAAAAATCGCGGCGCGCCGACGCGGGTCCCACCAATATACGTCCCCATCGTCCCCATCATGCATCAGGTGGGTGGGTTACTCCTGGGGTCGAACCGTAGGCGCCGTACGTCGCTCGGCGGTTCATTTCCCGCGCTTTTTTTTTCCCCGCTGCCTCGTCGTTACACCGCAAATCGCCGGCCGGTGAGACGATCGATCGCTGGCCGCGCGCTGTTTTGCGAGAACGACCATTTTGAAAATTACACTGCAGCGGGCGAGACCCGCCGCCCGGGTCGATCGTGACGCTCGTCAGCGACGTCAGCCCTCGTCAGCCTGTATGGAAAAAGATAAACCCGTCGTCCGAGTCCGAATTAAAGTCTCTATTCTGTAATGTCTATTCTGTAACTGTTAACGACAGTTAATGCTATCGTTATATTGTTGTTTCGTAGCTTTTTTTTATTGTGTACAACACTTATACAACGATAATGTAACGTTATGTCATTATGAGTTATAGAATAGAGAGTATTTAGGTCCTCTTAGAAAGTCATTGATCCTTAGTGATCTAAAGAAACGGAATTTTGTTTACTTAGGCCCGGCTCCATCAATGTAAGATTAACTTTAACTTGGTTCAATCTCTATCTATTTTTAATTCTAAAAATCATGCCCGTTTCTATCAATGTAGTTTAATTTTAATTCGGTATCGTTTAATTCTAACTATCTCTTTTTCTAGTTCTGAGGATTAAAAGAAGATAAAGAATAAATTGAACTGAGATTAAAATTAATCCACCTTGATAGAAAGTAGCATTAGTTAAACATAAACAGTAAGTTAAATCGAAATTAAAATTAATCTTACTATTGGAGAAACTGAGCCTTAGACTCTACGATTTCTCATATTATAACTCATTGAGGAAATATTCTCAAATGTATTACTATCAAGCAACCTCTTGATAGTACCGAGCTGAGATTAAAATTAACTTAAATTCGTAGAAATGTGCATATCAGACTTTCATGACGGATGTCTGCCTGATAAATAGCGGGATGAAAAATAATTTTTGAAGTGAATAGTTTCTATTGTGGGAGCACAGAATCTTGCATAATACATAAGAAAATGAATTAATCGAAGTTCTTCATTTCCTTCCTTTAAATAAAATAAAAGATTCTGTGCTTCGATCTTATTGTTCACGTTTGAAGACACATGATTTTAAAAGAGAGATAAAATTGGTCCTTGTTTCGCGATTAAACTAATTTGAATGTCTATCGATGGGTCGATGTTTGTAGCACACGATAAAATAATACTGCTCTGAATCGTGATGACCTGAAGTATGTTTCGCGCGGCTTCGACGCGGAATGAAATTAACGGACGACGTTGGCGCGTGAAGCATTTGCGGATGCACGCGTAAAAGCGCCGATACAGCGAGTCGTCCAATCGCGCAACAGGTCGCAGCGGCTGGTGCGAGAAACGGAGGCTGTGTTTGCCTGCATACACTTTCTCTCTAATTTCGTTCCGTCTTCTTGACTAAAGAAAACAACAGCCCCCCCACGTGTATTTGCATTAGATTACTGCCTCTCCTTTAACGAACAAACGTTTAAAAAAAAATATTACTCTACGAAACCTTTTTTCAAAGAGAATTTATTTGTTCAGAGATGGAAAATTTTCTTTATCCTTTCAAGAATCAAATTCACAATGTATTAACAAGTTAAATATTTATTTAAATTTTTGGAAGTTAAGGGGCATTTTAATATTGATTCTTTTAATATTGATTTTAATACTGATTTGTATCTTATATATATTATTAATTTTAATTTAATTATATAATTGTATTAAATTTATATATTTAATTATACATATAATATGAGTAACTTCAATTTGTTGCAAGCTTAGAAATAATTCTAAATGTAGAATTAAAAAGGATAAATAGGATAAATAGGATAAATAGGATTGAAAGCGAGAATGTTACAGAATATTTCCCTGAATGTAAAGAATATTTGTGTGTGAACGAGCGTTTCTTTCAAAATTATCGCTACCATTGCTGCATGGTTGGCGCAACACGCTCTTAATAAGATGCACCCCTCCGGAGCATAAGAGTACCGTCGTGTCTAGCCAGTATTTCTGCGTTACTGCCACCTAAATGAATAATTATGTTCCGTGCCGGGACTCACTCGTCTTTTGTATATGCAATACGCAATGATAGATAGTATCGAGTCGATATGTGAAGGCTGATATGCAGCTGGCGTGTGAAGGCTACGGAAGTTTCACTATTTAAATTTATATTTTATAGGATTTTCCTCTTCTAGATGACAAGAAAAATTCTCAATAACATAATATTAATTTTATAAATATGTATATGCACAAAGCTGAAAATAACATAAATTCTATAAATTCTAATATTGTACGCTACGTTATGTTATAATTACTTAGATACTTTTATTTGGATATTTTTACTTTATCGATTTATCGATTTCTGTTCCTGTAGTTGCCCGCTCCTTTGCCGATATGCAGAGAGTGCCTCGGCGCCACAATGGCTGGTAACAACAATAATAGCAAGCGGAACGTCAACGAAAAGTTAAGCAGGTGCTGCGTTTGTGGTGCGGCTCTACATAATTCTTGTGCGCCACCGGAGCTTTCGATACTCGTCGATCGAGGTATAACTTGGTCCTGCGATGGTTGTTCGCCAACCTGTGCCGGCTGCGAGCTAGAACGGGAGTCGCAAAATTATCTCGTCAAGTGCGCCGATTGCGTCAAGTGTTACCATCCCGCTTGCATCGAGCCTGCCCTTGATAAGAAAATCAAGGCACCCTGGAAATGTCGGCATTGTCAAACAGCACACACGCCGGTCAGCAAGGAAGATAATAAACGAGGCAGGGCGCAAGATGCGAATTCGATTGATGACACGCCGACTAGCGCGAGGAAAAGGCTCAGCAAGTTACGTGAGAATCGAAAGTGTGTATAATTTACGTGTATTTTATTAACAAGTGTTCTCTTTCATTCTCATTGCCTCGTGACAAATAATATTTTCGACTTTGAGATAAAAAATACAATCGTATTGTAATATGATTTTATATGACAGGATTAATATATATATTGTTGGTTACTTCTTTACAGATCAATGGTATCCAGAAAGAGCTTGGCGAACGCAACTCCAGGCAAGAAAGGCAATGCGGTAGTGGCTCAGGTTGACAGCAGCTCGGACGGTAATGCGGGTGTTGTCTCCCCTCGTCAACCACCTATGATTTCCTCTCCTTTACCACAACCCCCCACCCCACTCGCAGGCCAGGGTAGGCTGCTCGAGGAAAAGAACGACAGAATTTCTAAGGAGAAACAAAAATTCTTTAGATTGAGCGCATTTAATGCTGAGCACAATAAATTGAAGCGGGTGGGGGGCGGTGATAAATCTAAACCCTCGCGGAATGTTAACATTAGGTCAACTCGGGGCGGTGCCGCGAACCCGAAGAAAATCGGAACGTCGCGCGTATCTAGCAGCAGCAGCAGCAGTAGCAGCAGCAGCGAGGCTGATAATAGCAGTGAGAGTTCAGAGGGCAGTAACAGTAGCGAAGATGACGATGAGGACGATGAGGAGGGCAATAGCTCGAGCGAGAGCAGCGACTCCTCCTCGTCGGACGATGTCCAAGATGAGAGAATTAATTCTCCAAAGGCGAAGGCGCCATTCGCTTGTGACCTCGATGAGGACAAGCCGTGGGGCTTTGCCGCTGCCGCAGCAAAACTGAACGTAGACTCACCTTTCTTCAGTAATATCACCAATACTTTTGGCGTATCTTTACCTAAACTCAATGTGGGCGATACGCCGACCTTTGGCTTACACATACAACAGCCAGCCATTATCAGTCCATCAGATAGTAAAAAGAAAGACAAATCCGAACGCAACGCTACCGGCATTGCAAGCACGGATAACAAGGTCAAGCCCGGAAGCGGCCAATTGAAAGGTCTCTTTGACGGCTTGAGTCACTTTTTTTCAGCATCCGCAAATAGCAGGGCAAGATCGGCTGGTGCATCGGCACCGAATTATGCTCCAGATCGAAGAAAAAGGCCTAATGTAGAAGATACTGCTAAAACGAACAAAATTCCGAAAGGAACACAGAAAAACAAACCAGACGATTCGACTGGCACGAGTAAACTCAAGGATCGTAAAAAGACTGAAGTTACTTTTGAGATATCGAGATTACCGAGGCCTGGTATCTTTGTACCTTCCGACGAGAGTATGTTAAGTTTGTTTAACGAGAAATTACCGAGAATGACGCCCTCGGGTCTGGTAAAAACTGCAGTGAATAGTAAAAGACACGAACATGAGAGGAGAAAACTGATGCGAGACGCACCGTCACTTGTAAAATGCGCCGCGGATCCATCATCGCCATCATCGAAACATGAGCAGCAACAACAGTTACGAAAGAAACAAATGACTTCGGATACGAACATACGCCACCCTGTACCCGCCGTTGGGAAATTCTCAGGCCTCGGTTTTGATCCTATCAAGTCAAATCCCAATCCAAAATCCAATCCACGAACCTGTACTAGCGCCACCACCACCAACACCACCACGACACCCCGCGCGACACCCTGCTCCATCAGGAAGGGTAAGAGTCTACCCCACCCGTTCACAAGTTCCTAACCTCGATGCACCCTAAAAAAAGTCGCAATGAAGACTTCCTTCTAATCTAATCCTAGCTCACGATCACGTGGATGTGTTGGCGGTGTGGTGTTATGATGAGTGTGGTGTTAATGACCGTGCGTTTGATGACTGTAACTTTTTTTCAAGATAACGTGATTGTTCCGATGTGTAGTAAAGATATAAAAATTATTTAGCTTAGACATGTTCAATTAAAAAAATATTTTATATATATAAAAACTTTAATTACAACTTAATATAATTGATCTTAAAAACAAATGCGAACAATCACAATTTCTTGACAGGATGTTAATCTGCTGCATAGTGTAAAACCAATGATAATGTGTAAATATATTTATTGCAAGAAATGTACAGAAATACAATAATTAGAAGATATATACATCTATTAGAAGAATTTATAAAGAATTCATTTTCATTTGTTTTACACTATGTGGATACTATTGTGGTTATTGCATGTTATTAATCATATTATTACTTGGCTCTGGCATTTTTTTCCTTTGTCCATGCTACATTTGGAAATGGCTATCAAATCAAGAAATACTAAAACAATTTTGAAGAATACGTCCTTTTGTAGAGGCCTTCATCCTATATTTATTATTTTAAATTTAGTCATCATTTTTCAGGATATTAACTATAGTCGCATCTGCAAACGTATCACATCATGTACATATAATATTCGCACTTTTACAGAGAAATTTTAATTTTTCATTGTAACATTTCGATTCTATTCTTTATTTTAAGTAATTGATCGATTTATATTATAGTTTACATGATTTCTGACATCGCGCAAAACATTTTTTTGTCGAATTTCGGCGAGTTAATTTACAGAGACGTTACGAAATTTTGTTTTTCAAAAAAAATACATACACGTGATCAGTCTTGCACATTTTATGTAAAATGAAACTCATTTTATGTACTGTGCAATGCTTAATCAAACGCTACGTGATCGATTTGTTGTCTTTTCTTCCCCTCCTTGTACAAAAACCGAGGTATAATTTCCAGGCACTGAAGAAAAATACGGCACTGGGTGGCTTATTTTACTCAGCCGCTCTCTTGTACCATTCACACTGGAGCCTACCTGCTGCTGCTGACACTTAGCAGGCACTGTTATATACCACCGCCCCTTACCTGTTCACGAAAAAAGACAAGAAAGTTCCTGCCGTCGAAGAGCCAACTTTGATACTGCCAACACATCCCACTAATCTAACCCACAGCTTTGCTTTGGATACTACTCACATTATTAACGGCAAATGAATTATTCGCATTCTTTTGTCATTACATTAGATCGCTATTATCACCATGCTATGCCGTTCGATTAATTTTGCTTTCTTTTTATGTTTGACCCCAACTGATTTCTCCAACAGGACGTAACTAATACCTCGATATTTTGATATACCTCGATATCTAGTTTATTCAAATCATTAATATTTAAATCGCGGCTAATAAATATTAGCAAAGTTTGTCTTCACTCTTTGTACATTTAGAAAAAGTCATTGTTACAATATTAACATAATTTTTTATCTTGTAACGTGCAGTATCAGTGCGCACTTCATCAACATACTTTAAAAATAATATTTTCAAACTATGCACATATATGATGTATTTAACTATTGTGTCTTATTCATGACATTTCTCATTTACGAATTCGTTTGTTAACTTTCTTTTACATTGACACATCATTTTTTTTATTTTTTCTCATACAATAAACTATTACAATTGTAGGTAGCAGTATCACGTAGTAATTATTAATGATTAAATATTGACTGATTTTTTATAAAATTGATTATATTAAAAAAAAATATTGTTCAAGAAAGATAATATTAAAATGCACAGATTGCTAAACGAATTCAATTAACACTCGTAATCATTTTTCTTCATTTTACAGAAGAGCCAGTTGTACCCCAAACTTTACCTCCAGGAGTCACACAAAAAGACGTGGATCTCATCAAAGAGGCTCGTGAGAGGGCTCGGCTGACAGTAAGCAACGACGAAAATGAACAATCGTACGTTAACACGCCGAATGCATCCGGTAACGCACCACGAAATCCTGCCGCAATAGTATTCGGTCGGTACGAAGTGGAGACATGGTATTCAAGTCCGTTTCCTCAAGAATATGCACGATTACCTAAATTGTTCTTCTGCGAGTTTTGTCTTAAATACACGAAAAGCCGGGCTGTGCTGGACAGGCACATGGACAAGTGTCAGTGGAGGCATCCACCCGCCACTGAAATTTATAGGTGCGATGGATTATCCGTATTTGAGGTACGTACTGTAATAGATATTTTACAACTTTTCTCATTTGATTAACGAAACTAAATATTTTTATATTTTAGATCGATGGTAACGTAAACAAAATATATTGTCAAAATCTGTGTTTACTGGCGAAGTTATTTTTGGATCACAAGACTCTCTACTATGACGTCGAGCCGTTTCTCTTTTATGCTATGACCAAAAACGACAAACACGGCTGTCATTTGGTAGGTTATTTTAGCAAGGAGAAACACTGTCCGGCACAAAGGTACAACGTATCCTGCATTATGACTCTGCCGCAGTATCAACGACAAGGTTTTGGCAGGTTTCTCATAGAATTCAGTTACCTGTTATCCAAGGTCGAGGGCCTCCCGGGAACACCGGAGAAACCGCTTTCGGACCTCGGTCGAGTGTCGTATCATTCCTTCTGGAAAAGCGTAGTGCTCGAATACTTGGACACGCATCGAAACGATACTGAGATCAAGCTGGGCGATATCACGAAGGAAACTGGCGTATCAGCGCATGATATCTCCACAGCAATGCAATTGCTTGGATTTATAAGGTCGGTTCATTTACCAGGAGATGTGAACACTAGTAAAGTGGCTGTGGTAGTCGATTGGAGCAAGGTAGATGCTCACATGACGAAAGTACGAAAGAGTTTGCGCATCAAACTGGACGCCGACTGTCTCAGATGGATACCGTTAGTCACGCAGATCCCTAATCCTTATCAGAACCAGGAGGAGAATGGTGACACTGGCTCGGAAATGTCTCCTGCAATTGAGCCTAAACCTATGCCAGCTGTCGTCGAGAAAATACAAAGAGTGAAGATAAAGAAGAAATCTCGGGCTAGAAGAGTAAGCCAAAGGAAATCATCACCATTGAAATCGACACCTTCGAAATCGACACCTTTGAAATCAACACCTGTGAAACCGAAGGCTTCGCAAAAGACTGCAGTATCTCACAAGGACGTATCCAAAGAAGAGAAGGATGTTAAAGATACGAAGGAGATTAAGAAAGAATTGAGAGAACCAAAAGAATCCGTAAGGGAAAGCCGTAACGTCGAGAGCACAGAGAATCGGAAAGATTCTCGCGCGGAAACAGACGCTAAGAGTGCAACGTCTACACCAAGAAACGCGCGCGCTCTTGGCTCGGCAAGAAATGTAACTCCGATGACATCGCCGAAATCGACGCCAGTAATGACAATGTCGAGGAGAAGGATCAGACCACCTAAGACGCTTATGTCCGAATCAATCATCACACCTTTAAGAAAACGAAAACATTCCGAGAAGATTGAGGCTGAGGAAGAGAAAGTAGAAGTCAGTAGTAGGAAAAGGACGCGAGAATCTCTAAGAGAAAAAGAAAAGGAAAAAGAGAAAGAGCGAGAAAATGAACGAGAGCGCGAGAAAGAAAAGAATAAAGTAAGAGAGAGGGATAATAAAGCAAAAGAAAGAGAATCTGTGAAAGAAACTTTGGTGGACACTAGAAAAACACCTCCTAAGTTAGATTCTGTATCGAGTCCACCTAAACTGGCAAAGAAACAATGCAAAGTGGACGATATTTTGTTGAAAGTTACCAGCAGACAAACTAAATTGCAGGCAAAGGAAAAGAAAGCTCTAGAGGATGCAACGCAGTGTAATGGTAAAGAGGAAGCGCGGGATATTAAGAACTCTCCATTATCTAGGCGGAGTAGAAGTAAAACGATGGAAGCTCTAAAGATGCCGCAACTCACGCCTGAATCTCCCAACACGAAGAATAGAGCCGAAAGTCCTGTGATACCGCCACCTTCATTGTCTCCACCGCCTGAATCGATGAAGAGCTCTCCCGTTCGAGATAAACAGCCGTCTGTGCCAGAGTCCACGAAGCACTCCGGTAACAATGATAATAAGAGCGAGGAGAGCACGGAGGACAATGGTTTGCCCGTTCCCACGGAAACGGAAGTAGTATCCGCGAGTTCCGGCGAATATGAGGGCGGTGATGAGGATGAAGGGGAAGAGGAAGAAATAACCGCACCAACGCCTAAACCAGTAATGCAATTGGCCTCGCCCAGCACGGAGAGCCCTGTGAAAGAATCATGTGAGGACGAGAAGGCGGATAACAAGATTCAGGAGAAAGACAACGACGAAAGTTCGTTGCAGAAGGTGGAAGCAGCGGATTTATCACCAACGGTCGGCGACGATCAGACTGAAACTTTAAACGAATGTGATAAGGACTCCGAGATTGACAAGCACCCAGTTTGCAGTCCGGAGGCATCGAAATCAGTACCTGAACCAGTTGTTTCACCAAAAGAGGAAGAAATCGAAAAATCAGAAAGCAGCATTATGTTGAAAAAGGATGATGATGATAGCAATAATCCTCTTAAAGAGGAACTCGTTAATGAAACGCCGAAGGATGTCAAGATTGATCTGTCGCGACCGAAAATGGAGCCTTTACCCGTAGACAAGAAGGACACATGCACTCTCATTAACGCGGTGGTGACATCGGAAGCCGAGCCTCTCACGCCGCAGGAAAAACCATTGCCCACAGTAGAACATCAGGATACAACTTTGCAATTACAAACTCAAACGGAGGAACTGAAACAGCATTCGCCTGAGAGCGGTAAAACCACGCCACATCTTGAGAATCCGGGCTCAGTGAAGAGAACACCACCGTCGCAGCCAGATTTGCCATCTATGGGAGTCTACACACCGGACTCGACGACTAATTCTGTGCACTCGTTGCATTACAGCCAGTGTGATCTGGATGTGAGTCAATTGGGTCTGGAATCGCCCACTTCCATAGCCAGTGATCTTGCATCGCAGAATAGCGTGGAGAGACCTCCCAGTGCTTTACCGTCTATTCCGCCGCCTGCAAACGTACCGATCTCAGTCGCCATGCAGATTACAACACCTGTTACGTCATCGGTGTCAGTGAATATGCCGCAGCAAGTGCAATACGCCGAT
Source organism: Acromyrmex echinatior (assembly GCF_024713525.1). Classification (NCBI taxonomy): domain Eukaryota; kingdom Metazoa; phylum Arthropoda; class Insecta; order Hymenoptera; family Formicidae; genus Acromyrmex; species Acromyrmex echinatior. The sequence continues at coordinate 3,722,918 of NC_141861.1, forward strand.
TGCTCGATGCCGCAGCATACCCCGCCGACCCATCATCCGAGCATCCATCCAATGCATCAGCCACATACTCCGCAATCCCTTCAGCAACCACGTACTCCGCAGAGCATCCCGACTCAGAGCCCACAGCCACTTCCGCAGAGCCATACGCCACAACCGATGCCACAATCGCACACGCCGCAAAGTATACCTACGCAGAGTCCGCAACCATTGCCACCAAGCCATACGCCTCAGCCGTTACCCCAATCACATACGCCACAACCAATGCAATTATCGTTGGCACAACAAGCGCAGAGTCAAAGTATGGCGCACAGTCAATCTCAGTCTGCGCAGTCGCAACAACAATCCACGCATCAGCAACAGCCACAGCCTCAACAACAGCAAAGTCAATCTCATCAATCACACAGCAAGCGCGCCAGTGGTTCACAGACCACACATAGATCCAGGTCGACGCAACAGAGTAGTAGGTCACATCGAGCCACCCCACCAGCTCATACCACCCAGACTTCTCAGCACAGCGCTGCGACGTCGCAGACCAGTCACAGCAATGTGTCCGTGGCACACACGGCGCACATTGCGATGCCACCACAATATCAGCAATCGCCGTCGTCGATGAGCGTACCACCGGCAGTACATCCGCATTCGCACACTCCGCACGCCGCGCATTCGCACAACATGGCAGTGATTTCGCAAGGCAATTATATGGCAGTAGCGGGTTCGCAAGGTTTCCCACAGAATACTTACGCTGTGATCCAACATCGCAGCGGCCGTTCCGGTGCGCCGACACCTTGCACCACCGCCACGAATTTCTATATACAAACAAACCCCCCGATGCCGCCACATTCGCATACCCCAGCGCCAACTCCACTCTCCACTTCCGGTGGTAGTCATCAGACCACCAATTCGTGCAGCCTGGCGAAATTGCAACAGCTGACCAACGGTCTGGAAATGATACCGCCCACGCCGCCACCGGCGATGAACCTGACGCCGCCGCCACCAATCCCACATACTATGACACCACCGCAGACATCGCGGCAGCTACCAACGCCACCTCAAGTTGGACCCTTGGGTTATGCAAAAAATTATTGTTACAATGTCAACACGGTGCCTCCTGGCACGCCCGGACCACCTAGCCGATCCACCTCGCGTTCGTCCGCGAACAATATGCCATCGCTCACGCAGCCGTATCCCAGCGAGAGTCTCTACCGACAGACTCTCGATCCGAGCGGTACCTGCCCACAGATGCAAAGTGCGGCGAGCCGCGTCAGCCCGAATGTTGCCCTCAACACGAATCTCATGGCAGCCGCCCAGTATAGTTACCGGGTAGCGCAACCAGCGACCGGTTATATGAATCAAGCAGCGCAGCTTGGCGGCTTTATGAACCAGGCGAGCCAGCTACCAGTCGGCGTGGTGAACGTACCAGCACCGTATCCGCAGGACCCGCATCAACAGAATCCGGCGGCTGTTTACACTACGTATCACGGTTACATCAATGGTGGTCTCATGCAACCCCTCAACAGCTCCATGAGGCCGCGCTAGCCACCGCAATTATTGCCTACTCCAATTGGATCAATCTCTCTCGACGTTCGGACGGATGAACGAACTTTTTCGCGCGACAAGTTAATGCTCTCTTCAATACGATCATCGACAGCGACCAATCTTCGATCTTCTACCATGTGATTGACGCCGCAGGCTGTACTTCCCCGATCACTCGCTGCCTTCAATCAGCTCTGTCCGCGAACTAGACTTGTTCGAGTCTTCTCGTCACACTGATCCATTCGCGACAATCTTCTTTTCCGATCCAGATGCTCCATGGAGCCTCCGAAGATGATGGTGCTGCAATCGCTACGATTGGCGAATACAAAGGGCATACATCGATAGCCGTAATGGACAGTGCAGATCGCAAGATAACTCTGTGACACGCTTATAAGCAGAATCTACGTTCGGTAATCCGTTCGTCAAGCACACAATCTTATTTTAGTTCTTTATCGTGACTCAGCAGATTATATTCGCGAATGACCGATGTACCTAGTACAATCAAAGTCGTTGCGCGAATATATATGCTTATTACTATTTTAACTGCACATTCAATTTCAGAAAAACAGGAGGAGAGAAATAAGGAAGGATAATTGATATTGATATAACCCTTTCGTCTCTTTATTCACGCCCGTTGACAGCGGGACGTTTCTCCTCTCCGTGCTCGAGGAAGGCTCGTATTAAACTGATTCTTAACTTGTCGACAAAGATTGCACACAAGGTACAATTTAATCATAGTTATCGATTGGTGATTCTTCGAAGGCATGAGTTTGCATACTTGTGCATTTTAAATATAAAAAAAAAAGAAAGGGAGATTAGACGTTATCTTGGACGGATTAATTTCGGTCGGCCAAGGTATCGCTCTTTCATTTCTAATTTGAAAGAAAGAAAAGTGGAGAGGGGGAGATAAAAGAAAAAAAATGCGGATACCTATTTTAGTAGGGCATTCCTTCGCGAACCGCAGCAGTGTTACGTTTTATGTATTTATATATATATATATTATAAATATATATAAATATATTTGCGAATAATATTCTGTTTGATATTATCAATTGTTAAACATTGTTATTTAAGTTGGCACACTGTACTTTACTGTATCATAAAGAAGAAAAGATAACTGCGTAATGCTATGATAATCCTCATTGTATTATTACGAAAGTCGTTTAATTGCCGCCGACATCGTCTCACCAGTGTAAAATCGTCAATCTCGATCGTCAGCGCCATCGTTTACATAATTTTTATCAATTGTTATCATTATTATTATCATTAATAATCATTACTATTGTGGGAGATGATGAAACACATACAAAACAGACCCGCACATACAAAGACCCATACACACACACACACACACACACACACACACACACTCTCTCTCTCTAAAAAACATATTCATACATTATATTTTAATTGTCACATATATGATGTCACATCCATTCGTTCGGTATTCATTACTCTCTATATGTTTTTATTATCTAATATCGCGAGAGGGTAGCTCTAGTTTCGGAAAGAATAACGGAGCGCGCAATCAGGCTCTTCCACGAAGCGTCGCGAGACTCGTGCCGAAATTATTTTTTGTATCGAAATCGCGAGAGAAAGCATACGTCGATTTCCCTTCGCGAAGTGAAGGAAAGAGGAAGGAGGTAGCGTGAAATACGTTGCCCCGAAGATATTGCCCCGAATCGCGTAATTTCCCTCCCTCGTTGTGGGCGACGCTTCGCGGAACGGTCGTGACGACAAAAAAAATAATATATTTATGGTACGAAACGTTACGAGTTTAATTTTTTCAGACGAGAGAAACGAAAAAAACGAAAGAAAAACGGCAGATCGCCTAGCTTAGAGTAATTGAATGATAAGATAATTAATAATGTATAAAAATACATCAATATTTATTGTACATAGATCTAAAAAAGACTACTAACAAATAAAAAAGAAATCAAAAATACATAATTGCGTCTTTGATTGTTTCCAGGTGCCACGTACGACGTGTATTGCGTGTAAGATCACCTCCTTGCGCGAGATAGATCCTCTACAAGCTTTGTTATTTCATCCTGAACATAGGAATGCGATCACATCTCTAGCTTGCATTTGAAGGATTTCTGAATAAAAGTGAAATAAGTCCATAATTTATGTGATTTCTTGAAAGATATATAATATTCTCTCTCTTAGATTTTACAAATTACATTTCTCTACTTTTTCTTACTAGATACATTATTTGGATATATAATTACATCCTCTTGAACTTATAATTTTATGGACTTAGTCCACTTTTATCTTAAACAATTCACTTGGCTTAGAGTTGATGCTAATTTATCATTGTCATTACTTTTATTCATTACTTTTATTTCTTTTTCACGGATTACCTCGAATGTATAGACGATCGTTTTCTCTTCCGTTTCCTATCCTGACGTCGTTTCTTCTCCTCGTTGGCAAGATCTACATATTTCTTTCTCTGTTCGGGAGTCATCCGGGCCCACAATTTGCCCGCAGCTCGCGCTATCACGGTGACATGCTCATTCGGTTTTTTGCTGCGAAGTCGCAGAAAGAAAATGATGAAAGGATTTGTCGCTCGAGAATCAACTTTGTATCCGTTTTGACCCTGTGAACTTTGGTTAGCAGCTTTACCGCTTCCGTTCGCGGATTGTCTACTTTTTCCGGTATCTGCGCTACGTGAAAGGCGAAACTGCAAAGTATGCTTTTACATGTCCCATTGATCTCGTAATAAGATAAGTTCCACTTACTGCATTCTATATTACAACGTCAAAAGCAGACAATTCTTGCGCTTTTACATCCATACATGTAATTATTAGTTGAGTAAATAATTTTTTTTTTATAAAAACTAAGTATAAATTAAAAAGAAAGGAATTTAGTCAGCAAAATGTTTCGCATAGATATAGATTGCAGGAAAATGATGTGCATATTTGTCTTCACTTTTGACGCTTTTTTAAAAATTTTAAATGAATATAAATGAGTGACTTAAACAAGTCTATTCCAAGAACGAATCAAAAATAAAAAATGCGAAGTTATACGAGACCAGTTCTGTCATAAAGTAGAAATTATCTTACTCGCCCTCATTCTGCTCTTTATGAAATTTGGGAGGTTGCGCGAAGTTAGCGTTTCCCATTTCCACTTCACCTTATGGAAGTGTCAGCGAATGTCTCGACAATTAGTGTTAAATTGATAATTTATTATTTACTTGATAATTTATTATTTACTATTTATTATTATTCACGCCGGTCCCGGCACGGTGATTTTGTTCGGGGACAATTGTCACATTGACATTTGTATCAGAAAGACCGTCTATTGTTTTTTTCAAAAGACACACGATTTTAGTATTACTTGAATTGATATTACAAAAGGGAAATCATTCTCAACCATTCAATTAATTTAATATACACATATCTTATTTTCTTCATTTTAACAAAATTTCTAATAACGATTATTTTACAGGAAACTTAGCTCTCTTATATCTTTTATAAAATTTGACACACATTTAATCTAAGGCTTACAAATTATGCTATGAGGAGAACGGCATTGCAAAAATTCTGGCTTTTGTTAGTAAATCTAAAATTTACAAATTTCTATTCTATTTGATATACTTTGTTGTATAAATACATCTTATTATTTTTATATTATATGTGCAACGTTATAATTCTCCTCCGGCCTGCGCCGCTTTCTTTGATTTTTTATTTTTGCTCCACTTGTCGGGACAGTAACAAGCCTGTTTCTGGGCGTCGAGGAAGCTCTTGCAACCCAACGCAATCGTTCCCGTGAAAAGAGCCTTGGCCGCGGTTTTACACGTGTTGACGATACTGATGGCGGTGGTTTGATACATGTCACAATATTTGTAGAGGCATCTTTTGAATTCGAGATCGCACTTCTCCTTATCCGTGTTACAAGTGTCGTAGCAAATGTCATGAGCGTCGCAGCACTTTGTCATTTCAGCGAGTGGAAGATATTCTTGATTCACCTACAAATGTTTGTAATAATTTGTAGATGAAACGATTATACTCAAACAGATAGCCTAGTCAGCACCAACTAACAGTATAAAATCAATGGTATAATTTTGAATATTTTTAAATGAAATAAGATTTGAATGCAATCTTCAAACTCCAAGTGTGATTTTTTTTCTGTTTGGTACACACTACATTACTCTCCATACAATTAGAGGCGGTTTATCAAACTTGAATCTTAAAAATTGAATTTAAATTCTCTTTCGTTCAGAATTGTCATCTCATTCTATATAATTTCACATTCAACAATACAGAGTAAGTAATACATCTAAAATAGGCCACTTGAATAACTCGCTTATTTTTAACAATAGAAGGAAAAGTGCCAAATAAAAGTTGCATGATTTCAAGTGGAACGTATTTATATAAATGTAATATAATACATGTTTTATGCAATAGTTATATTATCGTTGAGTGTGAAATTATAACTGCTGTTGTGTTACTATTTTGTGTTTATTGGAGGTCATGATAAAACCAAAATGATATTAAAATGATTGATCGAAAAATGAATTTTAATAATTATTTTGATGTCATCTTGATTTTTTGTTCTTTGCTTTGATGTGATTAATATAATTAAGAACATTACAAGCCAACAGATATTGCAAAATGTATAAACTTCGAGTAACGTCGTAAATTAAATTACAAACTCAACTAGATTAAATCACAAGCTCGACTACATTAAATTACAAGCGCTAACTAAGTTGTAAATTTAATTACCGACTTAGATTAGATGTAAATTATCGAGAAATTTATATTATATATTAAATTATAAATGCATGCACACTTATTCATGCAATTAATTGACAAAATGCGATAAAAATTTTATTTATACATATAAAAACATTGCATATCATTTATCGCTTATCTATCCTCTCAGGGAAACACACCAACCTGGATACCAAGGGATCCACATCCGTCACTTTGCGGTTTGTGATTCCAGTTTGCTTTCGGTATGGATCCTGAAAACGATTTGAATAATGCGCCATTTATTCAATCGCAACCGCTCATCCAATCACGACGCACCATGTCAGTCGTCGCGTTTCACATTTATAATTTGTGCGCTCACGAGAAAAAAAAGATTCTTTATTCATCACAATTTTTCCCCTCATAACCTCTACGATCGATACGGAAAGCGTAACAAAATGACAAAAAGGATAATAATTTTTAGTAGCAAAATTATAAATGCAAAAATTAATGGGGCGATCTCAACTAATCTCTGATTAACTTAATCATCGATTAACAAATTAATCGGCGATTATTCAAATAATATCTATATATTATTTTTTTATCATAGAATTATTAATGTTTTATTGCGTGACACACAACAGAAAGATTGTTGAGTCACTGATTCAGTTAGGCACGATGATTTTTCATTTTCTGATGAATTTATGGTTAAACTTAACCTTATAATAATATAATAATATAAAAATTGTATTTTTTTAAAACAGTTTGGTAATAATTTTTAAAGCTACTACAAAACTAACAATTTAGTGATTAAATCATAGCTAAAAAAAAAAATAATTTTTATATTATGAAGTTATACGAAATTAAGCTTGAATCAAAAGTTCACTAGAAAATGAAAACTAAAAACTTACAATATAAATTAACTTTAATCTTGGTCAATCTTGATTTATAATATATTTATTCTTTACTTTCTTGTAATATGCTTTAGAACTATAAAGAGATAAAAAAATAAGTTAAACCGAGATTAAAGTTAATCTATATACAGGGTTGGCCATATTCGACGGAAAGATCTGGCAACACTGTAACTTTTGATAGAGATGTTAGATCGAGTAACGTTTCCCATGATTGAAAAAAAAACCATCTTTCCGTCGAATATGGCCAACCCTGTATTAATAGAAATGGACATTTGGACATTAATCAAAATTGATAGTCAAATGTTCCAAAAATATCGTAAGGAGGCCAAAAGGAAAGGGGTGTAGAAAGTGCAATTAGTCAGAGAGAGATCCGAGCGAATCGATCGAGAGAACCGACCAATAACGTCACGCCGTTGGAAAATAACCTGATAACGCGACGATGACAGCTGATGACATCACACGTTAGAATTACACTGATTACACACCGTCAGGACACTTGAAGATGCAGTGCTCCTCCACGGCGGCATCGAATACTTCGTGTATGTCCTTGATTTTCTTCGCCACGGTTATGGCGTTGGCAAAAAGGTCCTGGAAGACCGTCTCCGCCGCCAACACGGCGTCCCGTAGATTCGTCAATAATCCGGCGCCGTAACCGGACCAGGCATACGCCAGAAATGTCAGCACATAAATTATGATTTTGCGATACCGCGTCAGATCCATTTCTTCCTCACTTCGCGGCCGATCGGCCCTGGATCGACTCAATCGAGCGACTCTCACCGAACTGTGGATATTTTTAGACAGGCGTGTGCGTGTCCACCACCGTCATCGAGGTAGACACGTGGTGCCCCGTGTTGTCAACCGTATCGACTTTGAACTTGATTACTTCGCCTTTTTTAGCTTATATTTTTTTTTATTCGCACTAATAAATTCTTTCCGCGACAAGATTGATACGTCGATTTGCGGGAAGAGCGAGGAAACCAAGAGTGCAGAAAGAGCAGCTGACGAAAGACGCGTAACTTTCTTTCCGTGAAAATAATAAAATAAAGCGTAATAAGTTACGTAATTCGACTGATGAATGCATTAAAATTTTGAAGCAATTTTTTTATACAGATATTTCGTACATATAAATTAAAATTGTCAATCACAGTTAGTTTTAAGAATAACTCAGACTGTAATTAATACTTAATCACCAATTAATTCGTCGAGTAATAATACAGCTTTTGTTAATTAAATGGAATTATTAGTTTCATTATTTTATGAAAATAAAGTTGGGGATTAAGGACAAGTTAAGCAAACTTCTTGTAATTTTTGCCGTAAGAAATATTCAATAAACAAATCAATCAAATTCTAACTTTAGTTGAAATTTAATTGAAACCTGTAACTTAAATTAAATAAACGCAACTTCATTTTATGAGCTATTTTTTATAAATAAAATTTAAATGACAAATTAAGTAATTAAAGTAAGATTAATAAGTAAAATTAATTGATGTTTACGCATTCATATTCATCCTTATTTCCAATAAAGAATGCAATCAATGAAAGCAGGATAGGAATTAAGTCCATTCAAAAGATATCTTTTTCCTGTCTTATATCAGCACAGATATATATTTGATTTATTGTTACAATAATCTGTTCCTTATTACGAACGAATTATTTTCACAATTTATCACAAGACGCTTCGACAGTGGAAATTCAAAATTTTTTTATAAGTTCGCCACTCTGTAACAATTTCTTTACGTCGGTACCACCTCCTAAACATTCTCCGTTGAGGAATACTCTGGGCACTGACCTGGCGCCAGTTATTTCACCCAGCACATCTTGTATTTCCTGCGCATCCTCTCTATCGTCTAACTCTATCGCTGTATACGACTTTTGTAACGAGTCAAACACCTACACCAAAATTTAAAGAAATTGATTAAAATAAATAAATTATAAACTAATAATTTATCACTAATTCCCATATTTTATAATTAATAATAAATAATGTAAATTATTATATTTAAATTTACATACCGCAGTGCAGAAAACGCGACATTTTTTCAATAAATTGCAAATTAGTATAAAAAGGACAATTTTTAATAGAATATATATAACATTTAATAGACTCACGAAAAATTACAATGTTGATATACTTAAACAGCTGAGACGTTAGATTGAAAATTACAGGGAGAATAAAACTTGATTAATTTTTAAAGATGCTAAGAATATCAGAAGGTATTTCTTTAATTTTTGAAGCCCATATGTCAATCAATAAATTCAATACAGCGATATAGTCACTTGTCACGTGACGTAGTTGTTTCGTTTATAATCTCATATTAAACAGAAAGCATATAGATACCTCCTTGGCCATTTTACAATAAGGACAATACGTCTTGGAGAATATGACGATTGAGTCCTTGGCGATCAATTCTTTGACGAGGTCTCGTGTTGACGGCATGATAGTCCTTTTTGTACTGGAAACTATACCCATTCTATTGAGCTAAAGAGATCATTACGCTTGATTATGCGCCTCGGCGCTTTAGTCTCGCACGTGTTAGCGTTAACGTTCGCAATTTGTTTATGAATAGATTCGAATCGCGTCCGATGTCCGATGTCCATTATTATTGTCCGCGATGTTTGGAGTCTGACAGAGACTTACGTTCTGAATTTTGGATAATGTATCTCTCTTTCTACAAAAATCTTGCTGATGGATATCAGACGTGGGTTGAATCGATCAATTACTCTTACGATAATCGTGTATTACGCGAATTCATACAGCATTCACTTTGTTATTACAATTAGCAATGTCTGATAGAAATTTGCTTAGCATATTCTACTTAGCATATTAAAACTGATATACTTAAATAAAATTAAATATAAAAAATATGTAAATATTTTTAACGATTAAATACCTAATAACAAAATATTGTCACGTTATTTTTTTAATATATAGAATATTTATGTACTATTTCATTGTCAAAATCGATTACTTCACTCCCAAGCAGAACAATAATGATATCAAAATGATATTAAAATGAATCAGAAATGATTGAAAAATTATTTTTAATGTTTATTTTAGAGTCATTTTGACATCATAATGATTTGTTGTTCAGCTTGGGCTGCATTTAGAGATTTTATATGAAACAGTCTCTTATCAACTAATTATTTTAATATAATTAATCGTATCATAATATTCTGCTAATTTTGATATAATTGTAAAATCGAGAATATCGTCATTTATAAACTATTTTATTATTTTAAACCGAATGTTTGGTCAGTGTGACAATAGCTATCGGTAAGAAACGAAATAGTGAATGTGCTACATTTTAGCGTTAAGACAACACTCGCCCGAGGCACACAAGTATAACAAAAGAAGATAATAATTGATCTATTTGTACTGAAACGCAAGTAATGATTAACGATACATGACAAACGTCAGAAGATCAAAGACCTCATCCGTTTAGATTCGTCCTTACCTCTATAATTGCGATTAACGTCGCTTTTTAAGGGAATAAATATGTGTCACTATGAATTGGTTGTCAATCGACAAATCGGCAACGAAATGAAAATTGTAAAACCGTCTATCTCAGGACACAGGACGCGTTGTTGTTTCACCTGATCAATGCGATTTTAGGTTAGGTTTTATTAGGGTTAGCATTAAGCTTTATTCACACGACATTAATGGGTACTTTCCATTTGATAACACAAGTCGACAAAAATGTCGTTCTATCTTTCTTGACATTTAGAGAGTGACAAAGATAGAATGACACTTATATTGTCTTGTGTCATCAAATGAAAAGCACCCATTGACGAGTGATATCGCGAATGAAGAAACTGCAGAAAAGGTTTATGAAAATGAAGTCAGCTGCTACTAAATTCTAAATAATTTATGTCCATTTGGAGATACAAGTCGACATATGTGTCGTTCTATCTTTGTTATCTCTCTGAAAATCGAGAAAAATAGAATGTTTTGTGTTGACACTCACGTTACGTCACTAAATAAACGGCAACACCCAATGTAGATTAACTTTAATTTACCCGTTATATTTTTTCATTTTTAAAACTAAAAAAAAGATAAAAGTAAGTTAAACCAAGATTAAAGTTAATCTGTGTTGGTAGAACATTTATTAGGTCTCTATTCTATAACTTTTCTATAACGATTTGTCGTTATATTTTTATTGCGTGTAGTTTTTTTACATATGTGAAACAATAATTATGTAACGACAATATGTAACAAAATCGTTATCGTCATTATACGAGCCTTATATAATTGATGAATAAACAGTCAGCAAAATTGCTTGAAGCAAAATTTTTATTATTTCAGTACCTATAATCTATTAATTTTTTGTCTACAAATTTAAATTAATATTTTATCCGTATTAGCAAATATATCATTTTGAATGAAAATAAATGTAATAATAAATTTAGGGGTCCTACCTCAAAATAATTACTACAAGATCAATATAATTAATTAAAATAATTATAGTCATTTTAGAAAAAATTATGATATGTTATTCGATATACTTTTGATGATTTCGTGAATCTTAACAAAATAATTTTTTAAGTGACATTTTAACTTATATTTGCAAAGCAATGTAAGGACAATTATGACTATAATGAACGAGCAAAAATTAGTATAATAAAATTAAGCAAATAATATTATTTTCTAGTAATTTAAAATAACATAAAATATAGCGTCTTACTTGATGTATAAAAAAATTTTATTTATAACATAATGATAAATTAATCATTAATTAAATATATTATTAGTCGGAGTTTGTGATTGAAGTTACTCTAAAAATATTTGAAATAAGGCAGGATTGAATTTGCAATTTCTGGAATTTCCTGTTCAATTTTCGAAAAACTTCTGTAATTCGTAAACTTAAAATTTCAAGCTTAATTTGCTTGCAAATATTTAACTTAATAAAGTTTGTTGCATTAAATCAAATATGAGAGGAGAGTACAATTAAACGTGAACGTAAGAAAAGGTGTTTACATCTTTTTTACGTTTCGTTGTTTTAATTTTCGTCTTGTATATAGAAATTTTATTTATGATTTGTTATTCTCCTCTTACATCGACTTGCACTCCAATTTTTATTTTCGCTAGGGCACAAAACTATCTCAAGTACGGACTTGCAATATATATATATATATATATATATATATATATATATATATATTAGATAGACGGTACTCACATTATTTGACGTTGGCAGTGTGGCTATCGACTAATCGAACGTCGGTGCTTTAACTGCGAGATTCATGAATCGATAGCGGTTGATGGTAAAATCGATGATTATCGCGTTGGAAGTTAGAAGTTTGCGGTGGTACGGGGACGTGGAAAGTGCAGGGAAGTGGCTGTACGGCAGTTGACGTGACGGATTTTCGCTGACGTCCAGTGATCGAATTTGTTCAGCCGTGTTGTATGATCTTTCGGAATCCTGTTATGGCGTAGCAACGGAATCACGCAAGAATGAATAGAATCACGAGGCCTGGAGGCCCCTGTAGAGGCGGCTTGTACGTCGTCGAGGACGAGGTGTGCCTCCTGGTGACGGCAATGCGACGAGGTACCCGATGGTCGTCGCACTCTCACCAGGTAGAAACTCTTTCTTATCTCCTTTGCCAACTGTTCAACGATTCAGACTATTATTAGGACTATTATTAGAATACACTTGTTATTGTTCCTAATAAAATCAAACAGGTTGTAGAGATTCATCTGATGACACTTCAAGTTTGTATAAATAGATATCTTAAATTTGTATAAATAAATTTACCATTACAATCCTCTCCAGCTGTAGTTTAATATGACAGATGGAGATAACTGTCACGAAAAAGCTTGAAGATATTTATCTTCTAATTGTTTAATTTAATTTCCAGGATGATGATCAGGATACTCTCATGAAAGGCTTGAATACTTTGAAAGAAGTATTAAACGAACATAGAGATTTATCCCAATTAGAACCCGCAGTTTTTCTCACTCCCTTTCTGGAAATCATAAGATCTGAAGAAACTACTGGACCTGTGACTAGTCTAGCGCTCTCGGCTGTTAATAAGATAATTTCTTATAGTCTCATTGGTCAGTCTCAATTATTGTGATAACAAAAATTATTATTTTTACCTTGTAAAACATAATATGTTGCTTTTTAGATCCTAATCATCCTGCCATAGCAACTTGCGTAGAAGCAATAGCGGATGCTGTTACACACGCGAGGTTTGTAGGTGCTGACGCGTCTGGTGATGGAGTAGTTCTTATGAGAGTTCTGCAAGTTCTGAGAGCCCTCATGCTGTCGTCTGCTGGTGATCATCTCTCCAATGAAAGTGTATGCGAAATTATGCTGAGTTGCTTTAGGATATGTTTTGAAACTCGTCTTAGTGGTGAGTTGTATTTTTATATTTTTGTTGTAACAAATTGCGAGTGTATCATAATGAGGCATCTTTATAGAAATACTTAGAAAAACGGCAGAGAATTGCCTGAGGGACATGGTTCAACATTTGTTCACCAGATTACCTCAATTTATTGACGATACCAGAGTCTTGCCAAATATGAAAGTAAGTTTTGTAATATATGATTTATAAAGTATCTACTTATAAAAAACAAACATACATGAGACAACATTATTTTTAACAGAAAATGAGAACAAATAGCATAGAGAATACTCGTGGCAAGAATAGAAAACACAAAAGTTACACGAGGCAAAAATCCAAGTCTACCACGGATGACATCGATGAGAAGGAACCGATGATTTCAAGTTCAGTTGACAAAATACGAACTGGTCACTTGACTACCACACCCGTCTCACCAGTTGGCAATATCGTTGACATGCAGGGATCGTTGAATCATGGAAATGTTGATAAAAACGAGGACGAAAAAAATGAAAGCAAGAATAATATTAACAAAGATAATATTAAAGATGGAAATGACTGCATCAAAGCAGTGGATAATCAGGAAATTAATAAGAAACAGGAAATTGATAAAGACGAAAACAATAAAGATGTTAAAAATGAAATAGAAACGGTCGAGATGAATAATGCACCTGAAAATATCAACGTGGAGAATAAAGTTGCAGCTTTAATAGAAAGTAACAGTGTAGAGAAGGAAGATGCGACTGATCAAAAAATCACGGATGAATCCGAATCTTCCATCAAGCAATCTATTTCAGAAAATCAAGGTATTTGTTCTTTTCGCTATTTTAAAATAAATCTTAATAATTTCTAATTTAATTGGATAATTATGCAGGTGACGAAGAAAAAAGTATCGATTTAGTACAATCTCCGACTGATAGCGTGGAAGATTTATCGATAGACGAAAACCTGTCTAAAGCGTCTAAAATAAAAGATTCTGAACAAATCGAGGAGTATGTGAATAGTCAGGGTGTCCGATTTATTCCATTGCAACAACGGGCACCATATGGCGCGTTATGCGTTCGTGAATTGTTCAGATTTCTCATTTCTCTATGTAGTCCCCTCGACAAGCAGAACAATGAAATTATAACTCATCTAGGTCTTAGTTTATTGCAAGTAGCGTTGGAAATCGCCGCCGACGCTCTATCTAATTTTTCGTCCCTACTTGCTCTCGCGAAGGACGACTTGTGTAGGAATCTAATTTTGGTAAGCGAATGCGATTAATTAATTATACATCGTTTATTAATAAAGAAATAGTCAATGAATATCATATTTATGTATCAGTTACTAGGAACAGATAGATTGTCAATCCTCGCTGTAAATCTTCAAGTATCGTTCTTGCTGTTTGAGTCGCAAAGAGAACATCTAAAATTCCAACTGGAACATTATTTAATTAAATTAATGGAAATAGTTGTTTCTGAATCTAATAGAATATCGTACGAGCAACGAGAATTATCGCTTGGTACGTCTTTATTTCACAGCAATTGTACAATATATATATATTGTGGCAACACAACTTTTATTTCCATACTTTGCAGAGGCTATAGTAAGATTGTGGAGAATACCTGGTTTACCCGCTGAATTATATTTAAATTACGACTGCGGACTTTATTCAACGAACTTGTATGAGGAACTCATGAAAATGTTTTCTAAGGTACATTTCTTTCTTCGTATATTAATATTAAATTGATATCTAATAAAATTATTAAGATATAAAATCTCTATATCTTTAAAATTTGTTCTTAGAATGTTTCTCTACCAATGACCACTGGTATGCATACCATGCAATTGATTTCCTTGGACGCCATAATGATGCTGATCGTCGGTATGGAAATTCGTTGCAAAGGCTGCAAGGAATTGTGCAAACCATCGCGTCATGAGGCGTCATCAAATCTGCCCACGCGTGAAGATTTGCTTGCTATAAAAGCGAATAAGCGAGTAGGTATTTATTTTCCACTTATTTCTTATATAACTACAATCAAATCTCTCCTTGTCATTTTCAGTGGTTGGCTCTTGGCACAGAAAAGTTCAATGAGAATCCACGAGAGGGTATCGCGAAACTTACAGAGCACGGTTTGCTGGGCGGTACTCCAGGTCACTCGGATCCAGAAAAAATCGCTAAACTTCTAAGAGAGAATCCTGGTTTAGATAAGAAAGCAATCGGTGAATACATCAGCAAGAAAGAGAACAAGAACATTCTCAATTATTTTGTGCATAATTTTGACTTAAGAAATACTCGAATCGATCAAGCTTTGCGACTTTACTTGGAATCCTTCAGGTTACCTGGGGAAGCTCCCCTTATATCTCTTCTACTTGAGAAATTTGCCGAACATTGGCATGTGTGTACATATATATATATATATATATATTCTGATATTTTTTAGAAATAATGCAAGCATGAAGATAGAATAACAAATTATTGTTGTGTTTAGGATAGCAATGGTAGACCTTTCGCTTCGGCTGATGCCGCTTTTACGTTAGCTTACGCGGTTATCATGTTAAATGTCGATCAACATAATTATAACGTAAAGAGGCAAAATAATCCTATGACTGCCGATGAATTTAAAAGAAATTTGAAGAAGGTTAACGGCGATACTGATTTTGATCAAGACATGCTCGATGAAATATATACTTCAATTAAGTAAGTGTTATAAATATTAAAATTAGATCTAGTGCGAATATTCCAATTCTAAATATTGTTTAACTGTTATTTGTGCAGAGGGGAAGAAATCGTGATGCCAGCCGAACAAACTGGGCTAGTAAAGGAAAATTATTTATGGAAGGTTTTATTAAGAAGAGGCTCCGGACCTGAAAGTATGTATTTGAAAGTAGGCAATTCTGGCGAATTCATCGATAAAGACCTAGCTGAACACGCGTGGGCTCCCATTGTAAGTGCTCTTTGTCGAGCATATGATAAAGCACCAGACAGATCGTTGCAACGCAAAGTCGCTCAAACATTCCTTAGGTTTGTTTCCTGTTCTATCTATTATAATTCTGTTGCTATCTATTATAAATTTATTCTTGTATTAGCTACAGCTTATTCTCTCTTTTTTCAGTTGCGCGGCAATCAGCGCTTACCACAGCATGTGCAATGATTTAGATACGCTTATAGTCAGTCTCTGTAAGTTCACGGGTCTGATAATCGGCGGGAAATCCGAGCAAGTAGTTTTACATCTCGGTGGAAGCCCAAAATCCCAAATGGCAGCTCGCACTCTTTTCAAGATCACACATTTACACGGGGATGCCTTAAGAGCGTCTTGGAAGAACATCATCGATTGTTTGCAATCACTCTATGAGGCGAGATTATTACCAAAGAATCTTACGGAGGCGGAAGACTTCATTGATCCGTCCGGCAAAATATCTTTACTCCGAGAACCGACCACACCCAAAGCTTCCCCGGGTGATCAAGGAATACTTTCCACCTTTTATTCCTACATCGCTATGGACACGTCACGTCTGCCTCATCCCGCTGAAGCAACCGCGCGAAAAAAGGCCGTAGAGTTTATTGCCAATTGTTATCTTAAAGAAATTATAGACGAAAGTAAATTCTTTCAGGTAAACTCGATGATATGTAATTATTGGATTATGGCCTTATATATTTTTTAACAGCCTTCATCATTTGCAGAGTGAATCGCTCAATTCTCTTGTTGGTGCTTTGGTGTCGGCTAATCCTAACGACGAAGATATATCCATCTTTCTACTGGAGCTGTTGCTAGAAGTAACTATACAGAATCGTGACAGAGTAACGTGTATCTGGCCTGTGGTTCAGAGTCACTTGGATCGTTTGTTAACGGTGGCGGCGCGTGAGAACCATCCTTATTTGCTCGAACGAGTAGCTGTGGGCATGTTGAGATTGGCTATCAGGCTTTTACGCGGAGAAGAGTTTGCGTGTCTATCACCTCTATTACCTTTGACCCATTTGCCGTCCGCAACGACCGCGCCGTTAGCTCGACAAATCGCCTACGGTCTGTTCGAGTTACTGAAAACGGGCGCCGCAAATATCCATAGTGCGGAAGATTGGAAGGTAGTATTTAGCCTGCTGGAGTGCGCGGGTGCCGGCGCATTGGCGCCCAAGCGATCCAACACGGTTCTAGATGAAACTGCGAACACTCGGACATCAGTCTTGGATCCCAGACCCATCAGTCCTGTGCCGGAATGGGTATTAGTGTCGCCAACTGGTACCGAGGCACCGCTTCCAGTAGCCGCTGATACGATAGTGCTAGCGCGCGATCTACAGTCGCACGACTCGGCGGCGTTCGTCAAATGCTGCGAAAGTCTGAACTTTCTAGTGCGTGATATGGCGCATGTAACACCCTTCAATTTTGATCTGTGCGTCAACTGCGTTAGAACGTTTGCCGAGGCGGTGCTGCAATGCGCGGGCAAACGAAACAAGGTATGCAACTCCACAGAGGAATCGGCTGGTTATCAACAGAGTCCGGTGCAACTCCTGGACTTGATGCACACGCTGCACACGAGAATCGCACAGGTATTCCGATGGTGGGCGGAAGAAGGTAGCATTGACGATGGTATATCTCTGTGGCCGCAAGCCTGGCGACCGTTACTGCAAGGTATCGCACGACTCTGTTGCGACGCTCGTCGTCCAGTACGCACGGCAGCGATTACATATCTTCAAAGCACCTTGCTGGCGCATGATTTAGCACAGTTATCCGCGATCGAGTGGTCGCAATGTTTGGAGGAAGTATTGTTTCCATTGTTGGCGCAATTATTAGGTCCGATCGCGTCCAACGATCCTATCGGCGTCGAAGAAACAAGAGTCAGGGCCGCAATGTTACTCTCCAAGGTATTTCTTCATCATCTGACTCCACTGCTAACTCTACCTGGTTTCCTGCCGCTTTGGTTAACAGTGCTGGAACTTCTGCGCGCGTATATGCACGCCGATAACAGTGAGCTCTTGTTCGAAGCGATTCCTGAATCGCTGAAGAACATGCTGCTGGTGATGTCGTCGGCCAATGTTCTAGCGCCGAGTTCCAATCTCTGGGCACCTACGTGGAGAGCGATCGATGCATTTTTGCCGAACCTGAAAACGGAGCTCTTTCCTGAACCGCCTGTTGCGGTTCTGCCGCCTCCGCAACTGCCACAGCAGCAATCGTCACAGCCGCAAGTTATTAGCTTGGTTGGCCAACAGCAGCCTTTGTCTTTTCCGGGATCTATAGCGCCGCAACCAGAAAATATTCCTTCTTCGCCCGATATCGAGTGCTCTAATGAGAATAATATAGATACGAAGACCGTGACGCAGCCATTGGACATTCTAAATTCTGTGCAATCTGGCGGAGTTCCGGTTCCAGTTCCGTTACCGACATTGATGTACAATACCGAGGGTAAGGAAACGCAGCAAGTAATCACTCTAGTTAGTCAACCGGCACCCAGCGTGTCCAGTCCAGTCGCGGTGCAACCAACAGCTCAGAATTTCTTTGACATTTGCTACTCGGCAAACTCTTTGATCGAAAAGATAGACGAACGACAGCAACATCAACAGGAGCAGCAACAGCAACAGTCAGTGGCGCCAAACGAGGAAGAGTATAGCAAGTTGACGAAGAATATGACGCAAAATGTTGGTTTGGCAGACGAGAATCGCGATTTGATATTCGCGATGAGAAAATATGAGGAATGGAAACAGCAACAGGAGCAGCAACAAATGCTGATGCAGCAACAATGCACGCAGCATGTGCAATCGACGCAGTATCAGCATCCGACGACGGAAAATTCCCCGTATCGCGTGGATCCATCTGAGGTGAATCAATGCCTTGCATCTTAGCAGGATCTTGAGGAGCCAATCGTCCGGAACCGATTGACTCTTACAATTAAAAACGCGTTCGCTTTGTCTCGATTAAACAATTTGATTCTTTTACAAACAACACTAAGATAACGCAATGATCAATACGTAAAGATTTATTAACAAATATAAACATACTTGGTAATATCTTTACGCGAGCGTACTTGCAATTGTGAAAAATCAATATAAACGTCCATGATAGAATCTCGTTGAAAAAAGAAATCAGATCTATTTCTTCCAAAGTGATAAAAGTTGTGATAGAGAGAACGTAACCGAATATTTTATTTGCAGACGACAGTAGATTCCACGGGGACGACGACATTTAACTCCGCGGCGTATTTTAACGAGGATCCGGCGGCGGATCTCCTCTTCGTCGTCACTAATCCTTGACCACTGTATATTTCTTATGTATAAATTGTATTATATAAAACATTTCTACAATGCGTGATCATGTTGATCGTGTAGAACAGTATCGAGAGTGATCGATTATAGACAAAGGAGGATGAACGTAGGCGCAGAATCATTGTATCTTTGGTTTGTATATTTGGAAAGCACTCATTATATACAAATAATATATATCTGTACTATACGCATGTGTACACGTTATTGCTAAGATTATCGTACAACGTATAATCTTAGCAATATTAGTGACAACACAATACAGTTCTCGGCACCACTCCTAGCACTCGCTACGTCGTATTTCCATTTTTGAATTTTTTTTTTTTCATTATGGACGATAGGAGCTCTTCGCGAATAAGCCAAATACGTAGGCCAAAATCATTTTGGAAAACGATCGATTAGTTATTTGCCATTGATTGTTTTATCGGCGTGTTGCATGTATTTTACGTAGAACGGTGAACAGGATTATCGATTCATACAAATCCTCCTTAAGCATTTACAAATTCTACTACTACAACAGGTAAGAGAACTTTTCTCTCATGTCTGCATGAATACATGTTAGACACGTACATATTCAATGCGACTCATAGAAAATGTCGAATCAATTGACAATTCCGTTAAATAATGATCAAGAAACCGTTAAGATTTTAATGAACTTAATTTCAATTGTAAATAAAATTGGAAGCTCTTGCCAGTCGTGTTTCACATGAACAGACAGGTAAAAGAAATCGCTAAGCATTCATAGTGTCAAAAATTGAACTCTTTATGAAATTACATCGGTTTCATAGCCTCTATTTCTAATGTTATAACTTATACTTTTAACGCAATTTGAATGTTTCTTCATTCGTTCAGTAAACCAATCTGTACATATGCAAATAATATATTGAATAAGAAGAGATTTATATATGCATCATGTTCATGTTCCCAGAGCCAAAGAATATCTAACAAATAAAGCAATCCCTACACGATCAATGTTATTGATGCAATATATTATATACTAATATATAATATAAATACTAATATGTAATATTAATCTTCGTATTAAGTGCTTAATGTTAATTATTCCACAATATGAGAAAGTGTGCAATAATATTATATATAATACTGACTGTAGATGTAACATTGATATCAATATAAACATTAATCAATGTATTATTGCGCAATATTGTGAAACAATGTTGATTGCGCAGGGATTGCGTGTCGACGCTGCATTTCAATGCAATTCGACATTACTGTAAATACTATGAACATTCATTTGAAATATTTCTTCCCCTTCATTTTTTCCCCTTATTTTTCTTTAGAGGCCTCTCCCTTTCTCGAGGATCTATCTATGTTTATTCTTAGCTCTTAGGGTCAGAACATTTTATTATATCCCTGAGAACAATGCCCTCATTTTTTTTACTCGAACAACACACGCTTTTTTCCGCGTGGATACTTGAACTATCAAAATAATATTAAAAATCAAAAAATTCTGTTGCTCACTTGAGTGTGCATTTTATGTTCGTATATAGATAATATATTTATTCAATATATATTTATAATTCAATATATAAATATAAAGCTGCGATTAAACGCCACGTCTTTGGTCGTCAAAAACCATGCAATAAAAAAAATTCTAACTGTAAAAATACATAAAAATATATCATTTTATTTCTCTTTTACTCTCTCGATTTAATCTCGCGAACAGAAATGGACGTTCTATCTATAAGATTCACATCGATGCGTATCGATGCGTTCCAGTGTATCGAACTGTCTTTCATTAGTTCATCATTAAACCCTCCCTTTCTTGCAATTAATTGAATCAGCGAGATGAATTGGACGGAATTCGTTAAGTTATTATAGCGCTTCGTCTACAATAATAACCCAACGTCTTACATTTCTCGCAGAGATGCTGAGGATGTACCTTGCTCTGGTCGGATACGTCTAAACCATCGGGTTTTTCCAACGGCCTCTGAAAATAATAGAAATGATTTTATACCCACACTCTACGTTTCTCACAAAAGATAAGAATAGAAATCTTGTTAGATAATATCTCATTTTCTCACACAAACATGCCCTCTTTTTTTGTTCAGTACAATTTATCATTTTTGTCATTAATTTAATTAACGTTATTAACGTAATTTACATTAATACATTAATACTGATAGCATTAATATTATTGAAATACTCCGATGAGATTTCGATTTTCGAGACTTGGCGATTGTACAGCGAATCTGGGATCGTTTAAAGTTTAAAGCATTCGCTCGCGACACGGCATAGCTAATGTTCAATTATAATAGGAATTTCGCGAATGTTTTTCGGGAACCGTAACGTAACGATTACCGGTGACTCCGAGTATTTCTGCCCACCGGGCAGGCAAAAGAGCGAGCGAGTGAGCGTGATTATGCGACTATAATTAGCATTCGCGTTGGTTTACACGAGATTTCGTTCTCTTGGCCGCGCAATATTTCGAGAGAACGAAACGGTTCCAAGAGTCGAATCTTTTAGCGAATCTGACCGGGACTTCGTCGAGGAGAATCATGACTAATTTTATATTTAACGATTGATCACGGAAAGAACCCGTAACGTGGGGGCGGGTGAAGGCAGACACGAAGGAGGCGGACAAACTGGACTCCTCCTCGCTCACCTGTTTGTGAGGATACACGTTTATGTGACACTTAATGCATTCCTGGCCCATATTGGCCCAGCTGTTGCCCGACATCCATTTGCGCTTGCACTTGGGACATTTGTATTCACCAAAGCACCGCTTCTTACCCTGATACGGCGTCAGACCCTCGCCCTTCGGCCGTGCCTGTGAAAATCACGTAAATTATCCTAATTGGGAAATTCATTTCTTTTATTTGTATTCTTGCAGATATCATAGAATGCAATGTGACGACAACTGGACGATTGAATCAATCGTCGAGCATACGTGGGTGTATGAATGTACATTGGCTCCAATTAAGTGATGGACCGTAAATCTTTGCATATCGGTAGATGTTATTAATAGGTCTGTTCACATTGCTTACACTTTTTGCACCCAGCATCTTTGCTTCTCCTCTTTTCAATATATATTTGTGTCATTTTAAGTGAAAAAGTTTTTGGAGATTTTAATGCGAACAAATTTCTAAATATCGTATAGAATTGAGAATGATGACGTAATGTTTTATTAATAAATTTCATCAAATAATAAATATCAATAAATAAAATAGTAATAAGAAAATGTTCAAGACGTATGAGAAGCTGATTCGCAAAACATTTATGGTACTCATACATATGCAGCTTCCGAAAAGATATTATTCTTAATTCTTTAAGGTCGGGAATTTTCTAATAAAGAAACTTAAAGAAGACCTTGTTTTCTAAAGGCTTTGAAGTCGAATTCGATTCTGGCCTTAGAATACTAAAATTCAAAAAATAATCTGATTATTACAGGAAATTCAGTTTTGGGAGATCTTTTTGGTATCGCTGAATAAATGTCAAAAGGCTAGCAGTTTAATAAAGAATTATATATCATAAGGCTTATAATCGAAGTTTAAAAATCAGTACGAAAATCAATTCTAACTATTTGCATAGCACAATCGTAAGCTTCAAATAAATTAAAACTGAAACATGATGTTATATATATTAACCAATTAAAAATTCCCTGAGTTTCATGTGTGTGTGTGTGTGTGTATGATAATCAGATTATTTTTTTTTAATTCTACCCACCATATTGAATCCACTATTTTTAAAATTTTTTATTTTTGATCTTAGATTCGAATAAAGCATTATTAAATTAGCTATGGGCCAAGTTTCATGAAGATCGAGTGAACAAACAAAATAAAAGGAGATAACCCAAATACCAATCCACAAAAAGTTAAAGTTTTCAGTACGAAAATGTTTAAAGATAGCAATCTTTATATTGTTAATATAAAAACAGTTTTTGATCATAATTTAATCTAATCTAACATATAATTCGTATAAGTATAAATATTGTAAGAAATAAAGAGAGAAATTAGTTACTTTGTAATAAAACGAGTTTTAAAGCTTACCTTCTTTTTTTTATTACATGGAATCATAATATAAAAATGATATATTTTCACTAAAAATTATAAAAATGAAAAATGTAAATGAAAACCCCCATGGAGCACAACATCGCTGCAAAGCGCTCTGAGAGCGTTCTTGCGTTCTCAAAACTGCTGTCAGTTATTGTACACTTTTATTAAATGTGAATAACTCAGCAGATTTCAAGTCACACTGATCAAGAAATGATTACGCGTAAAAAACGTTTTAAAGCTTCAAAAGCAATTCAGAAGAATTTTTTTAGCACAGAAACATTGAGATTTTGCCGACATTATTTAAGAAAATTTTATTTGACAATAAAATAAATAAAAGATAAATTTGTTGAATATTTTCTAGAATATCTAAATTTATAAATATGAATGTCTCGGCTAGTTTCGGCGATAAGTATATAATATATTATAATTACAATATCACATGCACATCCTGGTGGAAAAATTTTGTTGAAATTATTTTACGTTTTGTTTATTTTTCGATTTAATAAAATTTCGATTTAATTTCAGCGATTTTTAGTTGAAACATTCATTTTCAACAAAGTTTCAGAGAAATTTCAGTTCAATAAATGCTTCATCCGCTTTATAGCACTTTCTGAACGCTTTGCAGATATTGTTGTGCTACGTGAAAAATGCTATAAATATGCTATAGGACTGCATTTATTCTGCGCTGATTGTATGCGTTTATAATGTGCTTTTCATAGTAGATTTTGAAAGCGCTAAAAACTTATTATACCTGCATAAGCTTTTTTAGCGTCTTCTAAGCATTGCTGTGCTACGCGAGATCTATCACAGAAATTTTATTTACTGTATTCGTAACCTTATCGTAACATTATCGTGCCTTTATCTATAGTAATTACAACAATATATTAAAACAACATAAATATTTGAAAATTGAACGCTTTTATCTGTGCCCTATGATTTCTTTTTTCATTTCTAAATCATTTTTATTCTATCAGTAACTTTTAAGAGATACATAAAGTCATAATAATATCATTATGATTTTTGACATTTTTGTGTTCTCTACCTGTATTATAGATAAATAAAAATGACGTGAAGAACGTCATTATAATCAGAACTCATCAGGAGAAGTGACTTAATTCGCTCACCCTCATATCGCGATAATTGACCGTATGACGTCATATGTTCCAGAAATACTGTTTGTTATATGTCAATTAAGCGCTCAATTAAGCCACGCATATCTCGCTATTGTTCCATCGATGCGCATCGTTTACGTGTATTGCTAAATTTAACAATAGGCCCTTTCAAATCGTTTTGTGTTTAATAAAGATTTATTTTTGAATTGTGTCAAGCTAGAAACAAGAGAGAAGGTCTTTACTTTGTTTTTACATTTATTATTTAATTATTTTTCTGAGAGACGAAAAGAAAAGACTGAACTAACCAATATCGATGTTCTATTCGATGCTCTATCCAATTAACCCATCTTTATGTTTTTATAACAAAGATTTGATAAGATAGATTTAAGTTGCGTTGGACGATGTTGATAAAACATTATACGATAACTAATCCAAGGTTTCCATGAATCAGATAATAAACTGATTAATCTTATCTTGAAATCTTGGAATCGAATCATATGATATAATAAGGATTACATTCGATTACAGTACTCTCACTACTATGTGCATTTGACTCTTTAAACTTCATTTCGTTTCATTTGATTTATATTTTTATCAGAGATCTCTAGAGATTGTTGCAAAATTGCAAATTCTAATCGACTCCAAATTATTCACGAAATCCTATATGATACGTATAATTTTTATTCAAATTTAAATATGTAATTACTGTATATAATTATTTAAAATATTTAAAGTAATTATAAAATGATTAAAAATACAGGAACTAGTATTTAATAAACAGAAAAATATCAAGTTTTAAGTGTATTGAAAATTAATTCAAGAGATCATCGATACATATTACATATTATTAGAAGAATAATTTAAAGAAGAAATTACCGACCTGTGGACAATCCTTGATGTAGTGTCCTTTCTTGAAGCACAAATGACACAGGTACGTTGACGGCGGTTTCTTCGCCGGTTTCCGGTCGCCTACTGTTAACTCGTTAAAGTGTACCGCTAAATCCGCGATACTTTCCGTCCCGCTATCTCTCATGGGTCTGACGGGTCCAGACTGATTCAACGCGTTTTGATGTGAATAAGTCTGCGACGTCGTACCGGGAAAATTGCTCCAGATCGCAGGAAGTAGCTTGCTCTAAAAAATGTAAACGGGTAATCCAATAGACAACTTATTAAAAATAGCTTGTTATTTTAAATAAAGCGATCGGTATTTTAAAAGAGCCTCAAATAATAAAATGCTTAGCTTCTTCTGATCTGGATCTTTCACATATTTTTATCATTATTTTTTCAACTTGATACTCAGCAGGCAATCTATTTCCTAAAGTTATAGATTTAAGATAATCTAGAAATAAATTCTTTGTTTGCCAGGTTTTATTATGCTTTGTTTGCTAGACTTTGTTTGATAAGTTAGATATTGACTCAATGATAAATCCTGATCTTCAAGTGTCCCAATTGTAGTGAAGATCGTGAGGTACCTGATCGGGTGGTTGCGACGGGTTTTGTTCAGTAATGGCCAGGTAGAACCAATTGAATAGAGGCGGGTAGGTCGATTGCTGAAGAGTCTTTTGACTCGAAGCACTTATGTTGTTGATCGCACCGTAACCGATCCGAGTTGACTCCTGCAACTGCAGGCGTTGCACCGCAGGTGTCGAATGGCAAGCGGCCATATTTTTATCTAATCGACTCGGTAAGTTTATCAGTTCCGGATGTCGTCGTCGTCTCGTGCCCTCAACGACAATTTTCTTCGGTAATCGTTTATCATTTCCTTGCCCTTGAATCCGAGTGACTTTCATTTAATTTTCATCGAAAACTATGCTAATATTTTTAATATTCCTTAATATTTTACTGTGATCGATAATGCGACAACCACTAACGATTAGCACGAATGGCTTCCAACTTTAGAACTAGTATTACAAATTTTCATAAAATATCATTCACTTGAAATATCATTATCGTTTACGAGAATCATTGATGTTTCGAGGATACTACCATGAAACCGGAGATATTCGATGAGGAAGGCATCCAAGAAGTGAAAATATTATAATTTCATTGCACTGCAACTTCGGAAATGCTCCAAGTTTCTCTTTTTATTCTTTTTAGAATTTTATTATAAAATTTCGTTGGGTCACTTCACGTCAGTCGTTCTCTCGATGTAACAGTTCTCGGAAAAGTGCCATCTTCTTTCGAATGGGTTCTTCAAAATGAGTGCTTAACTTTTACGGGGATCGCTTTTACGCGCTTTTACGCACATGTTGAACGTATCTCTCTGCATATGTTACCGGAATGTGTATTCATGTATACACACACACACACATGGGAACATTGTCCTCGAATTCTTCGATATTTTCAATTCGATACTTTTTGCTCTCAGCAGCCACGGAAGTTCATTCATAAAATATTCCACATCGTCACATTTATCACCAAGTATATTTGCCCAATTTTTTTATATTAATCTTGATGTTAGTCCACACAGTAAAGTCTCAGTTGTTAAAACGTTCTAAATTACGTTCTAAATTATTAATGAATCATCTTCTTCTTGCGAGATCACGTTTAATGGTTCTACAATATATAAGAGAACGCTCTTCCTCAGTTTTAGTTCATAAATGGATGCAACTTATCCTTATAGTTCTGAAATCCTTTAAAATCGAAAATATATACATATAGTTTCTATGTCATCAGCCACGATAGTGAAATTACATATATTAACCCACATGACTCATATCACATTCATTTCCTGTTCAATTACACGCGTCAAAATCACCACTTAAAGTATCTTGAACTCGCATATTTTTAAGCAATCAATATGACAAACAAAATGACTATTTCTGCGTTGTTTGCATACATCAGTCTTCGTCACAGACTTCTACAACTTTCGGACTTCTCTAATAATTTCTTCACGTATGTACTTCTCGAGATCACTGTTTTACAATTAACACTAGCTCAATTTTTACACGATTCCCATGCGATCGGGTGAGGCCAAGAGATTCGAGACGGGCCTCAATCGTGACGAGTGCATTTCGTTGTTCAAGTACTAAACGTCATATTAACTGAGGACGGATCCGGCGTTGGACGAAACGCTAGAGACGCGCGACTAAACGAATGCGTACAGAGCAAACGCGTAAAGGCAAGACGGACGTGTACATAGGGAGTGGAGAGAGCTGAGGAGCTCGAGCCCCGCCATGTGGTGCGTCTATTTCCGTGCTTGCTCTCGACCGACATGGCGCCTCCGAATGGATCTCCGACTCAAGCGGGTTCCTTCTTGCTGCTCTTGATTGATCCGCGCCGCGTAACTTCTCATGGTCGTGGTCCACGTGGCTTGTCAGGCACGACCATCCACGCGCGTCTATCTATATATAGCGAACAATAGTTTTAAATGTTTCTCGTTGTCTTCAAATATCCAGACTTCCGGATATTCTCTAATGTTCTCCATTATTTCGTGCCGACTGCCAAAAGATATGTACACAATGTGTTTTTTTTTTAGAATATTAGAGAGAGGGGTTCCTGTTCACTCATTACTATTGTCTCGCGAGAAAAATACAATAAAAATTCTTGTAAATTATATTATATATAAATAGAAATATATTTCAATAAAAAAGTTTTTATAGTTTAATAGAGTAGACTTACATAATATAATAGACTTACATAAAATATACCGAAAACTATCTTTTTTGGGGGAGAAATTAATAAATCATATTTATATTTCTATATATATTGTTAATGCTAGCTGTGAACATAATTAAATAATTATAATTTATTATTAGTTTATTATTATTATTAACTAATATTTCATTTTCAGATATTAATTAACGGATCTAGAGGAATTTTCAATATATTTTGCAAAAATTTTTATTGTGCATTTTCTCGTTTCTGACAACTGACTACAATTTGAAATAGTAGTGATGAATAAACAGAAACCTTAATAATTATAATTATAATTATAAGAAAATTATATTATGTGTTATTAGTTATTACATTACGTATCATCTCTATTACGCAGCATTTTTATCATTTTACTACAAACACATTTCAAATTAAAAAAGATTTTTAAGCCATTGTAGTAAATGTTCTATGAATTACATAAAATAATTGATAATGATGTATTTAATTATAAACTGTAAATAATTACGTAATATGCGCACAATCAGAATGCTTTTATTGTTCGTCGAGGAAAGTTGTATGATATAGATTGTATGATAAGTATGTTGTAATGCACGTACACGCGTTATTTATATTGCATCGGTATTTTCACTATTTAATGTTAGAATCGCGTTTTTTGATTGAAGGACCGTTGACTATGCCTTTGGTCACGATACCAAGAAAAGTCACCGAACTCACCTATAAATAAACTTCAATTGCTATTCGCGTGTATCGATTACGCTCACCGAGTTGCGGCAACAAATCGCTATGACGCGAATCCTTTTTGACACGACAGTAGGGAAGTTGCAATCGTCTGAACGATCATCCGAGTTGTCATCGATACGAGGATCGAACCGAGGAAAACCGTTCCGAAATTCTTGCTTTCACATTTCAATGATTTTATTCTTTCCAATATTGCACATTTGACAATAAAGTTGATTGAATCTTCATCCCGATAATACGTCCTGTTGTGTCGCTCAAGATACATAGAAATAGACAATCTGGGTTTGTTTTATCTCAAGGAAACTTATGATCTGACATGCGTGCGAATATCGTATCATAAAAAATTTATTGTAAAAAAGACTTACTATACACAGAATTGAACCTTCATCTAGTTTTCTGGCGTAATATTGATGACGATAATAAAAGTGCTGACGGAATTTTAGCTTTATTTACAACATCTAGTACTGGCTTTTGAGGTCTGATATACTTGTGATATCGTATTTTTATTGTTGGTAAAGTGGATTGAAGGTATTTCGGTATCTTTTTGCAATAATTGTATTTGCTCGTGGAATACAATGAATTGCTCTTAATAGAAATTTTTTGACGACGATGAAATCACAAAATGCTGAGTATATTTTTAATAACGAGACCTGTTGTGAACTTAAGGGTTACAACAGCTAATCAAAATAATATTCGAGCATTTTGAGAATTTTCCTAATTATTTCAATGATTTCAAACGTTATTCACAAATTATGATTTGATTTTGTTTTACTTATTTTATTACCTTATTTTATTCAAAAATTTAGAAGCTTAAAATTTCCTCTATTTCGTTATCAAAGATTATGTATGTTCTTGAAAGCAGCTTAGAATGCATGTAATCGTGTTTGTTCGATGCATATTTTTTTTATCTTGATCTCTAAATCCATTTTTATATCTATTTTTATCTATCATTTTTAGAATATTGATATAATTGATAGTTCTGACTTTCTCTCAAAGAATTATATTAAAATTAAAAAAGTGATTCAGTCAATACAGCTAAGTAAATACAGTTATTTGCGATTGTTATGCATATGATATTATTATATATACGAAGAGAATAAATATTATATATTAGCATTGATATTATTGATAAAATTGATTATCAATTTAATAATGTGATACTATTTTCAGGTTCGACAGAAAATTGCAGTTTAGTATTGAATAATAATAGGCTTACAAGTGTAAGGATGAAATGTATAAAATTTATAAAATTTAGTAGAATAAGATTCTAATTTAAAATAACGATTTTTATTTTGCGTCCTAGAGATTGCTAGAAGTGTCCTTTTTTCTTATGTTTGACCCTTTATTCCTTTAAACCGGTTCACCTGTGCCTTCCTCGAGCGAGGACTACCCCTTACTAATTACCAGCAGATCGATAATCATCGATAAGGGTCGTGCACGAGGCTTTTCGGAGCAGTCCAGGCTCGTCGACGAGCGAGGCAACATTAAGAATTGTGGTTTCTTCAATCGTATCAAATATACACAAGATTGTGACATTATCGTGTTTATTTGTTCGTATATCTTGAATTCGTAGCATTTTTGAATATTTTTTGTAAAAAGATATTAAAATGATAGATTTTGAACGTAAATTGATTAAGATGTGTGATAGAAAATTCAAAAAATTTAATATCATTATTTAAAAGGTAAAAGAAATTATAAAAAATTAATTTAGCTTGGAATCATTTAAAAGTAATTGTAATTGTGTAACAAAAATGATTGATTAATTATCATTCATACACAATATCATAATTAAGTAATCAATTTGCTTTTCAGTGTATAAATCTTGATAAATATAAAAAAGTTTATTAGTAACTTTTTCGTAACGAAAAAAAATTGTGAAATTTCTTACTGCCAACTTTGTGAGTAAAATGGAGAAATATGAAAATATTGAGATAGTAGGCGAGGGAAGTTACGGACTCGTGATGAAATGCAAGCATCGCGAAACCGGGCAAGTAGTGGCGATAAAAAAGTTCTTGGCGACGGAAGAAGATGTACAGATTCGAAAAATGGCATTTCGTGAAATAAGGATGTTAAAGGTAGGTATTAATTATTAAAATTTTTATTATTATTGTTAAAGTCTGTGTAATGTATTATACGAATTACGCTCGTTAAATTTTAAACCTGATTGTTTTATCCGATAAATAAAACGCTCTCTGATATTACTTTATAAAAATAGTTTATGTTTATTAAATGTTTATTTAAGATAATATTATTTAATATTTAGTAAATAGGATGATATTATTTAGAAATTACGTCACGAGAATTTAGTGAACATGATCGAGGTGTTTCGTCGAAGAAAACGGCTTTATCTCGTATTTGAATATCTTGATCACACCGTGCTCGACGAATTGGAGGAAAACAAAAATGGTATCGATTGGGAGAAATCAAGGCGATATATTTTCCAAATACTTCGTGGATTGGACTTTTGTCATAATCATAAAGTGAGCAAAAGTAATAATACTATATTTTTGTTACACTGTAAAAAAATGTTCTCACTGTAATTACATACTTTATTATGATTATCTTCACATCTCATATCACTATTTTAAGATATTTTTAGAGTTGCATGAAATATAAATCTTATCAAAATAATATATATATATACATTATTATTTATATATAATAAAATTACAATTGTATTTTTTACTAAAAATCGCAATTTATTATTAGGTGTTGGAATTAATTCGTAGCGTTTTTTAATGAAAGAATGTTATTTATTTCACATGAGCATTAAAAAATACATTAATGAAAGTACTTCCCATCACTTGTAAAACGCTACGAATTAATTCCAACACCTAATATAATTCATTATAACATTAAAAATCAATCTACAATAAAACATAAATTTTGTCATATATTACATATATTATGATATTCTCATATAATTTAATTTTTTAAAGAGTTACGTGAACTTCTTAAAAAGTGATTATTTTAATAAATAATATTCAGAGTATATTTCATGCTAAAATTTTGATTAATTTATGCAAACTATGTATCTGAGCGCATGATGATGTACTTCCGTTTATCAGCAACCTTTGGCAATAAATACCACCTCCCTTACGGTAAAGTTCACGGCCGTGACGCTTAAATTTCGAGTTGCAGTAAACCGTGCATGTATAGTAACACGCGACGGGGTCGGATACTTAATGAATGATAGCATTGTAACAAACGAGGGCAATGGTTGCCGCATTTAGTCGAGCTCGACTCGGAAAGTTCTAGCGTTAACAGAAAACATTACGCATTTCCCCGTTTGCATTAGATTTTAAATGAGGATTCTACGAACGGAATACAATCTGCATCTTATCATGTAATTAGCTTGACCTTTTTCCACAAATAGTTCATTCTATTTTGACTCTTCTGCTTTTAGAAATTTAAAGATTTCTTCAGCCACTTTTCAGCTCAAGAAGCGTTCGTTAATATATTCTATCAGACTCGCAAAGATTTAATTATAATATTTTCTTTTTATTTGTCTGATTTTAATGAGATAGAAGGTTTTTCTTTCGACAGATCATGCATCGTGATGTAAAGCCTGAGAATGTGCTCGTATCACCGAACGGCGTGATTAAGCTTTGCGACTTTGGTTTCGCACGGTATATCACTAACGAGTCTTGTACCGATTACGTGGCGACGAGATGGTATCGCGCACCAGAACTTCTCATCGGTGATTCCAAGTACGGTAGAGAGATCGACGTCTGGGCGGCCGGATGCATCTACGCCGAGATGGTCACCGGCCAGCCTCTCTTTCCCGGCGACAGTGACATCGACCAGCTGTATCGCATCACGAAGATCCTCGGTGAGGATGGATGATAAATCTTGTTAGATAACCGAAGAATTGATAAAATAGTTTATTAAAAATTCTCTTATATTTTTATTTATTATACAATAATATAAATATTGGAGAACATAAAGAAAGATAAGCATTTTGTAGATTTGAAATTTTTGTAAATGATATGGATCTTTATATTCTTTAACCTTGTTGTTGGACTTACAATTTCAATAATAGATACTTAATTTTAAAATATATTATTCATGCACAATTTTTTTTAACAAAACTATTGTAACTTGATTAATTTCTAAATTTGCTTTATTTAATTTAGTATGTCGTTAAGTGCGAATTGCTTATTTACTGTTAAATTCATATAATGTTAAATTATATCTAACTTGAATTATTTTTAATCATATAATCGTACAATTTTTTTATGTTTCAAACAATTATATATATATGGTTAAATTATTAAATAATTATAAAAATGGAGTACCTAATCACAATTACTTTATCACGCAATTATAATCACAAATATCAAACGCTTCTCTCCGAGAATTGTATCTAGCAATATATTAAAACAGGTCCTCTTTACAAATCGATGAACGGTAGTGGCAAACATATACTCCGGCACACAAAACCTGATGAGACTGTTAGTTTAACACGATCCACGAGTCTTCGAAATCTCTTTCCAACGTGGAGCTCGGTGGCGATTGATTTTTTGACGCAGTGTCTTCGTACAGATCCTACTTTCAGACCGAAATGTCTCACGTTGCTGCAGCATCCTTTCTTCTTGCAAGACAATTTCGCCGACAGGTTTCTCAGCGAGTTGCAGCGACTTGTCGTCAAAGAATCCGCGATAAATTTGCTCGGAACCAAGAGAGCGGAATCGTCTTCTAGGATCTGTCGTAGCAGCATTGGAAGGTTGACTTAATGATTTATTAATTAATTTAACTGAAACGTTGATTAGTTTATAGATAAATAGTAACTTTTATTTATATTAATAGTGAAAAATAAGTTATTAATTCCATTAAAAATATTTTATTAGAAATATATATGTATATACATATATATTTCTAATAAAATATTTTTGTGTGTGTATTTGTGTGTGTGTGTGTGTGTGTGTGTGTGTGTATAAAATGTATTAAATATTGTAAAAGCTCTAACAGAACTTCAGAATACATAAAACTGTTATGATTTCTTTGATATTTTTTTCAGATTTAAATTTTATGTTTTTCTTTTTATTATAAATAACTTGCATTTATTTTAATAATACAATTTAAATATTTAAATAATAATATAAATTAAATTTCTTTTTAGATGGCAAATGACGTTGATCAAAGAGAGACGAAATAACAATACGGAATCTGAAGCCATGGAAAGCGAAAATTCGCCAGAAGATCGTCGTGTTAATACGAATGCCGCGAGTAAGTTACAAATAAATCGACCACGCGAATTGCGTTACTTTGGACCCGTCTCGGTAATACCAAACACCACATATATTCGACGACTGGAGCACAAAGGGCTTCTGATTCCTGAATCGAAGGGCTGTGTGTTGCCAGCTCTGACATCAAAAACGAACGCTAAGAGGAAAAAGCTTGATCTGCTTGGAGTGAAAAATCGTTGATCGTGCTCAATAAAGAGCACATTTCTTTTTTGCAATGCAATATTGATAATTGAGGAAGGAATGAGAGAGAAAGCTGTACAGAGAAATTCATTATGCGCGAGATGTGGAGCGTGTACATATCTTATATTTTACATCTCTGTAAATGGATAAATGTAAATGTTAAATGTCGATAGTATGTTTGTAAGATGCGATTTATTCGCTGTAAGAAAGAGAATAAATACTGAGAAAGTTTCCTTTTATTTTATACCAAATATACCGCAACATGTAAATATCTATATCTTCATGTTTCAGATTTTTTTTCGAGCAGAGAAGAGTGTTCCGACATCCCGTAAAATTTAAATATTTCGCATGTATATTTTAACCCTTTAATATGATTTTTATCTTTTATCATATACGATGAGTCTTTCATGTCTGGATTAATTTTCATCACTTTTACAAATATACAAAAATTATTAAATAATTATTCTTACATATACTTTAACATCTTTAGAAAATATTTGTAAAGTTGTGTATTTAAAAAATAAAAAAGTATAGATTATTATTTAATCGCGTGCTTCTAGTATTTTAAAGAAAAGAAATGCATAGAAAATGAAGAACTCATCATTTATACTAATAAAAAAGGGTTAATATATTCTTAATTAAAGTAAAAACATTTTAATGAAGTAAAATATAATTGTCGGTATTGTTTAATTAAATTATAAAATGATAAAACTGTCCAATAATGGAATTATGCGTTCAAATTCATAACTATATTTTATTCCTTCGATTTTTTGTAAATTTTAAGCATAATTTTAAATATATTAAAACTTATTCGAATTTGAATTAGGGTTTAAATAACCATATCTCTGTTAAAATCACTTTCAATTAAACGAAATGAAGTTTAATCAAATTTTAAACTTTTAATTAAATTGTTAATTGATACAGATAATTCTCGAAGCAAAGTAGATACAAAAAATATTCGATAATAATCATCGAATATAGAACAAAATATGCAGGGTATTTTTACAAAAGATTGAATACGCAGCGACGAAAAAAGAAAAGAGAAAAAAAAACGAAGTTTAGCCTTGGCGTTTGTTTTCCCGCCGTGCGGGGCGCCATGTTTACTGCGTGATCATTCATCGTCATTCGTGCGCGAAACCTCGAGTTGGTAAGCAACACGGCGAAGCGCTCCGCGTAACTTCGTATTATTTCTCGATCGCGACAAGTACTTGAATCGTGATTCTATACGGATAATTAATTGAGGATTGTATATTCAACTTCAGCAATCAACAGCTCCTATAGTCGAATCGGATCGTCGAATCTTCTCGTCCTTATTGAAAGATAAGCGTTTCACTCGAATCAAAGACCGAATCGAAATATCAAAACGGAGGAAAAAATGGCTTACAAGTAATAACCGCTTCATTATTATACTTCCGCATGATAATTATTTTTCTATCGAATATTATTTTCATTCGTATATCTCTCCTATAATTGCACCTCGAGCTTCTCATAATTTTCGTTACAATTCGTTCATGTTTGCATCGAGAAGCGTGAAGTGAGGCACACAGCACGTTTGTCAAATAATTCGAGAAACGGAATATTTCAAAATGGCGCATTTTATTTTTGAAAAAAATGCAAGATTCGAGTGGTAATAAGCGAATCGGTTAATCGCGGTTGAAGATAGTCAAACAAAGCTACCTGTTTCAAAATCTTAGATGTGATTGGTCGGTTTGCTTCACTACGCGTCATCGATCTCGCAAATATTTCGCGCGCGACAGTTAACGCTCGACGACAGTTAAACGGTTACGGTGACGCTCATTGTTTTCTTACGACGCACGGCGTGCTTTGTTTATCCGAGCTGTGTGTCGTTTCGCGCGGGGTCGGCGCGGCGGCGGCGGCGGCGGCGGCAGCCTGAACGGTCGTTCGTGGCGTCGTATTACTGCGTATTACTCTTCGAGACGCGACCATGATAGGTATTGAGAGATGCCGATCTGCAATTTTCAATAATTAAATCAGCGGATCATCAGCTATCGCTATTCCGCGATTGATTACTTCCTGCAATTGATTATCATATTAATGATAGCTTTTCATTAAGTTGGTATTTGGCGTAGTTGACGAGTACAAAATTTGTTCGCGTTGCTTGCACTTTTAGCACTCGGAATCTTCGTTCTCTCTCTTTCCTTCTCTCTCTCTCTAATGCTCAAATATGTACTTATATGTACTTATCTCATTTCAAGTGCGAGAACTTTTAGGAATTTCAAGCAATGCGAACGAACTTTATATGTCATCAAACGTGCAAATTCGGCATTTCTCTCTTTCGGAAACTTTTTCGTCTTCGAAATTGATTATTCGAACTGCTGTGCTAATTAGAAACTCACAAATATTGACTGGATTATAAATTTTGCGGTTCTTTTGTTTTGTAAGAATTCTCCTTTTTTCGCGATATGATAATTGATAATTTATGCGTCATATGCGTAAGGAACATGCTGTGGGAAATCGCGCTTTTGTAGTGCCGGTTGCGCGAGTGATATTGTGTGAGACATTCAAAAATAATCAAAGATGAGGAAGCAGAATAGTCAACAGCAGCAGAAGTAAGAGGAAGAGCAGAAAGAGAGGACCTGAAAGACATCGTTGTTACTCATCGCTTGGTGAGTCTCAAAACATGTTTTATTTTCATTTTAATTAGAAACGCAAATCAGTTTTCGTTTTTTTACGTCGATTTTTTGTGAGGTTACTGCGGTTTAAAAATCCAGCGCGTGTATTTTTTGCATGTATAACTTGACAAATGCGTAAAACGTTAATTAAAAAAACATGTATGTGAAAAAATGTATGTCGCTATCAAGAAATGCACGTGTTTGACTTTGCATTATATCGATTAAATTGTTGATAAAATTGTCAATATATTTAGAAAAAAATCTTGAGGAAATCGCGGTAAAACTATCTTGATTTTGTTTAAAAGAGGAAATTTTATCATTTCCAACGAGTAATTATGTATCTGAGCAAGACTAGTTTGCGACAAATATCGTCAATAATAATTAAATACGAAAGCAAAATAATTTTGCAAGAATTGGTTTCCATTCTTAAATTAAAAATCAATATATTATATTTAAATTATAATATATATTTCAATTGAGAAAAGTCGTAATGTAATGGCCTTTGAAACGAATTGAAAACTATACTTACTTCTAATTTTTTTTTCTAAAGAATGCAAAAATAAGCCTGTCTCGAAAAAGAATGGCTTAATTTTCATTTTTTAGGAGTAAGATTTTAGAATGAGATTTTCCCTAAAAGTTTTAAAGGATATTTATGTTTCTGATGACTCTCTCTCTCTCTCTCTCTCTCTCTCTCTCTCTCTCTCTCTCTCTCTCTCTCTCTCTCTCTCTCTCTCTTTCTCTCTGATACAATAAAATAAAAAATTAGGTTAGTGAAAACTTATTGAGAAGAAGGATATCATTTGAAAGGAATCGGGCAGTATTTTTTTTTATAGAAAATAACTTGCAACCATCTGACATATTTAAGGGGTTTTTATTTCGGAATTGCATCCATCTTTGAAATATATAATTAATATCTCGCAACGGACGCGTTGACCCTGCAGCAAATGCGACGGGAAGAAAGAAGGAATCTTCGCCGAACGCGAAAAAATCACCGACACACATTTTTTTGTTTCTCTCTTTTTGTTTTTTTCTCCCCGGCTGACGCCGTGCCGAAACTGAGAACTCGAGAAGATGAGAGAACGTGATTTTTCTTTTGGTATCACTCACTTTCGACGTTGATTATCCTAGCGGGATAATCGTCACTACATTTCGCTTCCTCTTTCGCTCCATTTCTCTCGCTCGCTCTCTCTTTCCTCTCCCATTATCTCCCTTCTTTTTTCATAAACTAAAGTTATATACAATTAAGTATTTCACGTACTCGACTCTTAGAGAATCACAAGTCTAGCTGTATATTTATTAAATAATACATGTATAATTATTGCGATTAGATTTTTGAAACTAAACCATGCTTGAATTGTTGAATGTAGCAATTTAAAAGAAATATTTTTTATACCTTTATACTTTTTAGAGTCTACAATTTCGAGCAAATGGCGATTTTCTTCCAATTTACTAGATTTTCCGAATTTCAAGACAAAGTGCTTATTTTCGAAACTTATTACGTATAACTGCAAGGATTATTTTAAATTATTATACTTGTATAATTATATCGGAATATATATATTACAGGGTGTGTGTAGAATTTCCGATTGCCTTTTTTTATATTTATATTGCAGGACACACAATAAACTTCTTTCGCATTCTCTCTTTCCTTTCCCTTCACTATCTATCTCTCTCTATTTTTTTTTATCACGCACACGCACACAAAACACGCATACACATACGCACGCGCAATCGTTTTTCCATCGACTTTTGCATCTCGTCCAGTATTCAAAATCGCTTCTAACTATCACGCGAAATCTTCTTTCTTTCCAATCGACTTCGGGAAACCGATTTAGACTTGTTATTCTATCTTTAATCGCAGACAAATTTTGCGCAGATTTCGGACGATCCTCTCGCAAAAATAATCCGCTCGTTGGTCAGCGGCCGGAGAAAATTCGCGTAACGAATTCGCTTCGTATTCGTGGAGGACCGTTATAAGGCACTTTTACCTGCACTACGAAATTGTATCGTTAGATGAACATGACGCGTGTACGCTAATAAATATATCAGTATTTCTCGAAACTCACTATTACTATTCGCTAAACGCAAAAATACGCGACTCGATACACAGGCTCCGTGACGAGAATTCGCTAAAAGGCATTTAAGTGCAAGGGCACTTGCTTGAATTTATTCGCTAATTGCGCGTTTATTTATCTTTCCTCGCAAACACTTGTAAAACATTTTTTTTTTTCCCTACGTCGTTTTGAGCGTCGATTGGATTTGCGAGGGGAGAACTCATCCGAAAATGCGTCTCCGTCAGTCTAGAATCGGAATTTCCAAAGCCGATAAGTGTGATAGCACGCGCGCGCGCGATACCTGGTTGATATTTGATAATGCGCGGCATTCCTCGTGGTAGGAAGTCTCGTTCCGCCGAGCGGACGCAATCGCAGCACAGGTCGCATCTTCTCGAAGCTCGAAAAACTCCTCAAAAATCCTTCCCTTTTCGCGGAAGTCAGTGCAATAGAGTGTCAATCGCGTCGTGTGTATTTTCCGCGGCGTCGCACGCATCCAGAGCGGCGACCATCGTCGCCTTCCAAGTTAGCGGATAATTACTGGAAGAGAGAGATAAAAAAGACGTTTTTTTCCATTTTTTCTTTTTCTTTAAGTTAATTAATTAATTAGTTAGTGGGTTAATCTACTCGAATACTGAGATAGTGACTTTTCGTTTATTATTCTCGCGCAAGTAACACGTAAGCAATCTATATAAAGTCAGGAACGATAATACGAGAGGAATTATGAATTTGATTTTCTCCTTTTTCTTCTTCTTTTCATTTTTTTTTTTTCGTATTTAAATTTATGCTCACTGGGTCGAGAAGGTGACGTATCGTCGCCCATCGGATCGGTCGACGAGATCAGCGTCTCCAACAATCACAAAGTGATTACGTTTACACGAACATCCTTATCAATCGGGTTTAATAATATTCATAGTTATGAAATTTGCCAATCGTAGCGATTCCTCTGAAAAATGGAGTGACTGTGATCGGCCAGTTTCTAATTACGGATATTATCAAATCCGATTAAGGGTATCCGTGTAAACGTAGTCAATGACTCAAAGCGTCGAATACCTCTCACTTCCTTTGGAATTTGTTCTTAAATTAAAGAGGATAGACTTTCGTCGACCCTCAGCCTTGATGCCTGCGCTCCGTTTATCTTATAGCATATCATTATTAATATTACCTTTTGTGTCATTAAAGTATTAATATGAATATTATCAATATCTTCAGTATTATATTATCGGTACTCTATTATGATTATTATTATTAGCATTATTAATATATTATTGTTCTTCTTATTATTATTTTTGTTATGTATTAACTGTTAATTATTAAGTTATTATTAGTACTGTTATTGTTGTTGCTGTTGTTATTTTGTTATTATTGGTAATATTTGTAGTAATATTATATATTACCATTATAATCATTAATAATATTAATATTATTGTTATTATTATTATTATTATTATCATTGTTGTTGCCGTTATTATTATTAATATTACCACCATCATTATTATTAATATTATTATTACTGTTATTACTAATATTATTGTTGTCATTATTATTTTTATCATCATTTTTATCACCACCGTCATTATCTTTTTTTCATTTTTTATACATTACGATCGGTGCAATAGTCGTAAACGCACTCCTTGAGCTTATTAAAGGCTTTTTTTTTCTTTATCGAGACTTGTACGCACTTATAGCTTTTTCCTTCGAAAGGAATTAAGTAGAAAAAAGAAGTAATAGTAGTATAATAGTAGAAGATGAAGAAGTAGAGGAATTCGAAGAAATGTTCCTTAACAGTGCTAGAAATACGCTTGCTTAAAGTCATTCGTAAACCATGGACGCAAGTATAGTTCTTCTTTTTTCTAGCTGAACGGCGGAATGTCTCTAGTCATATTTGTCCATTGAAGGAACGATTTTGCTGAGGTATCTAACAAATTTAGCCAGATGTAAATCTGAAAACAATTTTGTGGATCAAAATAATTAAGTAGAAAACTCGAGCGTGATGAACAATGCTGCAAACATTCCAGCAACTAGCTTGAAGATTTTACATAATCCCATACAGCACAGATTATTCCAGCAATATTACAGCAATGTATTGCTGCAAGCTGCCGTGCTATATGGAATTATTTTCATAGTCTGATAAAATTACTTTCAGATCTGTATTTAGCTAAATTTTTAGATACTCCAGCAAAACCGTTCTTCTCGTGTAATTTTTCCTCTCAACACACATACATACTTTTTAATTAATCCTTTCTCGCACGTGCATACTTCATTGCATACCCACGCTCTAACAATTTGAAAAAAAAAAAAAAAAAAAAAGATCAGTCAAAATCGTACCGAGGAAATGGACAATTCGGCAACTCGATTCTAATTTTCTACTTCCGAACTCTTTCGCGGTTAGATTACACCTTCGTATCGTTCTCTTCTTCATCACGAATTTTTCTATGATCCATTAATCACACCGTTCTTCATCCATCGCAATTTACTTTACATCGTCGATCGAATAAATACAATATTATGTTATCGCGTTGTTCACACCACATTCGCCATTATTGTTTCATTACTTAAGCTTTACTTTGATAATAATTTAGTAATAGTACGACGATACCTTAATAAGGCCCAGTAAGGCTGCGTGGGTCGAACGTGACATTCCCACGAAAAAAATTTCATTTATATCTTTAAGTTTTTTTTTTTTCTTTAATCGCGCGCGTCGCTTTGGAACAATAAATCACATAGATACATCTCATCTTGAGATGCATTCAATGAACTGGTTTGGAAAGAAAATATGTGCCACCATCCGAAAATTGTCGTCTCATATTCAAGGCATCTTTCTCTCATTTATTGTCGCATTATTGTTTTCCCGCAATTACGATCATCATGCACATTTTTCACTTTTTCTCTTCTCATAATTTCCAGTTCCTAAATCATTTTCTAATTCTCGACGATTTTGCCATTAGAAACTATCTAAAACTTAGGTCCGTTTTCACAATATACGATTATCTAAAGATTAAAGAGATTACTGAGATTCATCAATGAAATTCATTTATGAATTTTTTGGTAACTTTTAGGTAACCATATATTGTAAAAATAGAGTAAACTCAGAGTGAATTGTCACTCTTAAAAATTGAGCCACTCTTTTTCAAGAGCTGGATCAATTTTCACTTTTTAGAGATTCCACTCCAAAGAATTTATAGAGCAGCTCGCAATTAGACACATTTTCGGCGTACGCATTTCAGTGGACTTTCGCAAGTTGATTCCCAGCAGCAACAATACAATTTATTTTTTCATTCAGATTAAGGAAAATTGCAAAATGTTCTTAACATTACGGCACGAGATCGGGCGCGCGAGTGTAAGAATCCCTCTTTTCGATCGCGCGCACCGAATATTGTCATATATTTTTGCATTTTACGAATTACATCAAATTGTCGGTGTTTGTAAAAATCGTCGAAATATACGCACGCTCGCAGCACCTCGTAACCGATCATAGTCCTAGGGCCAAACCTTACGCTTAGTAATATAATTAATAATAATATTATAACTTTTCTCTTTAGCTTTTTTTTAACTTTGAGTACTCATCTCGCCCATCTCTCGTTTCCAATCCCCGACCCCGGCACACTGGATTTACGTGTATTTATGCGTTATTATATAGGTGTGTCGGTGTATATGGCTGCGTATGCGTGCGTGCGTACGTGTGTATTATATATTTATAATATATATATATATATATATATATGTATATTTTTAGACTTTTAAATAGCATTTTTATTTACTTTTTAAACCGTTATTTTCAGTACTAAGTTTTTGCATAAAAAACAAGGCAATTAGAGAGATTGAGTTTCTTTC
This sequence comes from Acromyrmex echinatior, assembly GCF_024713525.1. Classification (NCBI taxonomy): domain Eukaryota; kingdom Metazoa; phylum Arthropoda; class Insecta; order Hymenoptera; family Formicidae; genus Acromyrmex; species Acromyrmex echinatior. The sequence goes on from NC_141861.1 coordinate 3,766,064, forward strand.
TCGTCTTTATACTTAATGCGCGCGCGCGCCCGTACGCGATATTTCGTTTGAATCACGTCATGTGTATGTATGTGTCCGAGAATGTATATATATATATATATATATATATTTATATAATATATACATCTTATATATAATATATATATATATATATATATATATATATATATATAGATACATATATATATATATGTATAATCGTAAAAGTCACGTCTTTTACTTTCAATCGTTTTTATTATTCTCTCATTCTCACTCACTCACTCTCTTTCTCTTATTCTCTCATTCTCATCGCGCAACTAATAAAGAAAGACTAAGCTCTTGGGTAAGAATACCGACTCTGAATACTTTCTCGCGAATACTATCTCCTCTCTGCCTTTTACGATCACGTACAAATAAACCGGAGAGATATAGATAAATATATTATATATGCGTATTGTAAACGACGCTTTGAAATCGAGACGCCGTGTCTCTTTTCTTCTCTTTTTTTTTTTACAAATTACCAACCGGTAAGGTCTACTCTACGTACTCGACCGTTCTATATTTTGTATATATATAGAAAGGCCAATTTTTACTTTATCATCCCACGCGAATCGCGCTCGAAACGCAATCGCATTGACGTGGCGTATAATCTAGCAAAATTACCTAGTTCTTTTGACTATCTTTGCATACATGTCTACCCTCGGGTGTTTTTAAGAAACCACCCTCGCGCGGACCACCGTTCGAGCGCCGCGCGCTTGAATATTCGCACAGTGCTCGATCGAGTTCCGATTTATCGGTTTCTCATTTCTAATGCGAGATAATTCTCACGGAATTCGGACGGTTTCTAAACCGATTTGTCGGATCGAGTCCGAGCTCGCGTTTATGATTCCGCGATCATTTCTTTGTCTTTTTTTTTTTTTTACAAGGCAGAAGCACGACGATGTTTTTCGACCGTGCTCTTTCGTCTCCGTGTCGCATTTTTAAGGACAACCACACTCGTCCACTACCATCTTCGGTAGGTCTCTTTTGATTATATTCGAGTCCGGGCCGTAGTAGATGAGCGACATGGGTGAGAACTTGAGAGGCGCGCAGCACGGTTGCATGCCGGCCAGCCGATCCATCTTCCGGTATTCCTCAATCACGTGGGTGTAATAGTTGAGAAACGTGTCCGGCGTTCTGTGACCAGCCGCGCAGTCTCCTCTGCAGTAATTGGCGTAGTATCTGTCAGGGAGATCATATTAGCGTATCAGTAATGATACTCGTATATCACGTTAATTTTCAATCTAGAATGTTTTTCTTTTGAGAGAAAAATATATCAATTGATAATATATTATTACTGGCATTAGAACTGATATGCATTTTTATGAATAATTAGATAATTTATATACTAAAAAATTACTAAATTTTAATAAATATATTTGTTGAATAATTCTAAGTATAAATATTTATTAAATTTAAACATATATTTATTTGATACAAAAACCGTTATCTTTTTTATTTAAATATATATTTACTTTATGTATTAAGTAAATGTTTATTCAGTAGTACTATTCAAAGAAATATGCATATTAAGATTTATTATTGAATTTTTTTCAGTGCAGATATTGGTCAAATTTGAATTTGAATGCTTAATCGTTGTTGTAATTATGAATAAGCGAGTAATTATATAGGAATTATTTTATGCTGTTCGTATTACTTACCCCTGAGGAGCGATAATCCAATCGTCCCACCCAAGCTGAGAAAAGCTGACGTAGAACCTCTGCTTACAGCATTGACCTTTTATCGCGCCGCTGCACTCGATCGCTCGTCTTCTAACGCGCTTCGCGGCCGCTGGATCTGTACGCACGACTAGAAACGGTCTATCCGGATCGTGATCGGCTGAAAGGAAGTACTTTTTAATTACAACGTGTTTCCATTTGAGACCGAAGTATAATGTTATAAGTAATTGTAAAACATTATTTGATCGATCACGTCAGACCAGTAATATTTTTCGACAATACGATCGATCGGAATGCTTCAACCTTCTCAAATAAAACAATTAATTCAAAATCTCGTAATTATCTCTAATAAAACTAATTAAAATCGAAATTGTTATTTTTTTTACGGATTGAAAAAAATATTTGAAATCTTAGCTGCTTGTGAATATCACCTTGCAAATTTGGAAATCATTAAAGAAGAGCACATCCTGTATGTTGTAATAAAATGAAAATCATTACAGAATTAATGTTATAGTAATAATAATTAATAATATTTCCATGCTAGTTTTCAAGATGACATTCATAACAGTATTCGAATATGTATATAGATATATAAATCGATTAGATCAGAGGTCGGTAAACTTTTTCTGTAAAATAGTTATATAGTAAATATTTTAAATTTTATTTAAAAAGAGTTATATTGATACTTATGTAAAAAAGAGAAAACAAATTTCCTCACATTTTTTATTATACACAAAATATATAAAATATATAAAAAATTGCGTTTGTCATACAAAAATAGATGACTTTGCTGATTCCTAAGTTAGATAAATAAATTGACCGCGAACATTTGTCAAATTTTTCGAAATTTTCGTCAGGAATTACCTTTCGAATTTAGGGACGACTCGATCACGTGCGGCGAATGTCCATCGAAGGTCGATACGTGGACATGCGAGCCGCACCCGCTGCAGTCGACGAGTAACGTCAGTTTATCTTTCGAGTAGTTCGTCGTGTACCATCTGCTGACGACCTTCGTCACGTCGAATTTCTGCCAGCCGAGCTGGCCGACGTTCACAACAAGAGATGTCACCATCTCTAAGTGTTGCCCGAGTTCCTATAGATTGAATCGCTCATTTAAGAACAAAAAAATTTTGTTCTAACATAACATAATATTGTAAAGTTGTATTGTGATACTTTTATGTGTCTTAAGAGATAAGGAGTTATATATTTTTTCAAAATAATTAATACGATTGCAAGAAATATTTCGGTTAGATATATTTTTTAATTTCTTTTTTAATTATGCGATTAATTAAAAGAATTGAAGGATCAAGAGAGCGTATTAAAATCTTGTTATTAAAGATTTGCATAATTTCGCAAGAATAACTGATTCACGCAATCATTTCGAGCGGACTCATAGACCCGAACTCAATATATTGCAAAAAGAATATTTACATTTATATGAAAAAATAATTTTGCAGAAATATCTAAAGATTTAAAGATATAGATCTGAAAATTTTATTGCATCAAAATAATTATGTAGAATTCTCAAGCATGATGAGTGAAGCTATAAAAATTGTTGACATTCTAGCAATCAGCTTGAACGTCTTACTCTGATAATCCAGCAAAATTATTTTCAGATTATTATGTATATTTAGCTAATGTTAGATACCTCGACAAGATCGTTCTTTTCGTGTAAGAAAAATAAAAACTAGATACATACACGTGTTTAATACGAAATGAAACAGAATAGCAACACACACAATTATAGCGCTTTTTTATTTATATTATTTAAAACAAAGATTTTTATGAAATAATATTCTCATTTGAATTATCGATCAGAGGAATGGATTACCTTGCCTCGGAGATGTGTCGTATTACCGCAGTGCACTCTGAATACCCAGAGAGTGATATTTCTTTGGTTTATCTGACTGTGACGATGATGCTGATAGTGATGGGCATGCTTGAGCTCAACTCTCGCCCACAAGGTGGCCCTTTTGATTCTCAGAGGTTCCAATGCCGGTTCGCCACTCGACATCGGAAATTCCAGCAATGGCTGGCCATTCAACGTGTGCCCTGTAATAGAAAAAATATTTTAATTTTTAGGAAGATTAGATAAAATTAAATACAAAATTAAATAAAATTAAGCTTGCTTTAAATAATCATAATTTGCATAATTCTATTTTGATGTTCTAATTCAAGAAATTAATTATTTTTAAAATGTCCACGTTGCATAATTAGAAGCACGAGACTAAACGTTTTGATGGGATAAATATTAAAGATACAGCCATTTATATATTTTCGATAAATTAGTAATAAAATATCGAATATTTTTATTTGAATATTAGCAATAGATATGAATCGAATATAAAGACAGAGAGGGCAATTAGTATTCACAAGAAGAAAGAATCTCGAAAATGAAGCGTTAATTATATGCATCATGTGCAACATAATGTGTGCAATTGCTAATTTCCGGCGTGTTCATGATAAAAATGTCGCGTCCGCATGGATAGGTTTTTCCAGACTTCGTTTTTTTTCTTTCTCCCTTTTACGATGTACTAGAAATTACGCGCCGGACTTCATTTACATACAGGGTGTCTTATAATATTCAAGCTTAAATTTATAATAGATTCCCTGTTGACATCTCATCGAAAAAAAAATTAACGCGGAAAAAATTAACAGGTCAGTATTTTTCAAGTGTTTTATATCAAATATCTTAGTAATCAAAACTTTGAATTAAAATTTTAACAAATTGACTTAAATGTTCTATTGTTCAATTGTGTATTATTATTCAATCAAATAATGTTCTAGAATATTCTATTATTCAATTATCGATTCTCTCAAAAGTCGACTACCTCTGTCAAAACGCGACCGAAGAACGACTTCTTAATCAGTTGTGGTATCAAAAAGCAGCATGCTTCGATGTTTCAAGAGAAAGTCCATTCCTAAATTGAGCTTAGAAGAATCTAATCATTGTAATTAAACTTCGCACTTCCCGCAGCCACCCTTTATATATGTACGCGCATACATATATAGGTACACACAGAAACGTGCGGACACGTACACGTGCTGCGTTCAACGCTCGTTCACTCGAAAGCATCGCTTCTCGTCTCTCTTCTCTCTCTTCTTCGTGGGGGATGTACGTATACACCTGCTCGCGTCTGTGTGGCGCGTGTAGAGTGAAAGCAGGGCGGCTTCATCCTTTAACGGTTTGGTGAGTCACGGACCGGGGTGATTCGGGGTAGGGATAAGCACAGGGTGTCTGCCGCCCGTCTGCCTTCTGCCTTTCACCGCGCACCCCTTCGTCGTAACCCTCTATCGCCACCACCACCACCGCCGCCGTCGCCGTCGCCGCCGCCACCACCCACTCGCACCCTCGACTCCGCAGTCAACTAGCCGTGTCGCTCTCTGCGCTACGACGGCCGATATACACGCGATTATATCTGCCGCTCGTTGTCTTTGCGATTGTAATGACTTATAATGACCAGTAACGTCACGCGAAAATTTGCGGCGTCTCATGGGGATGATTCGTAACGATTTGCCACGACACGAGATAATCGTTTGCGATGAAGCTTCAGAAAAATATACTGCGATTTACAACATCTCGAACATTTCGCAGAGAATTTTCCCTTGCTCTCTATTGTAGACTTTTGACGAATAATCTTCAATCTTCTAACTTTGGAATGTTTCAATTAGATACGTGTATAATATGCACGTGAATATTTCGGAAGGTCTTCTGATAAACTATGATTATTATTGCATGAAAAGCATATAAAATTGCGAGAGCAGATTTAAGAATTAAATTGAAGAGAAATGAAATATTGCAAAAAATGACATACATAGATTGTAAGAAAAATTAATTTTATTTGATGATCTAACTTTTCGTTTAATGATTGGATTATTTTAGATAGAAGATATTTAAAAAGGCAAAATATGTGAATAAAAGAATTATAATATCGTAGACGATTCTAGAAAAGAAGATAAGGAAGGTTTCAATCGATTTTGCGAAATTCAGGGAGAGCACAATGGAACAATTTCGTAACGTTCTCATCCTTCGCGAAAGCACCACGCCCGAACATACTCGACTCGATCTTCTTTTAGAAGATGGAATCGGGAGCGATGTAATTTTTGTATGATAAAATTGCTACGGATAACTATACACGATAATAATTGAATTTCAAGAATATTCAGAAAGAGATTTTCTCTAAATTAAATAAAATTGAATTCTATCTATTTAATCAAATTGAACTGAACAATTTAATCTTGTCAATTTTTAATTATTTTCTTTTATTTATATTTTTATTATTGATTTAAACATTTTATAAATATTCTATTTCTATCAAAAATATGAATACGATATCTTATTGCAGATGCGAAGCTATTTTCTTCTTTTTTTACGGAAAGAACAGTTTTATTCAAAAAATATTTACAATTTTAAAATAATTTTCTTAGACTGTCAGAATAATTATATTATAGGATTATAGCTCAAGAATATCAAAACTTTTTGCAGTATTGTTTATTATGCTTGAGCGTCCCATATAATAATTTTGATAATCCAATAAAATTAAAAAAAATTAAAAGTTATTAAAAAATTTATCTCTATACTTTTAAAATTATTAAGTGTTTTTGCGTATACTGAAAAAATATTTATTATATTTATATCTTAATAATAAATTTTTTAAAAATATTTATAAATAAATATTTACTTATAATAAATATTTACTCAATGAAAAAAATGATAATTAAATTAAATTAATTTTCTTGTATCAAACAAATATTTAACATTCAATAAATATTTACTTGCAAATATTCAAAGAAATATTTGTAATTAAGATATATAGTAATTTCTTTTCAATGTAGTAATACATTCGTATTGGTGTATACGCTTCAATGTTTGTTAATGTTTTACATTATGAATTAAACGCGTCTAAACAGAGGAACAGGATAACGTTTTTATCTCATGATTTAGCGAGAGGAGATTGAGGCGGATATGCGGATATGGAGGAAAAAGCGCGATATAAAACGCGGCTCCAGAATGCTCCACGTCCTTGGCACATGATCGACAACAAGAGTAATAAGGATTTTTAGTGGTGGAATACTTGTAGCACGATCCCTCACAAGACACCGAAATTATGCGTTGGCTTCCTAAACTGGCATCTCTCCTTAGCACACCGAAAGTCGTTCATTTTCTTCCGATTATATTCGGATTGAGAAACATAACATTTTACATAAGAATTAAGGGTCGATAGAAAGTAGCTTAGTGAATTTTATAAGGACCGGATTGTTGTATCATCTCTGTATCGCGTTCCCACAAAATTACAACATTCGTGTAACCGTGGATTCATTTTTCGTTTTTCAATTTAATTCTTTCTCTCTACATCTTCCTTTCGTTTACGGCGGCCAAGTATTGTATATGTTTAAGTCGTAAAAATTGAATATCTGCGTTACTCCGGACAGACACATTCTTATTAAAATCGCCATGCTTAGTGGTTTAAATAAAACGTTGAAATTTCGAATTAAATAGGTCGCTTATAGTCACTTATTCTTCGAGATTCGACATCTCGATATGATTTACTCTGTCTCGACTTTTCGCTCTGCATAAAGAATCTCGTATCTTCGATCTTCCGCACGATCTCCTACTGGGCTCTCTCTTTTGGGCCTTCTCTCTCTCTCTCTCTCCTCCCCTTTCCCACCCTCTCTTTATTTTTCTCTTTCCCTCTCTCACCCTGGGTCGCGTGTTCTACATTTTCGTAGTTCGATTTTCTAACGGCCTCGCTCGAGTTTCGAGTGCGTCGTCTGTCGCACATTTCGAGGTCGGTACATCGGGTGGTACTTTTGCCCCCCGTGCGCCGCAATGCGACACCACCACGGGAATCTGCGCCCGGTTTCTCTCTTCTCTCACAGAAACGACGAGACTTTTTTTCCCTTATGACGAATATCATTCCGAATAAAATTCACACGAATGAATGGTCGACAAACGCCTGGCACTTTTTTGTATGCGCGTAATGCCAGAGCAGCAGAACTATCGCGGCTTCAGTAACCGACATTTTCCGGGATAGGTTGAAATCGGGGGTTGAAATATTTATTTGTACATTTACTTCGCAATTTTTAATAATATTTTTGTAAACGATTGCTTTCCGATCTTTCTAATCGATTGATTTTCGATGTAATTATCGCAAATCAGGTGATTTCAGAAATTATTCTCATATCAAGCTGCAGCGAGTATTGCTGTCAAAATAAATTAATGACACATAAATTGAATTAATAATATAATAAATGATTGTTTTTAGCAGAAAAAGCAACTTTATAACTATTATGAGATTTTTTAAATATAATTAGTTTATTATACATTTAGATTCAATGAGGAACTATGGATAAGATCAATCGTATCAAAGAATTTTCATAACAATTGCAAAGCTGTTTTTTCTACTAAAGCCAATGTAAAAGATATCGCTCAAATATAGTGCGTGGCTTCGGATTATAATGGTGAGCAAACATTATCGAGCGAATCAATCTATTAGTATGGCCAAGGTTCGAGTGTTATAGGCCTTATATCACACCTATTGCGTCCTCGATGAGCAAAATTTTCTGAGAAACACTCTAAGAATAATCTCACAATAAAAAAGAAATGTAGGAAAACCAGAACGGAATAAAAATGCGAAAGAAATGTCGAGACTACAAAATGATTTAAAATATTAAGGAATTGTGGTAATAAATTGCATGATATAGATTTAATCGATTATTCCGACAACAAAATAAGTCCATAATTTTCGAAAATCCAGGGTAGTTAATGGAGTGTGTTGTAAACGTGTGAATATACAGCGTACAGTGTGCGAAAACAATGCAGCTTTGTATGTAGCAAATTATAGATGTTGCATTTGGAAAGATATTACATTGAACATTACACTTGGAAGCAATGATACTTCCGAGATAATGCGATCTTTAGCGGATCGTTATTATTCTCGAAATAGAAGGACTCTCAGATCTCTAGCTGGCATGTTAGAATCGCAAATGCCTTAAGCGTCTCACTTGGCTTCGACAATGATTGGCAAGCTCCTCGTGACCTTGCGTCAGATATCTGCCGCGAGATAACTCGCGTCGTCCTACTTTTGAAATTTTCCCGGCGGCGCTTTCTATCGAAATTGTCGTTTAAGAACTCCCGGTTCCGCGTTCTCTAATTTAATAGAAAGCTTTTTCATTGGAGGTACGAGCGACGTGGGAAAAAAAAGGTCTGGGCTTTTCCGAGTTTAGACCGTAGATATATAGTTCTAGATTCGTAGGTCCTAGATTCGCCCTGAAGACGCTGATATATCGTCCCGACGTCTTTCTGCGCTCCCTACACTTACAAGCGCACACAAAGAGACAATCCAAAACTCACCCCTGCTATTTGATAAATATGCTTTTTATGGAAATTAAACAGGATTGATTATAAAAAAAGTGAGGAAAGAAATATAAAGTTCGAGATTTGCACAAAAATAGAAATAAATAATTAAAAAGAAATTTTCCTTTTATTATTAATAATAATTTATAATATAATTATTATTGTTATGAATTCAAAAATTTTTCTTTAGCAAATATCTAAGGGCATCGTTCATTATTTTAATTTCTAACATTATAATTCCCGAATATAAAATTTCTCTTAATTATATTTATTCTCATCGATCTCATTGGTATTATAATTGATTATAATTCCTTGTGTTTTAATTATAAATATAAATTATCAAGAAGGAACAAATTTTATTGTTTAGATATAATAAATATGTATTATTACATCTAATATAAATATATTATAAGTTATGAGCATAGCATGCATATTCTAAATTGTTTCTGCTTTAAATAATATTATTGGATCCGAAATGGGATAAAAAATTTTCACATGCCTCTGCCTAACTTCGTATTCCTTACATCAGCCACGACCGCGTAATCGGGGTTAGCGCGATCTCTCTCGGTGGCGGAGAATAAATTTCGCACACGCGCATGTCAGTAAGGCAAAGTAAGGTCTTTCCGTCGCCAAGTTGTCCATTTGAAACGTGCTACGATATAGAATATCGAAAAGGCGCGACGGCACCAAAGAAAATCGAGAAAATGTCGCGAAGGATCGCGAAACGGGGGGGGGGGGAGGGGGAAATAGTGCCCTGGCAGTACCTATCGAGTTGGTAGAATCATCCCGCCAAGTGTGCCTACGAAAGGATGAGTTATCGCAGTCAAATTGGGATTGGTTTTCATTGATTAAGGATAATGGTTCCTGCACACCGAACGCGGCAAAGCTTGCGGTGCGGCAGAAATTGGCACGAGAGCCAATCAGTTTATCGCCTTTCTATAAAAGCGAAAGAATGATTGGCTACTGCGCTAACTTCCACTGTACGGCAAGCATTGCCGCGTTAGGTGTATAGGAGCCATTATTTTTGTCGTGTTCTGTCTGATAATGAGTTCTGTCTGTCCATAAGAGTAGCTTGATTTAGACTAGGAATAAGATAAAACTAGATTTTGACGTCAAAATTAAAAAATTGAATTAAAGTAATTCATGAAAAGAACAATTTTGCTGAAGTACCTAAAAATTTAACTAGATACAGATCTGAAAAAAATTTTGTTGGACCATCAACACCATCTAGTAACAAAAAACCGCGGATACTTTTTAGATGACCCAATAATTATGTAAAAAGTCCAAATGTGAGTAATGTTGAAAAGTTTTGACATTTTAACTATTTTGAGTATTCTACATAATTATTTTGATAACCTAACAAAATTATTTTTAGGTCTATATCTAGCTAAATTTTTTAATACTTTAACGTAACTGTTCTTTTCATGCAAAATCGCTGCTAAATGTGCAATATCAATTTTTTTCAAATTTGTCAATGACAACAGAGAAAATCAAAAATTAATGATGAAATATGAAATATGGAGGAACTATGAATGTATACCACAGCCATACAATGAAAATAGAATTATATTAACCTCGTTGAAGGTTTCATTAAATACCTTTAATTTATTTATGTGCTTGATAATTTTTAATATGCTTAAAAAAATGATATGCATTTAGAAAATTAATGGATCGTTGGGAAACATTCAACAGAAAATTATAGGATAATGACAAAGTTGCTTTCACCGCCGAAAGCAGCCAATGACTTTCAAAGACGATTACTCAGGTTCTATTTGGACGATACGTGCGGCGATATCAAGGGCGGTTTGTTTCCGCCGTCGACACGCGAGTAGAGATCCCCGACGAAGCGTCGGAGACTATAATTCTTTCGCAGGAGAGAAATTGGGAGGAAAGGGCGGCAACGAAGACTATCCGAGGATCCGGTCGAATGTAAGCGGCAGCTTACATAGTTTGTCACTGACAACTCGCCGACGAACGAGATTTTGGTCCGTCCTTGGAGTCCTCCGTCGGGACGGAGAGATCGTCGGAGATAGGATGAGCCTCGAGGGATAAACACGAAACTCCCCGCTTCGAAGGCCGGGGAAATAGCGAGAGAAAGCAGTGATTTCTAAGACAATTCGCGGTCGTCTCGATATATCGAGACGCGGAGACGAGAGGAGAGATCGCACATCCTGTCGTACGAATCGGCATCGTTGCGAGGATCGCGGCTGGATGAATAAATGAAAAAGCACCGCCGAGCAAACCCTACTTCGCCGTTTCCCAAATGAGTCGGTCCCGCAAAAACTGCTGAGGCGACTTGAAGCCAGACAGCGAAACGGAGACGACGGCACGGTGGTCGGAGATAACGGCGAGGCTTCGAGAAAAATTTTCTTTCGCGTACTTTCATCATTTTGGTACCGAGAATCTTCGCAAGGATGTAACAATGGTCCCCCGAGATAGTGGTTCCAAAAGTTCTAATACACAATGTGTCCCCCGTACCTACTTCGTTTTATCTGCAAACTCGTCAGCCGATCTCGAATCGATTCTTGGCTGAAATTTCGCAATCTCGACAACTTACTCTGGATTATAAAAAAATGAAAGTTTAAAGGAAACTTTTTATTGTTTAATTAGATATTTATTTAGTTATGACGATAAGAAAATTTGATAATTACATCGATTGTTAAATCAAATGTTCAAAGAATACGTCATCAAATCAAATTCGACAACCTTTGAATTATAAAAGAGTTGAATTATACAAGTTTAGAAAAAAAATTTATTTTTAATTAGATATTTAGCTCTGAAAGAATTTTTTAATTAAACGGTAATTAAAGTTGAATGTTGTTCAGAGACTACATGATCAAATCAAATTCAACAACGTTTGGATTATAAAAGAATAAAAACTTATAAGAACCTTTTTATTTTTAGTTAGATATTTAACGTTGAAAAAATTAGATAATTACGACGATAATTACGAAAATTTGATAATTAAAGTCAAACATTGTTCAGTAAATATATCGTTAAATCGAATTTAATTGGTTGAAGAGCGAATAATTATTTCGGACAGACTCCGTAGGCTTTGAAAATGATCGCTCGATGGAACGAACATCGGATCGATTGTTGGAACAGAGGAAACGAATTCACATGGACCAGCAAAGTGCATTAGACTAGATCAGTGTGGTAGGAAGTGGAAGTTTGGCTCGAGGTAAAAGCGATTCACGGAAGGAGAGCGGAAGGGGGATTACAACTGTTACTAAGAACGAGAACGAACAAGACAAGGGGGACGGGGGTTGTAACAGGAAGCGAGGAGATTGCGGCTTGAGATTGATGAAGAGACGAGGAGAATGCGATTTTTAAGCATCGCTTAAATCGGGGCGCCCTTAAAGGCGGGATATAATTTCACGGGTCTCCGGGGAGTCAAACGGAAACGGAAAGAAATTCTCGCAGTTAGGGTGCCGCGTAAGAGAGTGATTATTAGGGCGGAAAGCCGGAAGTTCGTGAGGTTTCTCCTACTCAAGGCGGTTCTTCGGAACGCGTTGAAGTTAAGGCCTCGAAATACGAGATAAGTTATCCTGGCGATGTGCATGGTAAAATGTTACATCAACCGACGACGTATACGAAAACGGTTGCGTGCACATGATTACCGAGTCCGGTAATTATTGTCGAAAGCGGAATATAGTAAGGGGATTCGATCGAACTGATGTCTGCGTCGCCGCGGACAATGAAGAAAACGCATGGTGCACACTACGACGTTCGTCGATAAAAAGTTTAAAATAATACCATGTTCTCTCTCTCTCTCTCTCACACACACACACACACACACACACACACACACACACACACACACACACACACACACACACACACACATACACACGCGGATGGTTAAAATGAAAACATCCTACACGCAAAGACCATCCGGTAGCGTCACTAGATAAGAAGTCCAACCTGAGCAAGCTCAGTGCGAATTTAATTACAGCGCGACATGTCACTGACGTGTTCCAGACATAGTACCACGTATACAAGCGCGATAACTTGACTCGTATCGTGTAGGGCTGAGGCGATTGACCGTAATACGACCAGTCAAATAAGAGGGTCAGATATAGCCAGTTAGTAACCCTGATCCAGATCTATCGCCACGTGGTCGCTCGCAGCTACGTACTCGCTGTTTAAAGCACGTGTGACGTATTCGCGCGATCGTATATACGCGGCAATGCGTATATACGATCCCCCGAATCTCGCGATTTGACTTCTCTCGCCATCTCGATCAAGTCGTCGTCGACCGACTCGATCGAGCGACAATTTCACCGCATGCCATTCCTCGTTAAAGGAAAAATCGACGATGTCCGTCGTCGCTTTGGGTGTGGCTGGTGCGGTTCACGCTGGAATTGCGACCTATGCGACCGAGATGTCTGATCTGCGCGTAGAGAAGGAGCGAGTAGAAACGATCGAACAAGGTCAGACGTTCTCTAGTTTTGAAATTATGCGATCGTCTCAATTTTCTCGGAGTTGCATTGTTACAATTTGTAAACTTAAACGGAGCAGCAGCTGGCAAAGAGAACGACGTAGAGCAAAAGTTATTTCTTTTTTTAAGTCACGTAGTGTTAGATAGTTAAATGTTAACGCGCTCGTAAGGCATTAAAAGTGACACCTTATGATACAAGTCGGTTTATGCAATTTAGTTTTGGGAATCAGGAACCTCATACAGAGAATCTGATGTACACGGGAGAGTGAAGGAGTTGGAATGGTACAATGAATTACGCTGCGAGTTTTACGCGAACGGGGTTGCGCGATTGTACACGTAAGACCCCGATAATACATTAGACGAACGTGTATCGGAGAAATTAAAGACAATGCCAAGAAAAAGATACGACGGCGGATAGCATGCGGGGTTGAATGCGGTGGGACAACGGGGAGTAGCCTGAGGAAAAGAGAAAGAGAGCAAGAGAGAGAAAGAGAGAGATGAATTGGTAGATAAATAGAGAGGTCGCGTAGCCAAAGAGAGAAAAAGCGGTAGAGGGCGGAAGAAGAAAATGGGAGAGGGATAAGAGTGTAGACGGAAGGGAAGTACACGGAGGAGGACAGCAGGGAAGAAAAGGGAGGAAAGAAGAAGACATGAGGGTGAAGACGCGAGGCGATCGGGAAGACAGACGAAGAGAAAAGAGAAAGAAAGAGAGAGGGGGGGAGGAAAGGTACAGGGGAATAGAGGAAGCGAGAGGAAGTAACCCTACCCTTTTCTAGCCTGAAGCGGAGAGTGTACTAGGATGAGGAGAGTCAAGAGGGAATAAAGGGGGTGTAGGAGATATACGAAGAGCGGCGCCCAGCTGGAGCCACGTGCATCGATCTGACTACTAGGCGCCAGCCGTCCTATCCGTCGGCTCGTTCGTCCATGAGTTCGACCCTGCCCCACTCCAACTCATCCCGAACCGTTTCATCCCATCCTGAACCGTCAAACTCCCGGTTCTAATACTCCCCATAAAGAGAGAGAGAGGGAGGGGGGGGGGAGGGGGAGGGAGGAGAAACAGAAAGAAAAAGAAAGTGAAAGAGAGAGATTGACAATGAGAAAAGCTAAGAGATAGAAAGAGATAAGGCGAAAAAGAACGAAGGGCGGGAGAAAAAAAAGAAAGAGAAGAAAAGGGATGAAAGAGAGGAGGAAAAAAGTGACAGAAGAGATAGAAATGCGAGGCGATAGAGATCGGGAGAGAGAGGGGGAGGGGGGGAGAGAGAGAGAGAGAGAGAGAGAGCAAGTGAAAAAGAAAATGAAGAGATAGATGGAGAGAGAGAAAGAGGATAAGATAAAGAGGAGGAGAAAGAGGGAGGGAAAAGGGAAAAGGAGGTGGGATAGTGCATGTCGCGAGGCATTGCGAGGGCGGGCGAATTTTAACCCCCGCGCGTAGTGTCCGACTTGGTATTCTCCCTCGGAATTCCCACAGGTTGAACGAACTCTATTCTATTCGAGCGAAATTCGGGATGCACGCTCTCTCGGTCCTTTCGGGGAGGGGAAATTGGCGAATTTCTCGAGAAGTCGTCACACACGCTAAATCGCACGTCATCGGCCATTGTGCGCCTCCATAAATAATGAAGGGGAAAAAAATTAACCGACGTCGTTTACTGCCTATCGGGCCCCTCTCGGTATCTCAATCGACTTTTTATAGCACAACTTTTATCGCGTCCTCTTTCACGATTTGGCAGGGCATTTTTATAGAATCGCGGCGTTGCGCGAAAATATACGTCCGTCTATATAATACGCCTGGCGCAATCTTTTCCACAACCGTAAAAAAAGGGATAATGGAAGCAAAAGTGCCTCCGCTTCGCGTCGCATCGTGTGTGTTGCGAGAACAAACGTAAACGGAATCGATATCATTCGTTTTCTCGTTATATCGCTGTATCGGTTCTCAGCGGTGCTTCAAGGTCCACGAGATGATCGTCTCTCCGTCGTATTAGCTCTCACGAGGTGGCCTTGAATAAAGTATCCGCGTTAAAAGCTCGTAGATGGATTAGCGGCGTTAAACTTTCTCGGATACTTGGAGTGTAATCTAACCCGCATGTGCATCGCTCGTGAAGAAGTGGAACGATGTTTACGCAAACGTCGTTACGTATGAATGAGTACAATGTATACAATTGGTACAATTAATGAATATGCGAGTAAGCTGGAAGGAATACGAATCAAAATGAATACAATGTATCTCGTGGGTTACATACATGTATATTGAAGCAATGAATATATTACATTGGTGCGAATAAATTCATTTTTCCATTTGTTAATTAAAATTAGATAACGTTAAGTAAAATTATAAAATTAGTAAACTGGAATTCTTTAAAAAGGGGAAGCTGAAAAATTTGTCTTTTTATATAAGAATAAAACTATTTGATTTTATTAAAATTTTATTTTTAACTTTATTTGATCAATATTATAAATTTCATGTCGCACAACTTAATGAATACGTAAAAGATGTATGCGCGTGTGAAATATTTGAAGAAAAGACGAAGGATGAAGAAGTCAGGACGAATTGGAGCAGATTTAATAGACAGTTAACCTGTCCAAATAGTGGAAGAGAGTCTGAAACATGTGCCTACGCGAGTCGAGTTGAAGAAGCTAAATAAGAGGACGTTCTGCGAGCCGATGACTGTTAAGAACCACGAGTTACGAGCCACGAACGCTCAAGCTTTCATAAAGATCCGCCGCCAAGTTCTTTTAAAAGAGAACAACCGTCTAGCGCGCATAATGGCCGATCTATGCGCGCGACAGGAGTCCTTCTCTCTTTCTCTATCTTTCTAGTCTACGGGGATCTCATCCGGGCAATGACGAACGTCCTGAGAAATACTGCGTCAATTCGCCCATCGTGTCGCGCCGAGTCGCGACGCGACGCGTCGCGTCGCGTCGCGTCGCGTCGCGTCGCGTCGCGTCACCTCGTCCCCGCGTTCCAGGTCGCACCATCGTGTCGCGATGCGATTCGTTTGTGCAAGCGGATTTTTATGCCATTGTATTCTATAATACTGACAAAGTAAGCCCCCTTCCCTCTTGCTAGAGAATATAGTTGTAACAAATAGATCTACCGTAATACCGTGTATAAATTTGCTGTATACGAACGGTACAATGTAGTGAGCATATTTACTACGTAATGTAATTGATATAATTTACTGTAATGTAATTTATATATTGTAATAATTCATTATGTAGTAAAAGTAAATATATAATAATAGATATTATACTTATCATACTTATAAATAAATATATTGTTTAGTCAATATAGAGTGTCTCAAAATGACACCCACAACATTCTGTTCATCGAACCCACTCTTAATTTACAAGCTATGAAGAGAATAAAGAGACAGCTATAAAAATTCGATAGTTTTACACATAGTATATGTGAATGCATCATTATTGCACATAAAGCGCTTATACAGTATTATATAAAGTTTATATAATATTGTAGAATCTATTATAACAGTTTATTAACTTAATTTTATCGATTTCAATTCAAAAAAGTGCAGAAGCGGTAAAAGCGCATAATAGCTATTAATTATTGCTATCGCTAGTTTATTAACGTCTAGTTTTATTGACAAACAAACGTGCAGCACTACTATATGACAAAAGACTATTTCTATTATTATTAATGGCGGGCGCCTTGTCTTCTCATAAATTCTCAAGACGCCTGGCAAGTTTTGCTAAACAGTGCCGCATGCGTGTTTCATGCGCAATATCGTAGAATCGTCTCTACTTGTGTAATAAAACATGCGTACTTGAAATTGTTACTGGGTGTTGCCGAGAGTTCGCAAGGAATTTAGCAAGTCGGGTCTTCTCAAGCGATTAATCATTTCTCTCGATGCACAATATATAATACGCATTCGCGTATCAGAATCGATTAACGGATCATGCTGTATCATTAAAGCTGGCAATGACGCCCTTTGCGGTCGACGGTAAATTTGTGCGAAGCAAGGGAAGATGACCGCAGAATATTTACTTGAAAAAAAAAATGTAACTGTTCGCTCTTTTTGTCTCTTTTTGTTTTATTGTGTCTAGCTTTTCTGTGAGAAAAGGAATTAGGGCGGCTTCGATTAACTTAATCAATACTATTTTATCAAATAATACTACTAAATAAAATAGGACACAATAAATAAGACTATTAATTAATAATAAAAATATAATAATAAATAAAATTTATAAAAAGAATAAAACTATTAAATTAATCAATAGAATTATGTTTAATGTAAATTTCGAAAAGAGATTACGAACAATGAACTACGTATTAGAGAATTTATTTATTTTTTCATCTCTAATGAGTTAATCATCAATTAATCAGAATTGGTCGAAATCGCTCATACTCTGTATATATTATATTCTCATTTTTTCGCAATTTCTTTTGATTGTTAATGTCTTTTTAAAGATACCAAAATCGTCAAATTTTGCTAATATACCCTTTTTCAAGGAACCACTTTCTCCGCGACTTCCGTCGCGCTTAGGTGAGAGCGAAGGCGCGTTACGTGTAATTAACCGAGATAAATGATCCTTGGCAGCATATCTCGGTGGGGGCTACCAACCACTATCAACCACCGCCAACAGCATGCGCGCGCGAACGGGGGCGAGCGAGCAAGCAAGCGGATTCGGCCGTCCGTCACTAGGCGCGACTGGGTAATACACTGTATGCAATGTATCCTGTCAGAGATAATGGTTTCCTCTTGAACATGAGAAACGTGGGACACAATAAACCGTCAAAATTACGATCTCTGGCTTACGGCATCGTTTGGTAATGGCGATGGAATGGCCGCGTCTAAAGGGGAATGGAATTCGCGTGCGAAAGGAAGAGAACGCGATGAAGCTGACGAAGTGAAAAAGAGACAGGAAAAGATGAGAGGAATAATCGCGTATATCGTCGCGATATCGTTCTATAGGTACATCGTTGCATTGTTGGAAGTAGGGTTAACAGTCGTACTCTTTTAAGAGTACATGGTCTCTAAAACTTTGAGAGTTATTATCACTCTAAAGAGTCCAATCTCACTCTTAAGGATTGAAGATCGAATCACACTTTTTCAAGACTGGCTCAATTTTCACTCTTTAGAACGAGATTCCTCTTTAAAAAGTTTTGAGTGTGTACTCTTTTTGAGATCGCAGAACTTTTAGTCATTAAGTAAAATTTTAATAATATATTTATAAAATTATATTAATAAGAATTATCAGTAAAAATTATGTTCTAGAAATTTTATTTTATCAAATACTTACATTAACGTATAAAAAAAAATTATATTCCCTCCTTCTATCTATAAATTACAACCTTTTTTAAAAAGTTATTATACACACACACACACACACACACACACACACACACTTTTCTTGTGTGATTTATATATTAGGTCATTTAAAAAGTATCCGCGGTTTGTTCAATTTTTGAATGAAAAAACCGCGGATACTTTTTAAATGACTCAATATAATGACTCTAGTTGGAAGGCAAACTGAACGTCGTGTATTCTGTTTCTTTCTGTAACTTTTCGCAAAATAGCTTCCCTTTTCTAACTAATTAACTCTAATTAGTTCTAATAAGCTCAGAGACTAAGTCGGTTTCGATCGATGGAGACTAAGGGATCTTCTCGTAGACATATCAGTATCATTTATCTTTAAATACGAATTTGTCGCTAGAATATATCTTTCTTTCTATAAAAATAAACTGTCCTCAGGGATATTCTTCCCCAGCCTAATCTTCTTCAGTAACTTCGCACTCTCTTCGTCTCTCGTTATCCATCGACTTTCCCTTCTGCTTCCTCGCTATCGTAGTCACCGTTGTCGTTATCGTCGTTCGGGATTTCGCATCCTCGATAATAACGACGTCGACGAAATGGTAACGCTGGTGGCGTTGTTGAGTGAGACGCATAAATTCTTATGGTATCTTATGGTCCAAAGTGCTTTGGAATGGCTCGCCAGCTCGGCGAAGGGTGGCGAGAATATAAACGTTGTTTTTGCATAGGAACGTTACTCACGGGTTGTAAAGCCCTGTGGCTGCTTGATCACGTTGCTATCGATGCCACCGTTATTGTTGCTGTTGCTGTTGTCGCTATTGCTGACAGTTAACACCTCCTCATACGCTTACTCGCTATCAGAGACTTACACGGCCATATGCCGACACTTTGTATCGATTGTCGAGAGTACAAGGTCCGGATATCTTCTCTCTTACCCTCACTATCTCTCTCTAATGAATTTTTAAATAACAATCCGACTTGCGTAATTGTTTTCGCTACGACAAAGTATATCTCGATTTTTTAATCGTATTACAAGATTATTCCGTCTTATTTAAATAATTTATTAATATTTTGTGCTAAAATATTCTTAAGGATTAACGATTTGTCAATTCTAAAACATGTGCGGTTTCATTATTTATCTTTCAACATCGATACTTTCCAGACAATAATTTTTATTCTGCTTTCATCGCACAGAATTCATCCCCTGTAGTTTGCAATAACGCCTGAAAGGTTTCCATCGAAACGAGTTTTGACGATCTTTTTTGGTAGCCTTCACCGTGGAAACTTTCGATCGCTCGGCGAGCTCCATTACGAGTTTTCCTACTGTCGATTGCATTCGTACAATTTCCCATTGCATTATCGTGAAAGAACGTTACCTCTCTGCTTTATCTTTCTTTCCAAATCGGCCTGGCAAAACCGAATAATCAGATCGGAGAAATGAATTAATTTGATTACTCAATGAATTATACTGTTTTACTCGACCAGTTATGTATGGTATAGAAAGGAGAGCATCATGTTGGTAAAAAAAACCACATCGAAAATATTTAATCATAGATGAGAAATTTCTATAGGATGTTCAATACATTTACATAGTATTATATTATAACATAGTATGATCTCAAAAGAAATCAAACTTAATAATTATTGACATCTATAAAAAAAGATTAATCATAATTATTGTTAAAATAATTGCACTTGGAACAAATGTGAGAGATATATAAATTTATAATAAGCATTTATTATTGTAAAACAAATTAATTAATGCTTCGATACCACTCTGGATATGACATATCCGGCTTTCCTTTTCTAATGCTTTTTTCATTGCCTATAATTTTTGTATTAATAAAAATACATACATTTAGTTCGTATCTTACTCTTTAATTCGATTGAAAAAAAACTTTTACAATATGTTCATTTTTACATATGAAAATTATAAAATCAATAAATAATCGAATTGGTTGGGTGTGCCATATCCAATGTGTTGTTCCAATAATGTGGCACAAAGGTTAATAATAATTATATCGAATGTTCTCTCTCTCTCTCGCTCTCTCTCTCTCTCTTAGTATTACTATTTATGTAATTATGAGAGAGATAAGAACGCAGAAGAACAAGTCGTTTAGATCGCGATTAAGGACAAACGATCTCTTCGTGGCCACAGGGAGGATTTTACTTCATAATCATACACTGTACTCTCAAACAAATTTAAAAAAGAGGATGGCTTAATCGATGGGAATTTGACAAACGAAAGGACGACGAGACGATACCTGAATGGTAATAAAATTGTTTTCAACGATAGTATGACTCTCATGCAGTTATTATTAGAAAACTCGTTAACAGGCTATACCGGCGCGTTATGTATCTTTTTACTGTGGTGCTAAAAGAGCGAAACTTTCCCGCCGAGATCATTTTTCTAGTGTCCGTAGAAAAACATCGCTCATCCCCGGACCAATTAACCGAATACGTTCTGAGCTTGAGAACTTTTTCTCTTTCTGATCTTCAATGAAAATAATCTAAAAAGTAACATGTTTAACCCCTTCAGACCCTGTATATATTGTAACGTACATCAAATTTAAAAACATTATCCGTGAAAATTATTTAATTCATTAACCAGATATACATAATAATGTATACGTTGCAAAAATAGTCAAAATTTGGAAAAAATTAATTGTTTAGTACAAATCATTTATTAAAGTGTCTTTGAATTGAATTAAAAAAAATTTTTAACATGAAGCATTAATCAGATCTAAGGGAGTTAAGAGACATTTAAGTTTCACAGTTGTATATGATTGCTAAAACTTACAAGAAAAGAATCGCGAATTGACTGGAAGTGATTTATATTAGAAAGCGGGTCACGCGTTTGAATCAGGCAACTTATTAACTGCTATATCGTGTATAAATTCTTGTTTATCATATTATGTGGAAATATTACATTACTTACTCCCTCTATATTTTCATTCGCTAATGGAATGTTAAGAATAATCGAATGCTCTGAAAGCATTAATTTACACGAAGGTGTAAGGTGTAAAAATACGCGTCGCAAATTACGCGATTTATCAATCTCGATTTTTCCTTTAGTTAGCTAATGACTATAAATTGCGTTAGAGATCCCACGATTAATACGATCGAGGATGAGCGATGAGGAGTGAAATTCTGTCTCGCACGCGATGTCTGTCGCACGACCGACCGCGGCTCGACGACAAATTGGAAGACGAGGTGAGAACGTTGAGTGCATCGGCTGGGAAAATTCACGGCGACGCGACGAGTAATTATCGTCCGTCAGCTGGAGTTGTGCGCGGTCGGGTATATCGATTCAACCGGGTAGGTAGAGAAAAGTATCCGCGGTACGTCGGTACGACTACAAATGCTGGCCGCGAAGGAGTGGGAACTTGCGTTGTTCGGGTTCCGCGGTATTTTTTTTCGCGTGTTCCACGTAGACAAAAAAATGTGGAACACAAACTTTCCCTCGTTGCAACCCCCGCGTGCCGCGCGTCCGCCGACCACCCCGCGGTCGATGCCGGGCCGAGCAATGGTGGTCGTTTATAGTTTCTTTAGTTTCTTCAAAAAGAATGACGTGTTCATCGGCTATGTATAGTGACACAGCGACATTAACGTTAAAGTATCACATATGGCGCATTATGATACGCCTCGACGCGCGAGGTGTTCGGAAAAATCGGAGAATGACCGGAGGAATTCCGGCGGACGGATTTCGTGTTACGGGATCGTTGGCGGTGCACGCTTCGAAATTCTCGCTCGGAACGCGCGAGGATCGGAGACATCGATATCGCGCCGAGAAAAGTTCGCGACTCCCCCGACACGGCTCGCACGAATCGATCGCGAACGAGTCCGAACCGAGTAATACTGCGCTGAAATTGCAATTAAACCGAAATTTCGCTTTGTCGCGACACGTTATCAGTATTTGCTGATATAATACTTCCCTTAATCTATCCATGTAAATCAGAATGGAAAAAGCTACTTCTTCTCTACAAATTAATGCCTATATAGAAGTAAAATATCACAAGAGAAATAAAAACGTGTACAAGGTGTCTTGCGAAGCCTAATTTTATTTTCGAGAATTTAAAGATTTTCAAGATTTTTTGATTTGACTCAGATTCCAATTTAATTATTCAAAACCTTTCAGGATTTTGCATATTTCTAATCTTAAGATTCTTTCTCGATTTCTCGAAATTTTTAGACTATCCTAATTTTTAATTATTTCTTTTTCTAGAATTCTCATTTCGATACAAAGTCTCTATTAGCGAATTGATTTTCCGGAATCGATGTCGCTGTTATCAAGCGAGAGACCGACGATTCAAACGTGGGATTGGAACGCCACGCGACGGTTTCACACGGCTTTAAAAGAGCGAAACGGGGCACGAAACTCTCTGCGGGGGCAGGAGGGTGCTCGTTAATTTAACGGTGGCGAAGAGGTGCAAGCGCCGGCTAACGTCGCGGCAACGAGAGTCGGGGCAACATTACCGTTTCTACCTTGGGGTTCTATTACCCTTATTGTTAAACTTAGAGTTACTGTGAACTGCGGAGTGAACTATAGACCGCTTCTCTGTTGTCGCAACACTCGCGCCGACTGCGGCGGGCCACGTGGCTGCAGGTGTGTGGCTCCGCTGGGACGCGTGCGAGCGGCTCGTCAAGCGTCGTCAACGAGCGACCGGTGTATTCCGCCTTTCGTCAAGCTCGCAAAAATTTCGTCGGCCACGACCCGCCGTGATCCCTCCACCCTGGAATCAACCCCTATCCCCGCCTTTTCCCCGCTACCTGTCGCACACGCCTGCAAGATTCGTCGACGTCGTTGACGTTTGCTGGAACCGGAAAAAGATCTGACCGCGATTTTCCCGCAATTACGTACACGAATCGCGTCGCGGACGCGACTCAGCCCCGAACTAGGCGAAACTACTAAGGAAGTGAAACTAAAATGATGTTATAGTGAATAATTCAGGGAATCATGGTAGAAGTTGCAAGTATGACGAGCCACTCGAAATTTTGCGATGAGTCAGCTTTTTTTATTGTTGCAAACTTTTTTTTTTTTTTTTTTCAATATAATTTTCCACGGTGATCCTCATCCGAAAGAACGAAGTGCTGCGTAAAATCATGGGAGATCAATTGTTAACTAGAATCATTTGTACAGATAAATGTGTTTATTACGGATTACGTCATATCATATAAAGCGATAAAACGTACCCTACGTGTCGTTACCGGAGAAGTAATGCAATACACGCGGATAGATTAACCCCCGAAGTCGCGTTGTACACACCACAAGTTATTACATTATATCTGTGTGCATCGGGCACGCTGTGTGTTGAACATGCGACGTGTTGTTTGGCGTTTCGTGGAAGTCGTCCTGTTATCGGAGACCAAGCTTATTGCAACTTGCTATTTCAAATCCATTCGCGTATACTTGTTATTTAATACACAGGCTATCGTTCGCTCTATTTTCACAAGTCTCGCGATAAAAGACACAAAACATACATTCTTCAAATCTATATTAAATTTATATCAAGCGAAGCGTTAATGCTATTAAGCCGACACTGGATATTCACGTGTGTGTAAAATCAATATAATTACAATATAATGAATAAAATACGCGTTTCCATTCAAGCGTTTAAGTCATCTTTAATACAAAATAAAATATAAAATTATGGAAGTAACATCATATAATGCGAAACTTCGATTTTGAATATTAAGGTGTACTATGGTATGATTTACCATCGTTTAAGTCTTTAATATATTAATAGTGTATAAATCTCAATTTTAATTTGACATATCACAAAATGTCGAAATCGAAAATTAACCCTTTATTCGTGATTTAAGAAAAGGAAATTAAATTCTATAAAGATTAACGTTGAAAATTGCGACGTTTCTCCAAGGAATTATTCTGGATATTTAAAAAATAAAACTTATTCTATAGATACTAAAATACTTTTCGATTGGCTCGAGGCTTATACTTTACAGACAATCTGACTAAATTATACGTATGCGTGTATAGTTCGCAAGCGATAAACGTTCATCATTGATCAATACAATCTTATAAACAATCATACTATCTATAACATCTATAACATCTTGGTATAATAAAAGCCCTGAAAAATCATGACCGAGTATCAATCGTGAACAATATGACCCTCGAGAAATAACATTATTTCGGCAAGTAATCATTAGATGTGATCGATAAACGAAATAAGCAGTCGCTATGTTTTTCGATTTAATACGGTCGAACAACGTTATTACGATATATCGAAACGTATGAGAAAGAGTTTGGGGAACTTCTATATCGAGGGACTGGATCATCCAATTAGACGTGGAATCAATGAATTCTCCTCGCACAATTTAGCATCGAACGAATTCGGCTTAATTCAGTAGTTTTACTTCGGCGATATCAAACGACAGGAAAAAAGTACAACATCAAATTGCCGTTGGCTTTCGATTTTTTGCAATTCGCATGTACGTACATTTCCGAATCGCTATCGATTGGATACAGCTTCGGATTTATATACCCCAAATATAATGCAGAATCGCATCCACATTGCATAATTGAATAATGTCATAACTCTCTCAATGTTCATCATTCTTTATTTTTTTAAGATATCAATTGATTTGTGTATTTAACAACTCAAATCATAAAAAATAAGATTGTACTAAATTATTACAAATTGAAGAAATGATTGCGAACTGAAGAGGCCAATCAACTTGAACCAACTCAAGAAGCTAAGAAACTTGTTTCAACTTAAATTGGTATGGTAATTATATTAATTGTTATTTATATACAGAACATGTTTATTTTAAAAGCATTATAAAATTAAGTGTTAGAAAGAGACATTATTGATTGCATTATTGATTGTTTCAATGATTTTACGTGACGTATCGCGAATAATTAATAATTGCAGCATTCATATATGACGTGCAATAGAATGCTCGCGTCTATAGATGCAGTAAGTAGTCCTTTATCCGATGCAGAATAATTTTCTTATATGTAGGCGGAATATTTTGATTGAGAATGCCGCGATGCTTATCGAACGAAGTTGACAAAGTTGTAAGACCCAGTCGCGGCTTACGTCGACGTTTCGCGCTTCGCAGAAATCTTTGCAACTTTTTCAAGGATCCTCTTCAAGCTACTGGCACCTCGCGCTTAAATGTTTTCTCGGAAGCAAACTTTATACACGTGTGAGATCGGTCGCGTTAGAAATCACATTCGTGTAGCAAGGACACTCGCGTTCTCTAGATCGTTCTCAATTGTTCGATCGCAGCTTAGCTGTGACATTGTGCAGGAATATTTGCGACGTTTCTCTTAAATAAAAATTTTCCTCGCGGAATCCCTGCATTTTGCATCGAGGATGCATCGGAGAAAATAGAAACGTGAAGTGATAAAAATTAATATCGATGAATCCAATTTGCCATGCTGTATCTTACGCTAATTGTTGTGCTTCTGGGCACGTATCTTGGAATGGATTTTCACATTTATTCAATCATTTATTAGATTTTTGTGTGTTAGAGAAAACGGCACAATTTCGAATGGAAACTATTCTGAATAGTTCTCATATGTATTCTGTTGTCACGAATGTATCCAGAAATCATTTTCTTGTGTCGAAGTGCAAATCCGTTAGATTACCTATATCGATTTCTTAGATCTGTATTCACATTTCACTTTTATCGATGAATACGCGCATTTAGCATATCGTTTATTTTATTTATACTACAGAATCTTAGAAATAAATGTGTACATTTATAATAAAAGTGAAGTGTAAATACAGATCATTATCTCCAATTCTTATAGTAGCGTTTTAAATTATATATACAATCGATATACATGTGTATATATATATATATATATATATATATATATATATAAATTCTACTAATACAGAATTCTCTATGTGTACTAAAATGGTGCAGATTATCACACGTTTGAAGGCTTTATTATGACGGATTTTTTACAGTGAACCATTATTTAAGTTTTAAGTCTTAAGCCGTCTTAAGAAATTGACCAATCACAGTCGAATGTGAAAAGAATAACCGACAATGATTGGTCAATTTTTTACGCCTAAAATTTAAAGCTTGGATAATTAACGCCTTAAACTTAAAGCTTGGCTTATTGTAGAAAACACACTATGGCCACAGTACACAGAAAAATTTAAGAGCAGCTGGACGTAAGCAGCAAGAAAATCAACATGTTGTTATACAGAGTGTCCCAGAAAGAAAGATAGATATTCTGGGAGATGATGATATTGCTCATTTTAAAATGATATTTACATTCACATGATCATTTTTTAATGATCATGTGAAGGTGAACATCATTATGTTCTTTCCTCCTGGAACATCATATAAGACCGCCTTAAGTACAGTCTTAAGATGTCATAAATTAATTACTGTATTAACAGTAAAGCCACGCGCATATTAATATCTTAAGACATTACTTAGAGGACGGTCTTGGAATAAAAATTTTTAGACTTTCGCGTCAGACTTAAACGTCAGAATGATAATATATAGACATAGGGCGGTATTCATAGTCCATTTTTATTTTAAGATCGTCTTAAGTAATATCTTAAGATGTTAATAATCAATCTTGTGATTGGTTTATGACATCTTTAGACTGTACTTAAGATGGTCTTAAATATAATCCGACTATTAATATTTAGCCATAGTTATATATCATGCTTATTATTGATGTACTAATCGGATTACTCCGATCGGAATCTCTCGATACCGTTCGTATAACTGTTAAATCAATGTTTTAATTTGATCGAAACATGAAAATGCGAAAAACAAGAGAAATTAATATGATTTTTCGAAACAAAGTGCGAGGACTTATTGTTAGAGATTTTTCGAGTGAGTACTAACGGACTCACCAGGTTCGGCGAAGGTGATAATCTCCGAAGTTCTCGCGTAGAAATCATCTAGCTCCTCCTGAACATCATCGTAGCCCTGATAGGACTTAGCGGTGGTCCTAGCGTTACCCTCGGTGGTAGTGGTCTCCTGATCTAGATTCCTATACGAGTACTCGTCGCCGCCGTAAAGGAACTCGCCCGAATATTCACTCTCGTAGTCGACCCTCGACCGGTCGGAGTAGCGCGGCGGCGTTTGCGCCTCCGCCCGATAAAGGGTCTCCAGGGCCAAGTGCCGGGGCACGGTGGCCAACGTCCTGTTAACGTCCGGGCGAGTCCTCAAGCCAAGTTTCTGCAAGATCTGATGTTTGATCGCCTCCAACCTAAGATCATCGGGGCTAGGCGTGGCGGTGTCTTTGAACAGGCCGCCCCTCGGCGGACCCTCATGGTGAACGTGATGATGATGGTGATGTTGTTGCTGCTGTTGTTGATGTGGGCAACCCGGACACGTCTGATGGTGGCCGCTGAGACGCGGCTGTACCGCCGGTAGGGCGAGACAACAGAGAGCCAATCCTATGAGCAGCAAATTGGATGGCAGCGACGGCGGGGCACTAGCGTGAACGGTGCGCACCGGGCCCAGACAATGCAGGGAGGACACGCGGTCCACGTCGGGCCCGGCGTCGTGCCGTCGTAATCGCTGCCGCGTCGTCGTCGTCGTCGTCGTTGTCGTCGTCGTCGTCGTCGTCGTTGTCGTCGTCGTCGTCGTCGTCGTCGTCGCCGTCGTCGTCGTCGTCGTTGTCGTTGTCGTCGTCGTCGTCGTCGTCGTCGTCGGCAATCGGCGCGTTCGAGCGCGCGCGCGTACGCGAGCGCGGACACGAGCGCGAGCGCGGGCGCGGGCACGAGCACGGGCGCGGGCACGAGCACGAGCACGAGCACGGGCACGAGCACGGGCACGACCGCGAGATCTAGGCTGCTGCTGTTGCAACACTCGCCTGGTGCACTCGGGCTGCTGATGCTGCTGCTGCTCCCAGAAGATCCTGTCGTTTCGGTTTTCGCTTGAGATACCGCTGTGTCCGTAGGGCACCTGGTGCATCTCGACAGCGAGTCACCTCGTTCGTCCGCACCACCTCCGCCTCCTCCTCCTTTTGCTTCGGTGCTCCCTTCTTTCCTTCTGTTCTTGATCCGATACCGGTACCCCGAGTGTCCTACCTGATGCGCGAAGAGGCTCCGGCTTTCTTTCTCCTGAGGTATCGTTAGGTTCCCCGTCAACGACGAAGCTGATATCGCTACTACCAACGCATTCGACGCCGAAGAGCAGGAAGTTTCTCGCACCGGTGAGGATCTTCCTTTGCTTGCCGTTAACGGGCTCGCTTTTTGCCTGCGGTGATGCCGAGGGATCACGACGACGACGACGACGATGACGGTCACTGGAGATGACGGGACGACCTGGGACGGAACAGTACAACGACTCGACGGCGTAGGGGATGACGGCGTGTAGCGGTGACGACGACGACGGTGATGATGACGACAGAGAAGACAGGGAGAAGGCATCCTCGCCTAAACCCCCCATCACCAACTACCGGTTGCCGGCGCCTTAAAATCGTTCTCACCCAAGCGATGGATCGCCGTAACCGACCGGTGGACGCCACTCGTAGTTTCGGCCATTCGCTTTGCTTCCGCGTATTCACGTTCACTCATAAACGCGTTTCCTCGTATGTACATATATATTTATTATATATGTATATATATGTATATATATATATATATATAAAATTGTAGATATATATATTTCGCGCTATTCACGCTCTCTTTCCTTCCATGCGTCTCTCTTTCCGTCGGACTCCTCCTGAACACCGTCCTTGAGCCGGCCTTCCGCTCGTTCGCGCGAGCTAATCCGAGCGGGTCGTTGAACTTGACTGTGTGTGCACGCTTCACTTCGCTACTCTAACCCCTTTTTTTCTCTCTCTCTCTTTCTCTCTTTATCTTTCTCCCTTTCTCCCTCGCTCTTTCTCTCTTTCTCTCTCTTTCTTTCTTCCTCCCTGTCACGCCGGCTCCTCGGAACGAATGAAGCGGCGACGTCGTTCGCTATCGACTAGGGTCTTCTCGACTTTCTCGGGCACTTCCTATGTATACCTAACTCTTCACTACGGCTAAGATCCCCGGAATAATAATGCACCATTTAAAAGTCTGGCGTGGCTCCGTATGCCGATACTCCGACTACAGGGCACACTTCACCCGTAGCGACCCACGCGCTCACGAGTACGGTCGCCCGTGTTCCCCTCTGGAACGTGATCTCCTCTGGACGATCGTCGGGCGTCCGGATGCTCGCAGTGGTCCACTTCTTCTGCGACTCGTCGGTTAGCAGGACTCGTCGTTGTCGTGTCTGTCTGCCGCATGCGGCAAACGTCGCGGGCCGGTCCTGACCCGCGCCAACGATCCGCGTGAACCAGTCACCGTGAACCCCGTCACCGACGACGAGCACCGTAGCGTGGTCGAAACTAATCGCATCCTTCCTTGTGCGACAACAACAACCCGATCGAATCGACGGTAATCCGCGTAATCCCACGTATACGATCGTAATCCCGTCCCGACTTCGGCTTCTTCGACGTGTTCCTCTCTTCTTCTTCCTCCTTCTCTTCCTCCACCTGCAACTCTTCTCGTTTTGCCCACTTGCCGTTATTATCCTGGTCCGTCTCTTTGGCTGTCTCTCTGTTTTGCGACGCCGGCAGAAAGTCAGCCGATGTCATCCGCGATGAACGCCGGGAGCGCGTTCATAGGATCCTCTCGTAACGACCGAAGCACGCTTGTCGGAGGCGCGCCGGACACTGAGGGGCAAGCACCACCACTACCACCACTACCGATACCGGCACCACCACCGCCGTACCATCACCAGCGGCTGTGAGCCGGCATCAGGAACAGCAGCAGCAGTAGCAGCAGCCAGCAGCACCACCATCACCACCACCACCACTACCTACCATCACCACCACCACTACCACCAACACCATCACTATCAACCACCCACTACGGCGGTGTCGAGCGCAACCAACGAGATACTGTTCACCCACCCACCACGATATAGGTACTACAACGGCCGACTAAACTTCTCAGTAACTTTATATAGGTGGTCCCTTATAAACGATAGGTCTTCGTAATCCGCCGCTGAGATATTTAAAGATTCCACGCATGTAAACGTATATGAGTGTGTAGGCTCGACCCTTGATGATGATAGTGTGCGGGAGCGATCTCTTCAGGGTCGGATGATTTAAGAAGTGGAAGATAGACCGAGCAAAAAGAAAGAGATAACGCCGTTGTGTTTGATTTAATAGCATAGTATGTCTGCCATTCACATTTTTACCGGCTTTTAAAAGGATAAAAGCGGGAGCACAGAATCTTGCATAACGCATAATGTATGAGAAAATAGACCAATCAAAGTCCTTTATTTCCTTCGTTTTTAAATAAAAGACTCTGTGAGAGTTGATTTTATCATACTTTATGCATTATGCGGTATGTAAAGATACTGTTCTCCAATTAATATAAAAAAAAAGAGAGAGAGAGATGGAGGAGGGAGGGAGGGGAAAGAGAATAAGAGGAGAGGGAGAGAGAGAGAGAGAGAGAGAGAGAGAGAGAGAGAGAGAGACAGAGAGATCACTCGATCACCACCATGTGACTGACGCATGGTACCACGGATGATTCGCGCAGCATCGCAATGATCTCGGCGTCATTAGCAACGTCGACCGATTGTGAGTGAGGCCGCCAGTCGGCGCGAACGAGGACCACCTGTTAGGCGCTAACGGTATACCACGGCGACAAAATTTCGTCGATGATAAGATAACACCCGAGTGGAAACGGATGACCAATTCGTCCCACCCATGCGATGGTTACACGAGACATTTATCTCGGAATCCTCAGGAGCAAGGATCACCATAGATCTTTAGTTCACAAAAACGATACACTCGCACATATATTTGTAACGTCGATAGCCATAATTACTTCTTGAGAATGGAGAAAAATCGGACTGCTTGCTCTACTTGAAAAACGATCTTCAGATTTATTCGCAGTTATCACATACACATACAGTATTTTCTTCGTACTGCAGATATTTCGATAGTTTCAATCGTTCTTTGCCAGAAAAATATATCTATTTGTTACAATTCTAGTTTAAGAATACCTCATTAACATTTAAAATAATAATATGTCCTCACTACACGAATGCGAACGTTTTGAACATTTTAACCGAAAGATATAGTAATATTTTTTCAATTGATTGTAATACGAAACTGGTACCACATTTTCTAAAATTTTAGACTAAATTGTCTCTCTGAAGAGTGAAATCTTACTCTTGAAGATTGAAAATTCAGCTCTTTTTCAAGACTGGCTCAATTTTCACTCTTTAGAATGAGATTCCACTCCAAAGAATTTAGAGAGCAAGAATATATTTTTATCATTTATCTATCGAATCTAATTTTGAAGCAAGATTATCAATGCAGGTTTTTTTAAAAAGAAAATTGGGAAACTTCTTCTCAGATTGAAAAGAAGCCACATCTCTTTTATCTGATATACTGATTAAATATGTCGCGTCGAAAGTCGATCCTTCGATTGCACATCAGGATCGCGATGATCTCGTGGAAGAAGAACGGCAACTCGGTTTTCTCGATTACCTTCGGCACGCCAGATACCTCGGTGTCATCGGATAACGCATCGCGTCACCGAAACGCCTGATCCACTGCTCTCTTACGACGGAGAGACGCAAAAGGGAGACGGTACGAGAGGAAAGGGATAGAAAGAGAGGCGAGGTAGCCGTAAGCATATTGATCAGGAGACAGTAGTTGGCCGCATGCCACGTGGTGATGCTACGAGAGGCGCCGGCCTCTCCACCTATTATGAGCCAAGGCTCCTATCTTCGCGTTTCTTCTTTTCCCCGCGGGTTTCATCCCCGACGCCACCCGCCGTTGTCTTTCTTCCTTTCGCCCCCTCTGGGTGCCCCATCTTCTCCTCCCTGTCCTGTCCCCCCCCCCCTTGTTCCTTCCACGATCCGACAGAGAGCCCTTTTAACCCGCGTTATTTCACCACTCCCCGCTCTCCCCGCTGCGTGTACTTTATCTTCTTGTCTTCTCGGGACTTGTCTTTATTCCGAATCCCGGCATCTAGAATGCGTACTTTCGCCATGTACATGACTCGTGTAAATACACATACGTATTCGTTCATATACATACGCAAAAGGTGAATGCGTGTGGCCCTTTCTGGCGCTTATGCGAACGCCGCCACGCATGCGGGGCCCACCCTCAGTATCTTTTTCTTTTTTTCTTTCTCTCACCGTATCTCTCTTCGCCTCCGAAACCCTACGACTCCTCGACTCCCAATCGAGAGCGTTAAAATTGAGACGTCAGCCTAACAAGCTCACTTGCATCGTTCGAGCACGGAGGACGTCTCCATTCGGTCTCCTCTCCCTCTCACGTAAGCGAGCGATCTCTCAGCGGCAACTTTAAGAGAGCAAGGAAAAAGGAACAAAAATCGAATGAGGAAAAAAAGAAAAGATCAAAGGGGGTCCTGTTAAACGGCCGGTTCGGCACAGAGAGAAAGGAGACCGTCTTCTTGGGTGGCCACCGGTTCCTCTCGGTCAACCCCTTATCCTCTTATAGCGCGACCATGTTCTATAGTATCGTCGGTCTTTTGATCTCGCGAGATTATACCGTTCTGTCAACGCAGGGTCGATAAGAAGGAATATACTTGCCAGATACCGACACCAAGTAAACCGAGTGGTTTATCTCGCGCAGGTTTCTTCAGAACGCTGATAACGTGTAGGTTCCATCGATAACACGACAAACCACTATCGAGCGATGTACGTGCAGAATTCCTCTTTGTATGATGACTCGTTCCCTTCAGTCGCTTATTGTCATTAAAGTAGACTTTATTATATAATATATAAGGGATGGAAAACTAAACGATTGAATACTTGCTAGTTACAATGTACAAGTATATTATATTATTTTATTTAATTCGGAAAATTAAATTAAATAACATACACTTGTGCTAAGTGAATTTGTTTATGCATTTTTAATTTTTAAAGGTATTTTTAAATGTAAAAAAGTCATATAGTGGTATATATTTTAAATGTATAACGATATGTCTGAAAGATGCTTTAAAATATGCACATAGTGATACATAGATGAATGCAATCCCAGTCGACACAATGAAGAGTAATATCCCATATAGCACAGAATTTGCAACAATATCGCAACAATATCTGCAAAATCTCTGCAAAATCTCTGCAATATGCTGCAATATTTTTTTTATGCAACTTTGTGCTGTAGGAAATATATAATATCAAATATTATAATTTCGATCTTAACAATATATAGTAAATGTAATATAACATTAGTATTCAGTAACATTCTCAGTTATGTTGTTGAGAGCGAAATATTGTAATATAGTATTATAAAATTATAAAATTATAACGTATAAAATTATAATGTTATTTTTTATGTTGACTGGGATACAATAATGCAGCTTACAAAAATTATAATAGTTTTCTTTTCATATAAAAATGTTTAAAAATTATGGCTTATGAAAATTTAATCGATAAATATTTTAAGTCATTTCCAGAATTCACACGAAAATAAGTTTAAAATGCCAGACATAATATATTACTTAAATTTTTATTTTAACTTATTTTGACACTTATTTATTTCCACAGTTCGCAAATTTGGTAATTAGCGACATATAGTATATATATATATATAATATATATTCAGTAATTATTAAAATCAGAAATTACAATGTAAGATATCGGGTCTCGATGAATATATTCTCACTAATATTGTAAAAAGTATAACTTTTTAATTTTACAATTTCGATATGTACGAGATTCCGAGATTCATTTGCCGATTAACTTTCTCAACATTGAAGCTTCAAGTCAAAATATGTTCGTTTTTTCGCTGCAATCCAATGTCATCTAAATATACAGCGCGTATTTGTGAAAAGTAAAAGACAGGGAAGTTTAATTTTATTCCTTAATATTGCAATTATTCCCTTCAATCACATGAGATTCACAATCGAGACGACAAAACGTTGCAGGATTAATTTCAGCGTAATAAGAAAAAAGATTGATTGACAGAAAATTTAATTCTTTCGATACTAAAACAAGTGTTTCGAGAGATGCTTGGAAATTTATAGGATTTATATAATGTAACTATTTATTTTACATTTCTTTCATACTAGTTTCTGAACAACTCGAAAAGTAGTAGTATCGAAAAAATTAATGGATTGAAACAAAAATCGGCTAATATTGTCGAAGATCGTATAATGAGTCACATACGGACGTTAAATTACACTTCGAGACTTAATGCTATAATACTAATTAATAATGGAAGACTGGTTTCTCGCCGACTAGAAGTTTTCCATCGATAGGATATCAGCTCGCATCGGCGCGTGAGCGCTTATTAATCGAAAAAGAGAAAAGAGTTCAGTTCGGCAAGTAGTATTCTCGTGGTATGTACTCCGTTTTCGGACTACTTGGCTCGATACCGAGTAACTCTCCCATGAAGGCGATGTATGTGATCGCCAGACGCAGCGTTTCAATTCTCGAGAGTCGTTTCTCGTAGGCAAACGTTGGTACCTAAATATAATTAAAGACTTAAAAATGAGAAATTTCTGAAGATAATCGAGAGAAATTCTCAGGTTTTGTATTATAATTTCTTAATTTTTTGACTTTTAAGAGGGGCGAATCGTTCGTCTTAAAAATAATCTTTTCAGAATAATTCTGTGGATAATTTAATAATTTTTGTGGATTTTTCTAATTGATTTTTAAGTTATAAGCTTACTTTGTTTGAAGCAAATGTATAATACATATATTAGGTGTAGTAAAAAGAAATCCATTATTTTTACTACACCTAATATAATCTCTCTCTCTCTCTCTCTCTCTCTCTCTCTCTCTCTCTCTCTCTCTCTCTCTCAAAAATATATAATTTTATATTTATATTTATATTTAATATATTATTTTATTTACTTTGGACGAGCTGTTCGCCCGTCTCGAAAATATTATGTCACAATTATAGATATTTTAAAGAGTTAATTTTCATTAAAAAATACAATAAAAAATTAATATCAATGTGCTAATATTTAAATTATTAAATATTTTATTTTTAAAATAAAAATACGTACTTTCCTGCGGAGTTTATCGAAGGCCTCATTCAGATTGAACATCCTGCGTCTCTCTCGGATATTGGCGGCTCTCCTTTGAGATACCGTTGCCACTCGACGTCTCGGTTTTTTCGTCGTTGACGATGGCAAGTTCGGTGAACGACCGTTTGGCGTGTAACGACTGAAATTTCAAAATTTTATATACTTTAAATCATATAAAATAATCAAGAACTCTTAAATTTCAATAATAATACAACGATAAAAAAGAATAAGTAAGAGTCGATTCTTTCAAATTAAGTATAAAAAATTCTTAATGCGAAACTAAACACATAATAAAACACTAAGATATAATAATATTATATAATAACATTATTATATCAGTGTTTTATTGTATATGTATTTAGTTTCGCATTAAGAATTTTTTATACTTAATATCTGGAAGAATCGATTCTTATTTGTCCTTTTTTCATTGTATTGTTATTTATATATTTTATATATTTATTCATATTTTATATACTTTATCACATAGTATGTTGCAATATGGTAATTGATATTAACTATTAAAGACTTTTCATGCGTATTTATCAATTTAGTATAATCAATATAGACAAGAAATTATATTATTCTACTTGAATATGCAGAGGAAAGTTAAAAAGTAAAGGGACTTTTGGAAAGTAAAAAAAAGAATTTAATTAATTCTTGCACAAGTTTATGATCGTTTTTCTACGTAAAGCAGAAAATGACTTTGCCAGACTAAAGTTTTTTTTTCCTAATTTCGAAAGCATTGTTAAACATTGGATGTTGAATGCATCGATGTTTGTGAAGACTATAGGAGAATGATAACAAAACCGCATAACAAAACTTGTATAAGAATTAATAAATTTTCCAGATGTCCCATTACCTTTTGATTTTACTTTGTGGACAATTCTTCGTGGAATGAATTACCTCTGGTGCAACAACGCGCAGGGTTGTCTGTACAATCCGTGCTCGTTCACGTGCGGATGAGCAGGCGGCTGTGTCTGGTACAAAACGGAACTGTCCCACATTGGATAGCTAGCGATCTCACCACCAACGTACTGCGACATCTCCGCGATTACCTGTTACGCGAATACAGATTTTCTTTGAGGGAATCAGTTGGCTCGGATAGCGCGAATCACATGAGAATCTCGAACACATATTTATAACGCGTCTAATAGAATTATATTGATTTTGAATAATTTTTTTTCATATTATATATTAATTTTATATATCCGTATTTTATAGTTGATTCTTATTTTAAGATTGTCTTAAGTAAATATCTTAAGATGCTAACATGGCTCTATGATTGGCTTATAAGACATCAGACGTCTCAAGACTACTTAAGACGGTTTTAAAAACCGTCATAACTGATATGAGCTACTTTGACCAAACTTTGATTAACATAATCAACCTTCCATCTGCAATCAGGATCTTTTTTATCTAGCCAAAGTTCTTTTACTGTTTTAGACTTCCAAAAAATTTATGTTTAAATTACTATTATTTTTCGTTTCT
Organism: Acromyrmex echinatior; assembly: GCF_024713525.1. Taxonomy (NCBI): domain Eukaryota; kingdom Metazoa; phylum Arthropoda; class Insecta; order Hymenoptera; family Formicidae; genus Acromyrmex; species Acromyrmex echinatior. The sequence continues at coordinate 3,803,326 of NC_141861.1, forward strand.
ATTATAACATCTCAACATCTCTATTACATTATCAAATAATTTTGTAACTTAAATGTTAAAACTTTAATTTAAGAAAATTGAAATTTAAAGAAAAAATGAACATAAAATTCGAGAATAAAATTTTTTTTATGCCAATGTAAACGGAGGATTAATCAATTAGCTCAATTAATTGTTAATTGTACTCTGTCGAATTGTGACTGTAATTTAATACTGTATTTTATTTCATTTTTGGGGATATGTGCGAATTACTTGGCTCCAGTTAGGACAGACAACGATTTTCGATGATTTATATAAGATATTGAATTGAAAGGAAAGTAATGTCGTATTTTTTAGCTCAGATTTATATATATTCTATTTAAAAAACATTGACAATTATACTATTCGATAGAGCAAAATTTCAGCTTTAAGAATCTGTTTTTTAATTGCGATACGATGATTTTTATGGAATTATGAACAATCAAAGTCAAAATACTTCTTTTATTTAACTCGCGATAATTAAAATCTTAGGAAACAGCTTTTAATTTATAATTTAATTAAAGTCGCCAGCGAAAACGTGCTGCTATCACGGTATATACAACCATTGTCTTTTCTGCTCTTCATCTTTTATCACCAATATCGAAGACAAAACTGTAAATCGCGTCGTGCGGAATTCATCCTTCGACTCACTGGTGTTTGATTTCCATTAATCTCCCACAGCGGTTCGGTGTAGCTCATATCCCGCTTCCTCTTCAGTGACGAGCGAACCACCAGCGTGCTTAATTCACTCACTCTCGCAGAGGATGAAAAAAAATTTAAAAAAAGAAGGGGGTTACCGCACGCGATGACACTTGGATAACGTCCTGCGACGTTACGGGGTCCGAGTTTCCCGTTCTTCTGAGAATCCTCTGCTGGCTCTGATAGCGCATTTTCGGAAATTTTGCCGAATATACCCCCGGGGATAACCGCCCCCGTTGCAATCCCCGAATGCGCGCGGATTCACTACAAGACGCGTGCGCCGCGACGCAGACACGACATTGGGGCTCCCTCGTACCCCTCGTAACCCCGTTGGGCGGTGCTTACCGTGACGCAGCCTACCGGTACCACGAGAGCTGATCTCGTGTATCGACCGAAAGATTGTAAGATGGACGCGATGGACAGTAACCAAACGACGAGAAAATTGAGCTTCCAGTCTGACAAATAAAGAAAACATTATGTGGACTAAACATCATATTTAATACAAGGTTAATATGTATAATCAATTTTTTTTTTTCATTTATGTGTAATCAGAATTATCGATTAATGAGAATCTCGGTGAATGGCGAATATGGACCGGTATAGAGACATCAGCTAAAGAAGCTTAATGTATGCACGAGTAGCTAAATAAAACACATAAGTGAGCAAAAGAAAAAAAGAATGTTATTTAAAAAGTGTTTTATCACATCTTATTCGCGCCTTAAATTTATATAGATTTTATATTAAATTTATAGTTTGTAATTAAACAAATATTCCAATTATTTATATTTAATATCAATATTTTTCATCTCCCTTATTTTTTTTTTAAAGAAAAACTAATATTTGGATGTCAAGAGAATCTATAGAGAGGAATTTTGTAAAGAAGTTAAAAAGTCAATTGCTTTATCTTAAATCTTGATTGATTTATTTTAATTTACATTGATAATGCATTGATGAAACGCCATATTAAGTTACGAACTAAATAATATAAACCTGTTGAAGACTTCGGTTAAGAATTTTCGAATAATTTTGGTTCATAATCTGTAAAATGTATATATTTTTATACTTTACATAAATCTTTTGCAATTTATAAATAACAAACTTAAGATTTTTATTTTAAACATTTCACTTATATGTATATAATATACGTGTGTATATCAATTAATTTGAATCATTATATATTTTAAATAGATTAATATTTAATATATGAATAAAAAGTAAAAAAAAGAACGTAATCAAAATTAATATTCCAATACTAACTAATCAATATTCAATCATAAATAAAATACAAATTAAGTACAAAGGTTTATATTTTATTAAGTATATATATATATATGAGAGTATTCCAGTTTTTGTCACTTCTTTGCAAGAGATGTACTTTGCGCTATTTTGCATCTTAAAGAATTTTATTTTAAATAAATAATTGATCTATTTTATTTTATTTTTAACTGCTACTTAAAAATAAGATGTACTTACAGCTCCAATTATGTGAAAAAATGGCTACGGTTGTCACGACCAAAAGTCGTCCATCATTTTTTGATTATAAGAACTATACGATTGTGATAGATAGATTGGCATATCTTAACGATTATGCTGTAAACATATGTCTATCTTACGGTTATCACAATCAAATGTATTGATAGGCGAAAATTATCATTATTTCCGGTTGTGGCAAAATTTTTTTATGTGTTGCGTATACAAATATAAATTTTAACAATTAACTTAATACATTTATGTAGTTTAAATTTAAAAGTTTCTGAAAATTTCGATCACATTTTTTCTGATAGTTTAATATCTATTCTATATAATAATGAAACTTTCGTCAAATATTGCGCATAATTCTTTGAAAGATTATTCTATAAATTAAATGTAGAATATATAAAATAAGCAGATTGATATTTTCATATCTATGTATATATTTATCTTATGTATATATTAAATTAATTTGTTTATAATATTTAGTATTTATTTAATGACTAAATATTAATTTACCTAACTAAATATTAATTTACCTAAATGTATATTTTTTGACATATATCTATTGTTAAATATTAATTAGTAATATACCTTATATTCTTTAGAGATTTGATTTCTGTTTTTTTCTACGTTTTGATTTCTATTTTTTTCTACGTTGGTTTCTCGCGTTATCATCTCTCATCACAACTGCTCAAGGGATTTCCGTGTCGAATCCGCATAATAAGCATCAGAAAAGTCTGGAAAGGTCCGTGACGAAATCCTGTAATTTCGCTCAGAGGCGTAACCCCGTTGTGGGCGACGATGCGGGGTCGGTGCATTGCCATTGTTAGCGGCGCATTAAAATCGGATCGGATGAACACGTGCGAAATCCGGAGGACGGTGTTTACGTGGCTGGCTCCGTTCATTCTAGTAAATTTGGCTGGAATCACCCCATTTTCGTAATGCACGGTGTAATGCATGATCCTGCGAATCCGAATGGAATTTCGGAAAAATTTAGTACAGATTGCTCCTCAAGTAATATACAATATTGCAATATTAATTTTGACATATTTTTAATTTTTTTATATTTACATTAGGTATAATTAAATATTATGATCTATTATAAACATAATGGTTGAAATTAATAAGATGAAGATGAGTTGTGTGAGCAAAAAATTAACAATTTATTTTTTTTTGCGAAATAAATTTCAAAGAAACGAACAATAATGATATATAACATGAATGATATAACAATAACAAAATTTTAATAAGCGATGTATAATATAATTAGAACTGGATAATATAATAAATAAATAGTAGCTCTCCGTTAAATTTCAATTCTGAAAAGATTTTGTAATAAATATTTGAGGCAGTTTTTTTATAAAAATTAAAATGAAAATGTGGAAACAAGAAATAATGAAGAAAAAAATGAAGAATTTATTAATTTTAATTTAAAAAAATAATGTACAAATTTTAATAATGTCGACTTTTAATCTGTAAGTTTTGAAAATTTCCAGAAATTAATTTCTCTTATTATGAATTGTTACCGATTCTTTCTAAAGTTGGTCTATTTCTCTTTCGCAGAATGCTCAAGTAAAATTTAATTTCACATTTGATTTCATACGTATCGTATCGGTTGCTCCAGAAAATGACGGCAGAAAGAGCTGGAGCTTACCGGCGCCGACGCTTGGAACATCGATCCGGGGCGTCAGCTTGCAGTTATGTATATAGTTCATATTACAGCAGAGGGTTGTATTAAACATCCACGTCGTTCTCTACTTGCGCTTACAATTCTAACGCATACCGTTTATCAAACAGTTTGAGTGATATTACGCTCACGCAGGACATCTTCTCTTCAAACTTCTGTTGTAATTTGTTATACGATTTTGTCGCGATGTAAGGAAGAAAACAGGCCTTACAAAATCGATATTGTTGTGAAATGTTGAGTCAACGTTTTTAAGACACAGATATATAAATATAAGATATAAATATAATATATAAATATAAGAAACTTTAAAATATAGAAATGTAAATATATAGTAAAAAATATAACAGATTAATTTTCTCAGATTTTTAGAAGAAATCGATTAAAATGATGTTAAACTCCATATATTCTCTAAATTCCTTGGAGTAGAATCTCACTCTAAAGAATGAAAATTCTGCCACTCTTGAAAAGTAGTGGCAGAATTTTCGAACTTGAAGAATGAGATTTCACTCTTTAGAGTAAGATTTTACGAAGAATTTACAGAGTAAATTTCAATGTATTTTTTTTTTATTAAAAAGAGGGCAAGTATTTGCACACTGTAGGAAACAGCGCGAGTTTTGCTTATGCTAATCCAGAGATATTCATACTTCCTTTCGTAAATTCTTAGAAGTGGAATTTCACTATAAATTGTATAAATTACGCCAGTCTTGAAAAAGAGTAGCTCACTTTCAATCTTTAAGAGAGTGAGAGATTTTATTCTATAGAGATTCATTCTAAAAATTTTAGAGAGTCTATAGGTATACAACAAATGCCATTAAGCATCTAATCGACATTTATGTATTTTGAAATATATAGATTTCTTAATATATTCCTAATATATATTCTATTATTTTTATGGAATAAACAAAATAATTTTACAAAAAGATAAATCTCGACTATCTAAGCGATAAATCTATCTTGAAAATTGGAAAACGATTTGTCGGCGTCGAGCTATTGCGGGGCGAGAATATAGGGGTTTTGGGGATGAAAAAATGTGGTGGATAAATCATACGCCATTCGCGCGACGTAATTAGAGCGTTTCTGGGACATGGAAATGTCGCGAAACGAGGGGATGCGCCGGGGAATAACTAATAACTTTATACAATCCCTCCTCCTCCCCTCGTCGAAGTCACCTCGGGGTAGCATAAACACGAGATCCGATTTGACACGCGGAAACGCGCGATGTTTATACGCGCTCGTTGTAAGGGTCGGTCTCTCGCTCTCTTAGCCACGTCAAGTGACACGGCTAATATCTATTTAATTGATTCAGGGATGGAGCGCACCCCTCAAACTGCTCTCTTGCGCGCAAACAATATGTTGGCTGTCCCTCGAAAGGACGGAAAAGGCGCGCACGTGTTCGTTGAAATCGCAAATTGACTCTGTGCTATCGATTTGACAAAGCTAATTATAGACAGGAAGGATTATCGAAAACAATCACCGTAAAATCACCGATGAAACGGCTGCCGAGTTATCCCTGTAATACAAAAATATAAAAGAACAGGCTTTCTTTGGAAACCATTCTCACGCTGTTTAGGGATATATCAGCCGTTATTATTTTTTATTATTATAAAAAATTAAAATTTTTAAAGTTAAAATATTATAATAAAAATAAAAATGTAATAAACTATAAAAATACATTTTGTTAAATAAATATAACAAATATAAGTTATTCATATAATTGTTTTGTATTTATATTCATTTTCAAATGAAAAATATAAATATTAATAAATTTCATAATAATGTTAAACTTTTTGCAAGAAATATACTGATATATTCTCAACTGTTAATTTAAGAATATTAGGAAAAATAAAATCTCAACGAACAGGTTACGTTTTAAATGTTTTATTCAAACATTTGTAACATAGATATATATGTACATACATATATTTTGATATATTTATGAGCACGCTGTTTATTATTTTACAAGTACAGTTAATCTGCGATTACTACGTATTTTCTATACTGGATATTTATTAAGGAGGAATTAATTCCGATCGCAATTATTTTGTTTTCCCTAGAAAACAATAGAAATCTAGGGAATAATCGAATAATAGGGAATAATTCCGATCGGAATTCCATTTCGAATAATTCCATAATACATATCCTTCGCAATACCAAAAGTCGCACGTCAAGTATTCACAGTCAGGATATTTCTTCGTGCAACTTCAAGCGTAATTATGTCACCTTAATCAGGACATTTTCTTTGGCTCGGATAAAAACCTTCTCTCCAGTACTTACTATTATACTGAAAAAAAAATATATATATAAAAAACGTAATATCTTCAATTACACATGCAGTCGCACGAAATAAGATATCTAATAGATATCTTCGTTGTCATTTTTAACATTGTTAGCTGGCGCATGCATACATTTTCAGTCTCGTACATTCGGTAACTTTAAGAAAATATGACTATTAAAAACTATTGCAATATATTTTAAAGAGCAGAATAAAATGCAGTAAATATACATTTTTACATTTCTTTCTAAAATGCCTCTTTTGTAATTATATGTACTTTTTTCTCCACTGTCTCTTCTCCTATTCAGTCATCCTTATATTTAATTGAAGCACACGTAATGGCTATGTTTATCTACATAGCGTTTGTACATCTGCAATAATCTCTTTAGGAAAGAGGTAATCTTCTATGTAATTACGAGTCACAGTCAACAGCGATGATCCTAGACAGTATTGTTGGGCAAAATCTTATTTAAGAATCTTAAAAAAATATAAACGATCGAAAATGTAGCATCAATCTACTCCCTTAAAAATTTAAAAATTTTTTAATTCTTTTTAAAACTGATTCTACAAATGATATAAATATGTTAAATTAAAATTAAAACATGCAGATAGTGATATGTATAAGTGAAAAGATTAATTTTTCTTTCTCACTATTATCAATTCAGTAATTCGTTGATCTTTTTATAAAAAAGACCCATTCTAAGTTAAATGTTTGTCTATCATTTAAATTATCATAATTTTATTCTATTTGTATTGATAAAATATGTTATTTTAAGTCACGAAGCGATTTAGAAACATTGATCGCTTTCTAAAGATATTTCTCGAGCTAAAACAAGAATATATCGTCTTTGATTTAATATCTCATTTATATAATGCTATAAAGATTGGAAGATGGGGTTTAAAAGTTTCGCTATTATAACTCTCTCTCTAAATAATCTGGTCCTGATCGTATACTTTTATCAGCCTTGATGAATAATGCTACGAAACATCAAAATGACTGTTTAGCTCTGTTTAATTAATACTTGTTGATTTTAATACTTTTGAATTTCTAGGAAACTATCCTTTCTAAAACTTTAGTAGTGTAAAACGCTACGTTGTAAGAATAGATCTAATATCACGAGGATATCGAAAAAAATATCAAATAAGTAAATTAATTTGCGATTGATATCTATTTCTTTTCCTCCTCTTTGACATCGAAACCCACGGTGATATTAGAGCTATCTGTGAGACTGCCGGCTACAGTGAGTATAGGTTCCTCCTGTTGGCTCGTTCTCGAGGAATGTGTCGGATCCGTGCTTAATTTCCAATTTTCCAGATCCGCATCCGACATTGTCGAGAATGAGCTTTGTCTCGAATAACTGAAAGTCGTATCAGGTTTCGGTGCAACCGGCTTCGGCGTCGTGACGCTCTGTGATCGAGAAAAGTTTTTTCGCTTTTGAGAATTGATATGCGAGCCGCCGCACTTTTTGGAATCCTTCTTTGCCTTCTCCGCGATGGATTTACCCGTGCTTGAAATGTCAGATTTCTGAGAGGTAGAGAGTTTTATTTTATCGGAAGTACCGGCGTTGTCAGTGTCTTTAATTCGGACGTCGCCGTGCGATACATCCGTGCTTTCCACCAGGAAACTACAGTAAACAAATAACACCGCGATAAATATCGGTATATCTTTTCATATGTACATGTATTATATGTATATTCGTGTTAAACCGATTTGATTTGCCTACCGTCCGATCTTCTTGTAGCTGCCACTTAGTTTCGTAGGATTAATGTCATCCCTCTGCTCGAATATCGATTTAACATCTTGTTTCTTTTGCTCTTCGGTCTGTTTTAAAGTTAACGTGTGGTCCTCGTCTTCGTCGATATTATCGCAGGGAAGATCATCGCCACAAACGAGCTTTGTTTGCGCGCCGCTGACACCTGATTGTATCGTTTGCGGTATTTGCGTTATTTTACGTATCTGACCGTCCTCGTTGCTGTAATAATCCGTATATGAGACGCTGCCGCGACTTTCTCGATTTTCTTGATCGAGACGAATACAAAATTCGTTAAAGTCTACGTCCAGGCAGGAGGTCGGGGAGAATTTCGGCGCAATAAAGAGTTGAGCACTGTGAAGGGAGAGGTGTTATTTCTAATACTACTAACACTCAACGCACAACGTAGTAAGATATTAGAGAGAATGTAAAAATGTCTAAATTAATCAACAAAGATACAATCACAAAATGATATATTTAGTAAATTTAGGACTATAGAATGCAAGTAATTAAATCAGTAGTTAATTAATCACATAAATTCAACATAAAAGGAGAAAACGTACAAAATTAGAAATAGATCAAATTTATAAAATGTATCTCAAAATACACATAAGACTCACCTTTCGTTGCTGATTAAACTTATAGACATACTACATTCGCCTGTCGACGTTGGCGCAGGTGATGATGGCTCGGAGGATAGAAAAGATTGTGGCTCACTACTCCAGCCTGTACCTGTATGAAACATAAAAGATTATTAAAATAAAATTAATATTACTGCCACAGTTTTAGATAGGATAGATACATACTGTTCGGACTGGTGGGTGATGGTAAATTCCTAGTGTCACACGTTTCTGCTTCACCAAGAGGTTTATACTGTATCGGTGTCGGCATAATGTACCTATAAAATGATAACACGATTATATATTGGATATTAATCATAATTCGCATACTAGAGTTTTTAGTAATTAAATTGTAAAACAATATATGTATTATACAAATACTAAATAATTATTCAAACAAAAAAAGATGTAATAGAATATAACACACTCATCGGGATAAGTTTAGGAGCATTCTTACTCGAAATTTGGTTGATACAGAAGAAAGAACTAAATACTCACGGACATGTTTTATATAATTTCTTACGATACCTGACAGCTTCCGTGTCGGAAGAGTGGTACTCGCGACTAATCCCGGCATGGACGAGGGGTGGATTGAGTGACTCGTGCGTCGATCCGGCCGGCGACGATTTAGGCGGTGACGAGGCTGGGGTTCTATATAACGGCGCCGTGGTCATCATCTCCAGGAAGCAATCTAGTTGACGTAGCGACAACGCATTGTGTAGAGTTTCCAAGGGTCTGATGGGAGGCACCCCGCCGAAGCCTTCTATCGCTATAGAATAAAGATGCCAATTATTGGAATCATTTTTTTCAATATTTTAATTTATTCTCTTCTATCCGGATTTTTCATTTTATTAGATAAGTTAATAAAATATCGATATTTTCAAAGCTTCTATTATTGTATATCTGAATTTTATCAGATATACAATTATTCAAATTGAAAGATAAATTGTTCGGATAAGATTTAATACGTTTCAATAGCTTTTATATTATTTGTTACGAAAGTTTGACTAAATCCGAGAAATTATCTTGCTAATTTTATATTAAGCATAAAATTACTGAGGATTAATTATTTATATTACATATTAAATATATAATAATCTAAAGATGCTACCGGCAACCGCGGACGCATGAGGTGGTACCATGTCCTTCAGGTTCGGCGCGCTCGAGGAACCGCTTATTACGGCAGTGCTGAAGAGACTATTGGCCGAACCAGTGAGCTTCTTGCTGACATTGTAGCCCAGCAGCTTGAAATAACTCATCTGTCCGGAGATACTGTGTCGGTGGCGCCTTGCTGTGCAGGTAGGATCAGGTTGAATGATCCGCGATTGTGTGTCTAGGGGTGGAGAAGAGGAATGAGGTCTGGACACGGGATGTTTGGACAGACGGGGGACTCAGACGCTGATAGATACTCCAGACATTGATGATGATTAGTCTCGTGGATTGATGGTAGTGATAATTGGTGAATATTTGTATATAATTGGCATGTCTTTATTAAAAGCCGGCAGAGATCGACTGTGAGGCCTTAAATTCTATCACGACATACTCGTGCTCGTGCTCGTGCTCGTGCTCGTGCCCGTGCTTGAGTTTGTACTCGCGTCTCAAGGTGAGAAGAGGAACATTAATAATCAGAAAGAGACGACAGAGTGATAACGAGCAAAGCAAATCGGTGAGCATAGGACTATTCCCACAATGTTAATTATTATATTAATCAACACAATTAATTCTCTACCTCTTTCTGAAAGTAAATTTAGAAAGAAATAGAAGATCAGGACTCGAATCGAATTTCAATTAGTGGGAATAATCCAAATTAGGAAACAAAAAACTAGCGTTGGTCTTCCTTCGAAAAAGAATATCAAACTAATTGAACAAATTAGCAAAATATAACGGATAAAGAATTAAACTTTGCGAATGCCCAATTAATTTGCTGTACTACTTATGTTGCAGTAAATAGTTTCTTGACTATCTCCCTTTCTTTTATAAATCTGGTCTCCTTTAGTTTGTTAAATATAATAATTTCTTTGTCAGACAACATAATTTCGTCAAATCTAGAATAAAATAATGCAGCAATTCACGTAGGATCAATTTCGTATTCTATTGATCTCGTGAATCGAGGTTTCCAGTATCTAATATTGAAGTCGCAGAAACTCCAGAGTAGCGCATGGAAAATAAATAATTCAGTCACGTCCAACCTGCGTGTCGATGCTAATAAGAGTTCGTAAAAGAAATTATCAACGAAAGGACAAGACGAAACATTATTTAGTGATTCAAGAAGAATGATGTTAATCCCGATCACCAGATGTACGTTGTATTTATTTCTTTATATTACTAACACTTAAACTTTTTCGCTATTTATGGCATATCCAACTTTCTTGTACTTTTCCATTGCTTTCATTAATAAAGCAATGAAAAACACTTTTACATACTCCATACATATATTTTCTCAGTACCGTTATGCTTAATATCTGCCGTTTTGATTGAGAAAGATTTTTTTCAAAGTTCATTTTTATGAAATTACAATCGAATTGGGTGAATATACTACAGTGTATTGTTCCCGTAGTGTGATATTTGGACAAACAAAATTCTCATTGACATTGATAGGATTAGAATACCTGAATAAAACTGAGAGAAATACTGAGAGAAACGTTTGATTAATTAAAATTCTAGTTGAAAATGAACAAATTAGAATTGTCTGATTAAATCTACTAAATTCTAATTATGACAACTGGAATTCTGATTGATATCAAGAGTTTTCCAGTTTATTCATTTTCAACCAAACATTTTTCTCAGGTTCTTCCGTGCGCCACTCCGACATGCGACGATCCAGTCCACGTGAAGTTTGTCGTTACCCTTGAACTCACCGCAGAGTTCGATGGATGAGAGCAAGGTCACTTCGGAGCGCGATCGTTCGTATTTTCTGCCGCGGCCACGGTACCCGGTGACAGTCCGCTCCGGCAGGTTGCTGACGGTCGCGAACGACGGATCGGGCAACGAGCAAGGGTTGGCGGATAGTTGTCTATCGTTGCACGCATTGCGAAGCGAGCACGAAGAAGCGAAGCTCTCGTCCGGCGAAACCGGTAGCTCCGGCGAGCTATATGATTGCAGCAGCATCGCCGGTTTCCACGTGCGTTCCTCGTCGCGAGATTCCTCCGGAGTTGACTCCGCGGCTGATAGCGAGTTGCGTTGCGTTGCGTAGCGGTGCGATGCGGTGCATGAGGAGAGTGTGAAATGCGCAGGCAATAGATCCAGATGTGATAGCGTTATCAGAAGGAGACGGCAGGGTACGGTGCAGCATTCGGAATGACGATGTAGTGAGAGGAAGAGGAGAGAAAAGAAAACAAAAGAGAGAAAGAGCCGATTAAAAAACCCATTTGCTAAAGAACCGGAAAGGACGAATCTTTGGATCACTGCTCTCGCGGTAAAAAAAAAGCAATGATTACCGTAATACTTGTATCAGACTAGAGATTGAATTTCACCAATCATAAAAAATAAAATTAATATCAAAGTTAGTGGACTTTGCTTTGATTAATAAAATTCAATCTCAATCTCAATGTCTAATCTGATACGGATATAAAGGACGTTGTCATTTTATTATACACCTTGCGACATGCTTTGCTTTACGTGTTATGGTACGTTACAGAGATTATGAATAATAATTAAAAAATTATATATAAAGAATGAAACAATCTCTATCAAATATAAGAATCATCAACGTAAAGATCTTAAAATCTGTTATAGTTATTACATCTATATGTATGAAATAATATAAATATTGTATATAGAAAATAATTTTTGAATAATCTCGTGTCATAAACGAACAATATACTTTGACGCTTGAAAAGATTACAATATTTATAAATATTTTAATTGCTTCGGCGTTTAAAGATTCGTCAAGGAAGAAATAAAGTAAATTAAGGATAGAGTATACCTTTCACATCCTCTGCGCATAGTTTAGCGAGTATGCCGGATTTTTTTTCACGAGTACGCACACCATACAACAACCGTGGCACACGATAGCCATGCAACCAGTAAGCCAACCAAACCACACGACTTTTTACATATAGACAGCCTCAACATTGAAGTTTGTTAGGATGCCGAAGCTCGAACGGCATTAGTATACAATTGTGATGATATAATGGAAAGATATGATGCTTTTCTTGGTCCGAGTCCCTTTTTCTTTTTGATTATCGTTATGAATGAAGAAGAGGAACAAGGTTATATGTTTTATGAGCTACTTATTCAAAGATAACATTCGATGATCAATGAAAATGGTGGCGGTGTAAGATGAACACGATAACGACGAATCGACATGAAACGCAAATACAAAAAAAGAAGCTATGAATATTCGATGAGCGTCAACAAGTATTGTTTGAGAAAATCGATGATATGAAATTCGATGACACTTTGGATGAACTTATACGGTGAACGTATGACAAATACGCTTAGAGCTCCAAGAAGGAAGACTCGATGGTAATGAAGATGTGCGAATTTCGTGGAGATGATGATCTTAGGATCGAGGATTCGGATGGGCAGCTAAATGAACCACACTACAGTGCGTGTGTGGTCCAGACAGTCGCCGATACTTGATTAGTTGGCTTCCACGCGCACAACTATCGCTGAGCAAAGAGTTATTTCAACTGGAATCACCACTTCCTACCCTGGCATTGGCAAAATACACATCTTTCGGCTGTACTACATGAAATAAGATATATTAAACTTTTCCAGATAGATCGCCCTATCCGGATAGATCAACCAGACCATGTTTCGCATTTCATCCGGAGTTCCAGAGATCCAATCATTAAAAGAAAAGAAAAAATGATACCAATCCTTTTTCTGATCTATACAATACGTGCCATTTGTAGAACTGATTAAAAGAAAAAAACGAAATCAACAAATGCAGATTACAACTCGCAACATATCTTGAAAAATTAACTCGAGCAAAATATATACAAGATTAATTTACTGAGGAAGGGATGAAACTATACTAGAGATACGAGACTATAGTTACGAGGTAGGAGGTAGTTAAGGTGTAGGATGTGAGAGTTGGCAATTACTTTAATCAACACTTTGTAATACCGACGATGTGCATAAGCGCATTCTGGGTACTGACGTATCGGTCCAACAACTGTGCACATTAATTGCAACGAAAATAAAAATCCACCGAATTATCTGCTTTATATGAGAATCAGAATTATACTATATGTTCGACATGAAATTTTATTAGCATAATTATATGCAATATCGATTGATGGAATTATTTCATTGCAACATATGCATAAAAGTGTTTCTACGAGTAAAAAAAAATGTACATGTGGCTAGGACGGATCTACTTGATTATGGAAAAAAATAAGGATATGTAATATCATCCGATAATAAAAATATCATCCGAAAGTTTACATGTATTATCTCAAAAAATCATGTTATGATTTTTAAAAAAAATTGATAACCGGTAAAAACGTACCTTCTTTGTTGACCGCGTCCAAGCTCTGATACTGCAGCTTGTCCGCAGCTACAAAAAGAGAACAGTAGAACACAGAAGAGAGCATTGTGGCGACATTCCACCATTAATTCAATTGCCAGTAATTAGTCCCTAAAAGCTCTAATATCTCGATGCCTTTAACGTTAACATAACACATACATAATATATATTAAACGTCATTATATGTTTGCGCGCATTTTTGCAAAACTATTCTTCGAAGAGCAAACAAAGCATTTTTACATCATATTATCATTATTATATCGCACGACCCATTTATCTACATGCGATTTCGTAAAAATGGTATAAATTCAAATCTCTTATTTAGATAACAAGAAACATCTACAAATTTAACAATACAACTTCAGCCCAAAATTTAGAGATAAGTAATATTGATCTTTTATAAATATCATAAATATTTTTAATTACGTACTGTAAAAATTGTAAAATTAATCGAATCATTGATTCATTAAATTAAATATCAAGCACGATTTAAACTTCGATATTTTTCATTAATCACTACTTATACAAGGGAAATAGGATTTATCGTGAAATATAATTTCACGGTGTGAATCTATTATATAATTTGGGAGGGAGGATATATACGGCATTCATACTATTATAGAGCATACTATAAATGTCGATAACTGCCATTAAAGTGATGTATAAATATATAAAGAAGACACCAATAATCAATAATTATATAATCATGCACAAACTATTAAATGTGTTAAGGATACCGTACACGTCTTACACATTCCGTATATCCATGTGTATGTACGCGTATGCACGCACATATGTATACAACAAGTATAGATCAACCGTTAATATTACATTTCGGCCAAATGTCACTCGTTTATCAGCGACATCTTTCACACTTACTTCACTAAATCTGCTCACCGATATGGGTAACTTGCACATTAAGACGCACTTACCTTTCTCGGGCTTCTCTTGCCGTTGATGATCGTAGCTTCGCGCGCGTGGTTCCACAATATTCCCTGCTTCCTTGCTTCGGCGTTGTCGCTGACTTGCCGCCAATTGGCTGCCAAGTCTAGCAGCTTCGTGTCCGGCCACGGTTCTAGCGCTGTACGTACAGTAACATTGAAACCTTTATTCGTCACATATTATTTTATTAGAATAATAAAATGTGTATAGAAAAATGATCAATGTAAATTGCATATAATAGCAGACCTGATTGGAATCGGTGCCGAGCTCTGCAAAAATCCACTATCATACGGTTCGTCCATCATATTCGGATCTAGATCCATCATGTCGATCCCACGACTGGTCGTTGGACTGTCTAGCATAGAGTCCATAGTATCTGTTTCCATTAATGGTGGAGGCGTATCCTGAAAGCAAATTTTTGTCTATCGTATAACTATTTAAATGATTGAGAACAAAATAACACTTACCAAAAATAAACAAACTGTACTTACAGCTTGCGCGGTAGGATTTATCAAATCGTCTTCGATAATGCCCAATTCCGCATCTTCCTCCTCTATCCTGGTGCTACATTGTGAACTAGTATCCTGACCAGAACCACCACTCTCCCCCTTAAAAAAAAAAGAAAAAATTATTAATTTGTATTGAGGTAGTATATTATACAGATAATTTAAAATCTTACCACATTGTGACTGCTCTCATTGCGCGAGTGTGGTCTAAATCCAGGACCAGGCGGCAGATTCTTCTGCACGCAACAGTTAACGCCAGGACTGAAGTGCAATTCGACATGAAAACGTTCTTCACTGCATGGATCTTTGGTTGGATCTTCATACAACATGACGACAATTTGCGACATGTAGTTCAACTCGGAGACCATGCTAACGTATTCCATCGCGCGCCGCCACTGTTCGTCTTTCACCACCTGCGAATCGAATGAATAAGAAATTAGAAAAATAGGAAATTATTTCTCCTAATTATAATACGAACATATCACTTACATCGAGTAAACCACCATAACGTAACACGGTTAGCAAGGAATGTACATGACTCTCACTTGTGAAGTACAGCCTCGTACGTACATGGCGTCCTGGACTCGAGACACCATGGGAATATCTATAGATCATTAATAATAATAAGTGTATAGTTATTAAAAAAATCTCAAACTGTTAGAGAAGAAAATTCTACAAAAACAAGACTCAATTGTTATACCTAGGATTAAGCCTATTTACAGTCTCCTCAGATTCTTCGATATTTCGTTGTAAATCAGCTCGTATTTTTTTCAACAAAGGCGTGCATATACCTTGGCCAATAGTCATTTTCTCTTGTACCGTTAAACCATATTCCTGCGCATTAATATATAATAAAATTTACAGTTAGAAAAATAAAATATTGATAGAATTAACGGCGAAAATAAATGATACCTGAGGGATTACTATATCCGCTAAAGATTTAGCGTACGTATACAATTCTTCCGCATGTTCGAATTGCAATGTATGATTATTATGTTGCAGATCGTATTTTATACAATCGTAAATATCGGGAATTTTAGATATGTCGAAACGTTTATTTTTCGTACAAAAATCCTTTTCTATCTTTCCCCAGCGACGTCCCATCAGTTCCCACGTTTCACCGTGATAGAGTATCGTGTCCTTTGTTTTCGGATCTTCCTTTTTTATTCGCACAATATCTAAGAGTTTCTGGATAAGAGTATGAACGTGTTGGCAACATCGGACCGGATTTTTGACAAAATCTAAAGCGGCATTGATGCTGAGCGCGTTTCCCGGATTGATCTGTTCTCGATCCTCCCGAGTAAAGTCTCTATCTTGTTGTAGAAGCTCGTGCAAACGCGTTTTTACCCTATAATTATAAATATCGTATATTATATGGAAAAAGTTACAATTCAGGCGTTTAGTGAAGATCTACTCACATATTCTGATATTTGCTACTATCGCAGTCGTTATCTAGAAGACCATTGGTGTTCGCGCTTTTCACCATTTGCACTAAAATAGGCGTTAGCTCTCCCTCCAATGCAAGCAATCCTTTTGCAAAAGCCGCCGCAGTCATTTGAACGCGTCCCTCATCGCTAGCATAGATCTTTAAGTCATGGCGAAACGTAGAGTGCAAACGTAACAAACCCAATCCTTGTGCACCTGCGTATTCACCTACATTTAACAAGGGGGAATAATATCAACACACCGACGGGATTCCTCCTGTCACAACTATCATAATCATAGAACACAACGACAACGGAACAATTTAGAGAGTATTAAAAAAAAAAAAAGAAAAAAAAAGTTGTCGAGATGACCTATGCTCTAGTATCGAGATCATCGTGATATATCAAGATATATTATCGAGATTAATTATATTATAAAGATATCGGGATTAATTATATTATATTAATTAACGTTGTGACAATACGGAAGGTACTGCAAGTTTTTCATGTCTCTAAATGTTTTAGAGTTACCTTAAAACTCCTCTGTTGGTATTTTAATAGAAAATTACATTTCGAAGAACACATATTGTACAAATACGTGCATAACATTTTACATATAAAAAATTATATTTAACGTATTGTAGTGCCGTTAAAAATAAAACTAATGGAAACGTACATTAGCATAAAGAAAGCGTGTGGCGAGAGGTAAGTGTGGTGTACGCTAAAATCGCTAAACCATGCTATTCCCTAGTTGCCGACAACGGTTTGTTTCCGTTAAATCGAGTGGCAACTCGAGAACTCGTTCAAATAAAAAGATACAAAGTGTGCAAGTGTACTCTTACTGTTAACGCCGTCGACCGTAACATCACTATTTCTAAGAACAGCAATACAATCTACAGAGAACTATGGAATAAGCGTGGATCGTAAATAAAAGGTTACCGTGATTTGGTAACATCTCTGATTCTTCCTCTGAAATAATATTTGAGATAGATTATCCTATATGTGACTCTCGAAAGTGTAATATTACTACATCTCACTATTGACTACCAGTTAGATATGATTGCCAATGGTTGTTAGTGCCACAGTGGTTGCTACACTGGCAATTACTCTCGCACAAATTCGATATTACTTTCAAATAGCTTTTACATTTCTCATACAAGATATAGTGATACAAATCATGTGAGAATATCGTATTTAATATCAATACGCCAATCTTTTTAAGCCGTTCAATAATTTTGCAACTTGTACAATATAGCATTCTCAAGATACAATAATTCGTACCGAAAGCCTACAGGCTTTCAGATTATACTTCATATATCACAGGTAAACCCATATCAGGTTTAGCTAATAGAGGAAAATTATTATAGAAACGATTTTCGATACTGTGTAGAAACTTAAAAGCGAGCATGGCAAGCATATGAACATAAGATACGAACCACTAAGGTGTCTACCTTGACCACCGGGGTACATGCAGCGGAATATGCGTCCTAATTCTTCCGCTTGAATACGTCCAGCCGGCGTTAGTTCTCCGCCCCACTTTAATATCAAAACGAGAGATGGTTCCCCTAATCGATCTAAAAGAGAAAAAGTGAAGAGGTACGCGTATTTCTTCATATACATGATATATAATTTTTTATAAAATATATCTATTAAATATATTATATTACGGCCCGTAAGCGTTTTTATCGACAAATACGCGATTTTATTTCTAAAATTATATAGTAGATGTAATGTGAATTATTTGGCAAATATGCGTGCTAACATTGCATTCTGAATATGGGCTTATATGAATATAAATATTCATTAAATATATATCCTTAAAAATACATATATATCGTATATATCGTATGTATATTATATAAAATAGTGAAAAAACAAACGAAGCATACTAAGATCGCTACCGTCGTCGGAGGAACTTCCCCGCGGCCGTCCTCGCGGTTGATACTTTAATTGGACTTTGCGATTTATGCCAGAGAAATGCCCGTACCTGCAATGTAGAGTTAATAATTTTATTATAAATTTATCATTTATTACTCAATTGTGTAATATTAATAATAATCATGTACATCTTAATTCATTAAAGTACTGTACTGTTTTGTTTATTGCTACATACATTTCTAAGACACTCTTAAGTTGCTCCAATTTCCCTTGTTTTTCTTCCAACTCGGGACCCGCTGCACGATGCTGTATTTCCGCTAGCAGACTACGCGCTGTATCGAGAATCTCTTGCAGCTGTTTAGGGCGCTTTAATTTGACATGACCGTGTTTATAGCCATCATACTTTGCAAATATCTCAAAAAATCTGTGAGACATTATAAATTTTAAATTATGATACTTTCAGATGAGAAAACATATAAGATCTTTACTCACTTAGGATGACGCACTTCTACTTTCATCTTCTGTTTTGGGGTTCTATCACCATGTCTAATAACTGCCACGACACAGCGCAATTCCATCCTAGATAAATATCGAAGTAATTAATAATGATTGAGAAACATGCATCAGGACTTAATTGTGTATAGTTCAATTATCACTTGTGGTTAGACTAACATTTTGCCAAATGTGGTTGGCACGATAGGAGGATCGTCCAATTGAAAGGGAACGCTCCATGGAATATGCAACGTGGGAGCCAACTCCCTAAGTATCATATTCCCCAAAATCTTGGCACAGTCATCGTAATATTTGTTCGAGTTCTTTACAAAACTAAATCCATTCACATCGCACACAAACGACTGGCCGTTTGCTCTGTAACCAAAATCATGTTGTATCAATTGTACTTACTTGACTTTTGACACTTACGTAAATTGCACGATACACACTGTCAATATCTTTTTTTTGACTAAAGTCAATGTCGCAACAAAAATCAAAGATATTGAATGTGTAACATGAAATAATATTATAATATAATACGATAATATGAAAATAATATTGATAACTACATCTTAATTATATTATTATACGTTGATACATAATGTATCACATCTTAATATTACACAAACAAATAAAATAAATTTTATATAAGAAACAGTTTTTTTAACGAATTTGACATATCATTGTTCATAAAAAGAATTATCGAAAAAGTAGACTGAATTTCTTATCATATTGGTTTTATTACATGAAAATGTACGATCACATACCTTAATAAATCGAAACCGCACACCGTTTGCTTGAAGGCCAAACATACCTTCCTACTAATTAATTTTTCAGCATTATTCAATATCACCGGATAACGAATTTCTTTACCCTCCGAATCTCTCTCAACTTTGCCGTCAAGAGCAGGACTCTTCCTCGCTTCGGCATGAGCGTAATCAGGTCCCACGGTATAGACTTTAACATCGGTGCCATCGGTAGGCATAAAATCTTCATAGATATAAGAACCACTCTTGCGAACGCGAGATTCTGGAGAATATACACTACTACGACTACCTATCTGTAACAAACAAACATTATTTATACAATAAGTATTCATTTTTAATTTTTTCCATGTAGAAAAACGATGTTTCTACATTTTGTACAAAGAATCATATATTAATTTCAGGAAAGATAATATAATTCAAATAAAAGATAATATATACCTTTCTAAATAATCTCTGACTTCCTCCTCCAGCAGAAGTAGGATAATAAATATAAATATTATGATCTTCAGCTGATACTGGTTTTTCCACGAATGGTTTATTGAAAGTAATACCATTCACCTCCACGTGATCCTCTGACTCCACTAATTCGTGTTCTAAAATGCAGTTTATATTTTTTATATGTAAAGATTAACTTCCTAAAAATGAGTTTTGCATATTTGTTTACTTTAAAATTAAATTCAGAATAAATTTGAAGTTAATTCGGGATGTACAGATTAGTTACTTAAAAACTGAAGATGAAAATGTACGTAGCATTGAACATTGAAATATATTATTTTTAATTGCAGAGAAGCTATATACAGGATGTTAGTTAAGTATGTTGCCATACTCAACAGAGCAAGGCATATTTATGGAAGATGTCTCCAAAGCAACTTACCTGTTTTGTCAAACATTTGCGAACATTCACTTGTATTTCGGAAACTAAGCCGTTTAGGATACATGTTTATATGGAATTTTTTACTTGAAATAAACCAAAGAATCGCTCTGTTGAGTATGGCAACATACTTAACTAACACCCTGTATATTGACAAAGGAGACAGGTATCTATCCAATTCTTCATTAATAAAACAATTTTTAGCAAAATCAGTAAAAAAATTGTTTTATGACAAGATGATGCCGTCCCTAAAGAGCTAAACGTATAAGTGATACACATGAATGTTTTAAATTCATTACCGTACGTCATGGCTATTTGATTTCAAAACCGGATCGCGAAGATTAAATATTTACAATTTATTTATAAATAATGTATATAAATTTTGTAACTCACGTTTCGGATCTGGTGAATCTCTGTCGAGAACGGCATATCGTGGAATTTCGATACCTTCGCTTTCCAGTATAGCATAAACTCTTCTTCGGTCCTACAGCAATTTGTATTAATAGAGGATATACGTAATAGAAAAATACATTAATATTCTGAAATTAAAGGCTTATATACCTGGATATCGTACTGCATCGGGAGATGATTGATGATGAACGGTTTACGTAAATTCGCATAATTTATAGCCTTATCAAGGGGGAAGCCTTTACTATGGAAACTTATTAAGCAATCGACTATAGGCCAATTTTCTACAGGTTCCTATAAATGAACAAAAACAAAAGATATAAATTTTGTAGAAATACGATATAGTTCCACAACGTAAATATACATTACCTTTAATATCACTTCTTCTGGAAAGACGACAATTTTTATATATTCGAATTCTTCGAGCCTTGTCAAAATCTCTTTCATCGGTTTACTCTGTGACTTCTTCGCCATTGCACATATTCCAACCAGAACTTGCTTTCCCTCTCCTTCCACATCACTCCCACCCATATAAGCATCATCTTGGTTGCCTTCTGATAATTCAGGCTAGAAAGTAAAATAAACAATAAATAACAGAAGAATACATCACTTACGCAAATCATATCTAATGCCATATCAATAAAAAAAATAATTTTAATAAACACTTCAATAAAATTAATACATATTTAATATAAAATTAAATTCACTATCACACACTCATTTTTTTTTTTGAAAAATCAGTGATAGATCAAGTAGTAGAATGTCACAGCCTAATACTTTTATATCGTTTCTAAAAATGAATATGATTTCTAAACTCCGCTATATAACAAGCAGTGATGAAGATTGTAAAATCTTCAAGCTAAATAGTGCTCACCCAGTATGCCTTTAGGCAGGATAGAAATCTAGGCTTGTCGTCAGCAGGACAATTTTCATCGCGAACTCTTGTAAGATTACTCATTATACTCTTTAGTTTGATCTTTTGATAAGTAAGTTATACGTCGATCGCATATGTTATTGCCTACATAGAAAGGTAATACATATCAAGCAACAAAGCGTGAAATATGTAAATTTGAAAATAAAAATTCACGCTATTTAAAAAATTCGTAATTCATTCAGTATGAAATTTTCATTCACCTACACGTTTATATTTTTACCTATTTTTGTTTATTTCACTTTGCCATTATTCCACACATATACCATTATCACTACAATCCAGAATCAATGAGAAATGCAATATCAGTCATGCAGCAACAAGTAAAACCAAAGCACGAGCGTTTGTTAATCACTGCAATGAAAGATTTAGAAAAAAGGTGAGATATTGATGTGATAAAAGAAAGAAAAAAAAGATTACAGCAAGCTAAAGAAATATAGTGAAATCTATCTTCATTTCCTATAATTTATAATAATTCGAATACATGAATATAAGAAGTTCTTGTAATAGTAAATTTCTATGTGATTAATAATTCTGATAAGTTATCACAGAAAATTATATATCTACTATACATTCAATTGATAAATCTTTATTATTTGTGTGTTTGCTATTTCTATAGAGTTAATCTTTAAGCACATTTTTATTAGAGTATTACAATACGTATTTCTTTAGTCATACACATTACACACGCGCTTTTACCTTGGAAATAAAATTCATTGTTATATATCTTCAAGAATTAAATACTCCATAAATTCTGATGTCTTCTGTTCTGATAATAAGCAATGATTTAATTGATAAAATTCCAATGTCGATCATTTAAAGTATGATTACAGTTAACGTATCATGATAGAAAGATAAAGAAAAATTTATCACTGTCACTTGAACATTATCACTATAACTTAGGACTCAAATATATTCTTGTGGCAGCATATTTATACACCTTCAAATGATATAAGAATATAGCATTAAATTATCAATTAATTTAGATTTCAATAATATGCATACTGTTTGCCTATATGAACTGCATTCACACACTGTTAGAGTAACGAGCAGCGGATATCTTCTGAATCAAACTCACAATTGCCATAATGTTATCAAGCATAGTTAGAAGGAATTTATAATTCGATCAATATTAGAACTGTTCTAATTGATGGTAAATATTAACAAATGTACAATATTCCTAAGTGACAAATGAGATAACTGTTTGCATTACACATGCATCAATAGAAAATTTAAATTGCTGTATCACGTGCATACCATTCGTGCTCGAATAATGTGTCTTACGATGAGATAAATTCCTGTCTGACCGAACATCATGGAAAAACACAAAATTTAGCTTATTCTTTTATTGATTATATTTATACACTTTACTATATAGAAATATTTATTAATATTTATTGCAAATGCTTGCACTGATTGATTTAATTCTTTAAAAGCTGATATTATGTAATAAGGGTATATCTCTTGACTATGTAGGTACTAGTGATTAATCGACAAAAGTTCCATCAACATTTATTTAGCAACTGTTTAAGTAACTGTTGGCATATTTTCGCTTGTAAAAGGCAAGTATATTGTAAAAGAATATATAATTATTTAAACGTGTAAAAAAATATTTACATGTATCACATATTCCTTATGTATACATATATATATGTATGTATATATATATATATATATATATATATATATATATATATATATAGATTTCTAACCTCTGAATGCTATGCTGTTTTCCTACACAGATGCTTTACAGCTGGCGTATTATGTTATATTTGTCGTTTTTATAACATAAACATAAGATAAAAAGATAGAAGTGCAACAACGCTGTTTTACTAATTTCAAATCAATCCATTTCTTGAATAACAATCGATTGGCACAGCGGCATGTGGCTCTGTTCGCATCACATTACTTTTCTACGTCTGTGATACCTCATCAGATAAAGATCAGATTCATACATACAATTAACTAGATGCAAGATCTAGAAAATTATTCGCATAATATATAACAAAAATGAATACTCATTTTAAAAAATTTTATATATAAATTACTTTATACACAACTTTATAAACATACTAATATGTGCTGTTAGGAAGCTGAAGGATAGATTTCTATGCTTTGTGCAATATTATAGACACTTGCAGTCATAGGCCTGTTTTTTATTCCCGTACTAGACTACACTCGAATTTTTTTTTTGCTTTCAAATAT
This sequence comes from Acromyrmex echinatior, assembly GCF_024713525.1. Lineage (NCBI taxonomy): Eukaryota > Metazoa > Arthropoda > Insecta > Hymenoptera > Formicidae > Acromyrmex > Acromyrmex echinatior. The sequence continues at coordinate 3,827,743 of NC_141861.1, forward strand.
CAAACATAATTTCACTTTAAATTCCACCAGCGTACACTAGTTCAGTTATAGAAAATAGACCTCGTGTATTTCACCAACAGTAAAATAATCATCCCAAACTTACTCTTTTCGATGAACGATAGATTGAGGGAATAACAGATGACTGCACTGTATTTATGTCTCCTATATAGAACATCGGTCTGCTTGCATTCCTGAGACCCTGTAAAGGAAAAGAAACCCATTAGATCAAGTGGAACATATAATTTCATTTTGACGGTTATAAAGAGAATTTACTTGGTAACCATGTTCCAGTTCAGTGTAAGACATGACAGATCCGGTCTCATCGATAAAACAAACTGTTTTACGTGTTTATGTCAAATAACGTCCTGTGCACTGAAACTATCGTGTTAACTCACATCAATTGCATTAATTATCAATCTGTTAATACCATTTATAAACAGGTGCGAAATACTACTTGAAAATGTGCAAACTAAGAAAAAAATAACCGTCTTGTTCTTTTAATCTTACAAGCTCTTCTCTTTCACTTGAATTCCTAACGAGAATGTCAGCGAGTGTTTTTCAATGTTTTCTTTTCCAGTGATAATTTACAAGAACGTTCTTCCTCAGGTGTTCGTTAAGCGACGATGTGCGTCGCTCGATGCGTTGTTTTCCTAGCGAGCTGTAACAGAAAGCAAATGTTTGCGAGGAGTTAAAAACGGGTAACGAATTTATATATCCATCTAGATAACTGTGTTTGTAATATCCGGCTAATTACAAACAATAGCGTCGAGTCATATTTGCCTTACTCCGATTTAATCAACGCGTTGGTGAAGTGCGCGCCATGCAAAACGGCCGCATGAATTCGCCAACAGATTTACACGGAGACAGAAGGAAAATCGAGCGATACTCAGCAGTACTTACCGTTTGCCACGAAAATGCGATCCGTGACGACGATATTCGCACGTGACTCGTAACGTGACACGATTGGGGATCGCGACTGTCCGGCCGTTTGAATTTGCGTGTCTGTTGACGTCGCACAGATCTTGTCCCGGCATGTGTCCCACGAGATCGAATCTCGAATTCTCGACAGTGGTTTCCTCTAGAAAGCGGGCTCTCCTGCGCATGTGTCACCTCTACCCGACATACAAGAGGGAACTCGAGAGATTAGAAAACATTCTATCAGGGGTCTTATTTTCAAAAAAATATTGCATACGAACGAAACTGAAATTTCAAGGGTAGTTTCCCCTGATAACAATTTTCCTTAGAATTTTTTATATAATTTTTCAGAATTTTTATTTTTATTTCAGAATTTTTTCACAATTTTCGAATTTTTTAAATTTCTAAAAAATTTAATGGATTTTTAAATGCAAATTGGAACACTTTTCAGAAATGTCAAGAAAATCTGACTTTTTTAGAATCTTTTTTTCATATATGAATTCTCTCTGAAATATGTAAGATTAGATTTTAAAGATTTTTCATTCCATTTTGATAAAATCTTATACAATTTAAAAAAAGTTTGAGGTATTTTTTTGGAGAGTATAGAATAAGAAATCTTAGAATATATTTCAGAATATATTCACATATAAAAAATTCTAAGAAAAATTTTTACCAGGAATGTTATGTGTATATTATAGATTTTCATATAGATTTATAAATATAGATTTGCATGCAGCTGAACTTTTTGTACCTTTTTATCTCCTGTCAATAGGTCTGTTCTTTTTAGCTGAACCTTTGCACCAGTTTATCTTTCTTCCTTTTCTTTCCTTCTGGATGCAAAAGTTGAAGTTAAAAAGAATAGGCTTCTTTTTTCATCCAATTATAATCTATTTCTCATTTTAAATGCAAAAAGTATAACACATTGTGATAAATTAAAAATATTATTTAGAGATTTACTCTTTATAATTGAACCTTTTGTAGTTTTCATTTTTTTTTCTTTCAATGTCACACACCACGCGCGCACGTACACACACATACATACACACACCAATTATACACCTATTTTATAATAAAAAAAATATAGGTATAGACATAACATAGTGCAGTTGCAAACGACAAATCTAAAATATTACAAAGAATAATTATAAAATCTGAATGAATTTAAGCAGAAATTTAAAATAGATAATGATAGAATTGCAATTTACTTGAGATGTTACGTGATTCCACATAAAAACAGCTGAGTCATAATTGACAGATCTTGGATTCGATCTCTCATCCTACATACAAATTTTATAATTTGCGTAAAGCACTCTCTGACTCTTCAGGATTAGGATTGGACAGTAAACAATGGTTGAATAGTGGATAGTTACACAATGACTTGCTAATTAATTTCTGATTATAATTTCATAGTTAGCCAACTAACAATAAGCTAGTCAATTTTTAGGATTGTTTGAATAAGTTTTTTTCTTCATCAGCAGTTGTATAATTATTACCAATCCCTTGGACTGCATAAAAATCTTTACCAGATCTGGGCATCTAAAAACAAAATTTCTTAATGATCATAGCATCACACTTCTATAAATAAAGCTTTATTATCTTTTTATTTGTATAGAAATCCCCTTTATTGAGGGAAGCCTGACTTGAGCTATGGAATCATAGGATAAATTTACTTTATTTGCATATGTAGTACATAGTATTATATTGCATTTTTTTACAATTTGATAGTGAAAAAAAAAATTATGTACACGTTAAAATTTCATAAACCAAAATTATTAAATATGAAGTAAAAAATATTACATTCTACACAATAATCCTACTTTAGGTAAATTATGAAGTTTTTACAAGAACGAAGAGCTCTTAATTTAAAAAACAATATCAAGAGTATACAGGGAACATAAGAGTCAAATATAACGAAAAATTTTGAAACAAAAACTCAAACAAGAAGTATATATATAATACAGTATTGTATAGTACTCTGTAATTAAAAAAATATATATATAATATATATAATATATATATATATATATATATAATGATATTAATATATATAATTAATATATATAGTTTTTAATGAATTACAGAATATTATATTATATTATATATACTTCTCGTTTGAATTTTTAAAAATTTTTCGTTATATTTGACTTTTATGTGCTCTCGATATTGTTTTGTAAATTATGAGACAAGATTATTGAATGTCTAAATGACATATAAATAAATAAACTGCTTATTAAAATTTGTATTTTGTGATGTTGCAAATGATGCTTTCATAAGAATGATCTCACATAAAACATGTTTTTTCGGAAATACCTGAGTACAAGATAAAAACACAAAATAACAGTATACACTCCGTAACTTTTTGATGTTAAAATAAGACAAAATAGGACTACTTTCTTATTTTTTTGTCGAAGAAAAAGATCCAATATATTTTCCTTGCGCTTTGATTGCAATCACGATAATATATGTCGTGTGTATATATCCATGATCATTCTGTAAAACCTTTTCCATAGCTATATTTATTTCCTATGCCAATTTGATAATTACAATATAGAAAGAATTTTATAATTATCATTATTGCATACAAGTTCCTGTAAATCAAAGTTCATTTAATCAAATAAAAGTCAATTTTGTTATTTTAGCTATATTAAAATTATAATGAATATTTACCTTATACAAGATATTTATTCATAATGTTCATGAAACCTATCATCGTGACCCCAACCCTTGTTCCTTTCCCTCGGTGGAGTTGTCTTCAACGAATTTGATTTTGCATTAATATTAATTCCTTTTTTTGATTTATCCAGTGCACCTGAACCACGTATCGCTCTTGGACCGCTAGAATTTTTTGAATAATTGCCATGCTCAGGTATATCATTTTTCACTTCTTCTTTTATAATTCGTTGATTATTCTCAACTTCCCGCAATTGATTATCTAGAACATCAAAAAATTGTCGATTTATGATAGTAGCGGTAGTATTATTCACATAATATATTTATATATTTTTATTTAACGATTAATAATTTAAATCATGTTACCATTTTCAGTCTTTGTCGTTAAGATCACCTTCAATTCTTCATGAAAAAATGGAGGTTCAAAAGAGAGAGACTTGATATTTGAGAAATAAAAATGTTTCAACCGCGTGTCCTTAATTTCGTAGTCATTATTGGCTAACTCTATGATTAATAATAATGCCGCATTGTTCTCGGAACTATATAAATTTTCCTTTACCAGCAATTGCCTGATTGTCATTATTAAGCTGTCTAATCCACCTGGACACGCTGCATAAAGATCTTTACCAGCTCTAAGTATCTAAAAAAAAAAAAATGAGATTTCTTATTAATTACAATATCATGCTTTTATAAATGAATAATCTTCAGTATTTGATTCTTATTCGTATATGTCATTTCGCATACATTCAATACCTTGTTTTTATTCTTACCTGTATCATGATGAAATAAATATTATCCTTAGGATTGTCTTGCAAGAGATCTTCCAAATATTGAATTAACGGCTCAGCTAATATTTTCAATCTATTTCCGTCGCTCAATTTCATGTGATAATAAACTTCTGCATGAAGTAAAATTTTATTGGCAAATGTTCTTTTATCTTCTACTCTATCTTTTTCCTTCGCTAAAAGGACAATATCAGTATAGTATATTATAAAATATAGAACAAGAGATTAAAAATCAAAAATACCAACATATATAATTATCCTGAAGGAAACGTAAGAAACGGCTTCGTATAGTGTTTTTATTAGTATCTTCTAACCGAACAACCATGTTATCACTGAATATCAGGGCTATTTTCGTGGTCAATGAGTGATATACAGCCTGCTTCCAAAGAGAATCACATACATATCTAAAATTTATGACTTTGGATTAGAATAATTGCCAAAGTGACGAAAGAAAGAAAAGTTCAGCTGCAAAGAGAGTAGACCTAAAAAGTTTACATCTTCTCTTTACTGTTTTTCATCTTTTTTTCTCCAATGTCTGACCATAAGAGATGAGAAATCTTGCTCTTTTCAGCTGAACTTCTTGCATGGTTCTTTTCTTTGGTGCTTTCCATTTAGTGACACAAGTCGATACAAACATCTTTTTTTTTTGATATTTTAATGAATGATAAAGGCTGTTTTTCTTTTTAGGAGAGAGAGAGAGAGAGAGAGAGAGAGAAAGCGAGAGAGAGAGAGAGAGAGAGAGAGATAAATATCTTTCTATTTTTGTTATTCATCTACGTTCAGTAAAATGTTTATATTGTAACTGTTGAAAGTTTTCTTTGCTGAGATAGGATTATTCTTCTAATCTAAAAATATAATTTGATCAGAATGAAGGAAACTTCCAACAATTGTAAAATAAACAGTCTATTAAACACGGCCAATGAATGTCAACATTTGTATTAACTACAAGTGCTTTCTGTTTGATGACAGAAGTAAATGTAAGTGCATTCTATCTTAAAGTAATTCTGAGTCAAGATAGTATAATGGTTGTGTCAATTTGTATCACTAATTCTTATGTTCATCAATATAGATTAACTTTAATTTCGGTTTACTTTCTTATTCTAAAAATTATTCTTTATCTTTTTCTAGTTATAAGAATTAGAAAAAGATAAAAAATAAGTTGAACCAGGTTAATCTTGTTAAAAACGAATATAAATAGAAACCTGTGTCTCCTAAAAGAAAAACAGCCAATGACAGAAAGACACTTGTATCAATTTGTCACCAAATGAAAAGCATCTTGTTTCCTGAAGGAAAACTCGTAACCTTAGACTGTCCTCGTTGATGGCAATTGTCAACAGGTCTACGATATCCTGGATTAGCTTCGGCGAGACGCTCTCACACTCATCATACGAAACTATCTTATCTATTATGTCCTTCAAGACTTTGTTGTTACTGGATACGCTTCCTCCTGGTCTACGTAACCCCTGATCCTTGTCCTGGTTCTGGTTCTGATGATTGGACCATCCACGACCGCGACCAAACGAAGTCATCCTCACTTAACAACCTGTTTGACATAAAAGATATATGTCAATATATTTCCAGTGACTGAAAAGTAACATGATTTAACAATTTTATTGAGAAATACAAACGTGCAGGATACAATCCGATTCGACCACTTGCTTCTTCTCTAGATTTTGAAGTTGTATACAATGCGATCGGCAAACCATACGGGTCCGTTTCTTGGTGTTGCACTATGTTGTACCATTTGCACTTTCTGCACTTGCGACAAGTTCTGCCAGTGCAGTGGTCTGTTCGTTTTTTTCTTTTCATGCATCGTTTATTTTTTTTATCTTTTTTCTCTAGTATGAAAAGAAAAAGAGGAAAATACAAATTTAGCCATCAACAAAATGATATATCTCATCGATAGTTTAGCTAAAAATAACACACCTCCTGTTTAATGGTTAGACGTTGTAGAGAAAAAAAGACAATAAAATTTAAAGGGAAGATTAGTAAATTTTTAGGCTTTTCGCTCTTTTTGCAGCTGAATATTTTTTATCTCTTGCTTTTCCTTTCTTTCTATTTAATATCATATTTGCAGTAGACATCGGTGATAAAGTGTAGAAAGAGTAGACGGAACAAATGCATCTTTCATGAATTATCGATGCGCCGCTTGGCAATTGCCGCCAGCGACGTCGCGTTTAAATTTCTCCAATTTCGTCTGTTACGGATAAATATGATACGTCACGCGATCCGGAGCTGTTTAGACGCCGATTAATTCCTGGACAACGAAGGAAGAGAAATAGCGAAAAGTTGACAAATTTGGTTAGCATTTAACTTCTCCAAACGTACCGATATTATAAATTGCACCGTACAGAGTATTTATGTTAGATTTCTTCATCCGTAGATTGCGAATCGATTGAAGCTCGTTACGCTTCGCAATTACGCTCGCTCGAGTGAATTCGCGTGCGACAGTTGAACTCCTGAAAAGTCGAGACGGAATTGCGGAATCGTTGTCTCTTTCTTCGACCAGTGTAGCGTATCATCGTGGGTCTGACAGTTCGACAGGTGCATAGAAGCGATAATTGTGCAATTTTATATTCCTAATTATAGTATACAATATCTACACGATATCTACGCGATAACAAACTGAGATATGAAATGAATTAAACGCTAGAAATCTGCCAATCTATTCCGAATAATAATAATTGTGTAATTTTATTTATTAAGGATTATTTTTAATTCAGGTAACAATAAGTTAAGGTAAAATACTAGATGAGAAGTTAATGTAATGGCATTCTGATAAAAATGTTATAATTAATAATTTTATTTGTTAAAAGTTATGTCTAATTTTAATGTTTGTTTGCTAGAACAGAATATACTAGCTAAATGAGAATTAGTTAATGTCTATGCTGAAAAAGCTGATGTGACAATTAATAATTATTTAATTTTATTTTTAAAGATTATTGCTAATTTATGTATATATGCTATATATTATAATGTTTATTGTGATAAACTAAAACAGAATACCAACTAAAACAGAGGATGTTAATGTCTATTCTAAGAAAATTGTAACAATTAATGATTATTTAAATTGTATTTATTACTAATTAGCTCTAATTTATCGAATGTTTGTGATAAGCAAAAAAAGAACATCAGTTAGATAAAAAGATTAATGTCTACTCTGAGAAAGTATGATAATTGATAATTTAATTATTTAATTTTATTTGTTAAAGATTATTTATTTAATTAATATTTGTTTATGATAAGCTAAAATAGAACTACAGTTAAATGAGAAGATGGCATTATTTATTCTGACAAAACTGTAACAATTAATATAATTATAATATATATTTTTATTTGTTGAGAATTATTTCTAGTTTACACAATGCTTGCCTACAATAAGCTAAAGCAGAAAACCAGACAAATAAAAAGATATTAATGTCCACACTGATAAAGCTGTCACTAATAATTTCTAGTTTAGACAATGTTAATTTGCAGCAAATTATAATAAAATATTAGCTAAATGAGAAGATATTAATGCCTACTCTAAGAAAACAGTGACATTTAATAATTATTTAATTTTATTTATTAAAGATTGTTTCTAAACAATTGAAAGAATTGTGGAAATTAATTTGTATTAATAATCTATGTAGTGTTTAGTTATAATAGTTAAAACAGAGACCAGCTAAATGAGAAACAATTAATATAGTTATGTAATTTTATTTACAGATATATTCCATCAATTAACCTTGAAGACAGAAAGCTATTCTATTAATGCTGAAATATTATCATACTTTAAAACAAGGAAAACATATGCATGATGAATTATAATCAAAGACACAGAATTTTAAAAAGATTCTCCTTTCTGCTTTCTAAAGATTGAACAGCAGAGATTACTGTGGTTATTCATAAAGAAATAAAAGGAAAATTTGTATCTGCTTGTGATAAGGTAAGACACAGAATTAGAGATCAATATCAAGTAATTAATTGAAAAAATTGTTGAAATTTTGTATTAATAATTTACAGCCGCTAGAGATTGTTTCCTGAACAACTCGAGCTCGCGCATGTCCGCGAATGTTACCCCGGACGACTGCCAATCGTCAAACGGTACGGTAATCCACAGCAACAATTTGTCAGTCATCGTCAGTATAGCCAGTCATTGTCATCGCGACCATCGCGTGACCCGCCCGGATGATCAACATCCCGACAGACGTCAACAACGGTAGTCGACTCAGTAGTCGCTCGTGGTTTGCATTGTGCCAGGTCACTCCGCTGCATCTCGACGGACGAATCTCGCAGTGACAGTCAGTAGTCGCCAGTCGTTGGCTAGGTACGCTACGCTTGTACTGCGGCGCTCGGTCTCGGAGTGTTTTTCCACCCGTTCCTTTTTATTGCCAGAAGGTATATCACAACCGACGTAGCCGAGGGAGCCACGTTGCGTCCCAAAAAAGGGATAGGATATAAGAGGGAAAGAGAGATAAGATAAAAGGACCGCTGCTTGTCCGTCCAGGAAACATGACGACGGAGGAGAAGTTCAACGCTGCCGTGAACGTGATCAGGAGTCTGCCGAAAAACGGTATGATAATCTTACACCCACGTTATCGTCGCATTGGCACGGCGAATCTTGGAGCGTCTCGAAAGCGCGGATGCGTATCTCGAAAGTGAATTTTTCCTTTGCGTGCATACACTCCAAAACATTTTACCTCTTACACATTCGCATCCGCTGTTGCGTTCGCCTGAGAACGCGGCAGATATCACAGTATAATCGCTTTTTGCTTTCCACGCTTGTTGATTTCTTTCCCTTTCTCGCCTCTCTTCCTTCGTATAACTTTACTGCGTGCTGGCTAAAGTCCACGTCGCTGTCGATATTTATTTTCCTCATGCGAGAAGGCTCATTATTTGTTCACAATGAGAAGCCGATAATACGTAATTAGTTTTTTTCGCGTATTTAAAAGCGTCGAATAAATCAACTGCAAGCATATATATATATTTTCTGAATGTTTTATATAAATTTCTTTAACGTGAAAACATTATTCGAGCAATGACAGTAAAAATTACACATGAGTCTTTAAACTTCTAGCTTTTTTTATTAGGTGATTTTATATATGAAAAAAAACACGAAGATTTTATATGCGTCGTCGTTACGCGCTACCATGCGGAGAAATTGGCAAGATCTATAATGATGTCCGAGGAAAGTGAATGTTCTTAAGTCAATTTCTTATTCGCGGTGTCGAGAGTGATTAATAGGACAAAAAAATTCTATTTCCCGAATGCTCGCGCACTGTACGGAAGAAGCCTCCATGTCCGTCGTATTGTCTGTTCTATTGGACGACACACATTTTGATACTCTCTGCGTTGTGACGCGAATCGCCTTCACACTTGATAATTATGCCAAAAAAAGAGACAAGTTGATTTGCATATTATTATTTCACATTATTATTCAATTCTATTGAAATTTATTATTATTCAATTCTTTTGAAAAAAACCGAGTTTACTCTTTGCAAATGAATTAAATAATAAACGACGAATAGAAATTTTGTTTACAAGAATATGGCTATTTTTTAATAAAAGTTTTCTTATTAAGAGTTTATTTTTTAAATCAAGATGCTTGTTATTTTCATTATTGTATTAATACTAATTTTGTATCATATCTGTACATAATGTATAATGCATAATATACATAATGTATTTTTTGTACTATTTAGCCTTGATGTTGGATATTGTACGTTCAAGTATACTATACTTTCCAGTCACTTCATATAGCTGTAAGTGACTGTATCATTCCCCACAGTCCCCACTTTACTTTCTAAGAATGTAAGACACGCTTAGTGGTTAAAATTAAAATGTTCTTCTTCACTGATCACAAAAAAAATAATTTGTATTGCACCAGCAGTTATGAAATTTTGTTAATAAGAGCTTATTATTTAACGCTAATTATTTATTTCCAGGTCACTGGCAATATATAAAATATAAAGTTAAAACTTGTTATTGTACGTAATCTCTTGATAATTCATCTCTGCATTCTTGTACTATGAACTTGCTTATTGACAAAAAACAGGCATAATTGCAGTGCAACGGTGAAGTATAAAGTACATGATGCATAATACAAAAAATATGAACTTTATATAAATATATGTATTCGAATTTTAATGAAGATACCTTAATGAGACATTATTAACTAAGATAATAAACTTTCACAATAATTGTTATGACAGTTATTTTCTATTAACATTAATTTCGAAGATCATGAATTCCATTAGAAATACGAATTCAATTAGAATATTTTCACTATGTCTAATATTTCTTACTATCGAATAAAACTTACGTATTTTGTAGTAAACATATATGTATATATATATATATATATATATATATATATATATATATACACATATATATATATACATATATGTTTACTATAAAATGTAAAATATATATGTATATATATGTATATTTTATACGAAGAATTAAATTTTTGTGTTTCAATAATTGTGCTGTGCTTTATTATTTATTTAATTATTTCAATATTGAGAGCTTTTACAATTATTGTTATTAATTAATTTACTATTATTTAGTATAAAAATATAAATATCCTAATATTTAATATAAGGTCTTTTAAAACTGTGTAAAAACAGTAGAACTTTGTTTATCCAAACATATTAGGGAGATAAAATAGTTCTGATAACCAAATGTACTAAATTTGAATATATCGAGCTTTTATTTTTCGAATTATGGTTCCACAGTTCGAATAATTAAAAGTTCAGCTATAAACCTGTTCTTTTCAGCCGAATTTTTTGCATGCATTTCTTTCTTCTCTTTCTTTTCACATTAAAGAGATAAACTAAAAACACTAGGAAAAATCTTATGAATTCGTATATTTAGAACTGAGCACAAACTTGTTTCTGCAAATAAACGGAATTTTATATATATATAAAATTACATATATATATACCATGTGATGATGCATAAATTATCACATCATTTATCTATTTCAGAATACTCTTAACCTTTCACTAAGAGGCTCAAGGAGATTGAAATAAACATATCATCATCTATTTAATGAGATGCAATGTTGATGTTTTTATTTTTATCTCCATTTAATGCTTGGTTAATCAGAAAAAACATTTCAATTTTAACTAAATAATAAATTAAAAAACGGGCAATCAAGAGCCTAGATTCGCAATAATCGAAACGATTATATTAACATATATTTTTATTGATTCTTTTGATACATATTTTGATCTTTTTTAACAATGAATCTACCTCGAGCGTTTCTCAGTACTATATATACATAACAAATACCGAACATTTCGGCTTAATTCAAACTATTTTCAATAATCTAATATGATAAAATCTCTTGACTGCTGAGATACTAGACTGCTGAAGAGGGCTTGAATTAAGCCGAAATGTTCGGTATTTGTTATATATATATTATATTGAGAAATATATGTTGATGTAATCGCTTCAATTACTGCGAATCTAGACTGCCTATTTTTTCATTTATTACTTAGTTTTTATCTCAAGAGCCAAACTTTAATTATTCTTATTTAAATTTTAATTAAAATTATCTGTTCTTGCAATACATATTTACATATCGTATTATGTTACAACATTTAATTTTGAAAGAATAACAAAATCAATGATAAATATTTTGTAATTATAATATACAACATTTCAGGAGCATATCAGCCCAGCCATGAGATTATGTTGCGTTTTTATTCGTATTACAAACAAGCGACTGAAGGACCCTGCCAACAATCTAAACCCGCATTCTGGGAGGTAGTGAAGAAAGCGAAATGGGATGCATGGACACGTCTTGGAAATATGAGCCGTACAGAAGCCATGAATAATTATGTGGAAGAATTGAAGAAAGTAAATATAGATTTTGTAGATTAAAAGCTCATGCAAAATGAATGCATTAAACGAGAATCGTCGTTATATTGCAGATTGTCGAGACGATGTCTTATACAGATAATGTGGCAACGTTTCTCGGCAGTTTGGATTCTTTTTATGAAAGCGTACCAGCTGAGGATTTGGAATTACTCGTGGGACCAGTATTGGAACGTATACGCTCCCAACCGGGATCACCATTGTCTGGTTCACCATTAGGTACATTTCTTTTTAACTTTTAGCAATACTTAAATTTTATGTAAATAACATTTTTGCAAGTCATAAAAATACTCGAGATGTAAATAGATTTTTATGAAAGTAAGTTATAAAGATATTTTATAATAGTAGTAATACCGGTATAATATGACATAATATCGGTTTTTTATTTTCGAAAAATTATACTGTATACTGGTATCATGTCATACTAGTGTTTTCGAAAAATTATATCGGTCGAAAAATTATGTCATACCGGACGTCATACCATCACCGGTTTATATTAATTAGAGTTTTAGTTTGATTATATTACATAATATCGAAACATGCCGATATATTACTATTTTTATACCGTTTTAATTGCTGACATATATTTTGAATCGGATATACTAAGAAATAAGCTAAAATATTTTTCATTTATATAAACATTTTTATCAAAAAATTAAATTGCGGATATCGTAGAGGTTTATTAGATAACTTAAAGAAGCGAATTTTTATCAGAGTTATCAATGTATATTATGTAATGTATATTATGTAAGAACAGTACGTTCCAAGTTCTTTAAGCATAATATATATCGAAAAATGTTTTCTTCTTTTGCATAAAGCTATTTTCTTATTTTATTAGTGTCGAGAGAAACATCACCTCACAGAGTAATGAATGCTTCTCGGCACATAACGAGTAGTTTGGAAACTAGCCCGACTAGCAGCCGCACTGCGAGCCCGCTGCCACAGGACACTGATGGCGAAGAAGAAGAATTTATAGATACTGTTGAAGTATGACATTAACATTACGTTTCATGTTACGTCAATTATTCTGTTTTACGAATAATTCAATTTTATTGCAGTCAGCGCCGGAGAGAGCGCAAAAAGATGCACTTAAGTCCACTATTGCTTCTCAAAAGGTACAAACCACGGCAAAGAATGGAATTGATCATTCAAGTATAGAAAATGTTATAAAAGAGAACACTGAATTAACTAATGGATATAGCAATACTAACGGTCACGCGGAGACGATATCGGAGAATCATAGAGAGAGAAGTAGACAGAGAACGAAGAAAGATGATAATAAAGCTAATGCAGAATTTCTAAATCAAATCGCAACAACTATGCAGCATCTACAGAGAGATCTAGATCGCATAACGGCCAGAGTACGAGGTTTAGAAGGACAAGCCCTACAAGCGCTGGCGCCTTCGACAGTACGCAACATAACTATTATTTAGCTATATCTAATTTTAACAGAAAAAATAATATCTTTGATTTCTTTGAAATAACAAAATGAGAAATATTTTTTGTTATTTATTTTATCTATTATATCACGCTGATATCAACCTTCTTTTTTTTTAGGAGCACACTGTTAGACGAAAGTATCTGAAATGGTGGCCGTTGCAAGAATGCCCGCCGCGTTTGTTCGTCTTACTAATTTTATGGCCATTTGTTGCTCACTTACTGATCAACTTTATGCAGCGTTGGCGTCGCCAACGAAGACTGTGATGTCACGACTATCATTCCTACGCAGCTGAGCACACATTTCCCAGTGTTTGGGTTATTAATATTGCGTTATAGTATACGTATATAATACGTACACACAGATTTTTTTGTTTAATTTTATATTCTTTATAGAGACAAAGCTGTCCTAATGCAATCTACGATTACATTAGTAAACGTGAATTGTGATAAAAATGATTAGATCAATCTCTGTATATTTTTGCATATGCGGCCTGTTTCGGAAGTTGCACTTTCTCTCGCCTGTAGAGTCACTGCTGAATAATGGGTCGATTGATGACGGCGAAAGTTCGATTGAAAGACACTTCTGCAGTTATGTTAATAGATATACGCCTTAATATATTGTTTTTTTTTACGCATTTTTATAAAACGATATAAATATCCTAAAACACATATAAAAAGGTACACAACTTGTGTTCTTTTTTATACATTCATGTTTGTATTGTTTTATAATGAAGTGTCTATGATATTTTTATGTATTAGAGAGGTACAATGTTTTACCGCATATCTAAAAATATGCGAAATAATATATGGATATATGAATTATTTCATTTCTTGTGTTTATATTTTAAAAAAAAGTTCGTGACTTCCGGGACAATCTGTATAAAAATTATAAAGGTATAGTTCTATATTGTTCTATAATGTTTTCTAAGGTGGATTGTAATATATTTAGCTCTTTAATCGTATAGATTGTAATATATTCATACAGAGAAAGTAAATCCTTTTGTACATGCAAACGTGTACAATAGTCAGTTTGCGTTTTATGTGTAAATTATGTGGGTTTTTAAGAAAAAAAAAAAAATCTTTTAAAGTGTATTACTATTGACACTGCGACAATGATAAATATTAATTATTATTAATACGAATTATAATTCTAGTGTCAAAGGAATATTTATACATACCGAATGAATTGCGATAAATTTTATGTACATATGTGCAATGTGAAAATATACAAATTTTTAATTATCAGCTAAAATTTGTGTTACACTTATGTACATTTTTTCTCGTTATTAACACAATATTTTACAACTAAATTCGCCTGCCATTGTTAATACAGTGAGAGTGTTCGTTCCTTTTTAGTCACATTTTTTTCCATGGAGGGGAGAAAGTAGAAAAGGCACAAAGTAGAAAGTGTAACTAAAGTGCTATTCCTCTTTATGAATAGCAAGTCATGTAGACGTATACACAAGGTGAATCAGCAAGAACACTTTCTTAGATCAAAGTTGCGAGAAAATAAACAGTATAAAACTTGAGTAACTTTTCACAGAGAACTAATGTATTAAGCATCACGTCTTCGCTTTCTCTAATTTTTTCCTATTAACGTAAAATTAATGATGTTTCTTTCGATAAAGTATATATTTTTGTATTTCTCGCATATTTTTTGTTGATGTCAAAATGAATTCAATCGTCCTGAAATAATTTCGAAAAGTTTCGACAAGGACATTTCTTTAAACTTCCAAGTTCAAATAACTTTAAAAGCTTTGTAATTTTATTTGAGAATTTGAAGATGTCTCCTTGTTAAATCCTAAGTTTTCAAGTCTGAAATTATTTCAGAACGATATACGATCGAATTTTGATATCAGCAAGAAATATATGAAGAATGTAAAAATATAGAACTTTATCGAAAGAAAAATTATGACTCAGTTTCACAATTCGCGGTTCAATTCTTTGACCGGTTCAACCAGGTTCAACTTATTTCTCAATTCTAGAATTGGAAAGAGATAAGAAAAATTTGAATCGGTTAAATAAAAAGTTAATCGCGAATTATGAAATCGAGCTTAAGCTTACATGTGTTATTTGTATTAATATATATAGTTTTTTATTAGAATTATGTCATTTATATCAATATGCATTAGAATGTAAAAAAATTAGGATCTAATAAGAAGATATCTTCAAATTCTCTTATATCCATTTCTACCAATGTAGATTAACTTTAATCTCAATTTAATTTATTCTTCGTCTTTTTCTAGTTCTAAAATTGAACCGAGATTAAAGAGTTAATCTATATTGGTGGAAACAAGCATTATTCAAATACTTGTCTCTTTAAATTTATTACAGCTATATTTCCAGATAACATATTTGTGTTGCATAAGATATTTAAAAGACTTCTTTTAGATAGCTTATGTAATGTATGTTTTCTGCATGTTATTTACATTCTGATGCTGTCATGTGTCAGAATGTTAAAAGGAGTATAAGTTAGATTTATAGATTTTTTTCCTTCAAATTTAGAAGAGGAAGTCTGCAAGTTTTATATTCGATGAATAATTATTGATGATTCATTCACGCTATATATGCGTCCAATGTCAAGTACCAAGAGAACCGTACTTCATGAAGATCGGAATGCAACTTGCAAGAACCCGCTGTGCAACCGGTGGAACAACTTGCTGTATAGCCTGTTTACAATGTTTACATAATGGGACTCCCCTACATTCCTCTATTTTGGAACAGCTGTTTCCTTATCAACTTCTCTTGTCTCTACCTCTTTTCCCATTGCACTTGACCGTGCACAACGGAAAATGGAGAAAGTAAAGAGGTGACAAAGAGGGAGAGATGCCACGCACTTCTACTATCCATAGTATCTTAGGCCGTCAGAATATAAACGAGAGAGGGAGAGAACGGAAGAGGGAGGACATTGGAGCGGGGAGGAAGCAGAAGATTCGCAGAATGGTAGGAGAAAATCTCAGGTGGGGGACAACCCGACGGTCCCGGCAATAGGATTGAATGGGATCTTTTTGTGTCCGAATGTGTGTGAAGTTGAGTGAACATATGTATGTACACACGGCTGTTCGGTATCTTCACCACACGTCGAAAATGTATTCGTGGCGTGCGAACATTCGTAGATTTTAGCTGACCACGCTCCGACTTATTCGCACGTCACGTGCGGTTGACACGTGCGGCCGCCGTTCGAAGTTCGCATCAACGCCGAGCTGAAGTCTCCACGCAGCATGGACACCGGAATGTTGCTCCTCTTGCTCGCGAGCGTCCTCACCACCAGCTGCTCCGGCGCCGACGACCTCGACCTGGGCACGATCGTCTTTGCGAACGTCGTAAGTGAATTTAAATCACTCTTTCTTTTCACCTTTTCGCTTGGCGTTAATGCTGCTATTGTCTGATGCTCATTTGGAGCTCATTCTTATTGTTTTTTTTTGGCAATTTAATTTGACATGTTACGTAATCCAGTTTCGATTTAAAATTGTGTTTCGAGACCAACAAATAACATTGGCATACAATTCACTTTGAATGAACTGAAAATTGTAAAATTTATATAAAAATGTTATTTGGCGTCAAGATCTATCTTGATCGAACATAATTTTTTCGTTTATTGTGATGAATATTTTTCGATCGATTTTTAATGTTGTGTCTTTCTATTGTTTTATATCAAGTTTCATATCCTTATTATGCAATATTGTTTTCTGAAAGTTTCGTAGAGATCAATGTTTTTATTATTTCAATATATTAGGTGTTGGAATTAATTCGTAGCGTTTTTAATGAAAGAATGTTATTTATTTCACATGAGCATTAAAAAATACATTAATGAAAGTACTTCCCATCACTTGTAAAACGCTACGAATTAATTCCAACACCTAATATATTAATTATGGACCTTCCAAACAGCGACTCAATACAATATAGTGATGATCTCATTCTTATTTAACATTGACAAACAACATGGATAATTGACCGCCGATAATTTGCACCGTGTTATGTGTGTCTTGTTGGAAGACAGTCTATACTCTCTTGAGTTTTTACGTCACTTGTAAAATATGCAAAATTTTAGAGACGATTTTATTTTTGCCTTGACGCTTGGTGACTCATAAACTTATTGCGAAAACATAATGCAGCTCGTTTTTGTTTACAGTTGTACAGACATGGAGATAGAACTCCTATTGCGCCTTACACGAATGATCCTTACAAGAATGAATCGTTGTGGCCGGTTCCATTTGGACAATTAACAAATGTAAGATAATTATAATACATATAACATGGTTCAATAATAAAAATTAAAAATAAGTATTTAGAAAGATTATGAACCAAAAAATAATGTAAATGTATAAATAAAAGAAACAAATATAATTATCATGATATAATTATCATGATAAAGCAAATAACAAATAACAGACATCATTTCGACTTAAATTAAACTAATAAGATCAACTAATAAGATAATACAAAAAAACAAATAGCTATCTGTAAAATCGCATCCTGTCATCAATCTGATATTACATTCACAACAATATAGTGTATATGTTAGATGTAAAAATAATAAAAATCCTTATTGGTATCAAAGTAAGATAATTATAATTGACAAATGTAAACATAAGTAATTATATGCATCGAGAACATGTTTTTATTTTAACATAGTAGATATTGTTCCTGGTCTTATTGTTATCTTATCTTATCATACATAAACATATCTGAATTTGAAATGCAATACTGTGGAGTTTACTCTGTCAAATGGCCAGTCTGGCCATTTGGCATTCTATATAAAGAAAGCGAAGAAAATAGATTATACAATGAATCAAGTTTTAAATAGATTTAGGCATATAACAGACATGAGAAAAAATTTCACTGATATAAAAATATTAGGATATATTAAACCAATTTTAAGAATTATTTTTCTTGCTATATATTGATTTCTAAAAGCTTGCGCATTAACTTTACTAATATTTAACGCTTGGAAAATGTAGATTGGGAAACACCAACACCTACTTCTCGGACGCTGGCTAAGGAAACGATACTCTGGTTTTTTAAACGATATTTACACGCCATATGACATTTACATTCAAAGTACGGACGTAGATCGTACCTTGATGTCAGCCGAGGTGAACCTCGCAGGTCTTTATCCACCGGTGAAGAATGAAATATGGGACAACAACGTTTATTGGATACCGATCCCTGTGCATACCATACCGGCACAGGAAGACTATGTGCTGAAGGCGAGCAAGTATTGCCCGCGATATAAATATGAGCTGGAAAAGCTCTTAACATCGCCGGAAATGGAAAATATAAAAAAAGCAAATGCGAAGCTCTTTGCCTACTTAACTAAGCACAGTGGCGAAAATATAAATTCGATTAGAGCAGTTGAACATCTATATGATAATTTATATATTGAGGTACATTGTTCTATGTTATCAATTGTGTATACTATTACAATCATAACTTGCTCATTTGCTTAGGGAAACATACGATAAAACTAGCTTTAATTTATTTACAGACATTGTACAACAAAACTCTACCGCAGTGGACGAAATCAGTGTTTCCAGAAGAATTGAAATCTCTCGCTATACTTAGTTTCATGATTGAGGCTTATAATAAGATACTTCAAAGATTAAAAGCAGGTATAATCAATGTATCTATCATTTATTAATGTATTTATATTTGTATTTACATATTTTATTATGTTAACATTTTTTATGTGGAATATTTTTGATATTTTAATATATTAATATTTTTTACGCTTCCAAAGATATCGTTAAATCTTCTCCATTATATAGTCGACATTCAATTTTAAAAACATTAGGTCCACTACTTGGAGAAATGATAGATCACATGGTCAAGAAAGCACAACATACCTTACAACCTGATAGAAAGATATGGATATACAGTGCTCATGATGAGACCATAGGAAATTTACTTATGACTTTGAACGTATTTGACCCTCACCCTCCACCTTATGCTGCTGTGGTTCTTATCGAATTAAGGACGAATTTAAAAAATCAGTATTTTGTGACAGTAAGAATTTTATTTAATTCGTATGCGAAATATTTCATACAATTTTTTTACTTTAATATTTATCCTTTCTTTATCATTAGGTTTCTTATAAAAATACGACGGAGGAACCAATTCTTATGACATTACCGGGCTGCGATACGTTATGCCCTTTAAATGAATTTATTAATTTGACGAAGGACGTTGTACCTGAGGATTGGGAAAGAGAATGTCAAATAAGTCGAAATGAGATAAGTTCTAGCGATGTCATCGGTAATTATCAGATTTAACATATCGCATTAAATATTTATACAATTTTTTTGACATTGTGCAGTATTTATATGTATACGCAAAGTTATTTAATAATTTTGCATGTAATTGTTTAGATTGTTCATTTCAAGTTTTAATTAGCATTTTATATTTATGTTTCAGCAATTCTGACATCGTCCATATTAATGCTAGTTTTATTGGTCCTAATAATAATCGGTTTTATATATTGGCGACATAAAAAAGAACATAGACAGTATTATTTTCGCTTAGCATATAATGGCTATAACGATGCCATATAACGGGTATTTGATAAAAATAATTCATATGGTGAAAACTGATATGGTATTAAAGAGTACAGGTTAATCATTTGTTATTAATGCCATAATAAAATTAAGTGTATTTTTTTACAATTTTTAAATTTTGAACAAATTTCTATATATATATATATATACATATATTTAATATATATAAAAATATATATATATATATTCGCTTAAATTGTAAATAATTTTTATCTATATATTTTAAAGGAGCTCTTTTATAATGAATGACATAATTTGTTGATTAATCTTCTTATCGTGAGGATATTTTTACTAATTTGAACAGGAACTGTATTTCCTTGTCAATCGTAATATATTATATATATATATATATATATATATATATATATATATATATATATATATATATATACAATCACATCATCAATATTATGATATATTATTACCTATATTATAGGCATAATATTTCAAATTTTAGATCATTTTCAAGAAAAAATTTTGAAAAGATGTATTTTTATCTATGTAGAAATCACAGCATTCCTTCGGAAATTTTGGTTTGCTCATTCTTAGATAATAACTTATTTGAAATTGAGCAAGATCAAAGTCCGACCATCGTGATAATAACAATTTCTATTTAATATACATCACTGTTTTAAGAAACAGTAAATTCAAATAGACAAATCAATATCGAAAAATTTTATAAAGTTATTTTATTTTATGAGACTACCAAAAGACACAAGTAATCAGGTACTTTTATAAAACATACGTATATATGCTATTTATAATAATGCCTTAAATCATCAAACTTGAAAATGCATATATATCTTGTATAATAAATGTTCAATGTGATTAATCCGGCAAATTTTGCAACAAAATTTTTATGAGAAACAAAAACTTTTACTTCATAGAATAGCTACACAATTAAACTACTGTTACAATTGTTTGTTATATGTGATATTGCAGTGATTGTCTAGTCATGATGTATCGAAGTTGAACTTTTTGCGAGCTTCGTACAATATGACATAATAATTTTTAAAAGAGAAGTACATAGCTAATTCAGAGCACTGCCCGTAAACAAATTTTATTTACAGAAATTCAGTCTTATTATCAGTGATCGTACAAGTAGAATGATTGTTCAAATTATGACATAATATATTTGTATAGATGTATCTTTTTCTGATCTTTATATATGTATAATGTTAATTGGAATTTTACGAATTGCGATTGTACAATTACGGGCTACAAGTTAAAATATGCGAAACGTATTCCTGTTTTAAAATTGACTACCTTACAACTCAGTGTGCGTCTCAACTTATTTAGTACTTATAAATAAGGGAAAATACATAATGTGCGTATCTCATTAAGAATTTTTCTGAATATTTTTGTGATATTTTAACAATAGTGTGATATATAACCGGCGGAAAAACTTTTATCACATTTGTTGCTATTGAAAAAATTGCGGACATTATTTTATATGCAGATTAATAAAAATTAATTCATTCGAAATAGTATTTACATTCTTTTATATATCATCTACAACTAGATAATTATGCATGAAAAAGTTAATACAATTTACTTCGATATAATATAATTTTTATATATGTATACGTACGTATACATATATATAAATATATAATTTACAAATGTAAATACATATTACAAGTGTGTCAACATTTTTTGAAAGATATATCGTCGAAATATATATATATTTAAAATACTTATTGAGTTCTTAAATATATTAATTACTAAATATGTAATATTGTCAATATATATATATATATATATATATATATATATATATACTTTGTTTAAGAGATTTATTATTTTTTGCGCATAGGAGATGGTATAAAGCGGACAAAGTAGAGACATATCCTATATTGAATTATACGTAAATAGGACACGTTCAAATACAGGCTATAAAATTGAGCGGGAAATAATCTCAAACATGTTCACTTCGCTCATTATGCCTCTATATGTGAAAGCTGCAGATTTTTTGTTGAACAAAATATAATTGTCTTTTATCAATATTAATACAAATTAATTTTAATTATCCTATCATGTAATGAAAAAATTACATTTAAAATTTACGATGTTAACGAATTTAACGATGGAATGAGTGCGATGCATCTGGCACTAAACCTCTTATTTTATTGTGCAATTGAAAATAGACTCTTGTTTGTATCCTCTTCGTGACACATACTGTTTGCACATATCCTATGCTGATACTTGTCAAGACCACATTACCATTCTGATATAGATGAAAAACTGCCACTTTCTTGAATAGTAAACGCTGGATTTGTTCTGTAATATATTTAATATTCAAGATATTTCAAGATATGTTTTTTTTGAAATAGATCTAACAATAAATCGAATCGAGGCAACGGCTGAATTTCGACATAGCATTCTTACCTTTGTTATGACAAGTCAGTCTTGAATGAATTCATTTTCAAACTTTTGTTTGTTAGAAATATGCATGCAATGAAAATAGTTTTGGTTAATTATGCTCGTCATACATAAATTTATTTTTAGAAACAAGAAACAAATAAAGAAACAAAAAGGATTGACAGTAGTAGAAGGATAGGAGCATCAACATTACGTAATATATCATTTAACAATGGCGAAGCAAACTTTATGATAAAAGCACCATTATTTATTATAAAAATATATCTTTCAGTAATCATACACGTACCATGGAGCTTTATGCTGACATCACGAGAGAGATGATATAAGCACCTTTCCAATGCAACATTGTTTTCATGTGTTTGTGTAATACATAATAATAGGTCGCATATTCTTTCACACATTCAATTGCATTACTCCAACTAAGCGTTTAACGAGGTTTCCGACGTATTGTGAAAACTATGAATGAATAGAACTTTGTCTGTATCATGAGCATATATAAAAGTAGTCTATGATATTTTTTGTAATGTACAGTTTTCTCTGCTTAAAGATCATTTATACAGATTTGACACACAATACTAAATAATAATCATAGAATAAATTAACGAATTAATTAAAAGATAAATAAGCTTATATTCAAGAGAGAAAACATAGTGTTTACGAGTACACATAGTATAACATAAAAATAAAAATATTAATATTGTATGCTTAAAATTTTAAAACACATGCATTGATTAGAATTAATTTTTTAACAAAAATAGTTAATAAACATAATTAATTAGAATAATTATCCATATAATTTCTAATAGAAGGAAAAATAATACGATAAAAATACCTTATAGTAGAAGCACTTGACACGTCAAGTCATAAATTATTTGTCTAATTAGACGCGTGTGAGTATTCAAACGCGTTCTATTATTAGTAGATAACAGGAAGCTAATTATCTTTTTACAGATGAGATGCAAGAAGTATAATGAGTCACAAGTCGATTTACTCTTTAGCAACCATTTATCTTAATTCAGTACAAAAATTACATCGTGAAGCAAATTTTGCATTCTCAATCATTTTTCCATTTTCATCATATTTTTTTTCCAATTATAAATCTCGGAAAAACATACGATCATCTGTTACAATGACACGATGCAAAAATTATACTTTTATCTTCTACAGGGTGGGCCATCTATTGGTACGTTTTTAAAAATGCGATCAAATGAGCATACATTGATATTTTTTATTAATTTTTTTTTTGTTGTGAAGCTAAAAGTATCCGCGTCAAGAATGAAAAACGATTTCGTTCATGTGGCTCCCTCTACTGGCCTTACAGTATGCCATTCGGTCACCCCAATTATTAATGACATTTTGGACTACCTCGGCGCCAATTTCACTCAAAACAGTCGTAATATAATGTCATCCACTAACATCCCTTTCTCACGAACTTTCCTCACCAATTTGCGTATAGCTCCTTCGGTGGGTGCTCTATCACGACCCATATTTCTTTTCAAAATTCGTACAGTTTCGGCGACACAGCACTGACTTTGAAAATAAGTTTTTAAAATTTCAAAACGCTCTTCAAGAGAAAACATGTTGTTTCGTGCCGCGGACGGTATGACTAATAAACTGTCAAAATTTCGGGTCTGTAGCTCGTTCGGTGTTGCCATACGACGAAATTCAAAAACGTACCAATAGATGGCCCACCCTGTATATGCATTTTATTCTTCTATATTTTTAGTTTTTTTTGTTATTGCACTAAAGTTGCATCTTAAAATTATTATTACAAAATTTTAATCACTAATGATTCAACATATTCAAACTTATTTTCTGGAAAACATTGTTTTTTAAGATGTGTCATTATTATAAGAAATGAACATAAGTATATTCAAGCAGTCCACAAATGCACTTAATTTAGCTTTTAAATTTTAAATACTTCTTTAACTAAAAGCTTTAACTAAAAGCGAGGTGAGAGATATACTTCATGTATCTGTTATAATTGCGCTTGATATACGATCGCATTTTCGTAACAACAAATTTAACGCGAACGCCACAATACATAAATGCATTTTATTCACAATTTGCAAAATACATTTCAAGCTTCATAAGAAATTTTTATTATACAATTCATATGAAAGCACACAACACAAAAGGAGGTATATACAAAACCACAAACCATAAAATAGTTTTACATACAAGATTAATCTTGATTATATCAAATATTTTGTATATATAATAACCCGTGCATACGTACAAATCTAGCTTTTTTTATGTTAAATGTTAAAACATTTCGCCACAAATATAGATACAAATATAGATACATGATTAATGCTTGGCGAAATTATGAATTTACTGGATTTAGTCACAACTGTGATAAATGATTGTAGTCAAAATTCTTACCTGGCATAAACTGCAGGATTTGATATTCCAAGTGTCGGGCTTACGGGCGTACCGATATATTTTGTAACCAACTAAAATGAAAAAATAATAAATTAAATAATGTGTTAACGATTGTATTTTATAAAAAATGGATCGTATTATATTATTATCAATATAATTATCAAATTATTGAGAAAAATTATGGCTAAGACATAATTTAGAGTCCAAACAAATAGCATTCGCACGCAATAAAAACAAGCAAAAATATACATACCCAGTTATTACCGAGGGAAGTAGCACCCATGCTCACAGCCATGTGGATGGCTAAGTAAGCGCAGAAAATAAGATACAAAATCGCATATATACACATGACTAAATATATAGCCCAATGATGAGGCAGGTCTTCTTGAACAGTTTGTATCACGAAGTATATATTTATTGTTATTACTAGGAGCGACAAAGCAGTCGCCACGATTTTATTCACTCTGCAATACAGATAATACGATGCGGACATAAAGAAGAAAGACAACTTTCAACATATTAAAAGTATTGAAAATTAAAAGAAAATTAAAATTAAAACTACGTACATTCCGTTTCGGAATTCACCCATAATTTGAGTACTGCTTGTGAAAGCAATTGTTGGTAAGGTGGCAAAAGGTAACTGTAGACTCATTATAGCGTTTAAAATGTCATTCATGCCGCTCAAATTGTTCATGTCAGCCAAAAATGCTACCAAGAATGTAGGAACTATGGCGATTGTTCGAGTGAACAGGACT